>NC_090832.1:119249539-120464396 GCF_028021215.1 Eschrichtius robustus
TCCAGGAAACAGAGGATTCAATGTAGGCAACAGGACAACAGCTGAACAGCAGGTGTAAAGGACCACCATTCCAGACTAAGTAGGGAAGCAGAGGGTTGAACTAGTAAGGCTTCCAGGGAAAAGTATGAAACTGATGTGCTTAAGTGTTTGGAAAAATTACTCATATGTGTTTGGTAGATCTATTGGAGCATTTGGAAAAAATACAGATAGATACACAGAAAAGCAAGCAGATGAAAAATTAAAGCGATTATTCTTTTGAAGGGGTAACACGGTAAGAGGAAGGAAACATAATCATAGTAGACTACTTGGCTCAGCAGGGAACAATATTTAAACTAACATTGTAAACATATGAACATGAAACATGCTGGCTGCTGGCTGCTGATGTATCAAAAAATGTGTGATGCAATCATATTGTGAGGATGGGGAAAAGGGAAGGGAAGAGACATGTAAGAGGACTAAATTCTCAAGCATCAAAACAATAATGGGAAGAAAAAGATATCCACAATTTATCAATTTAGAGTGAGAAATAATTTTCTCCAGGGAGTAGAGCTGAGTTTGGAAAGGGGGTGGGGGGTGAGGTGAGAAACAGCTGTTTTCATTGTCTTTTAGCACTGGCTTGTATTTTAACTGTGTATGAGTTACTTTCACAAAAATAAAGAATAATTAAAGAATCAACGGGAACAGTGGAAGTGGAGGCAGAAAAGGCCGAGCGTTGTGTCAGTGGCTCCACCGGGCAGGCAGGGAAGGGGGTCAGGGCAGTAGCTATAGAGGACTGCATGGCTGAAGGAAAAACTGTGCTGAAACGGAAGAGGCCAGAGCATATTTACATCCTATGTGGAGGTAACAGGTGAAAAGGAGAAGTTGAAAGAGCAGAGGGTGAGGAGATAACCAAGGATGAGACTGGAGGAGGAAGTAGGGGGGAAGCACTGACCATCGGCTGGGTTGGGAGGTTTGGGAATAATGCATTCCTGTTTACTGGGAAGCCCCCTCCGTGCTCATCCTGTTACCTCTTGCTCTCTCTCTGCCCTCCTGCCGCCCACATAAACGTGCCCTTCTCATCTAATATCCCTGGGGTTTTCCCAACCAGGAAAGTCTTGCTCTCTCCCCAGTATTCCAAATCTATGAAAGGAATGAGAAATTCAAATCTTTGTGCATCGCACATTCTTGGACAGGTTTTTGTTTCCCTGAAATTATACTCTTCCCACACTGCACATCAAAGCTATGTCTTCACTTCTTTCTTAAAGACATTCAACTAAGAGATCTGGTAACACCCTCCCCTTAATGAATACCCTAAAATCTCCAGACAGCCCAAATGCTCCCCGTTAACCTGTCCTCAAGGAAAATATAATAAAGATGCCAGTAGAAACTGAATGACTCTGTTTAAGCAGGTGACCTAGACAGGATAGTCATTTTCAAGAAATGATAAATACCTTTTGGGCCGTGTCCCATCTTGGAATGTTTCTGGTACTGTGCATGGAATATGGCCACCATCGTAGTATGTGGAAACAGCCAACCCACAAAAATTATTCTCAGGAGGCTAAGACCAGGGCTGCCTCTGTAGCTGTGTGGATGGGGCCCTGCATGTCCCCAGAGGGAGCCGTCACACTGAAATCTGTGGAAACGGCACCCCTCCCTCCCCAGGACGGGACCTGACAGCAGCTGTTCCTAGCTGCCCTAGTGACACCCCTGCTATTTCACTACACAGTACTATGTTTCAGGACAGGGAAAAGACTCTAACTTTTTCATCCCATTCACTCTTACAAAAGCACATGAAACTGCATCCTAGAAGCACTATACTCACACATAGAAGCCGGAGACGGAGTGCATGGAATCCTCCATCTCCAATCCCTGGTGGATTTCATTTCTAATACGCAGTTGAAAACAAAGCTAGCCAATAAATGTGGAGTTGGTTCTAAAATTACAAAGGAAAACTGCCACGGCAGTTGCACTCTATCATTTCTGAAAAGCGAATATGTGTCGTGCCGCCAAGTTTTCTTAGCGGTTGTCCTTTGCAGGTGGCTGTATTCCAAGATCCAGATTATGTATAAACATCCTGTCCGCTCACGGTTAAGCCCTTACAGCCTCTCCCTGCAGATGGAATGAGCTTCCGGGCAGAACCGACATAAGCATGGTGTGAGCAGGTAAAAAAGCAAAACAGTAGCAGTGACACTTGATTGGGATAAGGGTCACTGAAGAATGGCAGGTAGTATAAAACAGAACACAGTGTTTCTTTCTCCTGACACCTCCGTTTGCTCAAATACAGCATGTACAGTAACACTAAATAGCCTAAATGCCAGGGAGGCATTTGAAAAACAGTGGAGCGTCCTTGTTTCTGAAAGGGATCACGTCCGCTTTACAAAAGGGGGGAAATTCCCTGTCAAAAAAACACGAGTCAGTATTCGAAATGGCAAGATCTCCTGTTTAAACTTGTTCAAAATCGTATTTCATAAAGTCTTTTTTTCTCAGTCTCCCTCTCCTTCTGCCTTGAAATTCCATTATTAGGGCATGTCTCCCATAGTTGCTCAATATTTTAAAATACATTTGCTGAGAACTGAGCTGTAGGCAACAGTGATCTGATTAAGTAAATGTGAATATTGTGAGGGGTCTATCTCCTTCATCCACAATTTGAGCCCCAGTTCTACAAGGGGCCGGAAGAACAGTGTGGAAAGAACTCAGAGGACAGTCTCTATACCATGAAGCACGATGACTCCTGGGCTGAAAAGCAATCATATATCTTAAAAAAAAAAAAATCTACCTTTTACCAAATATCAGGAGCAGGGACTATTCAAATGATTCTGGAACCCTCACAATTTAGAAGTAGAAAATAGCAACCTGTAACTTAATACTCACTGTGTTATTTGTAAAGTTCACCCACTTGCCTCAAAGATTTCGACAAAGGTGCTGCCTACCTGAGACCTCAGATGCTAAGCTGGGGGTTATCAGCCTTGAGCTCATTTGTGGTTATTTGACTACCAAGCACCATGTCCACGTCAACACGTTTAATCTTCTCACGGACGCTGGCATTTTGCATTCACACACTCTTCATGCTTATGAAAACATGCTTAAAATTAACAATGATACAAACACAGGTAATAATAATACACTTCACCACACCACACACACACACACACACACACACACACACACACACAATCATGAACTGGTTCTATACTTGCAAAGTAAAGTCCACACTTGACTGTGAAAATGTTTCAATTCAATTAAGCTATGCATGATGTCATTTTATTTCTTGGCAACAATGTATCAAAATTTACTGTCCGCTCTTTTCTATCCATTACAACCTCTCTTGAGCTATAAAGGGCCATTTGGCAGCTCTATTCAAACTGCTCCGCAATTTAAATCCGTTGCACACTTGAATAGAGCATGAGTCTGACATTAACGGTTCTAAAATTCCAAAATCTTTACAATACACACTCACACAAATAAGTAAAACTCTGTTTTTAGTATTCCATATTTCGTTTCCATTTTATTTCACATTCAAATTGTTTCCTGAAATCGTCTCAGAGGCTTTTGTTTTTGCAAAACCTTAGAGGTCCAGGCCCTGTGATAACTAGGAGATGGGTTTTGTTTTGGGGGTTTTGTTTGTTTGTTTGTTTCCAGCACATGAAGCAAATTTGGAATCTGATGGAGGCCAATGACCATTGTTAACCTATTTCCTATTTCATAAAAGAGTTTTTGAAAAATCAATGATGGTGGAACAAAGCCTATTATGTTTGACTAACAATCAGGAGCCGGCTTTGGAGATGCTGTGATCCAGGCCCCATATCTTACTGATTTAACTAATGGGTCCACTTTCTAGAAGCAAAACTGGGTCTAGAAGTCAGGCCCTGCCTGGGGCCCAGCATGCTCCGCAAAGCACACAGCACACGGTAGTTTTGCTAGTTAGTTCTGTTCCCCAGGATCAAAACAAATCCACAAAATAGGAAAGACACGTGGCTATTAGTTGATTATTTTATGAACAGGATATCGAAAACTTAAGTTAGTACATGTAGAGAGTTGGCACGAACAGACGGCAGCAGTAGCATCGGCGCGACATACCCCCTCCGCCACTGCCCTCAGCCCTTCCCCCCTCCAGGAGAGGTAGCGCTGCCGGCTGCAGATTTCTTCAGCTCTATTTTCATAGACTGAGTCTCAGCTCGAGGCTCGAATTTGGCCAGATTTCCTGCTCCTGGGGCTGCCACTACTGGCTTTCCTGCTTTCATACCTTTTGACATAGGAATGCGGGTGGGTGTAGGCCGCTGGGATGACCCGTCTTGTCCCGACTGTAAGAGAGAGAACACAGAAACGCAAGGGCGATGTTGGTGAGTTTCCCCCGGAAGTGCCATCACTCTGAGCATACGCAGGGCTCTTGCCACAGAACTACCCACAGACGACCCCTCTCCAGATCAGATTATCGTCAGCAAGTTGGAGTCGGTGTCTAGTCCATTCCAGTCGCCCCCCCCCCCCACCCCTTCCCCTCTCCCGGAACATCTGTGCCACTCTTCCTTCTCTTCTCAAGCCCCTCGCCTACCTCCTCTACCCTGACTGAAGACGACCTTCACTCCTACTTCACAGAGAAGCTGCAGGACACCCTGCGTATACTCAGGCATCTTTACTCCTACTGTGCCCCAAATCACCTCACTTTCTTTACATGAAGCAGCTCTCCTTTCCCTTCCTAAGGCGGCCAGATCTTCTCTTTTTTGTATTGTCACTGCTGACCACACCCTCTTTTTTTTTTTTGCCATGCCGCGTGGCATGCAGGATCTTAGTTCCTCGGCCAGGGATGAACCCATGCCCCCTGCAGTGAGGGCTCGGAGTCCTAACCACTGGACTGCCAGGGAAGTCCCCCACACCCCCCCTTCTTGAAGTGCTCCTGAAACTCTCCTGCTGTGATTTCTTACTTGGGTCTCACCCATTCCCCTCCTCTCTCTGACGACTCCTTTTAACTCTGGCGCTGGCTCCTGGTTCCAGCTTGCCTGCCTTCTAAATGTGGGTGTCACCATGCTCCATCCTCGGCCCTCTTTTCATTTTTCACATTCACCCTGAGAATCGCCTCAGTTGTCACCTACATGTTGCTGAGTCCCAGGACCTCGAGCCTTCCATGCCCTCCTTAAATGCAGATCCAGATTTCCAACCACGCACTAGACATTTTCAGTGTCCCTCAGGCATCTCAATTATAACAGGCCCCAAACATTACTTAACTTCTCCCCCAAACAGTAGTCCCCCCTGGGTTTCTCGTTTTATCCACCTCTACAGCCAAGCCAGAAACCTCAGAGCTGCCCTCTGTACTCAGTTTGTCATGAAATCTTCAATTCCGTCTTCAGTCTATTTCTGTCCTCATTTTCGCTACGGCAGTTCAAGCCTACACCATCTCCAGCCTACAGAACTGCAACAGTATCCCTGACCTCGGCCTCTATTTCCTCCAATTTATCCTTTCAATTGTTTTACAGACATACCTAAAACATAAAGAATGTAGTTTTAAAAATCATGACCCTGTTTCTGGGTCCCTTTGTCTACTCTCTGAGATTAAATGTCAATTTCATAAGAAGACCCACGCATCTTCAGTATCTGACCCCAGTGAGCCTCTCCTTTTCTGCTCCTGCGTTTTGTCTCCAGCCCCAGCTGCTGCAGCGCAAAGGGACTGCTCACCATTCCCAACAAGCCAGTTCCTCACATTGCCATCGCCGCGCCTGTGCACACGCTGCCCTCTCTCTGCATCTGTGAAGACCTCTTCCCCCGGTGAAGCCTTCTCTGCTTGTTCCTTTGTACATACCCCTCTCATAGAACCACTAAGGAGGTTTCAATCCTGCCTCTCCCACTAAGCCAAGAACTTCGACAGGTCCTCTTTACAGTCAGCATCTAACCCCATGCCTAAAGTGTTGCTAATGGTCAATAAATGTTGACTAAATGCACAAATGAACTAGCCACACTATTCGATTTCTGAGAGGGGTATTCCCAAACTTTCTGTTGCCCTTGGTCTTATGGGATCTGATATACCTGAAGTATGTGAATCATCATTTAGGCCTTAGAAATCTCAGACAGTTGTTTTGAAATCCTATTTGTGTATGGGCTTTAGTCGGTAATCCAAAATGCTGCTACAGAAGGGAAGCCTATCTTGACCTGACCCTTAAAATGGGAATAAGATGTTCCAGCAGAAAATCTGCTCTAAATTACAACAATTACACCTCCACTAGTTTTTATAAAAATCCAAGCTACGCTGTGTTGCTTAAATGAAAGCAGCACTGAACCATTTGAGAAGGGTGAGCAGTTCTGAATGCTATTCAGCTCCCATCGAGCCAATAACAAAAAACTTCACTGGCAAAGCACTTAGTAAGTAATTCACACTTTGAAGCCTGTCTTGGGTCTATGCTTGTGCACAGAGAATTAAAGTAAATTATAGTGAAGATATGGGAAAATGAGCCACAGTTTCTATACTTAAATAATAAGCTTCCTCTCCTTCTTAAGAGTTTCTAATATATGCTGCAGAATTTATTCAGAGATTAGGAATCATAATTTCTAGTCTATTAGTTTAAAATAACATCTAAGTAGTGCATGCTCTTCTATAATTTCATCTACAAATTGTCCTCAATAAATGAAGAAAATCACTGGAGGTATTTTGAAAAATAGAATTCATTTTTAAGTTCTGGCTTTTATACTTTGGACATGCTTTTTTAATAATCCTTCATTTAGCCTCCCAGCTGGTATTACCTAAATATTTATCGAGCACCTGCTCTCTGCACGATACTATTAATAAAATACAGTGTTTAGACATATAAACTCACTTCTTTTTTACTTTAAAAAAAGTTTTGGATATAATAATCTTTTAATCTTACTTTTCGAATAAAGTATGACTACGACCATACGTAAATGTATTTTAAATATTTTAGGTTCTAGAACTATAACCCAGGAATAGTTTATTTATTTATTTATTTTTATTTTTATTTTTTGGCTGCATTGGGTCTTAGCTGTTGCGGGCGGGCTTTCTCTAGTTGCAGGGAGCGGGGGCTACTCTTCCTTGCAGTGCGAGAGCTTCTCATTGTGGTGGCTTCTCTTGTTGCAGAGCACGGGCTCTAGGCGCACGGGCTTCAGTAGTTGTAGCGCTCGGGCTCCGTAGTTGTGGCTCACGGGCTCTAGAGCGCAGGCTCAGTAGCTGCGGCGCACAGGCTTAGTTGCTCCGCGGCACGTGGGATCTTCCTAGACCAGGGCTCGAACCCGTGTCCCCTGCATTGGCAGGCGGATTCGTAACCACTGTGCCACCAGGGAAGCCCAACCCAGGAACGGTTTTAATAATTTTCTGCATATTGACCATTTCTCTCCAGTCTCCATTTTTCAAAATAGTTTAAACATAAAAATCAAACTTTAAACCTTATTATTCCCATATGCTGACACTGCAAGAGGCCACCTTTGCAAGGATTTTTGGAGTCTCCATAATTGATATGAAAAAAAAATTATCCCTCATAATTAGCTCAAATTCATACAGTATTAGGCCACATTTTACTCCTGTTTCTTGATGTAGATAGTCCCCTAGGAGACACCTGGTAGTGGGTTCGGGTGGAGGAGGGGCACGTGCTTTTGCTGTATTCTGGGCACTGCGTTATTCTCACTCCCCCCGCGGCCCCCGCCTTGGCGTGAACTTTGGAGCCCCCTCTACTCACCACTGACTGGGTTCCTCTGGCCGATGAGGTCGTGACCGGTGTAATGGTGATGGTGCTGGTCACCTTGCTCGCGCCAGGGCGAGACGAGAGGTGGTTCCTGGGCGAGCGAAGGACTGTGCCGGTGGACACCTCCTTCTCCGCGGTCACGCTGACGGGTCGGACAGTAATCACCGGGCTTGCTCCTTCAGCTGAAGTCCCAGGGGCTCGCTTAAACTGCGAACCTAAGTGAATGTGAATTTTATTGTCTTCCGTGGTTATGATATTGGCATTGGAGTTGTACTTCCGGACTGGGGCTGGCACAGTCTGCTTCTCGGGCGTGACCTTGAGGACAGTCCTTCCCACGGGCATTTCCTGGGATTCGGGAGGGACAGCGATGTCCGCCGGGGCCGCCGATGTGGACACGGTCATGATCTGAATGGGGGACGTGGGCCTGTCCGCAAACGGCCCTCTTCCGCTTTCTGGCGTCTTCTCCCTGGAGAAGGTAGTAATTGTGACCGGGGACATGGCTCGCTCCGCGCTGAGAGCAGCGTCTCCGCTTTTCTGTTTCTGAGACATGACATTTGGTGATGGGATAATGGTTATCCTCGGTTTCTGATTCCCTAGGGTGGGAATGACGGTGGTACTGGAAAAAAATTCTTCCGCCGTGGGGCTCGTAATCTCCAAAGTGGCAGTGCTGTTCTCGTGGTCGGGCGTCACTCGAATGTGCAGGGGCTGGCCCTGCTTGGGCGAAAGAACCAGCTCTCCTGGGTGCCCCGGGCTGGAACCGCCTCGAGGCCCCTTCTCGTGAGTCACCGGGGGCCCATTCTCCCTTTTCCTCATCCATGGAATCCAAGACTTCCTCATGGTGAGCTCGTTGGCCGCGGGCGGATACCTGTCTAGGACAGAGGAACGTTCCATAGGTTTCTTCAGTCCCACCTGTCGAAGGTTACTCATGATATGGTTTTCTTCTTGAAAGGATTTGCGTATAAACACCGCTGGCGTGTCCTCCTCCGCTGCCTCGCTGCCGACAGCATCCGTCTGGACGCCAGTGGACGTCACGGGGACATCCACCATCCTCCTGCCGTTCACACTGGGCCGGAGAGCGCGACTGTACCGCTTGGACAGCTCCAACTCTTTGGTCAGATGGAGGACCTCCTGCCCCATGTTCTTGTTCTTATTTTCTTCTTCCATAAATCTTTGTTGAAGGACAGAATAATCCACTTGGAGCTGAGAAAGCTGATCTTCTTTGTTCATCAGTTCATGAATCTTCTCTTTCAGGGCTTGGACTTCTGCTTTTAAGTCTCGACTTTTAGCTTCTTCCAACCGAAATCTGTGTCTCAGCTCGGCTTCCTGACTCACCGCCTCACCTTTCTCTATTGCTTTATTCTTGGCGATTTGGTGTTTTATCTCCTCCAGCTGTTGAGAGAGGAAGTTGGCCTTATCCTGCTCGCTTCTAAATTTCTGCTCTAGCTGGTCGTACTCATCTTCTGTCTTCATCAAATCCCCTTCCACCACCTCCAGTTGTTGCAGACGTTTCTTCAGTCTCTCAATTTCAAGTGTTAGCTCCTTAATTTTGTTATCTTCTGGGCAGGTGAGCTCAGGTCCTTTTCGACACCTTCCTCTTGTTATTTCTCTCTCCACTTCCTCTATCCCATCAAGCCTCTTCTTTAATAAGTCAACACTGCAGCTTAATTCAGAGGATTTTTCTTCTTCACTTTTCAGTTTGCCTATTAACTCATCTCTCTCTTTGGTCAAACTGTATACCTTTTCCTCCATTTCAGATTTCAGTTTTAAAAGCTTCTTACTTTCTTCGATGAGTTTTTCCGTTACATCCATAACCTTGCCTTGTTCCACCTTAAAATTTTTATTGAGTCCATCCACTTTTCTCTCTTCCTGCTTTATTTTTTCCATCATATTTTTCCTTTCATCAACCAGCATCACGGTAAAGGACTTCAACTTTGTGAGATCGTCTTTTAGGCTTAATTCAGCCTTTTCCAATCGACTTTCAGAACATTCCAGTTCTTTAACCCGACTCTTGACTACCTCCAATTCATTGAGCAGGTCCTTGGTTAAGTTCTTTTCTTTCTCCAGATTGAAATGCAGCTGGGTGCACTCCGACTTACTCTTGCTAAATGCTTCCTCCAGTTTCTCCAGTTCAGACATTCTCATCTGTAACTTCTCAACTTCAAGTTTGAGCTCCCGGCTATGGTGTTCTTCCTCCTGCAGCTTCTTCCTCAGTTCCCTGCACTGGGATTCAGTTTTCGTGATCTCCTCATCTTTACCCTCCATCTCAAGTACGCGCTTCCGAAGCTTTTCCACTTCTGCCATGAGGCTGGAGTTGCCACATTCCCCTTTGGCAATTTTATCTCTTAGTTCCTGAAGTTCTACTTCTGCCTTCTGAAGATTTTTGTTGGTCTCTTCCAGCTCCTCCATTCTTTGAGTCAAGCCAACCAGCTTGAGTCTGAGCTGCCTGTTGTGAGACTCTTGATTGGCCAACTTAGCGTTCATCTCTTCATGCTCCTGGGAAAACCTCGAAGCCTTGTGTTCAAAATCCACTTCCAACTTGAGCAATTTCTGCCTGTCTTCTTTGGATTTAGAAGTGATGGCTTTGAGCTTTTCTTCCTCTTCCCTCAGTTTCTGAGTCAGGTCCTGTACTTTCTGGCTCTGCAGGCCAAGTTGCTCGATATGCATCTGCCTTTCATCCACCAGCATGAGCGCGAAGGACTTGAGTTTCACAAGCTCATCTCTCAGTTTGTTGAGCCGCTTAGCATTTTCCTTTTCTTTGCGGGCTTGGTAAGCCTTTTCTTGTTCAAGGAGTTTTTTCAACCTAGAAAACAAAATATATTAAAATATTCTATTTTATTACATTAAACTTTGTATATTATATCATACATAAATATTTCATATACATATTAAAAGATTAGTCTGCAAAGAAGTTTCTCTTAGATATTAAATAAAAATAAAATAAAATGCTGTTACAATAAATCCCTTATCAATTACTGCAGTATGAAGGTTTAACAAATAGCCATTAATGAAGCTAATCAGAAGTCAGGATGCTGGTGACTGAAACTGAAGGGTAACGACTAGAAGGGAGCATGAAGAGGGCTTTTCAGGTACTAGTTTCTGTTTCATAATTTGTGTGCGCAGGGCGTTAGCGATGGGAGGAATAGGCTGAATTGTGACAACTTTGCAAAAGATAACATGGACTTTGTGACCGCTTATTAACTGGTAGGAAGGGAGAGAGAGAGAGAGAAAAAAAATTACTTCAGTGCTTTGGGTCTGAATAATTGCAAACAATAATACTTTTAACAGAAATAGGAAAAACAGGTGAGAAAGGGTATGGGCAGAAATTGAGAACTGAAGCAACGGCAAGTGGAAAAGTATACCAGACAATAGTTAACAATACTGTATTGTATACTTAAAATGTTTTAAAGAGGGTAGATCTCATGTTAAGTGTTCTTACCATGATTGAAACAAACAAATAAATAAACGTGCCAACAATTAGAAATGTAGTGCTTTGAAAATAAGTCCTATAAATTTTACAGCTCATATACACCTTAACCCATAGCCCTAATGCCCCCCCACTGTCTCTACTCCCGTCCAAGTCCTGAGCATCTGCTGATAATTCTGCAACAGCCTCCAAACTGGTCCCCTCACAACCTCAGCTGTGCCACTTCCTAGCTGTATGATCTTGGACAAGTTATATAACCTCTGTGTATCTCACTTTTCTCACTTATAAATTGAGCATCAAAATAGTAGCTAATTCATAAGGTTTGTCTGAGGTGCATATCAGTTAATATATGGAAAGCACGTATAACAGTGCCTGGCCCATAGGAAGTGTAGCTAAAATGACACTTTATATTATAAATTTATAATTATATTATTATTATAATTATGTTTATGTTATCATTATGATTATTACTACTTACTCTCACCCAAATTCTAATATAATCATGTCACTCCTGGTAAATGGAATATTTATAAATGGCATATTTCCTGCCACGTCAATAAACAAAGGGTGTCACAGTCATCAACAACTGCAACCCTCCAACGTGAGCCAGTGAGCCCTGAGGAAACCCAGGGCTGAAACGAATACCTGCCATCTAGCCGCCATCAGACTGCAGCCACTCCCTGCAGTGAGCCCTGAGGAAACTCAGGATGTGAAAATACAGGATACTGGCCCCAGGTAGCTGAGGTGCATATCAAAGGAATGATTTCAGTGAGCCCAGACTCTTGCATATTCCCATACACAGAAAAGCGCTAAATTCCTTAACTTGAGATACCTGGTTTTCTTTAATTAACAATAATCTTTTGACTTTCCGACTACCTGCCCTTTTGTTGCAGAACTCCTGTATATCCTGGCTCCTCCCCTCACCTCCTTGGAGCAGTTTCTCAGTTATCTGAAACGCCCTCTCGGGGCTGTAGTCCTCATTTTGCCCCCAGTAAAGCTTAACTTGCAACTCTCACGTTGTGCATTTTTTTAAGTCAACACTCCCATGGCTTCCTATTGCTTTAAGAACAGAGGCATGAAATCCATAACAAGGCCCAGACTGATGTGATTCCTGACCACCTGGGCAGGTTCATCTCAAGCTGATCTCTCACCTGTTATCTAAGCTCCTAACATTCCTCAAATACGCTGGACCCTCTGCTTAGAAGTACCTCCCCGCTCTTCCTTTCTCCCTGACACATACACACACACACACATGAATATATCTGGTTGACTTTTTGTCCTTTGAGTCTCACTCAAATGTCACTCCCTTCAGGAAGCCTTCCCTGACCAAACTAAGTCAGATCCTCTTAGAAACTCTCATAATACCCTGCAGTCTTCTTTTATAACACTTATCAGCTTATAATTTTTTAATGTCTGCCTACCTCTGTTCATGAAAGTTCTGTGAGAGTGGGCGCCAGGTCCTTGTTCACCCCCTAGCACAATGCCTGACACATAGGAGGTGCTCAAGAAATATTGACTGAATGGATAAATGGAAGAAAGAACAAATAAATAAGCTTGAGCTAGAAATAAAGCTCAAGCCACCTACATAGGGCTGTGTGAACTAAAGTCCTTACTATGCTGAGCTGAGTATAAATTTTTGTCGAATGCATGTTGTGGTTGTTACTAGGCCAGTAATTGGCTATTACTAGTGGCTATTAGACAATGAATGTCTCTGATCTCATTAGCAATGGCCTCTCTTAAAGAATATGGTCATTCTAGTCATCAGCTCTGGGAGAAGAGGAGTTTCTCTTAAGTGGGAAACCTCACATGAGAGAGGGAGCCTTCTCTGTGTAGACTGGAAAGATAGCCCTAATGGTCTGTCTATCCTTAGTCCTGGTGGACGAACAACCTTCAGATAACCTATAACATGCTTATGGGAATATTAGAACCCTAAATGATGTTTTGCAGACCAGGCTAAACTAAATTAAGGCTTTTTGTGTCTCTCCCACAGGTCTTAGTGTTCTTTTTGTTTGTTTGCTTGTTTGTTTTAGTTTTTTTTTTTTTTTAAGTTCTAACCTCTATTAGAGAGAAAAAAGAGAAATGATTTTATCCACAGTTGGACCAGAAGTTTAATGTTGGAGCAGCACACATCTGGGATCTAGTGGGAGGAACAGTGGTAATAAAGTAAGAGAAGCCCAGGAGGAAGGAAATCATAGGAGATCTTGGGACTCTTTTGTCAGACATCCCTCCCTACATAGAAACTTACAGTGCTAAAAGCTTGGTAATTCTTGGGTTTTTATTTCAATAAGGGAGGTGATAGTCCCTTAGACATGGAAATAAATGTGATCTCCAAAGGAGAAATATGCAGAGAGAGAAAAAGGAAAGGATAGAGAAAAAAGTTTGGGAAATGCTCAGAAAGAAGGGGTGAAAAGAATGAGGAGGAGCTATGGAACACCTGTTGGGAGAGAGAGAGAGAGAGAGAGAGAGAGAGAGAGAGAGAGGTACAAGGAGAGACCCATGGAAAAACACAGGAGTGCCAAAGAAAGAGGCTGCTTGTCTCTTTTTATCTACCTTTCCAGTCAATTTGGCATTCCACTTTCAGGTGTTTTTTTTCTTCTTCCCCCATATCTAGAAATCCTCTTTTTTTACATTAAACAAGCATTCAGAAGCATTATCACATCACTGTGCAACTATTCACAAAGCATAATGACTATTGCACAAACAATTTTCTAATAGTTACAATTTCACTTTGTGCTTTAAACACTTAATTTGCTGTACATTATGGGGCATTTCCATGTAATCATGCTTTTGAAGGAGCAAAATAAGAGGATTTCGGTGTTCTGACTGTTATGGTGCACACATTTATCAAAACTCATCAAAATGTATAATTAAAATTGGTGAATTTTGTAATATGTAAATTATATCTCAATTTTAAAATATATTAAGAAAAATAATATTAAAAGCCCTGCAAAGTGTTCTAAGATGTCAGATAAAGGGAGAAAAGTTGTAAAGAAATATAAAAGAGTGACTTAAAATATGATTGAAAGCATAAAATAGGTTATTAAACTTAAGGCAGAAAGAGGTGAAAGCAGAAGTTGTAAAAATAAAGAGAAGACAGCTAACATTTTCAGGTGGAATTCCGGCTGACAAGAAAACTTGTTCCAGGAAAATAATGTTCCAGGTATGAGAAAACCTTGAGTCCTAATATTATTTCAAGAGGCTCGTAAAAGCCCACTCCAAACTCAAATATTTACTAATAGTTAATTTTTTTAAAAATAAAGGATAGGAAGAAAGGTCTTTTGATAATAAAACATTTTATTTACCAACTATCTGTTACAACCTAGGCTGTGTGTTAAGTGTTTTATTATTTCATTTCATTTTCATAACAACACTTTGAGCAAGGCATTACTCTGCCACTTTATAAATAGGGAAGTCATTTGACTTAATCATGGGAACAGGACTAAGAAGGGGCAGGTTGGGATTTTAGACCAGATCTGTTTGACCACAGTGTGCTTTTAACAATGCTATTCCTCAAACCGGTATTGCTTGAACAGTTGAAATTCGCAAGACTTTGCGTTTGTTTAGGTTAACTTCATCTTACTTGATTCACCTATCTTTCTGGAATTGTCAAGATCCTCCTCGGACTGTTTTGTCACCCAATATATCAGTTTACATCTAGCACTGTGTCAATGGCAACACAACCCCAGTGATTAATAGAAAGACAGGTCAATGCACAGAGCCCTTCAGACACAGTCAAGCTCTCCCTGCTGCTGACTTCAACCCATTCAGCAGCAGGGACATTGTTCATCAGTCACCCATGAGCCCGCGGGGCTGTTAGTCATTATCTCTCTGAGCTCCCAACCCTCCCTTGCACCTGTTCCAACCAGATCTTCCTCACGTCAGTCAACTACAACCAAATTCTTCCAGATGCTTGGGCCCCAGATCTAGAGTCATCCTTGAGTTCTGTCCTTCTCTCACAAGCCCACATTCAGTTCTTCAATAAACCTTGTCAACTCTACCTTCAAAATACATCTCGAATCCACGTCACTTATCCCACTATTGCTCTTACCCTGGCCCACGCCACCGTCATCCCTTATCTGTATTATTGCAATAGCAACCTAACCTGACTCTCAGCTTCCACTCTTGCTCACCCTCATCTGTTCTCTGCCCAGGAGCCAGCGTGATTTACAAAGGGTAAATCAGATCCTCTCGCTCCTCAGCTCCAAGCCCAAATCATCACAATGGCCTAAAAGGCCCCACGTCATCACTCTTTTCCTCCTACTTCTGTGACTTCATCTCTCAAAACTCTTTCTTTTATCCTTGAGATATTCTAATAGATCACTCCTTCATTTCCTTCAAGTCTTTGTACAATTATCCCCTCTCAGGGAGGCCTGCTTTGCCAACCTTATTTGTCTTGTGCATTTCATGGTAGAACTTCCTATTTTCTTTTTCTGCTTTCTTTTTCTCCAGAGCACTTATTACCATCTAATACACTATATATTTTACTTATTCCTTCTTTTTTTAATTGACTGTCGCTCTTCTCTAAACTGTAAACACCTTGAAAGGAGGGTTTTTGTGTATTTTATTCACTGCTGCAGCCCCAGCACCTAGAATGTGGCCGATGGTGAGCTCTTCACACGTTTGTTGAAGATGATCGCAAAAGGCCTTCTCAAAAGTCTTGCTAAAATTCAAATGTGCTCCGCCAAATCCTTAACTTCTTTGTGCCTCTGTTGTGAAGGCTAAAGGAAACGGCCTCTGTAAAGTGCTTAGACAGTGGCCAGCCCACAGAATGTTCTCAGTAAATGTCATCAGCCAGTGCTATTGGTCACACCTCTTCTTGTTTACTCATTTGACAATCATTTACTGAACATTTACTTTGTGCCGGGCACTCTGCTAGGCATATAAAGTAAAAAAAAGACACAGTTCTTGCCCCTAAGGCATTTACTCTCTAAAGACGAGAACAATTAAACCAATACAGAGACAAAGACATGCAGAGGAAGCATCTACCTCTGTGGGAAACCAGAGGAAGGGCAGCTAAGTCATATCAGGGGAGTGGAGTCAGGGAGGCTTCTAGGAGGAGGTGACTCTTAACCTGAGTATTAAAAGCTAAGTAGGAGCTAAGTAAGTAGAGAGGGCATGGAAAGGGCCCTCTAGACCAGGGGTTAGCAGTATTGTCTGTGGGCCAAATCTAGATCAAGGCCAGTATCTGGACAGTCCTGGAGCTAAAAATTGTTCTTACATTTTTAAAGGCTTATAAAACATAACGAAGAAGAAGAGGCAGACACTGTAGGTGGCCTGCAAAGCCTAAAATAGGAGTCTAGTGGAAACAGTACGTAAAAGCACAGAATTGGGAAATAGACCCCACAGGTAACTCAACTAAAGTGAAGGGTACCTGTGGGAACAGTGGAAGGAAAGGAGGTTGGAAAGGAAGGCCAAGCGAACAAAGCCCCCAGCGGGCTAAGAGGATGACTCTGAACTTGGGATTCAGATTATGAGGAAGTTCGACAGGTGTGGAGAAGCTGGAGATCAGTCAGGAGCTCCTGAGAAAGCAGGAGCTGAGAAACAGAGTCTGAACTAAGGTCATGTCATTGAATAAAAAGAGAAGGGGGTTCACGTGGTGATTTTCAGGAGACAGAAGTCATAGGGTTTGGTAACAGACTGAGTGAGGATGGAGAGGGAGAAATTTGGACAGACTCTGCTGCTTCTGGACAGTGTTATTTGTTTGCTGTCAGTGCTTATCACATATAGGCTAATAGAAGAGAAACAGCCTTGGAGGGGATTATCATCATGCTCCAAAAAAGGCACATCGGGGCTTCCCTGCTGGTGCCAACTGTTAAGAATCCGCCTGCCAATGCAGGGGACACGGGTTCAAGCCCTGGTCCAGGAAGATCCCACATGCCGCGGAGCAACTAAGCCTGTGCGCCGCAACTACTGAGCCTGCGCTCTAGAGCCCGCGTGCCACAACTACTGAGCCTGCGTGCCACAACTACTGAAGCCCACGCACCTAGAGCCCGTGCTCCGCATCAAGAGAAGCCACCGCAATGAGAAGCCCACGCACCGCAGGGAAGAGTAGCCCTCGCTCGCTGAAACTAGAGAAAGCCCGTGCAAAGCAACGAAGACCCAACGCAGCCAAAAATAAAATAAAATTTTAAAAAGGCACTTCGACTTTGAGGTTGTTGGAACCTACAAGTGAAATGCTTATTGGTACCCTGGAGATCAGGAGATGAATCTGGGCCAAAGTTACAGACTGGGAGTGTCCAGCGACAGGTGCAACCTAAAGCCATGAGAGAGGATGAGATGAGTAAGAGGTGTGACACATCAGAGAGAAAGAGGAGCAAGGACAGAAAAAAGACACTGAGATGAGAAAACATCAAGGAACTTAATGAGAGCCAGAGAGTCAGGAGGGAATCCAGGCAATAGTGGATTTGCAGCCGCCAAGAGGGCAGGAGTGGGGCATGTCCATACTGCAATACTCTGGAGGGACCAAGTGAGAGACAGGAAAATGTTCCTTGTTTTCATTTAAATTCAGATTTAAAGAAAACTTCTTCCGTTGGATATGTCAACATGGATATCGACAGTACTTCACTCGAGCAGTTTCAGTGGGGTTAGGTAACAAAATACAAAATAAAGCTTAGCTGAAGAAAAACCAAAGCGGAAAAAAAAAAAAAAAAAAAAAATAGAGACAAGTACCTGAGACTAATTATTTGAGATCTTGATTGTGAAAGGAAGGAGAAACAGGGATGTGGACACAGGACACAGGTAGGGCAGGGTCAACATTTTTAACCTCATATGTATATGAGAGATATTAGCATGTTCCCACTTAACTTTAAAGCTCTTTGTTTTTCTTTATAGAAATAGTCCAGTTAATAAATAATGATAGAATAATAAATAAAGAAGTAATTATACAACACTGCCATTTTGCAATCCCCAATAAAATAATGTGTGTGGGCAATGCTCATTAATGTCTCCCAAAAGAGAGACAGCCAGATACTGTATACATATATATAGACCTCCACCCAAGAAATCTTTTTACCAAAAAAATTGAACCTGAATCAGATCGAGCTTCTATAACCATTAGTTTACAGAAAAGACAGGGGCAAGAAACATACTAAATGACACTGTGATGATGCAATCAGAAAAGTCCAAAATGTAGGGTACTATACAGGTTAAAAAACCTAGTTTCTTCAATAAATAAATTCTAAGAAAAAAGAATGGGGGAGGGGAAACTATAGATTAAAAGAAATTTAGAAGACATACCAACCAATTATAATCTGTTTGGAGTCTCATTCAAATTATTAAAAATAAGACAATTGGAAAAAATACATTAAGGAATTATTAAATTTTAGGTGTGATAAAGGATTTTGACAATATTTTTAAAAGAATCCTTACATTTTAGAAATACATATTGAAATATTTATGAATGAAATGATATGTCTGGAATTTACATTACAGTAATCCAGGGGAGTTAGGATAGATGAAACCAGATTGGTCATGAGTTGATTAATTGTTGAAGTTAAGTGCTGGGTACATAGAAGATCATTACACTATTCTTTTTATTTTTGTAGATGTTTGAAATTTTCCATAATAAGACTTAACCCTCTTTTGTAGTGTTTAGCTTTTCTCCACCTAAGTCTCAGCTAGTTTGGAGTCTGGTCATATTTTCATCTTCCTTACTCTATGATGTGACTCTCATATTTCTATGATTGTGGGTGATTCTTTCATTCCTTTCCATGTTTATAATTAAGCTTGTTAGAGACTTCTACTTTTTCTTCCTCACTGTGATCTGTTTATGCTTACTCAAACTTATGCTAGAAAAAGCAGCTCATTCTTATCTGTTCCACGGATATTTGTTAATTTAGCTTTCCTTTTAGAGTCTAAAGATAAATTGTTTTGGAGGGGAAAGGGGAAGTGAAAGATTTTTTTTAAACCCTCTTCTGGATATCCGTCTCTGAGATAAACACCTTCCCTGGAACAGTGGTCAATCCGTGCTCCTGAAGACTCAGGGCCTCACTGGACTATGTTCATTCTCACTTTTCTTCCTTGAACCATTTCTCCAAATTTCTCAGCATTAGCCCCAGAGCAGCAATTCTCTCCTTGCTTCCTTTGTCGCTTGTCACCATTTTAATCCATCAGACCCCATTTGAAACCCTGATGTCATCCTAGGTTTGTTTCTCAGCCAGATCATGCTAATTTCCCTTCTCACTGTTTCCTTCCCCTCCACTGTTTTTGTTCTTCTCCAACTCTCCCTGTGTGTATGCCTCTCTGTCAAGAGAAAAGGCAGGTTAAAACTAGCAAGGGCATGATAGTGATTAGAGACGAATGAACCTCAAAAGAGTTAAGCTTTCCTGCAGTTTGAAACCTTGAATCACAATGCATTTTTTCCCAACTAGAGCATATAGTACAGAACTAAGCACCTTGGTAACATGATAGGACATGGTTTAACCAGATGACCCAGGAAGAAGTGTTACTCTTTCATTAATCACCTCAGTTCCTCAAGATGGTGAATATTATAATAATTATGCAGAATTAATCTAATGTCCCCAATATACTGTGCAGGGTGGGGATTAGGGTGAAGTGGAGGAGACTGGGTTGTGCAGCTGCAGAGTCAGGTCCTGTTCTCATTTGAAATTTTGATATTTTTGTTCATCATGGATTTTTTTGCATTGATTTTAATTTTTAAAAATAGTGCATTAAAATATTACGTATGTTGATTACTGAGTTTTTTTGGCATCCCCTTAAATTTTGCGCCCAAAGGTGAGAGTCTCATTTGCCTCACCCTAGTCCCAGCCCTGGGCGCTGAGTGCTAGATAATTTTTTACATATACAGAAATGGTGGGTCCTTTATCATAGGGCACAGACTTTTTTGAGCTTTGTTTCTGTTTTGTGTTTCTTAGTAGTGGGGATGAGTTTACAAAGCCCTTGTGCACTTTTTCCTTTTCCCCTATTGTGAAGACCAGCAGTATTGTAGGGTACCTATCTGATCTCAAACTTTTATCACTATCCCACTGTGGTGGGATGGGGCCTAGCTCACCTATTCTCATGAAAAAGAACTTGGTGATAAAAATTAAAAGAAAAGAAAAGAAGTAAACTTTTTGCTAGCGCCTTTTATGAACTGCTTTTATGTCGCAAGAGAAGACCCTGAACTTATACACATGATTTCATGTTATCAAACTATATCCTATAAATTTATAATCCAGTAATCTCACTACTTTCAATTCAAGAGTATAATCCAAATAATTCAAATAGCATTCACACACACCCTCAAGCAGATTGTTACAAATGAAGGTTTACTCTCCAGATTTTGAGGGGATTATCTATAATTCTGCTGTAGAATAGGTACCTTGAGGTCTAGTTGTGAAAAATTATAAAACAAGGATACGCATTATGGCTCCTCTCTGGGTTAGCCCAACAACCGACAATAAACTAAACTGATTATGAAATTTAATTGATAGTAATCTATCTTTAAAAGGCACAGCTGGCAGCAACTGAAAGCCATGAAAATCTCGTGGCTGATAACAAATTATTCTTGGAGATTGTGAGATTTCCTACTACCAGGTGAGCACACGCTCAGTGCTTGCCATCATTTGGTAACAACCGGACTCCACGGTAAAATACAAATTTAGTCTTCATGAAAATCTAGTAACATGCTAATTTAAATTTACAAATGCTAAATTCAGAAATAAATCACTTACTCTACTACTAGTAA
This sequence comes from Eschrichtius robustus, assembly GCF_028021215.1. Classification (NCBI taxonomy): domain Eukaryota; kingdom Metazoa; phylum Chordata; class Mammalia; order Artiodactyla; family Eschrichtiidae; genus Eschrichtius; species Eschrichtius robustus. Next base: position 119,270,307 of record NC_090832.1, read on the forward strand.
ATTGCTCTCAGTTATTGGAGAAATTAAAGTCTAGGGAATTGTTTGTTTTTTGACTAAAACCATTGAAACAACTATTTTTTCCCTGATAGTTTGCTGCCCAACAGGAGACCCATATCTGAGAATCACTATTTGAGAACAAGCTCTCTAATCAAACACTCTAGTATGAAGCTTCCCGACTCATACAGAATATAGCCATGATTCATTAATTCACTCACTAATTCAACAAAGATGGGTTGAATACTCTACCATTGTCAAATAATGTATCAGGTGCTTGGAATTTTTTAAAAAATTGCAATCCTATGTAAAAAGTGCCATTTATGCTTTAAATATAGGCTACTCCATCCAAGGGTGGAGATGTGATTGGAGGAAGTAATTGCTCAAAGCTTTTGTAACTGTTTTTCCCAATAGTGCTCCCCCGCTGTCAGGGGGTAGCCCATATGGCCCCTCTGGGAAACCTAGATAAGGGCTGCCCTCCTCCTTAGGGAACGAGCCCCGTGCTGGGGTGCCTGGCTGGATACGCTGAAGGAAGACTGGATTTCAGCCCCAGTCCTTCCTGGTCAGGGGCTACTACCTGCACAACCACACCCCATGGTCCCAGGGGCTCTTTCTTCTCATCCTTTGGGTTTCAGTTCATATGTCTCCTCCCCAGAGAGGCATTCTCTGATTAGCCTATTGAAAACAGCTTCCCCAGCCACACGCCATCATGGTACCATATTTATTTCTTTTACTGCACTTTCACTGTCTGAAATGATCTGGTTCATTCATTCGTGTACTTAGGTATTATCTGTCTTTCCACCTCTGCACAGAAGAAAAGCACCATAAGAGCAGAGTCCAGCCCTGAACACCAGCCCCCCTAGCACAGTGCCTAACACACAGTAGGTGCTCAGTCAGTATTTGTTCGATGAATGAATAAGCAGAGTTATCCAGATGAAGAATGGGGAAAATGCGGTGCCACGTAAAGGGAAAAGGGTGTGCAGACGCAAGAACCCAGGACGTCACTCAGAGCAGCAGTCAACCTCAGGGCACACGGTACGAGGTGGGACAACGTCAAGAGGTAAGGCTCCAGTGGAAGGTGGAGGTCAGGTCGTCAAGCAGTTTGGATGTCATCCCAAGGAGTCAGGCACCTCCTGAGGATTATACCGAGTTCTCGAAGGACTTTAAGAACGGCGATAATACACAATTTCAATATTAGGACAGTCTGATGACAACATGGTATATGGACTACAGAAAGGGGAGACTGGAGGCAGGGAGACCGGTTATGTAAGTGTTGAAAATTCCCAAGCCAAAAAAAAAAAAAGACAAAACTCAGATCACATTGCAACATGAGAAAAGGAGATCATAGGAATAGTTAGGGTGTAGAATTGTCTGGTTTGGGCGAAGGTTAAGGTAGAAAGAATTAGATGGGATTATTCCTGCATTTTGATATGGGTGAGTGTGTGAATGATAATCTCTCCTTGACCACACTGGCTTCAGTAGCACCACAGTCTAGCCAGCTGATCTAACTGGTACCACGGGGAATCTTAGTATGATATGATGGACCCATTGCCCTGTTTTTTCTCAAGGCTCTACTGACTCGAGCTAAGGAAAAAATTATCTTTTTGAAAAACTCAACTGAATCAGCATGGGCAAGATGAGTTTTTTATGACTTTTTGAAGTGTTCTCTTTTAGATCTCACTTTTCTTCAGCTTTGAAAAAAAAATATATAGTTTTCTCTTATTAACTTGTGAGGGATGCAAATTAGGGCTCCAAACCTCTTTCTTGGTTAGAGAGTGTTTTTGAATAGGGACCTTGATTCACTCTATGAGATCAATGTTATATACAGCTGTAGAAAAAAAAAATTGTTATTGGAGTTACTAAATTACCAAGCCATTAATGTGTATATTGTATTACTTAATAACACAAAATTCTATACTTCTCATTGTTATCCTTTGTACTAGGCATTGTGTTAACAACCTCCTTCTAGCCTCAGGTTTGCATTAGTCAATAGGAGGCACTGACAGGAGATCGGAGAATGTGGAATTAATTCCCTCTTGAGACTTGGATAGTTGGCTTCATTCTTCTACTAAGGGCCACAGTCCCTGTTCGAGGCCCTCTCCTATAGATACAGTTACGCCTGAGGGTTCTGGTAACTACTCCCTCCGTCCAAGTTAATGGGTAGTAAGAGGTACACACTCTCACATTCCAACCTGCCTCCCGCCCACCCAGGGAACTGCAGGGTCCCTTATTAGCTTCTCTCTACTCTACCTGCCCATTTATAAAGCTATCAAATAACCCTGTTTGAACCCTCTGGGTTTTGTTTTGTTTTGTTTCTTTCCTGTGACCTTGAATGATATACTGTATCCTGACCAGATCTTACAATATGTAAATTGCAGGGCTAGGGGTCACTTCCCTTCTCTATACCCAACACAAAACTGTATGAGTCATGATTTCTCCCAAGACAGACTTAGAACTTGGGATAATAGGACAAATCCTCAGCAACATGGATGGACCTAGACATTTTCATACTGAGTGAAAGACAAATATATCGCTTATATGTGGAATCTAAAAAAAAGGGGGTACAGATGAACTTATTTACAAAACAGGAGTGGAGTCACGGATGTAGAAAACAATCTTATGGTTACCAGGGGATAAGGGGGGGGAGGATCAATTGGGACATTGGGACTGACATATACACACTACTATATATAAAATAGATAACTAATAATAACCTGCTGTATAGCACAGGGAACTCTACTCAGTACTCTGTAATGGCCTATATGGGGAAAGAATTTTCAAAAACAAAGAGTGAATATATGTTTATGTATAACCGATTCACTTTGCTGTACACCTGAAACTAACACAACACTGTAAATCAACTTCACTCCAATAAAAATTTAAAAATAAAAAAATACAAAGTAAATAGGACAAATCCAAGAAGAGAAGAGTCACAGAGAGCAGTGGTCAAGGGTGGGTCAATGAAGAGTTGAGGAAAAAGAAGAATGACCGGTGATAGCACGTGTACACATTGCTAAGGATGGAGAACAGGAACAAGAATGAAAAGGAAGCTGAAGCAAGAAGCGGGAGGGAGGGTGGTACTCCTCCTCCCTGGGACCGGATACGGACCAGACCCCAAGGGGTCTCATCTGTTCCTGCCCTAAGGCTGGGCAGCAGGGAAGGGCCTTGCCTTGGATCCCAGCGCAACAATCTTGAAGCCTAGCTCTTTACCCTTTACATTTTGCACTGCAGATTCTTTAGAGCTGGAAAATTTCTGCTTGATAAAGGAGAAAGACCACAGATACTGAAAACTGAATGGGAACATTCAGGAAAATAAAAAAGGATAACTCCTGATAGAGGACCAGATATGAAATCATAGGTAGTAATTTGTATATGTAATCAATGTAACTCTATGTAACTCTGTGTAACTCAATCATGCCAATAATTTTCATTGACAGAAAATAAATGTATTTTGGGGGGGCACTTGTCATTTCAAAGCTAACCCTCTGTTCAGTGTAGTAGTTCGGAGAACGTGCTCTAGAGCCAGACTATCTGGTTTGAGTCTAGTTCTGCCCCCTCCTCACTTGAGTAAGTTTCTTAATTTATATTTCTTCCTCAGTTTCCTTCTCTATCAAAGTGGGATAATAGTATCTGTGCACAGGGTTATTGTCAGAATCACAGAATTATTATATGTAAAAGGATAAGTGCTCAATAAATGTTAGATACTATTAGCAAGAACGCTAAATTGAAATTTACTGCCAATCTGTATCTTTCCCCTCCAACGGAAGGGATTCTTCAAACACAGTGGCGGGGGGAGGGTGCTGGTGCATCTACTGGTGCAGTGGGAAAGATCACTTCACTCTTGAAACCTGAAACTGTTGCTGTTTGCAGGCATGGCTGAGTAGTTTCTACCCACAATAACATACCGTTTATTGTGTTTTCATATTTCCTGAGTTGTTCAAAATACTCTTCAAACACCCTCAGATTGATCAGATGAATATTTGTAAAACAGTAGAAAGAAGATATCATTCTTTCCCTTTGATGTTGTTTACAAAGAATCAGCCAGGTGCATAAATTTACTGAATGATTTTCAGGAGGAACAGAAAAAGCCATGAAGCAGAGAAGTTTGTCACCTAACTGTGTGGCCTTGGGCTCTTTCTTCCAGCTGGCCCCCCCTCACCTTCCCTCACTCAATCCCAAAGACCTCTCCCATCCCCAAAGAAGGTGTCACCAAGGTGTATCACACCTAATGATGGGATGTTCCATCTAGGTGACACTGTGCCTTATCACAGGAAAGGCTCGCCCTCAGACAATAAGCTAAACGAAGTGGTTTCCCGGGGAAGCCAGAGAGTAGGGTGGGTCTTCAGAGGCAGGTGGGTTTTGAGGGTCCCTGCAACCGCAGTGTGACGGGTCCTCCCACAGGCCTGCGTAGAGGCCTCTCCTGTGTTCACTCAGAACACAGGAAGGAGGAATGGGAGCATGAATCAGATTTCCTGAGACTATTCAAACAAGCTGAAGAGAATCCATAAAGGTACAAATATACCCCATTTTACTCTGTACATGTATTTATAGAGTGCTGGGCAAAAGTCACATTCTAAGCTTATAAATTATGGGAACTCATCATATAAAAACATATCCTGTTGTAAAGCCTTTTATTAAGATACTATTAATCTGTCTCTTGGGCACATCTATTTTCATAAATAAGATTTGTTTAAAATAATACAGATGTGAAATAAGTAGTGAATTAATTTAAGTACATAAATCACTGATAGCAGCGCATTCGCATGCATTTATTTACTCAGAAAAACAACACTCTCCCTTTTTAAAATGGCAGTAGAATTTATTGCCATTGTATCTAAAGGGTTTTTTTAAAAGCTTTTAAATATAAGCATATGTGAAATTTCACTAAATACTTTAAAAATTATGTTGATGTTTATCTAATAATTACTTTATCCAGTTTTTAAATAACTTTAAAGCTAATTTTAAAAATAAAAAGTCAAAACAATAAGTAAAACTCCAAAACCCCAGACTTAATTTTGTATTGATCCTGACTATTGTTGACCAAGAGAAAAAAGAAATGTGCACGCGCCCTTCTGTTGTGGAAAGGATATTTGGTTTTAGAAGCAAACAGAAGTTCATCCAGTCACATGGAATTAAGAATACAGGCAGATCGATGTAGTGAACCCAAGATTTTCATCACAGTTGAACTCAAGATTTTTGTCACTTTAAACACAGAGACAAAATATTTACAATCAATGTTACACAAAATTAAATCTACACAAATGAAAACCATACCATCTGCCCTTATGTTCAAATTTCTGTACAACAGGTCGTATGAATCTGAAATCACGCTATAAAAATTAGATTTTGGCCAAGAGAAGTTCTTTTGTGAAAGACTTACACTACCCTCCAGCCCTACTGAGCGCTAAATACAAGTTATTTATTTTATATACTCTGCTAAATTCAGACAATGATTTTGGCAGTTTGAAAAACTACTAAAGTTGAACTTTTTACACAATTGTTTAACACAGTCCAAATTTTAATGCCATTTACACTTTAAAATAAAACCTCCTGTCCGCTTTGTTATTCTTGTTATCACTGCCACACTGACTGTTTCAGAACAAAAACGGCTCTCTTTAGATCACTGTACAATCTAATTCATTGCCAACTTTTACAAGCCTTCTCTGCATATGCAAAGAGAGATCTGCAGAAAATCCACATAACAATGACAAAAACTTCAAAAATAATATTTTCACCTCGAATTAGTTTTTTGCTCACCAAGAAATCATAAGTTAGAAGAGACATTTACAGCACATGGAGAGGTTGTTAAAAGCCTTCAGAACATATTAGTAGGACTGATGGCAGCAAGATAAGAGATTTTTCCGTTCTTATACAAACTCCCCAAGTTTCTGTAGGATGAGATTACTGTTCCCTTCCACAGAAAAACAGGAGCACGCTTCATACCGCAAGTCGCATGTTGGCCAGTTCCAATCAAGGAGTCTGAGGTATTAAGGAAAGTCTCAGTACGCTGGTCATTTTCAAGGGCTGTCACCGTCCACGCTCAGTAAAACCTGTAGCCGAAAGTTGAAAGGTTGTAGAGTTCTTACAGCCCTGGTCAGATTAGTCAAGTCTCTACAAATGTCCAAACTCAGCTTCCAAGATGCTCTTCGCAACCACACTGAGAAATGAGTTTACTGCCAAGTAAGCCTATGACCAAATGAAGTGCGCATGGACCAAAGCAACTAGCTTTGCTTAAATCAAAACAGATCTTGACTTCCTTACCTTAATACTAGGAAGCATGGTAGCTTTTGTTTTTGTTTTTGTTTTTTATAAGGGGGTACTGAAGTTTGTTCAACAGCAGCAGGCCCTGCTCAGCTCCCTACTCCACAGGGATTTAACCGTCACATTCCAGCCCTGTCATCAGAACAATGAAAGGTGAATGTTGTGCAAAACAGCTCGGGACCACTAACTGGTGATGTCATGCCTCCCTTCCACGGTTCATTATTGTGCAGATTTACTTTGGCCTGTGAAAAGGGGTGGAGCTGCCCAGGACGGGAAGGGAAGGCAGCTCTTAAGAAGCGAAGCCAGTGAACGGGAATTACGCCCTACACTGAGGAAAATGCGTTTGGGGAGGGGGTTGAAGTTGGGGAGGAGGAAAAAGTTAAAGAAAAGATATGCATAAAATGTCAAATGGGTCTCACTCCTGATTTTTCAAACTACTTAAACTCCATACAGCTCTATTCAACGCGTGCTGGAATTTAACTAAATAGGGATCCCACTAGAGCCTTATCTACGATTCAGCCAAAGGTAGGAGATTCACGTTTCAAGCAAAGTGCCAGTTAATTTACATGTTATCTAAATGAAAACACTACAGCGTGGGCCAAAGAATGCCAGGTACCCATTAGTTTAAGGATCATTGTGTCTTAAAAAAAAAAGTTTTTTACCTGAATTTGTTTCTTTCCTAAAAGTGTTTTGAAATGGCAAAAAACTATGGCTATCCACGCAAACAAAGCTGAGTACATTCAGCCAGATTTCAAGGAGTGTCTGTAACATCATTCATGCAAATGGTCTCAAAATCTTCTAACACCTTCAGACTAGTTTTTCTCTCTTCTCTTTCTTTTATTCCCTCTACTTTCTTTCTTTTTTCCTTGTTTCCTTTCTTTTCTTTCCTGAGTCTGTGAGTGAGCGATAATTCAGCCAAAAAACCATTAGGTAACTTAAAAGTTCCAGTATAAGTTTTTCTAACCCATATATATAGAATATGTATATCATCTGTGTTAAATTCTGTTTTAATTATAGAATAAAAGCATATTACCAGATAAATTAGTCAAATTAACTTTGAAGTTAACAGAATGAAATGTTTGCCGAGCGTTTTTTTAAAAAAGAATTTTATTTATTTTTGGCTGTGTTGGGTCTTCGTTGCTGCGTGTGGGCTTTCTCTAGTCGCAGCGAGCGGGGGCTACTCTTCGTTGCAGGCTTCTCATTGTGGTGGCTTCTCTTGTTGCAGAGCACGGGCTCTAGGCATGCAGGCTTCAGTAGTTGTGGCACGCAGTCTCAGCAGTTGTGGCTTGCGGGCTCTAGAGCGCAGGCTCAGTAGTTGTGGCGCACGGGCTCAGTTGCTCCGCGGCATGTGGGATCTTCCCGGACCAGGGCTCGAACCGGTGTCCCCTGCATTGGCAGGCAGATTCTTAACCACTGTGCCACCAGGGAAGTCCCTGCAGAGCATTTTTAAGTCCTCAGATAACTTTTATATTATATTTAAGCTATTATGTTATGGCATAGAAAAATATGAAAGAAAAATAAGTTAAAGATAATTGCTTTCTTACCTCCCTAATGTTCAATCATGCCTTTTGCTTTAAGAACATGTCTATCTTCTTAATAGCATGAACTAAGTATAATGATTAGTGCATGTTGCAGGGTCACAGTTCTGAATAAATGTGTTTTGATTATCGAGTTATTTTGGTAAAAGTTACATAAAGCAACATTCATGGTTAAGGTAAAATTATAGATATTGAACCAATTAGCTGTTGTTTATGGTTTTTTGTATTTTTAATTTTTTGGAGGGTTTTTCCCAACTGTTTTAATATAGATGGGAAAAACTGAAATTCAAGAAGGAAAGAAGAAACTGTGGCCATCACCTGTTGTACGCAAGTTCGAGTGAATGTTGCAGAAAGGGTCTTCTTGGCAATTGATAGACCCAAGATTGAATCTTGGCTTGACATCTACCTGGTAGGTCACTAAGAATATGTTTTATAAGTCCTCTGGCTTCCGTTTATCCAGCTGTATAATGGAGATATGGATTCTAACTTACAGGGTTATTATGAGAACTAGATAAGACAATGTGAGTCAAGGCCACAGAATCTGGCAATAGATAATTCATAACATGCTTATGCACAGTTTATTCATTTTGATAATAGTAGGCACTTGGCAAAAATACAAATTTGTGGTCTAAATTTGACACAGACAATACAAATCCACGCTGCAAAAGGAAATGAAGGAGTCAAGATTGATTATATAGTCAAGTGGCATCTTGCATTCAGTCTGCTTCTGGTTATTCAAGCTTGAGTTATAATCCCAGGGAGTCATTGATTATGTTCAAAACCATATCAAATCAATATTTAGAGACACATGATAATAGAAAAGTTTTATCACCTTTGAAAAATCATGAAAACAAATGCTATAAATGTCAATCACAGAAGTGTCTTTTTTCTTCCCTGCTTAATACCACTAAATAGTTACATTCAAAATTAATTTAAAGCCCTACTATTAAGGCTCTCCTAAAATAGCTGTATTTATCATAATTAATTGAGGTTCCCTGGACAAATGACATTATTTATTGAAGTCTCTTGGAACTGAGAGGAAATGTTTAAATGGGCAATAGAACCCTCTTTAGAGTCACAGTAGCTAGAAACGTCCCAGTATTAGATCCTGAAGGGCAAGGGCCACAACTTTTTTTTTTTTAGCTTTATTTAGGTATAATTGACAAATAAAATTGTAAGATATTTAAAGTGTACATCGTGGCGATTTGATATACATATACATTGTGAAAAGATTCCCCCCATCTGGTTCATTAACACATCTATCAATTGTATCTCTCTTTTTTTGGTGAAAACATTTAAGTTTTACCTTCTTAGCAAATTTCAATTATACAATACAGTGTTGTCAAGTCACCATGTCTTACATTATATCCTCAGACATTATTCAACTTATAGCTGAAAGTTTGTACCCTTTTACTAACTAACCTCTCCTTATTTCCCCCACCTGCTCAACCCCTGGCAATCACTTTTCTACTTTCTGTTTCTGTGAGTTGACTTTTTTTTTTTTTTAGATTCCACGAATAAGAGATTATCATGCAGTATTTACCTTTGTCTGGCTTATTTCACTTAGCATAATGCTCTCAAGGTCCATCCATGTTGTCAAAAATGACACAGTTTCCTTTTTTCTCACGGCTGAATAATATTTCGTTATATACATATATACATCACATCTTCTTTATCCATTCATCCTTTGATGGACACTTAGGTTGTTTCTGTGTCTTGGCTGTTGTGAATAAGGCTGCAATGAACATGGGAGTGCAGATATCTCTTTGATATCCTGTCTTCGTTTCCTTTGGATCCCAGAAATGGGATTGCTGAGTCATATGGTAGTTCTATTTTTAAATTTTTTGAGGGAACTTCCTACTATTTTCCATAGAGGTTAAACCAATGTACATTCCCACCAACAGGGATTCCTTTTTCCCATATCCCTGCCAACAATCATTATCTCTTGTCTTTTTGATTATAGCAAATCTAATAGGTATGAGGTGATGTTGCATTGTGCTTTTGATCTGGGTTTCCCCAATGATTATTTCATTCACTCATTCTGAATTGGCTGCCCACCAAGGACCAGGCATTGTGTTAGGCACAAGGGATGGGGTGTGAACAGGACAGACAAGGTCCCCATCCTGGTGGAGCTCAAGCTACAGTGATAAATGCCCTGAGGAAAGGGAGTGGGGTGTTTTCAAAGAAGGTGACAGAGGGCAGGCGACCTGCTCTGCGAAGTCTTTCCCTAAGGCAGTGACTCTGGAGGCTAAAGGATCAAAAAAACCGGCCAGGCAAAAAAGCAGAGGCAGGGGTTCTAGGTGCAAAGGCCCTGGAGTGGGAAGGAGTGTGGGAGCTTCTAGGCACAGGAAAAGGCCAGCGTCACCAGAGCATGAAGAGAGGAACCAGGTCCACTCAAGTGACCGGTAGAGGGAGTTAACATTTGAAGTCTCCTTATCAAGGAGTATGTCCTCCAGAGGCAGCTCTGATAAGATATAAGTGCTTCAACGCGCACTAGAAGGTTTTCTAATTAGCATGAGGAAGGTTAGAAATAATTTTTTTCATCAGTGAAATGAGTGATTCAAAATGTGCGGCACTTCCATCCTTGTAGAAATGAGACATGAGCACCTGGTGAGCCCAGCAGAATTATGTCCTTGGAGTGTGGCTCTAGACTCAGGCCTCCATCTGGTCCTTTGTCCCCCAAGCTTAGCCTAGGATTCCATCACCTAATTTAACTAAAAAATTAGCTGATCCTGTAGCTAGAGTATTGCTGCCTCTGCCTGATTAAACCTTTCAGGTGGGGAACTTGTTGGCATGTCTGCAGGATGGGGACTGAAGCTTCACCAAGCTGAAAAGCACTGCTTCCTAATAACTATATCTGTAGCAAAATTCAGTTAGACAACTGCTTTCATCGTGCCATACCGTGTGTCATTAGCTACCAAAATCTTCTAATAAGATTTGACGATTGGAAAAAAGCAAGTTCCCTTGGCCCAATTTGCCACACCATGGTAAGGAGTTGGGTTTTATTCTGAAGGATCTGATTTACATGACTAATATGTAGAGACTGTACTTGGGGGTTGGGAGCACAAGAGTGGAAACAAGATGTCTGAAGGAAGCTTTTACAGCAGCCCAGACAAGCAATGCGATGGTGGCTTGGATAAAGCTTTATCTTGGACTAGGGCAGTGGCCATGGTTCTGGTAAAAAACGGACAAATTCCAGATAGAATTTGAAAGCAGAATCAATACAACTTACGGGTGTTTATATATGGAAGGCTGAGAAAAACAAGGATTAAGGATAATTGCTAGCATTTTAGTTCGAGTAATTAGATTGCAGTACCCGTTGACTGAGATGGTCACAACCAGGAGGAAGAGATTTGCAGGAGGAAACCAAGAGTTCCATTTTGGACACTTTAAGTTGGAGAAACCTATTAAACATCCAAATGAACTGGTCAAGTATGAACATTCACTCAATTATAATTTACTCAGTGAATTAGATAAACATTTTTGTTTAAAGAAGATTTGTAATTTTCTTTTCTATGAATGATATACAACCAAATGGAGGGTCCCCCTGTCTCAAACTTTTTAGCATGTATTAACTGAAATGTGTACTCAGATGTAATCTAATGCACATGGAAAGTATTATTGTGATTATGAGTCCCCAAGTCAAGTTTTTTTTTTTTAAATTTTATTTATTTTTGGCTGCGTTGGGTCCCCATTGCTGCACGTGGGCCTCTTCCAGTTGTGGCGAGTGGGGGGCTACTCTTCGTTGTGGTGCACGGGCTTCTCACCACGGTGGCCTCTCACGCCGCAGAGCACGGGCTCTAGGTGCGCGGGCTCAGTAGTTGTGGCGCGTGGGCCCAGCCACTCCACAGCATGTGGGATCTTCCCGGACCAGGGCTCGAACCCGTGTCCCCTGCATTGGCAGGTGGACTCCCAACCACTGTGCCACCAGAGAAGTCCCTCAAGTCAAGTTTTAAATGTACTGTGGGTGGAGATCTTCTAAGACAATCATAACTTATTAGAGCACTGGATCCTGGAAACAGAGTATCTAGGCTCCCACCTTCTTTTATTTATTTATTTATTTATTTTAAGATTTTTTTTTTTTTTAATATCGACCATTTTTTTAAAGTCTTCTACTGAATTTGTTACAATATTGCTTCTGTTTTATATTTTGGTTTTTTGACCATGAGGCATGTGGGATTTTAGCTCCCCAACCAGGGATTGAACCCGTACCCGCTGCATTGGAAGGTGAAGCCTTAACCAGTGGACCACCAGGGAAGTCCCTCCCACTTTCCTTTAAACATCAAGGTGATCACTGAGCATCATGACCTGAACAAGTGGCTCTTAAAACCAGTTGCTTACAATTGTTCCTGTAATATTGTGATTTGTAATAAGAAATATATATTTGGTCTTCATCCTGATTCTGGCACAGAGCTCCTAAAACCCTTAGAATTTCCTAAAGGATGACGGTAATAAAGGTGTCTTGTTATGTTAATGAGGTGACTTTTGGAAAGCTCCTAGGTAACCTAAGGATTGGAGGGTTAGAATTTTCAGTTCCACCCCTTGGACCTTCAGGGAGGGGAAAGAGACTGAAGATTGAGTTCAATCACCAATAGTCAATGATTTAGTCAACCATGCCTATGTAATGGAGCCATCATAAAAACCCAAAAGAATGAAGCTTCTGGGTTGGTGAACACATGGTAATTTGGAGAGAGCGGCGCGCCTGGAGAGGGGCACAGAAAATCTGCACCCACGCCCCATATTTCACCCCATGCATCTCTTCCATCTGGCTGTTCCTGAGTTGTATTCTTTTATAATAAACCAGAGATTTAGACAGTAAAATGTTTCTCTAAGTTCTGTGCAAATTAATGGAACCCAAGGAGAAGGTCATTGGAACCTCCAATCTATAGCCTCTTGGTCAGAAACACAAGTGAACAGGAGATAAAGAGGACATGTTTCCTGAACATTTCTGAGAAAGATCTAGTTTAGCATATGGCAAGCGGGACGTTTCTCAGTGTGTGGGCGATCACTGGGATTGCCAGTTCAGTGTGCTTTTATCTCAAGAGACAGGTTTTGCAGCAGAGAAGGTTGTGTTCCAGAACTTTGAGAAGTGGATGCACTGGGGGGCTGGAGTGACAGGCTGGGAGAAGAAAGTCATAGGATGTTCTAGAAGCATTGCACTTGCATTCCTTAGTTGGGGCAGGAGAACTTTCTTCCAAGATCTCTCTCTGGAGGTTTGGTCATGGTGTATTAAGTCTGGGCAGTAGCTCTACACACATTTATCTTCTTCTTTGGGAGAAATATAATCCAAAGCTTCTCAAATATGACAGATTGCAGAAGTCAGACAAATCTGTGAGCATTGGAAAGCTGAGCAAATCAGAAAGTACTGGAGGGAAGGATGACAGGTATATATAAGTGGGTAAAGTAAGAACACTTGCGTCATTAGAATACTGCAGGATTTGGTGACATTGTGACGAATGACAAAGACTAGGTAGACCAGATCATTGTCCCTTTCTTTTTTTTTTTTTTTTTTAAATTTATTTATTTTATTTATTCTTTTTTGGGGGGCTGCGTTGGGTCTCCGTTGCTGCGTGCGGGCTTTCTCTAGTTGAGGCGAGTGGGGGCTACTCTTCCTTGCGGTGCGCGGGCTTCTCATTGCAGTGGCTTCTCTTGTGGAGCATGGGGTCTAGGTGCACGGGCTTCAGTAGTGACTCGTGGGCTCTAGAGCACAGGCTTAGTGGTTGTGGCGCACGGGCTTAGTTACTCTGTGGCATGTGGGATCTTCCCGGACCAGGGCTCGAACCCGTGTCCCCTACATTGGCAGGCGGATTCTTAACCACTGCGCCACCAGGGAAGCCCCTCATTGCCCCCTTTCTAAAGCACACTGGGTGCAGAACAGTCAGAGCTCACCACTTCCAGTTTCCTTCACATTTCAGGTCAGACACAAGTGCTTCCTTAAGCATTTCAGAATAAAATAAATGCTTATTTATTTTAACTCTCAGTGAACTCCTATAGGATATTGAAAACTATACGGAAAATATAAAGCAAATCCTTAAGGTACAGCATTTCTGAACTTAAGAGGAATGAGTTAAGATTAAGTAAAGTTGACCTGTAGTTTGCAGTTGAAGCTCACATTCAGCCCCTGAATATTATTTGAATAGTTTCTTAGCTAAGAGTTCTCATCCAAGAGCTGAATATGTCATGACCGAGCATGAAAGACCCAACCTTTGATTAATTTTTTCTGTTTAAACTTTTCACCTCCATGAAGTACTTTCCAAACACAAGCATTCTTGGAAAAAGAGGGTACACTTGGTCAAGAAGCCAGAAAGGAACAACCTCCAACCACTGAAAACACACCTTCCCAAGTTCCAACTCCCTCTCTGAAATCCAGGATTTGTAATGCTAATCTGAGTACCTTCCTCCATCCCGGAAAAAAAGTAGAAATTATTCATTGTAGGTGCTAAGAAACAACACATTTTTCCAGCACTTTCTTTTCTTAACTCTTTCTTGGTGTATGAATTTGTGCAAAAAAAAAACCTTTTGCCTGATATTTATTATGGCTGCCAATTTAGGGCAGCATTCCCAAGGCTTTTCATTCCAGAATAATCTTACTTATTACTTTTCAATACCTTATTTTGTCCATGATGCTGAAATAAACTATCAGCTCAATTAAAAACTCAATCCAACTAGTTTGAAATTTGGGGACCAAAAACAGCCAATCAGTTGTTAGAAATGTTCACTTTTAACCCAGCTGCTTTTGCAACCTGGATTCAGGTGTTTTCTTTGGAACTTACATATTTCACTAATGCTTCAATTAACTAAAAAAAAATCTATAGGAGATTTTGGTTTTGTATTTTCTAACATACAGACTGCCTGTCAGAATTGATCAATTGCCTGGCATCACAACCGCCTGGATTACAATTGATAGTATCAGTGTATTGATAGATCAGAAATCATTTTTAAAAATCTGTCACTACGTTAGGAAATTCACTGTATTTTTGTCACTTGGGTAGACTCTGAGGCTGTAGTTATTTTCTTTTTAAATTTTTATTTATTTATTTATTTGTTTATTTATTTGGCTGCGTTGGGTCTTTGTTGCTGCACGCGGGCGGGCTTTCTCTAGTTGCAGCAAGCGGGGGCTACTCTTGGTTGAGGTGCGCGGGCTTCTCATTGCAGTGGCTTCTCTTGTTACAGAGCACGGGCTCTAGGAGCGCGGGCTTCAGTAGTTGTGGCGCACGGGCTCAGCTGTTCCACGGCATGTGGGATCTTCCCGGACCTGGGCTCGAACCCGTGTCCTCTGCATTGGCAGGCGGATTCTTAACCACTGTGCCACCAGGGAAGTCCAAGGCTATAGTTACTGACTGAAAATTTGTCAATTAAACTTCCATTCTAGCTGGGCTGATTGTTATTTCTTAATGATTTTCATTGTGTGTTTCTTAAAACTTACCATCTGCTCTAGTTCCTGAGAGCTCTCTGATTAACTGTGAAGATAGGCATGAAATTTTATTTTCATACATATACTGTACCACTTACAATCAACTTTTTAATCCAAAAATTATAAGCCAATCTGCATTAGACTTTCTAAATAAGTGAATTTGTATCTGGACTCCATTTAATAACCCATAATAACTTCTCTGAAAAATACATGCATTTAAATCACTCAATTTTATACACTACTAGGTACAAATCTTTAGTTTTTTTTCTCATTGTTTTATGCAGCTGTTGGGGAAAGAAAATAATTATTCCCCAGGTTATTCTAGTAAATCAGTCCAAGTTGGGCTTAAGCTTTTATTCTTTTCACTATATAAAATGTGTTGTCACTTCTTTTTAACGTATTAATTTTTTAAATATACAAAGTTATAGAAGAATGGCTGTAAATTTATGACCTCAGCAAAGTTACTATAGCAGTTTTTCTTCCAAAGGATGCCAATAGTTACCACATATTTTACTTCTCATAAAATTTTATGTGGCTAAAAATCATAATACTGCTTTTTTTTTTTTGGAGAAAGTAAGTCATTTTCTTGCTATATATTTTATTTCTCAAATATAATTTTTTATTACATGGGATTTATCTATCTGTTGGAAACTTAAAAAGTAAATGCTAAATCTTCCCTTGACATAGGTCAGGACAGAAAAAAATAGCCTTGGCTATAATATGGGCAACTGTCCCCATGTCTACAAATAAATTACCTATCCTATACATAAAAATGACTATAATAATAGCCATTCCTAAGAGACTCAGCTTTTTCCAACTGATTTAGAATGCCATCTTTAACATATATTAAACTTCTATATCTACCATAATCTATTTCTAGAAATATATCAGCTCCATTGATCTGTCCATTCATGTACCAGTGCCACACTGTTTTACTTACTGTGGCTTTAAAATGAGTTGTTTTTTGTTTGTTTGTTTGTTAGTTTTCCTGATAGGAAACTTTTCTTCTCTACTACTTTTCGTTTTCAATATTTGACTATTCTTGTTTGTGTATTTTTTATATGAACTTCAGAATAACTTCATTTAGTTCTGATGCTTAAAAAAGAACCTGATGGTGTTTTTATTAGGACCACATTAAGTTTGTGGATTAATATATGGAGATGACATCTTTACAACGTTGAGTTCTCCAATCCTAGAATGGTAAGCCTTTCCATTGGTCTCAATCTTTTTCATATCTCTAGGTAGCATTAAAAATCTTTCTTTACGTAGATCTTTCACATTCTTAAGTTTATTCCTAGATAGTTAATATTTAATATAGTTTATATTATTTTGTCTTTTGGAAATATGAAAACTACTGATTTTTGAATATTGATTCTATGTAGTTTTGTACCCTGCCACCTCACTTTATTGAATTCTCTGTTTGTAGTAGGTTTTCAGTTTTCCTGAGTCTACCTACAATCTAAATACAAAACAACTACCCCGGGACAACAGTGTAGTTTACTTTTCCAATACTTTGCATTGTTCTCAGAACATCTTAGTCTGAGAAAATGTAAACTGTGATTTAGTGAAACCGTCATAGTTTTCCTCTTAGTGTTTGATACACAGGTGAGCAGAAGAAATGATCACTATTAGGCAATAAACGCTATACTTTGTAGAAGGGGCTTTATATTCATTATCTCATGAACATAAACAACTCTATGAGATAGGTTATCCCCATTCTATAGATAAAGAAACCAAGAATCAGAGAGGTTAGATAACCTGTCCAAGAGTTATCTAACTGGTCTAGTAAGTGGCAGAATCAGCATTTGAATTCAAGGCTCTCTGGCTCCCAGTGAAATGCAGGAGACTGAGAAAACAACTGACTCTAGGTTACAGATTTTGAGGGGGTCTGGTACCATGTAGCTAGAGTAACCCAGGGAAAGAGTTAACTGGCTGTAAAGGTTAGACTTAGATCAGATGATCCTCTAAATTTCACAAAACATTAGTAAGCACACCTTCAGTACTCTGGAACCAGACACAACACTACATTATTTCTCTTTAGCACACACCCGGATGATTTTACTAACGAAGGGGGTACTAACTGCAGGCCTCAAACTCATGCGTGCAAGAAATACAATTATCTTCATATTTCTATATCTCTAGGTTTCTTTTATGGGCTCCCATTCCATTTTATTTAATTAATTAATTTATTTATTTAATACAACAGCGGGTCTTTCCTCCTGTATCACTGAGGTAGGGTCAGGCTGAGCTCCTGAGAAAATACATCTGCAGATTCACTGAAGGATGGGTACGTCAAGGGTAGGAGCGTGTCTGGCTGGGGCAGTTACAAGCACGCGGGCCGTCGAGGCTCAGCAGCCCGCTTCCTGGCTTGGTTCATCCTTTCGGCAGTGGCGGCTCGGACCAGGCCAGGCCCAGCCACCTCACCTGCTGCCACCATCAGCGCCACTGTCCTCTTACACTGGCTAGCGGTCACCACCACGGCCGCCACCTCTGCCTCATTCTATTTTATTTCAGTTAATTCTGGGTAAACCCAGTCAAGTAAGGTTTTCCTTTGTAAATTTAAAGACTCCTCAGTCAAGTCGGGGTCTCCTGAGTTAACTCTAGGGCTTCAGGACCCCATGTCTGGAGTTGGGGCTGAGTTCTGGGGCCATCAGGGGTGGGGGGAGGTCATGTAGGCATCGTCCTTCCACGCTGGCATTCTCTGAGATGCACATTGTGGTCTCTGGCCTCAGTTGCATTCCTGCTCAGATTGCTGATCCAAATGGGTCACAGTTCTGTTCTCATTCCAGCCCTGAATCAGCTATTCCCGTGGCCCTTCAGAAACACAGGCAAAATCTAGATATTCCTTTAGGGTTGCAGGATACTGAAGCCATATCAAGCTCTCTCCAATTGGACACGTCAGACACCAAGTTTTACTCTCTTTCTCTTGAGTTATTGGAGGGAGAGCCACAAGTTTTGCCATGCCCTTTGCTAGTTGCCCCCTCAAATTCATATATTGAAGGCCTAACCCCCATCGTGATTATGCTTGGAGATACAGCTTTTAGGAGGTAAAAAGGTTAGGTGAAGTCATAAGGGTAGGGTCCTCATCTAATAGAATTGGAGGCCTGAGAAGAAGATCTCTCTTCACGTACACGCACAGAGGAAAGGCCATGTGAGGACACAGCGAGAAGGTGGGCGTCTGCAAGTCAGGAAGAGAGGCCTCACCAGAAGCTGACCATTCTGGCAACCCTGATCTTGAACTTCCAGCATACAGGACTGGGAGAAGATAAACTTCTGTTGTTTAAGCCACCCAGTCTATTTTGCTATGACAGCCAAAGCAGACTGAGACACCCTTGGACTCTACCTAGTAATAGCTCCATTCTCAAATTCTTCACACCCATATATCTGGGGTTTATATTACTCTCCACTTTTCCTTCCCCACCCCCACACCCCAAATAAGCTCAGAACAGAACCTCTTCTTTTGCACTGGCTACTCCCATGACATAGACCTCTCTTGCTGTCTTGCTTCTCTCTTAAAAGAAGCATTTATCTAAACAGGAAAGGAGGGGGTGATAAAAATTGAATCAACTTGATTATATATTCTTTCTCAAGCTACACTGAGATCTTTGCTTCTGGAACCCAGAAGAGAAGCTATTCACTTCTCTCCTTCAGCTATGGCAAGTTTCCCTTGAAGCTGTGATTGCTATTGGCTGGCTGCTCTGATGAGGACCAGGTCACAGGGTAAGAGAAAAGATTAGGTTAAAAAACCCAAGTATTATCATACTGTAGTAAATTTCTATAACAGCATCTGCAAATGAAAATGTCAAAGCTGTAACAATATTATACTTGAATGACAGTCTTTAGGTGGTAAGGGACAGAGTCACCCAGGGAGTTCTGAGAAAGAATACCCCAGAGGGAATCAGGCCCAGGGAGAAGTGGAAAATTGTGCATCACTGTGGAGCATGCACCTGCAGCCTTAGTAACCCTAGAGCACACGCTTGTGACCCAGTGCTTGGCACCCCTCAGCCAGATTGGTTCAGAACTAGAGAGACTCTGACAAGCTGACCACCTCCCACTAGTGGGCTCTCACTCTTTAACTCTCACATTCAAATTCCAAATACCGCCCTCTAGTCTCACCTCTCCTAGGACTTTTCTAGAATAAGGGGTATCAAATACCAGGACTGAGGCATTCTTACATGCTAAAATCTTAAGCAGTGAAATATGTTTCTTGCCCGTTGTCTCTCAAGACCTCCCTTTCAACGCTATTCCTTTCTTATGGTCAATGTACTTTGATTATTATCCCACCCCTTTGAATAATATCAGAGTCCTTCCTGGTTCAAGTTCTGTTGCTGTTGTTGTAAAAGTCCAAATATGTTGAATCTAATTAACTAAAATTCTCAGTTAGCCGGGTTAAGCCCTAAGATCCGGAAAACATCTTCACCATCCTCTCAACAATAAAATACAACCATAATTGACATTTAGATTTGAATATAATCTAATAGGCCCTGAGGTTGTAACATACAGAGTCACCCAGATAGCAGCACTACAAGATCCTGAAATCTTCAAATATGACTTAACTGGATTTTGTGGTATATTAAAATTTTTCTTAAAAAAGTAAAATGTATTTGAGAAATATCTTCTATAACAGTAAAAGTAAATTAATTCATATCATAACCTTTGATTAGTTAGAAAATCATGTTGATCAGATAACCTATCTTCCCTGGCATATCTGTTAAAAGTTATCTTACTAAAACTCTGAAGAATCTTAGATCAGAGGTTGCTAACTCAATGACCTTGAGAATGAGAACACTATAAAGCTTGGGAAAAAGATCATACCCACCCAAGACTCATCATTTTTGTACAGATGGGATCTGGTGAAATGCACCTCAAGGGCATTTTTAATGGGCTCGTTCATATTTCATCCAGGGGGTGTCTAGTTAAGAATGAGTAGCAAGCTCCTAGTTCTACAGTGTTGATAGTAGATATGTTAATATCCTGGGTCTTTTAAGAGGACCAACCCTCTTCCGACTCCCATCTTCCAACTTTGGGAAGCTATCTTTTTGAGTCACTGATTGCCTGGTCCGTTAGGTAAGATATAACATCACTTCCTTTACACTGTCCCCACCTACCCCATCCCCCAACACAAACACCCTAGCTATGCAAAATCAAAATCACCTCAGGCTCCTTCATTTCAATCACATTTTCCAGTAGGAAGTGGGATTTGCAAGTTGCAAGGGTGAGAGCCATTGGAAGGTGGAGTTTGATCCTGGAGTTCTTTCAGAAAATCAACCGTAAAACATATTCTTTCTGTGATTGAGTCTCTGAATTCTAATTCCTCTTCTTTCTTAGAAGCTGTCTGTTCCCAGCAATTTTCTTGGTCAGCAATTTTCTTGGTCAGGATATTGATAGTAGGTGGCATATCTCAATGACAGGTTAAGGTCTGTGAATTCGAATCCTGAACCTGCAAACAGAATGGATGTGCCATCCACAGAGCCAACATTTCAAGTCATCTTTCCTTCCTCCAAACGTTGGAGAAATGAAGTGTTCATTTCAATCAGAAGGTAAGAACTTGGAAGTGGAAAAGGTTTTTTTGGTTGTCTGTTTGCTTGTTTGTTTGTTTGTTTTTACTGTAGGAAACTCAGTTCAAACACTGATTCTTCCAATTAACTGTTGGCAAGTGACCTTGGTGGAAGGAATTTAACCTGCTTTCCCATCTTCTAAATAGGGATAGTAACTATACTTCATGCAGTTTTGTAAGGATTAAACCAGATGTGTATGTGTCCAGCGTATCGGGGGCTGGGGGGGGGGGTGGTCAATGAAATCTAGCCCAGCTAGTGAGCAGCGTGTAGCTGAGGGCTAAGCAGAGACAAGAGGGCTCCGTTGTTTCCTGCTGATATGTTCCACCTATTGATTACTTTCCGCATGATCAGACTTGATCATTTACACATCAGCAGCAATCTTTTTCTACAAAGTGCTTTATTGCGCTTCTCCACGCTACCAATGAGAAAAGTCCATTTTATTGCGATAGTTTAGAGATAAGGCATCTAAATCTGAGAAACTTAGGGAAAATATGCCAGGGAACCAGATTGTGCATCTTTTTCTATAAAGTGTGCCAAGAATATCTCCCAGGATCCCCGGCCGCTAGAGCCACTTTTCACAAACTTGCTCTGACCGGTCATCCCCGCCACAGGCAAGTGCGATGGGGCAGCCCGTCCCACAGGCCACCAGGCCTAGAGGAACAATACCAATGGGGCTTGAAAGTTTCCCCTCCATCAAGCCCCTGTTCCTGCATTCTTTGCTTCACACGTTAAGAGATTTCTCTCGAGATGCTGGTTTGTAGTTTTTTTTAAAAATGACCCTATACTTGGAAGGCTTGCTGCAATATTATATGATGATGTAATTATTTATGTAGTCCCAGCTGAGCCTATAGAATCCAAAAGCTTTCAAATCTATATCTACAGTTATAGACTTAGACAGCCCTCCCCACATCATTTACACACACACACACACACACACACACACGTACACACATCCCCCTCAAATATTTCTTTACGTTCCAAAGCACTTTTTGATGTAACTGTATTCTCTCTATCCTGACATTCTTGAAGCAGCCCTAGAGAAAGTGTAAGATTAAAATTACAAGTCTTGCAGTTCATACGGAGAATAAAGCATAAACTCTGAAGGTGATCTCATGTGCTCAGAATTATGCCTTTTAAGGTCAAGTTGACTCAAAATATGGACCAAACAGAATATAGCAGTTAGAAAGGGAGCTTTCTTTATCTAATCTTAATTACTGCAATGAAGGATATTTTCACCTATATTTCAAACAATGCTAGTTAAGCCAATGCGTTTTTTCATGCTATTTCCACTTTTTAATTTGGGAATATGACTCTTTGTAAAAATAAATAGCAGTAAATGATGGTAACAGATTATGATCAGTCTTTTGGTTTAGAATAAAGGAAGCCCAGAACAATATATTGTCCATTTTAGGCACTTAATTTGTGGAATTTTTATATAGGATGAATTTGACAACTCCTGAAAAGTGAAAAATGACTTCTGCTTAGTTTTTACACTTTCAGGGTCTAGGTCAGTGGCCATAACAAGGAGGTAGCTTGGAGGGGTGCTTTATTTAGGTCCCCCATAACCAGCATCAGCCTCCCATCAGAATGCAACAGAAGTAGAACACTGTGTGTGCTATTCAAACTCCGCTCCAAAACAAGTCCCCAGGCTGCTCCTTCCAACAGATGCTGTTCCAAAGCTTCTCCAGTCTTGACAGTTGAAAGACACCAGTGGTCCAAACAGATCTGTTTATATCCTCCCGACAACCATCATTCTGCCTTTTAACATTCTGTGTCATAGTTTGGACATAAGAGCTTGGAGGTTGGAAGCCCACACACACACACACGAAGAAAACATAAAACAAGACATTCTGCCCAAGGGACTCATTCGTACAACAGTGCTGGACCAGTGGCCTGCACTGTCGTCTTAGTTGAGCTACATAATTTTTCTGGGCCTCAGTTACCCAACCTGTAGGATGAGGGACTTGAAAGGGCTTAACTCAGAAGTCTTTTGCAGTACTAGTCAAACCAAGGCTTTTTTTTTGAAAACCAAGGATTTCTGGTTTCATCAAATATCTGAATCTGGATAGCTACTGATCCTGTCTGCCTGGGTCCCTTTCTATTACCTTTAACCATTTTCCAGAGGACGTGAGAAACCCTTACAGAGCAGGACAAGTACAGAGAACGGAGCCTAGATGTTCTGCATGTGTGGAGGGTCCCCTGGGTCTGCACCCCCGTCCACCCATGGCCACCAAATCAGAAAGCTGTCTAGGTAGAGGCAGCCTGCAGAGTCACACCCCCAGTAGAAACTGGGTGATTACAGGGAACAAACAACTTGGCCTTATCTCGTCTCACTTTTTTCCTTCCTTGACTCACGCTCACAGGAGAAATAAAGGGAAATGTTTCTGAAGGAAAGTTCTTGGCTCTCTCTCTCTCTCTCTTTTTTTTTTTTCACGAAAGGGACTTTTCCGGAGAAAGAGGGAAGGGAGTGCAAAACAAAGAGGCAAACAAAGGACTTGGAATAGTCTATGCCAGAATTCCCACTCGGGCTCGGAAAAACCAGCTCTCTATCAGCAATAGCCCAGCTTCCCCTGCAGGGGCTGCGGCTGAGTGGGGCGCTGGGGCCTGGCTGAGCCACGGCCCGGGTCCTGGTGGGGACCAGCCCCCGGTGACATTGCCCACAGGAAAGAAAGCCCCGGGGTCAGCAAACTGCCAGCCCCATAAGTACATCTAATTATGACCGCTTACTTCAAAAAGAGGATTTAACCCAAAGCAGATTTAGCAGGGCCTCTTCCAAAGGGCAGCAGGAGTCCCAGGCCTGACCTTTGAGAAAATCCTAAAGGCTTCACTGCCCAGGGAACTCAGCAAAGCCGGTCACCGTGGACGCCTCAGAGAAATTCAGCGATGCCAACTTCAGTTATTAGGGTCCTAGTGAGGGTGTTTAATTTAGCATAACGAGTGTCGGTCAGCATGTGCCCAGAGCATGTGCACTGGTGGTCAGTCAGGGGGGTGGCCTGGGCAAAAACATTGACAGGAAAATATATAAAGCACTAAAGTATAACCTGTTGAGTCAAAACTACTGTTGCAGAATCTTAAAGTGGTTGGATATTTAGTGAGTCAAAGATTCTTATCTAAAACATGTACAACTGGTGACATATCTCAGCGGTGCTGATCAAAGTATGAAAAGCATCATGATATATATATATATAATTTTTAAATTCTGCTTTGATTTTTAAAACCTCCTACATAGCGCTTTGCTCAGGAGAAATCGTTGTGTAATTGCTCTAGTAAAATTAAACAGCTCCAAAGGAGGGGCATGGGATTGGAATTGTTAGTCTTGAACTGGTCAACATGAAGTTAGTAAATAAATACACTTGGGACAGGCTCATTGTATAATGAATATAAAAGTACTTTGTGAACTATAGAGCTCTCCATCAAGTGTTATTATTTCAATTATTCTCACAGTACACAAATACTAGGAAAACAAAAAAGAAAGAAAAAGAAACAGCTGGGTAAGTACGGTCTCTCCATCCACATACTTCATTTAAACCTACCACTCTGTAGGTGAATTCACCTCAGCCATTTAGCTTAGGTGGGAAATTGTAGAAAAGGCAGACATATCTGGTTCGAGACCAAATGATTTACAAAGTGATCAGAAAATATTAATTCACACAGCTGGTTCTTTAAAATTATTTGATTTCAGATCTTTTAAAGACATATCAAACAAGCTGCTACTCTCACCTGACCACATTCCAACACAGGACACCTAGATATATGTAATTTACACCGTCATTAAAACCTTGTTTGCAATACCTATGCTTGATGTTGGAAAGTTCATGGAGGCTGAGGAGGTAGAGTTTATTCTCACTGTTTGGTTGCCCCAAAACATCAAATTGGACCATCTATTTGTCCAAACAAGAAGCTGATAAACTTGAGCTTCCAGCAGCAGAAGACAGACTTAAAGAAACCATAAGTGGAGGGTATTGTACATAACACTCCAGCCATTGCTCCCTTTTCCATTTCTCCTTCCTCAAGAGATGTACCAAGTCCAATAATAAGTAAGCGTTACCAATAACTTAAAAATTTAACACAAACCTGTTGTTTCATGCTTTTATTTACTTTCCTACTGAGGTAACTTTTTCTGGCAAATAAACTAATCTGGGAAAACCAGATCTCCTTTTTGTAACTAGATATAGCAAAGCTGGGACTGGTGAAGCTCTTTCCCAATGGCTCTTAATTTGCAAGTCCTAAACACAGACGCAGACACGCTTGGTAACTCAAAGCATCGGGATTCAATGCCATTGGTTTCAAAGACTGTGGAATTCGCAGATGTAACCATTCAGCTGAGGGGAGGAAAAGGAGAGAATAAGCTAAAAAGAAGATGCTGAAAAACTGGAGAGTATCAAAGAGTTCATCACAAAGCGTTTCAATTTGAAGTCTCTGCTTCAAATGTGCTAATCCCTGGTCTGAGAAAACTACCTACAGTGTTCAAGGCTCAACGCTGAATTTTTGTTTTGTTTTCTTTTGTTCTACACTGAGTTTTAACAGTTACGCAACCCTGAAAAAGTTAAGCAGGTAATTCTAGTCATTAAGTAATTCATACACAACCAAGTAGTAAGATTTTCTATACCAGTTTTAAGAATGAATAGGATTCATTTAAAATGGTGATCATTTGTCTCACTGAATAAGTGGATTTTAATCCCAAAGAGAAAAAGTATATTATTTCTAATAGAAGGCAGTTCGTAGAGAGGCTTTTCAAACGTAGGTGCTTCGTTGATGAAGTTAAAACAGAAGCTCCCTTAGTTTGTGGCTTTTCTGGCTTTTCACATCCTAGTGGGAATGTTGTTGCCGTATTTATACGAACCCCCAACATGCTCACATTAATGGTTCCAAGCAAAGTCTGTCTCACTGTCTGCAAACCGTTGGGAAATTAGGCATTGGACCCTGGGCACGTGTCCGCGGAGTCACGGGTGGAAATCTGATCCAGGACGGGAGGGGCAGGACGAGAGCGCCGCCCTCCGGGACGCGCGAGCGCAGTTACCTCTCCCGCTCCTGCTCCAGCAGGTTGGTGAAGTCGTCACTCTTGTTCATGTAGTCTGTGTGCTTGTGCTTCTCGTTCTCCAGCTCGTACACCGTGCGCCGGTGACACTTCTCGGCCAGCAGGAGCTGCTCTAGCATGCGCCGGTAGGTTTCCTTCTGTTTTTCCTCAAGTCTGTCCAGCTGAGGAAGCAAACATGGGAAAGAGCTTAATATTTTATTGCATTTACGTAGGGCTCTAAATAATTTGTTTGCGTTGGTCTAGTGATTTATTACCCGTAGGGGAGGACCTCGAGTCTGCTATTCTCTGCCATTTTCCCCATTCCATCATTTTCTCTAGGCCTGTTGGATTTATGAACTAGCCACAATAGGGCTGCAGTAATGTCTGGCCTCTGGCCTTTTTCTCTGTGAACATATGTGTGGTTCCTCAACTTTCAGGAGAGCAAACTCACTGTTTCAATGAGACAGTGGAGCCCTATACTCAGAAAGAAAGAGAATAGCGTCTGGCCTAATCTCAGAAAAATGAAGAGCTCAGCAGGCATGTGTACCAAACTCCTCCCCTGGGAGGAGGAAATTATCCTCATTGCAACCTTTTTTTCTTTTTAAGGCTTGCAGTTAAGTGCATTTCTAGGAAAAGTATATGAAGGACCCACAATCCTCTTCTTTCAAGAGGTACTAAATATAGGGAGAATCTCAGAACTTGCAGAGCGCACATATCTCAAACTAAAAGAGATCTTATCAAATATCATTACAGGGCTTTTTGTGTCTGTTTCTCCCGCCAGGCTATAAGATCTTTAAGGGACCATATGCCTTGATCATCTTTTTAGTCCCTGGTCCCTAGCACAGCACCTGGAAGAAAGTAGGTGTTCAGTACATGTTTGTTAAATTGGACCCAGTCTTACAATATTGATAGTTCCCTATCCTACTCTCCTCTTCAAACCCTAGTGCAGGAGTTCTCACCCTCAGCACTACTGACCTTTTTGGCCAAGTAATTCTTATTTGAGGGGCTGTCCTGTGCACTAGAGGATGCTCACCTGCCCACTAGATGCCGGTACTACCACCTCCAGCTGTGACAAAACTATCCCCAGACGTGGTCAAATGTCTCCTGGAAGGAAAAGTCCCCATGTGCCCCTCCCTGTTGAGAACCACTGCTCTAGGTGAATCAGACATATTTAGAATCCATTCTTTTTTTTTTTTTTAACAATTTTTAAAATTTTATTTTATTTATTTATTTTTGGATCTGTTGGGTCTTCACTGCTGCACGCGGGGTATCTCTAGTTGTGGGGAGCGGGGGCTACTCTTCGTTGCTGCGCCCGGGCTTCTCATTGAGGTGGCTTCTCTCATTGCAGAGCACGGGTTCTAGGCACGTGGGCTTCAGTAGCTGTGGCACGCAGGCTCAGTAGTTGTGGCTCGCAGGCTCTAGAGCGCAGGCTCAGTAGTTGTGGCGCACGGGCTTAGTTGCTCTGCGGCATGTGGGATCTTCCCAGAGCAGGGCTCCAACCGGTGTCCCCTGCATTGGCAGGCGGATTCTTAACCACTGCGCCACCAGGAAAGTCCCTAGAATCCATTCTTAATCCCACAGCCAACTCTGTAAGACTCAGTGGAGTAGCTCCATGGGTATCAGTTTCAGAGCTATTCCCCTGATGTTCCACGTTTGCCCTTCAGTCATAAGGCGGATCTGAGGTTCCCTGTACAATTTTATTATATTTTCAGTGTGAATGAATCATTTGTGGGACCCAAAATAAAAGAGATATTGCCCCCATAATCCTCTGTGCCTTCTGATTAGACCTCCACCCCCTTTGCCTAAGAACAGGTGACCAGTCAGACTGGTGAAGCCCAGGTTGGCCAGCCATACCTGAGATCATCGGGGAGGCAAATCGTACTTTTATGTGTTCTGATAAATGACTGCAGTCTTAATGGGACAGTCTATACAAGAGGTTTTTTCACTGGAATGACTTCCTGTTACAAAATATTCTCCCCAAGAACTCTCCATTTTTCCACAAGTGTGATTTTCACCATATGTTATAGAATTTGTCAAGCATTGCTGGAACATCATCAGAAATGTGGAAGGAGCAGCTCTTTCCCCTTTTTGATCCTTCTTAACTTTGTCATAAAGTAAGGCCTTCCCTCCTTTTGAGAGTATTTGGAAGAGCAGCTTCTGCCTGTTTCCTGATACCCTGACCCACTCCTCCCTGAGGAAGGGATGGTATTTAAAGGTTGTATTTGGGACAGGGAGCTGGGCATGAACAGCCCCAGCTTTTTCATTTCTTATATTTTACTCTGTCTGCCATAAGATGGTACATTGTACTCTCCCTCAGGTGCTCTCTCCAGAGTCTAGGAGAGAAAGTAATAGGAACCTGGTGGTGGTCATCTACCTATTTATGCCAATAATAAAGTTAATGTTTCAAGTCATCTGTCAGACTCCTGCAGTTATCCCTCAATCTGTTCAAGGAACTCGGGAGGCAAAGATGGGGGCGCTATTAATTGGATGGTTGACTGAGATACCCAGAGAGAGAAACACTGTAGGGGCATCTGGAGGAAAAACAGCATATGTTGGTACTAATTGTTCCAGGGCAGCCTAGGTAGGACTGCTAGGCCCTAGCTTTAGTATGTTCTGTCCATGTGGGCCTTTGAGATTGGCTGTTCTCAGCAGCTACCGTGCTGGGACTAGGTCCCTGGAGTAGCTGCTGTGGTCTCTGTGGGCTGTGTTCACCTCACCTGCACCAGTACAGCTTGACCTCAGTACTGGTTGCATAACCAGGAAGACAGTCTTTTTGTCCTTTAATGCATCCAGAAGGATGCTGAGACATTGGTGTGTGAGCTGCGTTTTTCACCCAGAACTGCAGACCAGACTTTCTTTTTTTTTTTTTTTTTAATTATTTTTGGCTGCATTGGGTCTTCGTTGCTGCGTGTGGGCTTCCTCTAGTTGTGGCGAGCGGGAGCTACTCTTCGTGGTGGTGCACGGGCTTCTCATTGCAGTGGCTTCTCTTGTTGCGGAGCACGGGTTCTAGGAGCGTGGGCTTCGGTAGTTGTGGCACATGGGTTCAGTAGTTGTGGCTCGCGGGCTTAGTTGCTCCGCGGCATGTGGGATCTTCCCGGACCAGGGCTCGAACCCATGTCCCCTGCATTGGCAGGCGGATTCTTAACCACTGTGCCACCAGGGAAGCCCTGCAGACCAGATTTTAAACTGCAAAGGTAGTAAATTCCTCTTTAGCAATAAAGCATTAGTGTATGAGGATCTAGCTTTCAGTTTTAAATTCTGGATGTAAGAACTAACATAGGTAGCAACAGATCAGCTGTGCCAGACCCTGTTTCTCGTTATTTTGTTTGGAACTGCACTGAGCTCCTAGGAGAGAACTGAGGTGGGCTGACCTCTTGGATCTGTGTGGCTTGTCCAGAGACTCTGAAGACCACCTCCCAGTGGATTCATTAATCATGTATACTGTTTCCCATGGCTTTTGGTTTTCAGGCTCCAAACTGTGGCTCAACCACAGAGGAAAGGTAGTTCTTATTACTGAATAGTGAAAGTGAAATGGGCACCTATTACTTTGGAAATGTAGCTCCCACTTGGACAGAGGTGGAAGGAAAATTGAATGAGATCATCATAGCAACAAAGTTCAAAATTTACTAAGGAAAGAGTGTACCTGAATCAAGTTGGTGGAGAAGAAGTTCAGGGACTTGAGATGGGGAGAAATTTCAGACAAAAGGATCATGGTTTAGGAAATGATTTTAGCTCTGTTATCAACAGAGAGCTAATGGGGAAAATATTAAGGAATTTAAGAAGAGAGAAATCTACTTAAGAGGAAACATGAGGCCTTAAGGACCAAACTGGAAAGACCAAAAGGGAAATGGATCTAAGTGCCCTTAAAGATAGGGCTATAAAAAAAAAAAAGAGAGATTTTAGTCTTTGTTGAATCAGAATGGGTGACAGAGGAGGTAGAGACAGGAGAGCCTAGAGAGCAGAGCAGCGTGACTGCCCCACAAAGAGGGTGTCGGGATCAAGGAAACGTTTGAGGAGCATGCTGTAAAACTGCAGATGGTTCTTCATGAGATCAGTTGGGGCCCTTTCTCTTGAAGACTGCAACAGCTGTTCAAAGTGGTTACATAAAATATAGACATGCTGAAGAATTAAAACCTGAGATCAGGGTAGGATATGTAAAGCAATTTGGGGGGAGTTTCATGGTGTCAGCCATGGTAGATGGGCCCTGAGCGAACATGCTCAAGAAACTTGGAGATGTAGATTTCGAAGGAAAGATGAGACAAACGAAAGGGGATTCAGGCAGGACAGCAGCAGATTCGGTCCAAACACCGGTGTGCTGTGACGGGAAAAGACTCCTTAGGAGGGATCATCCAACTCAAGAACATAAAAGTAGATAAAATTTGTGTTGAACAAAGGATCCTTTTGGCAGACTCATAACTCCTTGGTTTTGCTTCTCTCACTGAGGGTGACCACACACTACACAATACGGAAGGTAATATTCAGAAAACAAATGTCTGGGCCTGAAAGCATAGGGGAAGTTAGAGGCAAACAAACAAAAACTCTACGATCCCTAAAATAGTGATAGAGAAAGAAGGGGCCATTTGAAAAACTGGTCAAAAACAACAATAACAATGAAACTCAGCTGAGCCGTCCTACTGGAGGAAAGGTTGTGACAAAAGAAAACATTTTTGTTGCCTTGAGTAGGACAAGTTACACAAGAATTAGAGAGTTCAAACACGAGAGAAGGCGAAGTTCTGAGGAACGGTCACCTGGGTAAGGTTAGGTCCCCACTAGGCCCCAAGGCAGACAGGCTTCAGAAGGTCACCTGCGGGAAGGGGTAATACCACCCCGAAACAAGGGGGCAGTAAGGAAAACCACCAGTACGAGATGGGTTTCCTAGGCCTGGACATCGTGGCTGAAAAAAGAAAAAGATTAAAGAGATTTCACGTATGCAGGTGGGGGCTTCCCTGGCAACGCAGTGGTTAAGAATCTGCCTGCCAATGCAGGGGACACGGGTTCGAGCCCTGGTCCGGGAAGATCCCACGTGCCGCGGAGCAACTAAGCCCGTGCGCCACAACTACTGAGCCTGCGCTCTAGAGCCCGCAAGCCACAACTACTGAGCCCGCGTGCCATAACTACTGAAGCCCACGCGCCTAGAGCCCGTGCTCCGCAACAAGAGGAGCCACCGCAATGAGAAGCCCACGCACCGCAACAAAGACCCAATGCAGCCAAAAATAAATAAATAAATAAAAATATGCAGGTGGAAAAGTAGAGCACCTAAAGTAAGACCTAGGCATGGAGGATGTCACCACTGCGAATGCCTGAACGTCACAAAAAGACAGGTAGGTTTCAAATGCCACTCACTGAGGGCAAGGATAATACATGAAACAGATGCCTCCACCCAACCCAGGATTCGCCACTTCCCATAATTATTAGCCTCTTGATGGCGGCAGGCTCTGGCTGATGGGGACAAGTTCCCCCACACTGACTGGCATCCTGTTGTACCTGAAGATTTTCTCTATCCACCCTCCTTCCCTCAGACATCCTCTAAGTCTCTGCCTTGATCTTGGTGACATGAGCCTGCTTTGTGCTGAGTCCTGAGGTCAAGGAATATCATTACACTTGAGATAAACTGACCTTGGAGCTGGGGCTTTTCTTGCATTTTTAACAATTTATGAATGTGAGGTTGGTACTGTGATAACTGCACGTGTCCTAATAATCTTTGGACTCTTTGAGTAAACGTAGAATAAAGGACTTCAGGATGTATTAATTCAACTTTGAAAATGCCTAAGATTAAGATCCTTCTGGCTAAGGCTAAGCAGAATAAGAATTTGGGAAGGAAAGAAACTGAACCCTTAATTTCTTTGAAATTTTGCTTAAGAATGATGAACTTTGATATCTCAGACTTTAGTTTACAAGGAAGTTCAGGGGGATTTAATATTTGCTGCTTAATTTCTCCCCAGATACCTGGCAAGAGAGGGGGGTCCACCATATTGGGTTCACTGCTTAACCTTTGGTGAGTTCTGTTGGATGACCTAGCTGGGCCTAATGTGGGATGAAAATTGGAATAAGCAGTGATTTTTGGCTTGAGGTACAGCATGGCTTCTAGGAACATTACCTCACGAACTTGGAAGCGACTCTCTTGCTCCTGAGCAACAGGAACTTGATTATTAAGCCCAAAGGGTTAAGAAACCAAAAATCTGTAAATGGTGGAAGAAATCTTTTCTCCTTTCAGCATTCTGTTTCTCTCACAAAGCAGGACTTCACCATTTTGCCAGTGCTGGGAAAAGTAGCTTCTGTCCTTCCCTCTACCTCCTTATTTATTCCTCCCCAAGGGAGGAACAGCTGTTCAGATTGTTGAGTTGAGGGGAGAAAGGAACCAAGAAGCACACCCAGCTTAAGCGAACTCCAACAGGACAACCCAAAAGAAAGGTGAGTGTTTTCTGCTCTGCTCCTCTGTCCACTTGGGTTAGGTCTACTTTCTGAAGGTAAGTTGGAAACGCCTTCCTTTATGTACTGTCCGTAGAACTCAGTGGGTCAGAGGCAGTGATTCTGGCTGTGTGAGCTCTGCAGACCTACCTCTCCCTTGAGGGGTCATTCTAAGCTCTAACTTGGGAGAAAAGAACTAAGAAGCCCAAATGATACTATTTATCCAAGCCAAGTTCTTCAATCCAGGTGATTATAATAATAATATAAAACTGATATTTTGACCTCTCTGTGTCTTTTACTGCTCAAGTCCCTCCAGGTTTGGAACTAAATAAGAGTGTGAGCAATTATCACCCTCAGCTCCCAGCAGAAACTAATGGCTGCTATTTGTTGAGTAGCTAGTATGTTCCAGACACTATGTTAAAAGTGTTACAGGCATTGCTTCATCTAATCCTCACAACTCTATGAGATGTGCACCTGACAGAGAAGAACACTAAGGCTTAAAGGGCTGAAGTGACCTGGCCAAAACTACAGGCAGCTAATAACTGTGGGTTATCTCAAACGTGAAAGTGGATTCAGCCAGTTGACTCTATTCTATCATATACTGATAATTATCTCTTAATGCTTCAAGAAAAGATGAGAACAGCTCCAGTTCATCCTGGTTGCAGAAATTAGAAAATTATGGGGCTGTCGATCTGTCGTGAATACTTTCTAAAGCAGATCTTTCTGAGATCTGTCAAGCTGAGCTGCTGCAAAGGCTTGTCTCAAGCTAAATTATGATAAATTGCTTCGCACTTTTCATTTCTGTGTTCTTTATTCATTTATGATACTAATTTCACATCTATGATTTTTTTTTTAACATGAATTCCGAAGAGTCAGTATGGCTAGATCCATCAACTGGTTCCCTGATTCTTCATTGAACTTCTACTATGATGTGAGAGTATTTTTAACATGTAATGTCATGGGTAATTAACAACAATAGTTGATAGTTCCTAATACAGTCTTGTATAAAAATGATTAAATATTGTCCTATTAGATTCCCTTTCATCTTAAAGAACTGCCCTAAGCCTTCCATTGGGATTTTGCTTCAACTTTTATGTTTTAGCCATTCACATGAGACCATTTTAATGGTCTATAAGATATCAAAACTGAGTGGCTTTATAACCATAAATATCAATAATAAAAATCGGTTTAATTTTAGGCTACCAATTTGACAATAATCTGAAAATTCAATGCTAAAACCCATAAGCACCTCAAATTTTTACACATATCCCCTCTTAGAGAAATAAAAGAATAACAGACTGAAGAGCAGGTAGCTATCATAATCACATGAGAAACATATTTCGGGCTTTAAGTATATTTAAGGAAATACTTCTACAATTCTTATCAATGAAATGTATCCACAGTAATTCTGAATTATTTAATTATACTTTAATTCTATACTAGGGCATCATAAAATGCTTGCCTTTGAAAGAAAATGTTAAGGCGTGTAAAATGGAAGGATGTGGAGACATCCCTCTGAGGCTTCCTTCTCAGGGACTTGTCGGGGTATGTTTTTACCTCTGAGATGGGTTTCTCATACACATCTTCTCCTATGGACTTCTCCTGGGCCAGGATGGCGTCTCGGTGCAGGACCCGCAACACTTTCTCCGGCTCCGCAGACCCGTAATGAGCCTCCAGAACCTCAGGCTTGGTTTTCTCCGTCTTCAGCATGTGGATCACATCTTCCCTGGCCTGTGGTGGAAAGTGCAGCAAGGTCAGACGGTTGACAGCATAAATCCTATGCCGGGCTCACAAAATCAACACGGAGTTTATTGAATATATCCCTGTCTCGTCAGGGCTATGGGCAAATTTACTGGGTGTTTTTTGTTCTTTTTTTTTTTTTTTACCAAAAGCAGATTGGCAAGCAGATACTCTGCTTCAGGTTGCTAGGAAGCCGGCAAGCAGAAAAAGGGTTTGTGCTAATATTAACTACATAAAAAGTGCTCGATCCAAGTAGCAGTGATTCTGAGAAAGGGGAGGACTGCTCCTGGGGACACTTAGCCCTTTTCAGTGCACATGAGGTCAATGACAATTTAAAGTTTTCTAGTTTTCTGTTTATGCCCTCAATATATAGTATTCAAACCTGGCTTAAAATAAAACCCTGCTCTCCCCTATTCCGGTTCTAACTCTGTGTATGATTAACAAAAACAGCCTTTATTAGTGATTTCCTGTTTCCCATCAAGTGATTCATTTTGCACAGAAACACATGGTTGGGAGCTCTCATGGTGCTGGGCTGGGCTTCTCAATCTAATGTATTCCTGCTGAAGGTGAAACTTAACTCCTGTAATATCCAGACTGCCGATCAGAGTCAGGTTGGTGGGGTCAGAGTTGTTCTTTCGGTTTCTTAGCAAAACTTTAGTGTCTTGTTGAAGCTCTTGAGAAAACCACATGATTATAGGCTTTCAATCATATTGACTGTGGCTCCCATCACATGATGCAAATACATCTGGATGTATTTTCTACTGATGAGGAATGATGAACTTCGTAGTTATCACGGAACTGACTTTGACCAAACGTACTCCCATCTGGTTGTATACTTGTTTTTCCAGTAATGGTGATGGGTATGAAGTATCCTGACTTCATCCCAACTTGTACCAAAGAACACACTGGTGGCAATAGAATTTCAGTCTGTGACAATGGAATAGAGTTTTCCCCTGTGTTATGCTAACTGGGGGTTTTAAATCATAAACCTGGCTCATTACCATGGTATTCTAAACAAGGGAGCTAACTAGTTAGCCCTGAGACAGGACCATTGTAAAGTTTGTCTTTCTTGAGATTTCTCACTTTTACTGCTTTTTCGTAGTCTCCAAATTCATCTAATTCCAAATGGCTAAAGATGAATTTATTACAGAAACGTCACTGGACTGGAATTTGCAAATTTTCCCTATGTTGTCTCTGCCACATATACATGTGCTCCTTTCAAGACAAAAATGGAAAATATTAATTTTGAAGAAACCAGTGGTTTGGAATTAGCGAAAAAGTTAAAGTCAGAAAATAGTTGAATGGAAAGGCAATGTGTTTCCATGCAGGGCGAAAGGACAAAGCGCAGACACAGAGTCAGGCTAGCTGTACAGTGTCTTTGTGCAAATTAGAAAGAGGTGCCCGCTTCTTCCAGGAGACACAACCCTGAGTCAGAATGCAGCCTGCCTAACGAGCAAAGAGTGGGCTGTAGTTCACCCCTATGCAGTCCCTCTGCCAGGCACCCCTGTGCAAGGCACAACTCCACATCTGTGTATGGTAACCCTGTACTGAAGGAGTCCAAGGTATGTCCATTGTTCTCAGTCTTCAGGCAGATGATGTAAACAAAGAGCTTTGCAACTGTAAATAGGTAGCTATTTTAGTTTAAAAGTTTAAGTTATCCAGTTTAAAAATATGTAAATATTATTGGTATCTTTCCTTTTAACCAAATCTTTCTAGTTCTCTTAGAAGAAAACAACTGACGTGAAACACCTATTTCTTCTCTCCCTAAAAAATGTGCT
Organism: Eschrichtius robustus; assembly: GCF_028021215.1. Classification (NCBI taxonomy): domain Eukaryota; kingdom Metazoa; phylum Chordata; class Mammalia; order Artiodactyla; family Eschrichtiidae; genus Eschrichtius; species Eschrichtius robustus. The sequence goes on from NC_090832.1 coordinate 119,306,015, forward strand.
TATGCTTGAACTGTATTGACTGCGTTATGCTGCATATACCAGACATTTCATTCTGAGCTCAATTACCCTAGACACCAGTTACCAAAGAAAAAGAGGCTATGGTTATGTAACACTGTGCATTATGTATTTAGAGCCACATTACTCTTCAGGAACTAACTAAAAGCTTTTTAATTGCTGTAATAATGATCATAGAAGGAATACGAATGTTGCCCATAAATCACTGCTATTTAGAATAGTTTACTATAGTAAATCAGATATTCATATTGTGATATCTGTTTAATCAATGGAATAATAAAGATGTGATCACAATAAATTTTTTTCATTACTTTAAACATGTGATTCAATTTATGTAATTAAGATCCTACGTTTTGGGGAGAAAACCACTTTACGCCTCTGTTTTGAGAGTCTTGTTAATTTTTGTAGAAAAGACTGAAGTTCAAAACGTAAGAAAGTTCCTATCCTTGAACATTACTATTTTCACTCGGAAGTTTTATCACAAGCAAGTAGTTAAAGTCTTAGGGTGCTGGGAGCTGCTAAATAGACCACTGTATTTACGTAGATGTAAAAGGACCCAGAGGGAGGAATACTTTGAAGAGAGCTCTAGAAAGGGGAGAAGAGGAGGTCAGAGGAAGAAGAGACAATGAAAATTTTCAACTGACTTAGTCTTGGTGATGGAGGAGAATTAATAGGAGATTAGGGTATAGAAACAGACACAGAGGGGTCACAGCCTTCTCTTCCATCCTACCTGGTTCCCCTTTGTGCCAAGGGAGACATATGGAGGGCAAAAACAAAGATGTCCCTGCAGAATTGAAACTGCACCCCAGGGAGCAAGGGGTTGTCTCAATTGGCTGCATAAGGAGCTGATTCCAAACACGGGGGGGCAGCAGAGGGCCGCTGTGCAAAGCCTGGGGCCGACAGGTAAGTGTGTGATCTGTCTCACAAAGTCAAGGGTGGGTATCTGGTCTTTGCTGTGAAAGTAGGGATGGGGCGACAGACACAGGACAGCTGGAGCCCACACAGGTGATATAGTTCAAAAGAGCACTGAATCCAATCATCCATTCAATAAATATTTGTGCACATTCAGTACTGGAGATACAATTGCATCCTGAGGCATTGAAGTCTAAGGGGAAATAGACAACCAGTTGAAAGTCATTTCCATTATAACATGAGAAGCCTTAGGATGGAGGAGATACAGGGGGCTAAGAACTTGGTCCAGAAGAACACTTGACTTGAATCTGAGCTGACGGAGGAGGCTTCCTGGAGAAAGTGACCCGAAATCTCACAATAAGTACTTGAGCCAGAGAAAGAGGGGTGGAGCTAGGCTAAGAGTGTTCTTGGCCAAGGGAAACCTGTAGGCAAAGGCCAAACCGAATAGATTTAGATGCATGGGCTGGGGCCACAGGAGGCCGAAGTGATTAAACAATGGGCAACTCATGAAAAGCCTGTAAACCAAGCAGTGAGTTTGCATTTTATCACAGAACAGCAAGAAGCCTTGGAATTTTTAAGCATCGGGATTGTGACATGGTCAGATGGTGGAAAGATCATTCCATCTGCTGTGTTAAACACAAATTCTGAATCAGCAGATCTGATGGTGTAACCCAGGAATTGTGATTTAAAATATCTCTGCAGGTGATTATGAAGCATAGCTGCACTTAGAAACCACTACTTTAGGCCAATTCAGCACCAAAAGCACTGAAAATGTCTGCTCTGTTCAAGGTTCCCAGCAGGCTCACCTGATTCCCGGGGACTTGCTTGCCCCAGAGGTTTCTCCTGTTCTCACTGTGTTATCAATTCCACTGATTCTTCTTCACCAAGGGATCATGGTCACTTCAGACCAGCAGCATAAACTAGGAGGGTCCTCCAAAACTGGTGAAAGTATTTGCTACCTCTGTGCAAATGAGGGTGTCCAACTGTCCTGGTTTGCCTGGGACCAAGAAGAACGGAATCCCACAGAGCTGGACTTCTGCAAATCACGACAGCCCCAGGCAAGTTGGGATGAGTTGGTTATCCTAGGGCAAACACGGAGTGGTCAGGAGACTGGATATTCCAAAATGTCCCTGCATCTGGCAGGGCAGCCATGGTGGACTTACTGTACTCGGAAACTGAATTTCACTGACAGTGTTTCCAAAACTTAGCTTTCTTTACAGGCAAAACTCCATCATTGATGATTATGCCTAGTGACAATTTTAACTTTTTTAAACTTGTGGGGTTTTTGAATCTTTGGGAAAAACCCATAATGAGTAGGAAAGAATGCTTAGTTCTTATGCCCATGTGACATAGCTGTTCCACACTCCTAAAATGGGTACGTGTCTGACTTTGGGAGGACAGAGGAATCAGAATGAGTTGTGGAGCTTCAAATTAAACATAGTGCATCCTCTTGAAGCACTCGGATTACTTAAGGACTAGGGGTAGGTGGTAAGTAGTTTAAAACTCTTTCAGAAGATTAATACAATATTGATATTTACTTGAATGTTTAGGACAAAACACAAGACTTAAAAAACATCTGCTTGAGGTGGACAGCTTGGGACAGCTTCTTAGATGATGCCACCATGATCCCCCGCCTGGCGATCCGCTCACTTAGGTTGAGAGGGAACACAGCCAGATGGGAAGTTTGAGAAGCCTGCCCCTAACTATTGACATTGCACACCTCAAACAAGACATTCCCTGCCAAGAGCTGTTGACCTTGAATGGAGGATGCATTTTTTTTTTTTCTTTTTGGGCACGCCAAGCGGCACGTGGGATCTTAGTTCCCCAACCAGGGATCAAACCCGCGACCCCTGCAGTGGAAGCACGGAGTCTTAACCACTGGACACCAGGGAAGTCCCTGGAGGATGCATTCTGAGGAAAGAATAAATTTATTTCTATGCTATGGAAGAATCAGAATGTCACAGTTTCTAAACACCATCACTTCTTCGAATTATTCAGTTAACCACATAAATATAGTCTGTTGCTGCATTGAGCTAAGGAGCCCTGGAAAAGATGGTCCTGGAATACCGACATATGCCCATTCTGTAAATGCTTTCCCATTCTGGGAACTCAACTCAATGTTCCGTATCTGTTTAAATAATGTAATTTATTAGTTTACTTGCCTATTTCTTTCTTAGGCTGTGAGCTGCTTTGAGGACAGGGGCTGTGTCTGCAGTGTCTACTAAAGGGTGCCTGCCCACATGATAGGCACTCAGTAAATATTTGTGGAAATAAACATAAAATTAAGTGATGTGAAGTCAGAGAGGCATAAACTGGCGCTGCAAATCTCAGAACAACCTTAACTATTTAGCCTTGTTTAAAAGAGTTAAACAATTACATTTTTCAACTTCTGCTCTTTCATCTGACGTTCTTGTCTACAATTTAGGAGTCACTTTGTTCTTCTTAAGTTTATTCCAAAAAGAAAATATGTAAACTGAATAAGGAAAAACAGTACATTCCACTAGAATGTTACAACAGGAAACAACCTTTAAACCTCATACAAATTGAATTATACCACTTACCCTAGTTAGGTAAAATGGAATATTATAAACGTATTGGAAGAAAAAAATTTGTAATATGTATGTATGTAATTTATGATGGCATTAGCTATTACTATAGAAATTAAACCCATTTTTTTCCTCCTCAGTGTTAGAAAGCCAAGTTAACATAATTAGTGACACAACAACAGACAAGGAGAAGATTCAGATATGGTTAGTTTAGAGGGCCATTGGGGCTAAAAATGTGTCTTTAGGCTTTTCTGGAGAAATTTCTCTCCACAACTATATGGTTAATAATAGCCTGAAAGTCTCTATACTGCTTGTTCATTAAAGATTACTCCTTTCTAGCACTTCAGACAAAATATTATCCAAAAGAAATCTTTTATTAAAATATCACAAGCAGATGCTGTTTTCCATATTAAAACTTGCTTTTATTAATACCATGATAGCTTGAATTTTTAAAAGTAAAATTCCTCAAAATCCCACTTATGTTTTTTGCAGAAATAGAAAAATCCATTCTAAAGTGCATATGGAATTTCAAGGGACCCCCAAAGAGCCAAACAGTCTTGAAAGAGAACCAAGCTGGAGGTCTCACACTTTCTGATTTCAAAACTTACAACAAAGCTACAGCAATCAAAACAGTGTGATACTGGCATAAATACAGACACTTAGACTAGTAGAATAGAATAGAGATCCCAGAAGTAAAACCTCACATACATGGTCAAATGATTTTCAATCAGAATGCCAAGACCATTCAATGGAAAAGGATAGTCTTTTCAACAAATGATGTTGGGAAAACTGGATATCCACAAAGAATCAAGAATGGACCCTTACCTTACACCACATACAAAAATTAACTCAAAATGAATCAAAGACCTGAATGGAGAGCTAAAACTCTTAGAAGAAAACATAGGGGAAAAACTTCATAATATTGGATTTGGCAGTGATTTCTTGGATATGACACCAAAAAAACAAGCAATAAAATAAAAAATAGATAAGTTGAACTACATCTAAATTTAAAACTTCTGTGTATCAAAGAACACAATCAACAGAGTGAAAAGCAACCCACAGAATGGGAGAAAATATTTGCAAATCATGTATCTGATAAGGGATTAATATCCAGAATATACAAAGAACTCCTATAACTGAACAACAACAACAAAAACCCTGATTTTAAAATGGGCAAAAGACTTAAATAGATCTTTCTTTTTTAAACTTTATAGAAGTATAGTTGATATACAATATTATATAAGTTACAGGTGTAAAATATAGTGATTCACAATTTTTAAAGGTTATACTCCATTTATAGTTATTATAAAATATTGACTATATTCCCCATGTGGTACAATATATCCTTGTGGCTTACTTTATACCTAATAGTTTGTACCTCTTAATCCCCTACCCCTGTATTGCCCTTCCTCCCTTCCCTCTCCCCACTGGTAACCACTAGTTTGTTCTGTATATCTGCGAGTCTGCTTCTTTTTTGTTATATTCACTAGTTTGTTGTATTTTTTAGATTCCACATATAAGTGATATCATACAGTATTTGTCTTTCTCTGCCTGACTTATTTCACTTAGCTTAATGTCCTTCAAGTCCATCCATGGTGTTACAAATGGCAAAATTTTGTTCTTTTTTATGGCCGAGTAGTATTCCATTGTATGTATGTATTTATGTGTGTGTGTATATATATATATATATATATATATATATATATATATATACACACACATATACACACCTTCTTTATCCATTCATCTGTTGCTTCCATATCTTGTTAGGCTGCTTCCATATCTTGGCAGTTGTAAATAATGCTGCTATGAACATTGGGGTGCATGTATCTTTTTGAATTTGTGTTTTTGGTTTTTTTCAGATACATACCTAAATAGACATTTCTCTAAAAATATACAAGTGGCCAACAAGCACATGAAGAGACACTCAGTATTGCTAACCATTAGGGAAATGCACATCAAAACCACAATGAGATACCACTTCACACACATTAGGATGGCTATCAGCAAAACAAACAAACAAAAAAACCCCCAGAAAACAGGAAATAAGTATTGGCAAGGATGTAGAGAAACTGGAATCCTTGTACACTGTAAAATGGTTTAGGCACTATGGAAAACAGTATGGTGGTTTTTCAAAAAATTACAAACAAATTACCATATGATCCAGTAATTCTATTACAAATAAATTACCATAGGATCCAGTAATTGAAAGCAGGGACATTTAGGTTTATAGCAGCATACTATTAGCAATAGCCAAAAGGTGGACTACAACATCTGTACCCACTGACACATCAATGCATAAACAAATGTAGTATATACATACCCTCCAATATTGCTCAGCCTTTTGAGAAAAAGGAAATTCTGACAGATGCTACAGCCTGGATGAACCTTGAAGACACTTAGCCAAGTGAAATTAAGCCAGTCACAAAAGGACAAATACTATTCCATTTATATGAGGTACTTAGAAAAGTCAAATTCATAGAGACAGAAGGTAGAGTGGTGGCTGGCAGGGACAGGAGGGAAAGGAGGATGGAGAGCTATTGTTTACTGTATACAGAGTTCCAGGTTTGGAAGATGAAAAACACTCTAGAGATGGGTGCATGGTGGCGATAGTGCACAGCAAGGTGAATGCATTTAATGCCAATGGATTGTACACTTAAAAATGGTTAAAATGGTAAATGTTATGCTATGTATATTTTGCCACAATTAAAAAAAAAAAGTACCACCTTGTTCACCCCCCAAAAATTCAAATAAAAGAAAATACAAACCATCCCCAATCCTTTATCTAGAGAATACCACTTTTTTAAAAAGGTAAAATTCCATGTAGAAAATTATAAAAGTGCAGTCATGTTTTCTTGTGATTAGTTATCTGAACATTACAGGCATCCATGGATTTAAACACATTTTCTTTACTTATGTGGTTTTCTTCTTTTTTCTTTTTTACCCACATTGGGATATTAATAGCAAGACAACTGCCGTGTCCCGGATTAGAAATTATATGAGGCCACAGGTTCCCCCCTTCAGTGCTGTGGTTCTGCAGTGTATAGTTTCTTAAATTCCAAAAGACTACAGGCTTTTGGTTCTGTGCTAAGAAAGACCTTAGGCAGAGCCCTTAAACTGCCTACCCCTACATGTAATCAGGTCCAAAGACAGAGTCCAGCTTTCTGTGAGCTGGTTGAGAAGCTGAATTCCGTAAAACGTGGGAGAAGTCATTGCTGAGGCACAACTCTATGACTGTTTTCTCACTGTAGTTGTTTATCCAGTTGTGTGAATTTAACCCCGTCAACATAAACCAGCTAGAGGAGACCCAAGACAGATACAGCATCTGTACCAGACCTTGCATAGATATCTCTATATAGACACCTCTGGTACAATTCCGCTTATTTATGTAAATTTTCTTCACCTCCTTACTTTATCCTGTGATTGTCTCCTTCCCATATGGTCTCTAGAAGTATTTTTCAAGCTTGAGTGAAATCCTTCCACGTAATCTTGTCTGGAGGATTGACTGGCAGGGTGGCCCTGACACAGGGCTATTTGCATGAGGAACCCAGGCTCTTCCTGGGAAAGAGCTCATCCCAGGGGAGGAAGGGCATCATTTTGGTTGAAGGACAATGGGGCAGGGTCAGAGGGGAAGGGTGAGTCTGAGTGCAGCACAGCGTCTGTCACTCCGACACCCTTCCAGCCCAGCCGCCTCGACCCCCGCCTGAGTCCCAGGGTGAGGGACCGCCATAAGAGAGCCCAATAAGAACTAGAAGAATTATTTGAATCACATAACATTAAATTCCTTTGGATTTGTTGTGTTTTTTGATGTATTCATTTCAGCCTCTGACCTAAGTGATTTGGATATTTGTAGCATACATTTGACCAACTTAGAACAAGTAGAGTTTAATTTTTTTTTAACAAAAATACAAGAAAATCTCAGCCACTATGAACCTACAGGGCATGTCACACTGAATATTTACTTTTATAAGTAATTGAAAAATATTTACTTTAAACAACAGAGTTGTTTAACTGTAGGGGTTTGGGAATAGGATGAATTCCCAAACTGAATTCATTTAGAATTCAAATGAATTATGAAGTCCCTTTCCTTTTAAAAAAAGAATATAATATACATAAGTTAATGTCTTTCTGAGAACTCGGGGTCGTCATTCTAACTATCAGCTGTTCTGGTGTACTGAAGATGTTTATTGTAATGTGCTTCCTTAACCCACTTGCTTTTTGTCTTTCTCTTTATTTTTTTATTATTTTTATTTCTGGCTGCATCGGGTCTTAGTTGCAGCACGCGGCCTCTTCGTTGTGACACTCAGGCTCTCTCTAGTTGAGGCGCTCAGGCTCTGTAGTTGTGGCATGCAGGCTTAGTTGCCCTGCAGCATGTGTGTGGGATCTTAGTTCCCTAACCAGGGATTTAACCCACGTCCCCTGCATGGGTAGGTGGATTCTTAACCGCTGGACCGCCAGGGAAGTCCCTGTCTTTCTGTTTAAACAAGTTGCTGATAGAAACTTAGAGCTAGTTTTTTTTTTTTTTTAAACGGAACGCTATTTATTTATTTATTTATTTATTTTGGCTGTGTTGGGCCTTCGTTTCTGTGCGAGGGCTTTCTCCAGTTGCAGCGATCAGGGGCCACTCTTCATCACGGTGCGCGGGTCTCTCACTGTCGTGGCCTCTCTTATTGCGGAGCACAAGCTCCAGATGCGCAGGCTCAGTAGTTGTGGCTCACGGGCCTAGTTGCTCCGCGGCATGTGGGATCTTCCCAGACCAGGGCTCGAACCCGTGTCCCCTGCACTGGCAGGCAGATTCTCAACCACTGTGCCACCAGGGAAGCCCTAGAGCTAGTTTTTTGCTTATTTTTACTCCTACTCGAGAGAAGCAATGTGGTAGAAACAGCATGCACTTGGGACTCTTGAGTTAGAAACATACATCAGCACTACTGCTAGTGTGACTTGAATGAGTGAGTTAGCTTCTCTGAACTCAGTTTCTTCATCTGTAAAATGAACAGTAGTTCCCTCACAGGTTTTGCATGAGCTGATGTATAAAGGTACCTGGCAAATGTTAGCTACCCTGTCCTTTAGCAGCCAAACAGACATATTGTGGCTCTGCTAATGTGACCTTCAGCCACTTAGCTCTGAACTTCAGCTTCCCCACCCTGTAAGAGATTGAAATATATGTGAAGTGGTTAATATAGTGCCTGAAATGCTGTGGATGCCCAATAAAAGGCAATTTCCTTTTTTTCTTTCCTCATAGGAGTGAGTTGACTGATGTGGAACAGCTGGATCTATTGGGCAACACAGCCAAAAGCCTTTCCACAAACTGCATCAGTAAGTCAAAGGCTAAGGCAGTTCTCCTCATCCCTGTGGCTCTCAATATCCTGTGACTCCCCGGACCACTCATAACAGTACCTGCAATTCCTGTGCCACAGGCTTCACAGACACTGGCAGCCCCTGCTGGCTTGCCCTGCGCCTCCGAGACCCCTGCACTATTTGTTGGTGTGATTTGAAGGAGCAGCTCCTTGCCGAATTCAAGCATTTGGACTCCACAGTTTATGCTAGAGTCTGCAGTTTCTTCATCACCCCTGTCAAAAGTTTATATTGCAGCAGGAATGACTTAATAATTTTTCCTAAACTTTTCTGAGTATTCTATTTAAAACCTGGCATCAGTAAGAAACAATGTCAAACAGCACATCTTGTGCTAGCACTGAGGCTGGAAGTATTGCCTCTAAATGAAGGTGCAACCAAAGTCAAGCCTTCTGATTTAGGAAAAGAAAATAAAAATAAGTACAAAAATAGAAATGTTGAGCTTCCCTGGTGGCGCAGTGGTTAAGAATCCGCCTGCCAATGCAGGGGACACGGGTTTGAGCCCTGGTCCGGGAAGATCCCACATGCCGCGGAGCAACTAAGCCCGTGCGTCACAACTACTGAAGCCTGCACGCCTAGAGCCTGTGCTCCACAACAAGAGAAGCCACCGCAATGAGAAGCCCGCGCACCGCAATGAAGAGTAGCCCCCGCTTGCTGCAACTAGAGAAAGCCCGTGCGCAGCAACGAAGCCCCAACGCAGCCAAAACTAAATAAAATAAAATAAATTAATTAAAGAAAAAAAATAGAAATGTTAATTTTTTTAAAATTGCATCTTTGATGTTTAATAAAATTCTTATGAGTTCCTAGTTGGAATGCCCTTTTTTAAAGAAAGGAGACCCCTGAAAAAGGCACAAGATTTCTGTACTGTTTGTGATCGGCTAACTGCTTTTTTTTTTTTACATAAATTTATTTATTATTTATTTATTTATTTATTATTTTTGACTGCGTTGGGTCTTCGTTGCTGTGCGCAGGCTTTCTCTAGTTGCGGCGAGTGGGGGCTACTCTTCGTTGCAGTGTATGGGCTTCTCATTGCAGTGGCTTCTCCTGTTGCGGAGCACGGGCTCTAGGCGCACTGGCTTCAGTAGTTGTGGCTCCCGGGCTTTCAGTAGTTGTGGCTCGTGGGTTCTAGCGCGCAGGCTCAGTAGTTGTGGCGCACAGGCTAGTTGCTCCGCGGCATGTGGGATCTTCCCAGAGCAGGGCTCAAACCCGTGTCCCCTGCATTGGCAGGCTGATTCTTAACCACTGCGCCACCAGGGAAGCCCCGGCTAACTGCTTTTATGGACAATATTTGGCATTCTGGTGCCAAATCCCAGATTGAAATGCTAAATCTACCCTTTTAAAGAGGAAATGTAGTTGATTACATCTGCTTATACAATCACCATGTTTTTTTACTCTATTGGACCACATTCAAAAATTTTTTATCAAGAAAACCTTATGTGTGCTGTTACCTAAGTGTCAGTGTTTAGGAACCATGTGATGCGCTGTGATTTGAGAACAGATGTAAAATGTGTAGACCTGCCCTTTCTGTCGCCGGATACTTCCCTAATCACTGTACTCATCACTTTGTAACCACTATTGCTCGTTTTCTCCCTTCCCGCAAGACTGGCAGCCCAGGGAGGCCACAGCCTCTTGTTCTCTTGTGTCCCTGGCCCCTAGCACAGGGACCAGCTCAATAAACTTTTGTTACATGTATGAGTAAAGTGTGTGTGTGTGTGTGTGTGTTGTGTACGTGTATTCTCCTTATCCAACAGCAGTGTCCTGTGTTTCCCCTTTTCTAAGCATGTCTACTTTCTCTTTTGAGGACAGAACAGCTTCTTAAAAATCTACCTTTTACCTTTCACTACACAAAGCTTAGACACCAAAAGATACTGGCTTATTACTTCCTTTTATGTTCATGAAGTTCCTGTCAAATCTCCCCATGATTCAAGGAACAAATAGAAATGAATTACAGTTGATTCTCATTACCTGCAGTAGTTGTTTTCTGTAAAGTTACCACAGACAATGAGTTAGAGAACACGGAATCGTTGCTCTGGGGGAAATGCAGTTAGGTTCCCACAAGTCTCTCATCACAATATTTTCATCAGCCATCAGTATATAACCTTGTTTTATGTGTTTCTTTGTTTAAAGACAGATGAGTGAATGAATGAATGAATAAATGAATGATGAACGAATATACATGAGTAGTTATCTGACTTTGAAGGGGGAAAACATTTTCTCTGAAATAACAAGGAAAGAGATTAGAGATTCTACATGTGAAAAAAAATCGTAGCCGATTAAATGGCCAAAAAACATATTTGTAACAACTATGACAGACATAAGGTAACTATCCTCAATTATAAACAGTTCACATATATCAGTGAAAAGAACCCCTAAGGCTCAATAGAAAGGCATAAATATACAATTTACTTATGTATAAAATGTTCATTAGGAAATAGTTCAACTTAACTAACAACTAAATAAATGTAAATTAAAGCAATGGTGAGATACCATTGCTCAGCCTTAAATCAGAACACATTTTAGAATTATAATAGTCATTGTAGTGAGAATTTGATTAATGGGCATTTTCATAATTTTGTTGGGAAGGTTCTGGAAAACAATTTGGTAATAGATGTATACAAGAGACCTTTTCATTGAGGAGTTTAACAAGAAGGACAGAGATTTGTGCATGAGTATGTTCATTATGACGCTATTTATAACAGTGAAAAGATTGGAATCAATGTAAATATTCAATGATAAGGAAATATTTGAGTCAAATATAATACTTCCATAGGATAAAATATTTTACAGACTTCAAATAATGTATTTCAAGGGATGTTGAATGATGTGGGAAATGCTTATAACATTATTCAAATTTGTGTGTACACCGTGCTTGCAATTATGTAAAAAAAATATATGTGAAGAAAAATACACATATATTCACAATTGTTCTTTCAGGATGTTAGAATTATGGGTGATTAATGTTTTTCTTTGTAACTTTTAAATATTTCTAAATCAGTGTTTCTCAAACTTTTTTCAGTTTTGTCCTTCTAAGGAGACTTTTTAGATATTTTTTTCCTAATCTCCCCCTTATGAAATTTTAATGTACAATCTGTTAATGTACCGTGATCTTTTTGAGGTGCACAAACCATTATGACATTTAAAATTTCTTTACCCCTCTCTAAGAACTAATTTTACCCTGTTGGGAAACTCTCATTGAGAATACATATTCTAAATGATCTACATTGAACTACTTTTACTTTGATAATCAGATAAAATGTTTTTTAAAAGAAAGTTCCAGAATGGGTAGTATCAACTCAGAGGAATAAATCTCTAATAGTAGAATTTCTCCTACTCTGGTACCTGAAATTTTGAAACAGTTATCTTTTTATCATGTCTAAAATTGCTTATGTAAGTAAACATGTATTCCAACTAATATGTCTGGCTCTATATGTGTAATATGAAACTAACATTTTTCAGGGAAGGATAGAGTTGAATTTAATAACAACCAATATTTTAATTGCACCCTGGTGTGAACAAAATTATTTTCATGGGTATTACTTATTTCTCATAACTCCATTCTACAGATGAAGAAAATAAGGCTCAAAGAAATTAAATAGCTTGCCCAAGGTTACATGATTTGTAAGAAACAGAGTTATCTGATTTCAAAATATTTATTCTTTCCATTACAAGTTGCTCTGGGGGTCAGTAACAGTTTTCTGTGAGAATATGATATAAACACAAAGCAAGAGAAGGCCCTGGAATGAAACTCACTGGGTAATATTTCCCATAGTAACATTCATCCACAAATGGTACCACCACCATCTGGTCCAGTTTCCCCACACGATGTAACTTGACTGGCTTGCCATGATCTTGCCAACATTTTTTGAGCACTGTCATCTTTTTAGTAACTTCCCTAAAAATGTCACATTTCTCTCTTCAGGCCAGGGCATGTGAGGTCGGTGAACCCGATCCTGCAAACTTCCTTCTCTGACTCTCCAAGACCCCTCCACTGCTGCTGGGAGACGGCCCTAGAGTATGACTTCTTGCAATGTACTTTGAAGTAGATAAAATATGCACTCATGGACATCTGTCTGTTATTTCCTGCACTCACAGCTTTGTTCTTCTTTATTGCCAGAGAATTCTATGGATGATGTCACTTTTCTCTGAAAAGAACAGGCCATCAGAGCTTTTCACTGACATAATTAATTATCTGTAGCTTGACTCTAAGCCAGAAAATTCTCAAGGCACAGCCCCCAAAGAATTAACTCTACTGTGCTTGCTATTCTTAAACTTTTAAAGAGGCAGGGTACCCTATCTTTTTTTTCTCAGACCCTGATAATGGTATTTTTGTTCAGTGATATCAAGTAACAGAAAGTGAACTGGGGCAGTATTCTATGATTTCACAAGGAAGACCTCCGGTTCAATAGGCAGCAAACTCAAAAGGTCGCTACAGATCAAGTATACAAAGCAAAGCTTTTAGGGCTTAGTCTTAAATGCTACAGGACTGCATCACAATTACTGAATAGACTGGGGGATCCTGTGAATCTGCAGCCAGAAAAATGAGATCTCAACCAAAGCTAACCATGTTAAATTACCCACAAGGTGAAAAGCTTCAGTTTATTTACCAGCCACAAAAGCCTAAAACATCACTGTATTTAAACTTTACAAGATATAAGAAATTACCAGAATGACTCACATATTTTGAGTTTTCACCTGTGTCTTTATATAGATCTAAGGCAAATTAGCCAGTTCATCAGAAAATGTCGCCATCCATTCTGCTGGGTTTACGAGATTATGTAAATGAGCTATTACTTGTCTCTTTAAACCTGGGGCTCTGTGGGGAATGATCGACACAGCGCATGTCATAACGTGGTGGAGGGGTCTGAAAGAATCAAGGCCCTGAGTTCTGGCCCCGCTCTTCACTGGCTGAGTGATAACATAAAATGCAGGAAATCTCTCAACTTTCTCAACTCGGGTAGAAAGAGCAGTATCCTATCTAGCTCAGAGAATTATCTAAGACGGCAGATTTGAATGTGTATATAATTATGGCCTCCCCCACAAAAGGAATTGTTACTTACGGCCTCTTTTGCTGCCTTGATTCTGCGTAAACTAGTTTAAATTGTGTTCTCTCTGGATTAATTTAATTTAGTAAATTATTTCTTTAGATCTACTGTCAAAATTTTTAAAGATTTAAACTTATAATGTAATAAATGTTGATTATTTTTTAAAGATCATTACAGAATCAACAGTAAAAAAAAAGTGAAGGTGTATGCCACTTTCTCCCAAATTCCACTCCCCAGGGCTGATTCTATTAATAATTTGAAGTCGATCTTTTCAGGATTGTTTTTCTCTATGGATACATAAATGCAGATGTCAGCACAGACACACTTTCTCTGTCTCTGTCTCTCTTTCTATTGCTCTCTCTCTAATATTATTGAGCACTTACTATATGCCAGAAAATGTGTAGAGTGCTTTGCAAACATTATCTTGTTTAAACTTCACAATAACCTTAACAAATAGGTACTATTATTATCACCATTTTGTGGACGAGGGATCTGAATTGGTACAAAGAAGTTCCGTAATTTGCCCAACCTGTGTGGTGTCAAGATGCAAATCTAGGCAGCCTAACTCCAGAGCTGGCAATCTTAATATTATACTTTATGAATTGCCCCTACGTACCTAACAATATAGAGTCTCTCAGATATGTACCACTTTATTTTTTTATTCTAATAGAATGGAAAGCTCAAGAAGAATGAAATTCTATTGATGCTAATTCTCATTTCACCAGAACTAACAGTTATGTCTTGCTTATTTGTTTTTCAATAACTTGATTGTCTTCTTTATTTATACATGTCCAGCTGTCAACTGAGTCTTTTCCAGTTTTCTTAATTCTTTTTGGCTGAATCTGTAACCCAAAGTTTAGATCAAACACTAATACCCACCACCCCCCCCAATCCAAGGGAAAGACCAGATAATTGTGTTGGACTAGAATTCCACTGTGTTGAATTTGTTTGAAATAAAGATCTCTACTGTGATTATGCCTGTAGTAATTAAATAAAATCTTTACCAAACATCTCTTTGATTTGTCCCGTTACCTTCTCTGGATGAAAGCTGAAGGACCTGGCTACTGCTTCCGTTTCCACTAACATCAGCACACACCATAGATGGAGCAGTTAATTAACTCCTTCCTTCTTCCTTCCCTCTTTCCTTTCTTCTTTCTTTCTATTTACTCATTTATTAACTTAGCAGCTCCGTGTAAAGTTATTTTGCTAGTTGTTACGATGAATCCCACATGAGCAGGACATAATCCCATTCTTGCATGACTTTATAATCCACTAGGAATGAAATTTGGGAAGGTAACTCCTATAGCTAATTATTCATCAAGCCACCTTTTGAAAGGAAAGATGGGAGGAAAGTTCTAGAGCATGGGATAGCATACGGAAGCCATGAGAAAGGATTAACTTTAATTTCAGTTTTTTGACTAACTTAAATGGCTCCAAGTTTTAGCAGAACAGTTGGTTCATAGAATTGTAGGAATTTAGAGTAGGAAAGACCTTGAACCCTTTGATTTACAACTAAGGAAACAGAGATTCAGAGAAGCCAATGATTTGCCCAAGAGATACAACTGATTGGTTGTTGATTATATATTAGTACCCAGGTCTCTTGATTCTCAGACCAGAGAGCTCTCCACTTTACTAAATCACTAGTGAATACATGGCAACAATCTCAAGTAGGAATTAATCCATATGCTAATTAATTAGTTTTTAAAATGTGAACTGAGCAATTTTTTGGCCAGATCAATTTTTAAAATAAACATTTGAATTCTATTGGGCACACTTGAAGGAATCTTGGCATGCTATAAAATCAATGCCCTAAAAAAGTAGTTGATATTTCTCTGAAATTTGATTGTATATTCAAACACATCATTTGTCCATTAGCAATAGGAATATTGATGCTGAGCTCAAAAATATTGGATTCAACATTTTTACCTTAATTTTCAGATCAGTAACTACATATATAGAGTATTATTTATAGCATGCGTCTTCCCATGTGCAATTCCTACATCAACCGATTTTTTTATAGTCCTCTTGAGAGAAGATGTTGGAAAAACTTGATTTTGTTATGTTTGTCAGCAACTACTGCCAATAACCAATCATCATTCAAAGTGGGGAGCACTCTGGTTAAGCATGTTATATATCATGTTTTCATTACTTGCAGCCCCTTAGGATTTTTTTTTTCATGATAGCCTAAGCCTGAGCTTTATCTGACAGCATGAGTTTGATTCTGATGTTTAAAAATCTCTGCCTTACTAGCTTGTATAATGTTCCCGGTGTATCAGCTTTTTCACAATAAATGACCAAGAACAACTGGCTAAGATTCATATTAATTGCTGGGAAGTTTCAGGGAAAAAACTTTGATTATGATAGAGTGGATAAAATGGCTCATGGTCCCCTAGTCTACTTCAAACTCCTGCTGCTTATTTGTAGTTACCAAGTTGACAAACATTGTTGTTTCAGACGATTGATATGCATTGACCTCTACTGAGTTTTCATGGTTAGGAATCTTATCTGAGCTGTCATTATCTTGCTTCATCATCCAAAAGCCAGTGGTCGGATGAAAGTGTGGTGAAGATGACTAAATAGAAGAGGCAGGTGGATGAGATCAGACAACCAGTGTTGCCAGATTGCTCAATGCTGAACTCATCATGTCATGTTCAACAGTGATTAGTCTTAAATAATATGATGGGAATATCCCAAAATTTCCTTCCAATTTCCCCATGACCTTCAAGGCCAACAAGCATGAAGTCTGAATGGACTCTTTCTGCAGCCACTCTTCACACATGCTTAATCCCAAGAACTAATTTAGCCAGACACCACGGAGCTGCAGCAATATGGCCTCGCTCTTTCCAGCTGAAGTGCTAGTAGCCATCTCACAGATGGTGTCATTTTCATGGGGATCAGTTGAAAGGCTTCCATCCCAAGATGACTTAACCAGAGCAAAACTATTTGAAGCATCTCCTCCTGACATATCTGGCGCAGCTCCTAAGAACTCACCAAAGCCGTAAATAAAGAAAACAATTGTGTCCTTCTGATATTGCAGCTGCTAAAATGGAGACACTTTGTACTTTAGGTACCACAAGTAAAACCCAGAGAAAACTCATCCCCCTCACCTCTCAGACTCAAGTCTGCATTTGGCATCTTTTATAATGCTGTATCTCACCTAATCCCCATCTCCTGAAACTCTTTCACTATGCTCTTTGAAACACACATTCAACCACAAGCCACTTCTAAGTTCACAAAAGCTTCTGAAAATGTTCCCATCACCTCCTTGCTCTAAAAGCAGCGATGCTCAAATTTGACAGCACCCTGGAATCCTGTGAAGCTTTTAAAATTTACTGATTCCTGCCTCTCACTTCCAGCGGTTGTTATTTCATTGGTCTGGGTGTGGCCTGAGCATCTGCAGCCAAGTTTGAGAATCACTTCCCTAAGAGAACCCTGGCTCTTTCCTGAGGACACCACTTCCCCAAGAGCCCTCAGAAGTGGATAGTTTCTCTCCCACTCTCCTTAGATTTCTTCTTGCTCCACATTATTCAGATCATTCTTCCAGATCATTCTCTCTCCCTCTTCCCTGGCTTTGAATCTCATGACAATATCAGTTTGTATCCTTTCTGTCTGTAGTCATGTTCTATTCACACCCCCAGGGCATTCACTCCCCTTCCTTCCTTGAAGATACGAGCTCCTGGATTGCTGTTATGCCTTCCAACACTACTTCTGTCAAGTTTCTTGGTTATTTCAATATTCCCTTAGATGATTATTCTGGTACCCTGACCTCCCAATTCCCTGAACGTCTCTCTTCTAATAATTCTGTCCTTCACACTACTTCAGTCCCTCACTTCTGTGGTCATACTCTAGTCCTTGTCATTATTACCAAGAATTGCAACCAACTATATCCATTGATTTTATCGTATTTCACTGCCCTTCACCCTCCCTCCCCACATGTGCTCATTTTTCTTCTCTTCCAGCTTCAATTTCCATTGTACACATCCTCAATTTCATACCCCTTCTCTCACTTGATTATACCCTCTTGGTCAAATCACAGCCAAATCAACTCTAACTCTTGGTCAAGTCCCATCTCTAATGCTTGTACCCACAGGCAGAAAAAACACATCATGCCAAGTGATCTCACTTTAAATTCATCATCACTAATTTTACCTAGGCTGTTAATGCTACCAAGAAATCACACTATATTCCTCTAGTTCACTTCCATTCACTACAATTTTATAGCTTCTCTCCTATCAAATCTTTCACACAACTTTCCTCTTGCTACCCAGCCCACCAAGAAAATTGAAACAATTATAGAAGAACTACCACAATCTCCCACCATCTCTGTACACCTACAGCATCTTTGTCCATATGTATGTAATCTTCTCTTCTGTTACTAGACGTGAACTGTTGGTGCTTCTAGTTAACGCCAACTTCTTGACTTATCCATTAGCTCCCATCCTCTCTTTATGACCTAGGACACACTCCAGCCTTTGCCCACCATCAATGTTGCCCTCTGTACTAGCTGTTCTCATAAGCGTGCAAACATACTGTTATTTCTACCGTCATAATAAAACCCTCTCTTGACCCCTACAAGTCCCACTTCATTTTTCTCCTTCTCTCTACAACGAAACTCATTGAAAGAGTTGCCCATACTTCCTGACTCCAATATTCTCTCCTACCAAGCGAGCAGTAGCTCACTCACGTGAGCCCACTCCAATCAGGCTTCTGCCCCTATCACTCCACTGAAACGCCTCTTATCGAGGCATACCATGACTTCCCTGTTGCTGAAAGCAATGGTCAACTCTCATTCCTCATTTTCCTTGATCCGTTGGCAGCATCTGACACTTTTGATCTTTCTCTCCACCTTGAAAAATTCCTCACTTTGACTCCAGAACACTCTATTTTGCTAATTTCCCTCCAAACTCTCTAGGTGCTCATTCTCATTCTCCTTTGCTGATTCCTCCTCCTCATCTTCCCAACCTCTCAGTGCTAGAATTCCCCAGAGCTCAGTCCTTGGACCTCTTACCTCTTCTATCTAAATTTACTTTCTTCATGATTTTCACCCAGTTTCATGGCATTAACTACCGTCTACATACTGGTGACTTCCAAATTGATAACTCCAGTCCAGACGTCTCCCCTGAACTCTGGACTCTTATCCAGATGCCTACTGGCTATCTCTCTGTAGTTGAATGTCTAACCGCATCTCATGCATAATGCAAAACTACATTTCTGGTCTCCACTTGTCTACTGTGCTTCCCTACTCAGTAAACGGCAACCCCTCTCTTCCATTTGCTGGATCCAACAACCTTGCAGACAGCCTTAACTAATCATTTTCTCACATATTCCATATTCAACCTGCCGTCTAATACTATCAGCTCTCCTACAAAATTTGTGCAGAACTGGAGCACTTGTCACCACCACTGATACCACCCTGGTCCGAGCCACCATCAGCTCTTGTCTGGATTACACAAACAGCTGTAAGATGTTCTGGAAAAACTTGAACGAGCTTTTTGGCCAACTCAATAGATAAAGAACTGCTGACAAAGGCAAAGATCTCTGCATTTCCTCTATATGCTCAACCACTGCCAATACAATAAAACTAAAATTGGTTTGGAGTTCACAGGAATGGAATAAAAAAAAGACACAATGACATTTTAAATTTTCAGCTAGTTATTCTGCAAGTATTTGTTAAGTACCTCATATATAGAGGTTCTGATTACCATGAACAATGAAACCTATCCAAAAGAAAATAAATGACTTTTTAAATAAAAAGTGTTCTGATTTTTAAATTCCTTTAAAGATCCTTTGAGTATAAAGTCACCTCTTTTAAAAGTAAGTAAGAAGAGCTAGGAAAATTTAGAAAAAGTGTAATGAGAAAAGGTCAGTGTATCTGACCTTTTCACATATGAAAACATAGTCCTATAGTAATTGAAACAGTGTGGTACTAGAGCATGAAATAGAGAAATCTATGGACTAAACTATAACTTGGAAATAGATTTAAATATTATATTACAGGATAAAAGTGACATTTCAAATCATAGGGGAAAATTCATTGTTCAGTTAACGGGTATTTACTTATTGTCTCTCATTTGTCTTTATTCTACTCTGGGCCACTGAGTCTGGAACACTGCAAATTGCATTTCCTGACTCCTGTGTTTGTTGCTTCCTGTTGGGTTCTGCCATGGGGTCATTAGTGGGATTAGAAGGTGGGGAGCGGAGAGAGGGGAGCTCCTTTCTGCTTTGTTTTGACAGCACTGCTCCAGCAGCAGCATTAGCTCCAGCTCCAGCTTCTTCAGACCTTCCAGACCCAGCCTCCCTCAGAGGAACCCATGGAAGCTGGGCAGTGAGCCCTCCTCAGAGAGGTCCCTCCTCTGAGCTCCTGTGTTGTACTAAGTCTACCTCTTCCCTTTCTTTCCCCAGCTCTTGAGGTGGTAACTGCTTCCTGAAGTTATTATCTCTGGTTACCTCAGCATTCTCTTTTTACCTTTCAGCTTCCGATGTCTGTGTCACCAAATCTTTTTATTAACTCCTTTCTGTTGAAATACCTAGAGTGGTTTCTGTCTTCCTGACAGTAGTCATCTACAAAAAAGTGAAGTGTCTCACCTTAAACAAAGATGAATTCCAAATGGATAAAATATTTAAATGGGAAAACTGGGCGGGGGAGAGTACTAGAAGAAAATTTGAAAGAAATCTTTCATAATCTAAGAGTGAGACAGCCTTTCTAAGTTTGATCCAAATCAGAAGTCATAAAAGAAAAGATTGATGTTTGACTAATAATAGTAATAATAAATTCTGCATGGCAAGAAATGCCAAAAGCAAAGTCAAAATAAAAATAATGAGATAGGAAAATATTTTGTTTACTTATATCACAGGTAAAGAACTAATTTCTTTACTATATAAAGAGCTCTTATTAATCAATAAAAGCCAAAAAATTCACTAGAAAAACAGGCAAAGAATAGAAACAGACCAGTTACAGAAAAGAAAATACAAATACTTCTAAAAACATTGGAAAAGATGTTCAACCTCACTCATAAGAGACATGTAAATTTAAACTACAAGGACATATCCATTTCACCTATCAGATTGGCAAAGGAATTAAAACATCAGATTGGCAAAACAACTGATAATAAAGTGTGTTGTCAAGAGTGTGGGAAAGCAGATCTATAAAGGGCAACTTAGCAAAATCTACCACAAATTTATATATCCTTTGACTCAACAATTTTCCATGCTGGCAATACGACCAAGAAAAGTTCTTACCTGTGTGATAAGATGTATGTATAATGTATTCAAGCAGCATCGATTGTGATAGCAAAAGACTGGGTACCCCTTAAATGTCCATCAACAGGGGGCTGCACTAAGGTACACCCAACTGTCAGACACTCTGCAGCCTTTAAACAGAACGTAAAATCTCTGTATGTTCTAATAGGGAAAGATTTTCAAGGCATATTCGACATCTGAAACAGGCCAATTGCAGAATGGTATATATAATATGCTCCATTTGTGTAAAAACAAAAAGAATATATACATACTTGCATACATTATACCTTTTTCTAGCTTTTCAACCATATGTGTGAATTAACCATTCCAACTTTCAAATTATTTTTAAGTTACCTAGATTTACTGTGGTGATCATTTTGCAATAGACACAAATATCAAATCACTACGTCGTACACCTGAAACTAATATCATGTTTTATGTCAATTTACCTCAATAACAACAAAAAGAAAGATAATGAAATTGTTGTTTTAAATCACACAAAAAATATTTTTAACATAAAATTTTAAAAATATAAACACTTTACCCTAGAATTGTATTTTCGTATTTGGTCTGATTTGGTGGCTCAGGTTTACTACTGAATCAGGGCATGGCTCTATCCATACACTTGTTTTATAATTACAAGGTGATTCCTGAGGATGTAACTACAATAAAACTTCACCTTTGAAGAGATACAGGAATGACACTCTATCAAAATATAAAAACCTCTGAACGCCTGGACAGAACAGAAGTTCTGTCCCAGGAAGTCTTTGAGGAAGCGTGATCAAGTTATAACAAGTAATGGAATAAGCTTTTAAGCACAGACAAACAGTAGGTGTTTGTCTGGAGAATTGCTTCCCCTGCCTAAGGACCTTCACTGGATGTGGAAAGACATTAAAAATAAAGTAGGACAAAATCAATGAATAGAACAAATGCAGTGCCCCCATCAGCCAACCTGAAACATGTGGAATATTAGTGCCTTTCCAATCATTTGCATAATACATAATGAAAGAGAATAGTCCTCAATAAGAAGGGGCTCTCAACAATCCTGAGGACAGGAAACGTTCAGGGGACTGCAGACAAGTCAGTGTGACAGGACCACAGATGGGGGGACGCAGTGAAAGATGAACCTCAAGAGGTGAGGAGATGCCTGTGCATGAAATCCTCTTAGCGCAACAGGGAGTATCTGAATTTTCAGCAGAGGAAAGAGTTGATCAATGTGGATTTTGAAAAGCTAACACTTGCTGTGATATGGAGAACTGTGGATGACGAGACCGCAGGAAGTAGTACCAGTTAGGCTGTTGCAGTAAACCATGAAAACAGCGGGAAGGACACCGAAGTGAGGCACTGACGGTGGAGATCATGTCTCTGCAGTTAGTTGAGGTCAGGGACCCTATGGCTTATTCCTCCCCCTCGCATTCTCCCTACTACCTAGCCAGTATTATTCCACGATTGCCTGTCAATTATTCCCTGGTCAGTTGAATCAACTGTCATACGGCAGTAGATAGTCCATAGGAAGGACCAAGTTGTTTTTTGTTTTTAATTTTTTATTTATTTATTTTTGGCTGTGTTGGGTCTTCGTCGCTGTGCGTGGGCTTTTCTCTAGTTGCGGCGAGTGGGGGCTACTCTTCGTTGTAGTGCGCGGGCTTCTCATTGCAGTGGCTTCCCTTGTTGTGGAGCACAGGCTCTAGGTGTGTGGGCTCAGTAGTTGTGGCACGCGGGCTCAGTAGTTGTGGCACGCGGGCTCAGTAGTTGTGGTGCACGGGCTTAGTTGCTCCGCAGCATGTGGGATTTTCCCGGACCAGGGATAGAATCCGTGTCCCCTGCATTGGCAGGCGGATTCATAAGCACTGCGCCACCAGGGAAGTCCCCAGGACCAGGTTGTTGATCCACTCTCTGCTGTAATGGACAATGGTGTGAAACTATGAAGATCATGGCACAAGGCAGTGAGACTCAGGGGGAGACGGAATCTTACAACCACTACATCTTATCGCACAGATGAAGAAGGGGCCCTATATCCCTCCCCACTTAAGCAATTAGAGCTCTGGAGAGGGGGAGAGGAAGGGCAATGTTTGCAGCTTCCTGCGTTCCACTCTTCAGTGACCCAGAAGTGCCTCTCGGTCAGGATGTGTAAGTTTCTTTTCAGGAGACATCTTTGCCCAGGTCTTTTGCAGCCAGCATACCTGGCACTTCAGGCTGACATGTTAGACCACAACCACCTGTAAAGTCATGTCAGATATTGCAAAGATAAATACTCTGGGCTCACACTCTGCATGCAACGGTAATCTTATCTGCACTCAAATGATTGTCCCTTGTAAACTCAAAGCCAAGAATTTACATTCCATTTTTTTAAAAAAGGCGTGCACATTTTGATTGTTTCAGAACACAGTTCATCTTACACATTGCTTGCTTTCAGGTTTAAAAAAATGTTTGGTAATTTTCAAAAATTACATGTATATAATTTATATCATATATATATATCACATATTAATTTTTTTTCACTATTCCAAGGTGGCGGGGGTTATAATATGCCTTAAATGGACTGACCCATTTAAGGCTCAAAAATAGTAGCACCGCTATACAAGGGACACTCAGTTTCATTGGTCCCAGGGCTGGTTTTGAGCCCATTAGACCGTTTCCTACATCTGCTTAGGGACATACAAATGTTTGGTTTATCACTGATTTTCCTCATAAATTAGCTATCCCTCACAGAGCCTTGGACTTGCAAATGTGCTTTCATTATTACTATTTTTAAAAGGCAGGGGGAGAGCAGAGTCTACTAAAATGTGTGCACATTGTTTCTTGTTTCCTTTCAGGCCCTTGATCAGGAAATGTTTAACATGAGAGTAAGCACTGCCAGGGATTAGGGCCTGCTGTTTGGAAAGGTGGTAGAAGCTCTTTCCTGCCAATAAAAAAAATACATATCATCAAAGCACAAAACTGTGTCCACAGACAGGATTACATGCGAGCCGAAAAGACCCAGGTGATAACACTTTTCTTGAATCAGTCCATATTCTTTCTTTTGATCATGCACTAATATCACTGTGAAATGATTTCAACAATTCTCATCAGTGCCCTGCTTTCTCTTTTAAATACAGATGGTTTGCATAAAAATAATTCTCTGTTGACAGCCGTGTGACCTGAGTTTCTTTGAGCCCTTCATGTATTTTGAGGCCAGTCTATGACTGGTTGATGTGATGCTTATGAAGTCAGATTTCAAATCCCACCTGGGCCAGTTAGCTTTGCCAGCAGAAATACTCCACACATTGTCTGCATTTGGAACTCCATCTGGCAAACCCTAGGATGCCACAGATCACTCAAGGTTCAGAACAAACCTCCTGCACCGTCACCACTGCACCAGGAAAGGTCCCCGAGGATCACCAGGGCTGAAACAAGGGAAGACGATGAGGAAGAAAGTGCCTTAAAAAAACGCTGTTCTTTATCTACTAATTCTTCGCCCAGTGAGTTTCCGGATATCACCAGAACGGCTCAGAAGAGAGGAGGGAATAAGAAAGAGTAGCGTTAAAAGCTGGCCAGGGAATTTGTGAACAATGTCAAGCTGCTAGCAGTTCTAAGCAGTGCCGCTGCAGTGGTGTCTCACTAATGTGGACACCATCAACTTAAATTCACCACGGTCTAGGTATGCAGTTCTACAGTTTACTCTTAAAAACATTTAATAACTATAAAAATGTGTTAAATGAATTAATAAACTAGAAAAATGCACCTAAAGTGAAGATTTGACTTTACTTTTCATGAAAAATGTTTCCAGTCACCAGTTTGACAGTGGCATTGGCATCAGTCACGAGTGGATTCATTAGAAGTGATTTCTACTTTTCAGTATGTTATAATTCTACGGAGAAGCATGAAAAAAAGAGCAAGATGCAGGGGAGGAGATAAAGCAGCCTCCTGATGATAGGGATAGAGTAGGGTTATTAGTTAGTTTAGACATCCCACTAGGGGATTAAAGACAGAAAGGGAATTTTTTTTTTTTTTTTTTTTTTATAGAAACAGGCCAGGTCAGAGCAGTGCAACTGACATTGCTAATGAGGCAACTGCCAACATTCCAGAAGGAGTAAGATGCTTCGGCCTCTTACAAATCTTGTGAAGTGGGTGCACCATATTTTAGGCCCACACGGGGCATAAATTAAAGTACAGTTGAGGTCTTCATTTTCCTTATCTGGAAAAAAACCCCAAATCTCAGAAAGGGAATTTTAAGGGAGTTTGGGAAACTGTTGTAGGCTAACGACCACTCAAGAAGAGAATCCAGTAACCTAGCAACAATCTACACTACCTTGAAGGAAGACCAGGTGCATTCAAGCTCCTGACACACACAAGCCACAAACCCTGATAGTTAAAACACAAGACAATAGATATGGGGTCTGAATCTTGTTGCATGAATCAGGGAGTTAATGGTCCTTGAAGAGTAGCATCTCTGCATGTAGCCAAGACAGGAATATAGGTGAAAAGGGAAAGGGGACATTACACCGAAACCTGAGATGAATTACCACATTTTAGTATATGTCACCACCCTTTTGCTAATATACATATGATTCAACTAGCACCATGACAGTCCTGGTTAGACCATATAGGGTCAAAGGAGGAACTAATGATGTAAGCCTTGACATCTCCCCACTTTTCCTTGGATTATAAAAATGTAGCCTTTGTTCTCGGGGCTGTGCTCCCTTGCCAGCCTGCTTGTACCTCTCACAGCGTCCATTGCTAATAAACTCACTCTTTGCCTGTCACTTTGCCTCACCCTGAGTTCTTTCTGTGACAATAGAACCTGAGCTTAAGTAAGTCCTGACACCAGGCGAGTGGTTTCAATTAAAAGACAGTGGGTTTGAGTCCCTTCCTAAGTCAGGGATCATGGGTTCAAGTCCCAAACTGAGGTGCAAGTGGGTTCAAGTCCCAGTCTGAGTTTTTGGCTGGGTTTAATCCCACCCAAGAAGCAGTGCGGTTTCACTGAAAGGAGCCTAAACATTAATTCAAATTGTGATTTAGAGACCCAAAAAATTATTCCAAGTTGTAAATTTTAAAATTTGTTGTTTTGTATGGAAAAAGTTCTGTTGGCAAATAATAAGTGCTCTGACCCTTATCTGTGGAAGAGTTCTCTTTTCCAGTGAGTTTGTTCTTCCGTTTGGACTACAGAAACAGCAGTGGCATATTACTTTTCTGGCATACGACAGGCACTGGTTTTAAGGTCAGAAAGGCATGGTACACCTTACTAGGTCATCCTTGGGTGAGTTTACTTAACCCATCTAAGCCTCTGTTTATTCCTCATCTAACTTTTTAGGGCTAGTGTGATTATTAAATCAAATGTGAAGTTCCTGGCGTATGGTAGGTAGCACAGGAAAGACGAATGGGTGATATAGACATTATTATCTCCTGCCATTTCATTGTCATTTATTTGTTTTTCTAACTTCGTATTATGAAAAAGTTTTAAACATACACCAAAGTGAACAAACTAGTATAATGAAGCACTCTTCACCTCCTCATACACTTTTTTTGGGGAGGAAAGGCTGGAGCATGTTAAAGAAAAGTCCAGACTTCCTTTCACCCAGCAAGAAGGAGCTTATGATGACAGTGTTTTCAGGGCAGGTTACCATCTGGTCCCTGGGTGACAGATGGCTCTGCAACTAATATTGGTCTAACATATCCAACCAGAAAATGCATAAAGTGATGCAGGGGTAAGGTATAGGGTTGGCCAAAAAGTTCGTTCGGGTTTTGCCATAGGAGCTGATGAAAAACCAGAACAAACTTTTTGGCCAACCCCATACCATGAAAGGTAGAAACCAGAATGTTCACTGTCACCTGATGTTTCCTTGGCACAGACTCACTCTTGGTCACTATGCTGAAGGTTCTGCCAAAGCCAATCTCTGGATTTAACATGCATTACTTTAGAAAAAAACTAAA
Source organism: Eschrichtius robustus (assembly GCF_028021215.1). Classification (NCBI taxonomy): domain Eukaryota; kingdom Metazoa; phylum Chordata; class Mammalia; order Artiodactyla; family Eschrichtiidae; genus Eschrichtius; species Eschrichtius robustus. The sequence continues at coordinate 119,333,031 of NC_090832.1, forward strand.
ATGGTAATCCACTTTTTGTTAAAAAAAAAAAAAAAAACCTTTATATTTACCAATTGTAACTATAAAGTAATTTTCCAAAAGCATTTATCTAGTGCTTCACAGAGTCTGTCCTCTAGGAATCTGTAATTTAAAATTGTTCTTAAAAAGAAAAACATGGACAAGTAGAAGTTTTGTTAAAAATAGTCAAACAAGATAGAAAATGATGGAGATGAATTTACCTAGGGTGGAAGTAGGGTGGAAGGAGAGAAGGGGAGTAGACATATAGTCAGGAGAAGATTAGAAAATAAGTGACCTAAATATTCCATGCCCAGACCCCCTGGGGGACGAAGACCTTGCTGACAGACCATAATTCCATGTCTAAACAACCCCAGGAGCTTTGATCAATCTAGCTCCCCTTATGTGGAAAGTTTCCATGCCCCCAACAAGCTGGGGATAAAGACGGGGGAGAGGAGAGAGGGAGATTTGGGATGGGAAGGGGGAGGGTAAAGAGGTGTGTAAATTAGTCTGGGAAGAAAGTATGATCAAGTCAACAGAAATAACCTTGATAAAAAGGGAAACTTCTCTCTGAGTGAAGGGGAAGGGGAGAAAGGGGAGGCAAAGAATGGAGATTCGGGGGATGGAGAGAAGTTGGGAAGACCTCAATCACCTAAGTAAGAGAGATCAAAGTATCTGTGAGGGATAAAGGGAGCAAGGGGAGGGGAGTGAGTTTTTCGGGAAGACGTCTGTATCTAACACCTAAAGACCTGTTCAGGTGTTCCCTTCCAAAAAATGTCAAAAACAAATAAAAAGCCTTCCCCCACCGCTTCTATTCCCTCATATCCAGCCCTGCCGAGTCTCTCTATCCACAAACAAGAGGAAAGCTGGCCCGAGCACTTCTGGGCACAAGCAATCTGATACCAACACTCACCATTCCTTTGAAACTGCACCTTTCAAATGCTAACTCAATAAATGGCTGTTCTCGGTTTCCATCCTCTGACTTTGCAGCAGCACTGAGAACTCTAAATGTCTTCTTCCTGAAAGTCTCTCCTCCCTGGAACCCACGACACATCGTGGTTCTGGTCTGTCTTCCTTTCTCTTTAATCATGTTCTCTCTTCCTTTTTGACCAGTTCTTTTCTCTCTCCTCCTCTTAACCATAGTTGTTCTCTAAGGGTCTGTTTTTGGACTTGACTTTTTCCTTTTATTCTCTATCCCTTGGCTTCAACTACTGTCTCTTCAGATGAGTGTCCTGTTTGTTTCTCTATATCTTTGTTGTAGCCACTAGCCACATGTGGCTATTTTAATTAATTATTATTAAATAAAGTTTAAAATTCAGTTCCTCAGCCATAGTAGCCATATTTTAAATGCTCACAAGCCACATGTGGCTAGTGGCTGCCATATAGGACAGCACAGATATAAAACATTTTCTTCTTCATAGAAAGTTCTTTTGGACACCACAGGTCTGGATCTTACCTCTCCCTTGAGCGTCTGACCTGTCAGTATTCTAACTGACATCTCTCCCGGAATCACAAATCTATTATGCCCCCAATCTTACTCCATTTAACACACATTTCTCATAACAGTTATCTGTACAAACTCTAATTTCATTTAAAAACAGCTCCATGTAATAAGCGAACATGCCCAAATAATTGAGAAATATTTACATAGATAAGTTGGATATTTAGATGTGGTTTTTTTACTAAAAGTAAACGAGACCATTTTCACTGAAAAAAATACAGGCTATAGTCATTTATGGGAGAACTCTGCATCTTTCACATACTACCCCTGTATAGTATTTCCCCATGTCCAAAGTTTCATAAAATAATAAAAAGATTTATTTTGTGGGACATTTTCCTTATTAATTTTTTTACATTTCTCAATAAAATCAAGCTTCTCCCCTACAATGCCAATGAGTACCTTATTCTCACTGCAGAGAAGCCAATTCTCTGATTCTATTAGGAGCACTAAAAATATTCTGCCTAACAATGAAAATCAGACACCAAAACTCTTTGCCAAAATACTGACAATCCTCCTGGATACATGAGATTCTGAGGCATCATATTCAACAAAGAATCAGATCTGGTCTTGATTTTAATCAGAAAGTAACCTGTCTCTTTGCTGCTTCCTAAACTTAGCAAAGACCTACCATTCTCAGCATGCTGAGCATTTTGGTGGTATGAGGTTTCACTGGGCAGCCTCGCTCAGAGTGACCTCAGCCCAAGATTCTAAAGATGGAGCATATTAAGTGCAGGTGAGTCATCAATTTAAAAAGTCATGCAGAGTAACTAAAAGCCTCATTCTTCAGAAGCACAGAGATTCCGTGGGAGGCCTCACCGTGTGACAAATGGAACTCACTAAGGAAAAGAAAACCCATCCCTAAGGAAAAAAGTGATAAATGGAACTCCTGTAGGATAAACCTATCGTGCTTGGTTGCTCTAGGTAATTCCATCTGAACAGATTATTACCATTCCCAGTGGAGTTATGACATCTCTTGTTAAAGATGACAGAAAAGTAAAATCTTAGTATGGTAGTAGGAACATTACTGTAAACATTTGGGGCCATTACTGTTAAATCAATAACATTGTGTATACTATGAACTTACACTTTCTCTATATAGTTCAAAGTCTTTTGCAGACATTAAAAAATGGATTTTATGACTGTCTCATAGGGTGTACAAATATTAGGACCTTCTGAGATTAATCATCAGTTACCAGTAGACAAACAATGATGTGTCCAGCCCTTTTCTAGGTACAATGAGGCCCACGAAAGAAGCAGAAGACACAACCCCTTCTCTCAAGTTGTTTCAGGCAGCAAATATAAGTAAGTACATAAAGCACTTGGGGAATGTATATGTATGGGAACTATGGTTTATATTTATACCAAAATAATGTAGGATTTCAGGACAGGAGAAAGACAAGTGTCAGGGAGCAAGTAATTAATTAGAAGGTACTTCACAGAGGAGGTCAGCCTTTGGTGGTCCCTAAAAGAAATTTGTGAGAGGTTGGGAGAGGGGTGAATAGGCGGAGCACAGAGGATTTTGAGAGCAGTGAAAATACTCTGTAAGATGCTAATAATGGTATATACATGTCATAATACATTTTCCAAACCCACAGAGTATACAACACCGAAAATGAACCCCAAGGTAAACTACAGGCCTTGGGTGATTATGATGTGTCCATGTAGGTGCATCAGTTGTAACAAATGTCCCACTCTGGTGGCGGATGCTGATAATAGCAGGAGACCATGCATGTCGGCAGAGGGCATAGGGGAAAATCACTGTACCTTCCGCTCAGTTTTACTGTGATCCCAAAACTGCTATAAACAATAGCCTTTAATAAAAAAGGAAAAAAAGAAATGTTGACTAGTACGTGAAGGGACTATAGGATAGAATAAGGACAAATACATGCCCTGAATTTTCCTAAAGATCCCCAGTTTCTGTCCTGTAAGTAGTCTTAAGGTGGAAGAAACATATAAAGAAGCTTAAGGGAAAAAACACTGGGATGGTGATAGTATTTGAGATTGTACGTGTGAGTGTCTAGGTCAGGGCTGGGAAAGAATTTGAGACTGCCTGATTGGATAGGCAGGGTCAAGTTAAGGAAAACAAAAAAAGAGATTTAATGACTAGGGGGGTGGGGGGGTGGGGGGGGTGGTGAGGTGGGGGGTGGGGGGGGGAAGCCTGTTAATAAATAGTTTTTACGCACCAGTCTGATCAATTTAGATTTCAATCTGACAGGGTCTAGAGACCTCTTGCAAATTCCTAAGCACCAGCATGACATGATCAGAGAAGCATTTTAGAACAAATAGTCTGGTAGCAATTATCTACTGAGCTTCTGCTCCCCAGCCCTCATACTTACTAAATGATACAGACTTGCTCTCCACTCCAAATCCTACCATCATCCTAGGAGGTGTCAACATTCACGACTTTAGCCAATATCTTCACTTTACCATTCCTTGACCTCATTAATCCTAATTGCCTTCACTTCCACTCCCAGGACCGCACCCGAGACCGTGCATTAGTTAAAACCACACCACGCAGAAAACCTAAGTGCAAAAAGCCCAGCTTCAGGTCTCTGCAGCCCTCTCCGGCCCACGCTCCCATGGATGTCGCTTCCTTGCTGGGCGCTGTCTCACCGACACACTCTACTTTCTTTCATTTCTGTCCTTTCACTGCACCCACTGGGACAACTTCAACCCCAGATCCAGAGCTATAAAATATATCTCCCCTGTACACTCAGGCTTCTAGACAGACTGCTACCACTGCACACACACGGTCTCTCTGCTGGCTGAGTCCTCAACTCTACTCATTAATGTTCCTATTTGTCCACAGTCTCCTTCCTCTGACATTCCCCTCGGTAGCGACACGGCATATACATCTTTATCCTTAAGACCATTGTTTAGTCCCGTCTCCTTATTTTCATCAGAATATCACTTTGTCTTTTCCTTGCTGAGAAAGCCGAGGCTTTGGGGAGATCTCCCTCAATTGCCCACCTTCTTCTACAAACGGTATATTTATCCCCACCCATTCTTTCTCCTTCTCTCTGTCACAGAAGATGAAGGCTCTCCCTCCTTTTCAAGGGCAAAACCAAGGTCAGCCCCCAGACTGTGAGGGGAACCACTGAACGAAACCGCCCGCCCTGGTCAGGCAAGATAGGAACCACTTGCATCAGTTCTCTTACAACAGGAGGTCCTGGTAAGGAACGCAGAACTAACAAGCTACCACCAACTGGAAGAATTAGGGAAAGGTCAAAAGGAGAGAGGAGACACCAGTCCACATGTCCTACCAACCTTCCAGAATCCTCGCTGGAATCCATCTTGGCTGAGTGATGTGTGCGCCACCAGGAAGGACCCTGAGTCAGGATGATTGGCCACAGAAAACCCAGAAACTAACCCAATTACCATAAAACCCGAGACTGCGAGCCACATGGCAGAGCAGTTCTTCTGGGTTCCCTTACCCTGCTGCTCTCCGCTCAGGCTCCCCTTTCCAATAAAGTCTCTTGCTTTGTCAGCACATGTGTCTCCTCGGACAATTCATTTCCGGGTGTTACACAAGAGCCCACGCTTGGGTTCTGGAAGGGGTCCCCCTTCCTGCAACAAAACCATACCTTTGATTCCCTCCCCGTGCCTCCTTCAAGACATTGATTCATCAGAAATCCTTTCTCTTTCCCATATCTTTGACCCTGCTCATTTTTGGTTCTATAACCCTTTAACACAAAAACACGTAAAGTCTCTTCCATCATTAAAAACACTCCCTTCACCTGAGTTGCCTTCTAGCTACCATCCTATTTTTCTCCTCCTTCATTATCTAAAGTTTTCCAAATAACATCTACATCGGCTGAGTGTAGTAATCACAACAGCCCCAGAAAGCAGAAAATACACAGACAGGGAGTAAACTAAGGCTCCGAGTCAACACTAATAAGGTCAACTACCAAACCATCTGGGTTCTACAACACTTTCCTGCAGGACCTGGCATTCAAGTTATGCTGTTTTAGCCTTTTACTTTTTAATACTCCCATGTTTCACTTAAAACCCTAAAATAGAGAAAAGCAGCATGGTGATTTCAAAGCAGGAAGTCATCAAATGTACTAAGGGCATACTCTGTGCCAGACAAATGATTTACTGCTATGCTAAGCAAAAGGGAAATTTAGCTTCTTCGGCTGTGTCCAAAAAAAAAAAAAAAATCTGATTAACTCTTCCAGACAAAAAAAGATTTTCTAAATTCCTGGATTTTCACTAGAACATGTTACTCTAGTTCTTTAACTTCCCTTCACTTCTCCACCCACTGACAGTAGGCTTACACTCACTGAAACTGCCCTGGCAAATGTTCCCAATGACCTCCAGACCCACAAACCCAACAAACACTCTTCAGTCATATCCAACTGAAACTCTCTGCTGCTTGGACTGCAGCAACCTCTCTGTCCTTCTTGACAGTCTTGACTCCCTTGGCTTCTGCGTCCTCCACCTCTTCACACCTGCTGACGGTTGTTTTTCGGATGTCTTATTTGTGGTCTCCAAATGGAGGTGCAGTTTTCCCTCCACCAAATACTTCTCCACAGAAGACAGACTATTCACTGATGAACACGACCCACACTTTTCCACCCACTCAGTGTTTGATTCTGCTCAGGGGGGTCCCTACGCTCCTCTCTGCCTGTCCAAGACCTACCAATCCTTCAAGGTCCAATTCTTCAGTGAAACGTTCCTCCACTCATCACCTGAGATTTTCACAATCGTTCCCACCTTTGTACTCCCATAGTTTGCATTGCAGTTACCCTGCAAAATATTCATTCCTGTACATTCTCATCTGTCCTACAGGTTGGGAGCTCTTTCTTCATGACTGCTGTAATAGCCGGTGCCTAAAACCACGCTTGACACATAGTTGGAGCTCATCAGATTTTAGCTATGAGTATTATTATTACTCATCTTTGCATTTTTCAGACCTCCAGTTTCTTAAATATCGGAAAATCAATCAATTTTGAATTAATTAATTAATTAGTGCCTTAAGAAGGAATAGACTCTCTTGGTGAGAAAAAAGAGTGGACAGAGGACTCACCTATAGTAGGTAGTAGTGAGGTTAAAAAAGAAAAAAAGAACAAACTAGTGAACAATATTAAAGAAAATGGCTAGGAGCCCCAAAAGGAGGGAATAGAGGAAGCTTCTAACAATCCACAGGCATATTGAAACCGAGCAGAGCCTTGTGGGGCTCCTAGGCATGGAGGCCTTTTTTGTTCCCCATTTCTTGTAGGCAAGACTCCAGCCTCCATGACCTTCCCTGAGCTCCAAAGGGCAGATTCAAGCAGTTGCTAATCAAGGGAGGAGCAGCCAAGAAACCTCCCGAGGCAAGACTAAAGGGACCAGAGAAGCTCATCAAGATTAGGAGACTGGGGGCTTCCCTGGTGGTGCAGTGGTTAAGAATCCGCCTACTAATGCCGGGGACACGGGTTCGAGCTCTGGTCCGGGAAGATCCCACATGCTGCGGAGCAACTAAGCCCGTGTGCCGCAACTACTGAGCCCGCGCTCTAGAGCCCGTGAGCCACAACTACTGAAGCCCGCGTGCCTAGAGCCCGTGCTCCGCAACAAGAGAAGCCACCGCAGTGAGAAGCCCGTGCACTGCAACGAAGAGTAGGCCCTGCTCGCTGCAACTAAAGAAAGCCAGCATGCAGCAAGACCCAAGGCAGCCATAAATAAATAAATAAATAAAAGATTAGGAGGCCGACCACCTGAGACCCTGCACACACCCTAATCTTGCCAGCAACTCCATCCTTGGAAAATACTGTTGTAAAACTCCTTATCAAATCCTCTTGGGTTGGGACACAACCCCTCATGGGTTTTGGAGAAAGGAGACTGTTGTGTTCCCCCTTTGCCTGGCAAAGTAATAAAACTATCCTTTTCTACATCACCCAGAACTCTGTCTCCGAGATTCGATTCGGCACTGGTGTACAGAGAAGCTGAGCTTTCAGTAACAATATTATCTGTTTCATAAATTATCTTTGAAATACAACAACTCCTTCTGCCAGTCACCCAGATGAAGGAAGATGTCTCACTGTGTAGTGACTCTGCCTCTGAGTCAGCCTGGCAAACACCAAAGCCCAGCGGAATGGTAACGCATTGTGTAGTTACATTATCTTGTTTTCTCTGAGCCTCCTTAAGCACGGGTAGAAGAGAACTAACTATAAGGACAAAGGAAAAAATGATGAAAGTCAATTTGAGGTTGGTTTTTCTAATATGTAGTTGAGGGGTTATATCAAGGGAATTTACTATATAAAAGAGCTAGATATTCTTTTCATCAAGAAAAAGAATCAATTAGTATCCTGTTTTTGAATTATTCTACAAGAATATCCTTCTGCCAAGTATTCTGTATTATGGCTTTTTGATGTAAGTACCATTTCCTTTGAACTTTTGTCGTTTTTAGTTCAGCCAAATTGACTGGCTTCTTGAAAGCACTATTTTTGGACAAATACAAGGGGAAATTAATCATGATGCCCAAGTGATGGTCTGGGTGTACTATTTCATTATTTTCAGTTTAGTCTAAGACATATGTAAGCAGTTTTTCACCGAGAGAGTAAAAATGTTCCAATTTATTAGAAAGTACTTGTTACTGGAAGCAGTCAAGGGCAGAAGTGTAATCATGGAAACCATCCCAGCTGCTTCTATGCAGGCAACGCCAGCCAGTAATTGTGCTGAAATTCTGAGCTTGCATCTGCTAAGGTGTGGCTTGAAAAGTCTGGAAGATGTCCCTCTCCAAGACCAAGGGCATGACATGACCAGTTCCAGACAAGACTCCTTAAAATGCAAAAACCCCTGGGAGGAGCAACTCCATTTCTAATGCATGTCTTGAAGGTGAACTTCAAGAGTTCACTGGACACCTCACTGGCAAAAACAAAACAAAACAAAACAAACAAAAAACCAGCCAATTTGAAAATTTTGCAAAAAGCCAATGCTAACAATAAAGGTCAAAGGTCACTCTGTCTACAATGTTGGTTCAACAGATTCCCATAGATCACACAACAGATTCCAAAGACGGCAGAGTACTGGTACCAGAAAACACAGAGAATTGTCTATAATGTCCAAAACCCTGGCTATGGAGATGAAGAGAATGAGTGAGATCAAAAAGGAGCCTAAGAAAAAGAAAACTGGCATGAAGGGCCTGAGTGAAACTCCATCTCCTAGTTTCCCCCCAAGTCACTTCCAGGGTACATCTCCTACAGGCAGACTTGATCTCAGTCTCATCTCCCCAATATTATAAGCCTTTTTCTCTGTGTGTCGCCCTCCTGATTTTGACCAGTGGTTCCAGCCCCCCACAAGGCTGACCCTCACAGATCAGTGAATATGAAGCCCCAGGGTTGCGCGGTGCCCAGCCCGAGGCCAAGTGACACTCCTCCCCGCCTCCCCAGTTTTCTCAAGATCCAGATCACACCAAAATGCAAGGCCCAGGTCATGGTCCACTTCCTTGATGTGAAAGAAACCTTCCTCGCTTTCTCTTACCTAAAAAATTCTCATCATTTCACAAAATGGCTTTGGCCCTGGAGTTCAAAGAGCGAGTCTACTTCAAAGAAATCCTGAAGACGAAGAGTAAATATAAAGGTCCTAGAGCTCACCCCTGCACATCCCCCGAGTGGAAATGTTATAAAGGAAGGGACACTGAACTGAGACACAGAGAATCTGAATCTGGAGCAAACGTTAACTAAATTGCTGTGCGACCTTGGGCAAGTCACATAACTTGTCTGAGTGTCAGTTTCACACTTGAAATATAAAGGAGGTGGATAGACAACTCAAAGCTGCTTGTCAGCACTGATACTTTATAGAACCTCGGAACAGCACATGCAGAGGAAGGGTATTTGAGTCATAACACAGCTGCTCCGTAAAGGGAGGGTGATAGGTGGCCTTTGAGGTCTGGGAGACAACTCACTAAATGCTCATAACTGTCAAGCTGAAGAGCATATAGGCCTGAGCCGAGGGTACCTAAACCCTCTGTCTCTCTTCTCAGTGCCAGATCTTTAAATAGACTTTTTTTGTTCTTGTCTCTATTGTGGCAAACCTGGCCCATAGCTGTCACATTTTCACCAGCCCACTCACATTTGCTAATGCCAACCTCCTCCCACTCTTAGCTTCAACACACACACACCCTCCTGTGACGATGAAATGTAAATATGGGAAATATAAATATTCCTATAAATATAGGAACACTCTCATTTTTAACAAATCTAGTATTGCAAAATCTGCATTTACAAGTACAGATACTTACATATGTATGTGTGTGCATATAAATATATGGGGGGATGGATTATTTGCTTTGCAAATGAATTCACCATGAAATTCCTTACAGTATCAGGTCTTCCATTTCTCCACTGCCTCCCCCACAAATATCTTACACTCTTTCCTTATGTATTGCTGCTCAGGAATACATCTGTTTTGGAAGGTAAGGTATCCTGTATTCACAAAGATTAAGGGAGAGCAAAATGCATTTCTTTGGCGCCTTCTACTTAATTTCTTTAATGTCCCAGGTGTATGGGCTTGTATTTTGCATGCCTAGGCTCTGGAACCATATCTGGAAACACCATGAACATAAAAGCCATGTGAATCTTAAATACGGTCCGCAATCTACCATGATGTAACATCCTTCTACAGAAATTAGAGTCTAGAAGAGCCACAGGCTTCACACAAGCCACGATGCCTGGAGGAAATAAGCTGATGACACTGCTTTGTGAAGATTTCTTAGGTCCCTGTTTTACCTTCCACTCAGGTCAATAGCTGTAGGCTGGGAGCAGCTTAAAAAATTGGACTAATATGCTCTGCCTCCTTAAACAATAAATGTTAATGGAACAATAACCACATTTCTGGCAGTGGTGAAGCTATTTTTAGTAACGGTGGCGTTCTGGAAATTTTCATCTTTTGCTGTGAAATGCAAAGGTGATTTTTCTCAGCCCATAAATGGTAAGCTCAATCGCACTTGTTTGTTTTTAATTTGAGTTTTGCATGTTCTCTATTTCTCTTTACCCCAGGGGTTTCCTTATCTGTAGGCACTCACAGATTAGAACAGGAACAGATCAGATCCCCCTAGTTTAGGGTAGGTTGCAAGTAATATGTCTGATGCTAACAGCACCAAACAAAGGCTTCATCTCATTCAATTTTTAGTATTCCCCTAGAGGCTTATGCAAGTTAAGAACCTCACAAAAGCAAAAAGGAAAACAGCAACCTCACTCTTAAATCATCCTCTGCTCAAAAAAAAAAAAAAAAGTTATTGTTTCCCCACTTGGAGAAATATAATTGTCCAAGGCTCAGAAACTCAGAAGAATCCCAGCTCCCTCTTGGATCCTTAAACACATCCTCTTAGTGGGGGGTCCTGGCAGCCACAGAAGGTTGGTGAGGATGGACAGTGGAAAGTGCCCTGGACCAAGAATCAGGAGGCCTAAGACAAGATCTGGACAACCCATTAACCCTTCTGGGTCTGTCTCCTCATTATAAATTATAGATAATGATACCCACATTATTATTGAGATCGAATGAGATAGTAGACTTGAAAATGCTTTGTGAAAGTAACAAGTTTTCACAATACAATGCTCTGCTGATTTGAGTGCATCTCAACTCCTATGACATTGTAGAAAATTAAAGCTGAAAGTCACAAAGAAGAGAGAAAAGAGTAAGACTGGTTTAAACGAAGTTTCCTTCTCTTTCTCTCTGTCTCTCTGTCTTTCCCTCTACCTCTTTATCTCCCTTTTACTCTACCTTCTGGAAAAAAGCAAAAGTAGCAATTGATCTTAACTCTGCCTTCTAATAATCATGACTTTTTCACAGTTTGCAACCACAGTCAAGGGCTAAATTAGATATTCTCATTGATTACCTACTACTAAGTGTTAAATTATTATCAAAGTTATGTCATGAAGAAATTTTCTGCTTCTAGAGAAGCTCGATGTTAGAATCAGCATCTATTCATTTATTCGTTCATTCAACAAAAATGTATTCAGTGCAAACTTGTGCCAGGCACTAGGGATGCAGGAATGAATAAGGAAAATAGTCCTTTTCGCCATGAAGTTCACAATCCAGTGAGGTAGACAGGTTCATAATCTCTTATTTTATACCTTCAGACTAGAGACACAATAACTGAAAAAAATGGACTCTACCTGCAGCTCCCCTTCCATTATACTCAGCAGCTGGATGAGGTCTTCTTTGGATAACTCCAAGGATTTCTTATTCTTTCGTTCACTTTCTCCAGATGGTTTTAGGTGTCGTTTGACAGTTCCTGAGGCCATGACATCTTCCTCCTTTCTATTTGATTTGTTCTTCTTTTTTGTATCTTCCGAGAGACTTTTATCATCAGCATTGCTGATGACGGAGGACTTGGGGCAGGAGACATGCCCGTTGGATGAACTTTCACCACCCTGGTTTCGGGATCTCATTCCCACCTACAACACATGAAAAAAGATAAGATGTTTTTACCACCACTGAAATTATTTTTGTCTAACTACTTAGAAACTAATAGCAGCTTTACAACATCACCAAGAAAGAAAAACCAAAAGATCAGTCCCAAGTTAGTTTCCTTATAGCTTTAATGAACGTGTCGTTAAAAACTTCAGGAAAATACTTTGACCATCTTCAGGAAAAAATGAAAATGTGATTCTAACCTCACAAACATCTCAAGCCAAGTAATCAAGGTCAACATCAGCAAGGCTAAGTCACATTGATAGCACTGCTGATTCTATCAAGTATCTTTGATAGAATGTGATAAGAATGGCGCTTTACCTTTGTGATCTTCCTTCTCTAAAACATGACCCAAGTCTAATAATGAGAAAAGCATCAAGCTGATCCCAACTGAGAGACACTCTACAGAATGCCTGACCAGTAATTTTTAAAACTATCAAGGTCATCAGAAACAAGGAAAATTTGTATAACTGTCACAGCCAAGAGAAGGCTAAGAACACATGAGAACTAAACATAATGTGGCATCCTGGATGGGATCCTGAAACAGAAAAAAGACATTAGGGAAAAATTGAGGAACTATGAATAAAACATGGACTTTAGTCAATAATAATGTGTCAATATTGGTTTATTAATTATAACAAATGTATGATACTAACATAAGGTGTTAATTATAGAGGAAACTGGGGATGGGGTGTATGGGAACCCCCAGTATTATCTTTGCAATAATTCTGTGAATCTAAAGCTTTTGTAAAATAAAAAGTTTACTTTTTTTTAAATGATTCTAAATTGTCTATCAGAAAATGCAAACCTCAAACCCTGCCAGGAACAAGTTGGAAGTCACAATGTGCAGAAAAATCCACATAGAGTGAGGGTTGGCGGGGCTTGAAGTGGAGAGAGAAAAAGGGAAAAGCCAAGGGAAGGGGGGGTAGTTTTTAGTGATATGGAATTCTATTTTTCCATAACCTCTTTTTCAAAAGCAGATTTTTTTTTTTTTAACGTCAGTCATTTACAGTAATAAGAACAAGAGTACAAAGAATTGGGAGAAAACATATCAATTTCAAAATCAAAATTTTAAAAAATATTTTGAGGTAAAGTAAGGAAAAAAGACAAAACAGTGGTTAATCTGTCCCATGGGGAGCACATTTGAGTCATTCTATTTTGAACGCTTTGCAGAGTCTGTGTCAATCTCTGAGCAAAAGAACTTGACTAACAGGTATGATACAAACACACTGAGCTCAAAGGCTAAGCCTCCAAGTTCAGGGAAGATAGCTCTAATATCCTGGGGGCGGTACCACAAAATTTGCCTAAACCCTTAAATAGAGTAGCTTAGTGCATGGGCTTATTTAAAACTCACAGTATAAATAGTCCTTCCCTTGAACAGCTAAGCAGCAAGATTTTCGTTACTCATTCCAGAGAAAATACAGAGACTTGTTTTCTGAAAGTATATTTCCTTTATGAACCCAACCATAGTTAAGAAACCAAAAAAAAAAAAGGAAAGCTTTTCAAAACACTAGGTTTATAATAGAAAAATAAATACAGTGTGATGTTTCCTTTTAGATAGTGAACATTCAATTCTTCTAACAAATCTTGAAATCTACATTCATGCTCCTTTTTTGAACTGAACCCTTACAACCAGATGGACCCTTTTGTGTGTGTGTGAACTTTCTATAGCACCCTAATTTTGAACACTATAAACTGAAAACGTGGTCCTTAATACTAGCGCCGTGTTTTCTGGTTGACTCAGTGATTAGTTCCTGAAATTTCAGAGCATTTTTGTGCTTTGCTGGTGAACAAAGAAAAAATGTTTCTTTGTAATGGAAGCCAGAGCACTTCAGAGCAGACCTACTGTATTTTCTCACAGCTTGTTTGTGGCAGAGTGGGCTGACTTAAATCCCAAGCCAAAAAAAAAAAGACAAGACGAATAGAAGGTTTTGAATGTCAGCACAACACACCACCCCGGATAGGCCTCTTTGGCGTATTGATTACTTTAAGCTCATTATTTTTAAGGAACAGCAGACACATGTGAAGCTCTGAAACCTGGGTAGAAATTACCCTTTTTTAAGACATATTTACATTTATAAGGGAAATCTCTGTAAGGGTGTCTCCCTCTCTGTACCAGGAAGAGAAGGATGACTCTAAAATCTCTAGAAACTCTTATCAATGCAGAAGGCAATGACTTAAATCTGCATTTACTATGCTTTCCTTGTTTACTGTGGTTTCCTCATAACCTCTCATAAGTGGCTCCCCAACTCCCGACATCTTTCTTTTGTCTTTAGCTGAAGCTGGTATTTAAGGTGATGGCTTGGGCCATTTCAGATAGTTACGTGGTTTTCCTGGGTCTCTCCCATGTATACCGGAGGTATACATGTTAATAAACTTCTGTTTGTTTTCTCCTACTAATCTGTACTTTTATGACAGGGCTATATCAGCCAAGAACCTTAGAAGGGTAAAGGGAAAATTATTTTTCCTCCCCCCACAGTTTCAAATTTAACTCTTGACCTGTTACACATCATAACTAAGACACATGGGCTTCCCAAATTGAATTGTGACTCCCTATGATTCCATGCCACATGTGAATTTCTTTGATCTGAAATAATTTTCTCGCTTAGATCTTAAGGCTCTTTGGGATGGTACATCAAATATTGATTTAACAACTTCAATTTAGATCATGCGTTAATGGAAGTTCCAGGCAATATTTCCCAAGGCACAGGAAGTAAGATGGTAATGTTTTAAAGTTAATCATATGCAACATTTGTATTTGACTCTAGCATGTGCTTGTGTCTCTTTTCCCTGGATTTCCTGTATCTTTTATAGGATCTACAGCATTAGGATATTTGTAAAATAGGACAAATGCATATCTATCTATATATTACATGCACTTAATTATATTTGCAAACACACAGAAAGTGACATTTACTTAGTACCAATTCTATATTTAGTTGTTTCTAAAAATTTCAGTCTAATATTGAAACGAAGCAAATCCTGTGGGGCCCTCCCAGGTGCAAAAGTCCATCCATGTTCCCCATTTCTTGTTTGTAGAAAAAGGTGTTAGTCTCCTAGGCCTTCCCTGAGTTACAAAAAGCAGACTCAAGCAGTTACCAATTAGGAAAATGAGGGATTGAAGAAGCAAAGGAAAAGCAGTCAAGCAAGAAAAGTAATAATAGCTTAAACAATAGTTCAGCAATAAAGCAGAGTCTCAGTTCCTCCTCAAGGGATATACATAACATATCTTTGAGTTGTTCTGCAGAAACAAAGACCCACCCCCCCCCACCCCCCACCCACAGGTGGAGGATGGTGACTACATGCTGACCACAAGCAGGTAGATCCCAGACTGGTTGGAACTAGAAGGTTGATGTTGAAGATTCCTGAAACATCATCCCATTATCTCACCACCAACCAACTGGAGGAAAGTCATGCACCCTACAATCCTCACCCCAAATGTTGCCTTAAGAAAACCTTCCTTGAAAGCCATCAGGGAGTTTGGGTCCTTTGAGCATAAGCCACCCATTCTCCTCGTTGAGCCCTGCAATAAACGCTGCACTTTCCTTCATCACAACCCAGTGTCAGTAGATTGGCTTTGCTGTGCCACAGGCGAGTGGACTCAAGTTCAGTTCAGTAATGATATTAATATTTTTAAATAAAATTTTTGTAGTATTACTAGCTTTCACAGAATTATATTAATTAATGAAGATTAATTATAGATTTAATTAATTATTGGCAGGATTAATTACTTTTACAGAAAAAACACACATTTTAGAATTATCTAATTGTTTTGTATCACCAATCAGGTCAAAAGCTTGAGTTTCGTATTCCCTTCCACATGAATTCACTTTAGCTGATGGAAAATCTCATGTGCTGGACCTGTGATGTTAATTCTGTCTTAGCAAGTGTTTTTTCTCTGTGACTCTGAAATTTCACATTAATTGCTTTTGCTTTGACATGTGCACAAAAATTTTAGTCCTTTCCTAGTGATCCAAATAGGGTCTTCTATCTTTACCTCCACAACAAAGTCAGCCATCAGCACCTGTTCTATCTCAGGATTGCAAAAGTACACAGAGATAGCAAACTAGTCAAGAAATGTTTTAGAAAGGAATTGGACAACATGTAAGAAGGAGAAAAACATAATTTCTCAATAGTATAACCAAGCGTGCCCTCAATAATATCCACTTTAAACCACTTTATTCTACTTAGTAGGAGATAGAGTCCAGACAAGAACAGACTTTCATGTATTACATTTAGTGACATTCATACTCTTCCGTATTCTAATAGCTCTCACTGTTTCTTAAGTGCTACACAATGTACTAAGCATTTTACATACAACATCTCAATTAAGTTAATATTCACATCAACCCTAGTGGGTGCTATTATTCTCAGTTTTACAGATGAGGCCACTGAGGTTTAAAGAGATTAAATATCTTTTTCTGGATCACACAGCTACACCTAGGGAATAGGAGAGCTAGGATTTGAACCCAGGTGTGACCCTAAATACTTACTCTCTATATGGCTTTTTTCTGAGTTCTTAAACACATGCAAATTGGAAGGGAAGGGGCCACCCTGGAAAGCAGATGACCCAGAAAGTTTTACAAATGTCTTCTAAATTCATGTTTTTTCACTTCATACTACAGAGTTGGAGAAATTCATTCATCTGTCTTCTTCCATAGGCACTCTTGCAAAACTCACACAGCAACTGAAATTAGGTTGCTAAGCAAAAATACTCTTCCCAAAATAATTAACCTGCTGCAGACCTTGTAAAATGATGACTCATTTAAAAATCTTTCTGAGAAGCAACAGGGCTAATTATTAAGGATACAGGTTATGAAAACAGGATGTAGTCTGAACAGGGACCATTACAGACTTAATGTGTTAAAAGTCCCAGTGTTGAACAATAGTAAATAAACATTTAGTCAGAGTTGGCCAAATTCTGTCCATTGTGCTCACAGGAGTAGCAGGCAGATAACAGAAAGGCATCTGGCACTCTGTAGGCTTCTTAATAGTTAGTTGGGGGTTGGGGCAGAATACATGACCCCAAATATGCCACTTTGGCATGTGGATTGTTTTGAGCTAAAGGCAATCAAAACCCAGCAGACTCAGGTAAAGCTCTTTTCCTCCCCATCAACTGCCTAAATTTACATTGGAAAGAGGGCCTATACCAGGAGGAGAGATAACGTTTTACCTAAGAAACGTAATCTGTAATAGGGCAATATTTGTTTTTCAAACATTTCCTCTGCCTTCCTGTGAATGGCCTTCCTCCCCCTTGTATCCCCAGACCCATACCCCTTTCCTTAGCTCAAGGTTTTATATAAGCTTCAATTACCTGGCTGCCATTCAGGTCTCAGATTTTCATGGGACTCCTGTATGTATAAAATTAAATTTGTTTTTCTCCTATTAATCTGTCTTATATCAATTTCATTATTAAACCGGCCAAAGAAGGTTGGGACATGTAAATAACAAACCTTCTGAACGAAGCCAAGAATGCCTTTGCTTCGTCCCAGTGCATACCCTTTGAAGAAAGTGCTCCTCAAGAAAATGGTGTAAATAAATTGAAGATTCACAATAGCTTTAGGACTGTTATTTTTTTTTTTTTTGAATCAATGTTATTTGGGGCACAGATTCTTCTATTTAATAAGTAAATCATACTAACATAGTTCATGAAATACACTTACTTTTCCTTGCATAGTAATTAGTCAGCAACACTTTGCATGGAATTTTCTGACTGCGGTGTGAAGAAAAGAAAGACCAAATTTTATTCCAAACCTCCCTCTTTTAGGTCTATGGTCATCTCTCTTCTTCCTTTTCCTCCCCATATATTGGGCAATAAACAGTGTACTGTCAGATGAACAATATCCTAGGAATCAGAAAATATTTATAACAATTTTGAGTAATTTATACTGAACTAACAAGTATTTCTAGAGCCTTTGAACAAGTAAAAAGGACAAAGAAAAAAGTCCTCAGCAATTAAACACCCGTCCCAGCTTCCATCCTCATTAGCTCCTGCAAATCTTGACCTTGAATTTTCCCTAGCAGTCTCACCCTTGCTCCCGCCTCCTTTCAGATTTGTCTTTCCATGTTATGATTCAATGTTGGTCACAATACTCTCCATCCCTACCACCAACAAAAACTTCTTTTCTGCATAAATTAGGTTTTGGCATCTTTCCTATGCTTCTCAAGTATCCATCCACCTCCTGTTTGTTCCTGGTTTTATCTTATTTATATTCTTTTTCAAGAACCTACCCAATGCACAGGTTGAGATACCACAATAATTTTACTTATATAATTTCCATTTTTAATTACTTTATAGAATTATAACTATATTGCATAGCAAAAAGGAGAGCACAAAATTACAGAAAGCCTACTTTTTCCAGTGTGGCCTGGCAAAAAGCCTGCTGCAAGTGGGGCTTCCAGAACATGAGCATGGAACTGTCCTGATTCTTTCTTTTATACATAAATGACAATACCCACAGCACCCAAAACTAGAGGCAAAAGAAAACATCTGTTCTAGCGTTATGTGAATTTTAAGATGCAAAAGACCCATCAAATCAACTAGTATATTTCCTATCAGTGCCAGATTATTCCCTCTGCTTATCTTATTTACTTGGTTAAGTCTAGTTATAAATATCCCAACTCATGAAATGTTCAAACGTTTCTCAGGAGATTATCATTCATTCTAACAGCATATACTGTTAATAAATGTTCCTAGGTTTGCCCTTAAATTTTCTTTACAATTTTCTTTCATTTTCGTAATCCTATTTATGCAGCAAGCCATGTTAAATGATTTTTCACTTCTCATTATCTACACTCATAAAATCCTCAAAATAACTAAGGTTTTTGTTTATGTGAAACCTTTTCATTCTACTAGGACAAATCTATCCAGACCAACTGAAAATTCTTCTAAATGATTTCACAAAATGTTAGAATTCAAGAAAGGGGATTCTCCTGGAGTCACTGCAGTGATGTTGTAACCAAAAGTTTAAGGAAAATATTATAACTGTGGCAAAATAGAGAAATATTATTCTACTCTAGCCTAAAACCGTGGTGAAATATCTTACGAAGTTCTGCTTAATATTTTTCAAGGAAGATAACAGCAGACCTGGAAAAGGTTTCCAGAAAAAAATACAAAAACAAAAAATAACAAGAGAATAGATCAGGGAACTGCCATGACATAAGAAAAAAAATTTTAATTGTATATTGAGTCTGAACGAATGTACAATTGGAGGGTTTTAAAACTTTGAATATAAAATAGGGTGGCCTCTCTTTTTGTTTTATCTGACAAAGAAAACATCTCTGGAAAATTACCAGACTCCTGGTTGGCCAGAACTAGAATTCCTTCCTGTATTTCATCACTTCTGAAAAGGCCCAGCCCCACAATTGACAAGAATCAGTCGTTTCCTTTCACTCACAAAAGAGCCTTATCTATAGCTACAGAGAAAAATATCTTAGGCTTTCTCTCAGCAGTCTATATGTGATGAATTATTCTTAAATATTATTATACTTCTATTCACAATAATAGTAGCTGACCTTTACCGAGGAGCTTATGCTCTGAGCATTGGGTTAAGTATCTAACGTAGATAGTATCATCTCATGAAATCCTGATAACAATGCATAAAGCAGGTGCTATAATTACTTCTTTTAAAAAGATAAGGAGGGGCTTCCCTGGTGGCGCAGTGGTTGGGAGTCTGCCTGCCAGTGCAGGGGACACGGGTTCGAGCCCTGGTCTGGGAAGATCCCACATGCCGCAGAGCAACTGGGCCCGTGAGCCACAACTACTGAGCCTGCGCGTCTGGAGCCTGTGCTCCGCAACAAGAGAGGCCGCAATAGTGAGAGGCCCGCGCACCGCGATGAAGAGTGGCCCCCACTTGCCGCAACTAGAGAAAAGCCCTCGCACAGAAACGAAGACCCAGCACAGCCATAAATAAATAAATAAAATTAAAAAAAAAAAAAAAGATAAGGAAAGTGAGGCTTAGGGAGATTTAGACATTTGCCCAAAATAGCACGGCCAGTACCTGGGAAAGGCTGAACCAGAACACAGGCTTGTTTGGATTCTCCAGGTGCAAGGAGGAAGCTGAATGGCAGTTTTTACCTCTATATCAGGACCACAGCAACACAAATGAACTCGCAGCCATCCTTTCCTGGGGCTGAAATAAGTTTACTCACAGGGTATGGCATTCAGTAAATAGTCTCAAGCAACAAGAGTTAAATGAACAGCAACCTAAGATCAGTTGTAATGTAGGAAGTCATGGGTTGTGTCTGTTTTGAACTCCTCCTGACTTTGGTCTTTTCTGAGCATCCCTTGTCTTGGGATAGATCAGAGTATAGGGAGCCTAAACTGAAAACAAACACAGTTACTTTATAAACCAAGCCAGGAGAAAAGTAAAAATTATTCCTATTGAAAGACATTCTATGAATGCTACTGAAGCCATATGGTTGTTAAAGGTGTTTGATGTTTAAAGACTCTCTTCACTTTGATGCTGTGTGAAGAGGCTGTGAATTCTATGGCCATTAGCCAGACTTCATAAACCTAGTTGCTATTTGAATGCGAAGGCTGGAAAGAACAGTCAAGAGGAGAGTTTTGTGATTAGCTAATTAAGGTGCATTAGGATTTGACTCTATCTAAAATGCCATGCTATCCCAGTGCAGAAGTTTCAGGCTCATTTTGTGGAAAGGAAGTATGTAAGAAAATGAGTCACCACCTTTTGGAATAATTTTGTCAAACACATAATGACCCCTAACCCCCTCTCTTCTCCACCCTCCAGCCACCCTACCTCAGCGTACCACCCAACTCCACGGTGGACCTAAAGGTGTCCCAAGACCTCACGCAGCAACATCCTCAGCATTTGTTTTTCCAACATGCTGAATCCTCCCGGAGATGTTTGCCATTAACCCCAAGGAATCAAGAGATCCACGTCCCCACCGTTAACCCCACACTTACTTATTCTGTAATCCTGGACAAGTTCCTGAAGCTCTCCAACCTGTACTTTTTTCATCTTTAAACTGAGGATAATAACGTCTGTTCCACCCACCATGTGTATGTGAAATCATAACGCCTGTTCTACTCCCTGTATGTGTGTGAAAGTATCTACCAGCAGTGGTAAGGCAGGAAGCATTAATCTGCGGCAGATTAACCGCCAGGGTCATCAAACATCTCTCAGCACCTCCACGTAGGTACCACCAGCGACAAAGACACTTTACTTTCAGCTGTGATCATCTAGCACAGAGGTTAGCAAACTTCTTCTGTAAAGGGGTAAATATTAAATATTTTGGGCTTTGCAGGCCGTGTGGTCTCTGTTCCATTTACTCAACTCTGCTATTGCAGCACGAAAGCAGCCACAGACAATTCATAAATGGGTGGGTGTGGCCAGATTTGGCCCCTAGTCCTTAGTTTGCCAGGCCTGAATTAGACTGCGTGACAAATATGATTGATGGATGCATTTAAACTGGGAGAAAGGGAACTGGTTTCTGCCACTCCCCACCCCCTCCCCCAGTGTACAGTAATCAGGAAAATGCCTGAAAATAAGAGAGAAGAAAAAAATTAGGGAAAAAAATAATGCAGTAACTGTGCCATCTGCCTACCCATCCTCTTCTTCTCTTGCAGGTAAGTTGAGGAAGGACAGCTTTACCTGGCTCTTTCCTTTCCTTCACAAAGTCTGAGGGATCTAAAGTGCAAGAGCTTGACAGGCTAAAATTTGAGAGTAGGATAACCCCTGGCATTAGTCATGCCCGGGATAGGCAGACAGACAGTAGAGACTTAGCAGCACGTGTCTGTACAACGTGGGTGATGGAGACACGCCCACTCAGTATGTGGAGGAGATAGAGAAGCGGCCACGGGCCAGGCAAGGGTGGAAGGGAGCCGAGAAGGACGGTCGGCGTGCTCATGGCAGAGTCACAGGGCAGGGGGCTTCACAGCAGACCACCCAAACGGGATGAGACGGAAGGCGCAGCTACTCTCAGGGGAATCTGCAGCATCTGAGAGTCGTGGAGAGACACTGAACAGCCCAGAAACAGCCTCAGCCACTACTTTCACCAGGAGCCAGGCTGGGAGAATACAGGTAACCCGCTTCGTAGGAGTGTGACCTGTGCAGTTGCACCAGCCCTGCACTCAGCCTAATGTTCTGCTATTGCTGTCTTAAAATTCTTAATTTTTTTAAACTAGAGTCCCCCAGGTTCCCATTATGCACTGGGCCCCTGAATTATGTGGCCAGTCCCGACATTCTCAGGGCACTCCCTCTGAACCAGGTGTGGATGCTAGCAGACTACACCACGCCCTCACAACCCCCCAGAGGAAGCACAGTGTCTGCGTGGTACCAAATACAGGGGAGGAGAGCTCAGCAGGAGGGAAAGGAAAGACCAAAATGGAATTCTGATTTGTTCTAGGATTGAGCTATGCATATTGAATTTAACCAAAAAAAAACAAAACAAAACAAAAAAAAAACCCACCAGATAAAATTGAATTTACCAGGAAATAGCCAGGTTAAGGTCTCTGCTTCAGGTGGGGATTGGAGGCACGGAGAATGGGAGAGGTAACCAAAGAGTAACGAAAGCTGAGTTCAGTCATAAAGAAAGTATTAGAATTATGTCCTTGAGTTTTATGGGGCGTCTTAACCGTGAAATATAACACTGGTTACAGCTTTGTAAACCTTAAAGTACTACAGGACTTTCAGGCAATATATGTAAAGGAGTCTTCCTTTAAATCACATCGCTATTGCTCTCTCCCTGGCTTTGAAAAAGAAAAGCAAGGAATGAGACTCACGCACGGGGCCGGAGGAAGCCAGAGCTGGGGGCCTTCCAACAGTGAAGTGACTGCACGGCACCTGGGAGAAGAGACTGATGCAGAGAGGGGGTGACACAGGGAGCTCTGCCCGGAGGCCGCCACTGGGTGGACTTTCTCTGCACCCCCCCACCTCCCTCTCTAGGCACCTCTCTTGTTTTCCCATCTGGGTTCCTCACTATGCCTTTCATTGAAATTATAAAAATGAGATCCCGGTGATCTCATTCTGCTCCACAGTGGGCCTTCCCAGCCCAGACTTGCATGAGGTGTTCCCCAAACCCGAACCTGACCCATCTACTAAACTCTAAGCCTTCTGGGTTCTAAGGATGGGGTTAAGAAATCACCTGGCTAGATTTAAATCACATCATAGCATCACTACCCTTACTCTGTATTCCTCAGTCTTAACCCCAGCGAACCTTTAATTGAAATGAAAAGGGAAGTAGTCATTTTAAAGAGGCTCGATTGAAGGTAGGGTGAGGACAGTTTTTCTTTAAATCATACCACTGGGCGATTCTCCTGTGTAAAAGAAGTCATGGCAGGGGGAGGGTAAGAAGCACTCCAGGAACATAATTTTTTCTTCTCTTCTCTCTTGACACATGCAATTCCCAGATCCCCTTTTCTCTACTACCAAGTGCCAGCGTCCTCTCTGGTGTCACATACTTTCTTTGGAGAGCCAAGCTGGACCCAGAGTTCACACAGCAGACAGGTCTTGGCTCCTAAAACCTGGTGCTGAGGGTGCGGGATCAGGAAGCCCAGGGTCACACCAACGGCCAGGGCTCCAGGAACACACTGCAGGCAGAGCAGCTCCCTCTGCAAGCCTAGGGCAGTGGATCTCACACTTCAGAATCACCTGGAGAGTAGGTTAACACGCAGTTTGCTGGTCCCCATGTCCAGGGTTTCTAATTCTGTGGGTCTAGGATGGGGCCTGAGAGTTTGCATTTCTAACAAGTTCCCAGGTGACGCTACTGCTGGTGGTCCCAGGACCACACACGGAGAACCAGCGCTCTAGGGTTGAGATAGGTCCGGACAGTTGCAAGGAGGCCTCAGGACATCTACCTCTTTCAGCTAGAAACTCTCTGCTTTTCCCATAACTAAACTAGAAATGGTTGACTTGGCCGGAAAAAATGTTAATTGTAACTATTTACATGACTGATTACATGCCTGATTATCATTCATCCTCCAGCAGAGGCCCTGTTTGAATGTTTAAACTTGTAGGCTACAAAGAGGCCAAAACCTCTTTGCAGATATGGGTGTGTGTGTTTAACAAGACAGTTTTTATCAGAAGACTCACAAATAATCTAGATTTTCAGATTTTATTGAAAAAAATCAGAAGGTCTGGCACTACGGAGCCCATCTTCCCACGTAGCTACGTTTAGCTGGGGTTGAGTGGTGGCCGACCCACTTAGATGGAGAATTTGCTCACTAGTTCACACCTGTCCTTACTACTCTCCATTACCTCTTGAACACTGAGACCCAAAAGTCAGTTGCCATATATTTATCTGTACTCTGTTTTTCTTCTAGTAGAGAAAGTCTTCTCTTTACCTGAGAAGAGCAAAAGCTACATCCAGAAAGTTTCAGGTTTCAAGAAAAAAAAATATCTAGTAATGACTACTCCTGTGGGTTTATATGCAACTACTCTGCCAGCTTCATCTGTTTCCAGCCACCTGTCTTCTGAATCCATTTGCGTTTGGGTCCAGTCTGGACAAGCCTGGATGGCAGGCAGAAATGCGCGGGGAGGAACTAGAGGCAAGAAGCAGACTGCTGGGCAGGGTGGTCAAAGAAACCATCTGGAAAGGAATTGTCCAAAAGGAAGAAGCCGCAGTCTGTCACAAGCTTGACCGAGGACAGCGTCACTTTGCCAAGGGAGAGAGAATGTTGTGCGTGGCGGGAATACGCTCACGTGATGCCTCCACAGACACACGGCCAAAGCTGAGGCTGATGGGGGGCTGCAATAAGGGCACACACGGAAACAGAGATGTGCACTAGGAGAGGCTCTGTAAGGAGCTGGGGCCTTGCTTGGAGAACTGGCCATGCAGAAGGCAGGGGAGGATCTGGGGAACTTCTGCAGGGTCACTGTTGGAACCGGCAGAGGTGGCAGAGGCATCAATAGATCGTCAAGCCAGCTCAGGGACAGGACAGTGGAGGGCCTGACGGACCGCCCCTGGGGACCACCTCTTAAATTAACCTGAGTGGAGAGGACGTTCTGCAATTGTTTAGGTAGAAACTAAGACAAGGAAATACCATGCTGATCTCGTACTATTAACTCCCTGGCTTTCTCAGCTTCAGAACTCTGGGTTATAGCTCATCCCACAGAGTTTTTTGTGCACCACTATACAAAATAACAAGCACACAAGAACCATGTTGAGTGCCAGGATATACACACACACACACACAAACATATTCCTTCCCTCAAGAATGTCATAGTCCAAGATAGTGGTCTATAAGTTTTTTTAACAGTTCAATCCATTATTTAAAAATGTAATTGCTTATCCCAACATTTGTATATTTACCTATAAATTATAATCTCCTAATGTATTAGGCTTATTATAAATTATAACCCCAAATAGAAAAAAACTAACTAAATAAATAATAACAAACATTATCAATACATATAGGAAGCTCATACCCCAATGACTTCTCCTGTGATAATTTCTGTA
This sequence comes from Eschrichtius robustus, assembly GCF_028021215.1. Taxonomy (NCBI): domain Eukaryota; kingdom Metazoa; phylum Chordata; class Mammalia; order Artiodactyla; family Eschrichtiidae; genus Eschrichtius; species Eschrichtius robustus. The sequence continues at coordinate 119,358,340 of NC_090832.1, forward strand.
CAAAACAGACATTTAAACAGATTTAAAAAATAAAAGTAAGCTTGGGAAATGCTTTAATAGCAGTCTTGGATCTGAGGATTAACTGGACCTGATCCTGAATAACTCCTGAGTTCTTAAAGGAATTGGAAACATGCAAAGACAAATGGCTGTAGATTAGGACAGAGGGAAAAGCTCTGAGGACCAACCATTTCTCAGATTGTGGTACTTCAGCTGGGCCCAGGGAATGAGTAAACTCTTTCCAGGGAGAGGAAAGAGTATAAACAAAAGTACATAGCTGTTCAGTGGCCTGACGTGGACTTAGGAGAACTTCAAAATGGAGAACAAATGCAGCAAAATGCTAATTATGTGTGCAACAAAACATAATGGATTAACTCAGGCAAGTTGCATCTGATAATGAGACTACAGTCTGTGTTGGCATGTTCAGCCTTCAGTTTGTCCCTCATATGGCACTGTTATTTCTTCCCATCAGAAAAAAAAAAAAGTGAACCTTGGTGGTCACCATGGTAACTAAATAGTGGGAGCGAGGGCAGAGGAAGGTCAAGGAATGTTCTATCAAGAAAGTACAAAACACAGGTTATTTTTAATTTTGGCTCTGTTCCTATAATTTTAATGTCTGAAAATTAAGATGTACATAAATAGTAATGTCTGTTTCTCAAGCAGCCATGAGAAAAAATACTTTCCCAGTAATTCAATACAGCCTTCTTATTTTGTTGACGTTTCATTTTCATCAGCTGCCATTCAAGCCAACAAAAATGCCCAAAGTGAGTATTTTCCAAATTTGTAACCAGGGAGGGTGAAGGGGGTCCTGTACCCTCCTCCTCCTCCCCCTTGTTTTCTGTTCTCCTCTGTTCTTTGTACACTAGCATGACTCACCATCCACAGAACAGATTGATAATTGCTTGTCTAGGAGTGGTGATGTGTTTACTCGCAGTCACCCATATTCTCTCATCTAATGACACTTGTGGCCAAGGACAAAGATTTGCCAGGCAGCTGACAAACCAGAGTGGGGAGGTGACGTAGCTTGTGAACCAAGGGTTTTCCCCCCGTACAGGCCCAGCCAGCTGTCCCCGGCAGAGAAAAGCCTACATGACTGCACTCCGGGGCCAACTGAGTGGACCTGAATGTTACTCTGTCCTCCCCACACCCCTGCTCGAAGGAAATGTGCCCAAGGGCAAATAGCAGGAGCAGCAAAAGAAATATAAAACAGAAAAAAAAAGTCAAAACCTCAGAACATAAGAAAAATACCTCTTAAAGAACTCTCACAATACTTTATGCAAAAGAGAGTGACATAGGTGAATTGTGTGAAAATAGTTTCCTAAGGATTACACATAGCTGGATTTTGCTTAAACCAGAGTCCTCACCAAGAACACAGACTTAGAGGTTTTCTATTTCTCTATAGATTTCATTTAGATTATAAACCAATCATAACCTATATTGGGCAGGCCGTTTAGATTTTACCAAAATAGTCCCACCGTTTTCATGAAATAGTTTTGTCACTTGTGTATTTATAAATATGCCACACCCTACATATGAATGCATCACTGAAAAGGAAATGTTAGAATTAACCTTTCTTTGTTACTTTAAAATGTATCACTCAAAACTAAATTTAAAGATAGGATTCATGTTACCGTCATCAGTGAAATTATTTTCAGGATCCACTTTCTTATTTTCATTCAATACATACTTCATAACGTGATTTCATGGTGTCAGTCCTAGGTAAAGAAAAGAACTGTGGGGGGGTCTGTGCCATCATGGACCTCACAGTCTAGTAAAGTTGTTCCAGTTGACTAGGTAAGTCACAGAGAGAGCTGGAGAAACTAGGAAGACCTTTTGCCTATGCTCGCTGATTGGCTGAATCAGTTATTTCCAGGTCAGTTTTTTAACATTTATTATGATAAGAACGAGTCTATGTTTCTATCTCAAAGCCAATTCCACAGAAATGTTCCTGAGCACCTTCCCTATGCAAGGCATACTGGTTTCATCCACAGTGGCTCAAAGAGAGGAATCTTCAATGTGATCTTTTAAAAAATGAAAAAGGTACTTTGTATTCTAGCAGCTGATTTTTTTCAAAGCACAACATTATATCATAGGTGCACTGGCAATTCGGAGGCCCCGGTAACTTTCTTTGTTCGCTTTTCTTCAGAGGAGAATATTGGTTTATTGGAGATTGCTTTGCTTTTTTCATCTTGGACTATGAATGAGTGGATAGGTGACTGTTAGGGGCTTAACCAATAGTTAAATCATGTCTCACTGAATTCAGATTCCACCTTTCTGAGCTGCTGCCATTTCACAAACTGAGAACTTGAAATCAGGTCCCGTGGAATACAGTAACCTGGAGGTAAAACTATGACCTCTCAAACTCTGTTCCCACGCATGACTGGGGACGTCCAGACTCTCCTCAAAGACCCTCACTCAGCTATTTCTAGAAGTCCCCAAGCGGAGGGGGTAAGGAACCGAGCTCGTCAGTGCTGTCCTGACGGCTACCAGGAGACCTTCTGACACTTCCTTCTCTCTTGTTCTTGCTGCCAGCGGCCTCTGCTGTCATCACTGAAGCTGCTCTGCAGTTATCAAGGGCAACACAGAAGAGATTGCAGGAAGAGCGGAAGCCTCCAGGATTGGACCCCAGTGCTCAGATAGCAACCAAACTTCCCACACACTGAAGGCATTGGTGGGGCCAGAATCCCTGATGGTCTCGAAGTCCTTATGGTCACTGAAGCCCCCAGAGTCACAGAAGTCACTGCACAAAAGGCCTCCAACTGTAACTGTGGATGCACCAAAGTTGGGAGCAAGGGTGACTCCTGAGGGGACAGAAGACCTAGTGAGAGAAACCTGGTTGGAAGCGGGAACAAGGGATTATAGGTTATCTTAAAGCAGCATTTGCTTAGAAAGCACACTTTTGTGGCTCATAATATCGATACTTATTTGGTGGCGCTTTAAAGGGTTGCTCATGGAGGTTACAGGTCAGATAAAGCCCTGTCCCCAACATATCTTTTGATGATGGCACAGGTGGAGAAATCATGTCTTCCTAACTCCTTTTTTTTTTTTTTAATTAATTAATTTATTTATTTATTTATTTTTGGCTGTGTTGGGTCTTCGTTTCTGTGTGAGGGCTTTCTTTGGTTGTGGCGAGCGGGGGCCACTCTTCATCGCGGTGCGCGGGCCTCTCACTGTCGCGGCCTCTCTTGTTGCGGAGCACAGGCTCCAGACGCGCAGGCTCAGTAGTTGTGGCTCACGGGCCCAGTTGCTCCGCGGCATGTGGGATCTTCCCAGACCAGGGCTCGAACCCGTGTCCCCTGCATTGGCAGGCAGATTCTCAACCACTGCGCCACCAGGGAAGCCCTTCCTAACTCCTTTTGAATTGTCATCTTGTGTCCACAGTATGTCGGAGGTTTGGTGAAGTTTTACTGGACACTGGCAGAAATCCTTCAGGTATAGATAGGTTAAGGACAGAGGGCAGTGATGTGCTGGTAAGCCAGCTCTTTAGAGAAAGAAAAAAAATCCTTGATTAGTAGGTAGCATTTGCAGATTTCTATGGTGTAAATTCCCCCATCGTGGCCAAGTTCATGATGATCACCAGCATGATGTCACTGAACACGGCCAGTGCCACTTGGCACCAGCACAGGACTGAGGAAGGGCCAAGTGACGGCCACAGCCTCACTCCCCGGCTCTCGCTTTCCCATGAAGACAGAATCAGATTGGAGAAACTTCCCTGCATTCCTAAGCAAGATATTACAAAGGCAGAAGTAAGAAGTGAGTAAGAAGACAGGCGGTTATCAGACAAACCTAGCATCACTTGCTACTGCCTTCACTGGACCCTCTGTCTGCCTGACAAGGATAAACACATTCTGACAAGCCAAGCCTCAGTCCAAGGGCAGCAGTGTTGCAAAGCAGACCAAGAAGCGGGTAGAAGGAGGGAAAAGTCAGACGAAGAATCTGTCTTCTTAAAGTATGTGACAGTAAGCCAGGGAGAAAACACGTGAGTTTGTATGGACAAACTTAAAACAAACGGCCTTTGTAAAGAAAACAGGCTGGGTTTTGAACGGAAGTCAATGTTTTGTTCTTGTTTTCTGTTATTGGGAATACAGCTTAGTTCACAAGGATACTGGCTTTCTCATCTTCCTTGCACTCCTCGTTTCAGCAGTCCTCTTGGCCAGAGATGCCTCATGGGAGAGCCTGGGTCTGTAATGCTTCAGTAACAGTTCCTGATGTGTTGACACAGTGAGGGATCTCTACGGAGATACTCACCATGAGGTAACACTGCCTCAAGCACAGTCCAAAAGATGATGTCAAAGATAGGTACAAACAGGCAGTGACCTCGACGGCTTCTACTGCATGTGGTGGACCAAGCAGAGCCGTGCTCATTGGTCATGAGCGTCATGATTTGCTGAGAATATATTTGAGCCGGGGAAGAGCTGTGGTCAAGAACCAAGAATTAGTCACCAGCAATGTTGGTTAAGAGGCTAGCTGGACATTCCAAAGAAATTAACTGCTCACAGGATATTTCAGAGAAATTAACTGCTTGCTTTGTGCCTCAGTTTTTCCATCTAAGGCAGGAGATCACAAACTGTTATCCTTTTCATAGGGGTAAGCTATGAGGTTTCATGAATTAATTTATTGAAAGGAGAGATTTTAGAAATGAGGCCCTATGTATGATGGCTGTCTTAGCCAAGTTGCATTGGAACAATTCCTGCATTATCTCTATTACATTCTATGACTGTGGCACAGTGACAGTCCAAAGACAACCAGTTTTACTGTCATGAACTCAAGAATATGCTTCTTCCAGCTGTGCTAAGTTGTATGCCTGCCAGTAGATCATTTTGAGTTGAAAATATTGATCAAAGAGGGTTAACGCTTCACCATAGGTTATTTGTAGATAGTAAAGCTACAGGGCTTCCCTGGTGGCACAGTGGTTGAGAGTCTGTCTGCCAATGCAGGGGACACGGGTTCGAGCCCTGGTCTGGGAAGATCCCACATGCCGCGGAGCAACTAGGCCCGTGAGCCACAACTACTGAGCCTGCGCGTCTGGAGCCTGTGCTCCGCAACAAAAGAGGCCGGGAGAGTGAGAGGCCCGCGCACCGCGATGAAGAGTGGCCTCCGCTTGCCACAACTAGAGAGAGCCCTTGCACAGAAACTAAGACCCAACACAGCCAAAAATAAATAAGTAAATAAATAATTTTTTTAAAAAAAGCTACAAAAGATATAGTCTTAGGACTTTTTGTCATTCACTGAGCTATGGGATAAACCCGATATCTGGACTTCACACTTTGGAGCTACACTATTCACAGCACATGATGAATATATTCAGCCCAAGAACTTTGCTTTTCTCTTCTTCCTCTCCTTTATTCCACAGGGCTTTGACTAGAAAGCTTTAGATAAATTTAACCCAAGTAAGCAATAAAAACAGAAATGGAAATAAATAAAAATAGAAACAAAAATTATACTTATTTTTGTCTGTATATTACAGCTTTGGTCTACTTAACATTTTCTTATGATCCCACAAGATCATAACCTGCTTGAGGGCAAAAGCTGTCTAATTCACTTATGTAACCCCTGAAGCAATTAGCACAGGGCTTACACAGAATTTATGAGCAATACATCTTTATGTAATTGAATTAAGCTAAGGGGGAAAAAGGCAGGGTATGAGAAAGTGCAATGGACACCAGCATATTCTACTTGGTCTCCTGGAAAAGGTGGCCCCATTCTGGCTGAAATAAATTGAAGGAAGCAAGAAATGTAGACTGATCTCTCAAAAAGTCCTCAGAAATCATAAGGACCCTCTAGAAAGATGCTTCTACTCATGGGTTCTTCATTCAGAAGGTGAAGAAGTTGCAGGATTTCCCAAATATTACAGAGAAAACAGGAAAGCCAAAAAGTGACTGAAAGGTTCAGAAACTAGATGAATTTTGAATGACTCCCCAGTAGGAAAGCTCTGCCGGAGATGAGGGTTACAAACAGGCTGCTGATGAACTTGATAGGCTAATATTACATTCTCCCCAAATAGCCTCTAATGCAATTCTCCAGATCTCTGAATTCTCACCCTCAGAATGTTAACCCAGAGGTCCTATATCACAGCAATTCCCCAGCTTGTTGAGAGAAGGACAACTAAAAGCTCTTGAGAAAAGGTTAAAGGAAGAGTAAACTAATATAGTCATGACCGGAGTGTGCAAACCTGTTGTTCTCTGTCTCTTAAAATACAGAACAATAGCTGCATGTGCAAACATAGTAGAACTCCTTAAAGCATGCAGGAGGGCAGACATAGGGACAATGAAAAGTAAGCTATTCTTAACACTGTAGAACAAATGGGATATATTCACCCCTTGGGATTAATCAAGCATCTCAGATTTGAAAAGGATTTAAATAAATAAATGATCGGTGGAAAATAGGATGCTAAAAATAAGTTAGGAAATACTTATACACACCACTAGCCTTTGAGTATAATGTCCTAGAGAGCAACTGCCATACTCTTCCTGAAACGTCACTGGGGACCTGCCATGGTTTGAATGTTTGTGTTCCCCCCAAACTCATGTTGAAATCTTAATGCTAATGTGACAGTGTTAGAAGGTGGGGCCTTTGGGAGGTGCATAGGTCATGAAGATGGAGCCCTCCTGAATGGGATAAGTGCTCTTACAAGAGACCCCACAGAACCCCTCAGCCTCTCCCACCATGGAGAGAAGTCAGCAGCGAGAAGTCAGCCGTCTGCAACCCGGAAGAGAGCCCTCACCAGAAAACGACCCTGCTGTCACCTGGTCTTCCAATCTCCAGAACTGTGAGAAATAAATTCTTGTTGTTTGTAAGCCACCCAGACTGTGTTATACTAAGACAGGACCCCTGTGCAAAATAAAGCTTTGGATTAGAGGGACCACATATCTGAACTAGTGCACAGTTAAGTCCTTCCTAACACTGAAATACAAACTAGGCCATTGCTAAGTAATTCTCAATTAAAGAGCGAAGATGTGTCATCAAACCCTCCCTTTTATATACACCAGTCAACAAATATTTCTTGAAAACCTACTGAATGCAGAGTGCTATGGATATCCCCCCTCATCTGAGTCAGTTAAAAAATACATGAATTTGCATGACCATGACCATATGTTATTGCTATGATGGTTTACTTTTCCTGTCAAAGGTAAAACATATATGTAACAATTGCATCGAGTAAATGATATAAATAAGATAGGGAAATAATTTCTAGGGTTTTTTTTAAACAGAATTTATTTTGAAAATATACTGTGGGCTCTTTTGGCAACTTTTGTGTAAATCTAAAGTTATTTCAAAATAAAAGTTAAAAAAAAATACATTGCGGACAAATGTGAAAATGGGATATGAGCTGAACTTCTAAAATGCTTAATTCCAAGTCAGTAAAATCCTAAGAACCTGGAAATTCAGGATTCCATCTGCCTTCCCCAACCTTCAGGGCCAGTCAGCCTGTTTACTGCCAGGCCCCTGATAGTGCAGGAGGTAAAGGGGAAGTTGCAGAGGAAGAGAGGCCTCACTGTGGTTGAGCTTACTGGAGATATTTAACACGCGTACTATTAAGAACCAGACAGTCAGCAACAGGGAAATGCTGAGACCCATCTACAAAGTATAATGGCGGGCAGGATTGGCTTCTTGCAATGAAGAATCTCATGTCTCCATGAGGCCACGTGGTTGAGGGCCCACTGAGAACCCCTCCAACCCCACCAATTTGTCACTCTTGACTCCCCTGACTTCTTTTAAGAAATGGGTGTGATATGGGTCAGAATGGCCATCATTAAAAAGTCTACAAATAACAAATGCTGGAGAGGGTGTGGAGAAAAGGGAACCCTCCTACACTGTTGGTGGGAATGTAAATTGGTGCAGCCACTATGGAGAACAGTATGGAGGCTCCTTAAAAAAACTAAAAATAGAACTACCACATGACCCAGCAATCCCACTCCTGAGCATATATCCAGACAAACCTATAATTCAAAAAGATACATGCACTCCTATGTTCACAGCTGCACTATTCACAATAGCCAAGACATGGAAACAACCTAAACGTCCATCGACAGATGAATGGGTAAAGAAGATGTGGTACATATATACATTGAAATACTACTCAGCCATAAAAAAGAATGAAATAATGTCATTTACAGCAACATGCATGGACCTAGAGATTATCATACTAAGTGAAGTAAGTCAGAAAGAGAAAGACAAATATCATATGATATCACTTATATGTGTAATCTAAAATATGACACAAATGAACCTATCTATTAAATAGAAACAGGATTACGGACAAAGAGAACAGACTGGTAGTTGCCAAGGAGGTGGGGGGAAGGATTGGAGTGGGAGGCTGGGGTGAGCAGATGTAAACTTTTATATTAGAATGGATAAACAACAAGGTCCTACTGTACAGAACAGAGAACTATATTCAATATTCCATAATAAACCATAATAGAAAATAGTATTAAAAAGTGTATATATATGTATAACTGAATCACTTTGCTGTATAGCAGAAATTAACACAACATTGTAAATCAACAATACTTCAATTAAAAAAAAGAAATGGGTGTGATAGAAGAGTGAAACCTTCTCCCTTCTCCAACTTCATTTCTCTTATATTCTTATATTCAAAACCCTTATCCACATACATCCATATCTGCACACATGCAGGATCTTTAGCTGGCGCTATCAGTGGAGTAGCCCCTCCTGGATTCCTTGACGACCCAGCTGATGAATGAAGGAACAAGGAGTTCCTGTAAGAGCCATCTTTTTACCACTAGAGAAACAAGGAAGGGAGAAAATGTTAACAGTTAAGCTATAAAATGACACTATCATTGTCATGGTCCACAATGAAAACTCTTGAAATAAAAGTGGAAAGTTTCTTTATTATTTGGGAAAATGATTCCCTAACTCATTTCTCCAGTTTTTGGATTAAATGAAAATTGAAGACTATTAGAAAATTTGTAGTTAGAAGTCATTATGCTCCTGAAACATCCATTAAACAAAAATTAAAAATCAACTTATGTTTTTCTTAGAAGTCCTATTCTCCAAATTACACTGTTTAAAGCTCTTTATAAAGTCATTAAGCAAAGCAATCAGCAGAAGGGAAAGCAAATATTTATAAATATTTATGTCAAAAGCATTATCATTATGTGTCAATTTTTAATAGAATATATCGAGGAAGTAAACAATTTTTAAATACCTTTCAAAAATCGGTAGTCAATCTATTCCCTGTCACTCACTAGCTCATTTCTCCAGCTATACACTTCAAATTTTTCTGAAAAATGTAAAGAAATGTTTTGGTAACTTGTAATCTAACATGATTTCAGGGGGAAAAAATGGAAGAAATATGTATCGCACATTGATTCCCAGCTATACCACTGACTTGCTGTGTGACATTGGGCAGCTCTCTTCACCTCTCTGTGTCTCATTTGTAAAATAATGGGATTGTACCTAATTAGAAGTTGCTGACTGGTGGCCCTTTTCCCAGATATAGCCATTGGACGTACCTTGTTTGCCCAGCATGCTTTAAAAATTGGGAAATTACGCATTCAAATCCAAATTCCTGAATTCTCTTTAAAAATTACAAGGTCGGCAACAATAAGCCTACATTCCCATGTGGCAACAAAGGCTGCTACTGAATAGCAGCTGTCCTCGTTGGATAAGGCATGGAGTCTCGGTGTTAGTTACCTTATCTGCCTGACTGCGTAGCATCTAAGCTTCTGATGAAATAGATGACCTCAAGTTTCTTTCTGCTCTAACATTCTCACATTTAAGGTGAGCCATAGAGAAAAAAGTCCGTTCAACCTCTCCAAGCCTCAGCTTTACTGCAATATGGGGATAATAATAACCTCTGACTACCCCTTGAGCTTTGGAGAGACAAAATGAAATCGTGAGTGGTGACTGCTTTGTAGAGTGCCGTGCAAGTAGAAAGTGCTCAATAAACAGTAGAGGTAACAATGCAAATAATGGTGAACATAATGACTCAAATACAATTCTCTGATAGTCGATCCAATCTAAATTAAAATTGGTTTACTGCTTCTTCTCTTCCAAATGCACCACTGGCCCCATCAAAAACCAACTATTTGCCTCTAATTTTCAGATACACTTTGTTCAGTGAATAATAAACAGGTAGAGATTCCCAAATGAGATGAAGAAATTTAAAGAAAACAGTGTTCTTTGAGGGTCTCTAGTTCTCATATTCCCCTTTTCTGGTTGAACCAGCTGTCAACATTTGATTCACTGTAAGCTTTGATCCTACTTACTGCACTTGCGAGGTACACAGTGTACCATTGTTTATTATTGTTAAATGCAAATAACAAATTGAACAGAGACATTTATACACGAGCCGCAAATGAGCCCATAGAGAGTGAACTCCCACGGGAGTTTTTGTCATAGTGTCCCCGCCCCTTCAAGTCACTCTGTAGTCACTCATATGCAGTGATGTCACCCTGTCACTCACTAGCTCATTTCCTCAGTCACACACTTTATCTATCAGACTGCCTTATTAATCACAGAACTTAAATGGGCCTGTTCCGGTGTGTGACTGCCACAGATTTGCCCATACCTTAAAAGATCCATGTTTAAATGAATTTCGACTTACACATACCATTACTGTATGCATACATTTGTGGAGAAAACAATTTCGTAAGTTCTATCCGACAATACTTTAGGTAACAAAATATAAGAAAAATAAGATAATCTGTACACCTCCCCTCCAGAGTTTTTTTTAATTGGGATTTTTACCCATAATTGTGCAAGTGTTATTTATATGATCTCAGAGCTTATGGCATTCCACTGACTTTCAGCCCAGCAGAAGGCTGAGCTGAGACGCACGGGAATGGGGCTGCCAGAGGGGAGCCCATAGCCAATGTGGTCTGACTTCCACCCCCTACCTGGATCCTTTCTCCCCCCGGCTCCGCAAGCCCGCCCCCAAGTGTCAGTCTCTCCGACTCATACTCTGCAGAGCTCTCAGAAAAAGAGATTTAACACAGAAGTGTCTTTGTGTCACTCCTCTGCTCAAGAGTCTTAAGTAATTTGCTATTACCCAGAAGTAAATCCTACAGTCCTACATGACCTAGACCCTGTCAAGCTCTCTGCGTTCTCTTCCTGCCCTTGCCCTCAAAGAACCAAGTCCAACTCTGTTCCTGAACACACCACCCTTTCTCCAGGCCTCTGGACTGCTCTTCTCCTCCCCACCATTAGTCCCACTCTTCCTTCAAGTGTCAACTCAAGCATTGCTTTCTCTTCCTTGGGTCCCTTAGGAAAACTTAGCTGCTTCTTTCTTTACTTTCCATGAATGTTGTTCACATATAACTATGGCAACTACCATGTTTATTTGCCTATATGTGTGAATTTCCTGAAAGCAGAAACCAAGTTTTTAAATATTTTTACTCCTAGCACTTAATAGAGTGTCTGCATATTGTAGGCAACAGGATATTTGCTAAATAGTGAATAAATGAAACTGCTTTGTTCCCATGGCCTATACATTTGCAGATTCCATTCTGCAAAGTCATGACTGTTCTTATTATCACTATAAATACTTAAGAGCATATTTCTGCACATCTTTCTTTTCAAATACATTTTACTTTCTTCATTTATTCCTTTGGGACAGTTCATCTGTTTGTGCTTAATACCTATTAACAACAACAAAGTGTGTGATCCCATCAATTTAGTAAGATCATTATTTTGCTGAATCTTACAAATATGAAAATTTCTAAGTATCCATAGTATATTTGTTGTGAAATTTAGAGAATGATTTATGCCACAGAGTACTTTGAGAATTAATTTTAAAATAAATAATCAGGGTGGTTAGAGGACAAAGATAAAAAATTGAGAGATTTTTACTTATAATCACCCAGTTCTAAAAACTCACACAATTTTCATTTTCTGAAGCTATTGATATAGCTGAATTTTTATGAGAATAAGTCCCTACCTTGTTCCATTCACCATTTAAATCTTGCCTTTCACAGCTAAAGGCATGCACTCTTCTAACCGCTATGGAGAGGTAGTGTTTGCAGCTGCAATCATTATAAAACATAACAAACTCTTAGACTTAACGAGCCAAAGCCTGAATTCTTTACAGTGACATAACTTTGTTTCTTATTAATTAAATGCTGTGGATGTAACCACTACCTATCGTGGTGAAATCGCCCTCTTGCATGTTTAGCCCCAAACTTAAATGAGCTAACCTACGTTTCATAGTCATTCACGGAGAAAACTGTGGCTGTAGAGAATGGCATGCTGTCTATGAATGGGACCATGCACCTCAGTGGTTTCAAATCCACGGTGGCTTCTATAGCTGTAAACATTTAGTTTACCTGGGTTCACACCCTTGACTTTCTCTTGGACAAACCTGAAAGCTCCAGCCAGCTCGAACTGCCAACTTTTGCATAGTTTTCTACCCACAACCATCAATCTCTCCCTGGCAATAAAAGGAGACTAAACCGTGGTTTGCCCCAGCGTCACCTGGGAAGATGATGAAACTTTCATTGCATCTGAGCCAAGGATGACGTTACCCAGCAAAGTAAACCCGGTGTACAACGTTCTACCAGTTCTGTAATTTGGGGAGTTGGACTCTCTACATACAATGTGGCACATTTCCTGGACCAGCTAATGGAGCCAGTTGCTTCTACTGGTGCCAAGTGTCTGCCCAATGATTTAACACACCTTCCTTTTTGGTTTTTTTACTGTTCAATGTTCATTTCCTTGGTTAACATTGGTGTCATGTCAAATGAAGTCACCAAACCTCAGGGAGGAGACAACTTGCCTCCAAAAGAGTAGCATATTATTCTGAGGAGATGTTTAGTCAGAACTGAAAACGAATGACTGGGGCACAAAGTTGGTGTGAACACAGCTAGTCTATAAATGTGTGTAGTGTTCATTAAGAACCTATAGGTAGTTTTAGCTAAAATCAGTTTCAATGTAGTTAGGGAAATAAGAGAGAAAATGGCTACACGCATATGAAAACAGATTTTTAGATTTCTTTAAAGAATTGTCTTTTTCTGGCAAGAAACACTTAATAAAACTTAAACTTAATTCCCTGAAAATCATTTGCAATTATCTTCTTCCTTTGTTTTTAATTGGCAGGAAGCATTTTCAATGAAAACTAGAGCTAGAACTGTTAGCTAGAGCTAAGAACTGGTTTTTCAAATCTAAGAACTTTGGATAAGGTCACTGTCAATTGAGGGAAACTAGTGGGGCAGGGTGGAGGGCGGGCCTGGGGTTCCACCCATCATGTGAAGAGGACGGGCAGTGCTTTCCACCACTGGGTTTGTAGACTTGAGATTTGCTTTATCAAGCTGATGTTATTTTAAATATTCATAGGACAGAATAAAAGATGAAGGCTAGTTGTCTACGGAATAGAGAATAGTAAATTTTGAAAGCTAATGATGAGGCCTAAAAGGAGCTGGAGTTATTTCTGCTTTACAGGTATATGGGGCTTTGATCAAGGAAGCTCTGAAAAGATCTTTATTTTACAACTACGACTCAGGATCTTTTGGGTGTGCCCTCAGCTAAACATCCAGGTGAGGTTACATGGGCTAAATCTTCATCTTGAAAAAAAACTGCATTTTAAAACCTACACAGACCCAGATATTGTCACAGATGCAAATCAGGCCTCTTTTCCAATTCTTTGAAGACTGAGCTCTTGAGGAAATCAAACCAGGTGTCAATATGGAAGAAAGGGAATTTTCTCAGGATTCTTCAACACTTTCCAAATAAAAAAAAATTAAAATAGTTGTAATATCAAACTCTTTCCACAGAGAGCTGTTCTCTACAAATAGAGTAACACCTTCTAAAACAAATGAGAAAAAAATGTCTTTGTCATTTTACTTCAAAGACAGCATGCCAGAAACTAAATAAATGAGAAAATCAGTTTGTATTTCAACTTTCAAATTAGTAATTACATTTCCTTTAACCTGGGCTGGTAAATACACAACATGAGTTTTGTCACACTTTCCTCCCAGGTCATTAATTGGTTGTGGCATTTTTTGGCTGTTGAGCCTGAATACATTCCTAGAATTCTCAACACTTCACCCGAACCACCTCTACTAATAGATCAGAGTTCCTGGTCACAGAATATGGGTTTGTCATTTCTGCTCTCAATTCTTTTAAAGTGAAACATGATTCATTCTTTGAATGAATTAGACAGCAAATGAATCCTTTTAAAAATGATGCCTAAGTAGCCTGGCTAAAGACAAGGCTGATCAAAGATCACCAAGAATACAACAGTGTAAGAAATAATAATGCTTATTTGACTGCTGTGGCAAAAATTCCAAGACAGTCCCAAAGCCACTCCTTAGAGTGAGTGGCTATATCAACTCCTGCCTTATATCTAACTCAAACACTCAGGTTATGAGTGTTTACGACTCATTCAAAATAATCAATGGAGTCTGCGATTTCACTCAGAGCAATATGATAACCAGTTAAGACCTATTACTCCAGGTAAAAATGCACATAATTCTGAGTGCTAAGTTGTTATATCTAATTATTCTAAAAGAGAATTCATTGGTGGGATTACTAAACAATCATAAAGCATTTATAGAACACCTCTTGAATTCAAGAATTAGTTGATATAAGTAATGTAATCAATTTACACCACATTGGAAGTAATATAAGTCCCAACGCTAGTAGACTTTCTGTTCCATGTTGGGGCAGCAGGGATAGAGTTGGATGGCAGGGAGAGACAGGAAAACATGTTTGAGGACAATTTCTTTTTAAAGCCATTGACTTGCCTTGTTTACTTTGGGGTATTACTTTGAAATCTTGATGCTGCATAAACATAAACAAAATTCAAAAGCAAACTATAAAATGGGAACATTATTTGCAAGTACTATGTATAAATATATGCCATTAACATACCAATTAATTATTAGTATGATAATCACAATATCAGTAATTAATGATAATATATAAAGAGCTCTTATGAATCAAAAACACTAGTATATAAAAAAGGATGCAGGGACTTCCCTGGTGGTGCAGTGGTTACGAATCCGCCTGCTGAAATACAAAGGATCATGAGAGATTACTACAAGCAACTATATACCAATAAAATGGACAACCTGGAAGAAATGGACAAATTCTTAGAAATGTGCAACCTTCTGAGACTGAACCAGGAAGAAATAAAAAATATGAACAGACCAATCACAAGCACTGAAATTGAAACAGTGATTTAAAAACTTCCAAAAAACAAAAGCCCAGGACCAGATGGCTTCACAGGCGAATTCTATCAAACATTTAGAGAAGAGCTAACACCGATCCTTCTCAAACTCTTCCAAAATATAGCAGAGGGAGGAACACTCCCAAACTCATTCTACGAGGCCACCATCACCCTGATACCAAAACCAGACAAAGATGTCACAAAGAAAGAAAACTACAGGCCAATATCACTGATGAACATAGATGCAAAAATCCTCAACAAGATACTAGCAAACAGAATCCAACAGCACATTAAAAGGATCATACACTGTGATCAAGTGGGGTTTCTCCCAGGAATGCAAGGATTCTTCAATGTACATAAATCAATCAATGTGACACACCATATTAACAAATTGAAGGAGAAAAACCGTATGATCATCTCAATAGATGCAGAGAAAGCTTTTGACAAAATTCAACACCCATTTATGATAAAAACCCTCCAGAAAGTAGGCATAGAGGGGACTTTCCTCAACATAATAAAGGCCATATATGACAAACCCACAGCCAACATCGTCCTCAATGGTGAAAAACTGAAACCATTTCCACTAAGATCAGGAAAAAGACAAGGTTGCCCACTCTCACCACTATTATTCAACATAGTTTTGGAAGTGTTAGCCACAGCAATCAGAGAAGAAAAAGAAATAAAAGGAATCCAAATTATAAAAGAAGAAGTAAAGCTGTCACTGTTTGCAGATGACATGATACTATACATAGAGAATCCTAAAGATGCCACCAGAAAACTACAAGAGCTAATCAATGAATTTGGTAAAGTAGCAGGATACAAAATTAATGCACAGAAATCTCTTGCATTCCTATACACTAATGATGAAAAATCTGAAAGTGAAATTAAGAAAACACTCCCATTTACCATTGCAGCAAAAAGAATAAAATATCTAGGAATAAACCTACCTAAGGAGACAAAAGACCTGTAAGCAGAAAAGTATAAGACACTGATGAAAGAAATTAAAGATGATACAAATAGATGGAGAAATATACCATGTTCTTGGATTGGAAGAATCAAAATTGTGAAAATGACTATACTACCCAAAGCAATCTACAGATTCAATGCAATCCCTATCAAATTACCAATGGCATTTTTTACAGAACTAGAACAAAAAAATCTTAAAATTTGTATGGAGACACAAAGGACTCCAAGTAGCCAAAGCGGTCTTGAGGGAAAAAAACAGAGCTGGAGGAATCAGACTCCCTGACTTCAGACTATACTACAAATCTACAGTAATGAAGACAATATGGTATTGGCACAAAAACAGAAATATAGATCAGTGGAACAGGATAGAAAGCCCAGAGATAAACACACACACCTGTGGTCAACTAATCTATGACAAAGGAGGCAAGGATATACAATGGAGAAAAGACAGTCTCTTCAATAAGTCGTGCTGGGAAAACTGGACAGCTACATGTAAAAGAATGAAATTAGAACACTCCCTAACACCATACACAAAAATAAACTCAAAATGGATTAAAGGCCTAAATGTAAGGCCAGACACTATCAAACTCTTAGAGGAAAACATAGGCAGAACACTCTACGACATAAATAACAGCAAGATCCTTTCTGACCCACCTCCTAGAGTAATAGAAATAAAAACAAAAATAAACAAATGGGACCTAATGAAACTTAAAAGCTTTTGCACAGCAAAGGAAACCTTAAACAAGACGAAAAGACAACTCTCAGTATGGGAGAAAATATTTGCAAATGAAGCAACTGACAAAGGATTAATCTCCAAAATTTACAAGCAGCTCATGCAGCTCAATATCAAAAAAAAACAAACAAACCAATCCAAAAATGGGCAGAAGACCTAAACAGACATTTCTCCAAAGAAGATATACAGATTGCCAACAAACACATGAAAGAATGCTCAACATCATTAATCATTAGAGAAATGCAAATCAAAACTACAATGCAATATCATCTCACACCAGTCAGAATGGCCATCATAAAAAAATCTACAAACAATAAATGCTGGAGAGGGTGTGGAGAAAAGGGAACCCTCTTGCACTGTTGGTGGGAATGTAAATTGATACAGCCACTATGGAGAATAGTATGGAGGTTCCTTAAAAAACTAAAAATAGAACCACCATACAACCCAGCAATCCCACTACTGGGCATATACCCTGAGAAAACCATAATTCAAAAAGAGTCATGTACCACAATGTTCATTGCAGCTCTACTTATAATAGCCAGGACATGAAAACAACCTAAGTGTCCATCATTGGATGAATGGATAAAGAAGATGTGGCACATATATACAATGGAATATTACTCAGCCATAAAAAGAAACAAAAAGGAGTTATTTGTAGTGAGGTGGATGGAGTTAGAGTCTGTCATACAGAGTGAAGTAAGTCAGAAAGAGAAAAACAAATACCGTATGCTAACACATATATGTGGAATCTAAAAAAAAAAAAAAACGGTCATGAAGAACCTAGGGACAAGATGGGAATAAAGACACAGACCTACTATAGAATGGACTTGAGGATATGGGGAGGGGGAAGGGTAAGCTGGGACAAAGTGAGAGAGTGGCATGGACATATATACACCACCAAACGTAAAATATATAGCTAGTGGGAAGCAGCCGCATAGCACAGGGAGATCAGCTCGGGGCTTTGTGACCACCTAGAGGGGTGGAATAGGGAGGGTGGGAGGGAGGGAGACACAAGAGGGAAGAGATATGGGGACATATGTATATGTATAACTGATTCACTTTGTTATAAAGTAGAAACTAACACACCATTGTAAAGCAATTATACTCCAATAAAGATGTTTTTAAAAAAAAAAAGAATCCGCCTGCCAATGCAGGGGACACGGGTTCGAGCCCTGGTCCGGGAAGATCCCACATGCCATGGAGCAACTAAGCCAGTGTGCCACAACTACTGAGCCTGTGCTCTAGAGCTTGTGATCCACAATTACTGAGCCCGCATGCCACAACTACTGAAACTCACTTGCCTAGAGCCCGTGCTCCGCAACAAAAGAAGCCACCGCAATGAGAAGCCCACATGCCCCAATGAAGAGTAGCCCCCTCTCGCTGCAACTAGAGAAAGCCCGTGTGCAGGAAAAAAGACCCAATGCAACCAAATATAAATAAATTAATTAATTTTTAAAAAATGTAGGCAAAGGCATCAATAGGTGATTCACAAAGAGGATAAATGAACTTCTCCTCTAACATGAAAATATATTTAACTTCATACATATACAAAAGTACATTTAGAAAACTAGTGAAATTTACAATAGAACAACAAGGAAATACCATTAACAGAGAGTTAGGAAATTAAATGTTGGTGAGGATATGGTGAGATGAGCACTCTTACCCATAACTCATGAAAATGTAAATTGATATGAGGCAGTACATACAACAAACTCCTCCTTTTCTTTCTGCAAAGTAATTTGACAAATTGTATAAAGAGCCTTCAAAATAGTCATTCATTTGGATCCAATAATCCCAACTTCTGGGATGTTATCCTTAAGATATAATTAGAGATGCAACCAGAAATTGATTGACAAGGATTTTTGTCAATGTTTTAATAATAGTATTAGATTCCAAATCCCAAAACATTAGAGACAATTTAGATGACCAATAGTGTGGAAATTATTAAATAGATTATGACTGGCTTATTGATAAGATATGGTTTATTTATTAATTCGTAAAACAAGAATTAGCTCTAAACCGTATATTCAGTATAATGCTAATTTTGTGAATATAGTAGGTAAATTATTCAAAAGGACAGAATTTATAAAATACATCAAACTGTTCAGCAGTTATTTATCAGTGGTGAAAATGTATATGATTTTTTTCTTTATGCTTATTTTTTCCCAAGAAGTCTAGACTGAACATATATTACTTTTGCATTAAAATTTATTTTTTAAAAGTAAGATGACACCATTAAATATGAAAATGTTATATTATGAGAGAAAGGCACAAATAGAAGAATGAAAGGACTGACAAAGAATGTTGATGACTGAAATTCCGGTCCTGAATGGTAGGTGTTGTGTACTATAAAACATGCACAGTAATTTCCAGCAAGGCATATGCAGCATATCTTCCCACCATGCTTAGACCAAGACTAGTTCACACACCACCTGGTCACCTGGAATTACTCTTTGTAGAGTTTAGGGGCTGTCTCTTTTTCTCCTGTCCTTTTCCTTCGGCTTTGCTTCCTGAAGTTCTCTTCTTACTTGAAGGCCTAACTCCTCCATGAAATCTTTCTCCACCTCAAGGCACTGCAACGTCTATTCCACTAGAAGTCTAGAGTATATATTGTCTATATCTCTCATTTTGTACTTAAATTTTATTGTCCTGTTTTTTGGGTTCTTTTTTTACTTTGAGATTTTGATGCCTTAACTGGATTTTTAAACTCCACCAGGGAAGGGATAATATTGAAAATTCTTTTATTGCCCTATTCAGTCATTCAAGAAATATCTTTTGAGCACATAGCATGTGTACTAGACACTGTTTGAGGTGCTAGGGACAGACAGGTGAAATTTTAAAAAGAGAGAAAAAAATCCGTGCCGTCAAAAGCTTACCATCTAGTGTTGGAGCCTGATAATTGGTGCCATGTCATACGTGTTGCAAATCCATAGTAAACTGTGACAACGTAACGAAGTAACGAAGACAGAAACAACGACCAAGAAAAATGTATTCATTTTCTGTTGCTGCCATGACAGATTGAACATACAATTTAATGGCTCAAAACTACATTCATTTATTAGCTCACAGCTTTTGGGTCAGAAATCTGGGTACAGTGTAGTTCAGCTGGGTCTTCTGTTTAGAGTCTCACAAGAATAAAATCGAGGTTTCGGCATGGCTGTACTCCTTACTGGAACTTCTGGGAAAGGATCCACTTCCAAACTTATTCAGGTTGTGGGCAGAATCCAGTTTCTTGAAGTGGTAGGACTGGGGTCCCTGTTTCTTTGCTGGGTGTCCACTGGGAGGCCTTACCACCTAGAGGCCCCTCTTTGACTCCTGCACATGGCTCCCTACATCTCAGTACCAGTAGCAGTGCACTGAATCCTTCTCACACTTGGACTTTCTCTGACTTCTTTTGCTGCATCTCTTGCCTCCAGTTGGAAAAAAAAATTCTCTGCTTTTAAAGATGCATGGGATTAGGTTATGTCCACCTGAATGATCCAAGATAATCTCCCCAACTTAAGGTCCATAACCTTAACTACATCTGCAAAGTCTCTTTTGCCTTATAACATAACACATTCACTGGAGCCAGGGCTTAAGGTGTAGACATCTCTGTGAGGGCAGTTCTGCCTACCACAAATAGTAATAGCAACGAACAACTGTATGGAAGGCTCCCGACTGAAATGACGGACTCAACTCAAGAAATTTAATTGAATTCCATGAAGCCTAATGTTTTTTCTTCTCATGAGAAACATTTCTACCATAAGCCTGATTTTCTGATGACCAGATCTAGAACACATTGATACTCTTTTGTTTGTCAATGTTTGGAATTAATAGAAACCATTTTTAGCCATAGCTGTGTTTTCTCCTAATTACCCAAATCCCATTTTTGTTGGTTCAACTAATTTTTTCTCACCTTTGTCCTAACATCAGTCAGACGTTGAGAAACCCAAGGAACAAGAGAAGTTTGTTTGGTGGGGTTGGGGACAGAGAAAGCCGAGCTATGTATTACCTCATAACAGTAAATGATGCAGTTTCCCCACAGGACAAGATCAGATCCTGCGGTAAATAAAAAGAGCACCTGAGGTGTGGGAACATTAGAGAGAAAACTGTCTGGCCTCTTTGGAAATGGAAAGAACCGAGTGGTCAACGACTCATCCTGTGGCACCACAAACAGACTTTCAAGAGATTGTGGAGGGTAAATGCCAAATTCATATGACAGACAGCTCTTTTAAGGCTTGTACAGTGCCACTTATTCATCTGAGGGGGCACAAGGAAATGCCTTCAACCCTGATCCCAGACGCAGAAAGGAGCCCAGGTTCACGCTCCTCCCTGCCAAGGACAGAGCGCTGCTCAACTTAATCTTGCCCATGAGGTGAACCAGCCGCCCGGGCCCGCTAATGACATCACATCTTGAGGGGTGAAGAAAATAAAACTGTGGGAGTTTTTTTCTTAGCATGAAATGTATTCAAAGCCCATTTCCACTGCCATGTCTGAGCATCAGTGTTAGTTGGGAAGAAAAATAACTAGAGAAGAAAAATTTTCTGTAGTTAATATTGGATTTTGGGAGGCAACCAAATTAGAAAACATAGGCAAAGGTGTTTCATCAATTTGAAGCAGAAAGGTTTTTTTAAAGCTGGTTGCTATTACTACACTCAATTCCAACACCTTTATCTCGCCAATGAGACAACTGACTCCAGAACAGCTTGACTTTCTCAAGATTATGTCATTCCTGCTCAAAGAACATTCAAGGGCTGTCCATTGCCCACCAGAAAAAAAAAAAAAAAAAGTTTAAATCTTTTAGACTTTCACTCAAGGCTTTTTTTATCTTGATACAGATTACTTTACACATCAAATCACCAATTAATTACTGAACAGCTACTAAGGTCAAGACAGTTTCAGGTGCAGTGGGCATAGGCAGAATCACTAAATATGTTTTATTCTTAAAATATGTTCTAGGGCTTCCCTGGTGGCGCAGTGGTTGAGAATCTGCCTGCTAATTCAGGGGACACGGGTTCGAGCCCTGGTCTGGGAAGATCCCACATGCCACGGAGCAACTAGGCCCGTGAGCCACAACTACTGAGCCTGCGCGTCTGGAGCCTGTGCTCCGCAACAAGAGAGGCCGCGATAGTGAGAGGCCTGCGCACCGCGATGAAGAGTGGCCCCCGCTTGCCACAACTAGAGAAAGCCCTCGCACAGAAACGAAGACCCAACACAGCCAAAAATAAATAAAATTAAAAAAAACAAAAAACAAAACAGATGACAAAAAAGGGAACCAGAGCTATAAATTAAGCATTAAAATTAAAAAAAAAATGTTCTATTTCCCACAGGGACAACTACTCTAATTAAACTCATCTGCCTACTATACTCCAAACTGACTCTTGATTTTCCACCTTGGCATCTTTATTCACACCATCTCCCTCACCTGAAATGCTCTCCTCTGTCACTACCTTTTTCTTTCAAAACCTTACCCATCCTCCCAGCCCAGCTCAAACGCTCTCTCTTTTAGGAAGCTTTCCCACACACTACTAGACCAGTGGTTCCCAGCCAGGGCAATTTTTCCTCCCCAGGGGACATTTGGCAATGCCTGGGGACATTTTTGATGATCACAATGGGCTTCTATGAGTAAGGGCCAGGGATGCTGTTAAACATCCTATAATGCTTTGGTCAGCCCCCAAGACAAAGACTTCTACAGCCCAAAATGTCAGTACTGCTGAGGCTGTACGAGAATAAAGTGGAATCTCCACTTCTCAACTCGTACAACACCAAACGTATGAACAATCTTTTGGCATTTAGCATATATTTTGTTTTCTTTTTCTACCTTTTCCCTGTCTGCATGTGTTCTTTTCCTAAATGACTTGGAAGTTTGTAAAAGAGAGGAGCAATTTTATGCTGTTCAGCATGTCCTTCCATGTTTGATCCCATGCCTATTGTAAGCACTGAAAAAAAATCTCTATCGATAACAGTGACAAAATACACTTTACTCTTCAGTACCAACAAGCACTCGGGCTTACGGTTATCACTGCCATGGCTCACCAGTTCCAACTTCCCTCATTTTTATGCTGCATCTGCAACTCCCCCTGCTTTCATGAAGATGGGAAATCCCGATGAAAAAAATTGCCAGAATCCTAAATTGGTGAAATGAGTTGGGCTCAAGTTGAAAAAGCAGTGTCTCAAGTTTGGCACAATACAAAGACATGTACTTAAACCTCTGTTTCATTTGATCATCTCTTTCCCCACAAGCACACTTCATTACAGTACCCTGTTCTCTCCATACAACTCCTCAAGAGCTTGGAGTAGAAAAGAGAAGGAGTCAGGTTCCGGGGGCAATGCCTCCACTTCCGGTTATGGCTGATGTAGGGGGAAATGTCCCCAAAGCAGAACAGGGTTAAAAACTCCACATGCCCTCAGCACTAACAAGATTATCCTTCACCTTACTCCCGTATGGAATTCAAAATAAGTTTAACAAAGTTATAACTTCTCACATGGCGTCTACTTCTACACTGGTACTTTTAAAAAATATCTAATTCAGACAAAATCTTTCTCTCTCTCTCTCTCATATTCATATTCTCTCCTCCTTCCCTCCCTCTCTCTCTCTCCCTCTCTCTCTCTCTCTCTCTCTCCCCCCACCCCCATTTTGACAATGCCCTCGGCATACACTTAGTCTTCCCGGAGGAAAATCAACAGGGATCAAAAGGAATGGTCACTGTCTGACATCCCTATCTTAACAATGTTGAAAAATATTCTTTTTTAGAAAAGGTATTTCTATGAACACAAAATTAACTAAATAGGGACATTTCCAAAAATCTAATCTAATGGATGTCTGGCCTATCCCTATAATTAATCCAGAAAACTTCAGGGAGAATAGAACCACATCTTCATTAAATTTTTTACTAGAACAGAGATTTTCAATGAGAGGAGGGAGGAAGTGATTTTGCTCCCCAGATACGGTTGTCAGACTCAGCACATGAAAATACTGAATGCTTAGTTAAATTTGAATTTTAGATAAAGAACCAAAAAAAAGGTTTTTTCAAATAAGTGCTTCATGTAAAATAATTTATTTAATCCCCACAACTTTAAAAGGTAGGTATGAACTGGTGCTTAGAGAATTTAAACAGATTGCCCTAGACACAAAGCTGAGAAGAGATGGGTTTGAATCCAGGTCTGATTCCAGGGACCAATGGCTTGAACATTCTGATATTTACCAGGTCAGAACATATTCTTCAACATGATCAAAATAAGTTTTTAATATAAATATGTCCCATTCAACATTTCAGACAAACATATATTTTTTTAAATGCATGCTCTCATGTCTTTTCTTTTTTTGTTTTTAAATTTATTTACTTATTTATTTTATCTTTGTGTTGGGTCTTTGTTGCTGCACACGGGCTTTCTGTAGTTGTGGCGAGCAGGGGCTACACTTCCTTGTGGTGTGTGGGTTTCTCACTGTGGTGGCTTCCCTTGTTGCGGAGCACGGGCTCTAGGCACGTGGGCTTCAGTAGTTGTGGCACGCAGGCTCAGTAGTTGTGACGCACAGGCTTAGTTGCTCCACGGAGTGTGGGATCTTCCCGGACCAGGGCTCGAACCCGTGTCCCCTGCATTGGTAGGCTGAATTCTTAACTGCTGCGCCACCAGGGAAGCCCCAAACATATTTTAAAATTATTCATTCTTTATCTGATATACAAATTTAACTAGCATCCTGTATTTTTATCTGACAATCTATCCACAGGGGACATTTGGCAAAGTCTGGAGACAATTTTGGGTGTTAAGACTAGGGAAGATGCTACTGGCATGGGTAAAGGCCAGGGTTGCTGCTAAACATCCTACAGTGCATAGGACAGCCCACCGCAACAAACAATCATCCAGTCCAAAACGGCAGCAGTGTCAAACTTGAAAGATCCTCATTTATAGGACAGCCCACCGCAACAAACAATCATCCAGTCCAAAACGGCAGCAGTGTCAAACTTGAAAGATCCTCATTTAGAATCACCTTTGAGAGCATCTAATCTGCCCTCTTATTTTAGTTAGAGAGGAACAGAAGACCCAGAGGAGTCAAAGTAGCATTCTCTAAGCCTCACCGCTAATTACTTTCCAAGTTGGTCAACTTGGAGGCACACCCAGAAAACTAGTTGCATTTCTGTGTGGCCCAGAAATGTTACCTACTAAAGCAGATACACTTAAGCTATCCAAGTGTATTCCTTCAGACTTCTCCAATAGAGAACATCAATCAAGTCCCTGGGTGGCCTCTGGCTGGGAGGAAGAGGAGGTATAGGGCTTGGGACAAAATTTTTGTTCAAATATTTTTCTAAATCTTTTTCCCCAAACTTAATTTTATTTATAGGAAAGGAAAAGATGAGTGAAAACGCTGGCTTGGAATGAGTTACGATGATGTCTACCCCACCACCCCTCACATTTTCTTTGACCTACAAAGATACATTGTCTGAGTCTTTAAGAGAGCTAAACTTTCCTTTTTCAAGGACTTCCCTGCTCTTGGATGTGGGGAAATTGCTTAAATAGAAAGCAACCCAAAGAAGTTATTAAGTATTACAAAAGGAAAATGAAGGCATTGATGAAACGTACTAGAGATTATTTGGGGGATGGGCAAATGTCAAAAGAAATTACACGAAGCGGTGTACTGAAAATGTATTCAGACCTCAACTCTTACCACATAAGGTTTGCCTGGAGGCCCCAAAGCAAGCAGCATGGCTCATCTAAGTATAGAGCTAGCCAAGATAATCTAATGAGCTAAGAATCTAATGACACTATACACTGTCTCTGATCCTGCTTGGTTTTATTTTAACAGACGGATTTTTTTTTTTTAACATCTTTATTGGAGTATAATTGCTTTACAATGGTGTGTTAGTTTCTGCTTTATAACAAAGTGAATCAGCTATACTTATACATGTATCCCCATATCTCCTCCCTCTTGCGTCTCCCTCCCACCCTCCCTATCCCACCCCTCTAGGTGACAGACCAATTTTTATTGCTTCTCTTCTGTGAGTGTCTGTGAGGATTCCCTGCCACTGCTTACTGAAAATTTTTCTTAAGTTATGAGTTGAGTTTTCTCAAATGCAGTTTTTAAAATATTCATTCAGCATGTTCTTAACTATTAGTATGAATTTTTGGCAGGTCTGAAGAGGAGTAATTGCTTTAACCACATCATCTAACTAAAGAAATACCCATCTTACTAAAAGAATTTTTACATGAAACATAAAAATGAATTTAGGAAGGGCATATCCAATTGGAGATTTGGGGAAAGAGTTTCTCACTTCCTTCCCATCCCCTCAGCTCACTGTCAAACTTTCAAAAGAAAGTTTTAAAACTTTGCCATTATCGTTGTCCTTTCCAGGCCTGGTACAACTAATTTCTGAACCCACTGCTTTTTAAAATCCTCTTGGAACATCCACTCTGCCATTGTTATTTATACTAACGTCCACATTCCCTTATGGACACATAATTTCCAGTTGCTTTTTTGACCCACTGATTTTAACAGGGATGCATTTCAACTGCAGCCTTCCAATTGTCAGACGGTTCCTGTCTCCTAATATTTAGGTTACCCACACACTTTGCATTCCCGAGAGAATTAGAAGATAATTGTCAGAATCCTCAGACACTTATGAGTTTTCTGGAAGCCAACTTTCCTAAAGTTTTACATGAATCACTTCAAGTAAGTTAATTATAAGTAACTCCAATCAAATGTTATTTTGAGGAAGGAAATGCTACTGACTCCTGGCTCTAATTTTCATCTTATTTGGGAAACACTTGGGCCACAACACAGCCAGTAGAGATGGCAGTGGTCCTATGACTAGGAGTCCCCAGAATTGCTTCTGCCAGTGGCTCTGGACCTAAAAGACAGTAGAAAATCTCCACAGCCCCATAGATTAGAGCATGTCTAAGGACTCTTTGCTAAGAACCACAAGGGTTTGTTGCAATCTCCACAACTATAACCTTCCTCAAGGAATATAAGCCATCTAGAACCATCAATACCTCTTTTGCTGTCTCAGCAAATATATGAAGATTTTAAAGAGATGGAGACACTTTCCCCAGAATTTAATACCTTTTGGAGAAAGTCACCTTTCTGTCATTCTAAAGGCACTCAGCTCCTAAACACCTTTTTGAATGACTTAAGATCATTTTATGTACATTTATATATTTTAAAAAAGAAACAATGTTACTCTGAGGAAAATCTATCAAGTCCTAAGCAAACAGCTGAATTTTGTCTAGGAGTAATGTTAGATATTAAATCATTTCTATAGTTGCGAATTTAGTGTCAATAAATTATTTTACAAAGCAAATACCTTAGAATTTCAGTTATCTTAGAGGGAAATAATTATCAGAATTATTGATAATGATTTTCATTTTCCAGTAAGGCTTGACTGAAAAGTTCTTTTAGAATTGAGAATTCATCCCCTATTTCTGAGATTCCATTGTGAGCCCCAGAAAATAACTATGTTTCTATACACCTCATCTCAGAAGATAACGAAAGCAATATGGCCAAAAGTCAGTATAAAAGACCGAGCTTATCTGCATGTTTAAAAAAAAATCTGTTGAATTAGAATACTTGTTAGCTTTTTAATTTTTCAGCTTTGGTGGACATGATTTGTTTATAAGAGAGATAAGACATGTTGATAAAAATAGAACTGGTCCAAACAAGCTGATTTATGAAGAAATATTTAGTACGTTCAAGTTTTTCTGCGGCCAAGATGTTGGGTATATAACTCATGCAGTGTTTACTGTAAACACGCCCCTGCCACCCCGCCACAGACCTTCCTTTCTATCTGACCTTTCACTTTGTTACAGTCATCTCAACAAATCTAATTCCAATAAATCAGGTCTCTCCTACTCTTTGAATCTGGTTTGTAGAGAACTTCAACCCATCAAAAATTATAATAATAACAATAGCTAACACATACAGCCCTACTATGTGCTAGGCATTGCTCTAAACTAAATCATCTTGCATGATCATCAGAACTACCTTATGAAGTGGTACCATTATCATTCCGATTACACAGGTGAGGAAGCTGAGACACAGAGAAGTTAAATACTTTGTGTAATATTGCAGCTGGGTTCCAGAGTCCATTCTTTTACTGCCTTACCTGACATCATAGAAGAATATTTACTGACTTGGACCTAGAATTTTTCCTTTGCTTAAAATTATGTTTACATACATATTTTAAAGGGATCATATGGGGTTTTTTACTCAACACAATGTTATGACTATTTTTCCAAGCATTCATAGGGTGAAGAGAAAAGCTACGTCAATTGTTCTTAAAGCACAGAACCAACTGAGAAATCTGTCCTGATTGGGATATCATTTCCCTCAGGAAACTTGCAACTTGAGACACATGGTATAGTAAGAGAGTCATGCCTGGACTAGACTTTGATCCCAGATCTAAGGGACATGGGCAATTATTTAATTTCTCTGGACCACTTTTATTCTCTGATTTTCAAAGTAAGGGCGTGAAATGAGGTAATCTCCAGATTCTATGCACTAAGGTGCCTGGACGTACGCACTGGAAAACAAACACTCCAGAATTCGTACCGAGCACCACGTTAGCAAGTGTGAAGCGTGTGCATGTGACACACATGCTCAATGGAAGGGAGGACAGGATGTGAGTGATCAGGTGGGATGACAGAAGGCAAGAACTTTCTGGGCGTGGGGGGTGGGGGGTAGGGGACAGTGACTTGTGCAAAGGTGTGGCAGCCCCAGAGGCAACCAGGACATGAGTGAGTTGTTGGCAGTGTCCTTTCCCAGCAGTGCGTCTTTACCTCTCTGCCTACATCCTCAGTTTCCTTGTTCACACCCCATATTTGGTACAATCCTTCCCATCACTTCTCTTTCTCCCCCTGCCAAGGTGAAGCCCACAGGGACCTGCTCTGTCTGAGTAGCTCATTTCTTTAGGGCCCGGCTCCAGATACATTACAATCAGAAGTGATGTTTGAAATATTTAACAACCAATCAGAATGATGCCAGCTGCCATGTTGAAGTGAGGTTTTGAGGCCCCCTGCGGCATAAGTTTGAATGCTTTAGTTTCTGGATTGTAGGGAGGCCCAGAGGATCTCAGTGGAGGGGCCGCACAGCGGCAACGGCAGGGTCACCAGCCAAACGGGAGCACACTGTCTCAGTTAGAACAGACAGCAGCTATAAACAATCAGTTTGCCCATCCTGGCGTGTACCAACTTAGCATAAATTCTGCCAATAACAAAAATAATTGAAAATAAGATAAAATCTTTATCAATTAGATCATATATGTACAAACACATGTACACATGTGCGTGCTTGTGTATATGTCCATACACATATCAATAGCCATGGATATATATATAGCTATGCACAGCAGCTGCTTAAAACAATCCCCTTCTGCGCTCACTCTAAACTCTAGAAAATTCTCTCTCAAACGCAAGCCAAGCTTACTACCCAGGCTCTCTTTTCACTCTCCTGTCATCCCACGGCTGTCTGGGGTGCAGAGGTGGGACTTCCATGCAAGTAACCACCACCCCTTTACTTGTTCTTCCTTTCTAGGCATCTCTGTAGCATCTCCTCTTTGCCACCAACTCCATCAGGACCACAGTGGCCCAAGAGCCATCTAGGTGGAGGTAGGAGGCTTCAGGAGAGGGGGCTACAGGGTGGGGGAGGGTTAAAGACGGTGGCTCCTCAGATATTTGGTTATTTTCCATTGTCATATGACCTCATATGTACGTGAGAGCTTCACAGTGGCAACAGAATAAAAAATGAGCACATTGTAGGACTTCCCTGGTGGTCCAGTGGGTAAGACCCCATGCCTCCACTGCTGGGGATGGGGGTTCGATCCCTGGTCGGGGAACTAAGATCCCACATGCCCCACGGCGTGGCCAAAAGACAAAAAAAAGAGCACATTATATGTGAGAAATGTCCAGTCGAAATATTTAATTCATGGTAGGGAGTAAACAAGTGAGACTGATGAGATGAGGACATACCTGTGAGCAAAGGGCCTTAAGGCTGAGTGTCTGCATTTAGGACCTGTCCAGGGGCATGTGCACATCTTAGAACTGCTGCTTTCAGCACACAGCTCAAGCTCACTGTTGTGCCCCCTACATGCGCCATACGTCCTTCCCCTAAGATACGATCTCATGGAAAGGAGGAATCTCATTTATTCCACATAAACACTTCTTGGCCCTTAGCATCCAGTATGCAGAATAAGCAACTAATCATTGACTTATTGTGTTCTCTTATAACCTAACTGGTTACAGGGTGTGTGGGTATTGGGAGTGGGGTTAGGGTGAGGCTAAAGAGAAAGAAAAAGAACTAGCTAATTATGCTCGAGGATAAACTTAGTAAATATATATATATATATTTTTTTTTACATAAATATCTAGTTTAGCATTATGCAATTAAGAAAGCAAATCAGCTGAAAATAAACTATCTGAATGAGAGTTCCCTATGTTAACTCATGATTCTTCTGAAACTACCAAAACTTAAACAGTTTTCTGGGTATCATAAAACAAGAATCCTTGTGCATAACATGGGCCACTATGATATATCTGATCTAGAAAACAGCCAAAAATACGAGTCCTAACCAAATAGAAATATTAGGAAAAGCATTATGGAAGCAACATAGCTAAACCCAGAATAAACTATCTAATGTTTCTTATCTTAGTTTATTCATATTAATTCCTTTAGATTTCATGACTCTAACTCAGAGTTGATGAACTTTTCCTTATCACTTTATTTCTTTATCCAGAGATGTTTATAAATGGTCACATTTCTGAAAGAAGGTGCTAACTGAGTTGTTCACATTAGGACTGGTGAGCCTTTATTTAACAGGAGATAAAAGCAAGGTAGAGAAAGAGGAGGACAGCTGAAAAAATTGCTGTACTTCTGTGGGTTTTTTTCCCTAATCCATGTTTTATCAATTAAAACCACAGAAAACTATCTTGATGTCTAAATATTTAAAAGGAAATATTATGCTTCATAGAGGTCATTCTGGCATAGATGTTGGACTGTTCCATGTCTGCCCTTAAGAATCCAAGACATCAGACCCTTGATGTCATCCTTTTAAGATTATAAAGCTCCACGATTTTGATTAACTTGTTTTTATAGGACTCAGGCCTGATGCTCAAATACTTACATTTAATTAGTTCATTCTTTTAAATTAATAGCAAGGCTTTCTTCCCTATTACTTAAAAAGAAATTATTTATGCTGCAGTGATAAATAAAATATATTTAAAGTACAGTAATTTGGGTTTAACAGCTAAAAATATTATGGGGCTGGGAGGAAAAAAATACCAGCATATGTCCTAACATGGCATCAATATTAACAAAAAACGCTAAAGTGTTTTCTGCAAAAATCACAGAAAACCCCTGTGCCCGAGAGGGCACATCTCTGCGTGGGCACATCCCTGCCTGCACAGAAACATTCCCTTTTTTAAAGCCAAAATTAATGCCTGGATATTTTGTGAATATTTGCAAAGCAAAATTTATGGACAGGTCTTCTCCTAGCTCTTGCTAAGAACAAAATGATGACATTTTTATCCCACCTCTCATAGCCAGCCAACTCTCACCTTCTGACGTACAAAAACTTGCATTAGTTCATTAACAGAGAATATATTTCCTTACTTATCAATAACACTATGTCCCTCCCTGATTGTTCTCCCAAATCTGGACCTGCTTATCCAGCAGCCTATTCAACTACTTTAGCAGACATCCTAAATCCAGGATGTCTAAAGCTCAATTCCTAATCTTTCCCTTAAGCTGCTCCTCCTCAGCCTTCCCTAGCTCTGTGAATGGCAACTCCATCATTCTACTGGCTCAGGTGAAAACTCTGGTATCCTAACTGACACTCCCTTTCTCTAACATCCACTTCTAATTCATCCAGATATTTATCATTGTACTTAAACAATACATCAGGGTCTGACCACTTCTCACCACTACCACCCTAGAGCCAGCTGCCATCAGTTTCTGCCCTGGATATTGCGACAGCTTCCAACTGGTCTTCCTGCTTCTGTCCTTGTACCACTGCAGTGTCTTCTTGACACAGAAGCTACACTGAACCTTTTAAAACTTCAGTCAGATCATGTCCCTTCTCCGCTCCAAACCCTCTTGGAGTCATAATCAAAGCTCTTACAATGGCCTACAAGACCCTATTGATCTGCCCATATGTTACCTCTCAGACCTCTTCTCCAGCTACCCTCCTGTTCACTCTGCTCCAGCCACTCATCTTGCTATTTCTTGAACATGACGCTCATGTCCCCAACATAGGTCTGTGCCCTACTGCTCTCTCTGCCTAGAATGCTCTTTGCCCAGATATTCACATGGCTTACTCCCCACTTCTTTCAAGTCTTTATTCGAATGTCAGCTGCAAAGTGAGGCATAACCTGACGACCTTACTTAAAATTATAATCCTTATTTCTCTATCCTCACCCAGCACTCCTGATTCCTCTTACTCTGTTTTATGTTTTATTTACATTTTATTTTTCATAACATTTATCACCTTAAAACTTGTGATATGATTTACTTACATATTATGCTTATTATTTGTAATACATCCCCACCCTGGCATGTAAACTCCACAAGGAAAGTGATCTTTGTCTATTTAGTTTACTCATATATCCCAAGAAGCTGAAGCAGTACCTAGTACATGGCAAACATTTCACAAATGTTTGTTGAATTCATGAGTGGATGAATGAATGCAACGCTTTATCAAATAGTGGGAATTCACTGCTACTCTTCATACATGTATTCATTCATACATATATCCACCAACAATGTCATCAATCACCCAGTACCTATTCTACGCTCAGTGTGTATCCATACTCCATTTCCCCCTTAGACAATCTGACTAATCTACAGAGATAAGTATACTAATATACTAATCTACAGAGATAGATATACTAATATACTAATCTACAGAGATAAAACTATTGGAATGGAAAGAACCTAAATTAAGAGGTTATCTAGCTCAGTACTGTCCAATGGAGCTTTCTGCAATGACAGAAATGGTCTCTATCTGTGCTGTCTGTTACAGTAGCCACTAGTCACAAGGACTTGAGCACTTGAAATGAAACTAGAATAATTGAAGAACTGAATTTTTATTTTATTTTATGTTAGTAAATTTAAATTTAAATAGTCACATACTCATATCAGATAAAATAGACTTTAAAGTAAAGAACGTTACAAGAGACAAAGAAGGACACTACATAATGATCAAGGGATCAATCCAAGAAGAAGATATAACACTTATAAATATATATGCACCCAACATAGGAGCACCTCAATACATAAGGCAACTGCTAACAGCCATAAAAGAGGAAATCGACAGTAACACAATAATAGTGGGGGACTTTAACACCTCACTTACACCAATGGACAGATCATCCAAAATGAAAATAAATAAGGAAACAGAAGCTTTAAATGACACAATAGACCAGATAGATTTAATTGATATTTATAGGACATTCCATCCAAAAACAGCAGATTACACGTTCTTCTCAAGTGCGCACGGAACATTCTCCAGGATAGATCACATCTTGGGTCACAAATCAAGCCTCAGTAAATTTAAGAAAATTGAAATCATATCAAGCATCTTTTCTGACCACAATGCTATGAGATTAGAAATGAACTACAGGGAAAAAAACGTAAAAAAGACAAACACATGGAGGCTAAACAATACGTTACTAAATAACCAAGAGATCACTGAAGAAATCAAAGAAGAAATCAAAAAATACCTAGAGACAAATGACAATGAAAACACGACGACCCAAAACCTATGGGATGCAGCAAAAGCAGTTCTAAGAGGGAAGTTTATAGCTATACAAGCCTACCTAAAGAAACAAGAAAAATCTCACGTAAACAATCTAACCTTACACCTAAAGAAACTAGAGAAAGAAGAACAAACAAAACCCAAAGTTAGCAGAAGGAAAGAAATCATAAAGATCAGAGCAGAAATAAATGAAATAGAAACAAAGAAAACAATAGCAAAGATCAATAAAACTAAAAGTTGGTTCTTTGAGAAGATAAACAAAATTGATAAGCCATTAGCCAGACTCATCAAGAAAAAGAGGGAGAGGACTCAAATCAATAAAATTAGAAATGAAAAAGGAGAAGTTACAACAGACACTGCAGAAATACAAAGCATCCTAAGAGACTACTACAAACAACTCTATGCCAATAAAATGGACAACCTGGAAGAAATGGACAAATTCTTAGAAAGGTATAACCTTCCAAGACTGAACCAGGAAGAAACAGAAAATATGAACAGACCAATCACAAGCAATGAAATTGAAACTGTGATTAAAAATCTTCCAACAAACAAAGGTCCAGGACCAGATGGCTTCACAGGTGAATTCTATCAAACATTTAGAGAAGAGCTAACACCTATCCTTCTCAAACTCTTCCAAAAAATTGCAGAGGAAGGGACACTCCCAAACTCATTCTATGAGGCCACCATCACCCTGATACCAAAACCAGACAAAGACACTACAAAGAAAGAAAATTACAGACCGATATCACTGATGAATATAGATGCAAACATCCTCAACAAAATACTAGCAAACAGAATCCAACAACACGTTAAAAGGATCATACACCACGATCAAGTGGGACTTATCCCAGGGATGCAAGGATTCTTCAATATACGCAAATCAATCAATGTGATACACCATATTAACAAACTGAAGAAGAAAAACCATATGATCATCTCAATAGATGCAGAAAAAGCTTTTGACAAAATTCAACACCCATTTATGATAAAAACTCTCCAGAAAGTGGGCATAGAGGGAACCTACCTCAACATAATAAAGGCCATATATGACAAACCCACAGCAAACATCATTCTCAATGGTGAAAAACTGAAAGCATTTCCTCTAAGATCAGGAACGAGACAAGGATGTCCACTCTCACCACTATTATTCAACATAGTTCTGGAGGTCTTAGCCACGGCAATCAGAGAAGAAAAAGAAATAAAAGGAATACAAATTGGAAAAGAAGAAGTAAAACTGTCACTGTTTGCGGATGACATGATATTATACATAGAGAATCCTAAAACTGCCACCAGAAAACTGCTAGAGCTAATTAATGAATATGGTAAAGTTGCAGGATACAAAATTAATGCACAGAAATCTCTTGCATTCCTATACACTAATGATGAAAAATCTGAAAGAGAAATTATGGAAACACTCCCATTTACCATTGCAACAAAAAGAATAAAATACCTAGGAATAAACCTACCTACGGAGACAAAAGACCTGTGTGCAGAAAACTATAAGACACTGATGAAAGAAATTAAAGATGATACCAACAGATGGAGAGATATACCATGTTCTTGGATTAGAAGAATCAACATTGTGAAAATGACTATACTACCCAAAGCAATCTACAGATTCAATGCAATCCCTATCAAATTACCAATGGCATTTTTTACGGAACTAGAACAAATCATCTTAAAATTTGTATGGAGACACAAAAGACCCCGAACAGCCAAAGCATTCTTGAGGGAAAAAAACGGAGCTGGAGGAATCAGACTCCCTGACTTCAGACTATACTACAAAGCTACAGTAATCAAGACAATACGGTACTGGCACAAAAACAGAAACATAGATCAATGGAACAAGATAGAAAGCCCAGAGATTAACCCACGCACCTATGGTCAACTAATCTATGACAAAGGAGGCAAAGATATACAATGGAGAAAAGACAGTCTCTTCAATAAGTGGTGCTGGGAAAAGTGGACAGCTACATGTAAAAGAATGAAATTAGAATACTCCCTAACACCATACACAAAAATAAACTCAAAATGGATTCGAGACCTAAATGTAAGACTGGACACTATAAAACTCTTAGAGGAAAACATAGGAAGAACACTCTTTGACATAAATCACAGCAAGATCTTTTTTGATCCACCTCCTAGAGTAATGGAAATAAAAACAAAAATAAACAAATGGGACCTAATGAAACTTCAAAGCTTTTGCACAGCAAAGGAAACCATAAACAAGACGAAAAGACAACCCGCAGAATGGGAGAAAATATTTGCAAATGAATCAACGGACAAAGGATTAATCTCCAAAATATATAAACAGCTCATGCAGCTCAATATTAAAGAAACAAACACCCCAATCCAAAAATGGGCAGAAGACCTAAATAGACATTTCTCCAAAGAAGACATACAGACGGCCACGAAGCACATGAAAAGATGCTCAACATCACTAATTATTAGAGAAATGCAAATCAAAACTACAATGAGGTATCAACTCACACCAGTCAGAATGGGCATCATCAGAAAATCTACAAACAACAAATGCTGGAGAGGGTGTGGAGAAAAGGGAACCCTCTTGCACTGTTGGTGGGAATGTAAATTGATACAGCCACTATGGAGAACAATATGGAGGTTCCTTAAAAAACTGAAAATAGAATTACCATATGACCCAGCAATCCCACTACTGGGCATATACCCAGAGAAAACTGTAATTCAAAAAGACACATGCACCCGAATGTTCATTGCAGCACTATTTACAATAGCCAGGTCATGGAAGCAACCTAAATGCCCATCAACAGACGAATGGATAAAGAAGTTGTGGTACATATATACAATGGAATATTACTCAGCCATAAAAAGGAACGAAATTGAGTCATTTGTTGAGACGTGGATGGATCTAGAGACTGTCATACAGAGTGAAGTAAGTCAGAAAGAGAAAAACAAATATCGTATATTAACGCATGTATGTGGAACCTAGAAAAATGGTACAGATGAGCCAGTTTGCAGGGCAGAGTTTGAGACACAGATGTAGAGAACGGACATATGGACACCAAGGGGGGAAAACTGTGGTGGGGTGGGGATGGTGTTGTGCTGAACTGGGCTATTGGGTTTGACATGTATACACTGATGTGTATAAAATTGATGCCTAATAAGAACCTGCAGTATAAAAAAACAAACAAACAAAACAACCAATACTAAACTTTCATTGGGTTATTTGTATGGAAATATGTTAATATAAATGTTTCAGACAATACATGAAACTTCTAAAAATCTTATATGTTCTGGTATAATGTTATAAGTCATAATCCTAGTTATTACCTTAAAATGTATATCTCAGAAATAACTAATTTTCTTGTCAACTGCATTATTATGAACTTTCATCAAATTTTTAACCGTGGTCATTTTTAAGTCTTTTGTCATTTACAGACAGTTCTGTGTGTACTCTGATGCCATTGCAAATATGTTCCTATAAAAGGGTTTCATCTTTAAGAAATTCATGGAAAAGACTCTGACAAGTACAGGTTTCTGGTAACTGACTGTACTGCTGAACTGAATGAATAAGCAGAACTGAATTTTCAGAACTCTAATGAAAAACTGATGAACTCATAAAATTGCTAACAAAAGATCAAGATGAAAAAAAAAATTAATTACATGGGACTGAGTGAACTGATGAGGATGAGTATAATTTTTGTGACTTTCTGTCTGAATTAAAAAAAAAAAATCCAACAAGGACTCAGAGGCAAAGAATATACAAATCAATTTTCACTGCAAAGTAAAGGAGCTGTTACAGTGGAGGATTACTGGACTGAATGTCAATATTATGACATAGTATGAGTGTGTTTCATGTTTGGTAATTGCAATCATTGTTGCTCTTGTTGTGGTCATCCATGTACAATGCTTGGTGTCAGTCTATTTATCTCTTGTAAAAATAAAATATAGTGTGTGTGTGTGTGTGTGTGTGTGTGTGAATAAATAAATAAATAAATAAATAAATAAATAAATAAATAGTCACATGTGGCTAGTGGGTCCTATGGTGGACAGCACAGCCCTAGTTCATCCTTCTGCCTCCACATAGGAGTCTCCCTAAGATACCCAAGGCAGGTCGTTAACTCTACTGTTTTCTTCCCTCATAAAAGATGACTAACGATTAATTAGCATTGCTTGCTAACTATCATTTCTGTGTCATGAATGTCTCTTCTTTCACAATTATTGGTACTTTGTCAACTAAGGTAAAGCTTTGATATTATATTAACCAATTTATAAAATATGAAACCTTCAGAATTTATCCTCTAAATCCAATAGCACATTCTACCTACTTCACTACTTGCATAACATAATTTACTTTTCTAACTTTATTTTACAACTTTACTGAGGTATTGTAATTGTTGTACAATAACCATGCATATTTCAAGTGAATAATTTGATGAGTTTTGACATAAGTATATACCCGTGGAACTATCACCATACATAATGTATTTTAAAGCTCAAATGGCCACACCACTGCTGACCATGAGGGCATCATTGTGTACATTGGGGGAAAGGGCCCCTTTTCTCTGAAAGTAAACACAGTACAGTGAAAAGAAGTGAGCTCAGTGACAGCTCTCATCTACCTCCTCAGCCAGAGCCTTCATACAGTGAATAGCACACAAGACCATAAATGGCAGTCCTGAAAACTGGCCTGTTAAACTTATTTTTAAAACATCCTCCTAAGGTTTTAAAAAGTACTCTGGTTTCCATTTCAAGGTGGCAGAATGGGAATAGATTATAGCTTCCTCTTCTCACTGCAAACCCTTAAGGTTTTAGAAAGGATTTTTTTAATCCATGTAACTGGAAAACAGTATCAACCTTTGGAGGACCATAAACTTTGAGAAAACACTGGAAGACAGAAAGCAGATGGGATTAGAATGAAGATTTAAAACCGCAGCTTACAACAAGAATAGGAGAATGTTGCCAAAAATGTTAGGAATGAATACCAAGGACAAGGGGGGTGGCGAGTTTGGGACAACAGACTGTGACTGTTAGAGAACAGCAGCACAAGCAGTCAAGAAGGTTGAACTGTGCACACCCCCTCTACCAATGCAGGCCACTTGTCGAGTCAAAGAGCAGAAACAAGAGTTGTTGCTTCAGCTGAAAGCAATGGGTATGGGAACTTGGGTCAAAGAAGCAAAACAGCATCCCAGATGCCCTGGGTGGCTGCAGCTACCCAAGAGGATGGAGACATCCCCTCGCCTACCAGAAGCTAGCCTCTGAGGCACTCCGCCCAGTGGCAGCCCTATCCCTCCTACATGCTCTTGAAAACAGACTGAAATACAGATTTCCAGCAGCAAATCCTGCCCCTGTGTCAAGCAACTGCAGGAACACATAGAATGGACAGCCTAACAATGAGTCTCAGCTTCAGGAACAAACATTCAGGAATCATTAAGCATTAGAAATAAGAGTTCTTTGTTTTAAAAAAGTGAAGAACTTACATCAAGGAACCAAAATTAATAAAGAAGTTATAATAAGACTTTAGAATAAGTATAATTCATATCCATAGGGATATTTGTGAAGATATTAAATCCATAGAAAATGATCTATTAGAAATAAACAACTATTAAAATTTTGGTCATTGAAATAGAGTACTCAATAAGTGGGTGAAAGAATGGACAGGGTCAAAGAACAACTTTCTTAACCAGAATATTAAGCTAAGAAGTTCTTCCAATATGCAAGGAAAAGTGATGAAGGGACATAAAGTATAAAATGAAAGTTAGAAATCATGTAAAATAGACACAAACATTCAATCACCCATCTAATGGAGTTACTAAAAGAAATATTAGAAGTAATGAAGGAAGGTAATATATACATTAGTCACAATTTAAGGACTAACCAAGTGCTGAGTAAGATAAATTTTTAAAACTCACACCTAGGCATTATATTAACATTTCAGAAAACCAGGAATAAAGGAAACAAATCCTAAAATCTTTAGGAAAGAAAAAATATGGTCTACGGAGAATCTCCTTAACGATGAAAAAAAAGGAGCAAGGAAAAAAAAAAGTTAAACCTATAATTTTATACCTAACTAAACTACCATTCAGGTATGAAGATGAAACATGAAGGAATCAGTAAGTTTACCATTTATAATAACTCTTTGAAATAATTATCCCATTTAAAATAAAAATAAATATAGTAATAAGGAAGCAATGGTGAACAAAGAAATCCATTAAATTACATTATTAATCCTAATTGTGTTGATTTTTTAAAACAACAATGATAATTTTTAAAATAACAATGTAGAACCAAAAGTCCAAATAATCCCAACATGGGGGAAATAGTAATGAAAGGAAATGCTTCGAGTAAAACTGAAGTGTACAGAGATTTCATTTTGTTCAATGAATGTAGAGAGACACTGATAAATTCTGAATATTAATAGAAAATATATTTAGTTGCATGTGTTAAAAATTGAATAGCAATAGCAATTACTAGAAAAACAAAAAAAAAATTTATAATTTTTACACCATCAGGAAAAAAAGCAGAAGAAAATTGAATCAATCCAACAAAGGCAGAAAAAACTAGAAACAGTATTCAAATATACAACCCAAATTTACCAGCCCACAAAATTTTGTAGGCAACTATTACCAGCCCTTTAAAAAACAGAAATTCATATTTTAAACAAACAAGAATGGAAAAATATGAGAAGCTACCGACCTATTTAAGTATGGGGTCATAAGCTTTCCAAAAATTCAAAATAAGACTGCATAACGAAAGAAAAGTATAAACCAATATCACAAACATGGATGCAAAAACGCTAAATAAAATATTAGAAATGTAAATTCAGCAATCCATCAAAAGAATAATTCATTATTATCAGGCAAGTTTTATTCCAGGAATGCAAAGATAGATTTTTCTAATAATGAACAACCAATGTAATTCACTAACTTAGTCACATGATTTAGGAGAAAAATAATTTCAGTGATGCTCCAAAGACTCAACTGTGGAGCTATATATATGGTTGTGTGTGTGTCTGCACGTGCACATTGTGTGTGTGTGTGTGTGTGTGTGCATGTGTGTGTGTATGAAAACCAAGAACAAAACAAAGCTTCTTTAATTTGATCAAAGGTATCTACTGAACCTGCAAAATACAGCAAACATGAGACTTACTGGAAATACTGCCTTTAAGCTCAGTAACAAAACATGAATACTACTACTACTGTTCAGTATTAAACTGGACATCCTAGTCAATGGGATCAAATAAGTAAAACCATAATAGGTGGTATAAATATTGGCAAGTAAGAGACAAACTACCATTAATTACAAAGGACATGACAATCTACCTAGAAAATTAAAGGTATTTAAATAAAAGACTACTATAACTAAGAAGGAAGTTCAATTATATAGATGGCAAGATGCAAAATCAACGTTAAAAAAATCAACAACAGAGCTGTACGCAGGAGCTGACCCCAGCCCCTGCTGTCCCTGAGTCCCGGCCGCCTTCGCTCCGCCGCCCGCATCCTGAGCCAGTCATGTTGGAGCATCTGAGCTCCCTGCCCACGCAAATGGATCACAAGGGCCAGAAGCTAGCTGAACAGATGTTTCAGGGAATTATTCTTTTTTCTGCAATAGTTGGATTTATCTACGGGTACGTGGCTGAACAGTTCGGGTGGACTGTCTATATAGTTATGGCGGGATTTGCTTTTTTGTGTTTGCTGACACTTCCTCCGTGGCCCATTTATCGCCGGCACCCCCTCAAGTGGTTACCTGTTCAAGACTCAGGCACAGAAGACAAGAAACCAGGGGAAAGAAAAATTAACAGGCATGCTAAAAATAATTGATTGGGGTTTTCATGATTGAGCTTTACTACTGCATCTGCTTTTGTTTCGTGTGACATGAGTTAAATTGTTTTCATATCCAAAACATGAGCTAAAAACACCTATGCTCAGCTGTGTACAGATTTTGTTCTCTCTATATTTCACTTCTCTGTTGGGTTTTGATTTATAAATATTTTAGACCTTCTCTTCACAATCTTCCTCTGAAATGGAGAACAGAAAAC
Organism: Eschrichtius robustus; assembly: GCF_028021215.1. Taxonomy (NCBI): domain Eukaryota; kingdom Metazoa; phylum Chordata; class Mammalia; order Artiodactyla; family Eschrichtiidae; genus Eschrichtius; species Eschrichtius robustus. Next base: position 119,399,898 of record NC_090832.1, read on the forward strand.
ACAAGTATGCAAAGTTTCTTTCAGGTCTACAAAATAATGAAGAATAAAAGCCTCATAAATGATAATACAATTTAACTATCAAAGTTTTATAATTCATTATGAGTCGTCAGGCTGTTTTAATGTTTTCAAATAAAACTCACAGTGCAAAAAAAAAAAAAAATCAACAACGTTTCTATACTATTGGCATCAATGCTTTTTAAAATGTAATTGGGGGGAAAATCACATTCCCAATAGTAACAGAAATTAAATTATAAAGTCCTTGAGAATAAACTTAATAGAAATAATTAAAGCCTCTATGGAAAAAAATTACAAAACTTAATTAAAAAAACCAAAAATAGCCTGAATGAGGGAAGAAATATACCACATTCATAGATGAAAACCTCAATATTTTTAAAATGTAAATTCTATTTCAAATAAATATATAATTTCAACATAATCCTATTCAAAATACAACTATAATTTTTATGAAATTCTAAAATTTATACAAAAGATTGGATGAACAGTAGTAACTAAAGTCCTTTTTTTAAAAAAGAAATACAAAGAAAAGCAACCTGTCTAATAGATGTCAAGCATATTAGAAATCTATAGTAATTAGAACTATGAGGTATTATTGTTTAATACAAGCAGAAGAGAGTTCAGAAACAGACCCACGTACAAATAGGAATTTATTATCGTGTGTACTCGTTAAGAACAAAGACCCTATATTGGCACAAAAACAGACATGTAAATCAATGGAACAGAATAGAGATCCCAGAAATAAATGCACACACCTACGCTCAATTAATCTATGACAAAGGAGGAAAGAATATACAGTGAAGAAAAGACAGTCTCTTCAACAAATGGTGGTGGGAAAGCTGGACAAGAACATGTAAATGAATGAAATTAGAACACGCCCTCACATATACAAAAATAAACTCAAAATGGTTTCAAGACCTAAATATAAGACATGACACCAAAAAACTCCTAGAAGGTAATATAGGCAAAGCATTCTCAGACGTAAATCATAGCAATATTTTTTAGTTCAGTCTCTCAAAGCAAAAGAAATAAAAGCAAAAATAAACAAATGGGGCCTAATTAAACGTTAAGCTTTTGCACAGCAAAGGAAACCATCAGCAAAATGAAAAACAACCTATCCTATTTAATGGGAGAGAATATTTGCATATGATGCAACTGACAAGGGATTAATATCCAAAATATACAAACAGCACATACAATATCGAAAAAACAAATAACCCAATCAAGAAATGGGCAAAAGATCTAAATAAGCATTTCTACAAAGAAGACATACAGATGGCCAACAGGCACATGAAATGATGCTCAACATCACTAATTATTAGAGATATGCAAATCAAAGCTACAATGAGGTATCATTTCACACCGGTCAGAATGGCCATCATTAAAAAGTCCACAAACAATTAATGCTGGAGAGGATGTGGAGAAAAGGGAAACCTCGTACACTGTTGGCGGGAATGTAAATTGATGCAGCCACTATGGAGAACAATATGGAGGTGCCTTAAAAAACTAAAAATAGAGCTACCTTATGATCCAGCAATCCCACTCCTGGGCATATATTCAGAAAAGATGAAAAAAAAAGATACATGCACCCCAATATCCATAGCAACACTATTTCCAATAGCCAAGACATGGAAGAAACCTAAGTGTCCATCAACAGACAATTGGCTTAAGAAGATGTGGGAGATATACATATATACAAACATTACTCAGCCATATATATATATATATATATATATATATATATATATATGAAACTATTAGAAGTAAATATAGGCAAATATGTACAACCTTGGAGTCAGGAAACCATCTGAAATAATATGCATAAAAGGAAAAGTTGTAAAAGAAAATATAATAAATTTGACTACATCAAAATTTAAAACACCTTAATGACCAAAGCACTTTAAAAGGTAGAAGATAAGCAACATAAAGAACAAAAAAGGGTTAGAATAAATCATTTAAAGAAAGAAAAAACCTGAACTAATTGAAAAATGGGCAAAGGATATAAATTGGTAATTCACAGAAGAAATAATAAAAATGATCTAGCTTTGGGCTTCCCTGGTGGCGCAGTGGTTGAGAATCTGCCTGCCAGTGCAGGGCACACAGGTTCGAGCCCTGGTCTGGGAAGATCCCACATGCCGCGGAGCGACTAGGCCCGTGAGCCACAATTACTGAGCCTGCGCGTCTGGAGCCTGCGCTCCGCAACAAGAGAGGCCGCGATAGTGAGAGGCCCGCGCACCGCGATGAAGAGTGGTCCCCGCTTGCCGCAACTGGAGAAAGCCCTCGCAAAGCAACGAGGACCCAACACAAACAAAAATAATTAATTAATTAATTAATTTAAAAAAAAAAAAAATTCAGGGCCTGGGGTCCTCTGTCCCCCAGAAAAGAAAAAAAAAAATGATCTAGCTTTATATAAACTGTTGCTCAGTCTTACTTTAACAGAGGAAATTAAAATTCAATGAGTAACTCTTACCTAGCTGGAGGGAATATAAGTACAAGGATAACCATTAAGAGGTGATTTTGCATAACCCATCATTCCGAAATTCTACTGTTAATATCTCCCCCAGAGAGCCACCTGCCCAAGGAAGCAAGTACAAGGATCTTCCCTGGAATGTTGTTTGTAACAGTGAAAAGTTCAAAAACAACCTAAATATTCGTAACAACAGGAATGGCTAAATAAATAATTGTGCACCCTTTCTGTGGAAGATCATGCTGCAAGTTTCTATTGATAAAATGAGGTGGACCTGTAAATACTGACATGAAAAATTGTCTAAGCCATATTGTTAAGTGAAAAAATGGATACATCATTTATGTTAAAATACATACACACATAGATATCTTTTCTATGGGCAACTCCATGGAGAAAAGTCTGGAAGCATATATATTACATTGTTAATAGTGACTATTTCTAGAGAGAGGACTAAGATAGGAGGCATTGGAGAGGGGAATAATCAAGGGGTACTCCAGTTTGATCTATTAAGTTCTAATTTCTTAATAAGGAGAATCTACTGCTAAGGAAATTTTAAATGATTTTTTAACGTATAAACTTTTTAATATATGTCACAAATTTGGAAGACAAGTGATGAAGTTATCATAAACTGTAAACAAAGTTGCTTTAAACTGATGAAATGAACAAAACAACACTCATTAAAATCTAGGCTATTTCTTTCTTTCTTTAAGTTATTTCTTCCTACCATTCACAGTACCAGAGAATCCAAAGAAACCGCATCACACCATACCCTTTACCCTCTGGTCTTAAAAAAAAAAAAAGAAAGGTGATCTTGGGTGGGGCTTTATTTTTTGTGGCTGTTTTTTGGATGAGGTTTAAATTACCCACCCAGGATGCTGTGATGTAAGTGCTCTTTCATTTGTAATGTGATTACTCTGGAAACAAGAGTCATCTTCTTAAGGCAATTATAACATGTGAATGTTAATTTAACAAAATAGTCCCTCTCAAGTCTTAGTTTAATAAACATTGGGAGAAGATTTTTATAATTTAAGAATTATTCATTTTCTTAGAATTTTGGCTCCCACATGGACTGTTCTGTGATAGGGTGTTAAAGGACGGGTTGAATTTGGCTTTTAGTATGAAATGTAAAACCATGAAGGCCAAGCATACAAACATTTATTTCTTGATAACCACAAGTGGCCTATGATTAAGACAGAACCTGATAATTTAAGGAAAATTAACTTGTCTAAAGTGAGAACAAGGAATAATTCATGAATGTGCTAATTTTTCTTTCTCCTTCCCCATTAGCCTACATTGGGCTTTAGCTCTGACATGAAAACCAGTGGGAAAACATTAACTATGGTTAATGGACTGAATGGATTTATTTAAGAAGAAATATTTAAAGAACTAAAAGCATCAAATTATCTCCACGACACATATACTGGTCACAGAGACAAAATATAAAATGCATCATAAATCTTACTTCTTCCAAAAACCCAATCTCAAGCCCCATAGAGGTTGAAAGAAATGGCACATTTCCAAATCTCAAAGTCTCTTAGCCAAATTTTTACCTTTCTTTTCTCATCACCTATTTTAATATTTTCCTACCTTTCTAATTAAGGTCTATACAGGGAAGACTGTGGGCACACTAGAGCTTAGGGCCTTTTCAGTCGGTAGAATCTGGATTTGAAATCAGGTCTGCCTACTTTCAAACTGACTAAACTTGAGAAGATTATGTGCTGTTGTTTTTAACTTTACAGAAGATCCCTGAGCAAGGACTATATCTGAATTTGCTTTGCCAAAGTGCCTATTGATGATATAATATTGTAGGTCCTTAAAAATATGTCAAGTAAATGAATAATGAAAGCAAAATTCAAATGAAAATGACTAAATGTTCAATAGAATTTTAAAAAAAAGAAACTTCTTTACAGTAATAGAAAACTAATAAGTAGAAAGTTAATTTTTAAAATTAAAATGGAAGCACTGAGTTTATTATATTACATTTCAAGGAAAATAATGGGGCCTCTCTTGAAAGCCGTTTCCATTTATAATAAATAAAAGCCAAATATGATTTAGGTAAACTGAATCTTAGGAATTTTCCCTGTCTTAATACAGCAGTTTCTCCGAGAAATTTTAATCACCACAACAGCCTCCAAATGTGAAGATGATTTATTCAAAGAGATCTCAACAAGGACAAGCAAAGGATTTATGGTCCTTTAACTTCCTTTATGTAAGTTAAAATACAAGAATTGAGGAGCTTGAAGACTATGGTGCAGAGCAGGGCATCCAGAGCTCTCCCTGTGACAGCACCAACCTTCCTGGTCTTCAGCACCTACAAAGGTACCCAGCTCTACTGAGGTCATTTAAGATGCTTCCATTTGCTATTTCTAAAGGTGTTTTATGACCTCTTGCCTTCACTCCCTTCCCTGGGGGTATAAACTTTAATTAGAAAGGTAGGAAAATATTGGAATAATTGTAGAGAAAAGAAAAGTAAAAATATCGCCTGAAGACTGAACTTGGCAATGTGCTGTTTCTTCCAATCTGTATGTTTTGGAGACTCAGATTAGTACTAACCTACCTCTGTACAGGTATAATTGATGACAGGCATGTTTCTCTGAGTTTAGTGTAAGATGAGGTGAGTGGAAGGTCAATTTTCCATGTGTAGCACTGGTCAACAGGCCCAAGCCCAAGCCTGCCTGAGATGTATTTCTTTTTTTTTTTTTATAAATTTATTTACTTTGTTTATTTATTTTTGGCTGCATTGGGTCCTCATTGCTGCTCACTGGCTTTCTCTAGTTGCGGCGAGCAGGGTCTACTCTTCGTTGCGGTGCGTGGGCTTCTCATTGTGGTGGCTTCTCTTGTTGCGGAGCACAGGCTCTAGGCACGTGGGCTTCAGTAGTTTCAGCACGCGGGCTCAGTAGTTGTGGCTCACAGGCTCTAGAGCATAGGCTCAGTAGTTGTGGTGCATGGGCTTATTTGCTCCGCTGCATGTGGGATCTTCCCCAACCAGGGATCGAACCCGTGTCCCCTGCACTGGCAGGCGGATTCTCAATCACTGCGCCACCAGGGAAGCCTAATATATTTCTGCAGTTACTATATTTATAACAGTACTGGTTTGCATTTAAGATTGCATAATGCCACATGACAAGTTAAACAAAAAATACCATCTTGGAGAATATATCTGTTCTTTCTTCTAAATTCATTAAAATACTAAGAGTTATTCCAGTCTTTTTAAAGTGCTTGGTTTGTAGTTAACTTTAGTAAAATGTCTTTTTCTCACTAAGCCCAAGATAAATTTTTTTTGGCAAAATATATTTTGTGTTCCTCTGAGTATTTGGCCATGATAACAACTTAATTTTACATGATCTCTATATTTGTCAAAATGTGTAGAAATGTTTTATCATCTCTATAGTCAACAAAAAATGAAACATAAATATCCTGGACTTGGTGAAAGGTAAAAACTGCTTTTGAAAAGAAACCCATAATATGTTACTTATAACTGACCAAACTTACCAACTAAGAGAAAAATTCAGCTGATTGCTATGGTAACTTTCAAGTGTTGACATATATCCAGAGCCCATCATTCTGAAATTGTTGAGAGACACTTAGCCACATTTTTGTTCACAAAATGAAAAAACTGTGAAGGAAGAAAGAACTCCTCAAGGTAGGACAGTTCGAGTGAGAGCCGTAGCCATATGACACAGTTCACATGCAGTAAGCCCACTTTTCATTGCAGATGGGTATTCCTTCATTTGCTTCATGGGAATACAAAGGCAAATGACTAACAGGTATAAAACAGTAGAAAAGTTGACATATTTTAGTGAATTTCTTTTCTGCATTTTCTAGGGGTAAGCTTGCTGGGAATCCATCATATCCTAAAACACTCAGTTTTTAACCACTTCCAGCATAACCAGTTGAACTGAATCCCATATTTATTGAGTATCCACTCCACATAGACCAGCCATATGTCAAGGTTGTAGGGTAAACAAAGGAGGTATATCTCTGCCTTCAAGAGTTTCCAATTAGACAGGAATATAAAACGACAAGGTGAAAATGAGCAAACAAACAAGAAGGTATAAAATCAAGTGTCAAATGGAAAGTAATTACTTGCCAAAATGTATAGACCAAACAGTAAGTGCCCTTAAGGAACAAAGAGAAGGAATCATAAAGTCCCATTTATTACAAAGGAAAGTGTGAGGTATCAGTTTTTGTTTTTTTAATATACTTTGAAAGACGAACAACATTTAAAGAGATACAAACACCAAAGAATTTTTTAAGTAAGGGGCTCACCAAGGCTGGTGCTTGCTAGTAAAATGGCAACTTATGTCAAGCAATTCTCTTGTCCTGCCAAGGTCCCACTGGAAACTAAGTTAGAACTAGTCATATTTAGTATTTAGAAAAATGTCATTGCTAGAATATGATAGAATGTTCTGGTTATATTTAAAAGACAATGGAACTCAACTGGAAGAAAAGAAATTGCCTAAGCTATTCTATTTCTGTTTCAAGAAGATTTGGACACCAATTGAGTTCAGATCAGCTAAAGAAACAAGCTACACCATGAGTTCTCAACCAGAGGCAATTTCATCCCTTAAGGGATATTTTTTCAATGTCTAAAGACATTTTTGGTTGTCACAGCTTGGAGGAGGAGGTGCTACTGGTATCTTGTGGGTAGAAGCCAAGGATACATAAGCATAAACATCCTACAGCACACAGGACAAGCCTCCACAACAAAGAATTACCCAGCACAAAATGTCAATTGCTTTGAAGTTGAGAAGCCCTGAGACAGACCACAAGGGCAATTGATGGTGAGATGTCCTAACCAATTCATGCAGCAAAATAGGCTGGATGAAGGTAAAAAATGATGTTACAGTTACGAATGATGGAGTCATATGGAAATCCAAGCTTAGGTTACAGTCTTCTTGTGTCCCTAAAGTTACAATTCTGGTATCAAAGAAGATTTTGGAGGTCATTAAAAACAAATATTTAGTGAAGAAAGACTATATAGTGGGGGAAAGACAGTCTCTTCAATAAGCAGTGTTTGGAAAACTGGACAGCCATAAGCAAAAGAATGAAACTGGACCACTATCTTACACCATACCCAAAAATTAACTGAAAATGGATTAAAGACTTAATGTAAGACCTGAAACCATAAAACTTCTAGAAGAAGACAGAGACAGTAAGCTCCTTGACATTGGTCTCAGAGATACTTTCTTGAATCTGACTCCAAAGGCAAGGGCAGCAAAAACAAAAATAAGCAAATGGACTACATCAAATTAAAAAGCTCCTACACAGCATAGGAAACCATCAACAAAACGAAAAGGCAACCTACTGAGTAGGAGAAGATATTTGCAAATCATACGTCCAATAAAAGTTTAACATACAAAATAGATAAAGAGCTCATACAACTCAATAACAACAAAAAAGATCCAAATATAAAATAGGCAGAGGATCTGAAAAGGCGTTTTTCCAAAGAAGACATACACATGGCCAACAGGCACATGAAAGGATGTTCAAAATCACTAATCATCAGGGAAATGCAAATAAAAACCACAATGAGATATCATTTTACAATGGTCAGAATGGCTATTATCAAAAAAACAACAAAAGACACTGCTTTGGGAAATATCCCCAGTGTTCTCCTTACTTGCTGCAAGCAAAATAAAGCCTTCCTTCTCCTGTGGAAAACAACAACAACAACAACAAATAACAAGTGTTAGTGAGAATGTGGAGAAAAGGGAACCCTCGTGCACTGTTGCTGGGGACGTAAATTGGTGCAGCCCCTATGGAGAATAGTATGGAGGTTCATTAAAAAACTAAAAATAGAACTACCATATGATCCAGCAATTCCACTTCTAGGTACTTACCCAAAGAAAATAAAAACACTAACTTGAAAGACATATGCACCCCTATGTTCATTGAAGTATTATTTACAACAACTAAGATATGGCAACAACTTAAGTATCCACTGATAGATGAATGGATAAAGAAGATGTGGTACACACCTAAAATGGAATACTGCTCAGCCTTAAAAAAGAAAATCTTGCCATTTGCCACAACCTGGATGGACCTTGAGGGTATTATGCTAAGTGAAATAAGTCAGACAGAGAAAGACAAATATCGTATGATTTCACTTATATGTGGAATCTAAAAATCAAAACATACCAACAAACAAACAAAAGCCCAGATTAACAAATACAGCAAATAGAGTGGTGGTTGACAGAGAGAGGTTGAAAGGCCGTGAAATGGGGGAAGTGAATCAAGAGGTACAAACTTCCAGTTATAAAATAAATAAGTCATGAGGATATAATGTACAGCATAGGGAATACAGTCAATAATATTGTATTAGCTTTGTATGGTGACAGATGGTAACTAGACTTATTTTGCAATGTATACAAATGTTGAATCATTATATTGTACTCATGAAATTAAAATATTATATGTCAAATATAGTTCAATTAAAAATAATATTAGGAATGAAAAGGAGGACATACTAAAGTTCATATTTTACATACATATATATGTATCTACATATAAACATATACATACATATATAACTCAAGCATAAAAACAAACAAACAAAAAATGCTTTGCCAAAGGTGCATAACCTGGATCTAATCATGAGGAAACATCAGACAGACCCAAAATGAGGGACATTCCACAAAATATATGACCTGTAATCTTCAAAAGTGTCAAGGAAGGACTAGGGAAATGTTCCAGACTGAAATAAATGAAAGAGATAGATATAACTAAAAGCAATTGTGATTCTGAAACAAATCCTTTTGCCATAGAAGACACTGCTGGGAAAACTGGGAAACTTGAATGGGTTCTGGGAATTCGATGGTAGTAATGTATCAGTGTTAATTTTCTAATCTTGATGCTTGTATCACAGTTACATAGGAGAATATCCTTATTTGTAGGTAATTCACACTAAAGAATTAAGGATGATGGGAATCAGGTTTGAAACTCACTCTCCAATGGTTCCAGGGGAAGACAGTCTTTGTACTGTACTTTCCACTTTTCTGTAAGTTCATGATTGTTTAAATTTTTTAAAAAATAAACAAAACAAATGAATTTTTGGAAAAGCAAAATGTCCATGCATATGCTAGCCAAGAAATGTTTTGTTTAAAAATACAGAGACTTTCTTCTAATAAAGATTTAGATTTAAAAAAAAAAAATACAGAGACATTATAGTTTTATTTGGGACAAGGTAAAACAATTCCTACCAAACCTATATGATAATCTTTTAAATCTTTTATAGCAAACATAGGCTATAAATACACAAGCACAATGTTGGCATTATGATCTTCAGAGAATATCTTATTAAATTTTGGGTCTAAATGGAATATTCCTTATCTATTTGGTCATGTGAACTAATCCATCAAGTCATTTCTAAATAACTTCAACTTTTTTTCTTATTAAATATGCTGCATACTTACTGTAGAAATTTTAAGTCACACTCATCCAAACAGAGATGACCATTGTTAACTCTTGTAATACAGTCTTCTAATGTTTCCAATAGAATCTCAAAGTAGATACTTTTGCAATGTATTTATTTTTATTTAATATATTGTTCTATTAAATAGTCATTTACTTTTTCAAATTTGATGTCAGAGCAACTCGAATTCCTCCTTTCCCTGATTAGTAATATATATTGCCTCCAAGTTTTCACTACAACAAAAAAGCTGCACTCATAGAGCTGTGATTCACTAAATGTCTGCAGTTATACACTCATGCTGTATTTAAAGCCACCTCCCACTCCCCCAAGTGGTTATCATATAGTAACTACCCATATGTCAGACCCAACAATCTTCGCCTTCAAGCACAGTCCATGCGTGAAAACCGAGGAAAAGTAAGGAGGATCCCTCCACTGTAACTTGGTCCAACTGAGATGCTAGTTCTGTCTTCCTTCCAGGCAGTGTCTCCTCAGGAGGTCTGCAGTTGCCATAGAGGCAAGTGGAGGAGCTGTCCATTTGGTTCCCCAGAGGAGGCACAGAGCTTCCATGAGACTATTATACTCATTAGCTATTTTAAGAAGATAACATCAGACAAAAGTTTAATTGGTCTCCATTTTAAAGTGCGTATAATTAAAAGTTTCCATTCAAATGTATCACGAATATAAATCAACGTTATTTGAACTGTAAATCACACACAGTCTGGGCTGGTAAGTGTAAGTCGTTAGAGAAGCAAGTAAAGATCTGATAACACTAAGGGTGGTTAGCTTTCTGCAAAGAAAATTTTATTTTACCAGTCCCTCCCATCAGGAAACTTGCACAAGCCTCTTAGACAGCCTCATCCACCAGAGGGCAGATAGCAGAAGCAAGAAGAACTACAATCCTGAAGCCTGTGGAAGGAAAACCACATTCACAGAAAGATAGGCAAGATGAAAAGGCAGAGGGCTATGTACCAGATGAAGGAACAAGATAAAACCCCAGAAAAACAACTAAATGAAGTGGAGATAGGCAACCTTCCAAAAAAAGAATTCAGAATAATGATAGTGAAGATGATCCAAGACCTCGGAAAAATAATGGAGGCAAAGACCGAGAAGATGCAAGAAATGTTTAACAAAGACCTAGAAGAATTAAAGAACAAACACTTAGAAGAATTAAAGAACAAACAAACAGAGATGAACAATACAATAACTAAAATGAAAAATACACTAGAAGGAATCAATAGCAGAATAACTGAGGCAAAAGAACGGATAAGTGACCCGGAAGACAGAATGGTGGAATTCACTGCTGTGGAACAGAATAAAGAAAAAAGAATGAAAAGAAATGAAGACAGCCTAAGAGACCTCTGGGACAACATTAAACACAACAACATTAGCATTATAGGGGTCCCAGAAGGAGAAGAGAGAGAAAAAGGACCCGAGAAAATATGTGAAGGATTATACTCGAAAACTTCCCTAACATGGGAAACGAACTAGCCACCCAAGTTCAAGAAGCACACAGAGTCCCAGGCAGGATAAACCCAAGGAGAAACGTGCCAAGACACATAGTAATCAAACTGGTAAAAATTAAAGACGAAGAAAAATTATTGAAAGCAACAAGGGAAAAACGACAAATAACATACAAGGGAACTCCCATAAGGTTAACAGCTGATTCCTCAGCAGAAACTCTACAAGCCAGAAGGCAGTGGCATGATATATTTAAAGTGATGAAAGGGAAGAACCTACAACCAAGATTACTCTACCTAGCAAGGATCTCATTCAGATTTGACGAAGAAATCAAAAGCTTTACAGACTAGCAAAAGCTAAGAGAATTCAGCAGCACCAAACAGCTCTACAACAAATGCTAAAGGAACTTCTCTAAGTGGGAAACACAAGAGAAGGAAAGGACCTACAAAAACAAACCCAAAACAATTAAGAAAATGGTCATAGGAACATACATACCGATAATTACCTTCAACGTGAATGGATTAAATGCTCCAACTAAAAGACACAGGCTTGCTGAATGGATACAAAAACAAGACCCATATATATGCTCTCTACAAGAGACCCACTTCAGACCTAGGGACACACATACAGACTGAAAGTGAAGGGATGGAAAAAGATATCCCATGCAAATGGAAATCAAAAGAAAGCTGGAGTAGAAATACTCATATCAGATAAAGTAGACTTTAAAATAAAGAATATTATAAGAGACAAGGAAGGATACTACATAATGATCAAGGGATCAATCCAAGAAGAAGATATAACAATTATAAATATATATGCACCCAACATAGGAGCACCTCAATACATAAGGCAACTGCTAACAGCTCTAAAAGAGGAAATCGACAGTAACACAATAATAGTGGGGGACTTTAACACCTCACTTACACCAATGGACAGACCATTCAAACAGAAAATTAATAAGGAAACACAAGCTTTGAATGACACAATACACCAGATAGATTTAATTGACATTTACATGACATTCCACCCAAAAACAGCAGATTACACTTTCTTCTCAAGTGCACACGGAACATTATCCAGGATAGATCACATCTTGGGTCACAAATCAAGCCTCAGTAAATTTAAGAAAATTGAAATCATATCAAGGATCTTTTCTGACCACAACACTATGAGATGAGAAATCAATTACAGGGGAAAAAAACATAAAAAACACATACACGTGGAGGCTAAACAATACGTTACTCTACAATCAAGAGATCACTGAAGAAATCAAAGAGGAAATCAAAAAATACCTGGAGACAAATGACAATGAAAACACGACAATCCAAAACCTATGGGATGCAGTAAAAGCAGTTCTAAGAGGGAAGTTTATAGCAATACAAGCCTACCTCAAGAAACAAGAAAAATCTCAAATAAACAATCTAACCTTACACCTAAAGGAACTAGAGAAAGAAGAACAAACATAACCCAACGTTAGTAGAAGGAAAGAAATCATAAAGATCAGAGAAGAAGTAAATGAAATAGAAACAAACAATAGCAAAGATCAATAGAAGTAAAAGCTGGTTCTTTGAGAAGATAAACAAAATTGATAAAACATTAGACAGACTCATCAAGAAAAAGAGGGAGAGGACTCAAATCAATAAAATTAGAAATGAAAAAGGAGAAGTTACAATGGACATTTCAGAAATATGAAGCATCCTAAGAGACTACTACAAGCAACTCTGTGCCAATAAAATGGACAACCTGGAAGAAATGGACAAATTCTTAGAAAAGTATAACCTTCCAAGACTGAACCAGGAAGAAATAGAAAATATGAACAGACCAATCACAAGTAATGAAATTGAAACTGTGATTTAAAATCTTCCAAACAAACAAAAGTCCAGGACCAGATGGCTTCACAGGTGAATTCTGTCAAACATTTAGAGAAGAGCTAACACCCATCCTTCTCAAACTCTTCCAAAAAATTGCAGAGGAAGGAACACTCCCAAACTCATTCTATGAGGCCACCATCACCCTGATACCAAAACCAGACAAAGATACTACAAAAAAAGAAAATTACAGACCAATATCACTGAGGAATATAGATGCAAAAATCCTCAACAAAATACTAGCAAACAGAATTCAACAACACATTAAAAGGATCATACACCATGATCAAGTGGGATTTATCCCAGGGATGCAAGGATTCTTCAATATACGCAAATCAATCAGTGTGATACACCACATTAACAAACTGAAAAACCATATGATCATCTCAATAGATGCAGAATTTCATGCATCTATTGACACAATAGATGCAACAGATGCAAAATTCAACACCCATTTATGATAAAAACTCTCCAGAAAGTGGGCATAGAGGGAACCTACCTCAACATAATAAAGGCTATATACGACAAACCCACAGCAAACATCATTCTCAATGGTGAAAAACTGAAAGCATTTCCACTAAGATCAGGAACAAGACAAGGATGTCCACGGTCGCCACTATTATTCAATGCAGTTTTGGAAGTCCTAGCCATGGCAATCAGAGAAGAAAAAGAAATAAAAGGAATACAAATTGGAAAAGAAGAAGTAAAACTGTCACTCTTTGCAGATGACATGACACTATACATAAAGAATCCTAAAGATGCCACCAGAAAACTACTAGAGCTAATCAATGAATTTGGTAAAGTCACAGGATAAAAAATTAATGCACAGAAATCTCTTGCATTCCTATACACTAATGATGAAAAATCTGAAAGAGAAATTAAGAAACACTCCCATTTACCATTGCAACAAAAATAATAAAATACCTAGGAATAAACCTACCTAGGGAGACAAAAGACCTGTATGCAGAAAACTATGACACTAATGAAAGAAATTAAAATTGATACAAACAGATGGAGAGATATACCATGTTTTTGGATTGGAAGAATCAATCTTGTGAAAATGACTCTACTACCCAAAGCAATCTACAGATTCAATGCAATCCCTATCAAATTACCAGTGGCACTTTTTACAGAACTAGAAAAAAAATCTTAAAATTTGCATGGAGACACAAAAGACCCCGGTTTGCCAAAGTAGTCTTGAGGGAAAAAAACGGAGCTGGAGGAATCAGGCTCCCTGACTTCAGACTATACTACAAAGCTACAGTAATCAAGACACTATGGCACTGGCACAAAAACAGAAATATAGATCAGTGGAACCGGATAGAAAGCCAAGAGATAAACCCACGCATCTATAGTCAACTAACCTATGACAAGGGAGGCAAGGATGTACAATGGAGAAAAGACAGTCTCTTCAATAAGTGGTGCTGGGAAAACTGGACAGCTACATGTAAAAGAATGAAATTAGAACACTCCCTAACACCATACACAAAAATAAACTCAAAATGGATTAGAGACCTAAATGGAAGACTGGACACTATAAAACTCTTAGAGGAAAACATACAAAGAACACTCTTTGACATAAATCGCAGCAAGATCTTTTTTGATCCACCTCCTAGAGTAATGGAAATAAAAACAAAAATAAACAAATGGGACCTAATGAAACTTTAAAACTTTTGCAAAGCAAAGGAAACTACAAACAATATGAAAAGACAACCCTCAGAATGGGAGAAAATATTTGCAAACAAATTAACAGACAAAGGATTAATCTCCAAAATATATAAACAGCTCATGCAGCTCAATATTAAAAAAACAAACAACCCAATCCAAAAATGGGCAGAAGACCTAAATAGACATTTCTCCAAAGAAGACATACAGATGGCCAAGAAACCCATGAAAAGCTGCTCAACATCACTAATTATTAGAGAAATGCAAATCAAAAGTACAATGAGGTATCACCTCACACCAGTTAGAATGGGCATCATCAGAAAATCTACAAACAACAAATGCTGGAGAGGGTGTGGACAAAAGGGAACCCTCTTGCACTTGCACTGTTTGTGGGAATGTACATTGATACAGCCACTATGGAGAACAGTATGGAGGTTCCTTAAAAAACTAAAAATAGAATTACCATATGACCCAGCAATCCCACTACTGGGCATATACCCAGAGAAAACCATAATTCAAAAAGACACATGCACCCCAATGTTCATTGCAGCACTATTTACAATAGCCAGGTCATGGAAGCAACCTGAATGCCCATCGACAGATTAATGGATAAAGAAGATGTGGTACATATATACAATGGAATATTACTCAGCCATAAAAAGGAACGAAATTGGGTCATTTGTGGAGACGTGGATGGATCTAGAGACTGTCATACAGAGCGAAGTAAGTCAGAAAGAGAAAAACAAATATCGTATATTAACGCATACATGTGGAACCTAGAAAAATGGTACAGATGAACCGGTTTGCAGGGCCGAATTAGAGACAGAGAGGTAGAGAACAAATGTATGGACACCAAGGGGGGAAAGTGGCCGGGGGTTGGGGGGTGGTGATGTGATGAATTGGGAGATTGGGATTGACATGCATACACTAATATGGATAAAATGGATAACTAATAAGAACCTGCTGCATAAAAAAATAAATAAAATTAAATTTAAAAAAATTTTTATTTTATAACCTGAACTAGTAATGAGGAGAATCTGACATAAAACAATGGGTGGCTCAGAGTTAACTCAATTCCTCTCCTGAAATCACCTTACAGTCCTTGTTGTGTTTATGGTGGCTGGGACTTGTCCACCACGCCACCATTCCCTACATAGGATTACCCTGCACACGTTAATAATATAATATAGTATTTTATTATTATATCACACAAAATATGTTAATAATGTATTAAAATTAACTATTAAATTAATATATTAATATAGTATTAAAATAATAAAAAAATCTTTTCTGAGGTTTAACACGTTAAAATGGCTTTCAATATTGCTTACTTTTTTGACTCTGATAATATTTTTATGGGTAAATTTTTTTATTTCATAGTGAATTCCGTATACAAATCAACACTACCAAATATTAGGAAATCCATGAGGGAAAAAGTATTTCATGAGCTTGCACCCTGTTTCCTAAAACGTGAGTTTCAGATAAGCCCAAATTTTAGATGACAAAAAGTCAGACCAGGTCTTAAGCAAGAATTTAAAAAATAGCATATCTATAAAACAGGAATAATAACAGTTATTTTTTGGGCTTCCCTGGTGGCGCAGTGGTTGAGAATCTGCCTGCCAATGCAGGGGACACGGGTTCGAGCCCTGGTCTGGGAAGATCCCACATGCCGTGGAGCGACTAGGCCCGTGAGCCACAACTATTGAGCCTGCGCGTCTGGAGCCTGTGCTCCGCAACGGGAGAGGCTGCAACAGTGAGAGGCCCGCACACCGCGATGAAGAGCAGCCCCCGCTCGCCGCAACTGGAGAAAACCATCGCACAGAAACGAAGACCCAACACAGCCAAAAATAAATATAAATAAATTTATTAAAAAAACAAAAAAACAAAAAAACAGAACTCTTTAAAAAAAATAATAAATAAATAATAGTTATTTTTATACCATGCACATTAAGCATGTAGCATAGATTCTGGTATGTTGGGAGCGCTCAGTAAAAACAGCTTTATTATTATTCTGTCATTTATTTTCTTCCTATAGCCAATAGCTATAATAGTTATATTAAAATTAACATTAATGCATTAATGATTGTCATATTCACATGACAGTTTATAGATCAGGTCTTACTGATGTCATCATTCTTAATTTGTCTTTCAGTTTAATTGGGCTGTAAGTAGAAAATTACATAGACTATTGCTTCTATAGTTGGGTCCAGACCATACACAGCAAAGGAGGTTATTTGTAACCTTCAGTTTGATATGAACCAAATTAAACAAATAAATCAACCACTATTAGTGAGGAACCTAAGTTGGGTAAAAGAAATTAATTACACACCATCATTATATAGAACCTTTCCAAGAATATTTGAGAAAATGGTATCCAATCCATTCCACATACATATTTTAAATCCACATTTTATAGCTCTCCTTTTAAATAAAGCACTCATGAAAAATTTCTGGAACTTATCTGAGGATTTTATATAACCAAATTCTGACCTTTTCCTGGTATATTAAACACCCTTTACAATCATTGTACTTACACAATGTTCTTCCAATCTCTTAATGGAGTAGACACTATTCCCGCTTAAATCACCAAATTCCAGAATAGAAAAACAAATATTAAAAACTGAGAGGAGAGTTAAGTCAGACCATCTCCTTGTTCCCAAGCATCTAGTCTGACCTCCCATGTAGAGGGGTAATTTATGCTTCAATCTCTGCTCTGTCGTACAGCAATCTAGGAGAAATGGCAGTTCCCTCCTCCAAGATGGGTATTTCTCAGAGAATGAGTGGGAATTGAAAATAAATCTTGAGGTTGAAAGTTAATTACTGACAGCAAATTATCCTTTATGAATAACAACTTTCTCCATAACATTAATAAAAGTGTCTTGATTTATGTACCTTTCATGTATATTAATGTTGAAAGATGTTCAAAGACTGGCTGAAGCAGGAGAAATAACAGAAAGAGGGTTCTGAAAAGAAGGGAAAGAGGAAAGAATGAGGAATAAGCCCAGGAAAGCATGGAAAGTTGATGTCAGGAAGCCTGACAGAGAAGGTCCTCCTGTGAGGGAGGGTGCAAAACTCACACATATCGGGGCCTGAACTCAGATAGGGAGGGAAAAAGGGGAAACAGAATTCCCACCATCACAGTGTGAGCATGGAAGGGAGGGTACAATGGATGACAAAGAAGCAAAGACATGAGGATGTACTCATTTTGGCTGTTTAAAGAAAGGAGGGCTACAGAAGGAGAAGGTGATGATCTCGCTGAATAATGCATTGCTAGTCAAATCACCAAATAGAAGTTGGAAGTTAAGCATAGTTGTGCTATTATTCACACTTACATTCTAATTAACAAAATTACATATAACGCATAGGCTCCCTTTATCTGTGGGTTTGAGAGAAGTAAAGGGAACTCATTCACTTGTGCCCCGTGTATGAAAAAGAACACTTGGAAGGACCACCAAAGTGACAAAGCACCACTCGCATCTCAGCACATTCCTTGCAGGACCCAACAACAAAAGACGGTCTGAAATGCTTACTGCCTACCTTCACTCTGGGTAATCTTTCAGGAGTGGCTTCTTCCAAGAAAGGCCTTGTCCAGAACAAAGCACAAGAATGTTAGCGCACAAGGTCTGGGTGAGGTTTTACTCACGTCACTGCTCCCTACCCGTTCACAAAAGGTTCCTGCTCTCAGACCAGTGAGAAGCAGCTGAGCCTCACAGGCACCAGGCCCCACCCTCACAAGACCCCTTGCAGGACGCATGCACACCACACACCACTCTCCAACTAGCCTCCCTCCATCCCCCGGAATAACAGACAGAACTGATGAGGAGAGAGGTGCTGGTGTCCCGAAAAGCCCAACATCTGGAGTGCCAGAGGCAGGAGGAGACAGAGAAACCACGAGCTTTTAAACAACAAGTATCTTGGGAAATAACCCGAGACAGATAATGTCCTGGATTCCAGGAAGATATGCAGCACGATGCTGTGGCTTGTCTATGAATTCACATATTTGAATTCATAAGCTATACGACTTCGAGAAAGACAGACTTTCTGGGTCTCAGCTTCCTCATCCCTCCGAAAAAGTGGTTGAAGTCAATCATCTCTTAGCATCTATCAGTATCTGAAAATATTACGGTAAAACAATTTTTTCAGAGCAATTCATGAACTGAGCAGATTGACCAAAATTTGAGCCTTGGCACCGTTTTCCTGCATCAGTTTAGCCCTATAACCCTAATGAGCCTGAGCAGTTTTATGAAGTAGTGATCAGAGGCAAGGATTCCTGACTCCAGTGTCCCGTTTTACCCACCTGCCCCTTGCTCCCCTACCCTCGTGATCCAGTCATATATGTGTCCATTTTGGATAGCAATTTCTGTCCTGATAATAACATTACTCAGGAAATACACGGCCATCAAGATGTTCTTGGCACTTCAGTGATTAGGCAGAACGGACTATGCAGCCTTGTTTCCACAATTCTAATCGAGCAAGGTCCCTCCTAGGAAATCCTATCAAGCTACTGAGGAAGAAGTATGTGGACTTTTCTTCTTAATAAGAGCCTCTAGGTGTGCCAAACGTTAGAAGTCAATAGGCAATATTTGAGAACAATAGGAGGAAAGGAAAACAATGCTTTTTTCAAAATGGAAGTGGGCTGATTTTCTTCTGATTATTAAGATTTCTACCGCATATTGTCAAACTGCCTTTCAGGAAGCTCGTTCTAGCTGATTTTCCCACCAGCATTCCATTGCAACCACTTCCTCACACCCTCACCATACAGGTATTGGATTCTGTTGCGTCTTTGTCAATGCGTTGGTTGAAATAATACTATCTTCTTTTTTATTTATTTACTTTTTAAAATTTATTTATTTATTAATTTATTTAATTTTTGGCTGCATTGGGTCTTCGCTGCTGCACACGGATTTTCTCTAGTTGCTGAGAGCGGGGGCTACTCTTTGTTGCAGTGTGCGGGCTTCTCATTGCAGTAGCTTCTCTTGTTGTGGAGCACAGGCTCTAGGTGCGTGGGCTTCAGCAGTTGTGGCATGCAGGCTCAGTAGTTGTGGCTCACGGGCTTAGTTGCTCTGCGGCATGTGGGATCTTCTTGGACCAGGGCTCGAACCCGTGTCCCCTGCATTGACAGGTGGATTCTTAACCACTGTGCCACCAGGGAAGCCCCTACTATCTTCTTTAAATTTGAACTTTTAATTATCAGTGAGGTTAAATAGTTTTTCACACATTTACTACAAATTGTTTATTTATGCCATTTGTCCATTTTTCTATTGTCCTGTCTCTTTTGCTTTATTCATTTAAAAGAGCTCTTTGTGTTAAGGATATTTGTTCTTAATTTATTTTGTCACAAATATTTTTGCCCAGATTGCTGTTTGCATTTTAACTTTGTTCATGAGGTGTTTTTTTTTTTTTCCTGTATAAAAGTTTTCATTCTGTTTTTATGGAGTCAAATATTTTAGTCTTTTGTTTTACTGCTTTTTTCCCTTGCATAGGAAGGTCTTTCCCACTCCACTAATATGTATATATTTTTCTAGTATTTCACTTTCAGTTTTTACACTTAAATTTCTGATGCATCTAGTATGTATTGGTATAAATGGTGACGTAGAGATTTCATTTCATTTTTTTCCCAGTTTTTTCAACCCCATTGACTGAAAACTCCATATTTTCTTTTCTGATTTGAAGTATCTCTCCTTTCTAACACGAAACTCTCATATGTAGGTTTCTGGAGTTCTGACTATTTTCCTTTGATCTCCTCATCTGATGTGAACTGATTCTGACACCACTATCAAAGTGTTTTTAATGAGTGTGGTTTCAAAATTCATTTTATTATGTGGTAAGGCAATGTTCCCAACTGGTACTTCAAAAATTTCCTGGCTATTCACATAAGTTTCTTGCTCCAGAAGCACTTAGTCACTTGAAGTGAAGTGTTGAATATATGTAAGTATTTTTCAAAGCGCACAAACTTGTAAAAGTCTTAAAGCAAAGAATTTTATAGGAAATATCCATCACTCCCTTTTAGAAATATATCCAAAAGACTGATCACTGCTGTTTTTTTTTTTTTTTGGCCACGCAGCTTGCGGGATCTTAGTTCTCCAACCAGGAATTGAACCCACGCCCTCAGCAGTGAGAGCAGAGTCCTAACCACTGGACCACCACGGAATTCCTATTAAGACTGGTCACTGCTTTAAAAGAATGCTCAGAGTGTGGGTGGTGGTGAGGGTCAGGAATTTTCCAGCCCACAAGATGCATATTCGGTTGGCTCATTATGGTCAAGACAGATTTAAGTGTGGTGAAAATGTATGCATACAGTGCGTCCCCTTCATCACATTATTCTTAAAAACATTAAAATTATCATATAAGTGAAAAGAATGCAACTTACGAGCTCCCCACCATTCGTAAAGCTATGTGGACTTGTTGCAACAAATCAGTCATTGAGCCTTTCAGTCACATTAATTTCCTCTGCCTTCCCTTAGACCTTGTTTGTCAGGCCCTATCTCGTTTTCAGCCTCTAGGGTCCCCCTTCCCCACAGCAAGAGTTGCTTTATCGCCCCATCTCTGATCTTCTGAATCAGTCACTCACCACCCAAAACCAGGTGAGTGCTCCCACAATCCCATTCACTCACTAGTCACATGGCACTGAAATTGCCATTGTTTCTACCTGTAACCCACTTAGAGTATAGATAATATGATATTCACGATTGTACCCAATCCCTAGCTCAGTGCCTGACACAGATGAATCTCAATAAGTATTTAGCGAGTGGGTGAACACTACTAACTGAATGGGAAGCAGGAGGGACACAAAGAGCTCTAGCCCAGGACTCTGGGATTTAATATCATCTTAGTTGTTTTGACATTGCATTACAGAGCCTCTAGGACTGCTCCTCCTCCAGAACTATTCTGTCCCTGAATCCCACCTCCCGGCTCTCCTCCCTGGTCCTGCTGACAGGCTTGCCCAAACGCTGACACCCTGCCTGGGTCAGAACACAGCCCTGCCCCAGCCTCCTGCCAGGACACCCCATAACCTCATGTTTTAGATCCTCAGAGGCCAGATACCAGCTTGAACCACTCTTTGTCATCTAATGCCACACCATTTGGATCCTGTGTTCTACCTGTTGCCAGTTAGCTACGTGCATGGGCCTTGCCTGACGGAGCCTAAGATACGTTCTTCAGGATGAGCGGCTTGAATGGATCTCACTCTGGAAACGGTTGTTTTCACACAGCTCAAATCCTTTTCATTGTCACACAATAGTAATGATAGTACTGTTGAAGTTCAACTCCTATGAAAGTTCTGGGAACAGAAATTGAAATAATAATCCAGACATAAATCAAATTGCAGGATTTTAACCATACATTCATGCTACGTGGAAAAACAAGAGCTCTTTTTTTTTTTTCTCTAATCTCTCTCTCAAAAGGACAAAATTCTTTACTTTCTGAGAAACCACAAGTCACTTTCATCTGGTTTTCCCCCAGTGCTCTCCTCTATTTGAGCTTAGTGTTTCACGTGTTCATTCTGGTGAGGTTCCATTGCAATACATCACCAGGAACACATGTGTTCCACCGGGACCTTATTCCCTGGAAGATGTGAATGGTGATGTAAATAACAGCCTCATTGGAATTTGAAGGAAGTAGTGCAGGAAAGAAAGCTATGGTGAAATAAGGCAAAATCAAGCAACTATAATCAATATTTCCTCTTGGGGTAATGTGGGTAGTACTGACGCTGATAGGGAACTTCAAGGGTATTCATCAGCTGGAGCTGTCAGCAGAACATTAATTAAATGGCAGCTGTTGCTTTACCACTTGTAGGGGAGGAGAGCAACTAACTCCAAAATAGATTTCCAAGGATAAGAACATTTCCAGCTAGTAAACCAAATAAGAGCCTGGTTGTGTTGTGTTTTGTGTTTTTTGTTTTTTGGTTTTTTTATGAATTTTGCAGCACATGAGTGAAGAGATGAGGAGCAATTAGACTTGTGTCAATAGTTATGCATTTAAAGTAAGAGTTCTAGTCTGTTGTTGGAAATATACATACATCATGCTAATCGCAGCTACAGAGTCTAGCTTCCACTCAGTTAAGCATTCATTACTCTCTGATGCTCTAATGAACATTTAAGATGTCTGTTGATTTTTAACTTGTAATAAAAACAATACGTGGTCATTAAAGGTTTAGAGAATACTGAGAAGCAGAGAAATAATCACCCATGGTCACTGATTGTTATACCCATGTTTATATAAAAAAAATTATGTTCAGTCCAATTACTGATCAAAACCGTTCAGTAATGTTTACTTCCTCAATTCCATGACATTTAACAGATTCAACTTATTGAGCACTTGTTTTATGAAACATGGCTCTAAAAAAAGTCCCAAGTCATACCTGAGTCTATATATCACGTTAATTTTTTAAATTTACATGTAAATATTTATCATAGAATATCTATTATAGTCTTTCACTTTTTGTTGAGTTGCTATTGCTTACAGAAATCTGTGCTATAGTGTTTGCCATTAGTGAGTTTCATCTTGATAAAGTTCATTTAACCAGACGATGTATATAGGTTTTTCCCAAGGTGTAAAAAAGCCTTCTCTATAGAAATTTAAACTTACAGAATCAATCAGAAAATTAATTCCATAATGCAACCTAAAAATGTATACTTTAAGAGACCTTTGGAGTACATTGACCCTCCAGCCAGTCACTTCCATGGGACAGACCAGCTTGTTTCTAACGCACCTGCTGCTATAGAAGAAGCGAAGTGATTAATCCCTTCCTGTTGTTGCTGAGGTCACGAGAAGTTAGGGGGTGGTAAGAAAGTCCAGAGATGGGGTAATCCCAGGGAAAATGGTGAACACAGCCAAACTCACAGGGTTAGGGGAAAAGTCAAGGTCTGAACGAGAGAGTAGAGTTTGTGGTTAGAATTTCCACATAAAGGTAAAAAGATATGTGTCCAAAAGTAAGACAGAAAATATTATAACGGTCCACAAAAGAAAGACAAGATAAAAGAGACAAAGTCACTGGGGAAAATGGAACATTGGGAACAGTCTCTAAGAGAGTGGGTTGTCTCCAGTTGGCACACTTATTGGGAAAATAAGAGAATGCAAGGACCCAATCTCCAGTCAAGCAGCAAACCAGTTAGTGGGATCTCAGAGCACCAAGGCCAGCTGCCACAAGACCCCTGATGCTGAAATAGGGAAGCAGCTGCCACTCAGCACCTTACATTCTCAGAGTTGGCTCCAGAACAGCAAAGTGATTAAGAGATTAAGAGCACAAGCTGAGGAGTCCAGTTGCCTGGATTCAAATCGCAGATCTGCCACCTGCTTGTCGGAGGGCCTTGGGCAGCTCCCTCAGCCTCCTTCTCGGTAAGTGTAGAGTGCCCGAGTAACTGCCTCACTTCTGCCTTGTTAGTGCCTAACACATAGAAAGCAGTGATTAAATATTGGCTACTTTGTTGTTTATTATGATCATGTGATAGAAAAGGTAATAGACTCAGCCTCAGAAGACACTGTAACTTGTATCAAGTGACCTCTCTTCCTTCATCCTAGTACCTTCTTCTTTAAAATGAAGAGGTTGTATTAGATAACTGGTTCTCAACCCTGGATACACATTAAAATCACATAAAAGCTTCCAAAATAGATCAACACTTGGGCACGCACTCAGGCCAGCTTGAATCAGAACCTCTGGGGCATTGCCTGGACATCTGCATTTTCAAAGCATCCCAGGTGACTCTGACACACAGGGAGTGTTGAGAACCGCAGACTAGATGACCTGATGGTCCCGAGTGAGCTCGGAGTCTAGAGGTTTCCACCCTCTTTGGTATGGGTGGCTCCAGGACCACAACTGTATGATCATCGACAGTGTGAGACTCAGAGCCCCCATTCCTGCTGGAAGTCAGACCAGCTGTGGCAATGCCAAGAGAACTAGGAGGTCTCACAGAATGTCTGAATTATCATGCAGCTTGGGTGCCAAGAGGAATTTAGAATAATTGAATGAGAAAAAGAATACTTCCAGAAGCCAACCAGTGAAGCCCTTTGTCTCCAAAGGATATAACACTAATTCTTTCCCTCCTTTGACACTGTTACACCTTTTTACATAAAGACCGGCAGGACAAAAGGGAAATTCTTAGTTTGTTTGTTGTAAGGAAGTCAGGAGAGATCATGTGAATGAAAAAGAGTGCCTTAATGAAATATAATACATCACGACCTTTATTTTGGATTAAATAGGTCTATGCCACAGAGCAAAGAGTGTATTTGCTTCAGGAAGGTGTTTAGCCTGTCAGGTAAGTAGCCTACAAGTCCTGTGCGCTGACCAGTAGTGAGCATGTAGGAGCGGGGCTGGGGTGTGCTACACAGTTGTGACAAGATGCTGTTTGTAATTCATAGAATAGAATTTCTCAGAAGGTAGAGATTCATTCTGCTATGTGTTTATTTCACGTGAAACATTCACCTTCCTGGGATATTAAATCCTACCACCTGGGATATTTGATATACAGGAAAAGCAGAGTATTTATGGCCACTGGCGTAAGAAAAAGCAAAGCATTATCTGCTCCATCAAAATTGTATTAGAACTGCTCTCCTTTTACTTCAGGTAGTACAAAAGTTAAGTGTCATACAAGTAAATAGAAACTCAAAAAATTCCAATTATATCCAGATGGTCAGATTTTTGGCATCATTGGAGATGACTCGGGTTTTAATAAAGAGAAAAGAATTAAATAGAATAATAAAATATCTCATGCCATTGCTCCACTGTAGCAAACCACTGGCTGAACAGTATCAGGTAATTTTCCTTAAACTACAGCCAGCTCTGTTTTTCAGAAGGAAAAACATGCTGTTAGGTTGACAACTCACTCCCTAAACAAAGTCATTGGGAGTCAATAAGGGCTCTTATACAGAATGAGACTTTCTGTCCCTTTCCTCAGTACCTCCCCCAACAAACTTACACACACCACCAAAGGCTTCTTCCAGAATTATTGCTACCAACAGCTGGAATAAGTATGTTGCAGGACTCTCTCTTGAACCACTTAACAAACGGAATGCTCATGACCAAGGCAGAGATCTGCAGAGCATTTCATTACAATAGAAGGGGGAGTTCTAACTTGTCAACAGGAGAAACAACAGACCAAAACCCCCAATGGCATCAAAGGATCTGGCTACAATAGCACCCATAATAGATCATAAATTCAAATGCTCCAAGTCTTCCTTCTCCAGAGAATCGTCTCGGCAGTGTAGAAGCCGAGAACCACGCTGTGCCATCCACCACTGTGGAAGAAGAGCTTCCGTGTTCCAGGGCCCCAGGCCTAGCTCTTCCTGGGTCGCCCAGCTCCGCAGGCCATTGCAGCTCCTGGCTCCACTTCAGGACCCTGGAGAAGAGCCCCACTGGCCTTTTGACCCCAAATCTCTTTGTTCTTTGCTCTTAGTGTATCTTTTCAGACTGCAGGGTCACATTCGACACCTTTCACCAAAACGTCTCACAGTCACCTAGGTAGAGGTCCTCCTTGAACAACTGCCTGCATTACAACAAAGTGGTGAAAATATGGGCTAAATAAGATCAAATTGCCTGGGTTAGAATCTCAAGTCTACCACTGAGCAAGTTACTTATCATCTATAAACCTCATTTTTCTAATCCATAAAGCAAGAGATTAAAAAAAAATAGTGCCTCATCGGGTTGTTATGAGAAGTAAATAAAATCATTCACAGTGCCTGGCACAGAAAAATCTCCAGTATATGCTATTATTGGCATCACGTATATATCCTAAATAATTATGCATAGCTCTATGATGCATACATTAAGTAGATAATCTATATTATATGTAGCTGTTATTATCATTATATTATCTATTATATCACTATATAAGAATTGGGATTCAGATTTCCCAGTCACTAGTAGGAACACCTGGCATGGTGGGCAACGATCTATGGAATGAACAGAATATGGAAGGTGGGGATTTGTCACCAAAGTTGAGGGGTCCCCGAGGAGTGAATTCTACCAAAGCAGCTGCCTTCCTTAAGGACCAAACAACAGGCTGTGACCAAAGCAGTTGGTCTGGCGGTGTCCAAACCAGAGGATGAGATCTATCAAGACAGCATGTGAAAGTTAAGCTTATATGTAAAGGCCCCTCCCTCGTCCAAATTCCAGGCTGCCCTTGAAGCATGCGTCACTCACTAAACAGTTCATGAAACACAAAGAGCCTTGAATATCTCAAGTGTCACATTTCAAGACTTATAGAATGACTAGGAAAAATCTGAGCTGGCAAAACTCTTCCTGGCTTGTGCTGGCAAGCAGAGCATCTTTGTTTTCCATTAGTGTGTGCTGTCGTCACAGTAACTGCAAGGCCCCAAATACAGGCCCGGGGTGTCATTTCCTCATGTACTTAGGCTGCCACACTGAAATAGCATTATGAACTCATCAATGCCTCTTCCTTTCCTGTTGTACCTCAGTCAAAGAAGCAGGCCCTAAAAGGAGTTACTTAAGACATAAGTATATTAAAGACATATAAAGAGAAATAAAGTCCACTTATCCCTATTACTGTATCGCCTATGACTCATGTGTGTGTCGGGGGGGGACCTTATTTTTGCAAAGATCTTTTATATAAACAAGGCACGTTGGCAGTAATTTGATTGTCTTGGTGATGTCAGCAGTCTACTGTTTTCAATCAAATTGCCTTTTGGCTTTAAATCTGTAGCAAATCATTTTTTAAAGAATGCATTTTGCCAACTCTGATATGTCCATTTCATGGCTTTCTTTCACCTTTTCCTTACAAAGATAAGCAGCAGATAATTCACTTCTTCAAAGTAACTTGGAAAGATTCAAAGATTGCAATTACAATTATTGAAAAAGCAAAAAAAAAAAAAGAGACTGTTTTCAAGTGTAGACATATAAAGTCCTTGGCCAGTGAAGCAACAATTGTTTTCATCTATGTTTTGGTGAAGGAGGTAGGTGACAGCATCTAAGCAAAAAAGCAAAAACAGAAAAATCCCTGAACCTTAAGGGTTCAATGAAAGTCAGACCACTTGAGATAAATTCTGCATTAGCTTTAAAAATTCTTTTTAAAGTCTGTCTTTCACAGACCTCAGAAACACATAAATCACACAATATTATGAACATTGACACCACTTCCCAAAAAGGAAACGCAACGCCAACCTTCTTTTGACTTTCCAGTGCTGCTGTGGCTTAAACAAAGCTCTCAGGGACTGGAATGCTGGTTAATATCGTATTTCTTCATCTCTTTGCTGGGAGTTTCTCAAGTTCTGCAATCAGCTGGTCAACAGCCAACTGGAGCTGCCCAATTCATTTTGGACTTTCCTTATGCTAAGTTCTTACAAAACTCGCTGCCTAGCCTTTGAAATTACACTGCCTCAGCTACTGCCATGGGGAAAGTTGTATTCTGCCTGCAGCCTTTTCTCTTCTCTGATTAGCTAAAGAGTAGGACTGACCATTTAAGGAAAAAAGAAGAACATAATCCAAAATATTTTCCTGAGGTTCCCATATTTTTGCCCTAGAACCTTTATAATGTATTCTATAAAGCCAGGACAATTCTTTTCTTCTTTTCTTTCTTTTCTTTCCTTCCTTTCTTCTTTCTTTCTTTCTAAAACAAGGTCTTCGTTAGAGAATGATCATTCTGAAATTCAGTTTGCCTTATCTTTTAGAAACTCATCCTTTCAATTGTGAAAAATAAAGCAAAATGGACAGGTCTAAACTGTGAGTGCCCTGCATAAGCTAGTAGAAGTTACTAAGAAACTTCTCCACTTTTGAGTGCTTCATATATTTTTGTTAAGTTAAATATACAGAATAGTGAGCACCCCATAATATACTCATACATCTTTATGAGGTAACCCTCTTTTTTTTGCCTTGGAATATACTTTCTTGCCATGTTTAAGAGGAATGATTAGGATCAAGGGCAATGAGTAGCAAGAATTCACTTGTATTTGGTGAGGTTGAAGCTAGTGTGAGACGACCTTTTTTGGTCTTTTCATTTTTATCTGTTACTAGGTTAGTAAAACAAAACAAAACATCTAAGGGAAGAAATAAAGAATGATAAATTTAATAATATGTCCCTCCTTGGAAGAGGAAGTCTCCCAGCGTAGTCGGCTATAAAAGAGATACCCAAGCACTACGTATAAACACACTTTATCTCCAAGTGCAAATATAGAAACCATGGAACGGTCTATGCTGTGGGTGATTTCTTGGCCTTTTTAGTAATAATTCTATAAGACAGCACACTGCTGAGTGATAACGGAGGGATTGAAACATAAATTCCATACTAGATTATTGGCTGGAGCTCAAACTGTGTCTGCTTGGAGTACACAGCAGCAAAGTATGTCCCTGACAGGATTCCACATTTAAACAATACATTCTTCTGCCTTTCCTATGATCTATGAACCTGATTTTACAAACCGTCTGTATCGAAGATTTTTGTGTGCAACAAAGATTAAACTAAACAGGTAACTATATTTAAGGTGTACTAAGAAAGCAAGAATAGCATAAAATTATTGAAAAGTCTATTGGGCAACTGTTAAGTTTTATCAACTCGTTTAATCCTCAAAACAACTCTATGAGGAAGCTAGTATTATTCCCGTCATTTTAGAGGTGAGGAAGCTGAGGTACAGAGGGTACTTTGCCCGGGGTCGTAGTGAGCTGAAACCTGAATTCAGGCCGTCTGACTTGCCTATGCAATTAGCTTTTCCTGCCTCCTCCATCTGAACGACACATCCAGCTCAGATATAAGGAAGCAAAACACATTTTATTAGCTTATCTTTCATTCTACTGCTACATATCTTTAAAATAATTAACGTATAAACAAATGTATGTTGCGGGCTTTTAGATATTATTTTTCTAATAAGCTGTTACCAGCCTTTTTTTTCTCTTAAACCTGTCTGCTGAAATAGATCTCAGGCTAAGCTCATCCCTTCACTTCCCATGGTGCTGCTGTTTTAAAACCCACGTGTTAGAGAGGGGACAAATCAGTGAAGATGTCAATTAAACAAGCCCTGTAAAAATCTTGTTTCTTAGGGCAACTGTTTTGTGAAGAAATGCTCATCTTCCAAAACAGACAATTAGCATTAGTTGAGAATGTGTATTGTACCACAAAGTGTCACTTCTAAAGAATAAGTAAAAATTATAACCACTGGGAAATCATTGCTAAATGGATATATTAAATATCTCATAAATTTCTTTGGGAAAAATCCCATAGTGATTCTTGGTGAACACTCATTTAAAAGAGTAATTTTAACCTCCTTGGCCATCTTAAAGTGTAAAGAGAATTCTTTTCTTTTGGTGAACGCGGAAGAAAATTAGTTCAAAATCATGATTCATGCTTTCTCTCACACAGTAAGGCTACAGGTTTCAGGAGTGATTTAAAATAAAACTGAGAAATGTCTCTTTTCATAATATTTAGGGAAAAATAAAAAGGGGTAAGCATGATACTTCAATATTTTAATGTTCAAGGCCAGATTTTAATCCATGATGACCCACAAATGGAAAGAACCATGATTTAAATGTATAGTACCAAAGGTAACTATAAATAGAATCTGGTACCAGAAGATGATAAAAGTATACGACTTATAGTATTTAGAGCTCTAGGTGTATACACAGGAGATGCATATATAAATAAATATAAATATAAATATATATATATATATATAGTCTTTATATATATATTATATATATATATATATATAGTCTTTATATATCAACCTTCCTATTTCATTCCCAAGAGGTACATCGTCTCCACAATCAAGTACACGAGCGTGGTCACAATTACTTGTAATTTTTCTGTACTCGGTAAAACTATGAAGACCTTCCTTGAGAAAGTTTTGAGATAAAAAGCTATTAGCCACACTTATAGTTGCTTGTCTTGATTTTATCCTTACCTATACTTTCTCACATGTTCATCATTAGAAATCCAGAGCCAAAAATGTTCATAGAACATCCACAAGGTACATGGGGCCGAACCGCTCCAGGGCCAAGGGATGCTTAGGATAATGCTTTGTACCTGGTCGCCTTCATAAAATTGTTCTGAATTTAAAGAAGTAAACCCTGCTCCAAAGGACCCTAATTCTAACAGAGCACCAAACAGCCCAAGCTAAGAAGGAATCACTTCTAAATGGTATGGTCTGGGAAATCATTGTGAAAGCGGGAGCCACTGATCTGGGTTTTGAACAGTGGACAAAGTCTCTACAGGAGAGAGGAGGAAAAGTGTTCCAGGCAGGAGGGAATGAAAGGGGCAGAGGTGGAGCATTGAAATATGCAGCATGTAGGTGTTTGGAGAAGGGCCCAAAATCTGAACCATCTGAAGCAGAGGGACACACTTGTTGTCGAGTAGTGGGAGCTGAGACTGGAAAAGTTAAGTACATGCCAGATGATGGAAGGTTCTCAAAATACCCAGCCTAGGTGTTTGTTTGGCAGCGACTAGTTGCAAAAGATAAGTGAGGAGTAGGAGAGACAAGCATAAGAAAATTAACCCCATGGTCATGGGCAAGGTGGTCTGGATGGCAACGAGGGGTGGAAGGGGAGCAGCCCTGTTATAATCCAGACCAAGGATGAAGGGGACAGACCTTGGGGTGGTGGGAGAAACGGCAACGGGCTCTCTTATGGTCAAGGGTCAAAATAACACAGACGTGAGCCTGAGTGAATGAGAGAACACAACCTGCACAGTTGATTGTTCACAAACTGGAGGAAAGCACGTGCTCTAACCTGAGCTATTTTTGATTCTCAAGGGTAAACTTACAGTCATGAAGACAATGATACTCAAAAATCAATCCATCAGGAAACATGGTTTCACCCAGGGCCAAATGCTGTACTCAGCTATCCTCACACTGTTCCACTAACTCCAAAAGAAACTACATGCCTCCGAAATCTACGAATGGCAGATTTTGGCTTTACACAGACATTTGTAAGCCAACAATGTGACCCTTCCTAAGATAAAAACAAGAAAAATGTAAAGCATTTAGTTCAGACTTTTTGAAACTCTTTAAAGACAAAGATACTTCATCTCCACTAAAGCACCAGAAGTTTCATTCTCTGATACCAAGTTTACCAGAGTGCATTTTGCACTGTTACATTCATTATACATGATTAGCTGCATTTACTTTGTAAACTAATCATGCAATCAGAATCATGAAATATAATATGTACTGAAATGTATGTACTATTTCATTTTTCTGAGCATATGATATATAAGCTTTAATTAGTTTTTCTTAAAATAAGGACATTTACTGAAAGAGTTGATACATTCTTGTCAACAATTTGTTCAAAACTGGTTTGGGGTAAAATACTTCTCTAAGTTGACAAAATAGACTCAAATAATTTCTTTTAAAATGTGCATTTGTATCTTCTTTGAAATTATCCTTAGTTTAGAATATTTTTTCAAATTATCATGTCCACTTAGAGGAACAAACTTCTTACACAAATCCAACCCAACTACAGACACGAGTTACCAATACTAACCACGTCACCAATGTGCAGCCATAAGTTTTGTCAGATTCAGTGTGATATTGATCACGCTAAGCAATTCTGATAAAACAGCATGGAAACTCACGGAAGGGGAGACAATACAACAGACAAAAGGAGGATTTCCTTCACACTATGGTGAACACATTCATACACACATACGTGCAACTTAAGAAAGAATTTTTTCTAATACATTCAATTTGAGTTTTAAAAATCAGAATCTGTCTCATCTATATACAAGCAATTACTCAATGTCTTTTTAAAAAAAAACACACAAAATAGTATTCTCCTGAATACTATTCAACAACTGCAAAAGCAGTGATCTGAAACCAGGCATATCTTGTGCCTAGTGAGAAGCACCCGGGGTGACTGTAATGTAACGAGGTCAGAACCAGCACAAGGTATACCAGTGTAATCAGAGAATCCGGCAAAGGAGAAGCCAGCCAGTCAAAAGCACAGCAACACAAACACCACGCAGGACTTGCCTCTCATTTACCACACAAGCTGCTCAGCTAGTTTCATTATATGAAAGTTATTTTGCTTCTAGGGAAAATATCCCTTCCATTGGTTAGCCATCCTCATTGTGAAAGGACTGTGAAGTTGTCCTTTGTCGTATTTCTGTTACCTGCCAGAAAATGATAACTTGGCAGAAATATATTGATCACTATTAAAGCATCGTTACAACCTTTGTGTTTAGAAAACAATCGGATAATTCTGAGAAAGAGATGCCTTTCTGATTCCTTAAAAAGAATTCCCAGTGATCGTCATAATTCCTAAACGTGTTGTCACATGGTGGAACAGTGAGAATCAAAGGAAACAGAGAACACAGAATCGGAGAGAGCTCTCTTCTTGTGGAAACAGAAATTTCTTAAGAGAGTAAGTAGCTGTGTATTTTGGTCTTACCTGACTGGCAGCTCGTCTAACCAAAGGTACGTCCTTTATGGAGGTAGCTTATCCTTGGAAGAACCCAGTGGCTTGCCCCACAGCCCAAGAGAGACTGGAGTTCTGGAAAACTATCCAGCCCAAAAGAATACAGAGGAGAAAGCTTTTCCCACTTTCTTTCCTAGGACTAGCCAATAGCTGAAGTCATGCAGGAAACTGGGTAGAGAGAAGGGGAAAGCAGCTTCTTCTCCCTGAAATCCCGATCAGCAGAAACTGGAGGCTGTTGTATATCTCCCACCCAGACTTTTGTTTAAAAGTTTTTTCAACTGTTGCTAGGTGTTGGGTTCTGAGATTAGGTTTCTCCTCTTCTGCTCCCTTCACAGCATTGTCAGAGCAGTGACTTTGTCGAGAAGCTGAGCTCGCGTGTGCTATATTTAACCAGTGTTCTCAGCAAGTCAAGCCTGTCAACAGCTGAGAAGTTTGGAGCCGGCTCTGCTCAGTTCCTCGGCAGCTGGGTTATCAGTGGATACAGCTCTGCTCACCCTGTAAAAGATTGCGGGGAAACGGCAGACCCTTTTAAGGACTGCTGCTCATTACACAGAGGTAATTATTGTTGGAAGCCCTTAAATGCAGATTGTGATTTGGAACCTAGGTTTTAAAATCTGAAAAGAAACAGCAGCAGTTGCCTTGAGCAGAGCAATTTATCAATGCAATACTCTTCTCAATTAGGCTTTCTCAGATAAACGGTCTTAAATAGAAAAGGCTTTTCAAACTGTATGACAACTCTTGGGAAAATTCACAGTAAGAGATCATTCCCAGGCAGCTTTTTACATTGATGTGTTGCATTCGTAGCTAGATTACATTCATACCTGGCATATCAGATTTAACCAGCTTATATACCTGACTGTTATTAAAGTTAAGTTTATCATAAAGGAATGTCTATAACATTATGTTTTTGAAAGGAAAACCTTAGCGTTCTCACTCAGGTCATTCATTCAAAGCAAGAAACGGAGAACACTCCAGGAAAACCAGGACTTCAGACACCTCTGGTTGTCGACAGCTTTGTCTCATCATTAACCCTCCAATCTGCAAAACCAGAGAGCGATCACTTCTACCCTGAACTCCAACATAAAGAATGTCTCAAGATATTTTTATTTGCTTTATTCTATGTCACAAAATAGTACGAATCTTCCAAGATTAAGAATCATGAAAAAAAGTGTGCTTAAAACTATTCTTAGGACTCCCTTACGAATTACATATGTGAAATTAACAGTAAGAGGACCTGAGAGAGTGTCTTTTAGCCACAAAGTAGGAAGGGAGACACACATGCACACACGTGCTCACACACACAAAAACACACACCATTACTGGCTAACACACTAGAATATTGCCCTGACAAAAATCTTGCCAATACCACTAAAAATGTTGACCCCTTTCCTGAGATCAATTTGTCAGTTTAAAGATACTGTTTTTAATGATACCCTTTTTTTGACATGCAAACTGAAGTTGGACCAAGGAGACATGTAAAGGCATAGATTGCATATTTTAAGTGTTGCGTACTTGCGAAAAGAGGCTTAATATGCTAGAGAACCCTGATGTCTGTCTGGGAAAGGCTGCCACTTTTCACAAGGGGTGTGTGTGTCTTTCTTTTTAAAGAAATGACACTTACCTCCAAGGTTAGTTGATCCCACACCTCAACCTATGAGAAAACATCTCAGCTCCCCTCAACCCACCCACTTCACTAACAGCATTCATCCCCTCCCTCTAATTTCTCTACTACTGTTGACATATAAACTTGCATTTGTTCAGATTCTTCTTAGCCCTTCTGGGTCTGGGCCAACGCTGATTTTTTAAAACAGATTTCTATTAAGATGAAAGCATTCTTATCAACTATACTCCAAAAAAAGAAAACAAAGATGAAAGCATTCTTATAAGAAACTGACTCTTCTAGAACGCTACTGGATCTTTTAGAGACCATCTATCCACAGTCCCTAAAAAGTGGGTTCTGATAGGGAGTGGAAGTGTGTGACAGGGCTGTGAGATGGTTCAGAGTGACTAGGAGAATTTTTTTTTTTAATTACAAAGGGGGTGGGGTGGGGAGATAATTGTTTGAAAAATGCCCACACCCCACTCATACCCCACATGCAATAGCGCCCCCTTCCCTAAAGAGGACTTGGGGAATGTATCATTTCATCCCTCCTAAGAGTTCATTTTATAGATGTCTCCAGTCCAAAAGGAAGCAGAGAAGTATGTTAGCCGAAGTCAAGAAGACTGAGGGCCTTTCTCACCTTCTGAGATGGCCCACACTCTGTCTGTGGAGTGTGCATCTCTCCAAATAAATCCACTTCTTACCCATCACTTTGTCTCTCACTGAATTCTTTCTGCGATGGGACGTCAAGAACCTGAGCTTCTGATCAGGTCGGTGCTTTGTGACCACCTGGAGGTGGGGGATAGGGTGGGAGGGAGGGAGACAGAAGAGGGAGAAGAAATGGGGATATATGTGTTCGTGTAGCTGATTTACTTTGTTATACAGCAGAAACGAACACACCATTGTAAAGCAATTATACGCCAATAAAGATGTTAAAAAAATAAAACAAAGTAAATCCATTACTTCTAAAAAAAAAAACCTGAGCTTCATTAAGTCCTGAAGCCAGGTATAAAAAAAAAAAAAAAAAAAGAAGACTGAGGGGAAATAACCCACTTTGCCTTTATGGGCCTAGGTAATTCCATTGAGAGGGTGATAGTTATTTATTTCTTCCCTAACTATCCAGACAATTAGAGGTTTTAGTGGGGGTTTTTTTTCTTCTTTAACGAAAACCTAGTCCCCCACCGTTGTTTTCTTTAACCTTTGGACTAGCTGTTCATTATTGCTGTTAGTTTATTTCTAAAATGTGGTAACAAGCAACAGCATACAAAGTATCTCATATAATTAGATACTATTGCTACCTTCGAATTATGTTCTTTAATCAGGCTAGGCATATGTGCTGGTCTGACTCAGTACTCCACAGTCATCAGTCTCTCTCATTCTCTCATGCTCTCTCTCTCTCTCTCACACACACACACACACACACACACACTCTCCATCTCTCTCTATAAAGTGAATTTATTTTGAAGGCTTCCCCCACCCCCTGGGAATGATTATTCAGATAAAAGCATTTCCTACATAATCCACAGAGGAAGTAGTGCATTAAGAACTATTAGAAATTTGTGTTTTGTATACAGTCAACAAGGAACCAATTTTTCAACACATGTTGTTAATATATTACCATTCAGCGGCATCCTTTTCCCCGCCTTAAGTGTGAGCATTATTCTGAGAACCTCCGATAAACTTACAACTAAAGCTGAATTTCCCAACTTCAAGAATGGATCACGATGAAACTTTTTAATAAGAAGACAGATTAACGTTATCAGTGAGAAAAAGCAGATGAATTGTAAGGGAGTTGGCACACTATGTCTGTATCCGTTTATAAGACCAAAATTTACCACATTGTTCATTTAAAGAGGCATAGTGATTTTTAAGTTAAAAGTTTATGTTATTTCATATATACAGGGAAGAGAAAAATAGACATTGACTTCAAAGCGATGCTCAGGGCAGCAGGGGGTGGGGGCCCAGGTCCAAGGGGAGTTTCCAGACCTGCTCTGTTCCGCACATTGGCTGGCTTTAAGACTGGAATGTAAGCTCCCAGGTAGCACAGAATGTTTCCTGTTTGTTCCTTACTAAATACTCATCAAGCACCATAGTAAGTGTTCAATAAACAGGAATGATTGAATGAGCAAATGAACATGTAAAAGATGAAAGAAAAGATGAAGAAAACTTTAGAGCATATTATCCGTAAACTTACGGAAAATGAATCTAGGCTCTCTGGACAGTCATTATTAGCTGCATATTCAAAGTTGTAGAAAGAAATTCTTAGATTGTAAATTAATTATTTTGAAATTTTTAAATTTCAAAGGAAAGTAATAGATTTCTGGATAATAATAAAGATACCTGTGTAACATATTATACGCTAGGCAGAGTTCTAAGGGCTGGACATGTACTAACCCACTTAATTCTAACAATAACCCAGTGAGGTCGGTGTTATTGTTGTCCCTCATTTTACAGGCAAGAAAACTGAAGCATAGAGATATTAAGTAACTTGACCAAGGTCACATGTTAGTAAGTGACAGAGCCAGAATTTGAACTAGGGAGTCTGGTTCCAAAAATTTGTGTTCTTAACCACATAACTGTCTCTTACATATGTTAGTCACAGTAACCTATTCTTCACAGTCACTGAGAGTCTAAATGTATAGACTTTTTTATACCTGAAGATATATGCTCTGAGCAAAAACATACACTTAAAACTCCACAGCTTTGAGGCAGATAGAAAAAAAAGTGGCATAATTTCATGATCAGCATAGTAAAATAAAAGCTTATTGGAAATGAAGTCTTGTTGAATACCAGAAAAGAGAAAATTGGACTGAAAAGAAGATAATTGCTTTCAGGAAAAAAAAAAAAATCTATTTTTAAGCAAAGGATATGAGCTGTTCAGTATTCTCTCTAAAACAAACAATGCATGATGAATGAGTTCACTGCTTAGCAAAATTCTAAAATTACATTCTAAAAATATAATTTTGGTCTATGATTTGATAAGCAATTCAAAAATGTTTATGAACTATGCATTCACAACCAAAACTTCTCAAAGACATAATCAACAGCAAGAAAAAACAAAAAACAAAAAACAATGGGGATGGAAGGGTTGATATACATTAGCTAGTTCTTTGGTATCAAAATGATAGTTTGATATATTTGCTATAGTCAGGTTTTACAATTTGCAAATACTTACACTTTCTATTAATCTAGCTATACTTCTATTTAGATTTTACAAAACTTTAAAAGAAGTAGTACTAATACGTATTTTGTACTATCTACAAATATTCATAATAGAATAACTACTTTGTCCTATTTACAAATAAAATGGTGTCACACCTACATTTATTCATAAAATATTTAACTAAATTATTTATTTTCCCAACAGTTTCAGAAAAAGGAGAGGCAAGACTAGGTTTAAAAGTTATAAGATAATAATAACTTACTATTATTAAAAACCCCACTTCCCTGTTTATGTGCTTGAAAGTAGGTTAATAGAATTTAACCCCGGTAGTTATTATATAAGACCGTATTCTGCATACATTTACGGTTCACAAGCATCTTATTTTTTGAAAGGGTCAGATGACATGTGCCTGAGTGTATTTCCTTCTTCCTTTCCTATTCTAAAGTCATCTCTCACTCTTGCTCAACACTCTAAATCTTAATGGTAATGGATGACTTTTAACAATTTTTTTTTAATGGAGTGAGACATTTACTCTCCAAGAAATAGACACAGAATCGGAAAACCAGTGATTGGGCACAGAGCCATGCAGAATAATGTACTTTTCCCCACAAACGTATGGGTTTGTATATACACACTATGCAGATACTTATAGTTAATTTTGAAAAGGGCTGCCTTGAAAGCACAGTGGTTAAGACCTCTGAGTCGGAAGTCAGGCAAAGCTAGTTTGAATTCAGACTCCATTACTTATTACCTGTGTGAACTTAGCAAATTACTTTATTTCACCCAACCCGCCTTTACCTCCTCTATACGATTAATAAAGGAAGGTAAGACTATTCATAATAGCCAAACACTAGAAACTCTCTAAATCAGCGGTCCCCAACCCTTTTTGGCACGAGGGACCAGATTCACGGAAGACAATTTTTCCACGGATGGGGTGTGGGGGGCTGGTTCAGGTGGTAACGCGAGCGATGGGGAGCGAGCGATGGGGAGCGGCAGGTGAAGCTTCGCTCATTTGTCCGGTAGCTGTCCGTGGCCTGGGGGCTGGGGACCCCCGCTCTAAATGCTTTCTGCAATTGAGTGGCTACACTGTGGTACAGTCAGACAATGGTGTGCTATACAGCAATGAGGACAGACGTGCAAAAATGCGGATAAATCTCTCGGACAAAATGTTAAATGAAAGCAGCCAGACCCAAAACAGTACACTGCATGATTCCATGCATACAGAGTTCAAAAACAGGCAAAACTAATCTAGGGTGCTGGAAGTTACCCTTGGGATGTGGGGACGCGACTGGAAATGAGAACAACGGGGGCTTCTGTGGCACCGGCGATGTTCTAGGTATATCAATGGGTTCAGTCTGCAAAAACTAACCAAGTTGCGCACGTACGATTTATGTATTTTTCTGTCTGTATGTTATAATTTAACAGAAAGTTTAAAAATTAAAAATAAATTTGAGTATATACTCCCTGAGAGTTCTTATCTTCTGAAATATATACAGATAAAATAAAACGATATCTGGAATTTACTGCAAAACACTGTGGTGTGAGGGAGGAAGAGAAGTGGGCGAGAGGGCAATGAAACAAGACTGGCCAGAAGTTGACAGTTACTGAAGCTGGGTAACGGGTAATCATTACAGTGCTCTCCCTACTTTCACGCAGGTTTTAAGTCTTCTATAACAAAATATCTGCAAAACAGTGCTTACTATTGGACACATAAGTAGATACTCAATAAATATTAGTTATTATCTTCATTATTAATATTATCTTCATTACCAATATGACAGTCATCTTAAAATATCTGTACGAACTGAACTCTTCGGATCTAACTGAGTCTTTACGTGGAAGACACATGGAATTCCCCTGATGTCATGCGCTAATTAAGAAGACAACTGGATTAAAAAAAAAAAAAGAAGAAGAAGAAGACAACTGGATTAATATTAATAACACACTATTAGCAACTGAGATCAAAAGTTTAAAGAGAAAAAAAAGTAAGGAAACTAAAAAGGCCCACCTTAGGCAAATTAGTCCTTAAACCACAGGGGAAACAGGCTCAATTCTTGCTTTCATCAACAAAACTCATCAACATATTGATCTGCCTATCTGATAATGAAAAGGAAAACTGTCAAGAAAGTAAGATGTCTAGGCATTAAAAGCTGTAGGCCAACAGAGGTGGTTACTAACAGGAAATGTTGTTACAAGGGTGAAAGACTCGGTGAAAAATTCAGGGTGAGCAATGCTCATAAATACTTGAATTTGATAATCCATCTTACAGCTGAGCAGGCCTTCATATGCTTAATATCTGCATTTCTTTACCCCTTTCATCTGGAAATGTGGTAATAATTCACCTGGGAGAGGTGGAACAAATAATCAGGGACAAGAAAGTGTTTTGAAATGATGAAATATCTAAAAATGTTGTACCTCAAAGCTTTCTTTTTAGTCCCTACCTTGAGGACTGTGAGGAAATCAACCATATGATGAAATGATGAAGAAAGTTCTTAAAAAGGCTAGTGTTAAGTAAATATAATATAAAAATCTGAATCTACAGAATGTAGAAATCAGAATCATCAGGTAGAGTGAGACAATAAAAAAGTAAATGAAAATCACAAAGCAGTAGGTTTTTAAAGCAAACTGACTTCCACACCTTAATTATAAGTTCCCTGTTGACTCTTTAGCCATAAAAGTAACATTGCAGAAGAATGTTTAATTATTTAATGAATCAGAAAGAAGTTCCCTGAATGTTAAGTGAAAACAGCAGGTAATAAAATAGCATTAGTGAATTATTGTATTATCACATGGCGATAGATATATAGAAAATAGATATGATATAGATATAAATATTTCATCCCACACCATGCATATGTATTTCTCCAGAAATACATACATATATATTTATATATGTGTATGTATATTTATATCTGAACTACATAAATGACAACAATTACAATGGTTATCTTTTCCTACGTTTTCTAAATTCTTAATTGATGTTTTGTTTTCATAGTAGGAAAATAAGATTACTTAAAATCATTTTTTGGGGGGAGAGGGAAAAATTGGGAGATTGGGGTTGACATACACTACTATATATAAAACAGATAGCTAATAAGAACCTACTGTACAGCACAGGGAACTC
Organism: Eschrichtius robustus; assembly: GCF_028021215.1. Taxonomy (NCBI): domain Eukaryota; kingdom Metazoa; phylum Chordata; class Mammalia; order Artiodactyla; family Eschrichtiidae; genus Eschrichtius; species Eschrichtius robustus. The sequence goes on from NC_090832.1 coordinate 119,441,024, forward strand.
TACTCAGTACTCTGTAATGGCCTATATGGGAAAAGAATCTAAAAAAAAAAAGAGTGGATATATGTATATGTATAACTGATTGACTTTGCTATACACCTGAAACTAACACAACATTGTAAATCAACTATACTCCATAAAACTTTTCTTAAAAAATCATTTTTCGTTGGTGGTTTTCCAATATTTTGCTGAGGTGGAGACTTGAAGACCTGTGGCTTGGTATGACTTGCCTTTCTGGTTACTATTCAGGATTTCAATGAACTTGCCTTATGATAATGTAATAATTAAACAAACTAAAACAGCTGAATTTTGTCTGGTGTGGGTCTGGAATTCATTATTTGAATTCCTCTTAATATTTGCTCAGAGGAAAAGAAAAAGGTCATCTTTTCATGATTCTTCAAAATGAACTACAGTTGCTTTGCTTTCCATGCTTTTTCTACTCTATTATCCTCACAAATGTCTTAATTCTTCATACCATTACAACATTGCATTTGTTTCTGTAACTTCCTCCCATGACATTTTCCCTCTGAGGCATAGATTGTGTTTGGGCTCTGCCTGGAAATTCTGCATGGTGCCAGGAGGAAATATTTTCACCTTTATGGCTTACCTGAGGAAAGTTTCCAGCCATTGTGCTGCTGTGGACTGTTAGTGACTAGGGACAGAGAAACACTTTTTGCACTTCCCCAGCAATATCCGGAATATGACATCACTATCTGAATATGTCTCATGGTAGAAAGAGCCCTGGGAAAAAGGAGAATTTGCTCTGACCTCAACTAGTGAACAATTTTTTTAAATGGTTTAATCCCTCTGAGCCTATTTCCTCCATTGACAAGTGGAGGTAATGGAATTTAATCCACACATCCCACCATCACTCTGTACCCTCCACCACTGTGTCAGTCACGTTACATAAGTTAACGGTGAGCCAGTGCCCTAAGAGTGGGCACGGAGCGTGAGAGGGAACAGGGTCTCATCGTCCACTTTCACTACCTAAAATCATTTTCATTGCCTAAAATTAATTTTGTTAACTAAAATGTGTTACTTGTTATAAGCTTTGTTTCTAATATAAACAGCTTTTTTAACAAAACATAATTTACTGCTTAAGTTTTTTATATATTTCTAAACTGTTGAAAACAGTGTAAAATAAGTAAAAGTAAGAAAGCAGGAATGTTTCTTTTCAAAAACTTCTGATTAAATTAGTTGTAGCTTTGCTAAAGGAAAAAAAAAAAAAAGATGTTACAGTTCCAAGGCCAAATTTTGCACATTTATGCCAACAAATAGTATTCTAATCCCCTGTCTGCATTTGCTTAGAAATCCTGTCATCTGTAAAGCAGGTGCCTTCAAATGTAAATTTGACTGGCAGCATTTGTCAGAAAATGAATACACGCGTTATGGAAGCTGTGGACTTAAGCCACACAGCCAAACTCTGCACCTCCAGATGTTTTCAGATTATAAACAAGCAGACGGAATGAGAGGCTAGGCTTTGAGGAGGGAGCTGACAGTGAGTGGTGACAAGAGCGCAGCTCATTTCAGTGCCCGTCCAGACCTGCAGACAAGAAGGGTGGCCCAACACTAGACCAGTTTCCTCAAGGAAACGTGAATTCTACATTTGCCTTGTGGAATTCAATCAGAATTTGCTGTAGAAGTTTATGTAATAAACAAATGGGGAGCATTTTCTCCGTGTGAGGCTCTAAAGAGATGAGTCTCAACTGAGAGCATTTCTGTGCCCCAGGGACGTTTGGCAGCACCTGGAGACATTTTTGGTTGTCCCGACGGAGGAATGCTACTGGCATCCAGTGGGTAGAAGCCAGGGATGCTGCGAAATATCCTACAATGCACAGGACAGCTGTCCAAAACAAAGAATTATCCAGTCAGAGTGTCAACAGCGCCAAGGTTGAAAAACCCAGCAAGCGCTAGAGGATTAAAGACAGGAATACAGAAGTAACTGCCCTCAAGAGCTTAGAGTGTGGTAATGAAGATGAGGCAGACACACAACAAGATGGGCAAAGCAAGAAGGGCTATAAGAAATACATGGAGGAAAAATTACTTATAGCTTCAGAGGTCAGGGGAAACTCTGAAAAATAAAACTGTAAATATCCATCTTAACATTCCTATAATAACCAAACATAAAGAAGTTACTTATTTTTACAATTCATTTTTCTATAAATAATCATAAGTTAACCACCAAATACTTATAGCAAACATCCTCCCTATTCCTGAAACTGTATTAAATTCCCTGGAAAGACAAAGTGGAGTAAAACAGAGTCACTATCCTCTGGAGCTCAGGGAGCAGTTACATCCCCAATTCCACATTAACATTATCAAGATTCATTTCTCCAAATATATCATGCATGCCAATTATGTACCAAACACTATGTGTGGCACAGAACTTAGGCAAGGTTCCTGCCCTTGAAGCACACACTGCCTCTTGGGGGAGAGAGACAAAAATCAAATCAACAAATGCGTGATTTCAAGCGTGTGAATTCTGTTTTTAAAAATATTAGACTATCGTCCAAAAATCCTGAAAATCTCCTCCAACAAAACACCTAGAAATGCTAGCTAAAATATCACTAACGTTCTTTTTGAAAACCAGCTGAACCTGAAAGAAACTGTAGGAAACCATTAAGGGCCCAAAACAAAGAGGGAAATGAAAACAAGAGCAGGGAACATAAACTGACAATGAGATCCTTGGGGCTTGAGGGGGGCTGGGTATTAGTCTCAAAAACCAATAGATCTTTTTGACCGAAATAGGATATGAAGCCTCAGATCCCAGAGATTAGGATCTGGAAGTGAGATCCCTGAATAAAACTAGGACACTTGAACTTAAAAAAAAACGCAGGCATAGGAAAATAAGAAGGTAGCTTAATCATCTTGGCCTGGGCTGGATGAGGAAAAAAGAAAAAATAGCCTATGCTGAGAATTCATTACCATATACCAGGTTTCAGTAGGTCTGATGAGCAAATGTACACCACTCACATTGTTTGAGAATCCCCAATCCAAGATTTCAGTATAAGAAGCCCCAGACTGGCAATCCCACAGACTATCTAGCAAAAGCAAATGTCCATCCATACAGGCCACCCCGGGGACCAGCCACATCTCCACGTGGCTCATCAGGGAGCCGTGACCAGCTCTGTGGCGCTCCACCTCGCACTGCCTCCCGTCCTTCCTCTGTCCTCTCTTCTGTTAGTCTCACTGCCCTGGGATGATACCTAGCAAGTAAAGCTTAGTACATAATCCTTGTCTCAGGTCCTGCCTTCTACGTAACCTGAGCTAAATTAGGGACTCTTGTAAGAGAAGGCCTATTTGAGGTGCTGCCGTTTTAACCTGAGACCTGAAGGGCAAGAAGGCTATGCAAACTGTAGAGAAGAGGAGTAATCCCTGTCCAAAGGCTCTGATGTGGAACAGAGCACAGAACCTTCAGGAAACATAAAGAAGGCAATGGCAGAGCATAGGAGAGAGAAGTTCGGAAAGCTACGCTGAGTCCAGTCATGTAGAACGGAAGTCTTGGGCCTGGATCTGGTTCACAGCTCTGTGTGTGTGTGTGTGTGTGTGTGTGCGCGCGCGCGCGTGTGTGTGTTTTCTAGTTTTATTGGGAGATAATTGACATACAACATGGTACAAGTTTAGGGTGTACGACCTAGTGATTGGATATTTGTGTATATTGTGAAACGATCACCACATTAAGTCTAGTTAACATCTATCACCTCACATAGTTACAAACTTTTTTCCTTGTGATGAGAACGTTTAAGGTCTACTCTCTTAGCAACTTTCAAATATACAGTACAGTATTATTAACTATAACCACCATGTTGTACATTAGATCCCCCGGAATTATTTATCTTGTAACTGGAAATTTGTACCTTTTGACCCCATTCACCAAATTCCCCCACCCCCTACCTCTGGCAACCCCAGATCTGATCTCTGTTTTATGAGTTTGGCTTTTTTAGATTCCTGTATGTGTGTGTTTTTAAATTAGTTGCCAGAAGTTGAAAATAAGGAGATACCACACAATAATTTCTGAATTTTCAAGAAAATTCAAAAGATTTGTCAGCAGTGGGCCTGTATTCTTACATGGCAACCATCAGCTAGATCCACCCCTTGAGACAAGGCCTGTGGTCTCAAGTTCACCACTGTCCCAAGCCAGCCTTTTTCATTCATTTATGTTGCTGATTTGGCCTCCATGGGGGTTTGAATTTATAGCTCCTAATTTAGGGCTTTATAGGTTATGGTAAAAAAAAAAGAAACGTTGGATTGTATCCTAAGACAAGGATAGCCCTTAAAGCAGAGGTCCCCAACCACCTTTTCGGCACCAGAGACCGGTTTCACGGAAGACAGTTTTTCCGCGGGGGTTGGGGTTGGTTCAGGCGGTAATGGGAGCGATGGGGAGCAATGGGAGCTGCAGATGAAGCTTCTCTCGCTTGCCCGCCCCTCACCTCCTGCTGTGAGGCCCGGTTCTTAACAGGATGCCGACTGCTACCGGTCCGTGGCCCGGGGGTTGGAGACCTCTGCCTTAAAGTATTTTAAGCAAGGGAATGGTGTGATCTGACTTATATATATTCCATTCACTGTAAAAAAAAATAGAAAAAAAAAATAGATTGAGAGAACCGAAAATGGAAAAGAGGATACAAATGAGAAGACTATTGCGGGAGTCTGGGTGAAAGATCACGGTGGCTTGAAATAGAGAGGTTGCGATGGAAATGAAGAGAAGTAAATGGATTAAAGGGTGTTTTGGAAGCAGAAAATGTAGTATTTACTGAAAGATTAGATATCGAAGGTGAGAGAGAGAATCAAAAATGACTTGTCCTGTGTTATGAACACCTGAGCCTTCTATGGTCAACAGCTGAAGGGACATCCGTTGATAACTCTGGGTACGTGGAGCGCTGAACACATGCTGGAAGGGGTACAGATGAAAGAAACTCGAAGGCCTTAAGGAGTTCGAATCTTAGTGGTAGAGGTAGGACTGATGCAAATGTAGGCACTTAGAAGTTATACAACTTATGAAATAGATCACTGTGACGACCAGAATACTAATAACAATAGCTGACATTCACTGAGGATGTATCATGTACCCAGTACATACATCTCACGTAGTTCTCAGAAAACCACCGAGAGTTAGGCACTATTATTATCCCTATTTTACACTTGGAAAAATAAAAACGTAGTGAAATTAAGTGACTCGAATAAGATCATAAAGCTTGTAACTGGCAGAACTGGGATTTGGACCCAAACAGACTAACTCCACTGGTCATTAGTTTAATCAGTAGTTAGACTGCACTTATATACATTTAGTGGGGTCACAAATTTACTGGCATACTGCAATTCAAGATATGCAAAGGAAATGTAATGCCTTTAATTTGACTGAAACTGTTCTGAGCTACCTCACAAGCCTCTATCAGCTGGTTAGAGGGTAAGGAATTAAACTTTCTTCAAGACTATTTAAGACTTACCTCCATTCAGTAATTGAAACAGTCCCTTTAGGAAATGTCCTGACCTATCTAGGAGAGAAGGGCAGACTTTTAGCCTTCCGCCCCATCCATGTGTACCAGTGCACATGCACGTACACACACACACCTCGGCTCTACAAGGTGTGTTGGGGGTGTATGGGGGAGGGCTATGGTTTATGTGTGGACAGACAACCATTCAAGTTCTCCAATCTTACCCCTGATGTCCAGGTCCACCTGGTTTCCGCTTGCCCTGCCGGCATTCATGACTCAACTCCCTTGCTGGAATCACCCTTGATCTGGTCTCTTAGCTGACTTGGTAGCGCTCCCTGGCTGATGGAGCTCCAGCTCAGCTCTCAGCAGTGCTGTAGAGCTCCCCACGTCTATGACATTTCCTACATCTGGCCCAATAGTCCTCCTCCTGCCTCTGCTTCAGAGCCGCTCCCATCTCAGCAGGCTCCACGGCTGGGCTGACAATAAAATTGATCAACCAAATTGAGACACTCATGAGAGTGAAAGGAAGGTTGATTATGATTACACAAGAACAACTGGGGTAAACTAAGACAGTCTCAAACTGGGACATTGGGCAGGCTCACCGGTTCCCAACTTAGCTCATTTGCAGATTCCCCTTCCAGAGTTTCAAGAACTCCTTAGACTTATTTATACAACATGGGATGGGGGAGGGGTCTTTGGAAAAGCTAAACTCTGAGTGTTCCGCTAGCCACATTGCACAGCCAAGTTCAGTCTGCTGGGGTTGAGTCCCACGTTAGCCCAAAGTGCAATCTCTTTCAGATGATAAATGGAAATAGCCTCCCACACATCTATTTAACACAGCTCCTTCTCTTCCAGGAAAGCTCAGGGAGGGACATGGCTCAGATGCCACAGGGGAGAGTTACCTCCTCTTCACTACGGGAAAACTCTGTGACCCAAGTTTTCCAGACTTTCCCTTTGGTAAGTTAAATCAAAGCTAAAGGAGACTGGGAAAAACTCTCAACTCCAAAAAGCCTTGCTCTCAACCCTGTTGTCTTACTAAAGAAGTCCAGTGCCAGCCTCTCATAAGCCTCAAGACTCAGCTTTAGAAATAGAAGACTGTGAATGAAAAATAATTTCAGGGAAGAGGTGGAAATAAAATGCATTGGTTTAATACTTGCAAGATAAAATAACTAACACGCAGAAGGTATCCATTCTCAGCCATGTTCTGCCCATAGTGAGAGAAGTACATAATGTCGTTCAAAATTAAGATGCTTTACATAGACTTAATAAGCCGAATAAACATATGCCTTTGTCAGATACCCTGTCAGAACCATTAGATCTTCAGAGGTCAAGGTTCAGCTGATTTTAGAACTAAATCCTATTCTAAATATTCTATGGTTCTGTGATTTTATCTTTGACGAGCCAAAAAATATTTTTTTCTTTTTTTTCTTTTATAAATTTGTTTTTTATTTTACTTATTTTTGGCTGCCTTGGGTCTTTGCTGCTGCACGCGGGCTTTCTCTAGTTGCGGCGAGAGGGGGCTACTCTTCGTTTAGGTGCGCGGGTTTCCCATTGCAGTGTCTTCTCTTGCTGCAGAGCACGGGCTCTAGGCACGCGGGCTTCAGTAGTTGTGGCATGTGGGCTCAGTAGCTGTGGCTCGAGGGCTCTAGAGCACAGGCTTAGTAGTTGTGGCGCACGGGCTTAGTTGCGGCATGTGGGATCTTCCCTGACCAGGGCTTGAACCTGTGTGCCCTGCATTGGCAGGCGGATTCTTAACCACTGTGCCACCAGGAGAGTCCCTTTCTTTTTTTTTTTAATTGAAGTATAGTTGATTTACAATGTTGTGCTAATTTCTGCTGTACAGCAAAGTGACTCAGTTATACACATATACACATTCTTTTTTTATATTCTTTTCCAGTATGGTTTATCCCAGGAGACTGGATATAGTTCCCTGTGCTACACAGACTCACAGTCATAGAGAACAGATTTATGGTTGCCAAGGGGCAGCGGGTGAGGGAGAGGGACGAACTGGAAGTTTGGGGTTGGTAGATGCAAACTATTACATTTAGAATGGATAAACAACAAAAACTATTTTATATCAGGTTTCCACTTAGGGCTTTGCTTACTCATTTAAGTATCTCAAACCTAAATTACAAGTTTTAATGTTTTGGAGTGGCATTAAATGGTTTTCCAAAATTGAGCAGGTTTTATTGAAAGGTCCCCAAAGCTTGTGATGTTTCACATTTTAATGGATTCAATTTTCTGTGTATTCTATTTAGTGCCAGGCAGTGGCAGCAATTGCATCTCACGTATATTGTTACTCTAGTTGAGTTAGCATAACCCTAACTAAAAAAAGTTCTCTCTACCAATGTGCAAGTTTCCAAACATAACCAGAAAAGTACACAAATGCTGAGTAATCAGAGTTACGGAAGGCCCAAATAAGAAGAGGCCAGGCGGAGTTTGTCTGGAAAGGTTTTATAATGCCTCTATGATTAATAAACCTAAGGAAAACATCTGAAACTTCTTTGAAATGTTAAGAATGAACTATTGGAGAACAACTGGGCTTCAAAGAGTAGCAAAGTATGTGAGGCCATATCTCACTGGGGTGGGGGGAGGGGTGGGAGGAATCCTATACCCTCAATAAATTATTTAGAAAGGAGTAGAGGGTTGAGTTGGACAAATTTAGAAGAGTTTCTATTAATTCATCAACTCAAACTACTCCCTTCAAACCCTAAATCCCTGGATTTCCAAAGGAACTTCCTAGGACTTTGTGTTGCACACTGAATAGTCCCAGAAATGCGGCTCCATATTGCATATCCGGATCAGATGGGACTTAACAAAAGGAAAGTGCATGGAAATCTGGATAGTTCTGTAAAATATCTTTAGACGCCTCGTATGTATGAAAAAGGGCTTAAGAAATGAAGTAAAGGAGAAGGCATAGAGCTTTATAAACTATAATAACATTAACAACATGCACTCCTTGAGTATCAACAGGGAGCAAGATTTGTTCCTAGGGCAAACGAAGCAACTGACACAGGATTAATCTCCAAAATATACAAGCAGCTCATGCGGCTCAATATCAAAAAAAAAAAAACAACCCAATCCAAAAATGGGCAGAAGATCTAAGCAGACATTTCTCCAAAGAAGATATACAGATTGCCAATAAACACATGAAAGATGCTCAACATCACTACTCATTAGAGAAATGCAAATCAAAACTACAATGAGGTATCACCTCACACCGGTCAGAATGGCCATCATCAAAAAATCTAGAAACAATAAATGCTGGAGAGGGTGTGGAGAAAAGGGAACCCTCTTGCAGTGTTGGTGGGAATGTACATTGATACAGCCACTATGGAGAACAGTATGGAGGTTCCTTAAAAAACTACAAGTAGAACTACCATATGACCCAGCAATCTCACTACTGGGCATATACCCTGAGAAAACCGTAATTCAAAAAGAGTCATGTACCACAATGTTCATTGCAGCAGTATTTACAATAGCCAGGACATGGAAGCAACCTAAGGGTCCATCGGCAGATGAGTGGATAAAGAAGATGTGGTACATATATACGATGGGATATTACTCAGCCATAAAAAGAAACGAAATTGAGTTATTTGTAGTGAGGTGGATGGACCTAGAGTCTGTCATACAGAGTGAAATAAGTCAGAAAGAGAAAAACAAATACCGTATGCTAACACATATATATGGAACCTAAAAAAAAAAAAAAAAAAAAAAAAGGTTCTGACGAACCTAGGGGCAGGACAGGAATAAAGATGCAGACGTAGAGAATGGACTTGAGGACACGGGGAGGGGGAAGTGTAAGCTGGGATGAAGTGAGAGAGTAGCATTGACATATATACACTACTAAATGTAAAATAGATAGCTAGTTGGAAGCAGCTGCATAGCACAGGGAGATCAGCTCGGTGCTTTGTGACCACCTAGAGGGGTGCGACAGGGAAGGTGGGAGGGAGACGCAAGAGGGAGGGGATATGGGGATATATGCATACGTATAGCTGATTCACTTTGTTATACAGCAGAAACTAACACAACACTGTAAAGCAATTATACTCCAATAAAGATGTTATAAAAAAAAGGACTTGTTCCTAGGAACAGAAAGTTTTAAGTTTGTCCCTCCCTTCAAGATATTTCATCTAGCTGATGTGATAGATAGCATAGCTAGAATGCACACAATTGTAATTAAATCAACACAACACAGAATTAGGTCAAAGAATCATAAACATGCCTCTTCAATGCGAGCGTGTGAGGAAGAGAAACTCTTTTTGAAAGGGTCTGGTTAATCAGAGATGCAGATAGATAATCATTAGACAAAGAGTACACTGCATACGTAACATAAAGATTAGCCAATTCTCAAATATTCATGATTATACGGACAGAAATTATGCAGGTGATTGAAATATATCTATGAGATCCTCAAGTTCTATACAGTCAAATTTCAAAAATCGCACACTTTCTTACATCATGCATCAATTCCCCTAAACTACAGGGCCTAAGTCAGAGTTTCATCAGTCACTTGACTAAAAATTACTCCACAGTCACAAGGTGGTACTTTGTGCAAGATATTGCTGGGGGAAAAAGAGCCTGGTAACAGTAAGAACAGCAAGGAGGGGGGGTCTCTCACTGGCCCGTGTTTGTGGGGACTGACCTATAACTTAAGAAGCCCCCTCCAGCTGTTCCCCTCCACATCTCACGCCAGATAAAGAGTCACGGAAGTCCTCTCCAGCAAGCTAAGACCCCACCCCTTTGACCTCCCAACAGTCCCACCCAGAGGCCAAGGGTCAAGAACCTGCTTTTTCCACGGTGCCCCTAATGCAACCTTCCCTCCCGCCCCCATGCTCCATGTTCCTCCTCTCTCCATCTCCAGTGGAGCGCCAGGCAAGCAGTAGATGAAGAACCTCGCCACAGGTCACAGGCACGCCAGAGAGCTGCATGGTGACTGGATGGTGAAAGATGGTTACCCCCACCCCTGCTCTAGGAACTTATTCAGAACTGATGCTCGGTGTCAGTCGTGCTGATTGCACAGCCCTCCGCTCAGGTCAATTAGGTAAGCCTCAATTCAAATCAAGACACTGGAAATATGCAAATGTGCAAAATTATGAGTGAGAGCAGGAAAAGTTCTAGGTAAGTGTATGGTTGGGTGAAAAGAAAAGATGCGGTGAAGTCCAAGCCCGTCACTAGTATGTAAATAGCTCTGTGACTCAGTTTCAGTGAAAGACACCACCAGATCGGTTGATAGGCTCATATCCTGTGCTCTTTCTGTGGCTATTGAGATTTACAAGAAGCTTAATCAAGCCTAAAATAGATGTTATACTACTAAGAGGCGGCAGAGAGTGTTGCTTGTGCACAGAAACCCCTTCTCCCTTTTCCCATGGTAACCGACCTGGAGCTGGATACTGATCACCCAGCTGGCCGGCGTTCCCAGGCTCCCCTGCCATTACGTACGGCCTCGTGACCAAGTCCTCCCCACGAGAGCAGGACTGTTGATGCTACTTCTGGGTCTGGCTGGGCCTAAGACAATGGGCAAACGCTCCTCCCCTCTCTTTTCCCCTTCCCACTGGCTGGAAGCTAGAAATGGCACTTTCTGCTTTGACCATGTAAACAAAGACATTACCCTCATGTCTCCTCCAGCTCCTACTGTGGAGCAGCAAGACAAAAGGAACGTGCTTCCCTGAATGGGAGGCCCGCGAATCTGTCCCACAGAACCCTGGACTAATACATAAGAAGGAAACATCTCCATTCTTCAAACCACTGTGTTTGGGATTTTTCTTTTTTGTACAGCAGCTTAGCCTTAAGCTGACTAATTCAGAAGAGAGAGTATGCTATAAAGGGAAGGGTATAGTAGTCAATAACAATATCTACTAGTAAGAGGTCCATTTAATTTTTTCTTTTCATACCTATCTTTTATTGAAGCCTGGGAAAACATTGTACTAGTGTAGACGCCATATTAGTGCCCACCCCACATTCCTGAGGAAATTTCAGTAAGCTCTGGTGAGGGGATGGGAAAAGATATTCCATGCAAATGGAAATCAAAAGAAAGCTGGAGTAACAATACTCACATCAGATAAAATAGACTTTAAAATAAAGACTGTTACAAGAGACAAGGAAGGACACTACATAATGATCAAGGGATCAATCCAAGAAGAAGATATAACAATTATAAATATACATGAACCCAACATAGGAGCACCTCAATACATAAGGCAACTGCTGACAGCTCTAAAAGAGGAAATCGACAGTAACACAATAATAGTGGGGGACTTTAACACCTCACTTACACTAATGGACAGATCATCCAGACAGAAAATTAATAAGGAAACACAAGCTTTAAATGACACAATACACCAGATAGACTTAATTGATATTTATAGGATATTCCATCCAAAACCAGCAGATTACACTCTTTTCTCAAGTGCACATGGAACACCCTCCAGGAAAGATCACATCTTGGGTCAAAAATCAAGCCTCAGTAAATTTAAGAAAATAGAAATCATATCAAGGATCTTTTCTGACCACAACACTATGAGATGAGAAATCAATTACAGGGAAAAAAACATAAAAAACACATACACGTGGAGGCTAAACAATACGTTACTAGATAACCAAGAGATCACTGAAGAAATCAAAGAGGAAATCAAAAAATACCTAGAGACAAATGACAATGAACACAAGATGATCCAAAACCTATGGGATGCAACAAAAGCAGTTGTAAGAGGGAAGTTTATAGCAATACAATCCTACCTAAAGAAACAAGAAAAATCTCAAATGAACAATCTAACGTTACACCTAAAGGAACTAGAGAAAGAAGAACAAACAAAACCCAAAGTTAGCAGAAGGAAAGAAATCATAAAGATCAGAGCAGAAATAAATGAAATAGAAACAAAGAAATCAATAGCAAAGGTCAATAAAAGTAAAACCTGGTTCTTTGGGAAGATAAACAAAATTGATAAACCATTAGCCAGACTCATCAAAAAAAAAGGGAGAAGACTCAAATCAATAAAATTAGAAATGAAAAAGGAGAAGTTACAACAGACACCACAGAAATACAAAGCATCCTAAGAAACTACTACAAGCAACTCTATGCCAAAAAAATGGACAACCTGGAAGAAATGGACAAATTCTTAGAAAGGTATAACCTTCCAAAACCGAACCAGGAAGAAATAGAATATATGAAAAGACCAATCACAAGTAATGAAATTGAAACTGTGATGAAAAATCTTCCAACAAACAAAAGTCCAGGACCAGATGGCTTCACAGGCGAATTCTAGCAAACATTTAGAGAAGAGCTAACACCCATCCTTCTCAAACTCTTCCAAAAAATTGCAGAGGAAGCAACACTCCCAAACTCATTCTATGAGGCCACCAGCACCCTGATGCCAAAACCAGACAAAGATACTACAAAAAAAGAAAATTACAGACCACTATCACTGATGAATATAGATGCAAAGATTCTCAACAAAATACTAGCAAACAGAATCCAACAACACATTAAAAGGATCATACACCACGATCAAGTGGGATTTATCCCAGGGATGCAAGTATTCTTTAATATACGCAAGTCAATCAGTGTGGTACACCGTATTAACAAACTGAAGAAGAAAAACCATATGATCATCTCAATAGATGCAGAAAAAGATTTTGACAAAATTCAACACCCATTTATGATAAAAACTCTCCAGAAAGTGGGCACAGAGGGAACCTACCTCAACATAATAAAGGCCATATACGACAAACCCACAGCAAACATTCTCAATGGTGAAAAACTGAAAGCATTTCCTCTAAGATTAGGAACAAGACAAGGATGTCCACTCTCATCACTATTATTCAACACAGTTTTGGAAGTCCTAGCCACGGCAATCAGAGAAGAAAAAGAAATAAAAGGAATACTAATTGGAAAAGAAGAAGTAAAACTGTCACTCTTTGGAGATGACATGATACTATACATAGAGAATCCTAAAGATGCCACCAGAAAACTACCAGAGCTAATCAATGAATTTGGTAACATTGCAGGATACAAAATTAATGCACAGAAATCTCTTGCATTCCTATACACTAATGATGAAAAGTCTGAAAGAGAAATTAAGGAAATACTCCCATTTACCATTGCAACAAAAAGAATAAAATACCTAGGAATAAACCTACCTAAGGAGACAAAAGACCTGTATGCAGAAAAGTATAAGACACTGATGAAAGAAATTAAAGATGATACCAACAGATGGAGAGATATACCATGTTCTTGGATTGGAAGAATCAATACTGTGAAAATGACTATACTACCCAAAGAAATCTACAGATTCAACTCAATCCCTATCAAATTACCAATGGCATTTTTTACAGAACTAGAACAAAAAAAATCTTAAAATTTGTATGGAGACACAAAGGACCCCGAGTAGCCAAAGCGGTCTTGAGGGAAAAAAACGGAACTGGAGGAATCAGACTCCCTGACTTCAGACTATACTACAAAGCTACAGTAATCAAGACAATATGGAACTGGCACAAAAACAGAAATATAGATCAGTGGAACAGGATAGAAAGCCCAGAGATAAACCCACACACTTATGGTCAACTAATCTATGACAAAAGAGGCAAGAATATACAATGGAGAAAAGACAGTCTCTTCAATAAGTGGTGCTGGGAAAACTGGACAGCTACATGTAACAGAATGAAATTAGAACACTCCCTAACACCATACACAAAAATAAACTCAAAATGGATTAAAGACCTAAATGTAAGACCAGACACTATAAAACTCTTAGAGGAAAACATAGGAAGAACACTCTTTGACATAAATCACAGCAAGATCTTTTTTGACCCACCTCCTAGAGTAATGGAAATAAAAACAAAAATAAACAAATGGGACCTAATGAAACTTCAAAGCTTTTGCACAGCAAAGGAAACTACAAACAAGATGAAAAGACGGCCCTCAGAATGGGAGAAAATATTTGCAAACAAATCAACAGACAAAGGATTAACCTCCAAAATATATAAACAGTTCATGCAGCTCAATTTTAAAAAACAAACAACCCAATCCAAAAATGGGCAGAAGACCTAAATACACATTTCTCCAAAGAAGACATACAGATGGCCAAGAAGCACATGAAAAGCTGTGCAATATCACTAATAATTAGAGAAATGTAAATCCAAACTACAGTGAGGTATCACCTCACACCAGTTAGAATGGGCATCATCAGAAAATCTACAAACAACAAATGCTGGAGAGGGTGTGGACAAAAGGGAACCCTCTTGCACTGTTGGTTGGAATGTACATTGATACAGCGACTATGGAGAACAGTATGGAGGTTGCTTAAAAAACTAAAAATTGAGTTACCACATGACCCAGCAATCTCACTACTGGTCATATACCCTGAGAAAACCATAATTCAGAAAGACACATGCACCCCAATGTTTATTGCAGCACTATTTACAATAGCCAGGACATGGAACCAACCTAAATGCGCACATCAACAGACAAATGGATAAAGAAGATGTGGTACATATATACAATGGAATACTTCTCAGCCATAAAAAGAAATGAAATTGGGTCACTTGTAGAGCCGTGGATGGATCTACAGAGTGTCATACAGAGTGAAGTAAGTCAGAAAGAGAAAAACAAATATCGTATATTAACACATATATGTGGAACCTAGAAAAATGTTACAGATAAACCACTTTGCAGGGCAGAAATAGAGACACAGATGTAGAACAAACATACGGACACCAAGGGGGAAAGTGGCGGGGTGAGTGGTGGTGGTGGGATGAATTGGGAGATTGGGATTGACATATATTCACTAATATGTATAAAATGGATAGCTAATAAGAACCTGCTGTATAAAAAAATAAATAAAATAAAATTCAAAACTTCAAAAAAAAAAGCAAATAGCAACTGAAAAAAAAAATCTGAGGAAATAACAGTTACTTTATACTTGTATTTGCAATTTAATCTGTGCATTCTTTTAGATTTTAAGTTAACAGTGTGCTAGGAAAAACCCTGCAAAATTGTCACACACAGGCAATACACCGGGTTAATATAATATTGTAAATAGCGTGGAAGTATTATCAGTACAAGATCTTAGAGAAAAAAAAGCTGTCTGTTTACTCTTAACCGCCACTAGATATAATCTAAACACTGCATTCCTAAAAAGATATGCAATATCACTTAACATTCATCTATGCAATTGCATGCCTCTCCTGGTCTTAGCTGAACTCTGCGGCATATTCTTAAGCTTTAGTTATTTGAGGTAAACGAACCCTGTGGTCACGCCTGCTTCAGCTGCAGCTAATGTCAATATGGCCAGGCACGGAGGAGAATCCTAAAACCTAAACACAATGATTATCTTCAGAAAATGTAACGAGTCCGTTCCTACCCTTACTGATGTCAGATTTTTATAGGGAACATTACATCACATGAAGTCTGAAAAAGAATGGAAGCCAGAATAAAAAGAGCTGTGCATCAGAAAGTCTCAAGCCTCACGGCAGACACAGTTTAGCCAATGTAGTCTTACTCGTATAACTTTTATCCAGACTGTGGTAATAAAACATAACTATGCACATTGGAACACACTTATCTAACTTGTAGAAGTGTATAAAATTTTATATACACATGTAAATAAAAAAAAACTTTGCCTGTCTCCAGATATGTACATGCTTTCCCTTTGTCCAATGACTCACATATGAGATTTTATAGTTTAACTAAATAATAAAATATACTCTCTATAAATATATGTATATTAAATGTATTTCATCTTAAAAATAGTTCTGCCTATTTTTTCTGCCTATTTTTAAAAAGTAATGTTTATTCAACATCCTACAGCATACCCTCATTTTAAGCCCTCAAGACTTAAATATTATTTCTTTGAGGATGTTGTACGGCCTGACCGAGCTTTAAAACAAAGCTACATATCAAGAGCTCCAGTAATGGGACAGCAGTATTGTGGTTATGTGGCTGGTGTTTTTCTTTTAAGTTTTCACTTATTGGTGATACAAACAAGTGTTCACAGGAGAAATGATATGATCTCTTGGGTTTGCTTTAAAATGCTTCAGATACTTGGAAAGATAAAGGTCGGAGGGTATAGATGAAACAATAATGCAGAATGTTAGTAACTATTGAAGTCGGAAGATGAATATAAACGGGCTCATTATATTAGTCTCTCTTCTTTTGTATATTTTTTTAAATTTCCATAATAAAAATATAAAACAAAAAGATATTATTGAGTACAAATCATGCAGTCTCTATTTAAAAGAGAAAGGAAAAGTAACAATGAGATACGCTAATTTATGCCAATAAGGATGATATAATTTTAATTTTATGCTTTTTTTCTGTGATCGTATTAGTTTAGCATAGGTCTAAAAGGTTATAATTACATATAGAAACTCCAAATTTTTCTTCAAAATGTTCAAATGCTTTATAAATAAATACTTCATGTTAAACTATTTACAAAAAGTTAACTTTGGGAATAATAATATGATCTTTTTATAAAAGTAAAACAGTCTCATGTTATTATTTTCCATACTTTTGGAGGGAGCTTGCAAAGTTGGACACCCTCTGAGGTGAAGAGACCTCTCCAGAGAAATGTCAGGTAGAGGTACATCGTGACAGCTCAGTAACCCTACTGCAGTTCCCTTTTGCACAGAAGTTCTGGACATTTTTCTGACAGAAGACTGTTAGGCACTATTTATTGACATATATTTTCAAGTATATGGTCAATAATATGTAACAAGTACTCAATCATATCCCTTTTTGTTTTGCAGTATGCAAGAGAAATGAAACTATATTTATGGCAGATAAGTAATAGAACTTTATCTTAGTTTAGATGGATTTTAATAATGGGGTCTGTGGTCCATATTAGACTTTATCTGCATATGAGAGAGAAAGCTCTTAAAATTAAACACGTTTGTTTTTCAACAGAGTTAGTTGTTTCGCCATCATACACACTAACCCGAACTCAGACGCTGATGGGTAGTGCTTGACTGCCACCTGGGGGCCGCCCTCCTACTTACAGCGTGATTTCCCCTGACCCTCTGGCATGAGGCAACCCTGGCACTAGCCTGACACTCCAAATGCCAAATTAAAATAAGACATTCTTTGCCAGACAGATAGATCATTCGACCCAAAAGTAGACTCCCGAACCTCGTAACACAGTAATATCTATATTTTGAAATATATAAACAGCTCTGTTCTATTATGGTCAAATAGGCTCTAATACAAAAATTGAAAGGCAAAAAAATTAGTAGTTATTTGCTATTTTTTAATAATCTATCATGTTTTAATATCTTAATTTACTCACATGAGTCACCAAGGGATTAGGAGATTTGGAATCAGAAAAATAGGTATCACATGTTTAGTGTGACCTTTGAGCAAGTGAAGAAAATTATCCTTGTTTTGATTAGAAAAAGATAATTTTGAAATATTCACTTCTTCTTCTCCGTAATTTCTTGTCTCCCCACTCCCATGTCATTAAGAAAGTTAAGAAAGCAAAAAAGAAAAAAGTCAATATTCAGTGCAGTTTGGTTTGTTTAATACCTTATAAAATGGGTCGTCAGGGGAGCAGCCATAAAGTTTACACCATATGGGTCCGTCGGGAAAACAGTAGAACCAACTCCTCACTCTGCCCAGGAGAGGGAGTGTGAGGTCACCAAGGACCCTAAGGGAGGTGGGCAAGAGCCTGGGGACCAGGGGGTCTGGAGAAGCCTGGCTCGTGCTCAGGAGACCACACGGGGAGGAGGAAAGTCTGGATCAGAGGCGGGTGGCACCGCTGGTGCTCGAAACCGCGTGGTTTGCAGAATGTCTTCTATGGAATATTAGTCTTCTTTTTCATTTGTAGATCAAAAAATTTAGTAGGGAGATTGGGACACATCATCTTGTCAGATCATTGCTTTCTATTTCTGAAACTCCAAACACGTTTTCTGCTGCCCTCTTCCTTCCCTAACCCATCATCTGACCTGAATTTTCTATTATTCTAAGTACACCACAGTAGGCCGCAAAGTTCCTACTATCTTCATTTTCACCACATACTCCTTCCCATGCGTTAGTCACAACTCGGTTGCTCTTGCCAACTTCTATGTCTTCCTCCTCTCAAAGTCACATTCATCCTCTTATTTTACTATTTCAAATCCTGTATGTTCCATGAGTCCAAATATTCCCAGCCCAAGAGACTCTTTCCATCTCCTTCACACCCTTCACACTTTGTGACACCTACCGTGTACGGTCACATCTACCTACAGATCAGTGGTCCTCAACCTTGACTGCAACTAGAATTACACTGATAGTCAAAAAAAAGAAAAAAATGATGGGGGCCTAAACACAGAGAATCTGATTTAATAGGTCTAGAAGGGCAACATGGATCAGTACATTTTAAAAGCTCTCCAGGTGATTCTAATTTGAGCCAGGTTACAGACTTTGGGATAGACTGTCAGTTCCTGAAAGGTAAGGACTTTGTCTTCATCTCTGAGGAAGCACATTGTGTTAGACATACTGAGAGCTCAATATATGTGGCAAAGATGAAGCAACTCCAGTATCTAAATGTTTGTCATAAAATAAGCCAAGAACTGGTCCAACTGCAGCATCTTATAAATAGATTCACAGGCTCTGCTAAGAGTATGCCATTGCCCCATTCCCCAAAAGACTAACTAGGGGCGCAAACAGCTCCTTTTCTACTCAGTTCGATGCAACTCAATAAAATAATTAGCATATAGATATTTTTTAAATAAAGAACTAAATTGTGGCATATCCATATATATATAAAACAACATATGCATAAAGTCATGAATTACAAGATTATTTATAACAGGCAAATATTGGAAACAAGGCAATGCTTATTTATAGGAGACTGCTTGAATAGATTATAGTATGGAATACCGTGTAAACATAAAAAAGAAAAGAATAAGAGAGATCTCTATGAATCAATATGGGGTCATTTTCAGGATGTATTGTTAAGTAAACACAACAAAGTTTTAAAAGTCTATTATATACTACCCGTTGATTAAGAAAGGGAAATAAATATCTGTTTGTTTGTTTTCGCGAAATGAGGAAAAGAAGTGTAAGCCAAAAAAAAGAAAATGTTTCCCTATAGAGGATGGGTGGGGGGAGGAACAGAAGAAATAAGGAAGGAGTGACGCTTTAGTGAACATACCATCTTATAGAGTTTCAACCATTGAACCATATAAATGTTTTTACATAATCAAAAATTAAATGAAATGGCTGTAAAAAAAAAAACATTAAGCTGAACACAAACACAAACAGATGAACCTAAATGTATCAAGTTATAAAAATCAAACAGAAAAAAGAATTAATTCAAGTAACGTTTGAAGCCATTACTGTACATCCTTAATGGGATATATTCTAAGGACAAAAATATACTTTTTTAACTTTAATTGGTATTGCATTGTTAGTAGTGATATTGTATTGAAACGCTGAAACTATTTTATATGCGTTTTAGGACACTGTAAATAAGTTAACATATTATTGTTACTACGAACCAAGATTTTCCCCATAAAAAATTACATATATATATATAAAATAAGCATATATATTAAACAAAAGCAAGAATAAACACTGAAATGTTCATTTTGAATTGTATTCATTTTTAAATTAAATGAGAACAATCTCTAACACATGAAATTAAAATTATATCCAATTGGTGCTACATCCACACAGAAAATAACTTTTCCAAGTGACTTTTTCTTCCAGTTTCATTGAGATATAATTGACATACAGCACTGTATAAGTTTAAGGTGCACAGCATAATGATTTGACTTACATACATGATGTAAGTCATCTTACATCTCACATAAGATAAAAAATAGAAGAAAAGAATTTTGTTTTCCTTATGATGAGAACTCAGGATTTACACTCTTAACAACTTTCATACATAACATACAGCAGTGTCGATTATATTTATCATATTGTACATTATATCTTAGTACTTATTTATCTTATAACTGGAAGGTTGTACCTTTTGACTGCATTCATCCAATTTCCCCTGCCGCCATCCCTCGCCTCAGGTAACCACAAATTTTATCTCTTTTTCTATTAGTTTTTTTGGTTGGTTGGTTGGTTTTGGAAGTATAATTGACCTACAACAGTGATTCACAATGCAGTGATTCAATATTTCTATTCATTACAAAATGATCACACAATAAGTTTAGTTACCATCTGTCAGCATACAGTTATTAAACTATTATTAACTATATTCCCTATGCTGTACATTACGTTCATGTGATTTATTTATTTTATAACTGGAAGTTTGTACCTCTTAATCTCCCTCATCTATTTCACTCATCCTTATAACCCCCTCCCCTCTGGCAGCCACCTATTTGTTGTCTGTATCTATGAATTTGCTTCTGTTTTGTTATGTTTGTTCATTTGTTTTGTTTTTTAGATTCCACATATAAATGAAATCATATAATATTTGTCTTTCTCTGTCTGACATATCTCACTTAGCACAATACCCTGTAGGTCCATCTATGTTGTCGCAAAGGGCAAGGTTTCATTCTTTTTTGGCTGAGTAACATCCAAGTGACTTTAAATATAAATTGTGATTGTACACCTCAAGAGAGATATACCCTAAGGATGCAAATAACTACACAAAAAAATTTGTAACTACTTTCAGTAATCATATTGTAGACAACAGTGTTATTCTGAGATTATGATGCATGTAATACATGATAAAGCAAATGAGTAATTATGTGATATGCTAATCCTTTCATTCCTAGTGTCACTGAGAACCAGGATTCTTGGCATGGAAGAAAAGAAATAAAAATGTAGGACAGAAGCAGTTAGTAAAAAACGTGTAATCCTAAACTTGAATTGGATATATTATTATAACTCATTATATAATTCCTCTTAAAAAGAAATCCCTGGCTCTCTGCACTGGAAAGGCCTAGAAACAATGATTATCCCACTGGCAGTGAGCATTCCTAGAGCATAGGCTGTGTTAACTGAAATCCCATTTCACACTGAAAGAAACCAAGACTCTTTTGGAGAAGTTGCTGGTTCCAGGCCTAGGGCGGAGAAAAATATAAGGTGAGTCTGAAACGTCTTACACCACAAGGCAAGGAGGTACTCAAAGACTAGTGAAGTTGTGTCCTGATTTGAAGAGGCTTTCACTGGCTCAATCTGGGATAATCCGAGCACCAAAAAAACTGAAAACAGTAAAGGATTAAAACATGTTGAATAAAAAATGGAGTCCTTGGTGGTTCTCAAAAGAAGTAGAGTGAGAAGGGGAAAAGAAAGAAGTGGGAGAGGAAAAACTCTCCTGATAGAGGAATGACAGCTCATAGTTACAAAGGAATGAAAGAATTTTTTAAAACAAACCATTTTGCCTTCCCCAATGGAATAACTAATTTAGGCAAAAATCATTAATGGATGATAAAAATATTGCTTAAAGGTTGATGGGGAACAGTATATTCACATGGTCTGTAAGTACCAACTTCAAAGAGGAAAATACACCTTCAAAATGGAGCCATCTGGCAGTCTGCCTTAGCTAAGTGATCATACTTTGCACCACCGATAGTAAGACAAAGGGACTCGCTGAGCCTCCCGTGTGATGCAGTAAGTGCACATCAACTGTGATTCCGCCTTGCCAGAAATGTTTGATCTAAATCTAATCAAAGAACATCACAAGACAAGCTCAGAATGTGAGACATTCCAAAAGACAGCTACATAGTCTGTATTCTTCAAAAATAGCAATGTCATAAAAAAAACCAAACAAGGTAATGTCCTAGATTAAATCTCATAGCAAGAAAACATAATGTATGATCCTTGATCATATCCTGAATCGAAAAATGAAAACAGCTGTAAAAGTTATGTTCTGTACAATTGGGGAAATTCTAATATGAGCTATATAAGTTAGATGATATTATTAAAGCATTGTTTTCTTAGACGTGATAATGGTAGGAGAATGTCCTTATTCTTAGGAAATGCTGAGTATCATGATGCCTTCAACTTATTTTCATATGTTATATATACAGTATAGAGATAGATGGGTGTTCATTGTGCTTGTCTTTCAAATTCCAAATTCCTGCCAGTTTAAAAATTTTTTAAATAAAAAGCTGGAGGACAAAAGCACTATGTTATGTGCTATGACTGTTATAAAACTGAAAGATTATGTGAGGCAAAAAAGAAAAGCCCACAAATACCATGAGTTTTGAAAGCTGGAGACATCACTGGAGATCGGGAGAGACTTTGTGGAAGGAACTGC
The DNA here is from genome assembly GCF_028021215.1 of Eschrichtius robustus. NCBI lineage: Eukaryota > Metazoa > Chordata > Mammalia > Artiodactyla > Eschrichtiidae > Eschrichtius > Eschrichtius robustus. The sequence goes on from NC_090832.1 coordinate 119,463,648, forward strand.
ATTTCTAAACATTAGGGTCTTGAGTTAGGAAGGACCTTATAAAACATCTAATTCCATTCCCTCCTTCTGAAGATGAGAAAACTGAGAGGCTTAGCAGCTCACCCAAATTCAACAGATGTTTAGCGCAAAGCTGTGAAATCTGAAGCACAGAATCCATGGTGGCTTTCCATGAATCCATTTATTGATCAAATCCCGTCCTACTTCCCATCTCAGATGGGCCAAGAAGGACACACTAAATAAGGAAGAGTACATAGAACTTAATCATTACAATTTCAAAATAAAATTTAAATGGCAGAACAATTGCTGGCTTTGAAAATGGAAGGGGTGCGTGGGCAGCCTCTAGAAGCTGGGAACGCTCTCAGCTGACAACCAGCTAGGACGTGGAGATGGCTTCAGTCCACGACTGCTAGAAGCTGAATTCTGCCAACAATCTAAATAAGCAAGGAGAAGTGTTCTCCCCTAGAGCGGCTAGAAAGGAGTGAAGCCCTGTTGACACTTTGGTGTTACCCCAGTGAGACCCATATTCGACCTGCGACCTGCAGAACTGCAAGATGATAAATTTGTGTTGTTTATGCCTATATATGGAATCTAGAAAAATGGTACTGATGAACCTAGTGGCAGGGCAGGAATAGAGATGCAGACGTAGAGAGCGGACTTGAGGACACAGGAGGGGAAGGGGAGGCTGGGACGAGGCGACAAAATAGCATTGACATATATACACTAACAAATGTAAAATAGCTAGTGGGAAGCAGCAGCATGGCACAGGGAGGTCAGCATGTGCTTTGTGACCACCTAGAGGGGTGGGATAGGGAGGGCGGGAGGGAGGCTCAAGAGGGAAGGGATATGGGGATATATGTATACATATAGCTGAGTCACTTTGATGTACAGCAGAAACTAACACAACATTGTAATGCATTTATACTCCAATAAAGATGTAAAGATAAATGAATGAATGAATGAATGAATGAATGAATAAATAAATTTGTGTTGTTTAAAAAAAGAAGTTGAGGGCTTCCCTGGTGGCGCAGTGGTTGAGAATCTGCCTGCCAAGGCAGGGGACACGGGTTCGAGCCCTGGTCTGGGAAGATCCCACATGCCGCGGAGCAACTGGGCCCGTGAGCCACAACCACTGAGCCTGCGCGTCTGGAGCCTGTGCCCCGCAACAAGAGAGGCCGCGACAGTGAGAGGCCGGCGCGCCGCGATGAAGAGTGGCCCCCGCTCGCCGCAACTAGAGAAAGCCCTCGCACAGAAACGAAGACCCAACACAGCCATACATACATACATACATACATGAAAAGAATGTAAGCAGACAAGAATAGCATTACAAAAAAAAAAAAAAAAGAAGTTGATAGGGCAAAAACAGGAACACACAAGTATAGTACAACACAGGAAGCGTTAAAAGACCAACGACAATCTCATGGGTATTAAGTTTTTGCACAAACATCCCAAATAAAAACAAAGCATCTCAGTTTTTTAAAAGCATTCATTGTACTTTCAAAAAAGTGAGTTGTCTTTTTTTCACATTAAGTTTAGTTGACCTACAAGTCTTTGCTAAATTGCATAATTGATAGAAAAAAGCTATTTGTAAAATTTAAGTTTTTGTTTCTCATGTATAATATCTACATCACTCTGGAGAATTTTAAGGTTATTTCAAGTTTTTTTGATCCTTCTTTTCCTAAGATGTGTATGCAGTTGGGCATATGACCTCTGTTAGATAGTGGCTATAGACTGGCATCGTCAGCTCCTGTCTGGAAAACCAAGTATTTGCAAAGTTAATGAAAGCCATTTGGTCTGTTTTTGCTAGCCAGTTTTGCCTTTTAATTATAAAACCGTATAAAAATCAGCAGCATGCTATGAAGCAATGTAGTTTCATGGCAGGAATAAGGATGGTCCAATAGATCTGAAAAGAAATCTTAATCTTTAAGTGATTGGTTTAAGGGTTGATAAATAATACACACATCACTTTTTCTTTTTTCACTTAGCTAAGTCATAAATCTAATTTTGAAAATCAAATAATCTCACTCAAGCCTCTGTTACTGATTTTCAAATCTAAAATAGAGCAACATCAACAAATACCAGAAGTCATTCATGAACCCAGACAACAACAGCACATAGAAAAATAATTGAATAAAAGAATAGGTGGAAACTCTTACCACAGCCCCTGTCACTGCTTTCCAAAAGCTTCTGGGCATTGTATTTTGCTAAGGAATTCAAAGATGGAAAATTTTAGAAATCGTTTTTCTATTTTGAAGTGCACAACAGAAAACTGTGTTCAAATTGTCTTCCCTTGGTGAGTTCAAAAGCAAAATAAAATGACAGTGCACAAATATTTTCATCCAGTTTGCAATGCTTCATTGTACATCCAGCCTACCTAATACATTACTTGAATTATGTTTTTGTGTGGGAATTATTGTCTCCTACCAAAGCATGCTCTTTATTTGGTCAGGCAGAAGATTCAGAGAAAAACAAGTAAGACAATTTTCGTTTTCTTACTAGTGGGAGTCAAGTCTGCATTGAGGAAATATTTGTCATGCTCGCCACATTTTTGTCATATATTTGTTTCACAGAGCCAGTGTTCAACTTTGAAGAGAGAAGAACGGCCGCTGTGTATCACGCTGGAGAAATACTCGTTGCCACCCATCTGCCCTTCTGTAGGACAGCCAAGCCAATCTTTCTAAAATAACTTTCCAATTCTGAATCCTGCCCACAGTTTCCTAAGGTCTCCCTTTTGTCTCCTGCCTGAAATCCAGGCTCTCCAACCTGCTTCCACCAAAAACACCCCAATAACAGGACCAAATAGTCTACCTCTGTCCCTTTGCTCATCCTGCTACAACTGCTTAGAATGACTTTTACCCAAATCCTAATCATCTCTCAAGACCCAGCTAAAGGCCTCTCCCATTCATGAGACCTTTCCCTATCCTTGTGGTTCACAGATTAACTCTCTCTGAATGCCCATAGCATCTCTTGTCTGAACTTCTTTTTCTTTTGGCATTTAATAAAATACTCCCTTGTACCCTTGCCGTTTTTACGATTAACCTTCTACCCCAGTTGTTGGAAAATAGAAACTGTATGCCATGGGAGCAAAAATGACTGTTATATCTGTGGTAGATGGTATTATTGTTTGTAATTATTCACTCCCTCCTTCTTCGTGAATAAAATATGTTTCCCCAGTCCCTTTTACTTTGGGCTCAGACATCTGACTTGCTTTGGCCAATGGAATGTTTGCTATGTATCACTTCCAAACAGAAGTTTTTGAGGAATTGAAAGACTCTAAAACTCTCCTAGCTCCGGTGCCCTCTGCCGTAAGAAAAGCATAAGGCTTTCCTTTAGTTTAGGTCTCAAAATAAGGATATAGGTAGAGGACAATCAGCTTGTAGTCTGGAGTAAAATCACAACATCCGATCAGTAGCTGACAATATGAACCTGAAAAGAAACAAATATTTGTTATTGTAAACCACTGAAAATTTGAGATTGCTTGCCGTGCAGTGAAAGCTGACTGATATAATATCTAATATTTTGTAAGCACTATGTCCTGTATCCACAATATCTCATTTAACTAACGCAATAATCCTGTGTGTTACATACTTCATTATCCCCTTTTTACATATGAGAAAACAAGGATGAGGTAAAGTAACTAATCCAAAACACACAGTGCTGTAAGATTTTAGAACCAGACACTTCTAGCTTTGAAGTTATATTCTACCACTTATTGAGTATAGTATCAAAGGCATAATACAATCTCACTAAAAATCAGTCACATGTAAAACAGAGATAACAGTTCAGCTCTTCTCACAGTGTACTTCTAAGGGCTGCTGGAGGGATTAAATTAAATAGTGTGTGAATGACCAAATGATTTAATGAGTGAGTGGGTCTTCATTTGTGTCACCCCTAAATTAGACCCTGAGATAAACACTTGATGTGGGTAATTTAGGAAGAATATGTGAGGAAGTGGGAAAAGTGAGATAAAGAATGAGAAAAGTCAATAAAATTATCAGGTTACAATTTGGGGAAACAGACTCAATCACACTAAGATACCATGTGGAATATGACTCAGATGGCCAAGTAAGATCCTATCAGGATCTTTCACAAATAACAACTAAAAACTCTGTACAAAAAAAGCAAACAAGAAAACCTGGAAAGTGAAGTCACTGGAAAGTAAGCAAGCAGATTCTGGAAGAATCAAAACTTGGGAGAAGGATCAGAAGAGTTTGAGTTCTCCCTTATTACAAATTTTGCCGTGAGGGCAGGCTGAAGTTAGCACGGAAGAGCATGCCTAATACTCTAATAGAAAACAGTCTTTCTGGCCTAAAGAATCAGAGGATGGAATTTAGAGCAACCACAGATCCTGAAAAGTTGAGAGGGTGGGGAGAAAGATGTGATCCAGAAAGGGAGAGCCCTGAATTCTGCTTATAAACTTTGCGCAAGTCTCTGAACGTGGGCATATACGAATGGAGCAGACTCCAGTAACTCAGCTAAAGGTAAAATAGAGAGTTGAGCTGCTGCCCAAGAAAATGTCTTTACAGTTTGAGATTAGCCAAGTTAACTCCTCACTTAAAAAAAAAACACAAAACACCACTCTTTGGAGAAATATAATATGGAGCCTTCACTACGCAACAACCCACAATGTCCAACATACAATCCAAAATGCTCAACTTATGAAGAACCAGGGAAATGTGACCCATCTTCAAGAGACAAGACCATGAACCAAGACCAATCCCAAAATGATCTAGATGTTGAAATTAGCAGACATGGATTTTAGAGCAGACTTTATAACTCTGCTCATTGAAATAAGAGAAAATATGCTTGCATTCATGAAAACATAAAGAATCTCAGCAGAAAAAATATAGAAACTATAAAAAAGAACCAAAAGGAAATTCCTGAGCTTAAAAAAAAAAACGCAATTTTGAAAATAAAACCTCACTGAACAGACAACAGCATATTGGATATGACAAAAGAACCAGTGAACTCGAAAATAGATCAATAGAAAGTATCCAATCTAAAAGACAAAAATATTTTTAAAGATATTTTTTGAGGGAATTCCCTGGCAGTCCAGTGGTTAGGACTCTGCACTTTCACTGCCAAGGGCCCGGGTTCAATCCCTGGTCAGGGAACTAAGATCCCAAAAGCCACATGGTGCAGCCAAAAAAAAAAAAAAAAAATGCTTTTTTTTAGATTATCAGGGGCTTCCCTGGTGGCGCAGTGGTTGAGAGTCTGCCTGCCAACGCAGGGGACACGGGTTCGAGCCCTGGTCTGGGAAGATCCCACATGCCGCGGAGCAACTAGGCCCGTGAGCCACAACTACTGAGCCTGCGCGTCTGGAGCCTGTGCTCCGCGACGGGAGAGGCCGCGACGGTGAGAGGCCCGCGCACCGCGATGAAGAGTGGCCCCCGCTCGCCACAGCTGGAGAAAGCCCTCGCACAGAAACGTAGACCCAACACAGCCAAAAATAAATAAATAAATAGATTATCAGAGTCTTGGAAACCTGTGGGACAATAATAGAAGTCTAACATACATGTATCAGAGTCCCAAAAGGAAAGAGGGAGAAAAAATTATTTGAAATATAATGGCCCAAAACATCTAAATTTGGTGAAAGACAAAAATGTAAGACTCAAGATGCTCAGAAGGAAAAATACAAAGAAAACCACACCTGGGAATTCCTTGGCGGTCCAGTGGTTAGGACTCCATGCTTCCACTGCGGTGGTCGGGGAACTAAGATCCTGTAAGCTGTGCAGCCAAAAAAAAAAGAAAGAAAGAAAACCACACCTGTACATATCATAGTCAAACTGCTAGAAAGCAACATTAAAGAGAACATCTTGAAAGCAGCCAGAGAAAAATGACACATTGCCCATAGGGGGACAACCATTTGACTATACACTGAATTCTCACCAGAAACTATACTGATCAGAAGACAGTGAAACAATATCTTTAAAGTGCTGAAAGAAGAATTAAGCTGTCAGTTTAGAATTCTATATCCAGTGAAACTGTCTTTCACCTATAAAGGCAAAATAAAGACATTTTCATGCAATAGAAAACTAAAAGAAATTCACTATAAGAAATGCTTAAAAAAAAAAAACTTCTGTAGGCTGAAAGGAAAGTGAAATGAAATGGAAACTCAAATCTTCAAGAAGAAATAAAGAGCTTTAGAAATTGTTACTATGGGTAAATATAAAAGACAATTTTTTTCCTCTCTTAAAAACTACATGACTATTTAAAGCAAATATTAAATATTGTCTTCTGGGGTTTAAAATACACATAGATGTAATACATATGACATTTACAACATAAAGAATGGTAGAGGGGATAGTTAATTGATTTATAAAAAAGTTTCATGGTTTCTACATTTTTATGTCAAGCAGTCACCAAAAAATTTTTATGCAAAGAGGTCTAGCTAAAAAGTCTATATATAAAAAAAATTAAAAATTTTTAAATATTCAAATATCAAAAAGAAGGCAGACAAGGAAGAAAAGAGGAATAATAGAGGACACAAACAGAAAATAAATAATAAAATGGGAGATTGGTTCAAGATGGTGGAGTAGAAGGACGTGCTCTCACTCCCTCTTGCGAGAACACCGGAATCACAACTAACTGCTGAACAATCATCGACAGGAAGACACTGGAACTCACCAAAAAAGATACCCCACATCCAAAGACAAAGGAGAAGCCACAATGAGACGGTAGGAGGGGCGCAATCACAATAAAATCAAATCCCATAACTGCTGGGTGGGCGACTCACAGACTGGAGAACACTGATACCACAGAAGTCCACCCACTGGAGTGAAGGTTCTGAGCCCCACGTCAGGCTTCCCAACCTGGGGGTGCGGCAACGGGAGGAGGAATTCCTGGAGAATCAGACTTTGAAGCCTAGTGGGATTTGATTGCAGGACTTCGACAGGACTGGGGGAAACAGAGACTCCACACCTGGAGGGCACACAACAAAGTAGTGTGTGCATCGGGACCCAGGGGAAGGAGCAGTGACCCCATAGGAGACTGAACCAGACCTATCTGCTAGTGTTGGAGGGTCTCCTGCAGAGGCGGGGGTGGCTGTGGCTCACCATGGGGACAAGGACACTGGCAGCAGAAGTTCTGGGAAGTACTCCTCGGCGTGAGCCCTCCCAGAATCTGCCATTAGCCCCACCAAAGAGCCCGGGTAGGCTCCAGTGCTGGTTCGCCTCAGGCCAAACAACCAGCAGGGAGGGAACCCAGCCCAACCCATCAGCAGACAGGCTGATTAAAGTTTTACTGAGCTCTGCCAACCAGAGCAACACCCAGCTCTACCCACCACCAGTCCCTCCCGTCAGGAAACTTACACAAGCCTCTTAGATAGCCTCATCCACCAGAGGGCAGACAGCAGAAGCAAGAAGAACTACAATCCTGCAGCCTGTGGAACAAAAACCACATTCACAGAAAGATAGGCAAGATGAAAAGGCAGAGGGCTATGTACCAGATGAAGGAACAAGATAAAACCCCAGAAAAACAACTAAATGAAGTGGAGATAGGCAACCTTCCAGAAAAAGAATTCAGAATAATGATAGTGAAGATGATCCAGGACCTCGGAAAAAGAATGGAGGCAAAGATCGAGAAGATGCAAGAAATGTTTAACAAAGACCTAGAAGAATTAAAGAACAAACAAACAGAGATGACCAATACAATAATTGAAATGAAAACTACACTAGAAGGAATCAATAGCAGAATAACTAAGGCAGAAGAACGGATAAGTGACCTGGAAGACAGAACGGTGGAATTCACTGCTGTAGAACAGAATAAAGAAAAAAGAACGAAAAGAAATGAAGACAGCCTAAGAGACCTCTGGGACAACATTAAATGCAACAACATTCGTATTATAGGGGGTCCCAGAAGGAGAAAAGAGAGAGAAAGGACCCGAGAAAATATTTGAAGAGATTATAGTTGAAAACTTCCCCAACATGGGGAAGGAAATAGTCACCCAAGTCCAGGAAGCACAGAGAGTCCCAGGCAGGATAAACCCAAGGAGAAACATGCCGAGACACATAGTAATCAAACTGACAAAAATTAAAGATAAAGAAAAATTATTGAAAGCAGCAAGGGAAAAACGACAAATAACATACAAGGGAACTCCCATAAGGTTAACAGCTGATTTCTCAGTGGAAACTCTACAAGCCAGAAGGGAGTGGCATGATATATTTAAAGCGATGAAAGGGAAGAACCTACAACCAAGATTACTCTACCCGGCAAGGATCTCATTCAGATTTGATGGAGAAATCAAAAGCTTTACAGACAAGCAAAAGCTAAGAGAATTTAGCACCACCAAACCAGCTCTACAACAAATGCTAAAGGAACTTCTCTAAGTGGGAAACACAAGAGAAGAAAAGGACCTACCAAAACAAAACCATGAAATGCACTTTTCTAGCAATGCAGTTGACCTTGCTTTGTCATTGGGCAGTTCAGTGGATGACCACCAAAACTGTTAAGAATTATTTTTGTAAAGGTAAAATTATGACTATCATACAAATATAAAATTAACACATATCAAAGATTTAACTCATTGATTGATGAAGGAACCAGTAAGATGTTACAAATGGTTCCAAGAAGAATCTAAAGAACAGATAGGGATGATAGAGATAGAGATATATCATCAGAAATACTAAAATAAATTTGTTAATAGATATAAAGAAAGGGCCCAGGAGTGGGGCATGGGGAAAGAAATCAGTTGCCTTTCCACCAGACAAAATTCATGTTCATTACTTTGTCTTCTCCATCTTACAGTGTTTAAAGTAGCTCTGTTACAGACAATGAAAGACACAGACCCTTACTGAATCAGCCAGTATAGAAGGGTTCACTGAAGGATGCTTAGTATTCCATTGAAAAGACAGCCAGCAATCTTTTTTCTTTCTTTCTTTTTTTTCCCATTTCAAAGTCTTTCACAATTTTGCCTGACAAGCCATGAAATGCTATTAAGACATAAGAAAGAATAAGAAAAATTTTTATGTAAGGATGTGGAGAATTCTAGACTGTTATTAAGTTATAAAAAAGTAAGGAGCAGAGGTGGTCCCATACATGTAAAAAGGATGTGGGAATACAGAATATATACATTTTGGTATATATATGAGTAACATATCTCTGGAAAGATTTTTTAAGCACTAACACAAGCTGTTGTTTCTGGCAAGGGAAAGAGGGTGGCTAGGGATCACTGATGAGAACAAGCATATATATATCCTTCTATGCTAAATATATATAAATATGTATATATATATATATCCTTCTATGCTAAATATATATAAATATGTATATATATCCTTCTATGTTTTATATACATATACTTCTATGTTATACATATATGAATATATATCCTTCTATGTTTTATATATATATCTCCTACTGTGTTTTTTATATATATGTATATATATACATCCTTCTATGTTTTTGAATTTTGAAACTTGAGATTATATTTCTTATCAATAAAGTAATATTTAAAAAAAAACATAGAACGTACATATTTCCACTTTTCAAGTAATCATAGCAATCACCATTTTCTTTTTCTTTTCCTTACTTACTTCCTAATTCTTCATATTCATTTTTATATAAACAAGACATAATATGACTGAATAATCATATTTTTAGAACGCCACTTTCATTAAAATTTCACAGCAAAAAACTTTGATCCTAATAGGCAAATACTTAAGAATACCTTGATGGTTAAATTTGAGTAAATTTTATGTTATGTATGTTTTACCGGAATTTAGAAAAAAAGAATATTTTGTGTTTTTCAGGTACCAAGATGATTCTTTACCCTGCAATATGTCTGGACTGAGTCTCTCCATAACAGGTAATTTTCTCCCTGTGTTTGTCAAACGCAGGATGTGTGAGGAATGCTGGCATAGATAAAAGCTCAGAGGGGGCTGAGAAGAATAGCAAGCTGATGTCAGGAAAATCTCCCCAAAGCAGGGCCTAGCACACTACAGCAGATCAATAAATCTTTGTTGAATGAATTAATGAATTACTTCTAATCATCATTTACCACTGTTTTCATACTTGAAATTCTGGATCTTTTCATCCATTAAATAATGGATTCTGCTTCTCTGATCCATCAGTCAGAGATCAATTTGTCATAAGCCTTGAGAGGTAAGTCCTCTTGGATTCCATTTGGAGGGGAAAGAGGTATTCAACTAGTTTCTGTGTGGAGGGTTAATCTGAGAGAGAGACTGACTAACTCCCACCTCCTACAAAGGTTAGAAAAAGTTGTTTGAGCCTCCAGGAATTCTCTCTTAAATTCTGTGTGCACTTCTTATGGTAATAACCTTCCCTTCCAATCTGGCAGCAAATTCAATTTAACCTAAAAATATCAGAGGAAGACAAAGCAATATTTTCTCTCCTCAGTGACTCTGCAAAGAACACAGTTATGTTCTAAGACAGTCTTAAAACAGAGCGCAAAACACACAAACAAACCTCAAAGCTTTCCTAAATGCACTAATATATTCAAATAGTACAACTCTGACACCAAGTGGTAAAAAAAGGTATAAGCACTTTGACTAGAAAATACTGTAGCTGGTATTGTTATGGGGTATTTGGTAGAGCAAAAAATTTAGACAGTCAGTGTTATGTTCCTGTCTAAGACTCACTGTCAGTACCATCATCCGTCTAATCATTTTTTTAAATAACATTAGAATTTCTCTCCGCATCGGGCTGCTATAAGAGTTAAGTTAATTTAAAAAAAATTTGTTTTTAATGCCTAGCCGACAATAAGTGCTAAATAAATATTAACTCTTGTTAGTCCCTAATTTCATGTCTGCTAGGTGATAGGGACATAAGCAAGCTGTCCTTGTCCTCAAGGTGCAGAAGTGAGGAAGAGAAACAAGGAAAAACCAAATGAAACAGTGTTAACAGGTGCTATAATAGACATGTTAAGTAGATTCTGGGAAGGCACACAAAAGGGAGAAATCAATTCCATCTGAGTGTTTTCTCTAAGAATTGCTCCTTCCTCAGATACAGACCTTTAGCAACTATACTAGTAATCTGTGACCCTGCTTTTTGGCCATGCATCATTGACCCAGAGTTGTACACTTGTCTCAGGCTGGGCCCATCTAATATGTTCTTCTAGGAATTTGGATTTGAAATTTTGATACTTTCATTAGTCTGAGATGTCCACTTGAGCAAGGATGTAAAAGGTTCTCTGGTAAGGTGGTCATGTGTACAGAGAAATAGGAAAAGCCTGCCTGTGGAAAAAAACAAAACAGAAGTACAGAGAGAGGCAGAGATGAGAGAGAGAGTTCAGGTGTCTCCAGAGAAACAGAGGATCTTCTTTTGAGGAACAAGCTGTTAGGTGTCCTAATGGTTTTCCAAGACTTCGTTCAAGATCCGAAAATAGCCTGAACTGCACCCTGCCCTTGAGTTTGGAGAGACACCCCTGTACCCTTATAATAAATTTGCCTTCCTTGCTAAATCTTGCCTTAGTGAGTTTGTTATTTTCCACTAAAATAATCTTAGCATAGACACTGGATAAGCTCAGACATTAACTTCCCATCCAAAATGTTCCTCAATAATTCTAATTTTATTCGTTTAAATATTTGGGTACCACTTTTACATAATGTAAGTTTATACTAATTTTTCACCAGTGGAGTGACTGTATTTTTATAGGATGTAAAATGCTATCAGTCTTGATTCTTTGATTGAGGGAAAAATATTTATGAAAACTTAACAGAGAAAAAAAGATCATTTGAACTTAAAATTTTACAAATGTGATCATTTCGCAATATATATTTGTATCAGATTATCATACTGTACCTCTTAAATGTACACAGTGTTATATGTCAATTTTATCTTAATAAAGCTGTAAAAAAAAACTTCACGATAAAAAAAAGCTTTAAAAATAAATAAATAAAATTTTACAAATATTTAACTCGAACATTGTTCCTAGTTAAATTAACATATAGACAAAACATGCAAGTTTATGTCTCACAAGCGTAAAATATTAAGATGAAATTGACAGAAAAAAAATCATCTGGTGTAGATATCAAGTAAGGAAGAGTGTTAAATTCGTGGCAACCAGGCCTCCACAGCTTATGCATGCCACCATAGTCATTCTATTTAAGAAAAAAAATAAATCAAATTTTGTAAGTAGTGTTTAAATCTAGACTACACAGAAAGTTTTTTTTTTTTAAGTAACTTTTTTTTTTTTAATTAATTTATTTATTTATTTATTTATTTTTGGCTGTGTTGGGTCTTCGTTTCTGTGCGAGGGCTTTTCTCTAGTTGCGGCGAGCGGGGGCCACTCTTCATCGCGGTGCGCAGGCCTCTCACCGTCGCGGCCTCTCTTTGTTGCCGAGCACAGACTCCAGACGCGCAGGCTCAGTAGTCGTGGCTCACGGGCCCAGTCGGTCCGCGGCACGTGGGATCTTCCCGGACCAGGGCTCGAACCCGTTTCCCCTGCGTTGGCAGGCAGATTCTCAACCACTGTGCCACCAGGGAAGCCCCACAGAAAGTTTTAAGAAAGAAGTCATCTAAAGCAGTGGTCCCCAACCTCTTTGGCGCCAGGGACCGTTTTCGTGGATGGGGAGAAGCAGGTGAAGCTTCACTCGGTAGTCTGCGGCTCACCTCCTGCTGTGCGTCCCGGCTCCTGACCAGTCCGTGGCCCCGGGGGGGCTGGGGACTCCTGATCTAAAGCACCATCTCCAAAAGACATTTCCTTTGTCTACTTTTTTTTTTTTTTTTTTTTTTTTTTTTGCTCAAACATAATTTTTACACAGATCATAATAAATGCACAGATTTTTTACCTGGCTTTTTTCCCCTCATAATTTGTGAATATTTTCCTTATAATTAAGCAACCTCAAAAAAAATATCTTTTTTGGTGATTGAAAGATGGGGGTAGTGGTAGGAAAAATAGAGAGCTTGACCTTATAATCTGAGCCTTCTTTGGGTACCTCAAGTATCCTATTTTTATATGGTACCTCTACAGACACACACCCACACACATTCCCCTGTGTCATGCATAAATAGGGACAACAGGCAGGGTCACATTTCTGTGTTAGTTTGCTGGCTAAACAGGAGTAGAAAGGAAGTGAACATATCAAACCATTGTTCTAGTCTAAGCTTGGTTGACTTCTATGAGTTCCTTGAATATAGGGCCATGTTTTATTTATGTGTGTTTCCCCTCAAAAGCATTTACCCTAAAGTACACATGAATGGCAAAAGAAAAATGCGTAACCTCAATTTAGGATAAAAGGTCTCTTTCAGATATCCACTCAGTTCCGTCCAACCTTTCACATCTAGATATAATCAGCTGGAACTGCTATTCCACATATTTTGTAAGTTCCTAACCTTCCTCAATTCTTCTACGTATCTACTAGGTGGAATTTAGTTCATTGTCACCTCTGCTTTGATGTTTGTTTCTGCACAATCTATTATTTCTGTTTTGCACCAAGAAGACTCAGGCATGAAACGCAGCCTTTTACTCAATTCAACACACACACACCATACCACATTCGCCCAAAGAGAAGGGAAAGAGAGGGAAAACTTGCTTATCAAATTTCTTATGATTCCAGTAGAATTTACTGAGGATTGAGAGAGGGTATGTGTCTCAGGAAGGATTTTCATAGTAGAAACACAAATTCAAATGGCCTAGTGGACATTACTGTCCTGAAAAGTCCGTTTAAGATTATACCGGTAATTTTTCACCAGTTGTTTTGTTCTTCTTAGGTCCAGTCTCAAGCCATTCCCTTTCATCTCCGTCCTATTTCTCATTTCTTTCTTTCCAAATTGCCCCAAGAGCTCCAAATTTTTCTTCCTCTATTATGGAGAACTAGTCAACAAACCTGAGAAGGGATAAGCAGAATAATAACACCTCTAGTTTAACAGGATCTAAACTTCCGGTTTTTAAACGAAGAATAAAGTAGGTGGCTCCCTCTTCTCCTCCCAGAAATCATTTAAAGACCGTCAAGATAACAAGAAACAAAATGTATAATTCATCTTTGAAGAGAATCGAGACAGCTGACATTTGAACCACAATATAGTTGCAGGAGAGGAACCAGAGAAGATAAAATAAAGTCAGAAGGAAAGAGAGGATGTCTGTTGCTGAAAAGCTCAGAAATAACCAGCAACGTACATTACTCACAGGTAGACGGCACCATATTTATTAGTCAGAATTCTCCAGAGAAACAGAACCAGTAGGATATTTTATATATATAAAAGTATATAAATATAACATATATCAACATATTACTATTATTATGCTTATATATGTATAAAGAGTTGTATTGCAGGGAATTGGCTCATGCATTTATGGAGGCAGACCAGTCTTAAGATGTGCTGGGTCGCTCAGCCAGCTGGAGGCCAGAGAGCCACTGGCTTAGTTTCATTCTGAGTCTAAAGACCTGAGAACCAGGAGAGGTGATGGTGTAGCTCCCTTCCAAAGGCCAGCAGGCTCCAGACCCAAAAGGACGTCTCTGTATGTGTCCAAAGACAGTCAGGCAAGAATTCTTACATGGGGTGGGGTCAGCCTTTTTGTTCTGTTCAGGCCTCCCACTGATGGAAAGAGGCCCATCCACATTAGGAGGGCAAACTATTTTAATCAGTCTACTGATTTAAAAGTTAATCTCATCCACGAACATCCACAGAAACACCCCAAATAGTGTTTGACCAAATACCTGGGCACCCCATGGCCCAGTCAAGTTGACACGTAAAATTGACAGACACACATTGAGGTATGAAACTGAGATCATTTGTCAAAAACAGGAGACACAGCAAACACAGACTAGTAACAAGATCACTCCTTTTGCTCCAAAAAGCAGAAAAGGAAGAGCTAAATGACAAATAAAACAGACAAACCAAATTTGTAGGAAAGAGTCTGTCCCTGTGGCAGTGGGACAGAAAGGGAGGGAAGCAGGAAGGTAGGAAAAAAGCGGGGGAGGGAAACAGAGAGGAAATGAGAGGATAAAGGAGGGGAAGAGAGACTAGGCTTGTAAGGAAAAATTTTCAAACCTGGAATAGGCCCTGATGCCTTTCCCACATAGGCCTCCGGCAAAATCTGGACCTAGAAAAATTCACTTGTTTCACAGATGGAAAGTCAAAAATGAACCAGAAGAGAATTCATTCACATGATATTATATCAGGAAGGGGGTGAGGAAATGAACAGCAAAAATAGGGGAGATGAGGAGCATTCGCCAAAAAATATTGCCATGGGGGCATATGAAAATTACAATAAAACATTTTGCCACATAATGAAATAATGCTTGTATTATGCAAGAATACAAAACAGTGATAAGAAAGAGATAATGAGACAGTCATAAACCATAAACCATTAACTAATAAACCATTAGCCAACTTAACTAAGAGAAAAAAAGGAGCTGGAAGAAAGCATAAACATAGAAAACATAATAAGTGGAAAATAATCATAGGTTTAAAAAAAAAGAAATTGAAATAATCTTGAGACTAATTTGTCCATGTCAAATACATTTTAAAAATTGAATAAAATGGATAATTTTCTATGACAGTAAAATTTACCAAAATAGACTCCAGAAAAAGAGAAAATCTAGATAAACCAAGGATCATAGAAAAAAAAGAAAAAAAGAAAACTGTTAAAGAGAACACTCCAAAAAACAAAACAAAAACAAAAAAAACAAGCCCTGATGAAGGAAGCCCAAGGAAATGTTACCACATCTTTAAAGAATAGATTACTACAATACCATTAAATTGTTCCAGATCATAAAGAAGGAAAGTTTAACATCATTTTTTATGAACCGAACGGGACACTGATACTAAAACTTAACAGAGATTGCACAAAAAAGAAAACTATAGGCCACTATTATTTATAAATATTAATTAAAAAATCCTAAGCATACTATTAGCAAAGAGAATCCATCAGCACATTAAAGGAAGAATACACCGTGATCAATTGTGGTTTACTCTAGGAATGCAAAGATGAAACAATATTTCAGAAAGTCTTTCTAAATATGATGCAAACCCAGAAACCAGAAAATAAAACTTTTATAAATTCAACCACCTTTTAAATATCTAAAATATTGCAAATTAAAGCCACCACAAACAAAAATACATTGCAGAAAAATGTTTATAATTCATATTACTAAAAAATGACTAACATATCTGTATTTATATCTATGTTTTATAAATCAATAAGAAGCCCACCAGCCCTATAGCAAAACAGGCAAATTGTATGAGGAGACAGTTCACTCAAATGTAAATACAAATGGCTCCTTTTCTACTGAAAAAGTGGACTACGCCTCTCATGATAATAAAAAAAATGACTCTGAGTTAAATTTTCACCTATCAAAATGGCAAAGAGAAAATCACTGATACACTTTGCTTGTCACACTACTGCTAGAAGGTAGATTGCCACACCCTGTATGGAAGGCAGCTTAGTATCTATCACAGTTCTAATTGTAACTAACCTCTGACCCAGCAATTGCACTGTTGGAATTTATCCTGCAGGCATATTCATCGATTAGCAAAATGATGACTGTCCAAGATTAATCACAGCAGTATTGTTAATACTATTAAAAGTTTAAAAATAACTTAGATGCCCACCAACAGGGCCTAAGTAATAGATGACGGTGCATCATATAATGTAAGGCCAGGCAGCTGGGAAAATGTGGGATCTATCACAATACACTACAAAAATGTCACATGTTCGTTAATTTTTAGGACTACAAGAATCTGGTCTTTACTTGCTTCCTTGTGCAACCTCGTGTATTCCTGAATCACCAGTTGTTTATTGTCCTCTGACAAAACCTCAGCAAAGTTAACACCAGTGCCCTCCCCCACCTTTTCCAGCTGTACCCATTAATGACGAGATGCGTACTTTGATGAATATATTTTATTTGAGTAGCCCCAGAACACACTTGTGTTTGCTGACCTGGGTGAGTGCGGTAGTATTTCATTTCTGGATCTCTGGGCTACTGAGCAGGACTGACACACGGCTTGTTCTCCCCAAGTATGTTTCAGGAAATCCTTCGTGATTTCTATGCCATTAATATTCTATGTTTCAATGCTGGTCTTTTGAGTCAAAGAAATTAGTTTGGTTATTTATCCAAAGGATAAGTAAACATGGAAATGAAAAACTACCGGCAGATGTTAAAATTAAGTACGTTTTCCTGGGATTCCAGGACAGTGGACAGTCTGGTAGTTAAGGGGTCATAACCTTAGTTAAAATCACAAACTCGAAACCACATGTTGATCATATTGACCCCTGTACTCATTCTCAAACCCACTTTCTTCTGATATAGTTTTCCCAGACTATCTCTGTGTTAATGGCCAAGCATGGCAAGCCAACCTATCCTTTTAAAAGAATTCATCTAACTTGAGACATCAGCATAAATTAAATAAAGACAAACCATAAGTACAAATACTATACCCCAAAATACACTTTATCAATCTTGTATCAGTACTGGACTATATTTTCAACTCCTTGCTTTTAATCTCCTACCACGCCTACTCCAATCCTAAAGAAAATACTTGTGTACTAGTAAATAGCTGTGGCAGGAAGTAAGGTGAGTGGGGGGAGGAAAGAAGGAGAATTTTATTGACTTGAAAAATAAGTGTGATCTTAACATTTTGCTTACAATTTGCTAATAATCCTGATTATTTTATGCATTCTTATTTATCCAGTTTTCATATGTCCGAAGGTAATTTAAACCATGAATAGAAATTAGTAACATTTTTAAAGACACTGAACATAAGCCTATGTTTACCTACCAATGACATTATTTGCATAAAAGTATTTTTTATTGTTCAAAAGAAGCATATGTAAGGTATTAATTCTATCATAATAATTATCATTTATCATTATCAAAATTGACCTTCCTAGTGACCTACTCTATGTAAAAGAAGTATTAGATTTAACAGCAGATAAAGCAAGGAATTCAGAAACACGTATTTCCTCCGTTAACATGTTCCATATCTTGAAGTGATTGCTCTGTGACACCAAAGATTATGTCTGTGTATACAAAATACTTGATGCTTAGCACCTGGGGTTCTCTGGACAGACTTCAAGGGGATTCATAAGCCCTCTTGGTCTTTTTTAGTATCAAGAACATTTTCCTTATTTTTAAAATATCAACTCAGATTTAAGAAATCAATATCATACTTGATGAAAACTCAAAAATTATTGCTGTAGTTAAGGTTAAAAAAA
This sequence comes from Eschrichtius robustus, assembly GCF_028021215.1. NCBI lineage: Eukaryota > Metazoa > Chordata > Mammalia > Artiodactyla > Eschrichtiidae > Eschrichtius > Eschrichtius robustus. The sequence goes on from NC_090832.1 coordinate 119,481,763, forward strand.
AAAAAAAAAAAAGACCCTGCTATCACGCAGATAAAGTAAGGACTGAGTTGTAGCTGCCACAGCAACATTTAGTCCTAATCATGTGACGTTTGTAGACTTAAAATCTTGAACACAGGCATCCATTTAAACACAGCAGATTGAAAATATAGAAGTTAGTGTCTCTCCCCCCTGAAACCCCATTAAAATGTTGGTAGGCAGATTTTTTAAACCACAAAGAGAAAGAGGATAAAAAGATCACAGCAACAATGTTTTAGAGGCTGGAAAGCAGATGGATGAGCGGTAACTGACGTAACAAACGAGAGAATATGAAAACGTAAGCCAGCATAAGGGAAATACAGAAACAGACTGCAGGATCCCAGCAATGCTCAGAAAATTGAGGCACCAACTACCTTTAAAAGCCAAAGTTAGTGACTTTTTAAAATAAGATCCACAGATGAATCTTAAAATAAAAGATTGATTGAAACACTGTGTAGTTAAACCTCCATCCCCAATACCTCTCCCAACACCCAGGCTACTAGCCCCTCCCAACCCTGGAAGACAGCTAAAGCTTTGCTCTCTGGAAATTGAACCATAAAGACTTTGAACTCAGGGACAAATACTGAAACAAGATGAGCAAGTGAAAGTCAACTTGATGAATAATGAGATCTCTGACCCCTGTTCCTAGGAGGAGGCGGATTTCCCCTAGCCCAAGAGAAATTACTTAAAGGTCCTGATAACAGGCCCTGCCAAATGATCCTACAATAATGTTTACGTTTGACTAGTTCTCTAGAAACACCTACAACTTCAAATAGTCTTGCACTGCCTTACCATTTAATATGAGCAGATGACCAAGGGTCACCAGATATTTCAGGAAACTTCTCTAACATGAAGACAGTAATGAAAAAAAGAAATAAAAAGAACTTGAGGTAACAAAATGTGTAGAAAGAAGAACAAAACGTTGTAGAATTTATTTTTACCCTTGGAAGTTAAAAACGTAAAAGCAACATCCTCTTCTATTCACAACAGTGTAACTGCTTCCAGGCCAGCCCTCAGAAAATTAAAAATAAACAAACAAAAAACTATACAACTAGACAAAATCTATGAATTCATTGTTGATATAAATCAGATATTAGACAATTAGAGCACAGGACAGTGACCCCTAAGTAAAGGGAAACACATAGGTGAGTGCACCACACACATTTGACTGAACTTTCCCTTGGGAGCACATCCTAGCCTGTGGCACAGAGAGGTGGAGGCTAAGTCAAATACACAGGTCTCACTGCTTGTGAGGAAGCAAAGATCAGAGCTCAGGTCTGCTGAGGCTGGAATTTGTGGGGTAGGGCGCTGGAGAAGAAGGAGTTATATAGAGAATGAGCTCCAGAAATCTGCATCAAAGACTCCTTAAGATTTGGGGTAAATACTAAAGATGAGACGATACAAGGCCTGGCAGAGACCAGCTACTGGAGGCCTGTGAGCTGAATGGAGGTTGCATAGTCCAAGAGATAGAGTCCCAACTGCCGGATGGGAGAAACATCACTGAACAGACTAGACATTCGACTGAGATCACAGAAAGTCCACACCTTAGAAGTAGGGTTGCTTAAGCTGTAAAGGAAGGGCTACTCTGTACCTGCCTTAATCACGTTTTCAAAAAGCCTCAAAAATATCAAGTTAATTTTGCAAGTAAATTGAATTAAAAAATGCAATTCTCTTAAAAGGAAGAAAATAAAATCTGGACTCAAAATGATATACCAGCCACAATGTCCAGTATTAATTCCTAGGTGTACACAGAAGCATGAAAATATTACCCATAAGCAGGAAAAAAACAGAGACTAAAAATAGACTCACAAATGGCAAAATCGGGGAATTAGCAGACAAGGATTTTAAAGCAGGTTTCATAAATATATTAATAGATGTAAAGAAAACATAAGCTATGAGTATAAAGATGGGGGAAATCTCAGTAGAGAAATTGAAACTTTACAATAGAAACAATTCTAGAATTGAAGAATACAATATCTGAAAAGAAAATTTCATTGCATAGGCTTAATGGCAGATCACACACTGCGGAAGAAAAAAAATCAGTGAACTTAAAAACAGAGGAGGGGGCAGTACGAATATCCACATTGAAGCACAGAAAGAAAAAATGTTGCATATAATTATGAGTTCCTCTGTGACTTGTAGGACAAAATTAAATGGTCTAAAATGTAACTGAAATCCCAGAAGGAAAGAAAAGAGAGATTGAAGCAGAAAAAAATATTTGAAAAACTAAGGGCCAAAATTTTTCCAAATTTGATGAAAACTATCAACTCACAAATCCTAGAAGCTCAATACACTCTGAGCAGTAGAAGCATAAAGAGAACAACAGCTATGCATGCAAAGGAAGTGAAATCACTGTCTCAAAGAGCTGTCTACCCTTCATGTTCATTGCGGCATTATTCATAATAGCCTGGACATGGAAAGAATCTAAGTGCCCATTGACAGATGAATAAAGAAAATGTGAGATACGTATTTTTTCATATATTTACCTTCACTAATATTTATATATACATATATATATTATTCCCCCATTAAAAAGAAGGAAATCCTGCCATTTGCAACAGCATGGATGGACCTAGAGGGCATTCTGCTAAGCGAGATAAGTCAGACAGGGAAAGAAAAATACTGTACCATCTCACTTATATGTGGAATCTAAAAAAGCCGAACTCGTTATTTACAATTGTTAAGACATGGAAGCAACCTAAGTGTCCATCAACAGATGAATGGATAAAGAAGATGTGGTATGTATATACAATGGAATACTACTCAGCCATAGAAAAGAACAAAATTTTGCCATTTACAGCAACATATATGCACTTGGAGGGTATTATGCTAAGTGAAATAAGACAGAGAAAGACAAATACTGTATGATATCACCTATATGTTGAACGTAAAAAATACAACAGACTAGTGAATATAACAAAAAAGATATAGAGAAAAAACTAGTGGTGGCCAGTGGGGAGAGGGAAGGGGGGAGGCACAAGATAAGGGTAGGGGAGTAAGAGGTACAAACTATTAGGTACAAAATAAGCTATAAGGATATATTGTACACCACAGAGAATATGGCCAATATTTCATAACTATAAATGGAGTATAACCTTTAAAAATTGTGAATCACTATATTGTACACCTGCAACTTACATAATATTGTGCAGCAACTATATTTCAATTATAAAAAAAGAAGAAGTCTACTTGTCAAAAAAATAAAGCCAAACTCATAGAAACAAAAGAGTAGAATGGTGGTTGCCAGGGGCTGAGAGGTGGGGGAAATGGGGAGGTGTTGATCAAAGGGTACAAACTTCAGTTATAAGATGCATAAGTTCTGGGGATCTAATATACAGCATGTTAACTATAGGTAACAATCCTGTATTACAAACTTGAAAGTTTCTAAGAAAGTAGATCTTAAATGTTCTCACCACTGGAAAAACAAAAAGAAAGAAAGAAAGAAAAGGGAAAAAAGATAACTATGTGAGGTGATGGAAGTGTTAACTAACCTTATTGTGGTAATCATTTTGCATTATATACATGTATCAAACCATAATATTGTACACCTTAAACTTACACAATGTTGTAAGTCAATTACACCTCAATAAAACTGGAGGGAAAATGTCAATAATAAGAAAAAAAAGAGAACCACAGCAAAGCATAGTCAAATTGTTGGAAACTCAAGACAAAAAACAATTTTACAAGCTGCCAGAAGAAAAAAATACATTATATACAAGGGGAAAATAACAATTATCACTGACTTCTCATAAAAGACAATGCAAGCAAGAAGAGAATAAAATGACATCATTTAATTGCTAAAGGAAAAAAACTAGACTTCTATGTCCAGTGAAAATATCCTTCAGAAATGATGGTGGAATAAAGATATTTTCAGATAAAGCAAAACTCAACAGAATTTGTCAGCATGAAATGTTAGAGGAAATTTTTCAGGCTGAAGGAAAATGATACCAAATGGAACCTCAGATCTACGTGAAGAAATAAAAAGCACAAAAAATAGTAAATGTACTGTAGAACAGTAACTGATACTTTCCCAACTGCCTAAAATCCTATAGGACTTAACTGAATTCATCAACCCACATACGACGGTAGTCTTCTGTTCAACAATATACAATTAGACTTGTTTTAAAAAAAAAAGAATCTAAATCAATTATCTAATTAGAGCATTAGAATTTATATACATCCTTCAACAGCAGAAGTTTGATCTTTGGTGCTATCCCAGGAAGTGGGCATTTCCAAATTTGAACAATGTTCATGGAATAGATGAACTGAGTAGCTGTAACATCTTGCCTGCAACCAATGAATAATATTTCCCCTGGAAGTTTATTCTATTCTGATCTACCTAATGAAGTTCTTATTATCTGAAAGATCAGGAGGAGGGAAAAGACAGCAGAATTTTAAAATTCAATAAAAGAGTTGCAATAGAAAGTTGAGGAAATCATCCAGAGCATAGAAGAAAAAACAAAAAAGATGAAAAGTAGAAGAGAAAATATTAAGAAAATTAGAGGATCAGTGTAGAAGATTCAACAGCCTACAAATAAGAGTTCCAGAGAGAAAGAACAGAGAAAAAGAGAAAATTTTCAAAGAAATAACTGAAGAAAACTCACAACTTTCTAAATTGAAACAGACTAATATATCCCCCAGTATAATAAATAAAAATGGATCCATTCCAAGATATAAAATTTCAGAACAGAGATTCTGGGGTGGGAAAGAAGGACATATGAAAAGAATCAGGAGTCAAGATGTCTGAGAACTGTTCAACTGCAACTGCAAAGCTTTCAAAATTCTGAGGAAAATTCATTTCTACCCTAGAATTACATACACAGCCAAACTTCCAAACAAGTACAAGGATAGAACAAATACATTTTTAGACTTTAATATCGCAAAAATCTTATCTCCTATTCACTCTTTGTATTAGTTATCTACTGCTACATAATAAATTCCCCTAAAATTTCACAGTTTAAGGCAACAAACATTTACTTTCTCCCAATTTCTGTGGGCCCGCAATCCAGGGGTGGCTTAGCTGGGGCTTCTAGCTAAGGGCCTCTCGTATGATTGCAGGTCAAGCTGTTAGCCAGGGGTGCAGTCATGTGAAGGTGGCACTTGGGCTGAAGAACATACTTCCACGGTTATTCACGTGCTTGTTGGCAGGTTTCAGTTCCTCTCTGGCTGTTGGTAGGAGAACTCAGTTCCTCAGTACATGGGCTTCTCCATACGGCTGCTCAAAACAAGGCAGTTTACTTCCCACAAAGCAAATAATCTGAGACACAGAGGCCAGTTTCCCAAGACAGTAGCTATAATCTTTTATAACCTAATCTCAGAAGTGAGATAACATCACTTCTCTCATACACTGTTGGGAGAGGACTGCACACCGTTGTGAATACCAGGAAGTGGGGATCATTGAGGGCCATTTTGGAGGCTGGCTACTACACCCTTCCCTAGAAGCTACTGAGGGATGTATTCCACCAAACAAGGAAGTCAATCAAGAATGAGAAAGAGTGGCATCCAGAAAAAAAAGAGAAAGAGAAAGTGAATCCCTAAGAAAGCAGTGAAGTAAAAAACCCAGGTTGACAGTTGAGTCCAAGACCAGAAACAACCAGTGGAGATGAGAACAGGAAGATACAGGTCTCCAGGAAGTCTATCACTAAGAAGAACAAGAACTAATAAATGGGGGCAGAGGGTGGGGGTGGAATCTGAACATATTGTGCTGAGAATTCTATTTCTAGCAAAATTTGGGGGTAACTTTGGGAAAAATATATTGAAAACTAAGCAACCAAAACCATTTTAAACTCTGTTAAATACATAAATTATAAAAGAAAAGAAGTATAACCCTGGTATACCACATGAATAAAGTTATAGTAATTTAAACACTAGAAATTGAGTTAACAAATAATATTATATAACCAAAAATGGCAGGAGGATAAAAAGACAGGAATTATCTGTCTGTGTGAGGGTGTATTTGGAAAAAGGAGCTAATCGTCATCTTTTACAGTTGCAAGTCAATAGAAACTATAAACTTAAATATTAATAAAAAACTTAGGTATGTTTCTTAGATATACGGCGGCAAATATCAGAAAAAAACAGCTAGAAGATTTGAAACCACTTGCCTTTGGGGAGGGAAATTCTGAGTGGAACCGGTGGAACAGCAGATAACTACTTTTCTTTCACCTTCTAGAACCATTTGATACTTTAAAACTACCATGTAGGACTTCCCTGGTGGTGCAGTGGTTAAGAATCCGCCTGCCAACGCAGGGGACATGGGTTCAAGCCCTGGTCTGGGAAGATCCCACATGCCGCGGAGCAACTAAGCCTGTGCGCCACAACTACTGAGCCTGCACTCTAGAGCCCGTGAGCCACAACTACTGATCCCATGTGCTACAACTACTGAAGCCCGCGTGCCTAGAGCCCGTGCTCCGCAACAAGAGAAGCCACCGCAATGAGAATCCCACGCACCGCAACAAAGAGTAGCCCCCGCTCGCCGCAACTAGAGAAAGCCCGTGCGCAGCAACAAGGACCCAACGCAGCCAAAGATAAATAAATAAATTTATTTATTTATTTTTAAAAAACTATCGTGTATATCTATAACTTAGACTTTAAAAAAATAACATTATTTTTATTTACTGAACCTAATTTTAAGTTCAATTCGACTTTAAATTTAGCACTGAGTTAGAGAGACATTGATCTTTTTTCTGTTCACCCACAGTAAAATAAGTTTATTAGACTATATACATAGATATTCTGAAGATAAAATTATACACCTTGTAGAATATGGTAACAAATGGGAAATTATCTTTAGAAATTGAAGTATACTGTTTATGGCAATGTCTAAAATGTAATTTTACTATATAGCATATATTGATACTATCTTTAAAACTGACAATTCCTCAAAACGCTATTACAAAACAAGCAAAAATGGGTGTTATCATAGTTTTTCATGTAGATATTTAGGCAACATGAATTTAGTTGACCCCAAAGAGGTCAACTAAATTATTCATTATATTATTAAAGTGCAATTCAAGCTTCTTAATATTTTTAATGTTATTTTTTAAAAATATTTATTTATTTTTATTTTTGGTGGCATCGGGTCTTAGATGTGGCATGCAGGATCTTTCATTGCGGCACGCAGGCTCTTTGTTGCAGCATGCAGGCTTCTCTCTAGTTGTGGCATGCGGGCTCCAGAGTGAGTGGGCTCTGTAGTTTGGCACACGGGCTTAGTTGCCCTGAAGCATGTGGGATCTTAGTTCCCCAACCAGGGATCGAACCCATGTACCCGACGTTGGAAGGTGGGTTCTTAACCACTGGACCACCAGGGAAGTCCCTCAAGCTTTTTTTTTTTTTTTTTTATAAATTTATTTATATTTTATTTTTTTATTTTTGGCTGCATTGGGTCTTCATTGCTGCTGCACACGGGCTTTCTCTAGTTGCGGCGAGCGGGGGCTGCTCTTCACTGCAGCACGTGGGCTTCTCATTGCGGTGGCTTCTCTTGTTGCAGAGCACGCGCTCTAGGTGCACAGGCTTAGGTAGTTGTGGCTCGTGGGCTCTAGAGCGCAGGCTCAGTAGTTGTGGCTCGCGGGCTCTAGAGCACAGGCTCAGTAGTTGTAGGCGCACAGGCTTAGTTGCTCCGCGGCATGTGGGATCTTCCCAGACCAGGGCTTGAACCCATGTCCCCTGCATTGGCAGGTGGATTTTTTTGCTTTTTTGAATTTTATTTAATTTATTTTTTATACAGCAGGTTCTTATTAGTTATCGATTTTATACATATTAGTGTATACATGTCAATCCCAATCTCCCAATTCATCCCCCCACACCCCCCCACCTCCCCCGCTGCTTCCCCCCCTTGGTGTCCATATGTTTGTTCTCTGCATCTGTGTCTCTATTTCTGGGCAGGCAGATTCTTAACCACGGCTCCACCAGCGAGGTCCCCCTCAAGCTTTTCTAAAAACTCCTTCTCAAATGACAATTCACTAAAAAAAACCTCAAATATTTATTGCCTTTTAAAAATTGCTTTTATACTAGGTCAAATTATATAGATTCTAATATTTAGGAATAGTCACACTTTTTGCTCATCTCATCTTACTGGATATAACAGAATCTTTGATTTATTTTGATGTATTAAAAAAATAGTTTGTGTCAAGTAATGAATGTCTTTCTGCCTAAAACACAAAGGAAGAAAGGATGGGAGGGAGGGAGGGAAGAAGGGAAAATGTTTCAGGAGCACAAATTCTTGAGCGTAGGTCAGTTCATTCCAGAGCAGATTAGAGAAGAAAGCCTCTGTACTAGGGCAGTCCAGCTGTTGTTCCCTTGTCCACCTAACAATCAAGTCTCAGTAAATGAGAGCTCAAGGTGAAACACTAGCCAAGAAGAACCAGAAGTGTGCTCCTTGCCCAAATGCTGCACTCAAACAACATAATAAAGTTGTAAGACAGAAAATTTTACACAGGGTAAGCTGCAAGTACTGGAGTTTCATTTATTGCCAGAACCTTTGGAGTCATCAGGAGTCCTGTTTATTTAAAGATCTAATTACTCACTCTTTCTCTTAAAAATCAAATGAAGGGCTTCCCTGGTGGCGCAGTGGTTGAGAATCTGCCTGCTAATGCAGGGGACGCAGGTTCGAGCCCTGGTCTGGGAAGATCCCACATGCCGTGGAGCAACTAGGCCCGTGAGCCACAACTACTGAGCTTGTGCGTCTGGAGCCTGTGCCCCGCAACAAGAGAGGCCGCGATGGTGAGAGAGAGGCCGCGCACCGCGATGAAGAGTGGCCCCCGCTTGCCACAACTGGAGAAAGCCCTCGCACAGAAACGAAGACCCAGCACAGCCAAAAATAAATAAATTAATTAATTAAAAAAAAATCAAATGAAAACCTTAGACTCTTTCCTTTCTCTTCCCTCCTTTCCCTTCCTGCTCACTTCCTTTCCTGTTCCTTTCTCTTCCTAATCCTTCCCTGTTTTCCCCTTCCCTTCTTCATTCGGGGTGATGAGAAGGTGAAGGAGATGTGCAGGGGTACATCAGCTGCCAGCACCCAAGGAGACGGAGTGTAAAGCAGGGAGGGGGAAGCCACGAGGAGGCTCTCAGTGGTGTGCGGTGTGCACACCAGCACCGAAACATGCAGTACTGGGATGGGGGGTGGTTGCGTGGACACGGTAGGTGAAGGAGACAGTGAGATTGGGAGAGTGATACAATGAGAAAATAAACTGATTGCAACAATCAGCAGTTAGGTTTGAAAATAATGAGAGCCAGATTTCTCACTGTTGGAGAAGGTACTTACATACATGGAAAGGGAGAAGATCAGAAATAGCCTTGATGTGCTGAATTAGAATTGTAAGTATCAGTATAAAGGCATGTTTTAAAATTTCCTTCGATGGAGCTATATTCAGACTATTCCTTCCTCAGCGAGCAGTGACCCAGTTCACACTTATGCCTGTGGCGATCTTAGTTATAGTAGAAAAGGGGTAAAATATATTTTTCTTCTTGTTTTTTCTTAAAGGTCACTGACCAAAATCAAAGGCCAAAAGAATACCATAAGTAAAATTTTTAAAAAGGAAAAAGTAAACAAAGTGATAAAATGTTGTATTTATTTACAGTAAAACTGTCCAGAGAATATAAAAATCAATGCAAATACCGTTTACTTCAGTGTACATGTAATACACATGCAATAATTCTGTATATACGCAATATGTGATAAAATATACTTCACCGTACATGTCATGCTGGCAAATACAATAGAAAAAAGAGCCTGCAGATTGAGAGAAAGAAAAAACCTCCAGTGGAAGTTGAAAACAACATTCTAGCTGGCAGTGAAACTGCACAGCAGGTGCCATTTGGGGAATAAAAAGGAAACACATTTTAAAAGCCTAGCGGTTTTTTTAGAAGGTTCTCAAAAAAAAACGCCATTTTCTTAAAAATATTTTTTGTTAACTTGAAACTTCATGTTTTCCGTTTTCCCCATAGATTTAATAATTCCAGTCAACATTCTCATGGGATATTTATAACAGAACTTAAAAAAATATGATACTGAAAATCATATATTATGATTAGGTGAGAATAGAAAGCAATGATGGGGAAAAATAGTGTTACCAATAATTCAAATATCTTATATAATAGAATAACAATAATCTTAATGGTATAGTGGTAACATTGGAATAAAAGACCATAGATGGAAGAAAATGGAGAGTATAGAAACAGACCTTGTTATTGGATTTAATATAAGATAAAGGAGGAATTACAAATCAATGAGAAAGGAGAAAAATATTAAAGAAATAATGGCAATTTGTGAATTTTTTTAAAAAGCCAATTTAAGTGTTCACCTCATCCTCTATTTGCAAATAAAATTAAAATAGATTAAATATTAAAAGCTTAAGAAATCAAAACCAAAGGAGAAAAAAACTCAGATAATAAAGGTAAAGATTTGTCAAACATCTGATGAAGCTTATTAAATACAGAAGGAACATAATATTGAAAATATAAAAATATTATACATATGCACCTAGATAAATTAACTGAGATATAAAAGAAAGGAGCAGACTGGAAAAAGTATTTTAACAGCAAAAATGACAAGAAAGGGGCCATTTCATTAACTTTACAAAAAGTTCATACAAATCAGTAAGAAAATTGCAAATGATATCAGCCAGTAATTCTCAAATGAAAAAATAAAATTACCCAAAAATAAGTTACAAAAATGTCCTTACAACTAGTCAAAGAAATGCAGTAATTTAAAAAGCAACACTTCTACATCAAAAACCAAGATAATATTTGTGGTAGACTCTTACCTTGGTTTTCTCTTTCAGTCTCCAAAACCCTAGCCTCAAAGCCTTTGCCTGGCCTGTCCTCCAATCAGTCCTTAACTATTATATGATGCTTACGCTGTCTTAGTCAAGCTCTCTTATTCAAAGACCCACTTTACATCAGATTCCCAAGAAAGCCTAATAAATATCCCAACTTTGCCCTCATCCTTCTGAGATCCTCCTAAGATTCTGTCAAGGTAATGAATGGTCTCCTTTACAGAGGGAAGCAATACATTCAGCTTTGCCTTATGACCAGGTTATGTTGGTGGTGTTCCAGGGGGAGCCGGTGCCCACAGTATGAGAGCGAAAGACTGGAAACATTCATTCTAAATGCCTAATTAAAGGAAAGTTACTAAAATGTAGTATATTATTTCAAAGAAATAGACAAATGTGGAATAAGTGGCAAATGCTTAGGTTACATTAAGGTTAGGTTATATTAATAAATTAAGTTAAATATAATAAAACTGTATTTATAATATGGTTCCATCTATGGGTTCATAAAAGCATGTTAAGAGAGAAAGGAAAGGAGGGTGAGACAAAGAGAGGAAGAAAAGGAGAGGAGAGAGAGAACAAGAGAGCCTGAGAACAGCTGCTGCTTGCCTTTGAGTGTTGAAATATAAATGGGTTTTTTCTGCTTTTTTATTTTCAAATTTTCATTAATTGAAAACAATTTAATAATAAAAGTATTTTGAAAAAATGATTAGGAAATAATTTTTAAACAATATTAGCTAAAAATAAATAGGACGAAATGCTCTTTCCCAGATTTGTATGCAGGGTACAAAGGCTATGAAGGTACGTGAGTGAGAGGGACATAATTCATGCAGTGCTCCCTCTTCAGCTATTGAAGCACCCTCAACCATAAAAATTTTTAAAAGTTACTAGTCAGAGGGCTGCTGGTGAAGAGAGACCCTAACTGGTATGTGAGGAAAAAGACATACTATTTAGGTCAGGTAGGTATAGTTCTTTGAGTGTAAATAATCACTGCATTACATTTTCTAAAATCAAGGTGGTTTCCATAATCCCCACAAATAATGGGGCTCTCTTATTGTCTTGTATATGTGACAAGATTAAAGTGATTAACATAGGGGATGCACAGCTTCTTTCTTTCCTTTCCCCCCAAACTGCTTCCACAAAACTTTCAGGGACTGCCTACTTAAGCTTCTTCCTTCTTCCCTTAGGAGTGGAAAAGAAAGGCCTAGAAAAAACTACAGTTCTCAGGGGACTGCATGCTTCTGGGAGCACGTGGCTGTGCTCCTGAAGCTAGGAGGAAAGTGGCAATCAAGAGACTTTTAGGGGGACTTCCCTGGTGGCACAGTGGTTAAGAATCTGCCTGCTAATGCAGAGGACACGGGTTTGAGCCCTGGTCCGGGAAGATCCCACATGCTGCGGAGCAACTAAGCCTGCGCACCACAACTACTGAGCCCACGTGCCACAACTACTGAAGCCAGCACGCCGAAAGCCCATGCTCTGCAACAAGAGAAGCCACCGCAAGGAGAAGCCCAGGCACTGAAATGAAGGGTAGCCCCCGCTCGCCACAATTAGAGAAACCCCACGCGCAGCAACAAAGACCCAAAGCAGCCAAAAATAAATAAAAAATTAAATCTTAAAAAAATAAAATAAAAGATTGGAATTTCTTTTGGAGCTGCACTTGAAACGTAACACCACTCCCACGCTGAACCACGAGAGCCTCCTTTTGCTTCATTACTCTTATGTTAAACTCCGAATTAGTAAAGGAGTGTCATTGATTTTTTTTTAAGTATGCGTATTGAAAATAGAAAACAGAATTGAAAAGCAAAACTGGATTTTCATCTAGAATTTATACAAAGAAAAGAGAAATTCTGCATATGGTAGATAAGAGGACAGGGGCTGGAAAGGTGTGTTTGATAGTGAAGGAGGGCTCATTTATCTGGACCTACCACAGCTGGAAGGGAAAATCTCTCTTAAGTACCAAACTCCCCTAACTTTGCTTCATATTTACCAAACAACATTATATGGTTTCTTGGTTACTTTGGTACCAGCGAATGGGTGCCAGATAACAGATACAAGTAATCCAGCTGATGGAAACATTGATATTTTAAAAATTAATAAAGTGATCTTCTAGCACACACAGACACACACACACACACACACACACACTGACCTACTAAGTGCTTGGCTAGAGTAAACCAGTTATTTGAAAACTGTGATTATTAAAGTTCCAGAACTCTAAAGAAGAGAGATCACATCCCGGCCAGTGGTAATTTACCAGAATTTAGTGCTGGGCAGTGTGGGCCAAACATCACCACAGGTATTAAAACAAAGTGTAACAAAGGAAAAAAACCTCTGATGCATTTATGATCATTAAGAAACTATTAATAGAGTATTGATTTAAAATTCATAGAAGTACTGTAGAATACCAGTCAATAATAATAACAACAAGTCCCATTAACTTGTTAGCAAATAGTAAGATTATTTCTTTGAAGAAATTTCATATGTTAGGTGAGGTAATGCTGGTGTCTGCCAACCAAAGCGCATTCTTCATGCACTGAAAGCTGATCATCTATTGTTCTACTCAGCCATGAATATTTGAGAGAATGATCACATTAGTAATAAAAACCACATCAGTACCAGTAATAATAACCCCAACAGCCTTGAGTCTGAAAGATATTTGGTGTTGGTTTATACATATCTATGTGTATTCCGAATCATCCTATAACAGGACACATTACAGCATGGACTGAATCACATAAAGGCTCTCACTTCAAGCCATTTAAATGGGTGTGTTTTTCAAAATACCAAAAGACCCTACTATACTACTATGTCATCTCTTATAATCTGGCATGGATATAGGGAAGTTCATAAGGGATTCCAGCATCTTTGTGTATTTAAAGCTCATGGGTAACACACATTAAGTAAGAAGTATGGCTGAATTTTTTTAAAACAAAGATTAAATTATAATAAATACAATAAGAATATGTAAATAAAACCATACACAAGAAGGCAAGCAGGCAGGGTGGTTAGTACTTGAAATCAGTATAGTATTACATCATGATTTAGGATTCTTCTGAGTTTGTTTCATAGATACGCTACATATTTAAAATAATTTTGTGGCTAGGAGTTTAATTTTGGTGACTAAAAGTTAAAATAACATAACAAAAAGTGTTAGAAATATCTGAAAAATACAGAACATTTGTTGAGTTGTTTTGCACACGTTGAGTAGCAGAGGAAACTCGATCTCAGCAGCTGCACATTAAATGTTACCACCTCACCTCCATTAACAGCACGATTCCTAAAATAAGTGTGTATCCAGAATCCTCTGGTGTTTTGATGTTAGAATCTTTGGTTCATCAAGTCGGATGAACAACTATTAATTAACTATCTTCTGTGTTCTAGATACTATACTGTAGGAGGCATAAAGAAATCTTTAAAAATATTTCCTGCTCTTAACTAACTTACAATTTAGTTGCTTCCAAACTGTAGCTATTTGATGTTAGTTGATCATATCTCCTTTGTATTTATTATACTTTCAGAATAAAAGCTGAAGTTTTAAATAAAATATAATGTCATCGTTTTAGCATCAGCCGTGCTTTTGTCAATATCTGAGATGGTGGCATTCAAAAAATGTTAAACATAAGCATTCTTGGAGAGTTTAAATATGGTCAGATTGAGATGAGGTTTTCTTTAAAAAATAGAGGCAGGAGTATAATTTTGAATGTGAGAATTGATGATGGTTGTACTTGTTAAAGAAGGAAAGGCAATGTGCATGAATCATTACAAACCTGCTACTACAGACTGACAACTGAAATAAACAAACACCCAGGGGCATTGGCTCGGTAACATTATTGTCATGTGCGCAATGCAGCAATTTAGGAGGTTGAGAACTATGAAAGTGTCCAGAGAACTTTTCAGATGACTGTAACACCATCAATTCAAAGTTCCTTTTTATTAGATAATGTATACACAAGATACATTTGATACAAATGTATCTTGATACAAAATTCTTGATACAAAATCAAAAAGTAGAAAAGGATATATGGTAAAAGGTAAATCTCCCTTCCACCTTAGTACTCTTCTCAGAAGAAAAGGACCGCTACCAGTTGCTTGCAGCTAAAACAATCATTTATATGATCTTTCTTCTCCAAAACTTTTCACTCTTTCTGTACTTCTACTTTGTTGTCTCCAACCTTAATCCATACACTTATTCTACATGGTGTTTAAAGAGGACTATATTACAAAGTTCACACTCTGAAACAGGCTAATATAATAAATATGAACTGCTAAAGTTAGCCAACTTGTCAAGATTATGTTAATGGTCTTTGGATCCTTTTCTTAATTATGAAAGAGAACTTCTCACCTTTATCAACGTGTATTTTCAGAACTAGATAGGTTTATCTGAAGCAATCACTATGCCAGGGTGAGTGGAATTAGCCTGAGTTACACATATCAAGCACACCTTGGAGCTGGGGTCATCCCCAAAGCCATTGAGACAAGGTGGAAATGGACCTTGCTGAGGCACCCTCAGGGTCTAGGACCCTAAAATCTATTTGTGACATTGACACAAATTTGAAGAAGACACAACTTATTTGATTTTTAATTTAGAAAAACAAAACAAAATACATGACTTGCCTGGAATTGTGAGGATAAAGTGAGTATATTTAGCTATACAGGATTAGGAAAAGTTCTATAAACTTAATAGAAAATTATTTAATTGATTAAATTATTTCATATTACACTCTAGTGGGGTTTTTTGTTTGTTTTTTTTTATGTTTGGCCACCTCGTGTGGCATGCGGGATCTTATTTCCCAGACCGAGGATCGAACCCACGCCCCCTGCAGTGGAAGCGCATAGTCTTAACCACTGGACCGCCAGGGAAGTCCCTATAATCTAGTGTTTAAAATCTATTATTGGGTTAGAGAAATCTCCTGATGATTATAGCAGGTATTCAGAAGAATACTAGGTTTTGTGTATGCCCACAAAGCCACTTAGGTTGGAAGACTGCTGAGACTGATGACCTAGACTTCACTAAGTTTGATTTCACTTTAGTTTACTATTAAAAGAGTAAAAAGAAATGCAAAGATTAAACAAGATATAATGGTACAAATGAGTGGAGGGGGTTCCCTGATCCTTCTCTTTTTCCTCACAGAGGTACGTCCTAAGTTCTGCCACAAAGGAGAGGCCAAGTCGGTGCTCAAGGACTGATCCTATTACCGTATGAGAAAAAACATTCACCTCATAGTGCACCACTAAGCCTACTGGAATTCCAGTCCAGCAAGCTTGGCTACAACCTACCAAACCTATCATAGGTCCAGGCTCCAAAACATGAAAAGACAAATTATAAGATAATTCAGCAAATATTTATTGAATACCTATTAAGTGTTGTATCTAGTTTTACATTAGGTTCAATTTTTCTGCCAGTTTGAGGGAAGGTAGAGATTCCTATGATGTTTTATATAAATGGGTCAACTATCTCAATAATACTAGAGTAACTTTTATCAAGCAGCAGGTTGAACTGTGGGCCAGCATTCTTTTTCTCTCATTATGGTATTACTGCAGAAGATTTTACGTAATTATAGCAATTTAAAAAATTTCTTAGGGATATGAGCCCACATATTTCTAGTTCATTTCTAAAACCCACATATTCCAGACAGATTCTAGATCTATTAAAGACACCAAAGGCAGACTATCCTATCCACATGACTTAAGAGAAATAGATCAGGGACTTATATTTTTCTCAGGTAAGCTGATGTAGTGACAACAGCAGGTATGAAGGAAGCGGCACCAGCTTCCTGTTCCGCTGTTCTTTCATGCCCGGCCTCAGGGTAGACAGCTTTCCCGGTCCACACAGTCACCCCAGGGTAGACAGAAATGGCTACTTCCATGGTGTTAATGGCTCCTTCAGGACCATGCCTTGTCCATAAGTCATCCACAAAGCCCCCTCTGGGGAAAGGGGCTAGAGAGGCAAGGTAGGGTCTCAGCACTGGTGTTTATAGCTATAGTCCAGAGTTTACATAATGCACCCTAGCCTGTTCCTGTCTATCAGAAGCAGGAACTTGCCCTACTCTGCCATCTTTGTTACATAAGAGGCAAGGGTCTTTGCATAGTGAAGACCCATTCACAGAACCAAACCTAACTATCTTGCTTAGGATTACAAAGTTCAGTAATATGTAGAAAATAAAATACTTTCACGGACATGAGGTGCTGACTGGTATAAAATAGTCTCTAATTTACTATATAATGCATTCCATTCCAAACTAAATTATGACTCTTTCCCAAGAGGAGATAATCATAAACATTCTTTAAGTAATTCCTCATTAAAGGCCTGATATAACCTCCTAACCAAATGAAATGATTTCATAAGAATGTAATCTCCAATTTGTCACATTATGGCTAATGGCTGGTATCTATTCTTAATAATATTATACTATTTGGGTTTTTTTTTGGCTGCATTGGGTCTTTGTTGCTGCACGCAGGCTTTCTCTAGTTGTGGCGAGCTGGGGCTACTCTTCGTTGTGGTGTGCGGGCTTCTCTTTGCGGTGGCTTCTCTTGCTGCAGAGCACAGGCTCTAGGTACGCGGGCTTCAGTAGTTGCAGCACGCAGGCTCAGTAGTTGCGGCACATGGGCCCTAGAGCATGCGGGCTTCAGTAGTTGTGGCGCATGGGCTCAGTAGCTGTGGCGCATGGGCTTAGTTGCTCTGTGGCATGTGGGATCTTCCCGGACCAGGGATCGAACCCATGTCCCCTGCATTGGCTGGCAGATTCTTAACCACTGCACCACCAGGGAAGTCCTATTTTTTTTTCTAATAATCAAAAGCAAGGTTGTAGTACATGCCTGTATTATAGGCTTAATAGTCACCATATAAGTTCTACACCTTTAATAAATCGTTTTTTCATGTTCATAATAATAAAGAAATAGAAAATAGAGGAATCAACTGCAGTTGTCCAGAATTCAATTCTGACTTATATATAAAATAGTTTTCCCACCTCCAATATTATAGAACTCTTTTGTTTTCACACCTAAAATTTTAAAACTTCAAGGATGAGCATGCCCTGACAGATGAAGAAAAATATACAAACTGGGCAAGCCCACAATGACCATATTTTTATTTCAAGAAAACATGTATTTTTATGAAAACGGTAAGATAATACTGTTAAACTTTTGAGTTTTGAGGAAAATGCCTTAAAAATATAGCTTTATTTGTTAGCTTAAAATTATTTGAAAATACTGAAAAACACTAGGAAGAAAGCAAGTTACCTACAATCCAAAAACTATTTAAAATTCCATAAAAAAGAAGACAAAGTCATCACATCAACCCTCTAATCTCTTTCCTCCAGAATAGCCTATGCTACACAGATTAGCTATACACTTTTATAAATTTATTTTTTAAAAATGAAATCAAACTGGCCTGGAATTTGCTTTTTCTTTTCAATTAATCATGGATACTTTCCTGATCAGGACAAATAGATCTACTTCACTGGTTTAAATAGCTGCAAAGCATTTCATTACATGGATGCTGCATAATGTTTTTGATCATTTCTCTATCCTTGTAATATACCTTTTGGTACGTATTTTATTATGTCTGTGTGATTGGTGAAAACACTGTGGTCCCTTTACACTGGGGTGGGGGAAAAGGTTTGGTAAACTTTGAGGTCACCAAAGCATCTTCTTGAAAAACACAACTTTAGAAAATAGCCTACACTTGTATTAGACTATGTTCTTGAGGAAAAAGAGAACCAGAGAAAGAAAAGGAATAAGAAACATACATACATATATATACACACACACATGGATGGAGAAGGAGAAAGTAATTATCTTGTGTGTTTATATTTATAATGAGACAATATTAAGAAAAATGGATGAGAAAGCTAGTTATAAAATGAAACTTTTAACCTCAAAAGGTGAAGATGTTTAAAGTCCGAAACTCAGCGCAAGTTAACCCATACCTGTTTTGTGCTGTAAAGATTAAATTTGTTGGCCTGCAGAAGAGATTAAGTAGTTCAAATTGCAAAGTGAAGTTAATGAAAAATGCAAAACCCTAATCAGCTTTAGTTGGGAGTCAGCATTACAGAACAGCACTCTCAGGAAATTATGTTGAAAGCCATTACTACAGTGTTTTGCCGTTATTAACTGGAAGTAAGAACTGAGGCATAAAGAGCCAGAAAGAAGCAAGCCATCAGCAAACTCCAATAAACAGGGGAAATACAACAATGATGATCTAGGAAATACATTTCTTTACCATTTTTATGCATTATTTCATGTTTCAAAGTTTGCTTCTAAGACCACTGATTATATTCTACCTCTGGGATCATTATCACAGGATAATGATAAGAGAGTATGAACTCTGGAGTCTAGATGGACCTGGGCTCAAATCTCAGCTCTAAACTTTTCTAGCTGAGTCACCTCAAAAAGTTATTTAGTCTATTGGGTCTCAGTTTCTACTTATAAAATAAAAATAACAGTAGATGTTCAGTAAATGTTGGTTACGAGATCTCGATAATATACCTAGAAAATCATACTGGGAGCAATGCCTTGGCATGAATGAAACACTTAATTACTCCAAGCACTGGTTCTCAAATCAGCAGCAGTGGCATCACCTTTGAGCTGATTAGAAATGCAAATTCATGGGCCCTACCTAAACCTACTGAATTACATGGCCTGAGATGGGGCCCAGGAAACTTTTTTATGAGCTCTCCAGATGATTCTTATGCACTTGCCTTAGAGTTAAGCTAGACATGATCTTTATGTGATCATTTCCATTAATGAACATTAAGGGATCCAGCAATCACCTACAGGGCTGTTATCCATCAGGCACAGGAGGAACAGTGTCTTAGGCCTGTGATACTTTTAAAGGCTTATGAAACTTCCAGTTATAAGATAAATAAGTATTAGGGATGTACAACATGATAAATATAATTAACACTGCTGTATGTTATACATGAAAGTTAAGAGAGTAAATCCTAATTCCTCAAAATAAGGAAAAAAATATAGACTTATGAAAAATGTTTTAATATTATTTCTCCTAAAGTCAGAAAAACATTAACATAATGATAATAATAAACATATAATAGTGAATCCAGCCTGGATTGTATCTTTATACCAAAGCAGTTTTAAAATTAATTAACTTGAGCCGAAGCAATCTTGAGAAAGAAGAACAAAGCTGGAGGTATCATGCTCCCCTGTCTTCAGACTATACTACAAAGCTACAGTAATCAAAAACAGTATGTACTGACACAAAAACAGACACATAGATCAACGGAACAGGCTAGAATCCAGAAATAAACCCATGCACTTATGGTCAATTAATGTACAACGAAGGATGCAAGAATATTCAATGGGGAAAAGACAGTCTCTTCAATAAGTGGTGCTGGGAAAACTGAACAGCTAAATGTAAAAGAATGAAATTAGAACATTATCCACACTATATACAAAAAAAAAAATACTCAAAATGGATTAAAGACTGAAATGTAAGACTGGAAACCATAAAACACCTGGAAGAAAACACAGGCAGAATACTCTTTGATATAAATTGTAGCAATATTTTTTTGAATCTGTCTGCTAAGGCAAAGGAACCCAAAGCAAAAATAAACAAATGGACCTAATTAAACTTAAAAGCTTTTGCACAGCAAAGGAAACCATCAATAAAATGAAAAGAC
This sequence comes from Eschrichtius robustus, assembly GCF_028021215.1. NCBI lineage: Eukaryota > Metazoa > Chordata > Mammalia > Artiodactyla > Eschrichtiidae > Eschrichtius > Eschrichtius robustus. The sequence continues at coordinate 119,502,185 of NC_090832.1, forward strand.
AGCCTATTGAATGGGTGAACATATATGCAAATGATATGACCGATAAGGGGTTAATATCCAAAATACATAAACAGCTCATACAACTCAATATCAAAAAAAACAAACAATCCAGTCAAAAAATGGGCAGAAGACCTGAATAGACATTTTTCCAAAGATGACATACAGTTGGCTAATAAGCACATGAAAACATGCTCAACATCGCTATTTTAGAGAAATGCAAATCAAAACCACAATATCACCTCATACCTGTCAGAATGGCTATCATCAAAAAGATCACAAATAAATGTTGGCAAGGATGCTGAGAAAAGGTGATCTTTGTACATTATTGGTGAGAATGTAAATTGGTGCAGTTGCTATGGAAAACAGTATGGAGGTTTCTCAAAGAAACTAAAAATAAAACTACCACATGATCCAGCAATTCCACTCCTGGGTGTACATCTGAAGAAAATAAAAACACTAACTCAAAAAGATACATGCACCACAATGTTCATAGCACCATTATCTACAATAGCCACAGTATGGAAGCAACCAAAGTGTCCATCAACAGATTTAACATTTGAATGGATAAAGAAGATGAATGGATATGGACATCTATACATATACTACATATATATAATATATATCATATATATAGTGTTTCATTGTGTGTGCATATATATACGTACACACATACACACAATGGAATACTACTCAGCCATAAAAAAGAATGAAATGTTGCCATTTGCAACAACACAGATGGACTTGGAGGGCATTATGCTTAGTGAAATAAGTCAGACAATGAAAGAGAAATATTGTATCACTTATATGTAGAATCTAAAAAATGAAACAAATGAATGAATATTACAAAATAGAAACAGATTCACAGATACAGAGCAGTGGTCCCCAAACTTTTGGGCACTAGGGACCTGTTTTGTGGAAGACAATATTTCCATGGACGGGGCGGTGGGGGGCAAGGTTCAGGCGGTAATCCAAGCGATGGGGAGTGATAGGGAGCGGCAGATGAAGCTTCCCTTGCTCACCCGTCACTCACCTCCTGCTGTGCGGCCCAGTTGCTAACAGGCCGCGGACCAGTACTGGTCCATGGCCGGGGGGTAGGGGACCCCTGATATAGAGAACAAACTAATGTTTACCAGTAGGGAGAGGGAAGGAGGAGGGGCAAGATAAGGGTTGGGAATCAAGAGGTAAAAACGTCTATGTATAAAATAAATAAGCTACAAGGATATATTGTACAGCACAGGGAATATAGCCAATATTTTATAATACCTTTAAACAGTATAATCGACAAAAGTTTTGCATCACTGTGTTGTGAACTAATATTATAAATCAACTACACCTCAATTTAAAAAATTAAATAAAAAATATACATAATTCCAAATTTAAAACTACCTATTATCCCCAAGATATAACCACCGTTAACACTTTGGCTTTTTGGGGGTGAGGTGGGGCTGGGAGACTTTTTTTGCTCTGCTTATAAATGCATGTATAATAGAGACCAACGGAATAGGACTTTTAAACCCTTGATACATTTTTGCCAAATTGCTTTCCAGGTAGTTCGTTCTCCTTTAAATTAACAGCATCAGTGAATGAGTTCATCTCACAGTATCCTCACCAACTTTAAATATTATCTTTAACTTTTTTTTGTTAATTTCATAGTGGGAAAAATGGTTATGAATGTGAACTTATAAAAAAAAAATATTGATGGCTGTGAAAAAAAATTTTTTTTATATATTTCTTATGGAGGAAGGGCCTATGAAGACAAAAGCGCCTAAGACCCAGGAAAGTAAAAATCCAACCCTGGTCACCTGAAAACTTGACTGTTCATTTATAAATGTTGACACTGAAGGTGCCTGGTAGAAATAGACTATTATATAAGAACTGTGTTATTTTGAGGGTATATTAATTTATAATTTAAAAAAATATTAGTTTGTTTTTCACTTAAAAGTGAAACTGTATCACTCAATATCCTCAAGCAACAAAAATAGCAAATGATAAATTATGTTCATTATATTGCTCTTACTAAATCGTAAAGGTTACTAGTTCATTTTAGGAAAAGATGTTAAAAGAAGTTTTAAACAAAAAGGTTTTCAACTTAACGCCTTGGTTAACAGGACAATTAAACTAGTTAGTTCATTCCTCAAAGATGGCGCTAAATCATAGTTATTTTGTATCATTTTAATTGCTGTTGAATTTTCAAGGGTATGGAGCATAAATTTTTGTTTTTTAAGGAGGGATAGTGAGGGATTTAAGAAAAGTATTTGATTAGAGGACTACACAGAGGAAGGAGTTGAGTTTCGTGGTGGGACTCTGCAAGACTTCCTTCCTCTTCCGTATTTTCCAAATTTTCATTAATGAACGTGTCATCTTTGTAATTAAAAAAAAAAAAAAGAAAGTAAAAAGAAAGGCAAAGAAGGAAAAGAAAAACGGACGTGACATAGCCACCTGCAATTACAAGGCCTGACTTGTAAGACAGGGGACGGGCTTTGAAGTCTCAGGCACATTAAAGGACAGGATTTTTTTTTTTTTTTTTTTTTACACTGTCATCCAAAGGGTACTGTAGAATCCTCCCTGAATTATTTTGCAAACTTCTTTAAAAATGAATGAAGACCACAAATCATTCTCCACACATGTGATCGCGCTACCTCACTCTACCTTTTCTCTTCAGTTGGCTACGGTTTAAACCGAAGGCCTCCTCAGAGGAATATGAACTCGGAACATTTCTCAGGCCTTCGTGGTGCCACAGAAGACGAATGCATCGCCGGCCCGGCCTGGAAGCCCAGGTCTGCCATGGGGGCCTCGGCGGGCGCTCCCGACGTCGGACCAAACGTGTGCGGGCCGAGCCGGCACCGTGCTGGGCCGGTGCTGCAGAGGACCGGGCGGCGGGCGGCGGGCGGCGGGCGGCGGGCGGCGGGCGCCACGCGCCACGCGGCGGGCGCCACGCGGCGGGGCTCGGTGCGGCGCCGCAACCCGCTCCGCCCGCGAGCGAGCGAGTTCGGAATTCTGAGGGGCAGACGCGCTGGGGGCGGGCGCCTAGCGACGGCAGCGACAACAGTGGAGGAGGAGCGGCGGCTGGCGCTGCTGTGGCGACGGAGGCGAGGCGGTGGCGAAGGAGACCCACCCCTGTCCTCATGGACAGTCGCAGAGGTCTCCGCTGATACATTCGCGCCTGGGCGGGGTGGGCGGACGGCCATAGCGGCGGCTGCTGAAAGGAGCGGAGGGCCCGGGGGTGCCTGACGGTCGCGGAGACCTCACCGACCCGGGGGGCGGCGGGTGCGGCCATTTTACGGCCCGGGACTGAGGGAGGCGTGTTTGTGTGCTCACTCTCAGCCTCTCTTCCTGCGGGCCCGCCGCTAGGGGAAGCTTCTCGGGCGGCCTGGGCGGGCGGTGGATGGGGAGCCGCGGGCCGAGAGGCACCGGGCCCGGGAAGCGCCGCCGCCGCTCGCGTTCTCCCGGCGGAGCCTGAGCAGCCCAGGCCGCGGATCTCGCCGCCCGCCCGCGGATAGGCCAGGGAGCCGGCCTGCTTTTGTGTAGGCCCGTCCGGACGGGGGAGCGCCGCCCGCCTGACGGCCGAGTCCTAGGCCCGCAACCCTGCGGCGGCTACCTTCCTGCGGCGCGGCCCCTCATCCCGGCGAACGCGGCGGCGGTGTGAGCTATGGACTAAGGAGGCGGCGGCGTGGGAGGAGGAAGATGGCGGCTAGCAATAGCGACGGCACCGCCGGGGAGATTACTTTTCTAGAAGGTACATCAATTTCTACCCTCGAGGGGGTGGGGGTGGGGAACTACAGGAAAATGTGGGCCCCTGATTCCCGGCTATTCAGGTGTGGGCGCCGGGTGGGTCTGGGGGGCTCCGGGGCGCTGGCGGGGAGAGAAGGTGCTGCGGGCGCGCTGGGTCCGAGTCCGTGCGGGTTAGGGGCTCGGCCGGGAGCCGGGAGGCCGAGGGGGCGTCGGTGGACCGGCCGGGATCCGGAGTTGGTGCGTGTCCTTTGAGAGTGTACGCGTGTCTTTGACATGTTTTGTTTTTTTGTGGTTTCTCCGTGGTGGCCTAAGGATGAGAGCAAATTGCGCTCGGGTCTCGTTTGGTGTTCATGGAAACTTTCAAATCGCTAAGGTTGGGTGAAATCGGGGGCCAGTCCGCGTAGGGAGGGGGAGAGGCGGTTTCCTGAGCTTGTGTTCTACGCCCGTCCCCGTCCCCGTCTTTCTTTTTTCGCGGAGCTTCAGGCTTCCTCTTGCAGCCAGCATTCAGATGAGGCCTCGCTCTGTCAGATAATCTTACGAAATGTGTTTTGCTAACGATATTTTAGAAAATAATGTATCGGAAAAAGAACGAGATTCACAGTGTCAATTTTGGGACCGTCACCCAAGCTAATAGACGAAGTTTGAGTGGTTACATTTTAATTCACTTGTGAGGAAAAGTTACACATTTGCTGCAGGCGGACTAAGCCAGTCGTAAGTAAGAAAAGCTGTCTATTATTGTTGGGGATAATGGGTAACAATATTGGCTCTTGGCCCACATATAAGGATCCCTGAAATACGGCTAAATTCGTTGTCGTTGTGGACCAGGAACTCTAAACGTTTATTGCGTCATTCGACTGTGGGTTCACCGTTTGTGCTGGTAATTAGGTTTATAAATATGTTGGGGAGAGCGACTTTATGAGTGGGTCTATCTGCTGTGCAGTGACTGTTAAAAGATTTAACTCCTCTTCGGATAATTTTGCAAAGATGAATTTCATATCGGGGTAAAAGGAGTACTTTAAAGATAACTAGTTGGAAACATTTCTGAATTAAGAAAGTACAACTTCACTGTGGTACAAGGTCCTCTTAAGAGGGTGTGGAAGGATGGGTATGCCGAGTTTACAGTTTTATTAACTGTACCTAGAACAGGGTCTGGAACACAATAGGTACTCAGTGTTAGTCTAATGAACAAATGGGTACTAATGGAGCTGAGTGGGAAAAGAAACCTTAATTTTCTTAATTCTTCTTCCTTGGAGTGTAGCAGAGCCAAAAAAATATTTACCTTGTGGTACAAACCAGCCTTTATTTAAAAGTGATGCGAGTTTTATATGAGATTTGTGGTAAGAAAATGTGGAAAGCTTGCAAGTTTTTCTGGGTTCATTTCATATTTCTTTTATTCTGTCTCCATTCTCGTTTGGGCAGAATGGCTACCTGTCAGGGGCTGAGAGTGGTGCAGCTTGTGTTACAGGTGGTGCTATGTGATGAACATAGGGAGGATAGAAAGAGCATAAATAAGGCCAACAGATACAGGGCCAATGTGAAATTTAAAACTGTTGCTTTTAGTTTATTCTAACTTAAGGGTCTGTGAGTTGCTCTAGGGGGTAAACTTGAGTTTCACCATGTCACCGTCAGCATTCTCAGAAAGCAAGTGAATGGTACCTTGTTTAGAATATAAGCATAAGGGAGAGCAGGCATTTCAGTTTTTCATATACTGTACTGAATCTTCTGAAATAAATGGAATGATATTTCGTACTACTTATATTTTTTGTGTTTAATACTTTGTACTTAATTCTTTTGGTTCTTTACACTTTTAATGATAAAATACTCCAATATAGCTTGCCAGATATTCGTTCATCAAATATTTATAGTGGCCTGCTCTGTACTAGGCACTTACCAAGGTGAATACAGCAGTGCGTAAGATAGGGTCCTTGCCTTTATGGGACTTATATTTTAGTGGGAGGGACTCTTTATAAATAAGTAAAAGTTAATCCATTTAAAACAGTCTTACCCCATTTTTTTCACATAGTTTCCTTCCTCACTTTATTTAGATCTGCTCAGACCTGACAGCCTACTTACAATGTCATGCTGCCACACGTGTACAAACACATGGTATTCCCTTTAACTGTTCTATTTTTCATGGTAGCACTTTTCACTTGATAAATTTATGTCTTCATGTTTTTTAGTCCTATTAAAATATAAGCTCCGTGAAAGCAATGGCTTTCTCTTTTCACCATCATATTTCTTGCACGTGGAGCATACTTATTTGTTGTTAGTGAAATAAACAGGATGATAATAGTGTGATAAAGGCTATGGAAGAAAAATACAGAGCACTGGACGAATGAGAAAGGCATTTTACATAGTGTTAAAGTCAAGAAAGGCCTTACTGAGGAGGTCACACGTGTGTTAAGGTAATACCTTAACTGTGGGACTAGAGTATGGCAGAGGGCATGATGTCTCTAAAGGTTCCAAGATGATATAGGATTCCATTTGTTTAAAAAAAGGAGGTCATTATGGCTGAAATGTAGCAAGCAAAGAAGAGAGTGATATGAAAGAGAGGTAGCAGATCATGCAAGTTCATGAATTTTTTTTTTTTTTTTTAAACATCTTTATTGAAGTATAATTGCCTTACAATAGTGTGTTAGCTTCTGCTTTATAACAAAGTGAATCAGTTGTACATATACAATATGTTCCCATTTCTCTTCCCTCTTGCATCTCCCTCCCTCCGACCCTCCCCATCCCACCCCTCTAGGTGGTCACAAAGCACCGAGCTGATCTCCCTGTGCTATGCGGCTGCTTCCCACTAGTTATCTATTTTACATTTGGTAGTGTATATATGTCCATGACACTCTCTTACCCTGTCACATCTCACCCCACCCCCTCCCCATATCCTCAAGTCCATTCTCTAGTAGGTCTGTGTCTTTATTCCCGTCTTGCCACTAGGTTCTTCATGGCCTTTTTTTTTTTTTTCCTTAGATTCCGTATATATGTGTTAGCATACTGTATTTGTTTTTCTCTTTCTGACTTACTTCACTCTGTATGACAGACTCTAACTCCATCCACCTCATTACAAATACCTCCATTTCATTTCTTTTTATGGCTGAGTAATATTCCATTGTATATATGTGCCACATTTTCTTTATCCATTCATCTGTCGATGGACATTTAGGTTGCTTCCATGTCCTGGCTATTGTAAATAGAGCTGCTATGAACATTTTGGTACATGACTCTTTTTGACCTATGGTTTTCTCAGGGTATATGCCCAGTAGCGGGATTGCTGGGTCGTATGGTAGTTCTATTTGTAGTTTTTTCCATGAATTTTTATTTGCTTCTGAGAAGTAGGAAGTCATTGAAGAGTTTGGGACAAAGGAGTGTAATGATACAATTTATCTTTTTAAAAAAAAAAAAAAAACGCTTTGCTCCTGGAGTGAATTAGAGGAGAGCAAGAGTAAAAGCAGGGGTATTAGTTAGGAGAATATTGTAGCAGTCTGAAAAATAGACGGGCTTGGATTAGGATGGTAGCAGTGGCAGTTGGGGAAGAGGAGTGGATAGATGGAAGATCCGTTTGGATGTAGAGCTTACAGGACTTCTTGATGCGTTGCATATTGAGGATCAGAGTAAGGGAGGAATCAAAGATGACTCCTAGGGTTTTGGTTTGAGGCGTTGCAGGGGGGCGCGGGATTCCATTCACTGAGATGGAGTAGACTGGCAGAGGAATGAGAAGTAAGTTAATAGCTCTGCTTTGGTCATCTTAAGTTTGAGGTGCTTGTTTGTTGTCCATTTTCTAAATTATGTTTTACCTTCTTATAAACTATTAAGTAAAAAACGAATTCCATTTCCTTTTCTGGCTTCTTTAGGGAAAAAGAGACCTATTGGTTACTATTGTACATTATTTTGTTGGTATAGTATCACACTGAAATTGTGTGAATTTAATTAGGCCACAGCTTGTATTGAATTTTTTCTTTTCCCTCTTTGATTTGTTTCTTTCTCTTCTGTACGCTTAAGGTTGTCTTCTGCCCCTTTTCCACTTGTGATAGCTAGTTTGGCAGATTTAGATTTCTCTTTCGTTCATTCATTCAACGGACATTTATTGAGCCACTGTAACTTGTAGGTACTGTGCTGAGAGGCACGGTGGGGGAGGGAAGGCGGTTCCCCCGTGGAGTTTCCAGTCCAGTGAGGAGAGTCAGTAATCAAAGAAGCGCACTTGTAAGTGTAAAATTTCAACTGTCAAGTGCAGCCAAAGGGGATTATTTGTAATCATGAGAATTTGATCTAATCAGGGCAGTTTGAAGAGTGAATAGGAGAGGGAAAGCTGGAGAGACAGAGCTTTCCAGCCAGGGGGAGTACAGTAGAGGAAGCATGGCACGTTTAGGGAACTGAAAGGACAGTGTGGTGCTAGTAAGGAGAGTGGTACAAGATAAGACTGGAGGTTAACATCATCAGGTTTGTTTCAGAAAAGGTCATTGGCTGCCACACGGAAATACCTCTAGAGAGGGGCAGAAGATTGTTGTCGAGATCAGTTAGGAGACTTGTAGTATAGGGCAAAGGTGACGGTAGTTAGCTCCTTCTTGTAACCTTTCTTTTGATATTCTGCCCCTTCTGTTCTCCTCTGGCAAGTCTGCCTCCGCTCTCATTTGTTTTTCTTTTGTATACTGTTCTTGTTCATTCTAGCTTTCTTTCCCTTTACCTTTTTTCTTCTGCCAACTAATTGACTCACCAATATTTTCTCCCATTTTTTCTGCTTTCCCTTTCATATGTATGTATGTGTGGGTGTGTGTATTTCCTACTTTGTTTTCATTCTTCTCTTAATGCTTGCCTTCTCTCTTATTTGAATTCTAGTTTTTGTTTTCTTTCACTAACTACCTTTCTTTTTCTAGGTATTAGCTGATTGTTCTTGGTATTCTGGATTGACTAGTGTAGTGAGAGAGGTAACAGAGAATGAAGTTATGTATTCCATATGTCTAGACTTCTGTAAGTTAATTGTTCCTGTTGCCATTACAAAAGTATGTTGACTGTTTGAGATCAAGAGGTGTAGACGAGTTATATGACTTAGAGCAAGTAAGTGGGGCAATCAGAACTGGAGCTTGGGACCTGTCCTATAGCCTTAACCTCCTTCAGCATTGCTTTCCTTCCTTTCCTCCCTCCTTCCCTTCTTTATCCCTTTGCTTTCCCATTCTTCTTACCTATTTAACCTTGGGGGTGGGGGTGGACAATAGACGGGAAAATAATAGGGCGTTATGGGGAGTTACCATTTACTGATGAAGCAGTGCTCTAAGAGGGCAAAAGCTGAAGCCACAGGTCTCTTAAGGCCCAACTTCAGAAATTATACTGTGTCACTTGTGTCACATTCGAATGGCCAGAAGGCCACAGAGCCAGCCCAGATTCAAGAGGAGGGGAAGTAGAACCATCACTCAACAGGAACAGTGGGAAAGAATTTGCAGCGATTTTTAATCCATGCAGCCATCTTTCCTCTCCCATACCTCCCTGTTTTTTGGTTTTTGTTTTTGTTTTTTTTAATACTTTCAACAAAGTCATAGTATTTCTTAAACTTGAAAATGACAGTTCTTTTGAGATCCAAAAATTTCTAATTTCTGGACAGTTTAGGAAGCTAAAGGAAGACAGAACAAAGTAGACCACACGTTTGTAATTTGTTTCAAAGGTATAAATAGCAACATAAACAGTCATTGGTTAACTTTCCTTTGATTAGGGACTGATTGAAGAATTTCTGAAACCAAGCAAGCATAAGTAAGAAGAAAAGAGGAAGAATGTTAGGAACTTTTCCTTCCTTTTTTTCTTTCATTCAGTGATGTCTGGGTCATGGTGGAGTTGTTACTGTTATCTTTCTCATTTTCATTACCTAAACTCTTAGAAAACATGGTCACCACTATTTACAGTATTAAAAATTAAACGTTATCTTGATACAAAACGCAGCAGTTAATCCATAAAGTCAGAGGCAGACTGTTGATCACAATTACAACCCACTTCACTTGTACACTTAGGTCACATTACTTGGAGTGAGGCAACAATGGATGATCCATTATTGTGAGCTGCAAATTATGGTTGTGGCTACATCGCCTGAAAAACAGAAAGTGGATATGCAGTATCCATTTGACACTAAAAACAGTGTTACTTTTAGCCCGTTTTTTGGGCTACCTTAGGGTTTTGTACTTCTCAGAGCCTTCTGCATCCATCACTGGCAATTAGGACCTCTTGTCTCCTGAGGATACAGACTTCCAGTACTAAAATTGGAACAGTCCTAGGCAAATCGGGACATGTGGACACTGCCTTGTCCCAAGTTAACAGCAACTACTTTGAGGCCGTCTGAAACTATAGGCTTGAAAAGTAAGACAGCCAGCCGTATTCTGACCTTGTTTGGGGAGAGGTTTTTTTTGTTATTTCAAATACATTTCATGCTTGGTTTTGAATATGAGGGTTTTTTCCTCCCACATTAACTGTGTTACAATCTTTGAAATATAGCAGGGAGAAAAAACCAAACAGTGCTGGTGTACAGTGTATAACAAATGTACTTTTTTCTTTTTTGCAAAGACTGAAGCCATTTTTAAGGACATGAAGAGCTAGAAATTTCCCAAGACTTGTTTGTATACTATGTAATAACCTTGTTGTCTTTCCTATATTAAAAAAAAAAAAAAATCTGCAAACTTTCTGCCTCCACAACCTCCTGTGTATGAATCTGCCACTAAATCTTGGAGACATGGTGAAAATACTGCCTTTTACCACCATGACCTCTGGTGACTCTGTCTTCATGGAAACCAATATCTTCTCAGCCTCTGAAATTCCTATGCCACTGTTTGGATGAGGAGGGATTCCATATTTTGGCATTTAAACTTCTTTCTTCAGTTCAGGTTTGTCTCCATTCTCTATTATCACAGGAAATAAAAAACACTGATTTAATTTTGTCAGTATAGCAATTAAGTCTGCAAATCTTCGTCAGTGTTTCCTTCACAAGTTTGAGTACCAACTCCTCTGAGTCTCCTTGTCTTCACCATTTATAGGCTTTACCTGTTTTTCAAGTTTATCTTCTTTTAATTTAAGTTTATTATGACACTGTCAGTTTTCTCCTTGTTGAGTGATGCCTTTGCACTTTCAGAATTAAAGTGTTTCATTGGTCCCTCTCATTGAATATTGCTCCCCTGCCATCTTGATGGTGTTCTCCCCTTGCCTTGGAGCAGAAGGAACATGTGGAGCCACTTGTCTCTCGCGATCATTTCTTAGGTTATTCGTGTTCTCTCTTTGGAACTTTGTGTGCTTGTGGTAACTATATTTTAGAGATTGTGTACTCTGTGTGAAGATAGAACCAACTGCATTACTTTGGGGTAAGTTACCCACTGCTTGGTATTTACATTCCGTAGAAGATCAAGATGCTTCCAGCAACACCAACAGCATCAAACTGCTGCCTGATGTTGGCCTTGGACAGAACTAACTGGATGCCAGCATCCTGCCAAAAGATCCATAGAAACCCACTGAATGGAATGAGGAGGTAGATAAACTGAGGGAACACTGAACAATAGCTGGATCCTGAGGCAAAAAATATTGTGCTCTTGGTGGTTCACAGAGAAGTCTAATCTAATATTATTCCCAAGGATATAATATATTCAGACTTCATCTTCAGATAGTATTGGACAGTCTATTGGTCTGTCTCCTGTATCAAAAAATAAAGGTTGTATAGATTAGGAATTTGAGAAAACTCACCTCAGCTGGGTGATTTTTCTGCTTCATGTAGCGCCTGTGGGGGTTATTCAGTGGTAGCTTGGCAGGCCTGGAGGCTCGAAGACAGCTTTATTCAAATGTCTGACTCTGGCCGGTGTGGAAAGTTGGGCCCTTCCTTCTCCATGTAGTCGAAAGGCCTCTTCATGTGGTCTCTGCAGCGGGATACCCGTACTTGTAACATGGTGGCTTAGGGCTCCACGAGACTGCCTTTGGAGAACCTTGACAGGTTCTGGAGAAAGACTGGGGCTAAAGCACTACAGAGCCACCTAAAATTGCTTTACTGAGATTTCCTGACGTTTGCATTTAATTCGCTCTTTACGTTTTCTTTTACTGCTTTTATATTTCTAAGTTGCAGAAGTTAACTTCTGTCTCAGTGACCGTTTTTAAAAAATTCTATTTTTTATTATTGTAAAACCTTATCAATGACAGTTTAAAAAATTATTAGGAAATATTTCATATCTGTGTGGAATATAAAGAATAATATAGCAAAAACTCGTGTTCTACTTCCTAGCCTAAAGAAAACATGACTAATACAGTTGAAGCTGGGCTGAACCCTTTCTCTTTTTTTTTTTTTAATTTTTAAAAATTTTTTTAAAAACTTTATTTATTTTTGGCTGCGTTGGGTCTTCGTTGCTGCGCGCGGGCTTTCTCTAGTTGCAGCGAGTGGGGGCTGCTCTTTGTTACGGTGTGCGGGTTTCTCATTGCGGTGGCTTCCCTTGTTGCGGAGCACAGGCTCTAGGCGTGTGGGCTCAGTAGTTGTGGCTCCCGGGCTCTAGAGCGCAGGCTCAGTAGTTGTGGCGCACGGGCTTAGTTGCTCCACAGCGTGTGAATCTTCCCAGACCAGGGCTCGAACCCGTGTCCCCTGCATTGGCAGGCAGATTCTTAACCACTGCGCCACCAGGGAAGTCCCGAACCCTTTCTATTTTGCATCTTCCTGCCTCCTTTCCAGGGGTAACCACCATCCTTAATTTGGTAGTTATCATTCCCATACATTTCTTTGTACTTCATGTTCTTATCTCTGAACCTGTGTATGTGTACAAATTGTTTTGAATGTTTAGAATATTTTATAAATCATGTCATACTGTATTCTTCTGTAACTTGCTTTTCATTCTTACAGCATTGTTTGAGAAATTAAATTATGTTGATAAGAATAGGTCTAGTGCTTTGTCATAGTATGAATATACTACCTTTTATTTATGCATTTCCTTTTTTGTGGGAATTAGGTTGTATCTAATTTTTTACTATTACATACATTGTTACTATGAATATTTTAGTATGTCTCATATTGCTACTATGAACTTTTTTTTAAAGTACATTTCCTTGTGCACATGTGTGTTTCTCTAGAGCAGGGGTCAGCAGACTTTTTCTGTAAAGGGCTAGATAGTGAATATCTTACCCTTTACATTCCAAACAGTCTGTCACAATTACTCAGTGCTGCCAGTTTAGCAAAAAGGCAGTTACAGATAATACACAAGCAGATGAGTGTGGCTGTGTGCCAGTAAAACTTTTTGGACACTGAAATTTGAATTTTATGTAATTTTCTTGTAACATGAAACATTAGTCTTGTTTGATTTTTCTTTTTCCCCCCCTAGCCATTTAAAAATGTAAAAACCATATTCTTAGCTCGTGGGCCTTATAAAAACAAGCAGCAGGCCAGATTTGGCTGGGCCATACTTTGCTAACATCTGATCCTAGGGTATTTCTTAGCAATGGAATTATCGGGTCATGTGCAATTTCAGCTTCTCCTAAGTATTGCCAAATTGATCTCCAAAGTGCTTTCACTAGCACTTTTTAAGTTATCCTGTTTATACCCATCATTACCCACTTAATAATGTCTGATGTTTTAGTTTTTGCCAGTCTGATGTGGTTATCAGATGGTGGTTTGAATTTGTAATACTCTGGTTTATAGTGAGGTTGAGTATCTTTATTACTGCATTTTTTAAAAAATTGTTCATTGTTCATTCAATATTCAAAAAATATTGAGTGCCAACCTAGAGTTAATCCCTATTCTATGTGCTTGTGGTGCGTGAGTAAACTAAACAAAATACTCTGTGAGTTTCTTTTTGTTTTTTGGGTTATTTTGTGTGTTTCCTCAGTTCTTAATTGCTCATGTTTTCTGCACATTTTGTTCTGTTGGAATGTTGGGGTTCTTTATATAGTCTGGATAGGAAACCTTGGTTGAATTATGTGTATTGAACATACATCTTACAGAATTATTGCTTGTCTTATTTTTAAATTCATGGAATAATTTTATGAGCAAATTTTTAAAATGTAGTCATTTATTGTTTTTTTCTTAATGTCTCGTGCTTTTTGTGATAGAAGAAATTCTTTGGTCTTATTGGTCCCTTGTATTATAACTTTACTTTTTTTGGTTTTACTAATCACTGTTCATTTCTTTAGTTTTTACGATAGCAGGAGAGTGCCAGTCGGCTGTACAGGTTGGGGTAACAGAATTTGAAAATCTATTTGTAGTGTATCTATTTCTTATGTTTTCTTTATATTTAAAAAAGTTTTTTAAAAAGACTATTAATGGGACTTTCTTGGCGGTCCAGTGGTTAAGACTCCGCTCTTCCACTGCAGGGGGCACGGGTTCAGTCCCTGGTCAGGGAACTTTAAGATTCTGCATGCTGCGCGGCATGGCCAAGAAAAAAAAAAAGACTTTATTAAATACTTGCAAGCCATATGTCTGATAAGGGGTTAATATCCAAAATATATAAAGAACTCATATAATCCAATAGCAAAAAAACCAAATAATCCAATTAAAAATAGGCAAAGGACTTGAATAGACATTTTTTCCAAAGAAGACCTACAGATGGCCAACAGATACCTGAAAAGGCGCTCAACATCACTAATTATTAGGAAAATGCAAATCAAAGCCACCATGAGATATCATCACCTCACGCCTGTCAGAATGGTTATTATGAAACCATGGTAACCATGCGCTGTTGATGGGATTGTAAACTGGTGCAGCCACTATGGAAAACAGTATGGAGGTTCCTCAGGAGATTAAAAGTAGAACTACTGTATGACCCAGCAATTCTACTTATGTGAATATATCTGAAGGAAACAAAAACACTATGTTGAAGAGATATCTGTGCCCCCTTGTTCAATAGCCAAGGCATGGATACAGTCTAAGTGTCCATGAATGGAAGAACGGATAAAGATGTTGTGTATATATACAATGGACTATTATTCAGACATAAAAGGGAGAGAAATCCTGCCATTTGTGACAACATGGGTGGACCCTGAGAGCATTATGCTAAGTGAAGTAAGAATGCTGTGTGATCCCACTTATGTGTGGAATCTTAAAAAAAAAATCAAGGCTAAAAACGAAACCAAAAAAAAAAAAAAAATCCCAAACTCATAGAAAAAGAGATCAGATTTGTGGTTACCAGAGGCAAGGCACGGGAGGTAGCGGACTTGGATGAAAGTGGTCAAAAGGTACAAACTTCCAGTTATAGGATAAATAAGTACTGGGGTTGTAATGTATAAAATGATGGGTGGCTATAGTTAATACTCCTATAGGGCTTATTTGGAAGTTGTTAGAGTAAATCCTAAGAGTTCTCATCACAAGGAAAAAAACTTTCTTCCTTCCTTCCCTTCCCTCTCTTCCCTTTTCTTTCTTTCTTTCCCTAGCTTGCTTTCTTTTCTCTCTTTGTCTCTTTCTCTTTCTCCTTCCTTCTTTTCTTTCTTTCTCTTTCTTTCTTTCTTTCGTTCTTTCATCTATATGAGATGACAGATGATAACTGAACATATTATGGTAATCATTTTACAATACATGTAAGTGAAGTCATTATGTTGTATACCTTGAACTTTTACAGTGCTGTTCAGTTATATATCAGTAAAACTGGGCAGGGAAGACTTGTTTTTGTTTTTCTTTTTTCTAACTGTGCAAAAGGTTTCCTTTTTTTTTTTAAGAGCAGTTTTAGGTTCACAGCAAAGAGGAAGGTACAGAGATTTGCCATATACCTCCCACCCCCACATCTGCATAGCCTTCGCCAGTGTCAACATCTCCCACCAGGGTGGTACAATTGATAACCCTCCACCGACAAATCATAGTCCAGAGTTTACGTTATGGCTCACTCATCGTGTGGTATAGTCTGTGGGTTTGAATAAGTGTGTCATGACGTGTATCCATCATTATCATGTCATACAGAGTATTTTCATTGCCATAAATATCTTCATTGTTCCACCTATTCATCCCTCAGCCCCTCCACCCTCACCTCACCTTGGCAACTACTGATCTTTTTATGGTCTCCATAGTTTTGCCTTGTCCAGAATGTCATCTAGTTGAAATCATACAGTAGATTGCCTTTTCAGATTGGTTTCTTTCACTTAGTAATAGGCATTTAAGGTTCCTCCGTGTCTCTTCATGGCTATTACTAAGTGAGTTCTTGGTATATTTTGGATGAAGTCCTTTATCAGATGTGTTTTTTTTGCAAATATTTTCTCCCAATCTTTGGCTTGTTTTCTAATTTTCTTGGCAGAGCAAAAGGTTTTAATTTTAAGGAAGTCCAGTTTATCAATTCTTTCTTTCATGGATTATACCTTTGGTGTTTCATCTAAAGAGTCATCACCATACCTAAGAGTCATCTAGATTTTTCTCCTATGTTATCTTCTAGGAGTTTTATAGTTTTGTGTTTTACATTTAGGTCTGTGATCCATTTTGAATTAAATAACTTGCTAAGACTGATTGCGATTGCATTGAATTTATTGATAAAGTTGGAAAGAACTGACATCTGGACAGTATTGAGTCTTCCCATTCATGAACATGAAATATCTCTCCATTTTTTTAGTTTTTCTTTCATTTCATTCATCAGTTTTGTAGTTCCCATCATAAAGATTTTGTACATATTCTGTTAGCTTTATAGCTAAGTATTTCATTTTTGGGGGTGCTAATGTGTTATTGTGTTTTTAATTTCACATTTACCTTGCTCATTATTGGTATATAGGAAAGCATTTAATTGTTTTGTATTAACCTTGTATCCTGCAGCCTTACTATAATTGCTTACTAGTTCCAGGAGGGTTTTTTTGAGTGATTCTTTCGGATTTTCTACCTAGACGATCATATCATCTGCAAAGACAGTTTTATTTCTTTCTTCCCCATCTGTATCTCTTATTTCATTTTCTTATGTATTGAATTAGATGGAACAAAAAGGAGTGATGAGAGGAGTCATCCTTGCCTTGTACCTGATCTTACTTGGAAAGCTTCCATTTCTCATCATCGTATATGATGTTAGCTATGGGTTTTTGTAGATAGTCTTTATGAAGTTAAGGAAGTTCCCATGTTTTCTTAGTTTGCTGAGTGTTTTTATCATGAATGGGAATTGGATTTTATCAAATGCTTTTTCTATTGATGTGATCTGTGATTTTCCTTTTTTTAGCTTATTGATGTAATGGATTACATTAACTGATTTTTGAATGTTGACCCAGCCTTGGCATAGCTGGGACACATTCCACTCAGTTATGGTGTATAATTCTTCTTGTACATTGTTGGATTCAATTTGCTAATATTTTTGCATCTATGTTCATGAGAGATATTGGCCTGTAGTTTTCTTATTATGTCTTTGTCTGGTTTTGATATTACGGTAATGTTGGCCTTGTAGAATGAGTTAGGAAGTATTCCCTTTGCTTCAGTCTTCTGAAAGAGATTGTAGAGAATTGATACAATTTCCTTAAATGTTTGGTAGACTTCACCAGTGAATCCATCTGGGCCTGGTGGTTTCTGTTTTGGAAAATTATGATTAGTTATTGATTCAATTTCTTTACTAGATGCAGGCCTATTTAGATTGTCTGTTTCTTCTTTTTTGTTTTTCTTCTTGAGTTTTTTTTTTTTTTGGCAACTTGTATCTTTCAAAGAATTGCTCCATTTCATCTGGGTTATCAGATTTGGGCATAGAGCTGCTGGTAGTATTTCTTTATTATCCTTTTAATGCCCATGGGATCTGTAGTGATGTCCTCTCTTTCATTTCTTTCTTTTTTTTTAAATAATTTTTTGGGGGTGTAGTTGACTTACAATGTTGTATTAGTTTCAGGTGTACAGCAAAGTGAATCAGTTAATGCATATACCTATATCCACTCTTTTTTAGATTCTTTTCCCATATAGGCTGGTACAGAGTTTTGAGTAGAGTTCCCTGTGCTATATAGTAGGTCCTTATTAGTTCTCTATTTTATATATAGTAGTGTGTATACGTCAATCCCAGTCTCCCAATTTATCCCTCCGCCTACTGTTTGCCCCCTGGTGACCATAAGTTTGTTTTCTACATCTGTGACTCAATTTTTTTAGATTTTATATATAAGCGATATCATGAGATATTTGTCTGTCTCTTTCATTTCTGATGGTAGTAATTTGTGTTCGCCTTCTTTTTTTCTTAGCCTGGCTAGAGGCTTATTGGTTTTATCAGTCTTACCAAAGAATCAGCTTTTGGTTTATTTGATTTTTCTATTGATTTCCTATTTAATTTCATTGATTTCTGCTCTAATTTTTATTATTTCTTTTCTTCTGCTTACTCTGGATTTAAATTGCTCTTTTTCTAGTTTCCTAAGAAAGATGCTTAGATGATTTATTCTTGGTCTTTCTTTTCTAATATATGCATTAAATGCTATACATTTTCTCTCAGCACTGCTTTCACTACATCCGACAAATTTGGTAAATTGTGTTTTCATCTTCATTTAGTCCAAAATGTTTTTAAGTTTATCTTGAGATTTCTTCATTGACCTGTTTGTTGTTTTGAAGTGTGTTGTTTAAGCTCTATGTATTTTGGGATTTTTCCAGTTAATTTTTCTGGTTTTGACTTCTAGTTTAATTCTGTTGTGGTCTCAGAATAGACACTGTGTGATTTCTGTCATATAAATTTGCTAAAATGTGTTTTATGGCCCAGAATGTGGTCCTTGTGAATGTTTCATGTGAGCTTGAGAAGAATATGTATTCTTCTGTTGTTGGATGAAGTAGTCTATAGATGTCAGTTATCTCCAGTTGACTGACAGTATTATTAAGTTTAACTATGTCCTTACGGATTTTCTGCCTTCTGAATCAGTCCATTTCTGATATAGGAGTTTACAGTCTCCAACTATGATAGTGAATTCGTTTATTGTTCCTTGCATTTCTAGTAGTTTTTGTCTCACATAATTTGACACTGCTGTTAAGGACTGTTATATCTTCTTGAAGAATTGACCCTTTTAACATTATGTAAATGCCCTTCTTTATCCCTAATAACTTTCCTTGCTTTGACATCTGCTTTGTCTAAAATTAATGTAGCTACTCCAGCTTTCTTTCGATTGCTATTAGCGTGGTCTTTCTCCGTCCTTTTAATCTATGTGTGTTTTTATTTATGGGTTTCTTGTAGAGGGTATGTAGTTGGGTTTCATTGTTTGATCCATTCTGAGAATTTTTACGTTTTATTTGGTGCATTTAGAACATTGACGTTCAATTTTTTTTGTTTATTTTAAATCCAGAACTTAGAAGTTTATGAAATTCTTTTTGAATCCCTAAGATGGCTGTAAACAGTTTGTTTTTACATGTTCGTAGCTTAAAGGAATGTGACTATCACAGTTTATATGGACTTCTGCCTAGGAAGCCCACCAACGCTACACAGTAGTTTTGTGTTTCTGTACTCCAGTCCTAACATTGCCAGTGCTCTCCGTACCCAGCAAGGGTCCATCCTGCCCATTGCTTTTGATTGTGACTATTGATATAGTCGGGTTAATGTCTACCGTATTTTTTAGTACTATTTTCTATTTGTTGCCTTTGTTCTTTGTTCCTTTTTTTGTCTGCTACTCTTTTTCTGCCTTTTGTGTTTTTAATTGAGCATTTTATATGATTCCATTTTCTCTCCTTTCTTTGCATTTCAATTATACTTAATTAAAATTTTTAGTGGTTCCTTTAACGTTTGAATATATGTTTGCAACTAATTCAAGTTCACTTTCAAATAACATTATACCACTTCACAGACAATAACAAAACAATCTTAATTCCTCTCTCCTGTCCCTTGTATCTTTGCTGTTATTCGTTTCCCTTTTAGTTAAGCTAAGCATATGTATATACACACACACATAAGATATATACATAAACATACATGATTGAATAACATGTTGCTATTATTTTGAACAAAATGTTACTTGTTATTAGGAATAAGAAAAATAAAAGTTTTAATTTTATCTTCACTTATTCCTTCTCTGATACTCTTTCTTTCTTTATGTACATTCAAGTTTCTGACCTACATCATTTTTCTTCCCTCTAAAGAACTTTTTTTTGTCTTTAAACATTTGCAAAACAGGTCTTGCAAAATGGCAACAAGTTCTCTCAATATTTGTCTAAGAAAGTCTTATTTGTACTTCACTTTTGGAAGATAATTTCACAGGGTACAGAATTCCAGAGGGTTTTTCTTTTTTTTCTTTTCTCAACACTTTGTATTATTTCTCCCCACTCTCTTGTTTGCATGATTTCTGAGAAGCCAGTTAAAATTCTTACCTTTGTTCCTCTGTAGGTAATGTTTTTTTCTCCACACACCCCCACCCCACCCCACCCCACCCCACCCCACCCCCCCCCCCCAACCCAAACTGTGGTTTGAAAATGGTATGCTCAGGTGTAGTTTTTTAGATTTCTGTCTCTGAGCTTCCTGGATCTGTGGTTTGGTGTCTGATGTTGATTTGGGGAAATTCTCAGTCATTATTGTTTCAAATATTTCTTCTGTTCCTTTCTTTATTCTCCTTCTGGTATTTCTATTAAATGTATGTTACACCTTTTGTGTTTGTCCCATGATCCTTGGGTGTTCTTTTGTTTTTTGTTTTTTCTTTCAGTCTTTGTTCTCTTTGCTGTTTAGTTTCGGAGGTTTCTACTGATATATATTCAAGTTCAGAGATTCTTTTCTCAGCTGTGTCCAGTCTACTAATAAGCTCATCAGAGGCATTTTTCATTTCTGTTTAATGTTTTTTATTTCTAGCACTTATTTTTGGTTCTTAGGATTTCCATCTTTCTGCTTATGTTGCATATCTGTTCTTGCATAGTTCAAATTCACAGCCTGATAATTCCAACATCCATGCCATGTCTGGTTTTGATGCTTGTTTTGTCTCATCGAATTGTGTTTTTTGCCTTTTCGTATGTCTTGTAATTTTTTTTCTTGATAGCTGGATATTATATACTGGGTGAAAGGAACTGCAGTGAATAGGCTGTGAGGGAAGCATTCTGTAGTCCTGGGATTAGGACTATAGTCCTGGGATTAGGTCTCGGTCTTAAATTCAGTGAGCGTAGACCTCTGAACTGTGAATTTTACAAGTGTTTCTCAGTATTTTTCTCTCCTCTTAGGTGGGACAGGTTGGCTAGAACGGGTTGGTGTTAGGTATTTCCCTTTTCCCAGCTGGAGCTGGGTCAGTTAGGGTTTGGTAAAACTTCCTTAGTTAGGCTCTGGGTAACTGCTTACCCCTGAGGGTGGGCCTTGTTAAGAACACAGTGCTCTGTTGTGTTTCACAGTGGTTCCTTTTTCCCTCTCCCTCGTGGAAGCAGGGGGCGGGGATTTTTCTCCAATTTTCTGTGAGAACCTGGTCAAGCTCCTGGAGGTAAAACTCGCAAGAGTGGGCCACCTCTTATGACTGGGTCCCCCTGGAGTTTTTAACCCTCAGACTTGTAAGCACTGAACCTCCAGCAGTTTGTCGATTTACAGTTTAGGTTTTCCTACCCTGGTACTGGATCTTGTGGTAGTTGTAAGACTAGTGCAGAGAATTTTCATATGCCCTTCACTTATTTCCCCAAATATTGACATTTACCACAATTGCTTTATCATATTTTCCCTCTAACTGTATATGTTTATATACACATACTTTTTTTTTTTTCCTGAACTGTTTGAAAGTAAATTTTAGGCATACTGCTCATTTACCCCAAATACTTCATTATCCTGTGCCTTTTTTTTGGAACTATACATTCTCTGAAATTACTACAGTGCAGTTATCAAAATCAGAAAATTAACATTGATATAATGCTATTATCTACAGACTTTATTTCAGTTTTTACTAGTTGACCTAAAATGTTCTTTATAGCAAAAGGAAAAAAAATTCTGGGTCCAATTTAGGATCACTTATTGCATTTATTAGTTGTGTCTCTTTTGTCTCTTTAATCTGGAATAGTATTCCAGTCTTTCTTTGTCTTTCTTTACCTTGACATGTTTAAAGTATACTGGACAGTTATTTTGTAGTTTGGGTTTGTCTGATGTTTCCTCATGATCAGATTTAGGTTATGAGTTTTTATAAGGAATGCCTTGGTAGTGATCCTTTGTCCTATTACTGGTGAAATTAACTTTGATCATTTAGTGTTTGCCAGATTTCTCCACAGAAAGGTACTATTTTCCCCTTTGTAATTAATAAATATTTTGTGGGGAACTACTTTGAAGCAATATAAATGACATATTTCTCTTCAGATTTCATCCATTAGTTTTAGCTTCTTTCTATTTATTTATTAGTTTCAGCATTCCTTGATGATGCATCCCTGAATCATTTTTTATTATAATGGTTTTGTTTTGTGAATTACATTCATAATTTTCAAATGTTAACTCTTGCTTTTAGAATAAACCCTACTTGAATGTAATATATTATTCTTTATCTATCACTGGATTTGATTTACTAATATCTTATTTAGGGTTTTATATCTATCTTCATGAGAGAGTGCTTGGTAATTTCCTTCCTTAAATGTCATTATCAGGTTTAGGATCAGGTATTCTGACTTCATAAAGTGAGCTGCAAAGTGTTCCTTTTTTTTTATTTTCTGGGAAAGTTTAGGTAAATTTGTTGCTGTGTTTTACAAGTTTGAAAGAAATTATGGGAGAAGCCTTCTGGGTCTGAGTTTCTCTTTACAGAAAGATTTATAATAATTCAGTTTCTTTTATTGACAGCAGTGTTCAAAAATTTTTTTTCTTGTGTCAATTTGGTAATATTTGTGCCCTCATAGGTGTTTAAGTTTGCTTTCTCTAGTCAACTAAGTCAGTTCCTACCCATCCATCAAATTTTCACCTTTCGTCAGTTTAGTTACATCTCTCATCTGCTATTATCTTCTTTCTGGGTTCTTTTTGTTCTTATGGGTTTCTACTTTTTCCCCCTCCTTCCATTACTGTCATTTTACTGGAGGGGTATGGAGAATAATGCATATATTTAATTTACGATGCTTAACTGGGATCTCTCTTTAACCTTTGCATTTCCTTTCAATTTTGTAAGTACAGTATAGTGGACATAATTTTCCATTCTGATTATTACAAGTGTCAACCATAACAGGATATTGAAGTGTGTTGATACTCTCAAGGACTTTTGAGGGTTCAAAGTTTTTGTCCTTAGTGCAAGTTACCCTAAAATTTATGTTTTTAGAATTTGCTTGCTTTTTGTAATTTATTTTTTCTCTTTGGCAGTTATCACTTTCATGAGGTTATTTTTCTTTCACCTATTAATTTATAGCTTCTAATCTGTCAATTAGGAAATCCTGTGATTACACTTGTTAGAACTGTGTGTACAGAACCCTGCTTCTTTAGAGTGTACACAATATAAAATCTCTTGACTTTTCACTGCCTAGTGGCCTTTTTGGTTAACTTGCCTGACTCTCAGTGATGGATAGAGTCTTTATAGACTAGTAATCATCATAGTTTATTACCTTTTCTGTGTTGGTAGCATAACTTAAACTTAACCCTGTCCTTTTTTAAAACACAGGTTCATTTTATGTTTGATTTTTGAAAATAGGGGTGGGGGATAATTTTAGATTTATAGAGAAGTTTCAAAGATGTCAGAGTTTCTGTATACCATTTACCCATCTTCCCCTCATGTTCCCAACTTAGATAATCGTAGTATGTTTGTCAAAAAGTAGGAAATTAACTTGGGCATAACACTATAGCCTAAACTACAGACTTGACTTGGATTTCACTAGTTATTTCATTAATGTCCTTTTTCTTTTGCACAGTCCAGTCCAGGACACCACATTGCATTTGGTTGTCATGTCTCCTTAGTCCCCTCTGATCATGACAGTTTCTTTATCTTCCCTTGTTTTTCATAACCTTGACAGTTTTAAAGTGTTCTGGTCAGGAATTTTGTAAAATGTTCCTCAATTTGGGTTTATCTGATGTGTTCTTGTGGCTAAACTGGCATTGTGGGCTTTTGGGAAGAAGCCACAGAGCTGAAGTCGCATTTTCATCACATCATGTTAAGTATGCTATGAATAAGACATCACTTTTGATGTTAACTTTGATGATCACTTAGCTGAGATAGTGATTGGTAGGTTTCTCACTGTCAGTTTACTTTTTTCCTTTTTCTATAGTTGACTCTTTGGAAGTGAGTTACAAAGTTCAGCATATACTGAAGGGAAAGGGAATGAAGTTCCATCTCTTAGAGGAGAGAGTTTGTACTTGTATCATTTGGAATTCTGTAAGGAAGATGTGTCCCTTCTCCCCATTTATTTATTTATTTATTTATTTATTTATTTATATCCATGTGGATTCATGAATATTTATTTTATTAAGGAGAATTATAGTTCATACCATCATTTTTTTTAAAAATCGCCTTCTTCCTTTCTGGCCCTACATAATATTCCAGGCTTATCTTGTATTTTTCCTGCCTCATCTCTAGAATCAGTCATTTTTCCTGGGAGCTCGGGCTCCTTGTATTGGAGAATGGTATTTAGAAAATATGATCTGGTTGTAGGTGTACTTGTTGCTACTGGGGTATCACTGCTTCTACACCTTCTCTGAGGACAGACCCTTAGCTCTGTATACTAACCCATGGAACAGCATATCTATATTCATTTCTGTATCTATTAATCTGTATGTGTATCAAATAAATATAAGTTGGTACTGATATCTCTTCCTCTAATTTAGCACCACTAGAACGAACATTTCATTCTAGCTTTCCTCTCTTGTTTTTTTTATAACTTCTTTTTTTGAAAGGGAGACACCTTGCTCCTATTATCTACTATTTATTTACTTATATTTACATTATACATGTAAAGAAGTTTCAGATTTACTCATGATGACTTGTTTCCTCCTGTTTCGTGATATTTTGGGTCGTGAACTCATTTTTTTTTGGAAACTTTTTTTGAGGCATTGAAATTTTATTTTTTTAGAGAAGACATATTTGATTCTGCTAGTCATTTAGAGGTTTTGGTGATTTTTTTTTGCCTTTAAAAACAGTTTTTTACTGTGGAAAAATATATGTAACATAAAATTTATTGTTTTAACTGTTTATAAATGTACAAGTGTAGATTGGCATTAAGTACATCCATAATGTTGTGCAGCCATCACCACTATCCATTTCCAGAACTTTTTCATCATCCCAGACAAAAGCTCTGTACCCATTAAAAA
Organism: Eschrichtius robustus; assembly: GCF_028021215.1. Taxonomy (NCBI): domain Eukaryota; kingdom Metazoa; phylum Chordata; class Mammalia; order Artiodactyla; family Eschrichtiidae; genus Eschrichtius; species Eschrichtius robustus. The sequence goes on from NC_090832.1 coordinate 119,526,961, forward strand.
ATAACTCTACATTCTCCTCTCCCTCCAGTCCCTGGTAACCTCTATTCTACTTGCTCTCTGCATTTGCCTATTCTAGATACCTCATATAAGTGGAATCATACAATATTTGTCCTTCTGTGCCGCTATTTCACTCATTGTAATGTTTTCAGAGTTCATCCATATTGTAGCATGTGTCAGAGTTTCATTTCTTTATGGCTAAATAACATTCCTCTGTATGTGTGTGTGAACACAGCACATTTTGTTTATCCATTCATCTGTTGATGGATATTTGGGTTGTTTCACCTTCTGGCTCTTGTGAATAATGCTGCTGTGAACATTGGTGTACAAGTGCCAGAGTCCATGCTCTCAGTTATTTTGGGGTATATATCTAGAACTAGGATCACTGGGTCATAGGGTAATTCTGTGTTTAACTTTTTGAGGAGCTGCCAAACATTTTCCATAGTGGCTGCACCATTTTATATTCCCACAAGCAATGCGTAAGAGTTCCAATTTCTCCTCATCCTCACCAGCACTTATTATTTTCCATTAAAAAAAAACAGCCATCCTAACGGGTGTGAAATAGTATCTCATTATAGTTTTGCTTTGCATTTCCTTAACATCTGGTGATATTGGGCATCTTTTCCGTGAGACTGTTTTAATTATGGGCTTTTCTGGGCCATGTAGGTTATGAAAATTCTGGCACCAAACCTGAGTAATTGTGAGCTGAATTTAGGAATTCCCTAAACATGGGGTGGAGAGATACACTTTATTTGTCATTAGTTCACCCCCAAACCCAGAGCCAACGGCAAGATGTCATAATTATCCCTACTGTCTCTTTCTTCAGTGAGATTCTTTTTTCTCCCCGCCCCCCACCCCCAACCAGTTCATTCATCCAATTGGATTGTCACCCTTCAGGTCTTCTGGTCTACGATCTGACCTTTCATTTTCTGAGGCCCCAAACCTGATCTTCCCAGCCTCTAGGCCTCAGGTTTTTGTCATATGGCTCAAAAACAAATGCCAGCTTCAGAACTTCATTTATTTCTCAGGTTCCCACTTTCTAGCTGTTTATGGCTTTGGGGTATTTCAGGCATGCACTTAAAATTTTTCTTAAACTCATAGTGAGCGTGTTTGGCGTCCTGATCTGGAGAGTTATTTCGAACATTGAGTTCACCCTGATGCTAACACAGAAAACCTTGGTTTGTCTCTCTTTTCTGCCAAAAGGCAGAGATGATTGGCTGAGGTAAAGAAAAGGCTGGTGGTCTGGATTTAGTTCTCATAAATAAGGCAAGCAAATTAACAGGTACTAGTTTCTAGAACCAGTGATCAAATATGGTGGAGACGCAGGGTTGATTTTTATGTATTTCATACACATTCATGTATCCCCATCCACATTTTTATTATATTTTACTGATTTGAGCTTTTTTTCTGTAGCAGACTCACACATACAGATGAGTGTAAATTAGCAAAAACAGATTTTAATGTGTTCTTTTTCTCTTTAGAGAAATAGTCAAAAGGCAAGCAAATTAAAAGAAAATCCTGACTAAGCAAAGAGTTTGGGAAATGCTCAATTTTATTTTGTATTGAATGGCTCTATTAATGAATACTTATCTGAGTTTGTTTTTATTTCAGCGTTGGCTAGATCAGAATCTAAAAGAGATGGAGGTTTTAAAAGGAATTGGAGCTTTGATCATGGAGAAGAAAGTGAAGGAGATACAGATAAAGAGTAAGAATGTTTTTTTCCCCCTCAGATGTCTTATAAGAATGAAACTTATCATTAGAAAAACAATTTTATTCCATGGAAATATTTTTAAGAGTATGGTATTCTTAAGAAAACATTGAACTCTTTTACAGTAGCATTAAGGAAAGAATAAACAATTCTTTTATTGGTATATAATTTTGTGGTTATATTTCTTCATCTTTTGAAATGTATAAATATGTGCATATAGTACATGTAACCTTATAATTAAAAGTTGACCATACTACAGGTTTCCTATTAAATAAATTGTTCTTTAAAAAAAAAAAAAAATACGGCATTCTGTTCACGTAGTGATTTGAGAAGCCACCGTTTATCAGGAGTAAATGAACCCAGGTTATGATTGTAAGAAAGTTTAGTGTCTTTCTTTCCAGTTGTGACTCACCCTGCCCCCCACCACATTCATCTTAGATTGCTACCAGAGAAAGCAGAAACCCTATAAATGATAAACACAGGTGTTGACCCAGACAGACGTTAAGCAAAGCGTTCATTACATTTTGTTAATGTACTTGGAATGACTGCTGTAAATTTTTAAATAGTTTTAATAGAGCCTTTTGCATGTCATGAGATTTGTATTACAAATTTAGCATGGCTATTACTTTCTTAGTTTACTGATCTGGTTTTCCACTGGCCAGAACAAACAGCAAATTAAGAGACACACAAATATATACACTAAGTTCTACCAAAACTGCAAATATTTTTTAGAAATTTTACACAAGAAGTCATTCAGAGTGTATTGGGTAAATATTGTAGGTGCTTCACTTTTGTCTGGGCAACAGCTCCGTTCATCATTACCACTTTATGTGCCTTCACCTATGAGATGTTGAACTGAAGTGAAGTTTTATTTGAAGGAGAGCTTTGAACTGGTAAGTTTCTCACTCAGAATTGGTATTTTATGGTTTTCTTTCTTTCATTTCTTTTTATTTCTGATCATATTTTATAACAGACATTTGTTATTTATGTAGTTTTGAAAAATTGGAATTAAATCTGAAATTGAGTAGACCACTTTTTAAAAGTGGTTAAAAAGTATCCCATCTTTTAAGCATTTTTGTAAAATGTTTGCAGGAGAGAATTTTTAGCGTTAAAAAAGTTGGGATGTATACAAACAATAATGAAACAAACATTTTACATTTTTATTATAAATAGCTAAGATTTTACTAAAAATAGCTTAGCAGAATTGTCTTCAGAAGGGTGTATTTTGACTTTCTTTGTTAGAAGATTAGTCATGATTATATAAAAAAATGTGTCTTTTAAGGTGCTACCTGTCCTGTATTTTTCACTTATGAATTGTACTCTTTGATTTATCACTATGTTCAGATTAACATGAACTGTTGATAGATATATCGGTTTTTTAGAATCAGGCCAGTGATTCTCAGTAAAGGGTTGATATTTCCCACAATGGTAGAGGTATAACTATTTTATTGGGTTAATACCATTGCAGTTACTTTCTTTTCATTAACTAAAGTTTTCTTACCAGTATGTTTCTTTCCCTCTACTTTGTTTTTCATCCCCTTTCCCCTAATTTAAAATCCAAAACAGAAAGGAAAAATGAGTGACTATTTATGAAATCCATAGTTAAGAAAAGCAAAATTATGTGTTCATTAATGGCAGAGGTCAGGAAACAATGGCGCATGGGCCCAGGCTGGCCCACCCCTGGATCTTGTTATAGTTTTGTTGGAACACAGCCACACAGATAGTCTGTGGCTGCTCTCATACTACAGTGGCAAAGCAAAGCGGAGTAGTTGCTACTAAGACTGTATGGCCTGCAAAGTCTAAAATATTTACTCTCTGGCCCTTTACAGAAAAAGTTTGCTGATCTCTGTATTAGGTGAGCACAGAGGCTGAAACTTCTGAATTTAATGTATGGGTTGTAATTGTCACTTAAGGCTTTTTCCCCTTTATTTTCTATGTAGTGAGGCAAATCTACTCAGTGTAGATGAAGATGAGGATTCTGAAACCTCAAAAGGAAAAAAGGCAAGTGTTAACTTTTTATTTTTTTTTTAGGTTATATACTAAAAACTAATGCTTCAAAAGAAGATTTGTATTTTTGATTGTAAGTCCCAACCACCCACTTTCCTACCCCAAAGGCAAATGGTATTCCCAGTTTCTTGTTTACCCCATCAGAAGTATTTTATTTATCACAAAGAAAATATATATTCTCGCCCCACCTTCTTACTCTTTCACTGTTGGTATTATATTGTACACACTTTTCGTAATCTTACTTTGTAAAATTAATATATTTCAGAGACCAACCATAATAGTTCATTAAAATCACCCTCATTCTTTTCAGTAGGTGCATAGTGTTCCATTGTATGATGTACTGTTATGGTCCAACACCACCATATGGAAGGATCTTTATGGTGTTTATTATCAACTTTTTTTCCCCACCTAAAATAATGTTGAGTAAATTAGCCTCTATATGGGTTATTTTGCGCACGTACAAGCATGTCTGCAGAATGAATTTCTAGAAGTAGAGCTGCTGTGTCAGGACAGATTTCTAATTTCGTTATACCTGATTTGCACTTTTACCAGCAATGTCTGAGCATGCCTGTTTCCCCTCACTTTTCTAACAGTGTTATCATCCTTTTGGTGTTTGCAATGAAACATATAGTATCTCCCTGTAGTCTTAATTTGCATTTCTTTTATTATGAGTGAGGTTGAACACCTCACTCATAATATGTGTAGTCCATTTATTTCCCTTTTGATAATTGTTACTTAATATCCTTTGCCCATTTTTCTATTTGGTCTTTAGAATATTATTGATTGATAGGAATTCTTTTTATATTGAGTCTGAGACACACATTTCCCACATTTTTGACATCTCTGAAATCTAACTAGATGTAACTTACAATGATGGCATGACATAGTTTAGTTAAAATTTTTTTTTGGCACATTAGTACATACAATAATGCATCTTATAATGGTTTCTTAGATTTGACAAAATATGGTATTTTGGAGAAACTGGCCCACTGCTGTGATACTAGTTACTAATTTTTAATTTAATTTAATTTTTTAAATATTTATTTATTTATTTTTGGCTGTGTCTGTTCTTAGTTGTGGCACGCGAGGTCTTTCGTTGCAGCACGAGGGCTTCTCTCTAGTTGTGGCACACGGGCTCCAGAGCACGTGGGCTCAGTGGTTGTGGCTCATGGGCTCAGTAGTTGTGGCACGTGGGCTCCAGAGCGCCTGGACCCCATAGTTGCAGCACTCGGGCTTAGTTGCCCCGTGGCATGTGGGATCTTAGTTCCCTGACCAGGGATTGAACCTGTGTCCCCTGCATTGGAAGGCAGATTCTTAACCACTGGACCACCCAGGAAGTCCCCTACTAATATTTTAAACTAGTTTCTCTCACTAGTCTTTTGTCTTCACTTTTGGTGGTTATTGCCTTGGAGAAAAGATATTTCATGTTGTCAAATATAACACTTTATTTCTTCATAGCTTTTGGGTTTAGTGTCTTGGTTCCTAATGATGTTAACTTACTCACTTGCTTTGTCCTATTAGACAAATTAAATATTTTCACAATACCAATACAAATATAATTACTAATAAAATGATTTAAAATTTTTTTCATTTTATTTCCTTGTTGGTGTTGGTGGCATATCTCACTAGGTATATCCCACTAGAAATGTATATTTAAATTACTGTGTTTTAAAGTCACTTGATATTAGTTTTTCCTGGTTTGTAATTCCACCAGCTGGGTGACAGTTAGGTTTATTTATTTATTTATTTATTTATTTATTTAAAGTCTGTTTTTTATTTTGAGGAATTGCTTTTTAACAAATGTTTTGGACTTAATTTGTTTTATAATTAGGCAAAAGATGTTTTCATGGTTCCAAAGTAAAATCTACAAAAGAAATTTTATTCAGAGAAGTCTAGCTTTTGTCCTGATTCCCTCTCTCCCTTTCTCTTTAACCTGCGGGCAACTTGTTTCAAAAATTATATGGCTTAGCCTTCCATTGTTTTTGTTTGTTTGTTTGTTTTTTAAATATTAGAATATACCCCCCTTCTTGGAGAAACTCACCACACTGTTTGGCACCTTGGTTTTTTTTTTACTTGGTAATATAGTCTGTAAGATGGCTCCACAGCGAGGTGTTTCGAGATCTTTATCGTCTGTTTCATTGCTACATCGTACTCCAGTGAATGGATGTGCTATAGATATATAGATACTCAGCTGATGAGCAGAGGTTCTTCTCAGTCTTTCGCTGTTATAAATAAGTAGTGCTTTAATAAAGCCTTGTGCTTATACCTTTTCACATCTTTACAGTGTATTTGTGGGATAGACTTCTAAAATTGCACTTGCTATTTCAGGAGGTAGATTTACATGTGATTTTGCTAAATATTGCCAAATGCCTCATTCATAGGAATTAGCATTAGCCATAACTGCTAGCAATGTATGAGAGTTTCTCTTCTAACCTTGGGGAGTATGTGGTCAAACTTGAATTTTTGCCAATCTGACATAGTACCCTCTTCACGTATTTCCTGCACTTACAGTTGAATAGTATTTTAGAGACTTTTAAAGTTACTTTTTTCTCCCTGTCTTTGTGGGGTTTTTTTTTTCCCCCACAACGTCTCTATTTTGACATAATTTTGGGAGTTTATAGAATTTAAAGTTTATCTCTTAGTACTACAGAGTTTTTCTCTATAAGGTTACTCACACTGAAAAACTACAAGGTTTTTTATATTGCAGTTTTCTCTAGCTTTTATTTTAACATTTTGATTCCTTAGAGTGGGTCTATTTAGGTGTTCTTCAGGTGGACACAAATATAGTGAGCTTTGTAGGTAAAAGTAACAGGTGTTTTTCATCATGATCTTCTGTGACATTGGTCTTTAACTTGGGGGGGAGGGTTGCTTGCAGGTGCCCCCTTTTTTTTTTTAATGTTGATACTTTAAAGTAAAATAAAACTTACATGACACTTATGTATCCTGTGATCTCTAAAGATAATTCAGAATTGATACTCAGCATCATCTATTTTAACAGTACATGTACAGCAACACTGTAAATCAACTACATTTCCATTAAAAAAACTTAAAGAAATACATGTACCATTTCCTCTTTAACAGTTGGAAATTTATATTGTTCCTTTTTCTCCTTAAATTCATATTTCTGTTCAGTTTTCCCACAAAATGTTAACATTATATGTGTATTTTAACTTCACATGATGTATTTTTATGCAATTGAAAATCTTTTAATTACGCTATCATGCTGTATAGATATATATTCACTGAATAAAAAGATACACTTTCACTGAAATTTAATATTAAATGATCTTGTCACTAAAAGTTCTAAGTATTAATTTTTTTTGCTGGATTGAGTTATCTTTGTAATTACTAATAAACATGTAATTTATAATTATTAAACGTATTGTATAGAATTATATTGGAAATGTATTTCTTAAAGTGATGGTGTTGATGTTTTCCTTCCTTATTCATTTAGTTCATGTATCCATAAATAAATGTTATTTATTGGTCTAATAAAACTTTCAACAGTGATTTTCTTTTTAAACTTTTTTTAGATATAAGTGCTGAGAAATCTTGGTCATATAATAAATAGATGGATATAGGAAGAGTTTTGCTATAGCATTGTCATTCAGTTCTTTCCTTTTGAATTAAATGGCAGGAAAATCACCTAGCAATGTAATAAAAGTTTAAAAGTTAAAAATAATTTGTAATCCAGCCTTTAGATTTACTGTCTTTCTGAATTTGGGGGAAATATACTAAAAAGACTTTATCAACACTTAACGATTGGCTAGTAGTTACACTTGTTACTTTTAAATTCCTTTTAGATTCCTATTTTTTAACCAGATAATCTCAGAAATAATTGGAAAAATTGAAATCTTGTTAACTTTTAATTGGCTTTTGCCGATTTTTTTGGTAAAAATATTTTGGTTTTTTTGTATATTTTCTTTAAAAGAACTGCATATTTAACTCATTTGATCTATGGAAAATGTCTACATATAACTTACTTGACAAGGCCAATCCATAGTACAGCCAGTCAATTAAATCAAATGTATTATTTATCTATAATAAATAGTGGTTTTTTTCTGTTTTCATTTCAAATATACATGTTAATCTGCATCTTCATGATGACATTTCACTTTAGAATTCTAGGCAGAAAAATGCAGCCTTGGTTTTGACCTAAGTTTTTTTACCTGGTTGTAATAAAGGCATGCAAATTTAAGGGTTTTTTGTTTTTGTTTTTGTTTTTTTAATGCTTTCTTTGAGTTGTTTTCACATGATTTGTTCCTTGGGGCAGTGCTTTTCTTGATAATAACTGGAGTAGAAGATACAAAGTCATTGAATGCAAATTTTCATTACTTTTGCTTTTCCATTTTGCATTACTGTTGTATTAAGAAAATCTTAATTTGGTCCAGAACACCCAGTTTCTAACCTGTGGTTCACTTTTAACAGAAATATGTATAAAACAGGGAAAGATACAAAGCCCTACTACTATTTCATGTGCCAAAAGAGATTCCAGATACTATTATGTCAAATTGTTCCTGTCAGGAGTATTTTAGACTGTAATACAATAAATGAGAATTATGTCTTTTGTAAAGTGGAAAAAGATTTAGTGTGAAAGTGGAGATAGGAAAGGAGATATTATATGTACCTTTTCTACAGATGGGTTTTAAAGTATATCAATTTAAGAAACTGTTAAAGTGGAGACTGAGGATTTAGGAGTTGATTTTCTTAAAATTATCCATGCCCATTTGTCCCTTAGAAAGTCTTTGTGTATCCCAGGGTTTTAAATATCCCTGGATTTTTAATGGCTTGTGGGTAATATATAGGTCCATATGGAACATTGGTTTAAACTAATACAGCCCCTTTTTTGCATTCAAAAATGAGCATGGAATTAGGAGAAAGCCTTTATTTTGGTTCAGAGTGTCTTAGTGTTCCCTTTCTCTTCCACAGAATAATCTCTGCCTTTGGATTTCTGCAGTTTCATTATGCCTCTTTATATAAAGGATGCATATCTTTTATTAATTCTGAAGAAATTTTAGTTATTATCTCTGTGAATATTGCCTTTCCTCATTTTTTCTGGAACTAACTTTCATTAGATATAATAAGACCATCATTTTTTTCCATGTCCTACATATATTTTATATGAAAAAGAAAAAAAGAAAGGATAAAGGGCAAAGAAAGAAATCATCCCTGTACCATATCCTTCATGGTTTCCTCAGCTCTGTCTTCCAGTTCACTAACTTATCTTCAGCTATATCTAATATGCAATTTAATCTATCCATTCTTTTTTTTTTTTTAATTTCAGTGACATCATTTGTAGAACTTCTGTTGGTTCTCTTTCAAAATTTTGTGTCTTTCATAGTGTCTAGTTCTTTCTGTACTGTGTCAGTTTCCATTTTGTTTTTAAGCATTTCAGTGCCTTTAATATATGTTTTTAATGTCTCTAATCATTTAATAGATTCTTTTAGGTTATCTTATTTTCTTATTTTAGGTGCTAAATTTCCTGAATACTTTTTTTTTTTTTTAATTAAATTGGCTTTGTGATGTGTGGTAAGTTTGGATGGAAGGTACCACATGTTGATAACTTTTGCACATTTAGCAGTCCCAATGAGATACACATTCATACAGCAAATAGGTATTGAGCACAGTGTTCTAGAAGATAGAGAGCAAAACAGACAAGATTCTTATTCCTGTGGAGCTTATATTCTGGTAACTGGCTCTTTATTAGTTGTTTATTAGTTATTAATGATTAATGTTAAAACATAAGGGTTGGCAAACCAACGCTTACAGGCCAAATCTGGCCCACAACCTATGGTCTATGAACTAGAATAGTTTTTACATTTTTTAAATGGTTGAAAAAAATCAAAAGAATACTGTTTTGTGACATGTGAAGATTATATGAAGTTCAAATCTGTACCCATAAATATTTATCGGAAAACAACTGTGCTTATTTGTTCATGTATTGTCTATGACTGCTTTTGTACTATAAGAACAGATTTGTTTCAGCAGAGACTGTGTGACCCACAAAGACTAAAATATCTGCTGTCTGGCCCTTTACAGAGAAAGTTTGCTGACCCCTGTATCATTGTTTATAGTGTGTAAATGTTTACTGTACAGATTGATATCCAGTTGAGGGCAACATAGCTTTTTTGGATGGCTGGTATATTAGAGTAGTTAGGCAGAATACCAGATTTTAGGTCTGCTTGCAACTATCTACTCTATAGGATGGTTGTGAGAATTATGAGAACATGTAATCCACCTAGTACTTGGCGCTAGCAAATCTTCCATAAATAGCAGTGTTATTGAACCTTTGTAAGCTGGTTTTCCTTTTCAGATAATGATGTGTTTATAGTTGCTTTTCTGACATCAGTTAAGGCCCATGTTTATAGTTTTATAATCATGTGATTGTTTTGTGCTAATCCATCTGTCCACAGGAGTTCTCCTGATGTTGTGCTTGCATTAGCTAGAAAACTCTGTTAGGCTGCTAAAGAAGGGGTTGGAGGAGAAGGAAAATTAAAGTTTTTCGGGGGCCTTTAGACTGAGTATATCATCTTCTCTTCAGTAGTAGTAGTGCTCTAATCTGTGAGATAGCCATAAAGGGTTCAATTTTTACTTGTTTACACCTTATTTCTCCCAATAATTTGATGTAGATTACTAAGAGCACAAATAAAATGAGAGAAAATAAAAATTATTTATTACGTAAAGAGACGTAGATGTGCCACGCATCTAAAATAGTTTATATGTTGTATTTTAATTCAACAGGTATCTCTAAATTTTCTTGCACCTGTAATTGTGTCCTATAGGTTTATGACTGTGTGAGAGGAGAATCTTTTACAAATGTACATCCTGTGATTCTCCTGTGGAGTGATATCCTCCCCCACCACCCCAGCTACTTTCTAAGTATAACAAATAGTATGGAACCTTTCCTAAGGGAATTTGACAATACAGTAAAAGTTTTTCATGAGATATCTGCAAAACCAGGAGTACTGGTTGTCTTATTGCTGACTGAAGTGCGTATAGCTTTTGATAGTACCCTAGGGCAGCAGAATTGGGGAATTTAAGAACTTGCCTTATGCAAATTCTTATGAAAATCTTGCTCTAACGATGGACTTTGGGTTGTCTATTGCTATGCCTAAATGCTTTCTTAAAAAGAAAATTTGGAAATGTTTAAGCACTTGATCAGAAATATGTTGAATTAGCTGAATTATATGCCTGTATATTGGGTGAGATAATTTTGGTTTAACCAGTTCTTAAGAGGAAGGATTAGCTTTCTACATTTATATAAAGGAATTTTTAGTGCAGTTCCTTTGATTTTGAGATTTTTCTGTATCCTAATGATTTTGAGTGTTATCTGGAATAACATAGTTTGGTTTTGCCTCTTGTTAAGAATTTATATGTCTACAAATAATACTATAAAAATTCCTTATACAGTGTAGTATGGGAAAGCATAGGCTTTGGAGTCAGGTCAGTACTTTGTTCAAATCCTTTTAACTAGTTTGGACAAGTTACTTTGCTTTTTAAGCTCAACAATCTTTAATAGCATAGGGGTAGAGTAAAGTTTAAGGTGGTATATGGTGGAGAGATTTTGTTGGAGAAAGAGACTTAAAGTGGGAAATTTGAGCATGTTAATCCTGTCACTCAGTAGCATCAAGTAATTGACCTGATATTTTAGGTGCAGTTTCTGAATCCCAATCTGAAGAACTACTGAAATGCTTAAAATATGGAGATTAAATGAGATATTGAATATAAAGTAATTAGCATAATGCCTATCCATAGTAAGCACTCAAATACTAGTTGTAATTATCTATGTACGGAGGAATGAAATTATATGGTTAGTCTTTAATGGAAACTTTTGCTTCCCAGATTTTTTTTTTTTAATTAATTAATTTATTTTTGGCTGCGTTGGGTCTTTGTTGTGGTGCGCGGGCTTCTCATTGCGGTGGCTCCTCTTGTTGCAGAGCACGGGCCCTACGCGCACGGGCTTCAGTAGTTGTGGCTCGCAGGCTCTGGAGCTCAGGCTCAGTAGCTGTGGCGCACGGGCTTAGTTGCTCTGCGGCATGTGGGATCTTCCCGGACCAGGGCTCGAACCCCGTGTCCCCTGCATTGGCAGATGGATTCTAAACCACTGCGCCACGATGGAAGTCCCGCTTCCCAGATTCTTAACAGGACATGTATCAAAATCACCTGCAGCACTGGCTCTCCAGTGTTAGTGTACATCAGAATCACCTGGAAGGTTTGATAAAAAAGATTGCTGGACCTTACTCCCACAGTTTCTGATTTAGGAATTCTGGAGTGGGGCCTGATAATTTGCATTTTAAAGTGTTCTAGGTGGTGCTGATCCTGCTCGTTTAGGGAACCACACTGAGAACCATTGACTTAGGGCATTTTTGCAAAATAACAAAGGAATAAGCCAAAGTCACAGTGACTGGATGTCCTAAAATTTCAGATGAAAGTAGTTTAATGACCAGTTGTTTACGATAAAATAATTTATGGACTTTCTAATTGAAGGTATCTGTGTTTCTACTTGAGTGGGAATTAATAATTACTGAATTCCTACCTATTTGTTCCAGAGCTAGGCAGTTTGTATACAGCTTTGTTGATGCATAAAATAACCCCATGATTATAAGGAAAGTTACCTGGCTAAGAGACAATTCTATTTGATTCCTGAGTTATCTTTCTACGATAACACTCTGTTTCTGTGAAAAAGGGTCACCAAATGCAGAAGTGACTGTATTCTCTTTCTAATGGAAATGAAATAGTGTGATAACCCCTCTTATCTTTATCCCCTATAGTTCTGTTCCTGTTACCAGTTGTTTCTCTTGGTTTTGATCACATTGTCTTCTTTATGAGCTTGCTTATGATTGGTAGATATGGCATATGAAAAATCACAGAGATAATTTGAGGCCTAGGATGATATTTTCTTCCTGTAGAGGGATATACGTTTACTTTTGGCTAGTGACCAGGAGGAGCATTAGCAATCTTAGATCACCTTGATCCAGTGGTTCTCCAAATGTCATTCCCTTTTTAGCAGTATCTACATCACCCGGGGACTTGTTAGAAATGCATATTCTCAGGCTCATCCCAAACCTACTCAATCAGAGTAAACTGTAAGGGTTGGACACAGCAATTTGTTTTAACAGACCATCCAGGTAATTCTGGATTTACTCTAAAATTGGAGACCTTACTTGAGTTGGAGGTTGAGATGAATGGAAGCTGGATTTATAGTTGTAATTCACCCTTATTCATAGGCTATATCCTCATTCAGATTTTGAGGTGTTTATGAGGCAGTCCATACTTGGTGGATGTTGAACTCTGCTTTTGTCTCCCCAGTTCTCTGAGTCTTCTGGGAGTTCAGCTTAGCTTCTCAGCCTCTCATCTTCTGCAACTCCAGAAGTTGCATCTTCTGGAGACAACAGGTGTCTCAGAGAAAAATATGAATCTGGGCTCAGATCTCTGAGTTTCTTGTCCCTGATCTTAATTCTTAATTCTTCACTGCCTTGGTAGCCCTCAGGTGCTTCAAACATATTTTCTTTTTTTAAGAAAATTTCTATTTTGTCCAACTTTTCTGGTTTTCAGAGAGTAGAGGGAAGATTGAGCTGCATTACCTAATCTGCCATCACCATAAATGAAGGAGTCCGAAGTACATGGCTGTAAAAGATTTAGAAGTAAAAAAATGTCTCAAGGTGATAAGCAGTGTTTTCAAAATAGAGCTTTTTGGAGTTTTGTGATACAGACATGCCTAAAAACAAGAATGGGGATGGCACAGTGAGCTCTTCTCCGGAAGAGTTTTTTTTGTGGGAGATTTTTTTTTTAGGGAACTGTTACGTTTCTGTGGAGATAATTGGTGGGGCTAAAAGCCAAGTTATTATCTTCTTATGACTACATTTTCTTGTAAAAGAGTAAAAAATAAAATATTAGACTGCTGTTTCAAAACTAAAAGTAGGTAAGAATGATTTTTAAAATGTTGTTTTGGGTAAATTATCACTAAGAACTGAGGACTTTTGTCTTAACGAGTCTGAAAACAGCTTTTAAATGTCTTGTGCAAAGAATGTAATAAAACTAGGTTTCTTTGTTGAGAAGAACTTCCCAAGGAATGAGCCATCCTGTTGTCATACTGTAATCTCCGCAAAGTGATTGTTATTGATATGTTTGTATTATTATTTTCAAGTATGAAAATGTGAAGACATTATCTCGGTTTCTGTGTTTATATAGAAACTTTGATGCTAAAGCCCAAGTCCTTGTACAATGACAATTTACTGTCATATTTGGCTGTACTGTCCTACAGGTAGCATCAAGGCCTGTTAAGCAGGGGAAATGTTTTTTTTTTGCTTTCAGGAAAGAGCTATCTTAAGATCCTCTACCTTATCCCTTCTGTTTTTTCTCTTTTAATTTTCTCAAATATCTTGGGTGATATTGAAATGAAAAGGAAATAATATGGTAAACACTCATGTTCCTACATATTTATGTTGTCCTTAAGGGAAAAAAAAAAGTATTACAATTGAATTACTCTTCGATTTGTGCCGCTGCCATCCTTCTCCCCCATCCTCAATATGTGGTACATTTTTATTGCTTTTTTAGTAAATGGGTTTTCAAATAATTGTTGATAAACTACCTTATGATGTTGTTTATTGACTTGAACATTTATGGTCTTTACAGTTGAATCGTCCATCTGAAATTGTTGCTACTAGTCCTGGTGCTCCCTGGAGGACATGTGCAAAACGAGGCAGGACTGAAAGCTTAAAACCTTTGAAAGGCAACCCAATTGGACTTCACATGTTGAACAACAATAAGAAATCGAGGTATAGGCACTTCCCCACACATTCCTACAGAAAAGATAAAGAGTTTGACACCAAAAACTAATTTGCCACTCCAACTTACACCTTTTCTTTTCACTTTGTCAGTAGAGCTAATCCTACACACTGGGAATCTTTGCTTTGAATCTTGGGAATAGGATTGATTGCAGTAATTTCTTGGTTTGGAATAAAAATATTCAAAGAAAAATTTCAGTAGACTGAGATTTCATAAGATGAACTTGCTTTCATGAAGTTAGCAAAATCTTGGTTGTAATATTAGAAGTAGGTCACGTCTCCTTTAGGGAACACTTACCAGGATTATCTCAATGAGGGACTCTTTTTTTTTTTTTTTTAAGATTTCTTAATTCCCCTTCTCTTCTAGATATAACTCATCTTTCCTAGTGGTTGTCATAGTGAACCACTATTAGTGATACAGTTGGACTGTTACATATCCCAGAAATAGGGTTGAAGTCACTATTTTATTTCTACCTTGTCAATTTATAGACAAGTGAGGTACATAAAGGCTAAATAATTTTCAAGTCAGTGGTAGAATCCAAAGTAGAATTTAGCGCTTTTGATTTTTTTTTTATAATTAACATTTAGTATTATTTTGGCATATAAGAAAACTTTGTATACTCATAGTACATAGTTTGTATACTCATAGTACATAGATAGTCTTAAATAGAGAATAAGAAGAGGAAATATATTGGGATTAATTTACAGGAATTCTTACATTATGAAACATTCATTTAGGATTCCTGATT
Source organism: Eschrichtius robustus (assembly GCF_028021215.1). Classification (NCBI taxonomy): domain Eukaryota; kingdom Metazoa; phylum Chordata; class Mammalia; order Artiodactyla; family Eschrichtiidae; genus Eschrichtius; species Eschrichtius robustus. The sequence continues at coordinate 119,542,209 of NC_090832.1, forward strand.
TCTGTTCTAGTGTTCTACTCTTTATCTTCTCTCATGAACTGGATTGGAAACATTTCAGAGACAAATTCAGAAAGTGGAAAACTAATGGACAATTTAACATGGTCAAAGGGTTTATGTATAAAAAATTTTCTTTAAGTGTTACAGGTTTTTGTGTGTGTATGCTTAGATTTTAAAGGGTTTATTTTGCATAAATGCATGTAATTTTTCCCTGTTTAAATTATTCTTTGTTTCTTGACTCCGCAGTGAAAATACACAAAATGCATCATTATGTTCTGGAACTGTAAGACGTTTTCCTCAGGCTAATGCACAGATAGCAATGGTAAAAACAGCAGCCCAAAGGTAAGGATTCTGATTGCCTTTGTTTAGTATATATACACCATCCTCTTTAATAGGAGTTTTTCACTGCCTTTTTTTTTTTTTTTAAACCTTTTTTTTCCTTACTTTGTGGAACTTTACTGTGTTTCCATTGTCTCTGAAGAGATATTCATGTTTCTGAAATAATTCATGTCCTAGAATTTTTTTATTTTATATCTGCTTTTGAGTAAATCACATTCTGTAAATAGAGACACCTTAAGTAAAAGCTATTCTATTGCATTATGTTTCTGTTAAATTAAACTGATTTTTACAGCATTTGACAGAGAAATCTTCAGCTGGTAGTTTAGTTCTGATGAGTAAAACTACAGTTATTACCTTTCTTTGTAAGGTTTATAAGATTTCATAGCATCAAAGTAAATCACATTATTAGTTTTAAATGTTTGAGAAATTTTGTGTTTTCATAAATTTGAATGTTCTCATTGATCATGAAAGTACTACTTGAATCTTGAAATAATGAACGTAACAGTGTAATGCTTGGTGTTTTTAAATGCTTTTGAGGTTTTTCATAACCATTTTTGGATGGTTATGAAATTTCAGTTGAATTTCAGTTCTTGGTCAGTTTCAGTTGACCAAGAAATTCTTAGGCTCCAACAATTAGAAAAATAATTTATCTCTTTATTTCTTGCAGTTTGAATAGTTGCATAGAATTTTTATAACTAGCAAAATTTAAAGATTTTTTTTTTAATATATGCTAGATGTTGTTCTTCATTTTTTAAAATGTTGATCTAGACTGCTACTCATTCAGAAAATGTGTCCTGACTCTTACCCTTGCTGTATTTGCTATTTATGTAGATTTGCTGTAACAGAGATTTTCAACTTAAGTACCTTAAATCATTCTCATACTTAAGGACAATAAGAAAACCTTTCCTTTGCTTAAATATATTATTTTTCATAGTTTTGACATATTTCAGAAAATCAACTGAAAAGATGGAGAAATTACTATACATACCACAAAATCGGCTTGCCTTACAAATCAAGCTTTCTGGCCTACATGTGGCACAAACATGAGAACAAACAATAAAAGGAGAGTAATTAGTGGGAGGGAAGAAGGATAGACACACTGTTTCTCACACACTGATCACATTGATAGAATTCATCGCTAAGAAGGATCTGTCTACTTGCTATTCTGAAAATGTGGTCTAAGTTGAAGTACTGACTTATAATCAAGTGATATGTTCTACCACCAAAATTATTATTGGTTTAGAAGTTATCTACCAGTTTAGAATTATTTACACTATGCCTTATTCTCCCCATCCCTCCTTTCTTCACTGGTAATGTTAAAAAACTGATTCCAGTTTGGGAATTGGTTTGTGTTTTGTTTTATTCTAGGTCCTGGCACATCTTATACCTTGCCATGTGTATCATTGCTCATCTGTATAAAAGATTAGATTCTGTTAATAGGAAGTGGTATTTACTAGTAAAATACTGTTTCTTACACACACACACCCCTAATTTAATTTGTATTTAAAGAGACAGTCCATTAAGGAAAACAGATTCTACTTATGTTTATCTCTTATAAAATAAACATTTCTTAGTCCTACTGCAGTGTGACTGTCGTTAAAAAGATTTTGAAGTTCAAATACCAGTCATTGAGAGTTTTTCCAGTTTTCTTCCTTCAAAAATATTGATTGATTTTATGCTACATACCAGGCATAGGTACAAAGTAGTCAAAGATGAATATGACAGTATTTGCCTTGAAGCTCAAGTGTGGTTAGGGTAAAGGACAGAAAGACAAGTAAACAAATGATTACCTGGTGAGTGCAGTGTAGAGATATACAAAGTATGTGTAGTACTGTTTACAGAGAAGGGAGCAGTGAGGAATTCACAAAGGAAGTATTAAAGAAGCTTTTGAGTGTTTTAGCTAAAAGAGAACACTCCATGCATTAGGAACCACACCTTCAAAGGCATGAAAAGAGCCTTCACCTGAGATGATTGCTACCGAACTTTTGGTTTTAATTAGTGTAGTGTTGGCACAATTGTCAGGCCTCAGATGAGGATGAGCACACTGGCTTTTAGTTTCTCCTAATTTTTCTTATTTTCTCAACTCTTAATTTGAAATTATTAAAGAAAATGCCGCCAGTTGGTAATCCACACACATAATCCATTACTCCTGGGGTGAGTGGTATAACTTGTCTTTTAAGTAAATCAGACCTGCATTTTGAATAATTTGTAAGATATGGGAACAAGTATATCACACGTTTTTAATCTAAAAGAAATGAATGAAGATTGTTAAAGTATCAGATCAGATTAGCTGCTATTTGGAGAATATTATGATTGCAATCAGTTTTCTTACTGCTATTCCAAATGTTAATTTAATTCATATTTAAAAGATAGATTTTTTATATACTAGCAGTGATGGAGGAGGATAGTGTTAGTATGGAAGAAATGAAATGCAGAAAGTTAAAAATTGTTATAACTATACCATCTCCACTCCTAACTTTAACCGCACTTGGAAAAAGAGCACATTTACTGGGTTATGTTTTATTTACATTTTCACTTTTTGTTTTGTTTTGTTTTTTATTAAGGATAGGTAGAAAGACTTAAAAGGACCATAGGGGGAAATGAATGTCTACAAAAGCATATATAATCCAAAAGTGGAAAAATGGGCTCCTGGAATAAGCAAGATTTAATTATTAATGAAAAGCACCACTTTGAAAGAATTTTTGAAGTCCAAAATCAGGTCATGGATACCAGAATCAATCAGTCTATCTTTTTTCTTTCCTTTTTTTAAATTTTAAGAGCGGAAATAGTCCTAAAAGAATGGAAGTCGACATTTTTACAAAGTCCTACATTACTGATAATGGCTTCCCATCTCATTTTTTAAAAGCTTTTTTCTTTCTTCTTCTTCTTTTTTTTTTTAATATATAAACTCTTCTAGGGCAGGGCTTTGGTAATAAACACATACTGAGGAGTATTGGAGAATTACCATAATGTATAAATTAGATACAGTAAGTGCATTTTTCTGAAGGATAAGAGAAATGAGGATGGTGTATATATTTTTTGCTTTTGTTTTCTTCCTGACTCCCTTGGTTCATTGGAAAGAACCAAACCTGTTTCTTCTACTTCTACTCTGCCTTCTACCTCTTTTATTCTCAACAGGTGAGTTTAAAGAATAAAAACAAGAGAGTTGTAAACTCTTCTCACTTCTTGAGCACAACAGTGTGTAGGGTTGGAAATGGCTAAATTAGGTATTAACGTCTAACTTTTGGTTTTTATTTTACTTTTCCTGGAAATATTATACCGTAAGAAATAAGTATATAAGAATAGACAGACTATATTTAAACTTTTATGTTTGTATTTTGTTTCAATTTAATTTTATGTTCATTTGTCCAACATAAATTTATTTTATACAGATTATCCCATTTTTTAAATAGCAGAAGTAAAATTTCAAATGTGGTATCTGTGTTAAGTTTATAATAATTCTTTTCCTTACTATTAAAATTTTTTTTAAATGTGTTTCTTTTCAATGTTGTTTATGTAAAACCAACTTACCATATTATTTTTTCTTAATTTGCTAGGATTAAATTGATATTTTATTGTGTGCTTCACATGATAGGAATATAAGAGTTAATTTGGAGACTCAGGGATTTTTGTGAACTATGTTTTGCTTACAGTTCTGAATATTTAGTTTCTTTTGTAATAGGAATAATTCTAGGATGTGAATCTTATTCTAAATTGAGGGTTTTATAATTTTGCCCTTGAGTACTTGATATTGATAGCTTTTTAGATTTTCTATGAATTGCGGAGAAGGGTGGACCTTTTATACATTGGACTTTTGGTTAGAGGCCATGATTTTAAGTCCCAGGACTTTTCTTGTGTCCCAAACCGTGTACTGTATTTGTATTTAATCTAAGGCTTTTGTGCAAAAGTTTCAGCCTTAAAAAAATTTTTTTTCTTACTCAGAAGCAAATACGGTCGGACTTCTGTATTTGGGGGTTCCACATCTGTGGATTCAACCAAGCACAGATTAAAAAAAAAAAAAATCCAAGGAAAAAATTCCAGAAAGTTCCAAAAAGCAAAACTTGAATTTGCTGGTACTCGCAAGTGTTTACATAGCATTTACATTGTATTAGGTATTATAAGTAATCTAGAGATGATTTGCAGTATATGGGAGGATGTGCTTAGGTTATATACAAATACTATACCCTTTTATATAAGGGACTTGAGCACCCACTATTTTGGTATCTGCCTTGGGTCCTAGAACCAATCCTGTGCAGATAACCGAGGGATGACTTTAATCACGCCTGATAATGGGATTGGGACCTCTAAAAATTTTATAACTTTTAGGAAATTGTATTGTTCCTTGAAGACAATTTCTTTAACCACTCTAAAATAACATATATCCTCAAATGTTGGATGGTTAAATAAAGCTCTTTCAAGAATTTTTCAATCTTTGTACATTTTTATTCTTTAAATATGTTTAGATAGAAATTATTTTCTGTACTGACAAAAATTGAAAGCCAATTTACGTATCTGACAAGATTCAAAACACTAGTATATAACATATATATAATGTGTTTAAAAACAAATTAATCACAGAGTTTTGCCTTATTGACTGCAGTTACTAAAACTACAATGATATATCAAAAATGAGGTCTTGCCTCTTACATTTTTTTTCTTTTTCATGTTTTAAGCAGTCTGGACCAAAAGGAAAGGTAAGCTCAATATTGATGAAATTAGAGCATGGATACAGCAGTAAAATACCAGATTATTTATATGCTTTGAAAAATGTCCATTGAATTAAGAGTTCATCGTTAAGTTTATTAATTATTTTAATAAAAAGGAAACATTAAGAGCACAACATGATACTTGACTTATGTGGGTAATATTTCACCACAATTCTATATATATATATATATATATATTTTTTTTTTTTTCCATGAATGATTATTATATATTTATACTGATCTGTAGCTACTTTCATTTTAAAAATAGAATATTTCAGGATCTTAGTAGTAAAATTGTTTTCAGTTACTTAATTTAAGTATTTCTTGTATTTTAGTGGTAATATTTTTGTTTTATACTTTAGTAGAGTGAGGGGAAAAATAGAAGTAGAATACCTTAAGCTTGGAGTTAAAACTCTAAACATCAAAAATTTGTGACAGAATTTTATGATCACTCTTTGTTCCCTTTGTAATAACACTGGCAAACACAACATCCTTTAGCAGAATTGTTGAATAATGTAAATAACATGGAAACAAGTTTTTAAGAACACATATTTCTTAGAATAGTGAAATGATTGTAGTTGTTCTAAATCAGATGCCCATAAGAATAGCTCCTCTCCTCAATGTATGTATGTGGAAATTTTTTTGCATGTGCATATCTTTTTTTCTTGCTTCCATGAGTCTCAAGAACCTTTTATGAATTCTCCCCTCCCAAAACAGGTAAACAGCCCTTGTTTTAAACCAGTACTTTCATATCATTGGTGATGGTCAAAAGAAGGGACATTCTATAATTTTATTTAATTATGTAACTTTGACTCTATAATTTTGTTTAAAGGTATAGAGGAGGCAAAGAGGACAACTTGCAGTATTTTATAGAATGCTATATATTCCATCTTACTTCATGAACACCAAGTTTCTGAACTAAAGATGATCCTGTCAGCAAAAGATTTAGGCATATTTTATAATTCTGAAATACTTCACACTTCTTACATGGTTTAAATGAATGGGTTGTGCAGATATTTTACTACCTTCCTCCTGGGAAAGAAAAATTATTTTTCTGTTGTGTCTCTTTTTCTCTTTGAGTAAATTACTATTTCTTATCAGACATAGATGAGTCATTTTATTATATCTTTTGAATTTTTAATTCATAAGTGACTATATTTTGGGGAGAAGATCATTAATAAGATGTTTTTAATAAAATTGCTAAAGAATATACATTAAATAACTGTACAGTCACACGTGAACCAGACTGTTGTTTTATAGAAATAAACAGATTCTTTCCTTTATGTGCTAGTAGATAAAATATAGGCACTGTTATATTATCAGAATAGTATAAAGGTCTTAGATTATTCTGTTTCTCATAATAGCCTTGGTGGGTTTATACTGATTTTTTTCTACTGTTTTGGCTTCTTATGCATATTTCTGTTGTGGAAATTTATTCATTGATACATTCAGCAAATATTTCAATGACTCTATGTGCCAGGCACTCTTCTAGGAGCAGACAAAAATCCCTACTCTCTTGGAGCTTATATTCCTGTTGGAATAATACTGGAATAGAAGTCAGAGATGTAGAATTAAGTAACCAGCATTACCAGTAGGCACATAACTTACTCTAAAATGGGGATAATGATATTTGTCCAATTTTAAAGGAGACTTGTGAAGAACAGAGATTTGTTCTGTTGTGAGATAATTATTTGAAACTGACATATACACTGTAAAGTTTGAAATTTCTGTAATAATAGGTGCTGAAATTCTTTGTCTTTTTGTACCAACGTTACCGCCAGGGGCTAGGCGTGAAGCAGCAGCTATTTATAAAATATGTTGTGATGAATACACTGGAGTGCTTTATTCAGCAGCTTAGTTAGTTACTGTTAGGTTCAATTTAGCCCATTAATCCTTTGGAATCTTACCTAAAATTATTTTATCTTTGTCAGAGATAAACTGAGAAGACCTTTTGTGTCAGTAGATTTTACTTTGTAAATTTTTTTTACGTAAGCCATTTTTCCTCCCTTATGAACAAAGCCACATCTTTTTTTCTGACCTTTGAAAAGTAATAGAAAATCTTTTATCTTTATTCCTTAACACATGAAGGACTGTAAATCTCTGAACTAAATGATTTCTTTAAAAGAGGACGGTTTATCTAATAAACAAAAGTTAGGTAGTTGTGGAAGGTTAATCTTTTCCAGGTTTTTTCCCTTTGTACTGTATACTGGGCACAATGAGGTATATTTTAGGTTTAAAACCAAGCTGGAATAAAAATTCAACAACGATATTAAGGTCCAGAGCTTGCAAACTTAAAAAATTTGCTGCCATTTTTCTTTGTTGTGGGTGACTTTGACAACTTGAATGACTTGAATTCTTTTCTGACTCTTGGACAGTTGGGTTGTGAATATAGTGTATGTGGTAGAACCAGCAACCTAGAATATTTAATCTGGTATTAGAACTTTTTTTTTTCTCCTTAGATAAAGAGGATAAAAGTTGACCTGTTATGAAACTGAAGCACATAGTAATTTTCAAATTTAAAATTTTTTAAAATATTTTTATTATAAATAGTATGTGCGTATCGTAGAGAATTTTGAAACAACAAAAAGATACAAAGGTGAAAAGAATACAATAAAAGACATATATGAAATACTAGAAATGTTTACTTAAAGGGGGTGTTTGAAAAGACAAGTATTACAATGAGAGATTTTATAATTTTTAAAAAGCTCTTATAATCGAAAATTACATCATTAGGATCTTTCTGCGTTTCTTTCCAGTATTCTTTTTCCTGTGTACTTTTAAATATACCTAATACATGCAGTCATAATAAAAGTACAGCTGCATATTCTGAGTTTTCACCTAACAGTATGTCCTAGCCTTTTTCCCTGTTAAGTTGGCTTCTAAGAATAATTTGTAATGATTACATAATAGCTTGTCCTGCAGATATACATAATTTATTTACCCATTAGTCTATTTCTTGTTGTCTTTCACCGTTGTATATGACAGCGGTCCCCAACCTTTTTGGTACCAGGGACCGGTTTCATGGAAGACAATCTTTCCATGGAAGTGGTGGCAGGGGATGGTTCAGGCGGTAGTGCGAGCGATGGGGAGCGGCACATGAAGCTTCGCTCGCTCACCTGCCGTCACCTCCTGCTGTGCGGCCCAGTTCCCAACAGGCCGCGGACCGGTAGGGGTCCACAGCCCAGGGATTGGGGACCCCTGGTATATGACACATTGATGAACAACTTTGTATGTAAATCTCTAAGTGCATCTCTTAAGATAAATCTCTGGGAAAGGATTCTTTGGGGGGCTAGGTTACAGATGTTCTTAATGCTCTTGATAGGTATTGCGAAATTGTTTTGCAGACAGGTGGTACCAATTTATATTAGCATTATAAATTGGTGTCTCAAGGTATCTGAAAATAAAATTATATTCAGATGGTACTGCCTTCCTTAGAATTATGAGAGTCATCTGAAACCTTAGATATAATAAGAGTATAGCAAGATGATAGACTACAAGACTAATAATATTAATAATTTTTTATTCACTCTGATCAATTGCAGTATATATTGGAAAGACCAAAATTTCATTCACAGTAGCAACTAAAATTAAATACTCAGTAATAAAATTAATGATGTGTAGATCCTTTATAAATATATCTAAGGAACCTGATCTGAGGCATATATTAGGTTCCTGTTTGGTTATTTGATATCAGTGCTCCTTAAAATAAACTTAATGCAGTTTTAGTCAGAAATCTTGGTGACTTTGTTATTTTAGCAAATTTGACCAATTGATTCTAAAGTTTATTTAGGAGAGTAAATATTTGAGAAGAGTAAGAGACTTACTTTATAAAAAGAAGAAATAAGTGGGGGAAGAGAAGAATGACATGTCTTGCCACATAATAAAGCATACTGTGAAGAAAAACAGTGATTGGATATGGAAACATTGGAAAAAAGCCTAGAAAGTAGAACGGTAAACAGACTAGAGAATCCAAGTATATTCAGTTTCCAGCTAACCTGTCTAATCAGTAAATGTATAGTTTACAGTGCCTGAATTATGGTATTTGCACATAGACTAATATTTTAAATTACTTTTTGGTGGCTCTGCATGGTGGCCAATGGTTCAGTTTTGACATTACCACCCTTGTTCAGCATGATTGTACAATTATTTGACCTGATAAATACACTTCTAATTACGTACTGCCTCTTAGTTATACACATTTATTACTTCCAAATATTTATCAAGTGCCTGCTGTGTTCTAGGTATAAGGATACAGTGACGAACAAAACAAACAAGATCTCTGCTCTCCTGTAGTTTACATTTTGATGGGCAATAATTGATAATGAACAAGTAAAACACCAAAAAAATAAGTTCTATGTAAAAAAGTATAATTGGATGATGTGGTATAGAGTGACAGTATGGTTTCTTTAGATGTTCAGAGAGGCACTCAACTATGAAGCTAACATTTAAGCAAGGACTGACTGAAGAGTCAGCCATACAGTGATCATAGAGATGGCTTTTCCTCATAGGGAAGAGGTGGTGCTGAGATATTAATGCTGAAGTGAGTTTGGCATGTTCAAAGAACAGAAAGGAGGACTGCGGGGTGGGTTTGGTTAAGGTCAGCTAGGGCCCCTAGATCATAAAAGGCTTTCTGTAAGATGATCTGAAGAGTTTGGGTTTTTTATGTGGTGCACTCACTAGAAGCTTTCAGGGCATTTTAGGTAGCGAAGTGTTATTACCTGATAAATCTTTGAGATTAAAAAAAAAAATCTTTTGTATATGATTTATAATTTGGCACAATTAAAAACTTAAGTCAGTGGCATTCAATTAAGGCTAAGCGTGTTTTACTTACCAAATAGAGATATGCTACAAAAGAAAATCAGTAATAATCTGTGACTATTCAAAACTATCTCAGCAAAATCTAGGAATTGGAGAGGTAGAAAGGCAGAAGTAAAAGGTATCTTAAGGCCTTTTTTTTTGGAAGCGGGACTGAATGGGGTAGGATGGGTAAGTAAAAGGATTTTAAAGATCTTATCCCCTTAGGGATGATGCAGGAGAATATCTTGTTTGAGGAAATAGTTGGAATCTTGAGAACATGTTAATGAACAAAATATGCAATTGGAATAAGGGTTGAGAGAAGGAAGGTAACTATTTGTTAAATTAACCAGGGGAGGAAAAACAAATGAAAGGTAATTGTGCAAATCAGTAAAAATAGGGGAAAAGAGTGAAAATAAACAAATAGAAATATAGAAAACAACTAATACAGTAAGATGAAAGGAAAGCATGGAGTTTATCAGCTGCAATAATGATTGTGATCAGGTCGAATATATTTAATAAGAGACAAACTGGTTGAATTAAACCCAGCTATATCATGTTGTTTACCAGAATCAGATATTTATAAAATAACAATTTGTAAGTAAAGGGGTCTCTTGACTCTTAGAGTCAAAAGAAATGCAAACAAAAGGAAAGCATGAGTAGAATTTTAGCAACAAATGAGATAGAATTAAGGATTAGAAGCACTAAATAGTATGACGGAGCACATTTTATAATGGAGACACTCTGTGAGAGTATAACAACGAACTGTATAAAGCTCCCCTAAAATATCTAAAATGCAAGAAGTTCTTGGTTAGAGTACAACTTCGGGAGATTTTAATACATCTCTTCAAAAATTAGATTACAGTTTAAACATGAATTTGGAATAATGCATTTTCATGAAAAATGAACACATTTAATTTATTTTATAGGAATTTACATCTTTTGAGATCAGTTAGAGCAATGGAACGATTTATAAAATGAGTTTCAAAACCAACTTAAAAAAAAAAATAGCAGCACTCAGATCCTGGTTTCTAATACCACTCTAATAAAAGGAACATGGAGAAACGGCTGATTCTAGGGGTGGGTTAGGGAAAACACAAAATGATCATAGAGTATCTTGTAGTATCAGAATCCAAACAGGTATTCAAAAAACAAAGGGGTACTTGCTTCAGCAGCACATATACTAAAATTGGAACAATACAGAGATTTTCATGGCCCTTGTATAAGGACGACATGCAGATTGGCAAGGCATTCCATATTTCTGTAAATTTTATGTATGTTTTATCAGAATTTTTTAAAAAAAGAATGAGTTCACATGAAAGGAACACAGGAACCAACTGAAAGAGCTCCCAAGGGCCAAAACTGAAACAATTGGATTATAACCTAATGTATAAAATAAATATCCATGAGTCATACTGGTATAAATGATTGAATAAGTGATTTATTTATTGAACTATCCTAGGGTTTTTATAAGCTGCATAAAATGAATTGGGGGAAATTGACAAGTGTTTATACAGAAGGATTCCAAATAATATGTGTAGGTAGTTCCCTCTTCAGGAAGTAGAGTTTAACTACCCCTGCCCCTCTTGTGGGCTGGGCTGATTGGACTTGCTTCCAAATAGAATGTCGAAAGGGAAAATAACTTTGGAGTGGAGAAACCTGGCAAACACTACTTTAGCCAGATGATCAAGGTAACCTCACTAGTGATGTAAATCATTGATACCATGTAACCCCTGATATGATGTGATGAGATGGGCACTGTCCACCAAACCTACAACCTCAGTCTAATCATGAGAAAAACATCAGACAAACCCACATTGTGGGGCATTCTACAAAATAACTAACCAGTCTCTTCCAAAGTGTCAAGGTCATGAAAAACAGTGGGAAACAAAACAGTCTGGGAAACAAAAAAGAGACTAAGGAGACATGATGACTAAATGCGGTGGATCCTAGATTGGATTGTGGAACAAACAAAGGATATTAGTGGAATAGCTGGTGAAGTTCAAATAAAGCCTGGCATATAGTTAATAGCAGTGTACAAATGTTGATTTCTTTTTTTGACATATGTATGAGGGTAATGAAGGTGTTAACGTTAAGAAAAACTGGGTAAGAGATATAAGAGGATTCTGAATTGTCTTTTCAAGTCTTCAGCAAATCTAAAATTATTCTAAAATAAAATTTATTAAAAAAAAAAAAAGACTTACAGGTCTGAAGCCTGTCTAACCTTTAATAAGGATTCTGATGTTAAAGAGGTCTGCACAGAAGGAAAAAAAAGCTCTCCAGTTCATTTTATGCAGCTTGTAAAAACGTTGGGTCCATGAAGTGAGGTTTTCTCTAAAACTTCTATACAGAACACAAACCCTCAGAAGCAAAAAAAAATGCTCCCGCTTGGTAGAAGACAGAAGATAGGGACACTTCTCTGTTTCTGCTTGGTTTGAGGTAGGAAAGAAAATCCACCGGGAAATTAAATTCTAGCCTTAAGCATCATACTAGTTTGGAGTTTGAAATTTTAGTGTCTGTAGAGTGATGGAACTCTCACATTAAGAAATTAACATGAAATTTCATTTTTGATCACCTAACGAAGTTTCTTTTAAAAACTAAGTTTTAAAGAACACAAGATTATAGCTAGAAAGTTCTTTTAATTCTCTTATTAAACAAATACTACTTTTATTCTGAAATTCTTGTATTCTTGTATTAAACTTAAGGTATGCTTTTATTTCTGTAATTTACTCATTATAATACATTTTTTAAAACAATCTGCTCTGTCTGTATAGGGAAAGATGTAGTAAATACTGGGTACAGAATGGCCATAAGGTTTGGAAATGTTGGCAAATATACATAATTTTTAACATTACATTACAATACATGATAGGTCATGGATGTTACATGATATATTCAGTGCATTGTTTGTTCCTCATCAGCAGTGCATGGTTCAGTGCACTGTGTCAAACAGCAAAGAGCAGCGTGAATTACTGCAGCATTTTCAGAAATCCCTGCACATCTATGATATGTTGTCTCCAATGATTTATGCCAGTTATTACTGAATAAACCTGTGTTTATAGCATACCCCAGAGTAAGTAATTAAGCAGACAAAAATCCAAAATATGTATTTCAGATTTTGTGGCCACTCTGTCAAATTGTTTTGCTTGTTGATAATCCTTAGTATTTAAGAATACCTACTGTTTCTGTTGTCCACTATTTTAAAAATATATAATGCATAGAGGTTTTGTAGTCTAATATAATTGCATCATCATATTTTGCTTCAGATTTATTGACTCGGTTGCATTTTATAGTTGGTATCTTTACTTTTCCAGTGTAGAGTTATAAAAATTAGAGATTAAAAAATTGTTTTAAAGATAAGACTATGTTATATCATTTTTAGTGGGAGCATGTGTGGTATATAAAAACATGCATTTTATTTAAAGCTTAATGTAGTTAGGAGCTGAAAACCTACCTTATTTTTAATAACACTAGTACCACTATCTCTAAGGCAAATTCTCATCTTCACAACTCATATCCTCACGAATCTTAAAATTTTGACAGTATGGAAATTAGTTGTACCAAATGCTGCTCAGTAATAATAATTGAAATGGTGAAAACACCATTACTCATCAATATTGATGCAGGTTGCCAAGATTCAGATTCTGGTGTTGGTATTTAATAGTTGTGTGACCATGGGCAAGTTAATTAACCTCATTGTGCCTCAGTTTCCTCATCTGTAAAGTGCTAACAATAGTATATACTTGGTAAGGTTATTGTGACGATTAAAGTAATTAATAGATACAAAGCACTTAGAACAGTACCTGGCACATGATGCTCACTATTTGCTAACCGCTGTCACAGATACACTCCTGTCACTACTCTTATTAGTTTCTTCTTGTGTCATTTTCATGTTTTGTTTTCAATTTAGGTGCTCTGACTTTTACAGTGTAAGAATATGAAATCCTTACAGGAAAATTCCTTTAGGATTTTTGTTTAATTAATTAATTTAATTAATTATATTGCCCTGTGATAAGTATTGATCACTCGGGTGAATGCGTTTACATATAACAGAATAACCTCCTTTAATTCCCCTGTTAAATAAAATGGAAATATTTTTAGAAGCTTTTGTTTAGGATGGGAAGGTAGCTATTGTAGCTCCCTGGTTTATTGCGTTTTTTTGCAAACCTCCTTCTTTAATGCTTTTATCCCACAATTAGCTATAGGTTTTTTGCTTTTCTCCCAAACTAGTGTATATTTGGACTTCTGTAGTGTTTTAGGATCCTTATTTACTAAGGATTCCTGTTCAGAATTCTGAAAATTGGTTAGGTGTGAAGTCTGACAATGTAATTTTTTTTTTAAAAGTATAATTTTACCCCCATAATGTAGTCATATTAGAAGACTAAAATACTTATTTCATGATTTCTAGTTTTGTGCATAACATTTTTTGTACTGCTTTTGGAATTATCCTCAAGGACAAGATCTTATTCACTCTTTATTCATTGATCTTTAAACAACTAGAAACATTTACAGCAAAATTGGGCAAGTTGAGTATTTATTATAAGCTGACTAACTTTTTTTATTCCAAAAATGCATGTGACAATGAAATATTAGGAGTTTTTTAAAAGTTTTTTTTAACAGATTATGAAGGCAGTTCCAAAAGAAAAATTCTAAAGTTTTGTGTATTGGGGGAATAAATATATAACTTTCCAAAGTGACTACTTTGAAAGGACGAATACTTGTATTTATTTATTAAATATTTGTTTGAAAGACTGCCTGCTGTCAGCTTTCATAGATTGACAGTTTAAATAAAATATAGTCACTGCCCTTAGGGATCTTATAGTGCATTAAGGTTTACTATATTTGGGTAATATAGTGTTACTATTTTATAGTACCACTTTTTATATGACAAACAAGCTATGATTTGCTTTTGATAAACATATTTTAAGTATTCCCTCTACTTTTTCATTTTAAAAATATTTTTTTCTTTTAGACTGAAACTATATAAATTTCCTTTTCTAGGAAAGAATACCCACCTCATGTCCAAAAATTTGAAAGTAATCCTGTAAGGTTAAGTCGGCCCCAAGGTGGTGGTAAGTGTGCAGTTTTTTTGTTACACCCGTGAAGGGTTTTGAGTAGTTGTAAGAAAGGTCGAATAGGGGTATGGTACCAGTTTTAGAATAGTCCCAGGTATAATAGAAATATATGGACCCATTTTTTTATAACTGATTTGAGAATTTGTTATAATTGTGACCTGAAATCATTGGGGAATGATTCAAGGAGTGCACATTCAGGTGATTATAGTTGAAAATCTTTTTGATTATATTAGCATTGTTGTTAAACTCAGGATCCAAATATTAACTCTAGATGGGTTATAGCTTCAAAATTGTGTTTTGTTGCACTTTGTTATAATCTTCCATTATGTGATTTTCTTGATTAAAATGGTTTTGATCCTAAAATTTAGAATACATTAGGCACTGAATTAAAAAGAGTCCATACCTGGTAAAACTGTGCTAATAGTAGATGTTGGAAAATTATTGTAAGTAGAAGTTTATATTTGCATTGAAATACTTTTTAATACAGTGATATATTGAGCAAAAATAAAATAAGAGCAGATAGCATTTATGAAAAATGTTTCACCATCAAATTGATGTTCATTATCTAGAATACAGATTCTTAATCTGTGTGTCCATCTTGTTTGTCCCAGGCCTTTGCTCGTTTATTTATTCATTTTTTGACTTTTTAAAAAAATTATAGTTGATTTACAATATTATATTAGTTTCAGGTGTACAGCATTGTGATTCAGTATTTGTACAGGTTATTCTTTATTAAGTTATTACAAGATAATGGCTGTAATTCCCTGTGCTATGGAATATATCCTTGTTGCTTG
The DNA here is from genome assembly GCF_028021215.1 of Eschrichtius robustus. Lineage (NCBI taxonomy): Eukaryota > Metazoa > Chordata > Mammalia > Artiodactyla > Eschrichtiidae > Eschrichtius > Eschrichtius robustus. The sequence continues at coordinate 119,557,914 of NC_090832.1, forward strand.
TATATTTTATGAATAGTAGTTTGTATCTCTTAATCCCATAGGCCTTTGCTTATTTAAATAGCACTAGGGACTCTTATTATCCAAAATCTAATGATTTTAAGCAGCTCCGGTGGGTAAGACTCCACGCTCCCAGTGCAGGGGCCCGGGTTCGATCCCTGGTCACGGAACTAGATCCCACATGCGTGCCACAACTAAAGAGTTTACATGCCACAACTAAGAGTCCACGTGCCGCAACTAAGAAGTCCGCATGCCACAACTAAAGATCCTGCATGCTGCAACTAAGACCCGGCGCTGCATAAATAGATAGATAGATAGATAGATAGATAGATAGATAGATAGATAGATAGGTAGATAGCAGCTAGGTTTTCCTGACTGCCAACAGTTTTTTTTTTCTTCTTTTTTTGAAGCACCTATATTCTTCTTCTAGTTTGGGTGAAAATCTTTTATGCATATATTGAACATATCCTATTTTATAAAGAGAATATTCCAAACTTAGCTTCATCCTTTCTTAACAACTTTGCAGTTATGAATGTGAATTATTATACTTCGCAATGCATAGTTCTGTTCACTGAGTTTATTAGGTGTAGTAATAATGACTAGCCTCTTTAACATTCATACCTTAAACTTTTATTGAATTCTTAATCTGCCCTAGATGCTGAGTCAGATGCTTTACATTCATTATTTGTTTTTATCGTGGCTCCCTACCCAAGATCTCAATAAGCTAAATTCAACTTTACCTACATTTTGTACAGAGGAGGAAATTGAGGCTCGGAGGGATTACACAACTTGCTCAAGGACACAGACTAGTATTGGAATCCGGGTCTATTTAATGCTAAAGGCCATACATTCTCTTAACCACTGTGCTTTACTATTTTCTCCTTAGATCAGAAAGAAACTTACTCCTAATCCTCAGGGAAGAACTGCACAATAGGTACTATTATCATTCCCCTTACACAGATGCATTTCAGTAAGTTAAGTGATTTGGCCCATTATATGGTTTTAGATACCAATCAGCCCCAGACTTTTTTGAAAAAGTTTTTGTGTATTCAATAACATTCATTAAGTAGATAAGAATAACCTTTTTTTAAGAAAAACTTTTTATTTTGAAATCATTTTAGACTACTGAAAAGTTACTAAAATAGGACTCATTTACCCTTTACCCAGCTGCTCCTAATGTTAACATGTTACAATCACGGTACATTTACAAAACTAAGAAATTGGCATCGGTATAACATTCTTAACTAAGCAACAGACCTTGCTCTCATTTCACCAGTTTTTCACTGGTAACTTTTTTCTGTTCTAAGATCTAGTTTGGGATCTTACATTGCATTTGTTTGTCACATCTCCTAAGTTTCCTTGACAATTTTGAAGAGTAATGGACAGTTACTTCATAGAATACCTTTCTGTTTGGAAGTTTGTATGATGTTATCTTATGATTAGATTGAGGCTATGCATTTTTGGCAAGACTTTCATGAAAGTGATGTTGTGTCTTTTTCTACACATTATATCAGGGGTTGTATGATGTTGATTTGTCTTACTGCTGGTGATGTTAAACGTGATATCTTGGTTAGGTGGTTTCTGCTGGGTTTCTCCACTGTAAAATTATTTTTTTTCCCTTTGTACTTAATAAAGATCTTGGGAGAGATACTCTAACACTATGCAGATACCCTCTTTTTCCTCAAAATTGCACCCACTGATTTTGCATCTCTTGGTGGATCTTGCTGGCAACAGTTATTACTTGGTGTTTATCTAATGGTAATTTTCTGTTTTCTTCATTTCTTTTACATTTATTAATTGAAATTCTTTTGTAGGAAAGAGCTGTACCGTCTCCTTTATTTACTTATTCAGTTTATGCCTGTGGACTCATAATAAAGTGTGTGTGTAAATACATACTTACATATGTATATATATATATACACACACACATATATATACACACATATACATATATATAACATATATACGTTATATATATATGTGTATATATCTATATGTGTGTGTGTGTGTGTGTGTGTGTATATATATATATAGGGTTGGCCAAAAAGTTTCTTTGGTTTTTAAGCAAAAATAAAAGACACATTTTTCATTTTCACCAAGAACTTTATTGAACAATTTATTCACCCTTTTGTTCCACTACCTTCTGCCATTTTTCAGGCAACTTCATAATTCCACGTTCCCAAAACTTTTTATCTTTTCGAACAAAGAACTGTACCAGTTGCCTTTTACATTCTTCCAGAGATTGGAAATTTTTTCCATTAAGAGAATCTTGTAGGGCTTCCCTGGTGGTGCAGTGGTTGAGAGTCTGCCTGCCAATGCAGGGGACACGGGTTCGGGCCCTGGTCTGGGAAGATCCCACATGCCGCGGAGCAACTGGGCCCGTGAGCCACAATTACTGAGCCTGCGCGTCTGGAGCCTGTGCTCCGCAACAAGAGAGGCCGCGATAGCGAGAGGCCCGCGCACCGCGATGAAGAGTGGCCCCCACTTGCCGCAACTAGAGAAGGCCCTCGCGCAGAAACGAAGACCCAACACAGCCATAAATAAATAAATAAATTTAAAAAAAAAAAGAGAATTTTGTAAAGGCCGAAATAAATGTAAATACAAAGGTGCAATGTCTGGTGAATACGGCGGATGAATCAGAACTTCCCAGCCAAACTGTAACAGCTTTTGCCTGGTCATCAGAGGAACATGCGATCTTGCGTTATCCTGATGGAAGATGATGCGTTTTCTGTTGAGTAATTCCGGATGCTTGTCGTCGAGTGCTGCTTTCAGTTGGTCTAACTGGGAGCAGTACTTGTTAGAATTAGTCGTTTGGTTTTCCGGAAGGAGCCCATAATAGAGGACTCCCTTCCAATCCCGCCATATACACAACATCACCTTCTTTGGATGAAGACCTGCCTTTGGTGTGGTTGGTGGTGGTTCATTTTGCTTGCCCCACGATCTCTTCCGTTCCACATTAGTGTACAGTATCCACTTTTCATAGCCCGTCACAATTTGTTTTAAAAATGGAACGTTTTCGTTACGTTTCAGAAGAGAGTCATATGCAGAAACATGCTCAAGGTTTCTTCCGTTTAACTTCTGGGGATCCCAAACATCAAAGCAATTATCATAACCAAGCTGGTGCCAGTGATTTTCCACTCTTGATTGGGATACTTTGAGTACGTCGGCTATCTCTCCCGCGTGGCGTAACGTTGCTTGTTCTCAGTGAAGGTCTCGATTTGATCGCCGTCAACGTCAACTGGTCAACCCGACCGTGGAGCATCGTCCGGCGAGAAATCTCCAGCACGAAACTTCGCAAACCGCTTCTGACACATTCAGTCAATCGCAGCACCTTCTCCGTACATTGCACAAATCTTTTTTTTTTGCGTTTCATTTGCGTTTTTAACCTTTCTTGAAATAATAAAGCATAATGTGCCAAAAATGTTGCTTTTTTCTTCCATCTTCAATATTAAAATGGCTACACAAAAATTCACCAGTTTTGATAAGTGTTTTTTTAAATGCACACTGATATAGCAACTGTCACAACAGAATCTAACGAAATTGTTTCAAATGAATTTAAAGACAACTAAGCGCTACTAGAGGAATCGTATGGGGGAAACGAACGAACTTTTTGGCCAACCCAAAATATATGTACACACACATATCATGTGGACAGGTAATATTTGTAAACTTTGGGAAAGGGATATTGGTATACTTAACTTGTAAACTATAGCTGCTTTTGTGTTAGGTAGGTACACGTATACTTGGGTATAGTATGAATGACAGTGCTGTAACAGTATTACATATATTGTTGCACAAAGATTGCATTTTATTTTAGGATTTCCTTTGGAGATAGTTTTTAAAATGGTGAGATTTCAAACCCCAGGATCAGTAGTTACTGGCGTATCACCTGGAATAATTTTCTCCTAAAAAGAAATCACTGTCTTTTTATAGTTCTTAACACTTAAATTAACTTCCTTTATTATTGTTTTTCTCCTTTATTTTGCATTTAAGAGGCACTTAATATGAATTATAGCCATTTATTAGCACTAAGCTAACAAGCATTGATAAGCAGTTCTCTGGGATTAAATTAAAGCTTGTAAACTATTAAGTATAATTTTTGGACAGATCAGATATCCTATTGCTTTTTTGTTTGGTGTTCTTTTTATATTTTTTCTAAGCATGTAAAATAACAACATATAACTATAAATTAAGATCTCTTATTTTTTTCTCTATTCTTTCTTTTGTTTCTTAAACTTCCTTTTTGTTTTCCAGTCTGTTCTTTGTATTCTTTTTTTTTTTTTTTTTTTGTTCTTTGTATTCTTGTCAGAGAATTAATAGACGTTATATACTGTCTCTGAGTGAACATTTAATTGTATTCTTCATGTAATTACATTATGATTTCAACCTAAATCACCTGACTTAGCACTATTGAACTCATGTGCAGAAGAAAAATATCCCCTCACTCTTAACCAGTCAGGGTATCTTCTTCTGGTACCTTAACATATAACTTGCTAGACTTCTATGCATATATACCCTTTTTTTTTTTTTTAATGCGTTTATACTATGTTTACTGTTCTGTAACTTGCTTCTTGACTTTGTTACGTGATTATCCGGTTTCTATACTCTCATTAAAAGACATTGGAATGTCAGAGGAAAACAAGAATGAAAAACACAATTAAAGGAAGTTTAAGAATCAAATAGATGAATTTATATATAGTGGACTTTACAAGTTAATATAGCCAAGTCTCTGTGGTCATTTTTTTCGTGAATGCATAGTGACCCACTATATTTCTGTACCATAATTTAGGTTCTTAATGTTTTGATATTATATATATTATTAATAATTTAGCTCATATTATGTGTTTTATCTACTATTTCCTTAGATCAAATCCCTAGAAATAAAATCATAAGGACGAAGTTTATGCACATTTTAAAGACTTTTGCTGTATTACTGCCAAAATGCTTTCTGTAAAGGGTGTCAGCTCCCAGCAAGCAGGATCTGAGTGTGCCTGTTTTCTCGTATGCTCCTCAGCAACATTAGATATAACCATCCTTCAGGCTTTGCCAGGCTGATAGGGAAGTAGTATTTGGTTTTTTTTTTTAATTTCCTCATTACTGACTGATGAAGCATTTTATGTGTTCAGTGGCCATTTGGATTTCTTCTTTTATTCATGTCTGCCTGTTGTCTCCTTTGCCTGTTTATCACATTTAGCATAGACAAAAGTGATTTTTAAGGAGGTTGTAATGAGAATGTGATATATGACTGCCATTTTATTGTATACTGAAAACCAGTCATAGTAACAGCTACATGATGGAGAAAACCAGCTGTTTTTCTAATTAGTCTTTCTCTTTTGACAGACGATAAAAATAACTTAAAAGCAAATAAATAACCATAATAAAGATAGTTGTTTGTGTTCTAACTATCCTTGAGGTATATAGTTTCCAGCAGATTAGTAATATCACAACTAAATTTTCAAACAAAAAAGTTAAGGGCTGTCCTTGCCCCACCCCACCTCCGACTTCTATTATGAAAATTTTCAAAGATACCAAAAAGTTGAAAGACTTTCACAGTGAATACACATATATCTACTACATAGATTCTACAGTTAACGCTTTTCTATACTTAACTTTATCACATATCCGTGTATCTAATCATCCATTTATGTATAAACTCATCTTACTTTTTTTCCAATGCATTTTCGAGTAAGTTACAGACACCAGTACAGTTTACTCCTAAACACTTCAGCAGGCATATCATTATCTAGAGTTCAATATTTGTTTTAGTTTTCTTTTTCTCTTTTGAAATAAAATTTACATACAATGAAATGCACAAGTCATAAGTGTACAGTAAAATACATTTTGACAAGTACACGTACCTTACTAACCCAAAGCCCTGGGAAGACATAGTACAAATGATATCATCACCGCAGAAAGTTCCCTCATGTTCCTTTCGGGGTACTCCTCATCCCTGCCCCCTCAAAGGTAACTATTTTCATATAAGTGGAATAATACAATGTGTACTCTTTGTTGTAAGTCTTCTTTTCACTCTGCACAGTTTTTTTGAGATTCACCCATGTTGTTGCATGCATTAGTAATTTGTTACTTTAGTGTTCCATTGTCTGGCTGTACCAGTTTGTTTATCATTCTCCTGATGATGGACACCTGAGTTGTTTCCAGGGGTTTTTTTGTTTGTTTGTTTGTTTTAAGATTATAAGTAAAGCTACTATAAATGTTCTTTTTATGGAGGACATTTTTTTTAAAGTTTAGGTTTTAAAATTTATTCTAAAGATCCAACCTATTAATCATTTTTACTTGTCTCATAGCATCTTCCATATTCTTACCTTTTCTGCGTATCTGGAAATAGTGTGATATATTAAAAAGACATTGAGCTAGAAAATCCAGCAGGAAATATCCCAACCTCTTTTTTTCTTCATTGAAGTATATAGTTGATTTACAACTGTTGTGTTAGTGTCTGGTGTACAGCAAAGTGATTCAGTTATAAATATATATTCTTTTTCATATTTTTTTCCATTATAGGTTATTATAAGATACTGAATATAGTTCTCTGTGCCCTGCAGTAGGGCCTTGTCTTGTTGTTTATCTATTTTATATATAGCAGTTTGTATCTGCTAATCCCAAACTCCTAATTTATCCCTTCCCCACTTTCCTCTTTGGTAACCATAAGTTTATTTTCTATGTCTGTGAGTCTGTTTCTGTTTTTTGTTTTGTTTTTTTAATAAGTGCGTTTGTATCATATTTTAGATTCCACATATATAAGTGATATCATATGATATTTGTCTTTTCTTTGTCTTACTTAGTATGATAATCTCTAGGTCCATCCGTGTTACTGCAAATGGGGTTATTTCATTCTTTTTTATGGGGAAGTAGTATTCCATTGTGTATGTGTGTGTGTGTGTGTGTGTATACACACATATCAATCTTCTTTATACATTCATCTGTTGATGGACATTTAGGTTGCTTCCATGTCTTGGCTATTGTAAATAGTGGTGCTGTGAACATTGGGGTGCATGTACCTTTTTGAATGAGAGTTTCCTCTGGATATATGCCCAGGAATGGGATTGCTGGGTCATATGGTAATTCTATTTTTAGTTTTTTAAGGAACCTCCATACTGTTCTCCATCGTGGCTGCACCAATTTATATTCCCACCAACAGTGAAGGAGGGTTCCCTTTTCTCCACACCCTCTCCAGCATTTATTGTTTGTGGACTTTTTAATGATGGCCATTCTGACTGGTGCACAGTGATTCCTCACTGTAGTTTGGATTTGCATTTCTCTGATAATTCATGATGTTGAGCATCTTTTCATGTGCCTATTGGCCATGTGTATATCTTCTTTGGAGAAATGTCTATGTCTTCTGCCTGTTTTTTGATTGGATTGTTTGGTTTTTTTCGTTATTGAGTCATATGCGCTGTTTGTATAGTTTGGAAATTAAGCCCTTGTCGGTCGCATCATTTGAAAATATTTTCTCCCAGTCCATAGGTTGTCTTTTTGTTTTGTTGATGGTTTCCTTTGCTGTGCAAAAGCTTATAAGTTTGATTAGGTCCCATTTGTTTCTCTTTGCTTTTACTTCTATTGCCTTGGGAGACTGACCTAAGAAAACATTGGTACTATTTATGTCAGAGAATGCTTTGCCTGTGTTCTCTGCCAGGAGCTTCATGGTGTCTCGTGTTAATCTTGGTGTTTGTTTTGTGTGGTCTTGGGTAAACACTCAGTATTCACCTTCTCATCCCCAGAAGGGGGCATTCAGTGAAAGCAAGAGTGTCACATAGGTTTCATCTCAAGTACCTCCCTGGAGTACTTTGCTGAGGGTTTGGCACAGTTTAGCAAAAATGACTTCCATGATCAGTTAGCTGCTAAAACTTCCATGAGCCTCTTGTTAGGCATTTGCCATTCCTGGACCAGTCAAGTTTTAAATCTTTTGCCATATTATGTTTCTGGCTATAATTTGAAGCTAGTTAATTTTCACATGAATTGTCATAATCTTCTCAAATGTTTTTCTCTTTCCATGGAAGATAGAATCCCAAAGGAATTTCTTAATCCTGACATTGGCATTAACTTATTTATGCTTATTGTCTCTTTGTAGATCTACTCTAGTTTCCCATACACTGTCAGTCATTTGCCATACTTCCACATCATGTTGGTTTCAGAAGTTTCATCTTAAAACGTCTAATTAGTGTCATTCTTTGCATTTTCTTTTTTTTTTTTTTTTGGTAAGGACCTCAGTAGAAATTCATTACTTCACATTCACCAGAGACTTCACATAGGAGAGAAGCCTTTTAAGTGTGATCAGTGTGGTAAGAGTTTTAGTCGGAGTTCAGTACTTATGTTCATCAGAGAGCCCACACTGGAGAAAAACCATATAAGTGTGATGAGTGTGGTAAGGGCTTCTTCAGTCAGAGTTCAAATCTTCGAATTCATCAGTTAGTCCACGTGGGAGAAAAGTCCTATAAATGTGATGACTGTGGTAAGGGCTTTACCCAGCACTCAAATCTTCAAATCCATTAGAGGGTGCATACAGGAGAGAAGCCTTAACAAATGTTACGACTGTGGGAAGGACTTTAGTCACAGCTCAGATCTTCACATTCGTCAGAGGGTCCATACGGGGGAGAAGCCCTATACTTGTCATGAATGTGGGAAGGGCTTCAGCAAGAGTCCCAAACTTCACACTCACCAAAGAGTACATACTACAGAGAAACCCTATAAATGTGAACAGTGTGGGAAGGGCTTCAGTCAGCGTTCCCATCTTCTCATTCATCAGAGAGTCCATACAGGAGAAAAATCTTTTGTTTCTCTTTGGTTATCCTCTCCTCTCTACAGATTGACCTCCTGTTTACTCACTCTGTGCATGCTTATAATATTCTTTGCATTTTCTGTCTCTTTCCTTTAGTTCCTTATAGATAATCTTGATTTAGGGGGTCAAGAATTTAAAATCGTTTTTCTCTATTATCTTTTTTTTTTTTCCTTTTTTGGTGCCAAGATTTATTTTCTTAAAAATCTAAAAACCTCTTAAAATCATTTTGTAATAACACAGTGATACAGAAGAGTTTCCATATTACAGATGTAAATTCAATGAAGAAGGGTATACTAGTATATATAAACTGTTGTAAAATAAGCTTTGGGGGAGCATATGAACATTAGGTGTTCAGTGTGAACATTTTATATTTTCAGGTGAGGTGCAGGTGCAGAAATCTGAGATTACTGATTGCTAGAACGTTATTTAATTGAGCCCACGAAATGATTACAGGGTTGGGATTTTTAGGCCATAAATGAGGATTAAGTACAACGTTGAAGGCAGTATTTAAAATGCCATCTTAGGGGGTATAAGCCTTTAAGTTGGGAAAGCAATTTCCTTTTTACCTGATTTCTCAAAATTAATTTCTCCAAAATTAATTTTCTCCAAGTAATTAGTGAGCCAATTCATAGTATTAGCTTATTTAACATTAGCTCTTTGGGTGCTTTGTATATTGGTTCTGTGGTTTTTTTCGGTCTTTTGTTTGTTTGTTTGTTTTGTTATCTATTTTGTGTATAGTAGGGTATACTTATCAGTCTCAGTCTCCCAATTTAACCCTCCCCCTGCCCCCCTAGTAACCATAAGATTGTTTTCTATATCTGTGACTCTATTTCTGTTTTGTAAATAAGTTCATCTGTACCATCTTTAGATTCCACATATAAGCGTTATCATATGATATTTGTCTTTCTATGTCTGACTTACTTCACTCAATATGACAATCTCTAGGTCCATCCATGTTGCTGCAAATAACATTATTTCATTCTTTTTTATGGCTGAGTAATATTCCATTGTATATATGTACCACATCTCCTTTATCCGTTCATCTGTTGATAGACACTTAGGTTGCTTCCATGTCTTGGCTGTTGTAAATAGTGCTGCTGTCAACATTGGAGTGCCTGTCTCTATACATAGAAAATCCTAAAGATGCTACAAAAAACTACTAGAGCTCATTAATGAATTTGGTTAAGTTGCAGGATACAAAATTAATACACAGAAGTCTGTTGCATTTCTATACACTAACAATGAAAGAACAGAAAGAGAAAGTAAAGAAACAATCTCATTTACCATTGCATCAAAAAGAATAAAATACCTAGGAATAAACCTATCTAAGGAGACAAAAGGCCTGTACTCCAAAAACTATAAGACGCTGATGAAAGAAATCGAAGATGACACAAACAGATGGAAAGATATACCATGTTCTTGGAACATGGTATTTACAATAGCCAGGACATGGAAGCAACCTAAATGTCCATTGAGAGAGGACTAGATAAAGAAGATGTGGTACATATAAACAACGATATGTCTCTACATCGCTTTCCTGCGAGACCCTACTCAGAGACTGACACTTTAAAAACTCTTTATCATTTCAGTCCTGATCATACACTCACACTCTTCTCTCCACTGCAGCTGTCTCATCATGTCTATGTCACATTTTCTCTACCTCTGAACACAATTAACAAGGGGAGAAACAAGGGGTCCAAGCCTTGAGAGAAACTGAAAATTTTTATTGATAATAGAGAAAAACGTTGTTTATATTCATTAATCCAGTAAACATTTTTTGAGCCCCTGCCTTGTGCAGTTTCTAAACTCTGAGAAAACAGGTGACTAAAACATGATTTCTGCTTTTCCAGAGCTGACAGTATAATGGGAGGAAACAGATCAGTGCAAATAAGTAGCTTAAAATAAAATGAGTACTAATAGAAGTATGGATAAAGTGCTGTGGAAGCTCTGAGTATTTGCTTCATCATGCTTAGTGTGGGATAGAGGTAGCTTCTTAACAAAGAATAGTTTGAATTTACTAGATAAATAGGGAGGGCTTTGCTTGTGAAGAGAACAGCATATATATAAGAGGGTGAAAGAGAAAACATCCTGGAGAAATGCACTTATTTGAGGTATAGTTTTTTTGGAATTAAGACTGGAACATCAGTACAGCCTTCTGCTTGGCAAGATACGGGGTTTAGACTTTTTTCCTTAGCCAATGGAATCATTGAAAGATTTTAAGCATTAGAATGGTAGAATCATATTTGAAAGATGACCTTGGCAGTAGGGGAGAAGGATTTGCAGCAAACAAAATTGGAGTGAGGGAGATCAATTTAGGTAGGAGTTAAGCATCTGAAATACAGTGGCAGTGGAGTTGGAGAGGAAGGAATGAGTTCAAGAGCTATTAGTAGAATTCACTTGACTGTGAGAAAGGAGACACAAGGACAAGTCAACGCTTACTCAGATTTCTAGCTTTGGTGTCCAGGAAAATAAAGGTGTTCAGACTGGACAATGGATGAGAAGGTGGAGTCACTTAGTGGGACTCTGTGACTGCACTAAACCAGAATAATTGCATGGGTTTCTTAAGACAGTATTGTATACCAAGCTCAGAGAGATAATGCTAATTTTTATGTGTAGATAATCTCCTTATTTTAAAAAAATCAGAAGATAAGAGGATGTAAAAGATAGGAAAACGGAAGTATTTAACAAACTTGGAATTATGCAGGTACAGCATTTTAGTTTGTAGATTCATTAACTTTTGTTTTAGAAACATGTGTTCAGTTTTCTTTGCTGATGAAGTCAGATTGTAATAAATTTTAAATTGTTCTGTTTGGAGTTCGTTAAATCATTTAAAAATTCGAATTATGAATTAATTAGAAATGAAAATGATTGAATTTACATTGAAAAATAATGAAGAAAATTCTCTTTTGTGTGTCTTGAATTTAAAAAACCATTAAATTGAGAATTAGTTTAGTTTCCTTTATCTAAGCAGTTGTACCCAATGTTTGAATTCAGATTTTTCTCATTACCAATCTAAGAAGAGTAACCAACTTAGGGGGAAAAAAAAATGTGTGTGTGTGTGTGTGTGTGTGTGTGTGTGTGAGAGAGAGAGAGAGAGATTCAGTGTAGGAAGTGCTCTTCTGCCTTAGTTGCACAGAATAAGCTGAAGAGAATATTGGTACACTTGATGAAAATGGTCCACAGTTTGGGAGGTGGGAGAGAGATCCTGGTAAAGAATAGACAAGAGCAACCAGGAGATGGCCACTGGCTCTGACCTAAAGTTCTGTTTTTCTTTATTGTACATATTGAAACATTAGTTTATTTTAACTAAAACATAGTTTGATAATATAAGTTAGTATTTTTTCATAGCAAAAGGTCATGAGGAATTTATAAAGTTTAATTTCAGTACTTTTTTTTCCCCTTCCTTTAGATCGTATAATGAAAAAAACAGAAGAGTCTGAATCACACCCGGAATCTGAAATTAAAAGGAAAGTTGCACAGAAACGTCACAGTAGTACAGATCAGTCTACCCCATATTCTCTGTCTTCTGCTTCCAAAAAATGTTTAACTGATTTAGAGGTGGGTAGAGAAATTATTCTTTGTTGCTAATCAATTGGTATTTTTATTAATATTATTTTTAGTGTTTATTAAATTCTAGGTGAACTTTCGAATAGGACTGGAAGAGAACTAGAAAAGTTATTTAGGCAAACTTTTCTGCCTTCATTAGATCATTTTTCAGTTATCAAAAATCCAGAATATATATCTTTCTGAAAAGAATTTGTGAGTACCTCCCTGCAGCATACTTCAAATGATTGCTCTCAATCAGAAGTTTTTAGAAATAAGTTTAAATTTATAGAAAAAATGATAAGTATCCACATATTCTTCCATTTAATTCCCCAGTTTTCCACATTTGCTTTATTGTTCTCCCTCACTCTGCCTTTCCTTTGTGTGTGTGTGTGTGTGTGTGTGTGTGTGTGTGTGTGTGTGTATTTTTCTGTACCATTTGGGTATAAGTAAGGCAGAATGCCCATTTACTACATAATACTTTAGTGTGTGTTTCCTTAAAAAAAAAAAAAATTCTCCTATATAACCAGAGTACAACTGTCAAAGATTTTTAATTAACATGGATCCAAAATTATCATCTAATCCACAAACTTCATTCAGATTTTCCCTAACCAGTGTCCTTTATGGGAACAGGATCCAGTTCAGGATCATGTACATTTAGTTGTCATGATCTTCAGTCTTCTTTAATCTGGAATCATTCCTTGATATTCCCTTCTCATTAATAACCTTGATATTTGTAAGGAATATAGGCCTCTTACTTTGTACCTCAAGTTGGGTTTGTCTAATGGTTCATCATAATTTATACATTTTTCAAGAATCCTCAGAAGTGATGCTATGAATCTTATTGCATCGTATCAGGAAGTAAAGAATGTTGATTTTCACATTACTCACTTTTATCTTAAGATGTACTCTTCTAGATTTTTCCAGGTATTTTAGTAGGTATTTTTAATAGATATTTCTATACTCATTTATTTATTTTACTTATTTATTTTTGGCTGCATTGGGACTTTGTTGCCGTGTGTGGGCTTTCTCTAGTTGTGGCGAGTGGGCTTCTCATTGCCGTGGCTTCTCCTGTTGCGGAGCACGGGCTCTAGGCACGCGAGCTTCAGTAGTTGCAGCACGTGGGCTTCAGTAGTTGCAGCACGTGGGCTTCAGTAGTTGTGGCTCGCCAGCTCTAGATCATGGGCTCAGTTGTTGTGGCGCACGGGCTTAGTTGCTCCGCGGCATGTGGAATCTTCCCAGACCAGAGCTTGAACCTGGGTCCCCTGCACTGCAGGCGGATTCTTAACCACTGCGCCACCGGGGAAGTCCCTATACTCATTTATTAATAAGAGTTTTTTCTTATCCCACGTTTACTTATATATTTTTCTATTTTTATCAGCATAGACACATAGATTCTTATTTTATTCAAAACGGTTATACTCCATAACTATCATTTTTCATTTTGATGCTCAAATTGTCCCAGACTTGGCCATGGAAACTTCTTCAAGCTGGCTACTGTTTCTTTTTGACATATTCCCATCATTATTTGAGTACTTACTTTATGGTATAACCAGATGGTCTAGACTTCTTTGTATTTTCTCTGCATCAGCTCTAGAGTCATGCATTTCTCCCAAGGAGCCATTGTTTCTATAAGTGGAGGGAAGGTATTTGGGCAGTAGTTGTGCTCGTTGCTACTAGGTGTCACATTTATAGGCCCTCTCAGTGACTGAACTAGGAAATATTTTGTGTGCGTTTGTGTTAATATTCAGTACTTATTAAAATCTGTGAGTTTACATGGACAATTCCATTTCTAGTCCAACACCACAGTGTTTACTTTAGCCTTCTTGTATGTTGCATGTTTGTAACTCCCTTCTCTGACAGTGAGAAACCTGTCTCCCATCATCTCCAGTGTATTTACTTATTTGCTCCATTGCCTTTTACGTGCCCAGTCCTCTGGCATGCCAGCCTAAGGTCGGCTTGGGACATACTGGCCTCCCCCACAGTGCTTGGCCCACTGCTTGACCCAGGGAAAGGAGGAAAGAGGAAGAAAGCCCCTTCCCAGGCACATCATCCTTCCTCCATTAGGCATGCAAGCTAAAAACCTCAGAATTTTTTTTTTAACATCTAATATATATTTTCTTTCTTTTTATCTTTACTCCCATGCCACTTATTCTTTTCTTAGTGGAGATAAAGAATAGATTGTAGCCATCCTCTATGTAACTTTAAATTCTTGAATAAGATTAGTGGTTTTTCTTTCCATGTGTAGTCTGTGAAATTTCACACTATGTACTGCTTGTAAGAAAACAAGGTCTTTGGTATTTAATGAGATTATAAAAAGTTCAGACTATTTACACAGTGTGACATTACCTCAGTGGTGTCTCATCAAAGGCAGGCTCTTTCTTATTAAGTATAGTTGGTTATTATTAATGTGTAGAGACTGGCAGATACTATGTGATATGTAATTTGGATTTATTTTATTTTGTAAGTCTTCCACTGACCAAAAGGGGGGAAATGACACTTTAATTAATCTTTGTTTCCCAAAAGAAATTATACTCAACATACAATTGTTAGGAAAATTTACTACTTTACTAAAAGTAATTGAGCATTGTTGAGATTCTAGTTTTTAGGTCACTAGGTTGATAAAATTCTTAATCTCTAGTTTTTATCATGAAAAATTTAACATCATGTTTGGTTCAGCTGATCTGCATTTTATTCCTAATTGTTGCAAACGGTTCTAAGATATGTGTTTCTTAGCTGATGGAAGGCATATGATAATAGCTCATGATATATTTCCTTCTATATTTTAATATTAAAAATTTTAATAGCAGAGAAGTGCTTTTTCTGTTTCTGTATCAATTTTATAATTGATATAAAATTTATCAATTTTATAAAAGAAAATATGTGAAAGTATTGCTTTTCCATGGGGTTCTTTTTACTGAAAAATGTCCTTTATTATAGACAGTAAAGTATTGGAGACAGTCTGAACCCAGCTTGATCATATCCTCGATTCTTAAAAGGCAGAGTTAGCTCGTATATAGCTGATTCCCACTGTGGCAAATGGGGGTCTAGCTCCCACATAAATGAACATATTTAAACTTTTAAACTGTACCACGATGTTTTTTAAACCTAGCTAGAGGTGGAAATATGTCTATGCTCATCATGAAAATAATGGGGTTTAGATATTTTTTTAGAGGATTAGAGGGTAGTATTTAGATAGGGACTGCTCTGTTGTTTATGGGTTTCCCTTTCTGGTACAGTAGGACGTGGTCAGCCATTTGCATTATTTGTATATTTATTTTCCTTCTTATAGACATAAGTGCTACAGAACCTTGTTCACATAAATAGGTACATGAGTATGGAAAGAGTTTTTTACAGTAATATCACCAAATACCTTGAACTCCTTCTACGTTATATGCTTCAAAATTACATGACACTCTACTGTCAAAAAACATTTTTTAATGATATCACAATTGTAAGAGGCCTAGATTAGGCCTTCCTTAAAATATTTTTGAAGTACTATCTTAGAAGTAAATTATCTTGTAAAAGTTTTTGTTAATCAGAACTTAGAATTGATTCATTTTTCCAACATTTGAAATTATCCTTCTGCTTGGTTCGGTGATTTTTATACCCCAAGGCAGTGCACCCTTGTAATATTTCAAATGGAAGATAGGTTTAGTGTTCTTTTTTTTTTTTTGCTTTTAAGTATGAGAAGAACAATTGTGGCAGGTGATGCTTTGACATGAGAAGCATAATCAAATCAGTTTTTGGAAAGGTTACATGTGTGAATTGAGGATCTAGATGCTGATTCCTTTGAGATTATATATGTCCTGTATGCCTTAGAAAATCTTTATGTAACCCTTGAGGAATATACATAGTCCAGTTTGAAGACTGCTGGACTAGAAGGTTTGAAAATTCCTTCCAGCATATTCTGATGCTAAATCTCAGGCAGCATTCAGGGTTTTGTGGTGGCCATAGTGAGGATGATGGCAAGTGGGAGATTTAATTTTGAGATTACTGCTGTTGTTGTTCCATGATGTTGAAATAAAATGCCAAAGTCTTTCATTTCTTTCCTTATTTTTTATTTTTTGGAATTTAAGGTTTCTAAACAGTGTGGATATTGTCCAAAATGTGGAAAAGAAAAAGAAAATCAGACCAAATGCCAAAGTTGTGGTATTCCTTTTCCTAAGGATTTGCAAAGAAATAGCAGACAAGCTGTAACTTTGAATGAACCTACTGGATTATTAAGAACATCAATTCATCAGAATTCTGGAGGACGGAAGTCACAAAACACAGCATTACCAGCCAAGAAGTTTTATGGCAACAGTGTGGGGAAGGTTCCAATTGATATTATTGTGAATTGTGATGATAGTGGACAGAATTATTTACAGACTAATGGGAAAGTCATTTTACCTAAGACAGAAGTAGCCAAAATCACAAACCCGAAAGAAAGGAAAACAAGCCTGTCAGACCTAAATGATCCAAGTAAGTATTTGACTCCCTTTAGTATTGCTGTTATCAGCCCGTTATTTTTCACATATATTTTTAATGTGAGCATGAGCATATTTCAGAAGTGTTATTTTAAAAGGTATCTTCTTGTGTCAGTTATGTGACATGGTTTTTGGGTAGATTACTAAAACTGTCCATGGAGTTGGAAAATATAACTGACTTTGTTCTTATCCCATCCATCTTAAATAGTTTAAAAAAAAAAAAAAGGCACAGACCTTGGCCCTAGTCTTAGGTCAAGTGCCAGTTATGCCCCATTTTGTAAGTTTGACCTGCTTAATTTAATCTCTCTGATCTGTAAGTGGATATATTTCCTGCCTGATAGGGTTCTTGAGGGAGTAAATTTAAAAATAACATGAAGTGCCTAGCATGGCTCAGTAGAGCCTTTGACAAAAGAAAGGACTCTGAAAATTCGTTCCTGTACTATTTTTGTTCATCGCCTAAATCTTTTTTTCCTATCTTTAGTCACGTGTACGTACGTGTATGTATATGAAATGCAGTCCTTTTTGTAACAAATGGCACAAGAGTGGAAACAATCATGAACTGGTTGAATCAACTATAGTGTACATAGCTGTACAAGGGGAAAGAAAGATCTCATTTAATATTGTGTAGAGTGATTTCCAAGATCTGTAATCAAGTGAATAAAGCAAGGTGCAGGTCAGAGCTTATAGTATGCTACTCTTTATTTATGAAGGGTGGGAGAATATAGGTTTTGTTTTTTTTTTAATGAAAAGATATATCAAAAGCTAATTTTAAAAAGAAGTTAGTCGGAAGGGTAGGAAACAGTGTAGGAGTTAGGGATAGATGCTAGATTTCTCCAAATATACCTTGTTTTATAGATTTGACTTTGGAACCATGTAAATGTTTTACATGATTATAAAAGAAAATTAAGTCGGAGATTTAAAACAATAAAATCAAAAACAAAATGAAACAAATGAACTTAATTATGTATCTAGTTGGTGGCTTGAACACACAGAATTATTTCAAGTTAATTTACATTAAATTAATATTGTGGCTATACATCCCTAATGTTCAAACAGAACTCCAAAGAAATCCTGACTGTATTCAGTAACATTATTATTAATAATATTACTATTGCTATTTTTAAACACATACTGATAAAACAAACAAGCAACTATGTCATTGTCTCCAGAAACCAAGATTTTCAGTGTTACAGAAAAGGGATACAAAAGCAAAATCAAAGAAGTAAAAATAACTGTAACTTTAAATTTGAATTGGAGATAATACTGGAACTTATTATATATTTTCTATTAAATAGAAAATATTTTTTAGTTTTACCCGTAAAAAAATGCCTAGAAACAGTAAGCGACCCTTGTATAGAAACAAGCAACCCTAGTTCCCATATTTGTGTTTTTGAATACCATTTTCCACTAAAAATAATCAGAGCTTCTCAGAGAAATGGCTGACTCCAAGTGTGGAGCACAGGTGTATGAGATAAATCTCAATCATCGAGTCATATCAGAAAGCATAGAAACAGTCACAATCAACTGTGGTCATGTCAAAAGCACACAGGAGCCAAAATGAAAGGGCTCCCACTGACCAAGAATGAGACTGCTTGGATCACAAAAGAAATCATAACTACTATGTATTGAAATATGTCGAATTTATCAAAATTAGTTCATAATGATATCCCCCTACTCCCTCACAAAGAAAAAAGCTCCCCATTTGGTTACCTTATAAAAGGGATACAATGAAGAATTTTTTCAACCTCAGAAACATGTCAAATTCTATCTTAATTCAATTCAGTGTAAAAACCTTAACCCATACCAGTACATTAGCTTATTTTCCAAAAGAGCTTTGTTTGAAAAGGAATTACTGTATGACAGCTGTCCAGCCAGTACTCTGTTATGATGTTATGAGGATGCTGATATTTTAATATTTTATGATACATTTTAGTGCTATACCAATGCAATATTAAATGTTAATATCATTTGAATCTTTACTAATGGTGAGGTTTTTACATTTTAATGTAAGGTATAAATAAAACTCTTAACTTATTAGGCAGTTCCTGGGTATTATTCTGAGCCAAACCTTATACTGGAAACTCAGTGTCCTGAGGAGATTTCCAGGATGAGGGGAACTGAAGTTAGTAAGGCTAAGTTGATAAGTAAAAAAACAAAATAAATCCATGTGGTTCTTAGGTGCCTTAAACGGTTTACTATTTAGAGCTTAATCTAGAACTATATCAACTGTGAATTAAAACCATAAAGCTTAAATTTGCTTCCCTCCCCTGCTCAAAAAAATAAAAACTGTATTTCTCATTAAAGTATATGAAAAAATATCTTCTGTTTTAAGATATTTATTACATGCTTATTGGCCCTACGTTGTGATAAAAGCTTACATACCAACCAATTTAATTTGGTTTTTACAATCCTGTGAAGTAGTTACTAATGTAACCCTATTTTATAAATGAGGCAACCTAGGCTTAAGCCTAGTCTGAAGGCTTCTCAATATTATATACATACGGGCTGTTGGAGTGTAGATTTTAAAAAACAGATTTTTCTGGTTGCAAAGTCTCTTTATGTACTTTATCATTCTTAAATTTGTATTCCTATTAAAATAGTTTATTATTATGAAGCTTTTATTCTGTCTTTGGTGGTCAAATAATAAATAAAATGTACAATGTCTCAAGTAGTGATAAACTCTATGTGGAAAAGTGAAGCAGTTCCAGGAAATAAGAGAGTGACAAGTGTCACAATGAAGAAGCTTGCAATTTTAGATAGGTGGTGGAATTTTAGATAGGTAGGTGAAAAAGTTACCTGGTGAAGTAACTTTTCAACATTGCCTAGAATGAAGTGAGGAGGAAGATAGGCTGATTTCTATGGAACAAGTTTGTAATGTAAATGCAAAGACCTTATTATTAGTCAGCTTGGGTTGCCATAACAGAATACTATAGACTGAGCGGGCTTAAAAAACAGAGATTTATTGTCTCACAGTTCTGGATGCTGCAACTCCAAGATTAAGGTGCCATCAGGTGAGGCCTCTCTTCCAGGCTTGCAGATTGCCACCTTCTTGCTGTGTATTTACATGGCCTTTCTTTTGTGCTTGCGCAGAGAGGGAGAGTGAGATTTCTGTCATCTCTTTTTCCTATTTCACCAGTCCTTTCAAATTAAGGCCTCACCTTTATGACCTCATTTAACCTTTATTACCTCTTTATAGGCCCTATCTCCAAATATAGTCGCATTGGGGATTGGGGCTTCAACATACGAATTTTGAAGGGACAGAATTTAGTCCGTAGCAGACCCTGATACAGAATCTTACGTATATTCATATAGAATATATTCCATGTTTTATATAGGATCAAAGCAGCTATGAAAACAGCTCTTTAACTGTTGTCATCTTTGCATACTCTCTCCCCATTTACTTTACAGTTATGGTGACATTGAACACAACCCTCTATTTTAAGTTAATAAAACAAGAGCTATGTGGTACAGTTCTTTCTGTTGCAGTATTGGGGCTTTAAAATAAGTTTTTGATAGAGTAGCTATAGAAGTTTTAATGTTTCTGAAGCACAATAAAAGTTACTGTAGGTTGAACACTAGGCTTACCGTTTAATATGTATTTCTGCTTAGCTTTTCATAAACAACATTAGCAGTTCATGGACTTTTTTAAAGCTTACATATGACAGGCGCTATGCTATAAACCTTTTACATATTAAATCATTTGTTCTTAAGACAGCCCTTTGAAATAGGACTTTATTGTCCCCAGTATCACAGAGGAGAACTGAGGCAAATAGCTAGTAAGTGGCAAGACCCTAGTTTTCAAGTGTGTGTAAATCGGCTTGGACCTTCTAATCTGGCCTGTTAGATTTTGTGTTAATAAAATACCAGTTCTGAAAAAGATCAACTTTAGCATTTGCTCCTGAGACTGGATAGCAAAATAAAAAAGATGAATGGTGTGATGCTAGGGGTGATGCCTCTCTGGGACTTGTATGTGACTCAAAAAATATTAACTAAGCATTTATGTGTATGATACGGAAAAAGAAAATTGCTCGTACAGGTTTATACATTGTTCAATACATGACTTTCTTTGCCAAGCAGTTTTAGATGCTGGGAATATAGCAGTAAGCAAGGCAATATTTTTGCTCTTTTACAGTTTATATTAGTGGGGAGAGGCAAATGAGCAAGTAAACATCCACAACAAAAGACAACAGAAATTTAAATTAGTTGATGTGAATAAGTACCTGTGTGCTACTTTAGATTGGGTGGTCGATGAAAAAGTGATATTTAAGCTAATATTTGATGACCAAAATGCAAAAAAGTGTTAGGGGAATTACAGTCAGACAGGAACAAGCTGGTGGTGGTGTTTGAGGAACAGAAGAAATGCCGGTATACCTGGAACATAAAGAGGGAAAAATGGAGTAGTATGAGAAAGTAGGGTAGGGCCAGATTACGTAAATTTATGAACCAGGGTAAGGAGTTAGGATTTGACTCAAGTGCAGCATGCTGGCTCTGTGCAATTACGATATAGAGATGAGTTTGATAAGATTCAATAATGAGTACATGGTAGAAGAGCAAATTACCTTAATATAATGTCTTGCCCACGTTCATTTACTAAACAAGATTTATTGAGCATTAGGCACTGGTCCAAGTTCTCCCAAAGACCAGTTGTGATGTTAGTGATTCCTTGTGTGAGATAAAATTATTTGGTCACGTGCAATTTTACACACATTTAAAATGCGTGCTATTTTATGAATAATTGATATGCAGATTATCTTCATACCTAAGACTTTCTGGAACTCTGAAATAAACCTACTGATAAACATTTAATTTTTGTTGTAACTTGTGTATGTTTCCGTGTGGGTGATTGTGATGGACTATAGAATCAATTTTACATTTGTATGTTGTTTAAAAAAATGTCAGTCAGTTCTAATTGTTCTCCAAATTTAACTTTTCATCAGATAGAATGAATTATATCTTCATTTTTATTAATCTCAGATCTGGAGGAGATCGAAAGCAAATTTGGTATATTTCCCACTTTGTTCATGTATTTACATTTTTAACTGACAGGAGTGAAATAGCTGAAGTATTTAACATTTTCTTTGTAGTCATTTTGTCCAGTGATGATGATGATGATGATGATGACGGTGAGAGGACTAACAGAAGAGAAAGCATCTCTCCTCAACCTGCTGATTCAGCATGTTCGTCCCCAGCACCATCCACTGGAAAAGTAGAAGCAGCACTAAATGAAAACACCTGTAGAGTAGAGCATGAACTAAGACGCATTCCAGCACGTTCAGAATTAAATACAGTTACCTTGCCAAGAAAAGCAAGAATGAGAGACCAGGTACTTTTCACATTTATTGACATTTATTCAGATTAAGTCTTCTTTGGTATGTAAATATTTGGGGGGGAGGACAATTTGGCAGTATCTTGGGAGAAGAATGAATTAGTCATGAAGTAGGACTTAAAATAACACTTGGAAGATTATTTGAAAGAACATTAAAACATATACAAAAATAAATTTCAATTAAAGGCTTAAAGTGTAAAAAGTTCAACAAGAAACAACATCAACCTTATAGTAAGTGAAATATAAGTGTAAATATACTTGTATAATCCAGTGGGCAGGAAAAGGTCATTTTAACTTGCGTGTATTTTACCGTAACATTGTGGTTTTACTATATTTTATTTTATATTTTACTGTATAAAATTTTTAAAATATTCAGATAGCAAAGGATAACAGAAATTATGTCAATAGACAGTAGATCTAGAAAGGGATATTTGTAATAATGCAGGTAACATACACTAGTATCTATAATAGACGAAGGGACAGAATTTAGTCCTCTTTTAAAAATTAGAGGAAAAAAGAAAATAAAAGAAGATAGGAATAAATAAGAAGAGAAAATTCAGGTAATAAACTTTTATAGAGAAAGTACATATTAAAGAAAATGAAATATAACCATGTACTTAACAGACTTTCAAAATTAATGCAAAATCGATTAATATGTACCACTGGCAAGAATCCAAGGCAAAGGGTACTTTCCTTATATGCTGATGAAAAAAAAGTAAGTTGTTATGGCCTTTTGGGAAAGCAGTGTAAAACATCTACTAAAATATTTAAAAGGTATACTGAATGACCAAGTAATTCATTCCCTAGACTCAATCTCAAAGAAATCCTCTACCTCCGGTGCTTAGACTGTATGTATAAATATGATTATTAGCAAACATAATCATTGCCCATTAATATAGAAATGGCTGAAGAAACTATGGTACATCTATACCATGGACAGTTATGCAGCCACTGACAATAAAAATCAGAGCTATATCAATGACTTTTAGGATTTCTACATGGCCCTGCTTAGTGAGAATACCAAGATGCAGAAATATGTGCATATTTTCTTATTTTTGTAAAAAGAACTTTAAAAAACTTGTATGTTAAAAAATTATATGTGTATGTACATATGTCAGGAATTCTAGAAGTTATAGATAAAAATATGGAACCATACATATTTGATGAAGATGGGAACTGTTAAGAAATGAAAAACAAAAAGTAACTATAATAAAATACAGTTAAAATTATAGAAAAATTATAGAAAAAATATAGATTGATAGTTTTAATATAATCTTGGGGAATGCCTTTCCAAACATTTCAGTACAAGCAAAAATAATAAATGAAGAGATGAATATATTTGATTAAATGGAAAGTACAGAACAGTGAACCAAAACACCATCCACAGAATTTGATAGGTAATGCAAATGGGAAAAAATAGTGAAGTATGTGACAAAGTATGAGTTGGTCCTTTATATATTTTTAATTTCTTAAAAATCAAGAAATAGAAGCAAACCATAGAAAAATGAGTAAAGGGTATGAATAGAGTTTTTTTTTTTTTTTTTAAGTAAAGTACTAAAAAAGAAATTAAAGTAAAATATATTTTAAGTGATAGATGGCTGAAAATTTTAAACTATAGTAGTATTTCTTCTTGGCTAGTGTTTGGAGGAATGGAATATTGGCTGTGTAAACTGGTATAACTATGCTGGCGGGCAATTTGGTGATAATCGTATCTTCCAGGATTTAGCTGCAAAACTGCTTGCCAGAGAATATTGTGTCATGGGGAAATGTCGGAAAGAACTCAGATGTCCAGCATAGGAGGGCTCAGTTAAATAAACGTGGATTTCCATGAATTTGTGAACAGTTTTTACACTGACACACTGAATAGTACGGGTTCCTCTGTGCCAGTTTACAGGCCCCTTGGGAGGATGTGGACCGCCCAAGTTCTAGACTCAGTCTCTCCACCATGGATTCAGCTGGAGCAGCTCTTAAATTATCTAACTTATTATTGAGCTAAATAACGTCTCATTTGAAGAAATAATTCTAAAGCTAAAAAAAGTTTTTAAACCACTCTAATAGGTTTCTGTTAATAACCTGGGAAAATATTCATGATAAATCTGTTAATAAGCCTGAAAAAGCAATTTACAGAAATAAATATGTGTGTGTGTATCACATTTTGTTTTAATACATATTTTTTCCTGTGACATAGATCACAGAAATGTCTCTAGAGGGATAATGGGAATAGTGACTGCTTCTGTGCAGTGGACATTTTTTTTTCCTTTTGTTTTTTAATCAAGATCATGTTTTATTCTTGTGATGATAATAAGGTTTTTAACATAATAACTTTACTTTTAATTACATTTAATTTAAAGTATACTTATATAAAATACATTTTTATATTATGATTAATTTGCATTTGAGAGTGACTGTGAAATCTTAATTTAACAGATCAAGTCATTTAACACTTTTTAATATATAAAGAAGCATCATTTTATAATGTAAATAACCATTTTCCTAAATTATATGTTTTCTAAAGAGCTGCTAATTTAATCCAAATACTACAACCACTACCACTATTACTAGCTAACTTTTATCCAGCATTTTACTGTGCATGAAGCACAGTGCTAAGCTGCTTATATGCATTAGTTCATTTGAGTAAATACTCTTACATTTTAGCTTAGGAAACCAAAACTTTAGTAGGAGTTATTAAGTTTTACAAGACCAGATCATTAAAAGGTAGTATAGCTGTGCTTTGAACCCAGGCTGTCTGATTCCCAGAGTACCATTTCTCACTGCTGTGCTGTTACTGGCGTTTCAATTAATAGCCAGATAAAGTATAGCAAGATAAAATAGGAAGGGTTTACTGTTATTGTTGTAAAATCAATAAATATTTACTTCATCTAACACTGTTGAAATAAAATCAATCTTATGTCTTGATAATTATATTTCTTTTTTAAAAAATATTTATTTTTGGCTGTGTTGGGTCTTTGTTGCCGTGCGTGGGCTTTCTCTAGTTGTGGCGAGCAGGGGCTACCCTTCGTTAACAGTGTGTGGGCATCTCATTGCGGTGGCTTCTCTTGTTGTGGAGCACGGGCTCTAGGCGCACGGGCTTCAGTAGTTGCAGCACATGGGCTCAGTAGTTGCGCCTCGTGGGCTCAAAAGCGCAGGCTCAGTAGTTGTGACGCACGGGCTTAGTTGCTCTGCGGCATGTGGGATATTCCCGGACCAGGGTTTGAACCCATGTCCCCTGCGTTGGCAGGAGGATTCTTAACCACTTTGCCACCAGGGAAGTCCCAATAATTATGTTTCTTATGTTGGGTCTTCTTTGAATATGTCTACTTAATTTGCAGCCTTGTTTTAGTAACTTACTAAGTGAAAATTTTTTTTTCCTTTTTCAGTTTGGTAATTCTATTATCAACATACCTCTAAAACGTCGCAAAATGATTTCTCAAGAAACTTTAGTTGATCCTGTATCTTTAAGCTACCAAAGTTCCTTTGGTAGCGTAATTTTAAACTGTCGAAGTATACGAGTAGGAACACTCTGCCGACTATTAATAGAGCCTGTAATTGTAAGTACCTTCTAAGCTCTTTACTGTACCAATTATAAGATTCAAAATTTCATGGCTAAGGCTAATATGTAATATTTTAAAATTTATAAGTTAAAATATTTAATAGAATATTAAAATTATTTCAAGATTTCAGATTGCTTAGGAATATGTAAACAATTGTAAATTGCTACTCACCATAAAAATTACTGGGTAAAAAATTTATCATATATACTCCAATAAAAAAATTTTTTTTAATTTATCATGATGTAATATTCAAGGTAGTACGTATTCATCATAGGAAGATGCTTGTTCTCACTGAGTTAGAATTACCCTCCAATGTGTTAACCGTTTTATTCTCATGCTAGCTCGATGCATGAAAAGAGTACTTTAAAGAACTGTATGAGAGAAAGAAGAATCCAGAAGCTTTGTGGTCTGCAGAAAAATGTCTTGTAACACAGCAACTCCTAGAAATAGATTAGTGGGCTACAGTGGCCACCCAAGAGGCATTGTGGTTTTGAACTAGTTCAGTGTCCATAAAGCCCAAAGGACTTTCTATAGTCCCTTTATCTTACCTGTCATACCTGTCTCCTTATTACTCTACTACCACCAATCCAATTCAAATGTATATTTTCTATTAAAATTTTAACATAATCTCCTTAACCTGCCTTCTAAGTCATAATTTTTCTTCTTTCTAATGTATCCTATACATTGTTGGTAGGTTAACCTTCCTATAGCACTGTACTTATTTTGTAAAAACCTTTATTTTAAATGTCTTAACTTGGTGTCCCTAACTATCTGCTTCCAACTATTTTTTCAACAAAGGCTGGCTTCATTCTCAGTATTGTAAAGGCCAGATGGAGGAATGCAGTACATGGATCAGTTTTTCTGCCTTATGTGGCCTAAGTCCCAAATCACGTGTCATTTAGGGTGTTTGTAGCAAAATCTTCAAAACTCTATGATTGTTACTAATGTATCTTATTTTTTAGTTTTCTTTAGATTTTATCAAGATACAGCTAGAAGGTAAGCTATTTTATATCCTACTGCTCACTAAAGCTTTGTTTACACTAAAACACTTTACTGGAATAAAAAATTAAACGATATTCTTAGAATTCATTAAGATGGTTCGTTATTACATACATCTTAACAAAAGGCATTATACCGTAATAGTGTGATTTCATACTATAACATCACAAAAGCTATGTTTAATTTTTTAAGTATGCTTCATTAGAATCCTCTTTCCATCTGGGAAAAAAATGTAGATACTTCTTTAAGATCAAAGATTTTCCTTCATTTCCCACTAGAGTTACTGTTTACAGAGTATAATAAATATGTACTTAACTTTAAAACTGTACTTCCTTACAGTTTCCTCCATTCATGATTTTGCCCTCTTAAGAATTGATTCCTTTTCCATTTCCATTTGTTTTTCTCCAGAACCAGAAAAGGAACCTGTAGGGATTACTTTAAATACCTCTGATCTAACAAAATGTGAGTGGTGTAGTGTCCGAAAATTACCAGTAGTGTTTCTTCAGACGACAGCAGCAGTTTATCAGAAGCTGAGCACGCAACTGCAGATGAACACGGAGGATAAAGTTCGGAAGGACTGTAAAGGGATAAATAAGTTAACAAGTAAGTTGTGTGGAGCAAATGTAGTAACACGTACAGTACATTGTTCAGCAGGACGTGAGTCGCCTTTGGTCGACACCTTAGATGTATCTTAACTACAGTCCTTACAGTGACCTTGTGAGATAGATATTACTTCTCTCGTGTAACAGATGAGGAGAAGTCCACAGAAAGTGGACGTTCTGAAGATAAAACCCGGGTTTACCCATTTAGAAAGTTTTCAAAATGGGTTAAAACTCAAAAGGTATATACTCTTTATTTTAACACCGTATGATATGAGTAAAATGAGTTTTTTGTTTGTTTGTTTTGTTTTGTTTAAATGTACTGATAGGAGTTCTGACTGTAAATCAGCAATCAATCTGGAAACCTTGAAACTTAGCCTGAATAGGAAGTTTGAAAGTTCATCAAACAGGTCTTCATCCTCTGCAGTAAATCAGTGTGGTTCTCCATTTTGTTTCCCTTCCCCTCTAACGTTTGTGGCATAGCATGACTAGTTGTAAAATATTTTTCCTCAGTAATTGCTGCTTCAGCTTAATGACGAGTAAATGATAGCTACTATTAAAGTGACAAGAGTTGGCACATTAGTGAATAGCAGTTTTTACAGTTAAATCTAGAGATACCAATTCACTTGGCAATTTCTTTTTTGTGTTTGACAAAAATGTTAACTGATTGTATATTTAAAACTAATATATTTGGATTCTATTAGATGAAATAAATTAGTTACATCTGTGGATAGATTTGTTCTTGAGCTGCTGCTAGAGTAATGTGTTCTGGTTCCTTTCTTTTAATAACTTAGGTGACACTGTCATTGGTCTTTATTCTAGTATTGTATATCCACTGTATGCTGAACACTGTTTTGAACATTTATACCAGGATTTCTGGTGATACTCTTGGAAATAACTAGTTGTTACTCTTTTTCTAGTATCTGTTTACGTATTTTTTTTCCTTTAGACTTACAGTTATACTGATTTCTTTTCAGATTTGGAAGAACAATACGTAATTCTAATTTTTCAACATGGCCTTGATCCTCAGGCAAATATGGTATTTGAAAATATCATTATTGACATTGGTATAAAGAATAATGTGTCAGATTTTTTTGCGAAAATTCCCTTTGATGAAGCCAATAGCAGACTTGTTGCCTGTACAAGAACCTGTGAAGAGAGCAGCAAAGGAAGTTGTGTGCAGAAAGAAAACAAAATTAAAAATGTAATTATATTTTTTAATGTTTTTAATGTAATTTTAAATGGTACCTTTAAAGGGAAATGTGGTTCATTATCATATTGCTCATTTGGAGTTAGATCCTTTTAATTCCATTTCAGAATTATTTGCTTTTATATGTGGTTTGTAAACTACCTTGTGTCGAAATATTAATGGTGGTGGGTTACTTGTGACACAAATTGTAATTGGTACAAGTCTCAGAAGCATTTTATCGGTACAAGTCTCAGAAGCATTTTTATTTTAGTTCCTTTCCGCAGTCTGTTCTTGTCTTTACTTTTTGTCTCCTTTTCTTTTTCTCTCATCCTGTTTTCTTTTTCCCTCACTCTCAACATACATATACGTACAGTGCTACATTCAAATTGATTGTTACTCTGTTTCTTAAATTTGCTAATGGTTCCCAGTGGTGACATTGGCTTCAGTACAAATAAAGGAATTTTGGTCCCTGATGTATTGTCCATTTATGTGTAACATGTGCCTACATGGTTGAAAACTTGGAAAGGAAGAATGTATACCGTTTGATGCTGACTCTCGACATTTCTAGAATAACTAAGTCTAGAATAACTGATTATGTAGTAGGTAACTCTGAAGCCACCTGAATCGAAGGCTGAAGTACTACTATAACACATAATATAATGTTAATCAATATGACTTAAGCTACTCTAAATTTGTCTCCTACCACAGCAACTGAAATTTGCTGACAAGTTATTAGAAATATTAAATCTTTCATCTGCCTACAAATTTGGAAATAGGGCTGTCTATCCAAGGCATAATATTGGTGAAGTTGAGCAAGGCTTCACCAGAAAAGAGCTGTTCACACAGTTAGTGGGTTGAAGAAAAGGACAGAAGGAGGAAGGGGAACCATTCCCCTTCTTTTGCAGAATTGGCTACAGGAGATAATGCCAGAGGAAGAAAAGAGCAGCTGGAGCCGTAAGGCAGCTGTGATGGGCTCAGATTTCAATGGAAGGCTCTTCCTTTAAGGACTCCTTGATTCTGGAGGACGGAAACTCAGTGGCCTGTGTTCCCTGAGCCTCTGCTCCCATATGCCATGGATTGCCCCTAGGCACTGAGCTCAGGTAGTCCTACACTCCTAGAAGAAAAAAACCACTACCTGTTCTTTGGATTTGACTAACATAATCTAATTTAATATGGATGGTTGAGATCTTAGACAGGATACTGGAAGACCAGTTAACAAAAATTGGAAGAGTATCACTGTTCTGGAAGCTACCGATAAAAAGAAAGTTGACCCTAGTTGTGCCTGTTTCTTATTTTTAATCTTTTTAAATTGAAAAGCATTCTTGCCTTGTACTTTTTTTATTGAAAATTTTTCGAATTTATCATTTAATTTTCTTTACCAGGTGTCCCTTGAATCTAAAATACAACTTAAAAACAAACAAGAATTCCAGTTTTTTGATGATGAGGAGGCAACTGGAGAGAGCCACACCATCTTCATGGGCCCTGTAGAAAAGTGAGAGAATTCCTTTACATTTGCAACACTCTTAAGTTTCTTCTCTGTTTTATCGCACTTCGGTTATATGCATGCCTATTTTTGTTTGTTTGCTTATTTTTTAAAATTTTGTTACAGATTGATGGTATATCCACCACCTCCAGCTAAGGGAGGCATCTCCGTTACTAATGAGGACCTGCATTGTCTAAGTGAAGGAGAATTTTTAAATGATGTTATTATAGACTTTTATTTGAAGTAAGTTAATTTTCTCCTAGCCTTTTAGCAAATTTTTAACATTTTATAATGTATACATGTATTTTCTAGAGTCAAAATTGTTTGGATTTTGAATTCCATCACTGCCACTTATTGTATGACATCTGGAAAGTTATTTAATGTCTCTGTGAATGTTTCTTCATTTTAAAAATGGGAATAATAATACCTAAAACGATCATGAGAATTAAATAAGATACACATTTCAAGTGCTAGGAAAAATACCTGGCACATGCAAAGTGATCATAAATGATAGCTTATTATATTATCAGTGTTGTAGTGTTTAAAGCATCTAAAATTGTTACTACCCTAGGTTAGGTAGTAATTTGTTGAGCAAGGACAAAAGTATGATTTCACTCGTTTCCTTCAATAAATGTTCAAGTGCCAACTTTGTGGCAGGTACTGTGTTAAAAGTTTATGATTTTATAGGGAACACAAATGTGGGATTAAAGTATTGGCAGAAGCATTAACATGGTACAAACATAGCAGAAAAAGAAAGCTTCATTCTCTCTGGGGGTTGGGAAATATGAGGAATTAAGAAGCTTTCCTAGAAGGGCTTACGTCATGACCCAGAATACACATAACATATACATATACATGAATACATGTATGTGTCATGTGTTCATACATGTATGAATTTGTATGTGTTTACTGCTTTGTGATATAAAATGGATGTGGGTATGAAACAAAACAGAGCTTAACTATCAGTGTGTTTAGTGCTCTCCAGTATTTTCTAGTTTATTCAAATGTATATCAGAAGACAATATTTTTTTTAAAAAACTGGTTGTTAAAAGCTGCTGGAGGGACTCCCCTGGTGGCGCAGTGGTTAAGAATCCGCCTGCCAATGCAGGGGACACAGGTTCAAGCCCTGGTCCGGGAAGATCCCACATGGCATGGAGCAACTAAGCGCATGCGCCACAACTACTGAGCCTGCGGTCTAGAGCCCACGAACCACAGCTACTGAGCCTGTGTGCCACAACTACTGAAGCCCATGTGCCTAGAGCCTGTGCTCCACAACAAGAGAAGCCACCACAACGAGAAGCCCTCGCACCGTAACTAGAGAAAGCCCGCGTGCAGCAACGAAGACCCAATGCAGCCAAAAATTAATTAATTAAAAAAAAAAAAAAAGATGTGTTCTCTTAATCCTAATGTATACTACCTTAACAAACCAAGCTACTGAAAAATCTTAAGTGATTGTGTAGAACAGTGCTGCTGTTATTGGATAAAGTGTTGTTCTGTGAATGTCAGCTAGGTCACGTTGTGCTAGTGCTATTCAAATGGTCTTTGTCCTTACTGATGTTCTACCTACTTGTTCTGTAATTACTGAGAAAGTCATTGATCTCCAACTACAGTTGTTGATTTGTCTATTTCTCCTTATGTATTTTGAAGCTCTGTTGTTAGGTACATACATGTTTATGTCTTCTTGGAGAATCAACCCCTTTATCATTACATAATGTTCCTGTTTATTCTTGATAATCTCCTTGTTTTTAATCCTACTTTGTTCAAAATTAGTATAGCTACTCCACCTTTCTTTTGGTTTGTGTTTGCATGATGTATGTTTCTTCACCCTTTTAACCTGTTTAAGCCTTTATGTTTAAAATGTTTTTTTGTTTTTGAAAGCACATAGTTGGATCTAAAAAATAAATTGAACTCCTATATTTTGTTTACATTTTAGTTTATTCTATTTCATACTTAAATCTATATTTTTTACATTACAATAGAGATTTTATAGTCTTTTTTTATTCTTTTGAAATTCTTTATATATTTTCAGGAGGCCCCTTGACATCATATAGTTAAACTTTAGAGCAAATTTTATACAGTAAACTTAAATTATCCACAAGTTCTGCCTTTCTGATGCAAATCACTGTTCCAAATAAGATAAAGAATCTAACAAAATCCATGATTTTTAAAAAATCTTTGTTTATATTCATCTCATGGCATCCTTAGAAGTGAATTAAAAAGAGGAAACTTCTTTTTAAAGATTTATTTATTATTTATTTATTTTATTTATTTTTGGTTGTGTCGGGTCTTAGTTGAGGCATGCAGGATCTTTTGTTGCAGCATGGAGGCTTTTCGTTGCGGCTCACGGGTTTCTCTCTAGTTGTGGCTTGTGGGTTTTCTCTCTCTAGTTGTGACGTGCAGGCTCCAGAGCACGTGGGCTCTGTAGTTTGCGGCACACAGGCTCTCTAGTTGAGGTGCACAAGCTCAGTAGTTGTGGCGCACAGGCTTAGTTGCCCTGCAGCATGTGAGATCTTAGTTCCCTGACCGGGGATCGAACCCGTGTCCCCTGCATTGTAAGGCAGATTCTTTACCACTGGACCACCAGGGAAGTCCCGAAACGAGGAAACTTTTTAAAACTTCACTGTTAAAAATAAGTAATTCAGTTGCTACCAGAGCTGCTCATTCTTTTCCATTTCTAACTCTACAAGTTAGAAACAATCCTTTAAACAGTTTGCCAGAATTAGAAGACGTAGAAGGGCATTGCATCTAGAGAATGTTAATAAAATGCAGGGGAAAAGAATAATTTTAATAAAAATTATTTTCAAAACCTTAAAATCATCTTTTAACTTCATCCTGTAATTAAATGTCATGATTGAATTGTTAGATTGTCTGCTTTATAAAATAGCAGGTGGACAGCTTCACCATGACATTCAATATTTAAATGATTTATACACTGAAAGAAAAAAACAAATGAAAGAAATGGAAAGAAATACCAAAATGAAAGAAATTCCCAAAAGGTTCTTTGTAATAAACTTGGACTTTCCCTTTAATTCTAAAATAAGAGACTTAGTTGTTCTAATTAAAATTAATAATTCTAATACATGTACATAAAAAAACCCAGAACTACGTATAGTCACAGAAATGCTTATGGAGAAAGACAAAACTAGTTACTTTAAATTAAAAGGCTTTTTGAAGTTTTGTTTTTTCACTTTTAAGTCCTTAATTCCTCTAGGATTTGTTACACTAAGATAACATAGTTGCACAGGTCTGTTTTGGGGGCTCTATAGTTTGTTCCGTTTGGCCGTGCACCTATCCCTGCATCAGTACCACACTGCCACGATTTAGTGTTACTTTATTCTTGTTATCTGTAATAGAAAGGCAAGCCCTCCACCATATTCTTCTTCACAAATGTTTTGGATATGCTTGACCTTTTGATTCTTTCAGATAAACTTTGGAATCAGCCCATCAGATTCCATTTTTAAAGTCCTTTTGAGATTTTGATTGTAATTGCACTGAATCAGTGATTCTGAACTGGGGGCACTTCGGGCATTTTGGTCCTCACAAAAGGAAGGCATGCGTGCTGATAGCATCTGTGGGTAGAGGCCAGAGGTAACGCCGAGCACCCTACGCTGCACAGGACACTCCCCACAGCAGAGCATTATCTGGCTTAAAATGTCAGCGGCGCCAGCTTGAGGAACCCTCCGCGAAATTTATGCAATTTGGAGACAACTGATACTTAACATTTTTGAGTATTTCAACAAGAAATATATTTTGCCCGTATAGCCAGACATCTTGCTAAAACTCTTTTATTTCTAGTATGTCTGTAGATCTTTTTATAAGTGTTCTGTATGAAAATCCTTTCATCTGCAAATAAATTTATTTCTTCCATTTACAAAAATAAAGCATGGATTTGTTTATATATGAAGTAGAGTCCATTTTCTTAAATCACCAATAACTTTCTTTTTTAAGTTGAACTATCCCTTTTTTTATGCAATTCAGTTTACAAAGTAGCCATTGTAGTTTGTAATGGTGAAAGCAGCATGGTTCACTCATTATGGTGTAGTCCCTAAATTCAGGTCCAGTTCACTACATGCTCTGTTTCGAATATAGATGTAGAATTCAGCGATTGATTTAAACTGTGTCATGAGGTGATTCACTGTCTTATATCTTTTGTCGGGGCACACTGCGTTGCCCTAAAGCAAGCAATCTGTAAGTTATGTCCTTTTCATCAGAACTTGAGCTTTAGAATTATCACATATTATGACAGAAGTGACAGGTCTCAAAGATGTGCCTTCTGGGTACTTGCTGTTTCTGTGTAAGGTTTCACAAGTCTTTCATACTGTCCTCATTTTAATAAGATGAATATGGTCATAAGCTTGAATTTGCATAGTTCCTTTGAGGGAGTTTGGAGCATAAATAATTAAATTTAATATATCATAATTTCTCTTTGTAATATAAAGAACCATTTCTATTTGTCTTGATATATACCTATAGAAGAAAACAACGAAGGCAAGGAAAAATTAGAACTGACGTAAGATCACTTTAAAGAGTCATTGTTACAACCTCACCACTGTACAGATTCTTTCTGTTTCTTTTCTGTTTTTATAAAAGGCAGTTTATGGCTAGTCATCATGGTTTATTAACTGTTTAAAACAAAATAAACATAAAACATAAAAATAGCAGCTTCAGTGACATACAGAGCACATACCATACAATTCACGCATTTAGAGTGTATAATTCAGTGGTTTTTAGTGTGTTCAGACAGTTGTGCAACCATCACCATAATCGATATTAGAACATTTTCATCCCCCCACAGAACCTCAATACCCATTAGGAGTGGCTCCCCATTTCCCCACCCCACCCCAGCTCTAAGCAACCACCAGTCTCCTTGCTATCTCTGTGGATTTGCAGATTCTGAACATTTCATATACATGGAATCATACAATATGTGGACTTCTGTGACTAGCTTCTTTCACTTAGCGTAACGTTTTCACGATTCTTCTATGTTACAGCATGTATCAGAACTCCATTTTTAAAAATATTTATTTATTTTTATATTTTTTGCTGCATTGGGTCTTCGTTGCTGCACGTGGGCTTTCTCTAGTTGCGGCGAGCGGGGGCTACTCCTCGTTGCGGTGCACGGGCTTCTCGTTGCAGTGGCTTCTCTTGTTGCAGAGCACGAGCTCTAGGTGCACGGGCTTCAGTAGTGGCGGCATGTGGGCTCAGTAGTTGTAGCTCGCAGGCTCTAGAGCAAAGGCTCAGTAGTTGTGGCGCATGGGCTTAGTTGCTCCGCAGCATGTGGGATCTTCCCGGACCAGGGCTCGAACCCATGTCCCCTGCATTGGCAGGCAGATTCTTAACCACTGCGCCACCAGGGAAGTCCTTCATTTCTTTTTATTGCCAAATAATATTCCATTGTATGGATATATCACATTTTCCATTCATCGGTTGATGAGCATTTCTGTCATTTCTGGGTATGATAAATAATGGGTTTTCGGGTATGATAAATAATGTTTCTATGAATGTTCATAAATGTGCCCTTGTTTTAGAAGATTAGATCTTTCAAATCCTGGTTTTACTCTCAAACACCACTTTTTATTACCTACAAATAATCTGAGAGTAATCATTGTCTAGAATATGAAATAAATTTTGTTTATGACTTCTTTCAGTTTAAAGGAGTAGAGACTGATGGTGGCTAAATAGATATTTGATCACTCTGTGACTGTTTTTAGTATAGACTGTTAAATTCATTCTACTTGGAATTACTTTTTATAAAATAGATATTTGGTGCTTGAAAAACTGAAGAAAGAAGAAGCTGACCGAATTCATGTATTCAGTTCTTTTTTCTATAAACGCCTTAATCAGAGAGAGAGGAGAAATCTTCCTGAAACAACTAATCTATCGTAAGTCAAGCTTTTTGAAAATATTTAACAGATGTAGTAAGTCACTTAAGTTTAACTTAGAAAAAATCGCTTATTTGTATTAAAGCAACATTTTTTACTTCCATTCTCAATTAGCAAAATTAATATAATTTATAATATTCTAAAACTCCAAGAATGCCTGGAACTCATAAAGTTTTTAGGTCTAATATCTAGATCAATATTTCCCAAATATATCTGATAGTTTAAAAAAGAAAAATTACTTGAATACTTATTAAATACCGATGGCTCTGTTTTACCCTAGATGTTCCATCCATAATATCTAACAGAGGAACCTGTGAATCTGTAATTTTAATAAGTTCTTTGGCTAATTCTTCTCAGACAAGTTAAGGAAACAACATTCTACATAGGAGGCCTGAGTTATTTATAATGTCTCTCCATATAGTGATTGCATCCAGCTCTAATACTTGCTGGCAATTGGTCGCAAGATACAAAGAGTTGGTACATTTTTTGTCATAAGTGCTGTTAAATGTCTTGAATTGATGGCTGCTGTGCATAATATTAATAATATTTTCTACTATTTCAGTGATCCCTCACTTTGCATCTTAGAGTTGATGGCAGTGGTTGGTTTTGACCCGTGCTGGTAGTCTGTCCTGTTCACCAGCTGTGACATAGTGCTCACTTTTCCTGCTCTCTTCTCCTCAGTTCTTACAGGTCATGGTCTGATATGCTTCTCGATATTGTTGCTAAAACCAGTTCTGCAACAATAAAAATAGTAGCTCTGATCCACCCTAGTAAGTAGTAGTAGGAATTAAATAATCTCTTTCTTCCAGATTCAGGGACGGGCAGTTTCCCATCTTCCCAGCTCCATCTCAGATGTTCTGCTTTCTTCTCACAACTTGTTAAATCATACAACTGATCTATTAACATCTCAATCTTTGTAATGTATAAATTGCTGCATAGAGGCGGAAACATTAGAAACACTTCAAAAGCTTGATAGTTTCTCTCTTGTCTTACAGAATACAGCAGAAGCGACATGGAAGAGTGAAAACATGGACCCGGCATGTAGATATTTTTGAAAAGGATTTTATTTTTGTACCGCTTAATGAAGCGTGAGTAAGAATTTCCTTTATGTTAATGTAATGGCGGTTTTTAGCAGATGTGTTTTTGAGGTGAATAATTCATCCATTTTTTAACTTCTTTCTGAAATTTGTTGTATATATTGACACTTATATTCTTTATTTTATGGAAATTAATATACTTTTCCAGTGAATCATGTAAGATACTGAATTTTACAGACACTAGATAAGAGATCTTTCTAATTTCATTTTTATTCATTCATGTAGAATAATGTCATCTTTTAAAAATGGTGCTTGTGGTCTAGCAAACATCCTATATAGAAAAGACTGCTTTGTACAGAACGGTGATTAGGTCACATAGAAGAATTTGAATCTTTAGTTTAAGGTACACTTTGGCTTTTAATCAAAAAGAAGAAAAGGTGGCTGGATGTGTGTCATTTGCTCACTGAAAACCATGTTCACTACTTAAAGCTATTTTCTAAGTAAATGGGGGTGGTAAACGTTTTGTGTTTTTCTCCCCCAGTGACTAGAGAGGCCTAGATGTGTAGGATAGTCTGTTCTCCCCCAGTGACTAGAGAGGCCTAGATGTATAGGATAGTCTTATTATACAATTTCAACTTGAGAGTTTTTGTATTTCATTTTTTAATTTTCCTGTGTCCTCCAGCCAAAGACCTGCAGGAATACCCCTGTAACTGGGCAACTTGGGTTTAGTATTTGCCTCAAGGGAGAACACACAACATGGGCGACTGTGGATCCTCTCAGTAAAAGTGTGTTTGAAAGAGGCAGTAAAAGAATTTGGGCTTTGGTTTGGTGCAAGGTCTAAGGAAGCAGTGGTTTGTTTGGATAAAGAAGTTGCATTCGCTCATTTAGCAAAAAAAGAATATTTGGTATTTTGAGGGGTTGCATTGTGATCTTATATTTGTCTCTGCTGAGACAAATTATGAAATGGCCTTACTTTGTCTCATTTTATCATGGTTGCAGAGTAACCTTATCTGAGGTTGGTATTCTGTAAGATCGTTTATTTCTAATAAGCCTGTTTGTGCCAAGCTATCTTCTGAATGTGCTCTTTTTTCCCCACTATAAAAAACAAATTCACTCTATAGTATAATCAAATCCTATTTATTTATAATCATGCTTTAATCATAAAACCTGTGCTCTCTAATTAGCCCGGTCAAAGATGGGTAGGCTAGGTTAAAACATTGCTTATAGCTATAAAGCCCACCTTCTTCAACGATATATATTGGAGTCAAACATAGTATCATAAAAAAATTTAAAGCTAAGTTTAAAACTAATCTTTAATTTCTCCATTTTCCTCAAAGTAAAGTTTCTTGACATTAATTTGTCATATAAAGTAGCAGGTGAGCTTCCCACTAGGCCAAAGGGAGGATATACATAGGAAGCCATTTGTCAGAAATTAATTTTAAAAATTTAAAATAAAAGTATAATTTTAGGTACACACAACTTAGCAATAGAGGCATATCCCTCTTAGTCACAGCATCTGATGTTGGATGGACGCTACGTTCAGTGCTTTAAGTCATCTTGGTGAAAGGTAGAGGATGAACAAAGGTACAGAATTAGTAAAGTGTTCACCAAGAGAACTGTGCTGTTTGTAGGTGAAAGAATAGCTTCCAGATCATGAGGGGTTTTTTTTAAGAGATAAAGCTAATTAGATTAGTTAGGCTGTTATGTATTTGTCATCTATTTTATTTTTAATTTTCTTTGTGACGGTAATTTCTTTAAGCTAAAAGTTTATAAGCTATTTGTTAAAAATTGTAGTAATTGACAAGGAGTAGAAATTAGATGTTTGGATCTAATTCATCTTAAGATAAGCGAAATTGCCTGTTTTAGCCTCTTCTCCCACTGATGGCTTAAGGTCGAGGTAGCTGATCTTAAAAGGGATCATAAAAGCAAAACCCTGGCTCTTAGAGGTTGAAAGTGACCTCAGATGTATCTGATTCAGCTTTCTCTTTTCAGCTAGGTGAAGGCAGATTTTTTTCCAAGTTTTTAGGTGAGGCAACAGAAAAACTATGGCTTATCCATATTGTCATAGCTGAAAAATGTTTAAAACTGTGATAGATGTAGGTTTCAGCTATAGGTTGAGAGTCACTGTATTATACCATATTTAATCAATTTTCAAAACACATATTTTCACATTATAACCTTTATGAAGTTGAGATGTGACTTACAGTCAACTGTGTCTTAGAATTGATGAAGTGAGGAAGATGGTGTGGTGTTCTTCTCCTAGCCTCGCCTGACCTAAGTCCTTGGGAACCTGAAGGTTAATAATTAAGAAGAGGAGAGAGGCATTCCTCCATCTGGCCTTTTCAGTGCTGAGAATGAATCCAGCATCTGTGACCTTTTCTACTCATACTGTCTGATGAAGAGACAGACAGTGCTGTTTCTTAGTAGTACCTTGGAGGAATTTAATATTTTACAGAAACAGAATATGGAATAACTTTTATCTATGTCAACATTCATTTTTCATTCAGCAAATATCTACTGAACACCCTACTCTATGATGTATATTGAGCTCAGCTAATAAATTATCTG
This sequence comes from Eschrichtius robustus, assembly GCF_028021215.1. Taxonomy (NCBI): domain Eukaryota; kingdom Metazoa; phylum Chordata; class Mammalia; order Artiodactyla; family Eschrichtiidae; genus Eschrichtius; species Eschrichtius robustus. Next base: position 119,597,351 of record NC_090832.1, read on the forward strand.
ACATCTATAGCCTGTTCATTGTATCTCAGCACATAACACTGTGCCTAGCAAACTGCAAACCCTTAATAAAATTAATTAGATTAATGAACATTAACCACTTTTAGCTGTACAGCATCTTACTCATGGCTTATATCCTACTACTAGGAACTGTGTTACCTGAATTCAGCTCTGTCATGAGTACCCACTTGATAGCTGGAATTCTACTAATACTTGGAATTCTGTGATGATGATTAGATTAGATGTATTATTTCAATTTAGTGTATTTTATTTTAGTATAGCATGAGACAAGAATTATTTAATGTTTTCAATATTAAGAAGTTCCTACCTCATTAATAAGAAAAACACAGACATAAAATTTTTTATAAGCTATTGCTTGCAATATTTAGAAAATGTTCAAAATTGTAAAGTCTAATTAGACTTCTGAAGACATTTTAATCTTTGAGGCTAGATAGTATTTTTCCTTGGCATAAATAGGGCAAAGGAAAGGTAAATGGGAGTGATGAATTGCAGTGATGTAATTTACATTTTGTTAAATTGCCTGGAAAACAATGAATTTTTCATTCCAAAAGCAAGAAAATGTTCAAAGTATTGTTTGCAAAAGTGAATGCAGGCTATGTAATTCTGACAAAAATTATGTGATTTTTGAATAGACATTGTATTCTGTTAATGAATCAATGATCCTATAAACAAGTGGATTAATTTAAGAATTGAAAAAATTGGGCATTCTTAATAAATTTGTTTATAAAACCTTTAGAAAAAAGATTTTAATATTTATTGCCAAATATAATAAATTTTTCTAATAATATATTCAGTAGTTTCATTTGTTTTTTACAGTGCACACTGGTTTTTGGCTGTTGTTTGTTTCCCTGGTTTGGAAAAACCAAAGTATGAACCTAATCCTCATTACCATGAAAATACAGTCACGCAAAAATGTTCAACTGTAGAGGACAGTTGTATTTCTTCTCCTTCAGCCAGTGAAATGGACAGTTGTTCACAAAACTCTGCTGCCAAGCCTGTAATTAAGAAGATGCTAAACAGAAAGCATTGTGTAGCTGTAATTGATTCAAATAATGAACAGGAAGCAAGTGACCCTCGTTATCGGAGAAACATTAGCAGTGTGAAATGTAGTCTGAAAAAAATAAATCATACTGCAAGTGAAAATGAAGAATCGAATAAAGGAGAATCTGCATGCCAGAAAGTTGTTGATAGGACTAAAAGTGAGAATGGCCTACAGAATGAATATTTAAGTTCTATGCACCATACAGGTATGTTTCTAAATGTTTTAAAAAATCAAAGAATTAGAATAAGTTGGAATTTTTAGAAATAGGATTAAGGTTTCAGGGCACACTTTTTTTTTAAGTCAGGTTTATTGAGGTATAATTTACTTACAGTAATGTTCACTCATAAGTATAGCTCAGTGAGCTTTGATAAATGTATAGTCATGTAGTCACTACAACAATCAAGATTTAGAACCTTTCCATTACTCAAAAAAATTCCCTTCTGCCCCCGTTATAGTGAGTCTCCTCCCCTCACCCTTACAGAGAATGAAGTTTTAAAATTATAGTACAAGGTCTACATTTTCCGTTTATAGGAACTTGGACTTATTTTTATTTAGTAGGAAATCATTCAGCATAAACAGTAGTTGCACAGTTTTAGATCTGTAAGGCAGATTAGTTCGATCTTCTCAATTTACAGATGGGCAATTGAGATCAAGGGGCAAGAGGCAGAAATTAAAGCTTTCTCCTCCAAATAGTTGTTGACATTCAAATTAAAGGTTAGTTTCTGTTCCTCACGCTCCTTCATGATTTTCAGTGGGAGAAAGGGCACTGGTCCAACCTCTGCTTTTTTATTTCCCTTCACTTCTAATAAATTGTTTTATTCCTTGAATCAGGTCCGTATTTCTAGCACTTGTTATAGAAATCTAAGGTTTCTCTTCAAATACTTAAATTATATATCAAGTCAACTGCATAATTTCCACTTCAACCCCAAAGTCTACTTCATAAACCCATAATATGCTATGTATATAGGATAGCAAACTTACTAAACTATGAGTAGATCTAATACATTTTCTTGGGAGGAAAAAACTCAGTATAAGGCATAGAAGAAATTATGTGAACTCAGTAAGAAAGTTGAGTTCAACTTTCAAAAGTTGAACTCAAAAGTTCAAGAAAAAGTTGTGAATGCTCAACATACTCTGTCAAAAGTTGTGAATGCTCAGCATACTCTGTACTTCTACCAGCCTGTATTATTTTAGGAAGTCAGAAAGGTGTTGCTGCGCTCTTACAAAAATATTTTTTGTTTGACATACTCAGCTGCATAAAGCTGACATTAGCCATATGAATGTTGGTCTTTGTGCCCTTTAGGGGGTATAAGATAAGAGGCAGAAGGGGGAAATTTAGCAGATAAAGCAAGAAAGTATATCAAAAGCCAAGCAGATAAATACAGTTGACCCTTGAACAACATGGGGTTTAGGGTTGCTGACCCTCTGACAATCAAAAATCCACCTCTATCTTTATAGTCAGCCATTGGTGTCATACCACAGTTTCACATCCACAGATTTCGCATCCCTGGATTCAGCCAACCTCAGATTGTGTAGTACTGTACTACGTATTTATTGAAAAAAAATCCATGTGTGGGTGGGCCAGTGCAGTTCAAACCTGTGTTGTTCAAGGGTCAACTGTGCTTCCTTTTCTAGCTGACTTTCCAGTCTGTTTCAGCAGGCAGGAAATGGAATGAAGATGAGGCGAAGTAGGTAATCACCAAGTTCTGACTGTAATTTTTTTCACTTTTAGTATTTTAATACTTGAATAGAAAAAAAAAAAAAAGAGGCAGTGAATAGCCGTGTTAGAGATTAATTACCATTTTGCTAAACAGAAAGCATTGTGTAGATGGGCACTCTGAAGATTAAGCCTTCAAGGCAGTGTGCACTGTTTCTCATTGCCTTTATAACAAAGTCCTGGAGGTGGGATAAATTGGGATTGGCACATACACACTACTATATATAAATCAGATAACTAATAAGGACCTACTGTACAGCACAGGGAACTCTACACAATACTCTGTGATGGCCTATATGGGAAAAGAATCTAATAAAGAGTGGATATATGTATTTATATAACAGATTCACTTTGCTGTAAACCTGAAACTAACACAACATTATAAATCAATTATACCCCATTAAAAATAAAAATAAAAATAAAATAAGAAAACAACAAAGTCCTGCCAATTAGTACACGAGAAGATGCTGGACATCATTAGTCAAGAAGGAAACGTAAGTCAAAACCACAAAGAGATGCCTCTTCATAGCCGCGACAGCATGGCTAGAATCAGAAAGTCAGATACTAACGGGTGTTGGTGAGGATGTGCAGAAACTGAGACCTTCATATATCGTTAGTGGGAATGTAAAATGGTACAGCTTGCTTTGGGAGACAGTTTGACAGTTCCTCAAAACATTAAACATAGAGTTATCATGTGATCCAGCAGTTCCACACCTAGATAATTACCCAAGAGAAATAAATACATATGTCCGCACAAAAACTTGGGCATGAACATTTATAGCAGCATTATTCATAATAGCCAAATGGTAGCCACAATCCAGATGTTCATCAGCTGACAAATGGATAATCAAAACATGATACATCCATTCAATGGAATATTATTAGGCCATAAAAAGAAATGAAGGAGTGATACATGCTGCGACATGGATGAAACTTGAAAGCATGCTAAGTTAAAGTAGTCATAGAAGACCTCATATTATGTGATTCCATTTGTATGAAATCTCCCAGGAAAATCTGTAGAGTGGGTTAATGGCTGCTTAGGGCTGGTTGGGGGTATGGGACAGGAATATGGGGAGAAGGGAGTGATAGCTGAAGTGTACAGAGGTTTTTTGTTTGTTTGTTTTTTGTGGTTTTTTTTGAGATTTAAAACATTTTGAAAATGTTTTAAAGTTGACTCCAGGGATGGTTGCACATAGTATTTGTAAATATACCAAAAACCACTTACATGTACACTTTAAATGGGTGAATTGTATGGTATGTGAATTACATCTCCACAGAACATTTTTTAAGTTCCTTTTTGATCAATAATTTCATGCAGTTTAATGTGAATTCAAGTTAAAAAAACAAATTAAAGTGCATGTCTTAGAGCAATGGGACAAAGCCTTAGGACTTCCTTCATATCCACAAACCCCAGAAATTCCTGGTGGCTCTCTCTACAAGTTAATGTTCTAGTTGAGAAGTAACCAGTTAAATTTGAGTAAATATACCCATAAATCCTAATGGAGACCAAAGTAAAGAATATCTGTTTTATGTAGTTTGCCCTTTTACAATATCTGTTTATTCTTCTTTTAAAAATTATAGTTTGTGCATTTGTTTTGTTTTGTTTTTAGTATGTGTGTAACTGTATCGACTGTATCTTCCTTAAAGGAAATTAATTTACCTTTATTGTGTGTGATACACTGGTATTTTTCTATTCTTTTTTAATGCTTATCTTAGTCCAATGACCATAGTGTCCCACAGTTTGAAAAATGGTTCTCTAGAATGGGTCTGTATTTTTCAGGAACGAGCTCTCATATCTTTCATCAGATGTTCCCAAGGCATCGCTCACCCAAAAGTACATTGAATGAGAGTGCTCTCCAGAGGAACCTTCACTGCCTTGGAGAGGATGGCTAAGCCGTCTATCCTAGATAAAATGATGACGTATCAGAAATGAGGATAAGGAGAGCTTGTAAAAATTTTTGTGATTATGATTAATATCTTAGTGATCTATTTCTATTTGGTCTGGGAGTATCGTTGACAGGACTTAAATAAAGCATTTAACATAATTTTAACCATTGGACACGTACAGTCACAAGTGTTGACTGATGTCGGTTGACATGCTGCAGTAAATAAGTGGAGTTGTATCTTGCCACGGGGATTAGGTTTTTAAGGTCAACTGTAGGAGAATAATGTCTGTTATCACTACTTTGATTTGGTGTTTTTTCAGTTGGGCACCATTTGAAATAGTTGTCTTGCTCTGTATGGTACATGAAAAATGTGTATTTTTAAACTCTAGAATCACGCGTGGTTTGGCATCTTCAAGAGGTGATCTCACTATGTGAGAAAAGCTCAGGAACTGGGACTGATTGGGGGAACAGCTGATTGAGTTATTGCCTCTCAATTTATACGAGGGCATTTGTTTACTGAATGAAAGAGTGGAAGAAATTAACTACACTATTTAAATTACTTTTCTCCTTTTTTGCAGTGCACACGTATTTCATTTGTATAAGGTTCATGTTTATATGACACAATTTCTGTGTAATAGATAGGTATAGACAGGAATACTTCGCTGCAAAAATAACTTGATTGTAGTGACTAGCTCTTAATTGCCTGAGGATTTGGACAAATTTTATTTAAATATAGGTGTTTCTGCTTCAAGAAAGCATAAAAATACAGATTTTTGAAAGAGATAAATTGAAAAGGTTATTCTTTGCGTGGTTTATTATTTCAAATAGTATGTTTTCAATCACAACATTTAGACTTTTATGTATGTTAAATGTATTTTTTCAGGAGCACTTTTATCTTGCTGTTTTCCCATCCTATCTTGCTTATATTAGTATTCTTTTGCCCTTTTAATAACTTGTACCAAAATAAGTTAAATCCTGTTTAAAATACCTTGAAGTCATGCTTTTAAAAACTTGGAAATGGTATGCTCTATAATAAACAATATTTGTATATTTGGCATCAGAGTTCCTGCTCAGTTTTCATTATTTTCTGGTAAATCTTCTGTTTCTTTAAGGAAATCATTGATTTTTAAGGATTTAGGTTCTTGAAACAGACCTTTAAAAGAATTCATTTCAGATATTTCTGCGAGTCATTTATTTTCATACTACCAGCACCTACGTTGGCTTGTGTCATTTTATTTTGTTGAAAAGTCTATGAATATAACCAAACATGAAGGAAAAATATACAGAGTTGAGGAACTCATCCATAACTACTATCCTAGCATGATTGTTTCCATTTTTGTATTTTTTAAAATTATTTGTGCAAAAGCAAGCCTGTTTTACTTTGTTTTAATCATGTTTTTTTAACTTGTATAATTTTCCATATTTTCACAATTTTAATTTCTCTGGTGTACACAGTATTTCATTTTATGTTCTACATTTGCTAACCATTCCTGTTATTGAACAATTGAGTTGTTTTCAAACTGTGGTAGCTTCTGTTATTAAAGATACCTAGCATACCTAGCACAAAATCTTTATATATATATATATATATATATATATATATATATATATATATATATATATATATATATATATGTATATATATACACACACACACATGTATTTAAATACACATAAATATTTAATAATATAATTGATACCTAGTGTTCAAAGTTGAATAAATTTTAGGGTCTGAGTAGTAGAAACAATTCTGTAGATGACATAATCCAAGTTTTTTATTTAAAAGTAACTTATTTTATACTTGTGATATTTACATGCCAAGACAGATTTTGTATTCGTAATTACTTTGTAATTAATTACTAGCATTAATTTTAACACCATGTACTATAAGTTATGTGCGTGTTCTTTTTAAAAATTATGTAATGTTTCTTATTGATACAGATGGCTTAAGCAAAATCAGACTAAACTACAGTGATGAATCAGCTGAAGGTAGTAAAATGCTTGAAGATGAACTCATCGACTTCTCAGAAGATCAGGATAACCAGGTGAAACTTAACGCTTGGCAAAAAGTTCTAGTATTTTATATAATTAAAAGTTTTTCTTTAGATTTTTATAGGCGATTCCTTCAAACGGTTAACTCGTGCCTTCTGGATTTGGATCTCATCTCACAGCACAGATTTGGTTTTTAGTTCAGAAGTTGCCGGGATAGTTGTATGAACGTTGTTTCATTTTTTGTTTTGGGGTTTTTGTTTGTTTGTTTAGTTTGCCATTGAGGACTAAACTAATATCACCCACCGTGGAAAGTTTCCATGTAAAATGGATCCTCCCGCCGTGACCCAGCGACCGCCCACCACCCCTACCGCACCCCTTTCTGTTGCTCTTTTAAAGCGTTTGTGCGCCGTGCTTAACCTTCGGTCTTACTTAACACTCAGGAGGCAAGTGTTCACGTTTTCGATTATGTGGTATGTGGTGCACGAACGTAGCAGAATTACACTATTTTTGCCACCTGTCTAATGATTTTTTCTTTCATCTAATCTGCTGTATACGCATCATGGCAGGAGCAGATCATATTTAGTTAAAATTAACATAGGTCGATTCTCATATTTCCTTAGAGTCTCGTTTGCCCTAATAAGCTTTATTAACACCAAGAATAAAGTATATTTTTGAAAATATTTTATAACTTCAGTTAAACAGGCATTTTCTACTGAGAGAAAAGCTTATTCCATTTCCTTAACTCTGACTCTTCCTTAGTTGTTAAGACAAACTTTGAGTTTATCTAGTAGTAAAGATAACTTTGTACTGCACCATTTTTCCCTTTTGTTCAATCCTCTTGTGAACAAAAAACATTTTTGTGATGTCCCTTGGTCTACAGTGTGTGGCTGTGAAATACAGTTTTTCTTTCTAATATATACAGACACATATCTGGATTACATTCAAGGTTTATAATGGGCACTTCATATGCTCCTTTTTGGTCATAGCAGTTACGTGAACTAGTTAATCTAACCGTGTATTACTACTAATATTATTCCTACTGTTGACTGTTTCATTCAAAAGGTTGCCAGAAGCTTTCCCACAGGACAAAAAGAGCTTTGTTTGTTTTACATTCAAGATAATCGGTAGAATAAGACACACTATCATAAAGCTGTCTTCTCTCAAGTGAAGTGGGTAAAGGGTTTTGTCAAGTAAAACAGTGTTTCCAAAAACCCTTTAAATGTTTCTGATATGAAAAAAGTTTTTGTGTGAAAGGATGATAAATATAAGTCATTCATGTCCTATTGTGAAAACAGTTGTTTTAGCCAACAAATTAAATTTTTGTAAAAATACCTAAAATCAGAGCCATAATGTTTGACTAGAGAAGAATCAGTCATGATATACTTAGTCTTTAAAAATTTAGATTGAGTAAATAGATGTAACAAGTTTTCTTAGACCTCTGATTGATGGTTTCTTTCATTAAGATGCCTGTGTTGTAGTGTTACATCATTAGAATGGAGTGACATACCACATTTTCTAATGTCTGATCATCTAAATAGAAAAAATATTTTTTACATATTTGCTACAAGGATTTTTATCCTCAGTAGTGCTATTTTGTTACGTTATTAGTCATTTAAGATTGTATATTTTCAATACTAACAGTAGGCTCTCTTTTATAGGATGACAGCAGTGATGATGGATTCCTTGCCGATGACAAGTGCAATTCTGAAATAGGACAGTGGCATTTAAAGCCTACTGTCTGTAAACAGTAAGCATTAACCATACATTTTGCAAACTACATGATAGTTTTTTTTTTAACTGTTACTCTTTTTTTTTTTTTTAATTTATTTTATTTACTTATTTTTGGCTGCATTGGGTCTTCGTTGCTGTGTGCGTACTTTCTTTAGTTGCGGCGAGTGGGGGCTACGTTTCGTTGCGGTTCACAGGCTTCTCCTTGCAGTGGCTTCTCTTGTTGCGGAGCATGGTCTCTAGACGTGTGGGCTCAGTAGTTGTGGCGCACGGGCTTAGTTGCTCCGTGGCATGTGGGATCTTCCCAGACCAGGGCTTGAACCCATGTCCCCTGCATTGGCAGGCGGATTCTTAAACCACCGCGCCACCAGGGAAGACCCTACATGATAATTTTTATTCACGTACCCTCTTAGAATAAAACATTAACCATACTGTTTTAATTAAAGCAGGTATTTAAGCAAAAATCACAGAAGCTTTCAGAGTCAGTGAGGAAAATTAGGTCCTGCCCAATGTCCAGGGATTGAGTTGGGGAGAATGGAAATCATTTCAGTTCTCCATTTGCCCATTTTCCATGTCTGTGCGTGTGCATAGAAAACCGCTATGCCTTTTGGATATATAGTGATTTGGAGCAGGAAAGGACAAAGAATGTCATTCAAATTCACATCAGTAACATGGGAATTGGAGTTTACACTGGTTCCATAGCTACTGTGTGAAGGCTGTGGAGTGACTTAAGGCAGTCCTAAGGGACATGTTCCAGGTGGGAAACCCAGGGAATTCCTTGGCAGTCCAGTGGTTAGGATTCTACGCTCTCACTGCTGAGGGTGTGGGTTCAATCCCTGGTTGGGGAACTAAGATCCCACAAGCTGTGGTGGTGCAGCAAAAAAAAAAAAAAAAAAAAAAAAACCAAAAAAACAAATGGGAACCCCGAACTGAGAGTCTGTTTTGGTTCTCAGAAGTACATGTTCTGAGATCTTGCCAGGGTCTGCAGACTTCCTAGGTGATGAAGTAGTACCTATTTCTAGACTTCATCTCTTCTGACTTTTTGTAGGAAATCTTGTCTGAAACTCCATTAATAGCGTTTGAAAAGCAAACTTCATTTATAAAGGAAAACATAGAGACCTAGAGCAGTTGAAAGATTTTTTCCAAATCCCATAAAATGTTAGCCAGGAAGAACCTAGGTCTTTAATCATTTCAGGACTTTTTGCACTACATTAGACTTCCTCACTTGCTTGGGTTTAACAACAAAATTTTAAAAGTTGAGTATTATTAATACTGAGTGTTCTGAAGTGGAACCTCGCTCAAAACACTGGATTCTAAACTAATTCTTTTATGTGAAGATTACCTGATTTTTTAATCTAAAATAGATTTTAGTTAAAAATGGGATCATTTTTCTTCTACTTTTGCATGGTCTCACTTTTGGTAATTTGGAATATGGAGATGTTCAAATTTTCAGAATTGTTTTGACTTTCTACTAAATTTTGAAGTATTTTTAGGAACTTTGGTGAACTATATTCATAATTTAGATATGTTTAAATTATTACCCTATAATTCAGTATTTAATATAACCATGGATAGTTAAGTATTATTAGGGTGTTATCCCCCCCCCCCAGCAAGTTTTACTGAGTCATACAAAGCGAATTTTTAAGGTTTGAAATTTTATTGTTAACGTACATCTTTTTATGCCTTTTAAATATTACAAAGTATTAATATTTGGTCATTTCTACCCTACAGACCTTGTATCCTACTGATGGACTCACTCAGAGGCCCTTCTCGGTCCAATGTTGTAAAAATTCTAAGAGAGTAAGTTCAAAACTCTACCTGTACTTTGTATTCTGGTGGGAATGAGGAACTATGTATATTTATATGTATGTATATATTCTTACTATATACACATCATTGCAGGTATTTAGAGGTGGAATGGGAAGTAAGAAAAGGAAGCAAACGAAGTTTTTCCAAAGATGTTATGAAAGGCTCTAATCCAAAAGTACCCCAGCAAAACAACTTCAGTGATTGTGGTGTATACGTATTGCAGTATGTAGAGAGCTTTTTTGAGGTGGGTTTCAGTTTGTTGGATCTGATTTAATAAATAATAAAATGGTGTGTTTGATCTCATGTTAGTGTAAAAAACACAATAAGCAAGTACTTTGAAGAGATTGAAAACTGTTGTTTCAGAAATTATTCCAAGGAGCAAAAACTCTTAAATTGGAGAATTTTTAAGGCATAAAATAAAGAAGACCGTACTCCATCAAATCCAAGGCTTGTTGGCCTCATCACTCATCACTCGTCGGTTGCTCTCCACCGGCTCTTTCTGCCTTAAGAAACCTCTCCCATGATTTGGGCTATATCTTTTACCTTCTTTTCTCCCCTTCACAGATGTATTTCTGGACAAGTGTTTATATTCATTGCCTTCATTTCCACGAATCCTATTTGCTTCTCAAAGCTCTATAATCCGGCTTGACCCTCACCCTTACATTGAAATTGTTCCTGACCTCACAGCACCATTGGACACTGTTTTATTCCTTCCACATAGCACGCTCTTCCTTTGACTTCAGAGGTACAATACCATGCACACCTCTCTTGGATATTCTTTTTTTTTTTAAAACATCTTTATTGGAGTATAATTGCTTTACAATGGTGTGTTAGTTTCTGCTTTATAACAAGGTGAATCAGCTATACATATATATATATATCCCCATATCTCCTCCCTCTTGCATTTCCCTCCCACCCTCCCTATCCCACCCCTCTACATGGTCACACGAGACCCTCTACGTGGTCAGCGAGCTTTTCTCCCTGTGCTATGCGGCTGCTTCCCACCAGCTATCTGTTTTACATTTGGTAGTGTATATATGTCCGTGCCACTCTCTCACTTCGTCCCAGCTTACCCTTCCCCCTCCCCGTGTCCTCAAGTCCACTCTCTGCATCTGCGTCTTTCTTCCTGTTCTGCCCCTAGGTTCTTCAGAACCTTTTTTTTTTTTTTAGATTCCGTATATATGTGTTAGCATGCGGTATTTGTTTTTCTCTTTCTGACTTACTTCACTCTGTATGACAGACGCTAGGTCCATCCACCTCACTACAAATAACTAAATTTCATTTCTTTTTATGGCTGAGAAATATTCCATTGTATATATGTGCCACATCTTCTTTATCCATTCATCTGTCGATGGACACTTAGATTGCTTCCATGTCCTGGCTATTGTAAATAGAGCTGCAGTGAACATTGTGGTACATGACTCTTTTTGAATTATGGTTTTCTCAGGGTATATGCCCAGCAATGGGATTGCTGGGTCGTATGGTAGTTCTATTTTTAGTTTTTTAAGGAACCTCCGTACTGTTCTCCATAGTGGCTGTATCAATTTACATTCCCACCAACAGTGCCAGAGGGTTCCCTTTTCTCCACATCCTCTCCAGCATTTATTGTTTGTAGATTTTTTGATGATGGCCATTCTGACCGGTGTGAGGTGATACCTCATTGTGGTTTTGAGTTGCATTTCTCTAATGATTAGTGATGTTGAGCGTGTCCTTTCATGTGTTTGTTGGCAATCTGTGTATCTTCTTTGGAGAAATGTCTATTTAGGTCTTCTGCCCATTTTTGGATTGGGTTTGTTTTTTTGATATTGAGCTGCATGAGCTGCTTGTAAATTTTGGAGATTAATCCTTTGTCAGTTGCTTCATTTGCAAATATTTTCTCCCCTTCTGAGGGTTGTCTTTTCGTCTTGTTTATGGTTTCCTTTGCTGTGCAAAAGCTTTTAAGCCCATTTGTTTATTTTTGTTTTTATTTCCATTTCTCTAGGAGGTGGGTCAAAAAGGATCTTGCTGTGATTTATGTCATAGAGTGTTCTGCCTATGTTTTCCTCTAAGAGTTTTATAGTGCCTGGCCTTATTACATTTAGGTCTTTAATCCATTTTGAGTTTATTTTTGTGTATGGTGTTAGGGAGTGTTCTAATTTCATTCTTTTACATGTAGCTGTCCAGTTTTCCCAGCACCACTTATTGAAGAGGCTGTCTTTTCTCCATTGTGTATTTTTGCCTCCTTTATCAAAAATAAGGTGACCATATGTGTGTGGGTTTATCTGTGGGCTCTCTTGGATATTCTTTACACTTGTCTTGACTTCTTCCTCTTCTTCAGCCACCACCCATGGTGCCATAAGCCCTTGTGAATTCTGTCACTTAGTGTCACTTATGTTCAGTTATTTACCCCTGCTACCACTTTCTAAGTCCATTTCATTAACATCACTATTCCAAACTGCTGTACCAACCTCTGACGTGGCCTCTTGCCTTGTATTTTTCCCAAAACCCAAATCTAATTGTGTTGCTGTTCTGCTTTAAATCTTATAATGGCTTCCTGTTGCTCTTGAGTTAAAGACCAGAATCCTTCACGTGGCCTGCATCATCCAACTCCTGTCCAAGCTTCTAGCCTCATTTCTACCATTCTCACTCCAGCCCCCTGGATGTCATTCAGCCTCTCGTGTTGTGTCATATTGTCTATTGCCTCCAGGCGTTGGTACATACTTCCTTACCTGGAATACTCTTCCCTGTTGCTTCCATCATTCCTTATTTGGCTGACTCCTACTCATTCTTCAGGTCTTAGCGTAAACATCACTTCTTGAAATTGTGCTAAGCCCTTAGGTATGTATTCCCATAGGACTCTCTGTTTCTCCTGCCTTAATACTTGTCATATTCATTGTTTTAATTGTTGAGTTATCTGTCTGTCTCGACTGGGGTTAGCAGTCACTCTCATAAGGCACCAGGTAGTCAGGTAGTAAATATTTTAGGCTCTGTGGCCGTAAGGTCTCTACACTCGGTTCTGCTATTGCGGCATGAAAGAAAGCATCCACAGGCAGCATGTAGATGAGTTACTGTGGGTGTGTTCCAATAAGGCTTTATTTACAAAAACAGGCAATAGGCAGAATGTGGCCCACTAGCTGTAATTTGCTGACCCCTGATCTAGACTCCAAGATCTGTAGGCAGAAACTGTGTGTCTTACATCTCCAGTGCCCCGCACAGTGCCTGCATAGAATAGATGATGAGTAAGTACTGATGACATGTTACTGATTCTTTTCATTTCTCCTGTGGAATGCTTTTGTGATTGAAACCAAGATAATTTTTATTATAGTTTTCTAAGGTGCATTTAATGTTTTTATTTTCAGAATCCAATTCTGAATTTTGAATTACCTATGAATTTGGAAAACTGGTTTCCTCCCCCAAGAATGAAAAGAAAAAGAGAGGAAATTCGAAACGTAATTCTGAAGTTGCGGGAGGACCAGAGCAAGGACAAAAAGAGGAGTAAGGACAAAACATCCGTAGGTGAAGGAGCCGAACAATATGTCAGTAACATCTCAGATTGACCATTTTTCATGCTTGGCAGTATTGCCTTCAGAAACCGAGTGACTTTCAAGGATATAAACAGTAAAGAACTGAAGTGCTCATTACGCAGAGTGATTTGGAAATGTTAATGCTTGTATAAATGTCATATAATTAATTTCCACCGGAGGATGTATTCAGTAAAAGTCTGTAAATATGTAATGAGGCCAATTTTTCCAGCATTTATAATTATTTTTTTCACTTGTTAGGAATCTTTTGTTAGGTATTTTCTGTTAATAGTACTTAAAACTGTAACTTCTAAAAATAAAATAAATAAATATTTATAGGAGGAGATGATTAAGTTGATATTCTTTAGTAAGATTGTATTAAATTCTTCAGTGGGTGTGTATCTATGATAATCTTTTGACCTTTGCGTTTGTTTTAAAATAACTTGAAATGTGAAAATAAGATTAAATCAAAGCCATTTTGAACATGAAAGACATCCTCATATGTTTGTATAGCAGGAAGAAGTAACAGCTTTTAATTCAGACACTCCCTTGTGTTTAGAGAACTTGGCCCCAAAAGTGTAATAAATATTTATAATTTTACTCAAACATTTAAGAAGAAGCAGTATTTAGAGCAAGTCAAAGAAAAATAACTTTGAATTATACTACTAAATAATAACTATACTTTATCATACATTATTGTCAAGTACATTTCTGAAGATGTCAAAGACTCAGGTTAAAACTATTTTGGTAAGTACAACTTGAATTTCAAATATCCCATGTTACCTTTCTATATTATAGCTTAAAGTACCTACGATCTGTGATATAGTTAATTGATAAACATTTTTAACCTGTGAACACAGGAGTTTAAATAGGAATTTACTATTTTTTGTAATGACTTTTGCTATTTTACCATTGCTCATTTTGTTCTTGTTATTTTGATAAACGGAGTATCAGACTTTTTGCACCTGAGTTTTTTAGTGTAAATTATTTTTACATGTAAAAGTGCTGTCTTTAATCAGTTGCATAATGCAGAAAAAAATCTCCTATATTGAATTCCCCTTCAAAAATACTAAAATGTGATGGTTTTGATGACAGATTTACAACTCATGTAGGAATCTTGCATATATCTGCTGAAACTGTTATTTTCAAATGAAATGTTATACAGTTCTTTCGAATTAACTTTGAGACGTGAAATTATATATTTTAAAGGTCATTTTTTTGTTAAATAATTTAAAAAGCACATATGAAAAACATAGTTGAGAATAAAAGGAAGACCGTTTTTCATCAGCAATTACTTTATTTTTAATCTGGCCATTTCTGGCATTGCAACCAACATTTTAGGCTGCTTACTTGGATTTAATAAAGTCCATGGATGTGTTTGGGGCGGATTGTGGGTACTGTTAACAACAACCAAAAAATATGTATATATTTATATTTAGACACGCTCATTAAGGGAAACATTAAAATGTAAGCTTAAGGAACATCACCATTAGTGGTATTGGTTATGGATTTGTTACTTTGAACTATCTTAACATTTTTATTTATGATTACATTATTTCTTTTTAAGGAATACCCTAGAGCTCTTAACTCAGATATGAAAAGAGTTTAATTTTATTATTTACTGAATATGGACCCAAAAATGGAAATTTTTTTTTTTTTTTTATTAGTTGTTTTGTTTGTTTTTTTATACTGCAGGTTCTTATTAGGCATCCATTTTATACACATCAGTGTATACATGTCAATCCCAATCGCCCAATTCAGCACACCACCATCCCCACCTCACCACAGTTTTCCCCCCTTGGTGTCCATATGTCCATTCTCTACATCTGTGTCTCAACTTCTGCCCTGCAAACTGGCTCATCTGTACCATTTTTCTAGGTTCCACATACATGCATTAATATACGATATTTGTTTTTCTCTTTCTGACTTACTTCACTCTGTATGACAGTCTCTAGATCCATCCACGTCTCAACAAATGACTCAATTTCGTTCCTTTTTATGGCTGAGTAATATTCCATTGTATATATGTACCACAACTTCTTTATCCATTCGTCTGTTGATGGGCATTTAGGTTGCTTCCATGACCTGGCTATTGTAAACAGTGCTGCAATGAACATTCGGGTGCATGTGTCTTTTTGAATTACGGTTTTCTCTGGGTATATGCCCAGTAGTGGGATTGCTGGGTCATATGGTAATTCGATTTTTAGTTTTTTAAGGAACCTCCATATTGTTCTCCATAGTGGCTGTATCAATTTACATTCCCACCAACAGTGCAAGAGGGTTCCCTTTTCTCCACACCCTCTCCAGCATTTGTTGTTTGTAGATTTTCTGATGATGCCCATTCTAACTGGTATGAGTTGATACCTCATTGTAGTTTTGATTTGCATTTCTCTAATAATTAGTGTTGTTGAGCATCTTTTCATGTGCTTCGTGGCCGTCTGTATGTCTTCTTTGGAGAAATGTCTATTTAGGTCTTCTGCCCATTTTTGGATTGGGGTGTTTGTTTCTTTGATATTGAGCTGAATGAGCTGTTTATATATTTTGGAGATTAATCCTTTGTCCGTTGATTCATTTGCAAATATTTTCTCCCATTCTGAGGGTTGTCTTTTCGTCTTGTTTATGGTTTCCTTTGCTGTGCAAAAGCTTTGAAGTTTCATTAGGTCCCACTTGTTTATTTTTGTTTTTATTTCCATTACTCTAGGAGGTGGATCAAAAAAGATCTTGCTGTGATTTATGTCAAAGAGTGTTCTTCCTATGTTTTCCTCTAAGAGTTTTATAGTGTCCAGTCTTAGATTTAGGTCTCTAATCCATTTTGAGTTTATTTTTGTGTATGGTGTTAGGGAGTATTCTAATTTCATTCTTTTCCATGTAGCTGTCCAGTTTTCCCAGCACCACTTATTGAAGAGACTGTCTTTTCTCCATTGTATATCTTTGCCTCCTTTGTCATACATTAGTTGACCATAGGTGCGTGGGTTAATCTCTGGGCTTTCTATCTTGTTCCATTGATCTATGTTTCTGTTTTTGTGCCAGTACCATATTGTCTTGATTACTGTAGCTTTGTAGTATAGTCTGAAGTCAGGGAGTCTGATTCCTCCAGCTCCATTTTTTTGCCTCAAGACTGCTTTGGCTATTCGGGGTCTTTTGTGTCTCCATACAAATTTTAAGATGATTTGTTCTAGCTCCGTAAAAAATGCCATTGGTAATTTGATAGGGATTGCATTGAATCTGTAGATTGCTTTGGGTAGTATACTCATTTTCACAATGTTGATTCTTCCAATCCAAGAACATGGTATATCTCTCCATCTGTTGGTATCATCTTTAATTTCTCTCATCAGTGTCTTATAGTTTTCTGCATACAGGTCTTTTGTCTCCCTAGGTAGGTTTATTCCTAAGTATTTTATTCTTTTTGTTGCAATGGTAAATGGGAGTGTTTCCATAATTTCTCTTTCAGATTTTTCATCATTAGTGTATAGGAATGCGAGAGATTTCTGTGCATTAATTTTGTATCCTGCAACTTTACCATATTCATTAATTAGCTCTAGCAGTTTTCTGGTGGCAGTTTTAGGATTCTCTATGTATAGTATCATGTCATCCGCAAACAGTGACAGTTTTACTTCTTCTTTTCCAATTTGTATTCCTTTTATTTCTTTTTCTTCTCTGATTGCCGTGGCTAGGACTTCCAGAACTATGTTGAATAATAGTGGTGAGAGTGGACATCCTTGTCTCGTTCCTGATCTTAGAGGAAATGCTTTCAGTTTTTCACCATTGAGAATGATGTTTGCTGTGGGTTTGTCATATATGGCCTTTATTATGTTGAGGTAGGTTCCCTCTATGCCCACTCTCTGGAGAGTTTTTATCAGAAATGGGTGTTGAATTTTGTCAAAAGCTTTTTCTGCATCTATTGAGATGATCATATGGTTTTTATTCTTCAATTTGTTAATATGGTGTATCACATTGATTGATTTGCGTATATTGAAGAATCCTTGCATCCCTGGGATAAATCCCACTTGATCGTGGTGTATGATCCTTTTAATGTGTTGTTGGATTCTGTTTGCTAGTATTTTGTTGAGGATTTTTGCATCTATATTCATCAGTGATATTGGTCTGTAATTTTCTTTTTTTGTAGTGTCTTTGTCTGGTTTTGGTATCAGGGTGATGGTGGCCTCATAGAATGAGTTTGGGAGTGTTCCTTCCTCTGCAATTTTTTGGAAGAGTTTGAGAAGGATGGGTGTTAGCTCTTCTCTAAATGTTTGATAGAATTCACCTGTGAAGCCATCTGGTCCTGGACTTTTGTTTGTTGGAAGATTTTTAATCACAGTTTCAATTTCATTACTTGTGATTGGTCTGTTCATATTTTCTGTTTCTTCCTGATTCAGTCTTGGAAGGTTATACCTTTCTAAGAATTTGTCCATTTCTTCCAGGTTGTCCATTTTATTGGCATAGAGTTGCTTGTAGTAGTCTCTTAGGATGCTTTGTATTTCTGCGGTGTCTGTTGTAACTTCTCCTTTTTCATTTCTGATTTTATTGATTTGAGTCCTCTCCCTCTTTTTCTTGATGAGTCTGGCTAATGGCTTATCAATTTTGTTTATCTTCTCAAAGAACCAACCTTTAGTTTTATTGATCTTTGCTATTGTTTTCTTTGTTTCTATTTCATTTATTTCTGCTCTGATCTTTATGATTTCTTTCCTTCTGCTAACTTTGGGTTTTGTTTGTTCTTCTTTCTCTAGTTTCTTTAAGGTGTAAGGTTAGATTGTTTACGTGAGATTTTTCTTGTTTCTTTAGGTAGGCTTGTATAGCTATAAACTTCCCTCTTAGAACCGCTTTTGCTGCATCCCATAGGTTTTGGGTCGTCGTGTTTTCATTGTCATTTGTCTCTAGGTATTTTTTTATTTCCTCTTTGATTTCTTCGGTGATCTCTTGGTTATTTAGTAACGTATTGTTTAGCCTCCATGTGTTTGTCTTTTTTACGTTTTTTTCCCTGTAATTCATTTCTAATCTCATAGCGTTGTGGTCAGAAAAGATGCTTGATATGATTTCAATTTTCTTAAATTTACTGAGGCTTGATTTGTGACCCAAGATGTGATCTATCCTGGAGAATGTTCTGTGCGCACTTGAGAAGAACGTGTAATCTGCTGTTTTTGGATGGAATGTCCTATATATATCAATTAAATCTATCTGGTCTATTGTGTCATTTAAAGCTTCTGTTTCCTTATTTTCATTTTGGATGATCTGTCCATTGGTGTAAGTGTGGTGTTAAAGTCTCCCACTATTATTGTGTTACTGTCGATTTCCTCTTTTATAGCTGTTAGCAGTTGCCTTATGTATTGAGGTGCTCCTATGTTGGGTGCATATATATTTATAATTGTTATATCTTCTTCTTGGATTGATCCCTGGATCATTATGTAGTGTCCTTCCTTGTCTCTTGTAACATTCTTTATTTTAAAGTCTATTTTATCTGATATGAGTATAGCTACTCCAGCTTTCTTTTGATTTCCATTTGCATGGAATATCTTTTTCCATCCCCTCACTTTCAGTCTGTATGTGTCCCTAGGTCTAAAGTGGGTCTCTTGTAGACAGCATATATATGGGTCTTGTTTTTGTATGCATTCAGCCAGTCTATGTCTTTTGATTGGGGCATTTAATCCATTCACGTTTAAGGTAATTATCGATATGTATGTTCCTATGACCATTTTCTTAATTGTTTTGGGTTTGTTTTTGTAGGTCCTTTTCTTCTCTTGTGTTTCCCAGTTAGAGAAGTTCCTTTAGCATTTGTTGTAGAGCTGGTTTGGTGGTGCTGAATTCTCTTAGCTTTTGCTTGTCTGTAAAGCTTTTGATTTCTCCATCAAATCTAAATGAGATCCTTGCCGGGTAGAGTAATCTTGGTTGTAGGTTCTTCCCTTTCATCACTTTAAGTATATCATGCCACTCCCTTCTGGCTTGCAGAGTTTCTGCTGAGAAATCAGCTGTTAACTTTATGGGAGTTCCCTTGTATGTTATTTGTCGTTTTTCCCTTGCTGCTTTCAATAATTTTTCTTTGTCTTTAATTTTTGCCACTTTGATTACTATGTGTCTCGGCGTGTTTCTCCTTGGGTTTATTCTGTATGGGACTCTCTGCGCTTCCTGGACTTGGGTGGCTATTTCCTTTCCCATGTTAGGGAAGTTTTTGACTATAATCTCTTCAAATATTTTCTCTGGTCCTTTCTCTCTCTCTTCTCCTTCTGGGACCCCTATAATGCGAATGTTGTTGCGTTTAATGTTGTCCCAGAGGTCTCTTAGGCTGTCTTCGTTTCTTTTCATTCTTTTTTCTTTAGTCTGTTCCGCAGCAGTGAATTCCACCATTCTGTCTTCCAGGTCACTTATCCGTTCTTCTGCCTCAGTTATTCTGCTATTGATTCCTTCTAGTGTAGTTTTCATTTCAGTTATTGTATTGGTCATCTCTGTTTGTTTGTTCTTTAATTCTTCTAGGTCTTTGTTAATCATTTCTTGCATCTTCTCAATCTTTGCCTCCATTCTTATTCCGAGGTCCTGGATCATCTTCACTATCATTATTCTGAATTCTTTTTCTGGAAGGTTGCCTATCTCCACTTCATTTAGTTGTTTTTCTGGGGTTTTTTCTTGTTCCTTCATCTGGTACATAGCCCTCTGCCTTTTCATCTTCTCTATCTTTCTGTAACTGTCCAAAAATGGAAATTTTTAAAAATCTGATAGCAGTAAGCAAAATTGGCATATTTAATTTTTTTTACCGTCCTGTATTTTGTCAGAATTTGAAGGTACTGAAAGAACTATTGTGAAATGCTTGGTTTTGTTTCAATTTCTAATGGTTAACATTTTGCACTCTTAATTTTTGAAAAGATAAAAAGATAACCTGTTCCTTGGGCCAATTCAGTCAATCACGTTTTGACACATGAAAAATTCTATTTTTTAAAAGTTATGCTAATGGCTTTGCTGTGGAGATAAATCTTTGGAGACTTCCAGGTTGAGCTCCAAAATTAGACTTGAGACTCTTTCGTCGGTGTTTATGCACATTTACTTGTTAATTGTGTACTCTGGTACTTCTATATGTAGTTTAAAGTGGGTATCAACCTTTTAAAATGTATTATTAGTACTTAGAAGTTGTGAAACAGGATTAAAGCTTAGAGGTTTGTTACTAGATGCTGCAACTGCATGACGAGTATCTGGTGTCTTAACTAATTAGATAGGTCTGTTGTATTTGTTTTCTTGTTGGATAGAATAACAGTTGATCATTTTTAGAAGAGTTTTAGATTACTTGCCATAAAATTTGTATGTGTCTTAGCTCTTGGTAGTTCAGGAGCAAAGGTGGCATTTAACTAGTCCTTTTCCTTTGATGTTGCTAAGACAGCTGAAAACTTAATGGTATTATTTCAGATTCACATAAACCTAAATAAGTTAAGCATAGTAACCTGTGCTTAAACTATTAGTCAGTTAAATGTAGGAGGTCTTATTTGAAAGGATCAAAGAATTATCTAAATTATATCTTGTTTTAAGTCACCAAAATGAATTCTGTATTTTTTTTCTTTAAAAAACTATGATCTCTGAAAACTGTAAGATACAAAAAGAGTAACAGTTTTAATTTCCCAGAGATTAAAAATTATACTTAAAGTCTCAGCAAATTCACTGCAGAGGAATAATAAAGAATGTATTTTAATATATATGATCAAGAGTTGGTGGAAAAAAGCTACTGGGATATAGTGACAGAAAGGATAATTTAGAAGAAACAGAATCTGTAAGAGATGAGGTAGTGTAGTGCTGTATTTCTAGAAGAGGTACAGACAGCGAGGTGGCTGTGTAGTAGATTGCTCTGAGGACACAAGGAGAAGGGAGAGATTATTTGGGGGAGGATACTACAGCCTGTCTAGCCAGGGGACTATCAATGGATAGTTGAAGGCAACCAATAAGGCAACCGAACTCACAGAGGCCAACACCAGACTTCTATTAGGAAATGTAATCTAAAGAATGTCCTAAAATACTCCAGCAAGACTTTCTGGTACATTTGTTGTTTCCCTACTCCCGAGAAGAAGAAAAAAAGTTAAGAGAACTGCTCTTTGAAACTTAAATTTAACCACAGATGAAGTATTGGTTGATCAAGTGGAAGAAATGTGTACATTGTGGGGAAATAGACCTCCCATCTTAATTCTGATAAGCCAGATCGAGGAATAATGGTAGAGAGCCCTAAACTGCTGTTCAGGAAATCAGAGTGCAGTGTACTCAGAGAAAAATACCACAGACCCATGGCCTGAAACAGAATGAAAAAAAGCTAAAAAGCTTGGAGGTCTTCACTGTCTTTTATCACAAATAACAGTTAACGTTGTGCTTATTGTAAAAGATTACAGTGAGGAACATATTATCCAAAACAAGGATTTTCTAGAAATGTTTATCAGAATCACCTGGGGAGCTTTTCAGAATACACATGCATACGTAGGGTCTTAACCCCAGTGGTGCCATGAATTTTCAAATAATTCCTCAAGTAATTCTATTATGCACCTCCCACTGATGTAAAAGGATCAATATATGTCCCTGACAGCTTTCAAGTTGCTGGTCCCAAAGGTAATGAGACTTGTCTGCATTTTCTTCTCTCAAATGCTTTAAGATACCCCTTTACCCCCAACTCCCAAATTCTCATTAAGAACTTGATGGGTAAACTTAATAAATTGCTGTTACTAAGCCGTGCAGAATTATAAAGAAATTATTAAGGTACTCAAAGGTTAGAGACGGGCAGATACCTTGTTAATCAAAAGGCAAAAAGTAGATGCTGCAAATTGCAAGATAGAACATCAACTCTTGATGAGATTCTAAAATGGATTAATAAATGGATGATTTGTGAACTCTTAACAGTCACCAGGAGTTATGGGATCACTATAAGCAAGGTGGTTTTACATTTTCACTAGGATTCTGAACCTGTCAATCTGTAGAATGCAGCCAGACTAGCAGTTCTCAAAGTATGTTTGCTAACTCTAGTTTTGAGAGATAGTTATAAGTTCTGTGTCAAATAAGTTGGGGAAAATTTAGAACAAATTCAGCAGGTTGCTTGGAACTAATATGCAGAATGATAAAACAAGAGGAAAATACAGAACACAGTATCCTAAATACAGAATTTGGCCATATCCTTCTCCTCCTCTCCTGCACTGATTCTCTGAACTTCCTTATAAATACTAGCCATCAGAAGACAGAGTTAACTATTTGGGGTGTTTGTGAACTGAACTTTACGAGAAGGTGCTTTTGAAACTTATCTGAGGTCAGTTATTTTTTTACATTTTATTTTATTAATAGTTGGGTATATGATTTGGAAACTTGAAAATAAATGACTAGTGTCTTGGGGAAATGAAGTTTCATGAGAATCATTCTTTTATAATTATTGTAATGAAAAAATTACAAACCTAATTCTTATATACAAGTGGATTCTTCTAGGAAGAAAACAGATTTGATGATACTAATATTTGTAAGGTAATCAAATGCCCTAAACTCATACACAAGTAGAAATTGTGTATAAATAGGAAAGTCAGCTGAAAGATTATCTAGAGGCTCTTCCTTCTGTTTATATCTGAACCACTTAACTGCTAGCTTAAACCTCCCCTGACTTCCACTCCGTCAGCCTTTACTTTAGAGTTAAATTGAAACACACAAACTTTATACCTAGAAGCATTTTTTTCCTTCTGTGCAAAGAAGTACTCTTTATTAACTTAATATGCTTTCAATATGTTTAATCCCTCAAATAACTGAAAATTAGTTGTTTAAGCCTGTTATAAGACTTAACTACATTTATTATAATTAGCTTTGTACATGTTGACAGCAGAGGATTTGATCCAAAGCAAATTAGTTGAAAAGAAATTGATCCTTAAATATTGAATACATGTTCTGAGTACCTACTTTGTACTAGGTATTAGGGATTTAAAACAGGGAGCCAAACATACCATCTTCCCCGCTCACGGAGCTTCCTTATAGTATAATGGAAAGACAACTGTTACAGCCTCACGAATTAATAATTTTAAATAAGTGCCGTGCAGGAAAAGCATAAATTGAATGAAGACAATATAGGCTAATCTAGGGAGGTTGGGGACATCTTCCCTAAAGATGTGACATTTGAACTGTTGGTAGACATAAAGTCTGAGAGGGCAAAAGAAGAATAGTGCTCGTAGACTGTGCAAAGGCCCTGAGGTAGGGAGATGTGTAACCTGTCCTAAATGGTAATGGCCTAATTTATTAACTGTGTACTATATGCCAAACACGTTCTAAACTTCTTAAATGTATGAATTCATTTATTTACAATGACTTTATGAGATATGTACTCCCAATTTATAGAACTGAGGTCCAAAGAAATAGTTTCCCCAGCAAAGCTGGGCACCGTCTTACCCTATAAGCTAGGTCAACCTGGCTAGATAAAAGAAGACGAAAATTAATCAATGTCCATATTTTTTTGTAGAGATGCAATGTGGCTAAGTCTTGATTAGCATGGAAACTGGTTGTATACGGGTTTTTTTTTGAACTATGTTATCTTTTAGTATGTTTAAACATTTTCATAATTTAAAATATAAAATTAAAGTAGGCCTGTGTAACTGGAGCTCAGAGTAAGATGGAAAGGTAGGCATGCAGAGCCTTGAAGCCATGTTCAAGATTTTGGTCATTATCCTAAAACGTTACCGAAGCATTTCAAACAGAGGAAGAACGTGATGCACTATGAACGTTGAAAAGATCACGATGGCAGTAATGAAAGCATTAGAGGGGAGCAAGAATGAGTGCAAGCCTGTGCTATAAGGAACTGATGATGAATTACCATAGCTAGGGTAAAGCATACAGTTATATCTGTGATCACAGGAATGCCAAAATAATAAGACATAATTTGCATGTAACATTTGAAGTGTCCTTCTTAGAAACAGGCAACAAAAACAGGAGAGTGTTCCTTTGTCCCAGTCAGAGCTTTGCTTCTTTCTTTATGAACAAATGGTTATCAAAGATACTTAAATATAAATGAAACATACAGCTGAAAAATGAACAGAAGATGATTAACTGAAGATATCGTTGACAGAAAATTGACTTTAAAAAGAATTATCTATAAAGCATGTGAAACTACCAAAGAAAAAGCATTAAAAAATTTTAAACACCAAAGTGTTATATTTTAAAAATATAAACATAATAAAAACAAAGTATAAAATTAGCATAAAATATCAACATTCCATTGTCTTCACAGGAGAAATACTTTATCAACATAAGATTAAAACAATTATAGTAGGTCAATTGCCTGACATTTCCAAACACACTTCTTTGGGAAACTGCCCAAAGCACCTGTAACAGCTAGTTACGTTTTGTACCACTTGCTCTCTTATCCCAGTCTCACTTCGGTCACAGCTAATTGGATTTAGGGTCGACACCTGATCTCAAGGATGTTTATTTGTAGTGTTGTGACCTAGCAGATAAAAAACAAACAAAATAAAGCCAATCAAATCCGATCATTGGGAATTTATATTGTAAGTAAGAAAAAATTTGCAAATCGGAAGCACAGAGGAAAGTGTGTTAAAATGACAGTCTAATAAGTTACCTTATTTCTAAGGTGGACTTTTTTTTAGTCACGTTTTGACCTCTAAATTAAGGCTACATCTTATTAAGAACGAGTTTGCATTGGAATCACCTGCAAGGGTTGATAAGACACATATTACTGGGCCCCATTCCCAATTCCTGATGCAGGATTGTCTTCAGCGGGGCCTGCAAATTTTCATTTCTAACAACGCAGGCAAGAGCACACCTTGAGAAGCCCTGACGTATTTCTTATTAGCATTTCCAGCCAGGTACGTGAAAACCTGATGCAGGTAAGACCAAGAGAGCACCAAGCATAAAGCATCCTACGTTCAATGAAATACTGTATGAAATTATTTGATGATACCAGCTCAATAATACTTTATTTGTAACTACAATTAAATATGAATAACTGAGGCATGTGATCACACCACACATCTTAGCTTTTTTTTTTAAACTGTTATAGTCTAGATTTATCTTTCCTTTATAGCCTCGTTGAACAACTTTGTATGTATTTCTTCATATATTCTCCATATTCATATAATATCTCTCTATATTAATATATGTATAAAGATGTATTAATTGTTTTCCTTACAAAAACTGGGATAATATAAATGTTTTTAAGCATCTTTCTTTTGTCTTTCAGCAATATCTTGTGAAAATCAACCCAAGTCACCTGGTAGAATCAAGGTCAAAGTTAATTATATGATGGACCATAATTTAGCCATCGCCTTACTCTAGGAGTTCTGATAGGCTTGGTTATGCTATAGCAACAGTTCCAAAATCTCAGTGGCTTACCCGCTCCAAAAATTTTCTTTCTTTGGTTATGCTACATGTCCAAAAGAGGAGGGCAAGTGAGTTCTGTTCCCCAGTTACTCGGCTAGCCAGACTGATAAAGCTCTAGGTTGATACAAACTTCCACAGCCGCTACAGGGTAGGCAGGAAGCCTGGTGAGCGGCACATGGACCCAAAGCTTCCATCAAGAAGGGGCACATCACTTCCACTCAACAGTGCCCTGGCTCAAACTACCTAGGTGACACTCCTAGTTTCAATAGGAACAAAGTTCACTTTTACCGTATTTCTAGAAAGGAATATTTTTAGCAGCTTATGTGACTACCGCACTACAAATGGGCATTCCCTTTGTTTCCATGAGCATGCAACCATGAGCATGTAATATATTTCCCTGTTTTTATTTTTAATACACTGGTAGTTTTAGCTCTTTGGAATAGATTCCCAGGGATTGCTGGATCAAAGAGCCCAGGTATTTTTATAAATATTATCTATTTCCTAAAAGAATGTAAGAATTTATATTTCCTCCAGCAATTTATTAAAATACAATTTTTTCCTGCATCCCCAGCAGCAATAGGTATTATCGCTCGTTTTAATTTTGCAAGTCTTGTGCATATAAAGCTGCTTTCATTATTACTTTGATTTGCATTTCCCTGAGCTCTAGTTTAAATCTGAGCATTTTTTTTTCATGACAGCTGTGCTTATCATTTGCCCATTTTTCCATTGGATTAGTAGTTGTCTTTTTTTCTATTAATGTTTAAACCTGCTGCATGTTACATTGTCATCTGTGTTATAAGTGTATCTTTTCATAATCTATTATTTGTAGACCTTGTTTACACATTTTTCATGTCAACATTTGTATGTATTTTCTGAGTTTTCAATCTTGGTTAAGAAACTCCTTCTCAACTCATGATAGTACATACAGTCACATGTTTCTCGCAAGATTTTTTGAAAATTTAAGGAATGAAACTGTGGAACTTATTTCTGTGTATGGCAAAAGATATGAATGTTATATTCTTAAATTCATATTCTTCAAAATAGCCATTTGTGCCAACATCATTTATTAATCTTTTTTGGCATTAAAATGAATTTCCATCTTTGTCATATATTAAATTGCTATAACACTAATATTTATTTCTGAAATTTCAGTTTTTTTCTTTAAGTGGTCTCATTACTTCATTAATACCTAATAAGACAGTGAAAGCTGTACCCAAAGAAAGTTTATAGACTTAAACACTTTCATTATGAAACAAACAATAAAAAATAAGGGTATTAAAACATGTTAGAAATTAGGAACCGAACAATAAAATAACATTTTTTCAAAAAACTAAGGAAGAGGAAATCAAGGAAAATGAAAATTAATGAACTAGAACTTCCTCCATGACACTACCGTACCCTGGCACACGAACCTGGGTTTTTTGAAAAGATAATAAATTAGGTAAACTCTGAGCCTGATCAAGGTAAAAGGAGAAAATGAAAAAAGGAAAATAAAAAGGAAAAAGGAGCCATGTCGCAGATACAGAAAGAGACTTTAACGTGTAATACTATGACCACAAATTTGAAAGCTTGAAGGAAACAGGTGAAGTCTTAAAGAGTTAGAAGATATCAGAACGGGTTCAAGAAATAGACAACTTGATTATATTATGTACACATATGAAGACATCGGCAAGGCATTACAGAGCTACCGTTATAATGCACAAATACCTTCTCAATTCTTGGATTTGAACATTTAAACAGGTAAACCTGGGTTATTTAAACTATTCCAGGCCATTACAATGGGTGAAAGTCTCCCAACTTATTTATGAAGCCAGCATACCTTTAATAAAAAATTCTAGTGAAGATAGTGTTAAAAAGGAAAACTAAGGAAGTATGTAATTTGTGGTTCAAGACTGACAAAATCTGAATAAAATATTGGTCATCAGAATCCATTAATAACAAACAAGCGATGCCCTGTGACCAAGTTCAAGGATGTTCAATATCAGAAAATATATCAACTTAATTGTTATGTCAAAGATTAAAGGGGGAAATTTATATGATTATATTAAAAATTCAGTCATTCATAACACAATCTTTACATGAGAATGGAGAAATCTGTTAAAATATAGGCTATAAATTCCTAGTAACAAATGATATATTAAATGGTGAAACATTTAAAACCAATTAAATTGATATTGAGACCTAGATAGGCTCTTACACTTTTCAACGTTATTTTTGCACTTAAAACAGATATACGAAGACAAGAAAATGAAATAAGTGGTATAAATCTTGGAAATAAGAGACGAATATTTTTTGTTGAGTAGGTGATTATGTAACTGGGAAATTTAGGAAACCTATTTAAAAAAAGAAAATCTGGTACATTGCCTGGATAAATACACAATAAGAACCTAGAAAAGAAATTTGGGGGAAAATTATTCACAGTTATGACCAAGAACTATAAAATACTTAGGAATAAATTTAAGAAGAAAAGCATATGACCTGAATGAGAAAACTACACAATTCCATCAATGGCCATTGAATAAGAGCTGCAGGAATGGAAAACACAGATAATCATGTTCTCAGACGGGAAGGCATAATACTGTAAAAAAGTCAATTCTCTCCTAATAGAGTATAATTATAATTCAATTTTATATAATACCAGTAGTGTTGTTTTAGACTTAAAATCTCAAAGCTTATATAAAAGGAAAAATGCCTGAGAGAAGCCAGGAAAAGAGGTTTCAGAATGTATGACAATGTCACTATGAAAAATGTAATATGGAATCTGGGGAGGAAGATAGAATAAAATGAGTTGTGTTCAGAGAAACAGACTGAAGCAGAGGAAGACAGAAGAGACTATCTGCAAAAGAGATTGTCATACTGAGTGAAGTAAGTCAGACAGAGAAAGACAAATATCTTAACGATATTGCTTATATGTAGAACCTAAAAAAAGGGTACAAATGAACTTACCTGCAAAACAGAAATAGGCTCACAGATATAGGAAACAAACTTATGGTTACCAGTGGGGAAAGAGGGGAGGGACAAATTGGGAGATTGGGATTGACATATACACACTACTATATATAAAATAAGTAAGTAATAAGGGCCTACTGTACAGCACAGGGAACTCTACTCAATACTCTGTAATGGTCTATATGGGAAAAGGTGGACATATGTATATGTAATATAACTGATTCACTTTGCTGTACCCACCTGAAAGTAACACAACATTGTAAATCAACTATACTCCAATAAAAATTTTTAAAATACATATATGTGTCTCAAATCATCACATCGTACACTTTAAACTTACACAATGTTAAAAAAAAAAAAGGGAGAGAAACACCAACAACACACAAAGGGTGAAAAGAACGTGGCAAATACTGAAGTGAGCCAGTCATCCAATTGTTCATTGTTGTCACCCCTCTACCTGCTGTTCATTTAGGTTGTGGGCTTTAGAATAAACTGCTGCTGTCATCAGCAGTGTTGGAAGTGCTAATTGGCATATTATAATAACGGTCCTTTAGTTGTTTTTACCCTTAAATCAATAGAGGCTTGGCTATAAATAGGATAACCACAGGACTCCTGGGGAGAAATCGTTCTCTAGACACAGCACTAGTCATGATTTCTTCAAGTTGCCAAGTAACCTACAAAGCCCAGGGTAAGACTAGATTCATGGAAGAGAGACTCCATCCCTTCTGGGACAGGCAATGGCTGTCAGACCTTTCCTTTCTTTGCCAGGCTTTTTGTCATTGACATCACTGATAAACGTATTCTAGATTTTTCCCAGTTCTGTACACACTCCCTCCGCTCTCCCCTTGGCCCGCCGCCTGCCTTTCTCACACATACACAACTGAAAAGTTTCAGGAGGAAACCATTCTTTTTATTTATTTATTTATTTTTGGCTGCTTTGGGTCTTCATTGCTATGCGCGGGCTTTCTCTAGTTGTGGTGCGCGGGCTTCTCATTGCGGTGGCTTCCCTTGTTGTGGAGCACGGGCTCTAGGTGCACGGGCTTCAGTAGCTGTGGCTCGCGGGCTCTAGAGCGAAGGCTCAGTAGTTGTGGCCCACGGGCTTAGTTGCTCCGCGGCACGTGGGATCTTCCCGGACCAGGGCTCGAACCCGTGTGCCCTGCGTTGGCAGGCGGATTCTTAACCACTGCGCCACCAGGGAAGTCCTGGAAACAATTCTTACACTTTTTAAAGAGATGCATTCTGATAATTTCTGTTTTATGCTTTTCAAAAACGCTCCTTAAAAGCCCCTACATTGATATTATCATCAACAGTTTGAATAACACCAAGGTTTTAACCTTATGTGCTTCAAAAGATTTAAATACACAAGAGTAAAATTTTGTCTAGTGACAACTAGATATATCCTCATTGCATAAATTATGAAAACTAATTTTAAATTCTCAACTTTTGGTTTAAAAAATGTATCACTTATTTGAAGATGATATTGAACTTTGGAATTTGGTGGGTATATATTGAGGCAGACTGTTTTCTAATTCTTTTTATTATAATTGTTATTGGCATGATCATATTATTTTGGCATGACCAATACATTTCTCTACAGACTTTTTATTTTTTGAATGGGCAAAACATGCAAGGAATTTAATAAAATGTGAATGACAGGGACTTTCCTGGCGGTGCAGTGGTTAGGAGTCTGCCTGTCAACGCAGGGGACACGGGTTTGATCCCTGGTCCAGGAAGATCCCACATGCCGCAGAGCAACTAAGCCTGTGCGCCACAACTACTGAGTCTGTGTGCTGCAACTACTGAAGCCCATGTGCCTAGAGCCCGTGCTCCACAACAAGAGAAGCCACCGCAGTGAGAAGCCCTCACACTGCAACGAAGAGTAGTTCCCGCTCACCGCAACTAGAGAAAGCCCGCGCACAGCAAGGAAAACCCAACAAAGCCAAAACAAACAAACAAACAAATAAATAAATGAATCTTTAAAAAAAATGTGAATGACAAACATGAAAAGATTTTCAACCTTATTAGTAATCAGAGAATACAAATTTAAACCACAATGATATTGGCAGATCAGTCTGACATATTTCTGGCAGTGATACAGAAAAAAGGAATCCTTATGTCTTTCTTGTATGAGTATATATTAAAACAACCACTTGGGTAAACAATTTTGCATTTTCTAGGAAACCTGAATATTTACATAATCTAGGAAGCAGCAATTCTGCTCCCAGATTTACACTCTAGAAAAAATTTTATATAAAAATGGACTTGGAAACATGTAAACAATATTTGTAACAGCAATATTCATAATAGCGTAGACAGGGAAAAGCCCAAATGTCCATTGACAGTGGAATGGATAAATAAATTATGGTTCATTCATACAAAGTTATTTTACACAACAGTGAAAATGAATTCCATCCACGTGTAACAACATGGGTGAATCTTAAAAACAATATTGTGAGCTGAAAACAAGTATCAGAAGAATTTATAGTGTAAGATACTATTGATTTCATGTTCAAGAACATTCAAGCTAAAAATTGTATTGTGTAGGGATGCATACACATGAAAACATATAAAAACATAGAAGTCAGAAAATACTAAACTAGAAATCCAGGTTAGTAGAAGCCTCTTGGGGGGAAAGTGGAAGTTGTGATTGCAGAGGGATACACAAGGTACAGATGTTTATTTTAAAATATCTGAAAGCAAAATTTAAAATTTTGATTGTACCCAGAAATGACCTTAGACATTTTTCATGAATTTGCTTGAGTTAATTAACTTAGCCTGGCTATCTTCACATTATTAATAAATATGCAAATATAATATATATTTCATCTCAGGAATACATATTATTTCTTTGGAAAGACATAAGTTTTCTCACAGCATTTTTTAAAAAAGACTCCTATTCAAGAATCATGCCACTTATTTCAATCTGACTCTTCTAAGAGAAAGTAAAAATTCAGAGAACTAAACTAATACTGAAAATGTCTCAGAGTATTTTTTCTTTTTAAAAGATATAAGCTCCATTTTAAGTATTACAAACTTACAGAAAAAGTACACAGATCATGAATGAATGAATGAATGTATAACTCAAAGAATTATCACCCAGTGAACACACCTGTGCAAACACCACCCACCCAGGTAAAAAACAGAACATTACCAGCATCGCAGAAGTGTTCCACACGCCTCTTCTTAAACTACCGACCCTTTTTAATGTATCATTTTGAATAACTAATAAGTACAATAGATTAGGTTATTTAGATTATTAGATGATTGTTCAGCAAACATTCACTACCTACACATCCATGTTAAGACCATTCATCCTACCCCACTGATGCTAGACTTGGTCATCTGATCTTCTTCATCTAATGGAACCGGGGCAGAAGTAGCAGTGTGCCAATTCTTAACCTAGGCTTTAGGAAATATAGCAGGTTTCTGACTTCTGACACATGGAGAACGTCCCTCCAGGTAGCCACTGTCCTTTCATCTTGACCCCCAGAATGAGACACATAGAACAGACCTGAATATACTAG
Organism: Eschrichtius robustus; assembly: GCF_028021215.1. NCBI lineage: Eukaryota > Metazoa > Chordata > Mammalia > Artiodactyla > Eschrichtiidae > Eschrichtius > Eschrichtius robustus. The sequence goes on from NC_090832.1 coordinate 119,629,828, forward strand.
CAGCCTGAATTAGAATTGTCCCAGGGGACCCACATACTTGCCAGAGAGAAAAATGAATGCTTTTTGTTATATGCCATTAAGATTTTATTGGTTACACAGCAAAGGCTGACTGATATAATTATCATTTGTTAAACTCAAAAAAGCATAAGTGAATGAACACAGGTTATTACTCTGTGAATCCATTTAAGGCTGTGTTCACTTCAAACTTACGTTTATTATTAACTGTAGGATAATATTTAACTCTGACACATATTTAATTAGATACTTCCTGGTCAGAGATTACTTGATACTTCCTTGATCTGTTTCAAGATACTACTATTTTTAAGGCAAGAAAACCAGCCACTACCAATCTTTTCATTTGTTTAACAAACATTGCGGGCTTCCCTGGTGGTGCAGTGGTTGAGAATCTGCCTGCCAATGCAGGGGACACGGGTTCGAGCCCTGGTCTGGGAAGATCCCACATGCCGCGGAGCGACTAGGCCCGCGAGCCACAATTACTGAGCTTGAGCGTCTGGAGCCTGTGCTCTGCAACGAGAGGCCGCGATAGTGAGAGGCCCGCGCACTGTGATGAAGAGTGGCCCCCGCTCGCCGCAACTAGAGAAAGCCCTCGCACAGAAACGAAGACCCAACACAGCCAAAAATAAATAAATAAAGAAGCTTTCATTTAAAAAAAAACAAACATTGTTTGCAGAATAATACTGTGTATCACTGATTTGTCTAAATAGCACTCCCACACCCAGTCTTTTTTAAAAATATTATATACATAGCAATTTTTGTATTACATAGTATCAACTTTGAATATTTTATTTGTAACCTTGAAAGAAGATACAATTTATTTTCATTTTTATATTTTTTTGTAAGATAGCAACACGATGTTTAACCATCTGAATTTGAAGGAGAGTTGGTAAAAATAAAAATAAGTATTGTTACAACTCAATAAATATTGAATTATGTGTGGAATGGTGGTTTAAGTTTCAAGTACTATAACGCTCCTCTCCTAGAACAAAGTTCTAAAATGTTTTTAAAATATTCATTTCTGAAGGATTTCTACTGTCAAGGCTATGGACCAAAGCTCAAGTGCATTCAGCTCAGCTCCATTCCACAAACATTTCCTCAGTGCGTGCCTTTTATGTCCCAGCCAGCTCTAGATGTCCAAAGACAGGTAGCAGCTCTGTGATCTCACAGACTTGTAAATAAAACATCCTATATTATTAGGAAGTGTGCTAATGTGGAGATCTGCCCAGGATATTCCAGTGGGCATTAAATTCAACCTGAGGGCTGAAACATATTTATGATATTAACAGCTAAAGAAGGATCAATAAGTCACTGAAAATGATTAACTTGTAATCAAATTGGGATTAATATGTAAAAATACAATCTTGAAGATTTTAAACACCGTTAATTTTTTGGTGTATTTTTCTGGACTATTTATGTAGGCTGTGGAGAACTGACCTTTCTGAATTGTGTCACTGAATACTTTAACAAATATATATTTACGGTTTCCTTTCTCAAAATTTAATTCAAGCTTGTTTTTATATTTTCTCAAACCTTCTTTAAACTGTACATTTTGTTTTTTTAATTAAATAATATCCATAAATCCAACTGTAATCATTTATTCATAATATGCAACAAAAATAGATAAATCAACTACTTTTCTCATTATATTCCTGGAAGTTGTATAGCTATAGCAGGAAGACTTCTCTAGAATGGGAAAATTTTTAGAAGTTATCTGTTTTATATACATTTTTATGGATTTTTTTAACATTCAGATTTCAGCAAAACTGTACCTAAAAGAAATTCCATAACTGACTTATATTAATTTCTAAATTTAATACAAAGCTAATTTCAAATAAATTTTAGCATTGGTTTTATTTTTAAAGATTTACGTTTTTCTTGCTCAAATATATTTCAAACTTTTCTAGCATGTAACAAGTTCAAGATTATATGGGACTGTATTCTTACATTTATTATTGTTTACATGATCTATACTTCGGATTGGTATTATGCTGTTTGCAAACCTTTTAGTTTGCAAAATGCTTTCGTTTTTGTATTATCTTATTTAGTCCTTTCCCTGAGGAGGACGTATCATTATCATTGCTGTTTTATTGATGAGTAAATTGAGTCTCAGTAAGATTAACTGTCTTTACAGGTCACAGGCCTGGACCCTGGCTCCTCTTCACGTTATCCACCTCGTGTTAAGTAAGTTTTAATATAATACTGCACCTCCGGAATGGCCTTCACTCATTAAAAAACAAAAAATTTCTACAAGTTGGTTAGGTTACATTTGACCCAATGAAGTCTGGAAAAAAAAAAAATCGACTCTCCTCTGCCTTTCTTCAAATTACCCCACTCAAGCTGGAGATCACAGAATATGGCAAATTAGATGAAATATTATTTTTAAGACATTTGACAGTTCATTAAAGTGTTTGAGGTGATGATCTTTGGTTAGACTTGCGCTATGGTTTCAGTTTTAATTATAATGCCACTATGACAATTCAGGAAAAACTAGCTGGAAGTTTAAATGAGAGAAAAACTATAGTTACAGAAATTTCCGGGAGCTAGAACGATGAAATGTGTGTTGATCTGGTTAAGGAATTTTTTTTTAAAAGCATCTATTGATAAATGACATTTCAGCTTTACTTTTTGCCCTTTATATAGAAAATATTTCTAAAATATATTAGCCTACTTTCTTTCTAGAGAGTAAGTTCAGGAATGATGTTTAAAACATCATTTAATTTTTTTAAAGAAATGGCCTATGCTTTTATAGTGATTACATTAAGCATTAGTTTTTCCTGATAAAGTATGGGAGATACGGACGTTGATGGTGTCTGAGGATGGGCTAAAATATACCCTAAGGAAAAAAATCATAAGACTATCTTTTCAGGGACCTGCTTATTCTCTGTACTTTATTTCCCTATAAATTCCAGATGATTACCATTAGTGCAAACTTACTAATAACTAAAGAAATGATCAAAACTTCTTTTAGAAGCTACAATGTAAATATCTCATTTATTCATTAAATAAACACTTGAACACCTACTCATTCCTCTTTTGTAAGATGGGGATAATGACAGAACATTCTGTATCAATCAGGGTTCTTTGTTGAAGGCAATAGAAATAAACTTTGGCTAACTTATCCAGAAAAAGAATGTACTGGAAGAAAATCACGTAGCTCACAGAATCCCCAGGGATGGTGAACTCAGTGTGTAAAATGGGCAGGCCTATCAGTGTTGGCACTGCCACAACCAGAACCTGGTCACCACAATGATCCACACCACTGGGGATTATCTCTGCATCTTTGCATCGCTTTGTGCAGATTCCAAGTTTCAGGTGAGGGCATCCAATTGACTTAACCTGGGTCCCATGCCATGACTACACCCTAGTTGCCAGAGAGTGGGGAGAAGGACTTTGGCCAAACTGTGAAGTGGGCCTTGTTCCCACCAAGACTCAAAATTAAGGATTCTCCACAAATAGGATGGGAGGTCAGAAATTAGGCAGGCAAAAAGCCAGTGCTCATCGTATGACCTCACAGGGCTGTGAAGGTTTAGTGGGATGACCCGTGGCACAGTGCTGGCACGCAGGAGGCACTCGATCAGTTTCGGCATTATTATTATTATTAATCCAATGAGGCGGGCAATGTGCTAATCTCTAGGGATAGAAAAGTAATAGGGCACAATTTCTAATCAAAAAGCTCAACATTCTGGAGAGCTGTTACAGTGAGAAACAAATATAAAAACATAATTATAATACCAGTTAATAAGTGCTACAGTATAGGTACCTATGAAGTGGGTGCTCTGGAAAACAGGGGAAAGAAAAACCAATTCTGCCCGAGTCAGGACAGAGAAAGTAGTCAGACTGAGTTCTGAATATTGAGAGGAGAATCATGAAAGGGCTTGGCATGTTTGAATTCCTATGAGCAGGGTGGGCTCAGGATTGTGAAGGATTCTGTATACCATCTAAATGAGCTTTAACTGATCTGAAAGTCACCAGGACTTGGTGAAGGGGATGACATAGTCAGATCTGGGGGTGGGGTAACTCTTTAGGCGTGATGAGAGAAGGACGAGAGTGAGCAGAGACAATGTCAAGAGTTCAGATAAGGGGGGCTTCCCTGGTGGCGCAGTGGTTGAGGATCTGCCTGCCAATGCAGGCGACACGGGTTCGAGCCCTGGTCTGGGAAGATCCCATATGCCGCGGAGCAACTGGGTCCGTGAGCCACAACTACTGAGCCTGCGCGTCTGGAGCCTGTGCTCCGCAACAAGAGAGGCCGCGATAGTGAGAGGCCCGCGCACCGCGATGAAGGGTGGCCCCCGCTTGCCGCAACTAGAGAAAGCCCTCGCACAGAAACGAAGACCCAACGCAGCCAAAAATAAATAAATAAATTTATATATATATATAAAAAAAGCTCTAACTCTGAAGTAAGGGAGTAAGCTTAACGATAAAAAAAAAAAAAAAGTTCAGATAAGGGAAGATGATGGCCTGTTCTCAGGGAAGATGGAGAGTAAGACAACAGCTTAGAAACAATGTATGACATAGAATGAACTGCATTCAGTGCCTCCACCAGTAGGGGTGAGGAAGGGAAGGAGTCCTGGGTGACTTAAAAGACCACAACTTTTTGAGATGAGTGGATGGTAATGCCACGATTGTAATAGACTCGATTGGCAAGGGAATCATTTGAAGTAGCTGGGAGAGGAAAGAGAATGAGTTCCTGTGTGGGTTTCAGCCTGCCTTACTTTAGGAGCTGGCAACAAAGATGCAAGCTGAAGCTATTAAAATGGGTATCAGCCAGGGAAGGTGGAGAGAGACTTTAAATACCCACGATATTGACTCCTGTAAAAATGAAGGAACCAGATCACGAAATTTTGCATATGATTTCTGAGGGAGTTCTTGGAGCCCCCATCTATGATAGGAGGTCCGTGGATCTCAGTTTAGGAATCCATGGGCTAGCACAAGGAGACTGGGGGAAGAGTCTTACAAATATTTAGTGGTTGAGAGCAAAGTTGAAAAGCTTACAAACATAAATACGGAATAAATTGTTAAGATGAGTTTTGGCAGCAGATATGATACAGTTATATCCACCATGCTTAATGACATGTATGCAGTTTCCTAGAGTTGTCTGTTCTCTTGCTGTTTGTTCATCCATCTATACCATTTATTCAATAATAACAATAATGGGAGGCACTGTTCAAATGAGATGTGAAAGCCACCATGCTTGGCACTAGGGACACAAAGACAAACAAGTCCCCTACCCTGCCCTCAAGGAGCTTACGGTCCAGATGGGAGGTACTTGTAAGTACACTGAAATAGAGATAGTGAGATAAGTGTTGGAAGACATACGTGCAATGGGTGCTAAGAGAGAGATGGGAAAGAGCACCAAATTGCACCTAAGGTTTGGAATAAGGGGGTTAGGGAAAACTTCTTGGAGGGGACCAATAGGCTTTGTTCTGAAGGATTAATTGGATTTAGCCTGGCAACACTCCAATGTAATAAATAGCCTAGCTGTCTGTTCTGGAGAGCAAGCACTTCAGAATGGCTTGAATGTAAAGTACAAGAAATGGAAAACGGCAGTGGGTGGAAGTGAAATTGGACAGGTAAGCAGGGCTAAGACCAGTGGTCTAAAACGCCAGTGATTCCCAGGAGAGGTAACACTATGTGAGGAAGCCTGGTTTAGGACAGCTTTATGGAGTTTAGAATGGTGATGAACTGGGGAACAATGAAAAGGCATTCAAATTCAATGAAAAGAAAAAAACAAAAGAGATCTCCACTGTGCTAGCCAAACAAAAACAGCTGAAGGATCATATAAGACCTCTTAAGGAGTTTGGACTTTATACTAAGGATAGTTGAGTGCCACTGTAAGAGTTTAAAGAGAGGAGTATATAATCAGGCTTTCATTTTATAAAATATAAATCTGATGGTATTGTAGACACTGGATTAGGAGGGGACAAGATTGCAGCCTGGGAAATTGGCTAGGCGGCTATAGCGGTATGCGAGACATGAAATGATGGTGGCCTGAAGCAAGACAGTATTTGCTATGAAGAACTGGATACATCAGACAGATTGGGAGCTAGAAGCAGAGTCTCAGTAATGAATTGGAAGTGGAGGAGGAAGGAGAGAGAGAGAGAGAGAGAAAAAAAAAAAATCACAAGTCGTTGCTCACAATCAGCTGTATGGGCTTCTATTGGTCTGACCAAGCCGTTTAATCTTAAATCCAAAATGAAGTCAAAGCAGTGAATTGAAATCCTCTCCTCGTTCTTATTTTTCTTTTTTTGCGATCCGTTTTGAAATCTAGTTTTATATACTTAAAATTTACCTCCCGGTAATCTGGAATTACATTTCTGAGATTGCTGTAAATTATTTCCTTCTTGGTTTCTCTTCCTCTTTTTTACTTCCCTACTTTATTCTTAATATTTTATTGTTTTAACTGTCTGCTAAAATACTTCATCATAACTTAGCTTTTCCTCCGAGAGAACTGTGGAACATTGAATAACTGAAACTCGTCCCCTATCAGAATCTTGTAGATTTCCTGAAGTTTTCCCGTTGCTGCTTGGAATGTTTCCGGGGTAATGTTCTCAGGGTAATTCTCCTGTGTAGGTGCGACTAGCTTTTTTCAGCATTTTTAGTCAATCACCATTTCATTTTCTTAAGAGAAGCTTCTTTTTGTCGTAAAGGCAGTATATGTTTTCATCATATTTCACTTTCAAATATGACTCACAGGTATGTCCCTTATAAAAACAGTAAAACTTAAATGACCAGAGAAGATCTGGGCTCTAATCAGAATATACGGCGGCGGCGGGAGGGCCGAAGAAATGCCAAATTTCCCTCTCAGACCCGCCCAGCGCCCCCCTCACCACCCCCCCCCCCCCCCCCCCCGCCAGCCCCGCTCCCAAAAGCGGAACAGCAAGTTTGCTGCACGGGGACGTTACTACCCTCCTAGGGCAGCCAAGCCCGGGGCGACCGGGGCTGCAGGCGAAGTCGCCTGCGCCCTCCCTCCGCAACGACGCCGCCTCGTTCCGCCCGCCCTCCCTCCCCACCTCTCGGGGTCCTCGCCCCCTGCCCGAACAACACTCCCCCTCCCGGAACGGATTCCCGCGCTGCCCGCACGCAGTCCACCGGGGTGCGCTGCAGGCGCCGGGAGCAATAACCCCCGCGAAGGAGGCCGTTTCGCGGGGGCGCCCGGAACGAGGGCTGTGGGACAGGCCCGGGGCGGCCCGTCCCCACGCCGCCGCGCGCCCTCCCGGTCCGGGAGGCTCGGCGCCGCGGGTCAGCGCGAGGACGGGCGGGGCGGCCCCGCGCCGAGCGCCCCCTCCCGGCGCGCCCGCGCCCGCGCCCCGCCCGCCGGCCTACGGCGCCCCCGCCCCCTCGGGCGCTCCGTAGCCGTGACGTGCGCGCGGTGGGGCCGGGGACTCGGCGGGGTGCCGGCCGGCGGGCGGAGACGGACCCGGGATCCGTCCGAGCAGGAAGCGAGCCGGCGACCGGTCACCGCCGCCGCCCCGTTCCGGTGTCGGTCCGCGTCGTCGCCTTCTCTCCTCGCCCTCCGCACCACCCCCACCTCCCCTCCCGCCTCACCGGCGACAGGTAGCCCTGCCGCCGCACACCTGCCCTCGCGTCCGCACAGGTGAGTGCCCCGGGACGCCCGCGGTGGGGCGTCGGCGCCGGGGCCTCGCTTCCCGGAGCCTCGCTCCCCCACCCTGGCCTTGCTTCGGGGCCTCCTCCCGCCGCCCGGGGCAGACGAGCCGGCTCGGTTCATCTCCCGGGGACGCCGGGGGTGAAGCAGGTGATGAGTGGGCCCGGGCGGCGGCGGCTCCCGGTAGCGCAGGGGTGGGTCTCATTTCCACAGGACAATGAGAGTCTCGTTTCAAGGGTCTGTTATCACCAGGATACCTTCGTGTATCTTCTCTGGCTCCCAGGTAGAAGCTGAGCCCTCAGGTGTCCAATTCTGACCTGGACGCCCCGTGATAGTTTTCTCTTTCGTAAACAGGCTTAAAATTCAGTGCAGGAATAGTGCTTTTTGTTCTGGGATGTGAGGATCAGCTGCCGTGCCTATTAGTTTAATCTTGTAGGAGCCCAGGTTGGGACTGTATAAAGCTGTATTTTTAGTCTTTAGTTGGTCTAGTACTTTGGGTACGTTAGTATATATATCTGCTACTGAACAAGAGATTTTTACATTTTTTAATTTACAAAACGCTTTAAAACGATTAAAATGCTCAAACTCTGGGATAAGAAAATAGTTTGATAGGGTTATTACTAGAACATCCGTGTCAGAAATATTTCCATACAGGTTTAGAAAACGTGTTACATTTTATCTGGGGTGAAGTTTGTAGTGGAGGAATGCTTAAATCCTAATCTACAGATCTAAGGAGCTAGGAACACTGCCCCAATTTAATAGGCTGCTGTACATGGTAGATAAAAGTTTTCCTTGTTATGCTCTGGCGGTGTAGATGCAATATAGCTAAATGTCGTCAGGGTTTGAGAGTTTAAAAGATTAATATTCTTAGGATTTAGCTGAGCACCGTTCACCCCATAAAATGTGAATCTTCAACTTGGGCTGGTAGTGGTCATGGTACAAAGGTTGGCAGCAAAAGGACATTTCTGTACAAATTAACTAAACTTAGATGTCTTGGGTTGTGGTTTGCATTGGAAATTGTTTAGTGAAAAAACTACCTTGGTGTCTTTTACTATTAATTTTAGAAACACCACAAATTGGTCTATAGCCAGAGCTTGAAACAAAGCAGCCTTTTAAAATAACTCATTGACTTTTAAATATCCATCTCATTTAGAGTATTTTCAGTTGTGCAGAATTACTTCCATAGTGGTAAACAGAAGTTATTTTAGTGTTATTCAGGTTTGCCTGTTGCATTTGTATGTTCTGTGTGACATGCTATTTAATTGTTGGCTTTTTAAGTTACATTTTAGTTTTCAAAAACTGATTTTAAAAGGGAGTAATGGAAGTGGTAGGCAACTTTAAGAAAAGATTATGATTAAAAACTCTCTATGTATGTAATATTTAAAAGTATATATAATATACATATATTCTTCATTAGTGCCTGGAAACATGGACAAGAAAAATGTAATAAGCTATTGCAGTATTTAATGTAAATTCATGCAAGATCTTAAAAATATCATAAATCGTAACCCATGGAACTCATCTGAAATGGATTTTTTTCTCTGTTTATGTTTGTGTGATCAAGTTTTAAAATAACAGTGGCCAGGAAATCTGAGAGAAGCTGAAGGCTCTTTTTTCATCCTGTTGTGACTTTGCCTGGAGACTGTGGTGTATTATGCAGCCCATTGTTTAGACAACGGACTGTCTCAGGGTTCTAAAAATACAACTAAAATTTAAAAAAAATTTGACTATGTGAGGTTTGAATAAATATAAGCACCCCAGACATTAAAAAAAAACAAAAACTGATTTTCAGTCTGCTAATAATTGAACCTCCATGTCTGTTATGTAAAATGTCAGTTTTATAAAGATGTTTAACCTTTGTGAAATTTTTATTTTTATATATTAAAATATTTCAAGTAAAAGATTGAAAAAAGTATGACAAGTGTAATAAATCTCATACAGTTTAATTTTGATCCTTACAATGATATATTTGGTAGTAATGTGACTGGCCCTTTAGTAGGATAAGATCGTCACCCATTTATTAGGCATCTGCCATAATCTGGCAGTGTTCATAATCTGAACACTAACTGAGGAACTTGATCTACAAAATAATTTTCAAGGTTGGTGGTCTTGTCCTTTTTACACATGAGGAAATTTAGGCTCAGAGAATTGAATATTTGCTCAAGGTCATGAGGTCATGTAGCTCCAGGGAGAGTCGGGATTCACACCCAGGTCTTCTGACCATAAAACCTCAGTGCTTTCCACCAGAGCAGGTTGCCTTGATCTCAGTGCAATTGGTAGACTGTTCTGGTAAACCTGCAGAGCTGGTATTGTGTTAAAGAATGTAACTGGAGGTTTGAACAAGGTACAGAGGAGTGACATTAAGAAAGGCCAGGAATGGGGCTCGGAACTAATTTTGAATTCTGTGTCTGTTTCTTCATTCTTAAGTAGACAACCTTGAACAGTGATATGATGTTGCTTTATCATTTCTGGGGTAAATTCCAGAATATTATACATATTGTGCACTTTTAATTTTGATGGGCTGTAGGAACTAGAATTAGGCTGTAATGTAACACTGGTTTTCATTGTAGCTAAAGTGAATAATATAATGTTCCTGGTTAGGGTAGAACTTAAAAATGAGATAGGTTATTGCCTATAAATGCAGTAGCTGCCTTTTAAATATTACATAATTAACTGTGTAATACTAAGGGGAAAAATGGTTTTCAGATTATGATTAAATTGTGAGCTGTTCGATCAGGACAGTTTTTTGTTTTTTTTTTTTTTTTATGTCCTGTGTTTATTTCAGGAATGTCCCTTGAGCTGTAACAGACTTAAAGAACAAAGTGAGCACACAAAGTCCATCTTTTGTAGCAAATGAGGAGTCATTTCAGCAGTAGAATGTAGTTGGGTAGATGAACAGAAAAATGGTAGGAAGGCTGAGTTGGGTGACTTCTGTTACGGGTGTGTCTTTGTTTTGAACTATTAGGAATTTTGCATCTGAAGGATACTCATATTCAACTGTAAATACAAAACCATCATCCAAGGGCTTAATGTAAATTATTAATGGGTGATCTGTAACACATCTGCTTTCGTGTGTGTGTGTGTGTGTGTGTGTGTGTGTGTGTGTATAGATAATCAAGAACTAACTAAAGTTAAATAAGCTTAATTCTGTTTTTGAGGCATTGTATAATGTTCAGAGGAACCAGGATGTTCTACATTTAAAACAGTTATGCTTTTATTTGACAGATTTAGTGGACTGTTAATAATCTTAAAATATAAATATATCGTCCTACTTACGGTTTTCAAAAATAGGCTTTTTTTTCTCATTGAGTAGTGTAAGAATGACACAGTGGTTTGAGAAATGACCACAAGTCCAGCAAAAGTTCTCCCTTTGAGTACTGAAGTATGGGAAGTAAAACCAGAAGAACAGATATGGCATCTTTAGAAACCTTGCTAGTGTTGAAGAGAGGGGAAGTCCTTTTCTATTTCTAAAGAGTGTCTCTTCCAGTGAGACCAAAATACTGAAACACATTCCTTAGGTGATATTCACATGCCTGCTGAGTAATGTGCACAAAGCAAGGCGGTGCTCCTGGCAAAACCTCAGGCATCTTTTATGTACCTTATGTCACTTGTTATTTTATTTGAAGGTAACCTGCTGCTTAACCTTTACAAGGTAAGGTATTACATATCACAGAATTAAAAAAATTTCTATTATATGTGGATGAGCATCTTTCTCAGCAAATATTTATTGATGGTTCATTGTGTTTAAAATATAGCTGTTGATGGGAACTGGTTCTTCCCTGTTCTGGCAGATCTTTGGATCTAGGAAATAGGAAGAGTGGGACAGATGTGAAAAGAAAGATACACAGAAACATCCACTTAAAACCTGAAGCTGTTTATGTCAGAAGTTAACACCCTACATGTATGACACTTTACTCTTTTGGAAATCATTTTATGTACATTTGGTCCTAGAACAACTTGATGAAGTAGTTGTGGTAAATCTGTTCTTATTCTGCACATGAGAAAATGGAGACAAAAAAATAAGTACTTTGTTCAAGGTCACATGTGAGGCTGCTTTAGAAGCGTCACTGAGAATGGAACTGCTATCTGTGTGTTCCCATAGATCCCTCCCTCCCCCAGGTCTCTAACTCCTAGATTTAGTAAGGGTTAACCTCTCAGCAGTGACTTATTTCATTTTCTGGATTTAATTCAGATGGTTCAGGAAATTCTGAATAGTCAGGATAACTGAAGTGATAATTATTAAATATGTAGTTACACTTTTTTTTTCTTCTTTTTTTTTAATGTAAGGTAGAAGATGAGCATGATGTAGTATTATGGAACTACTTTAACATTTTTAATAGATTAATGGAGTAGAGGTTGGTAATTCACTTTTCTAGTAGCAGTGTTTTTAAGGGAAAGCCAACAATTAGTTTTTTTTTAAACATCCACGTGCAAGTTTTTTTTTGTTTTTAGTTTTTATTTATTTATTTATTTTATGGCTGTGTTGGGTCTTTGTTTCTGTGCGAGGGCTTTCTCTAGTTGCGGCGAGCGGGGGCCACTCTTTATCGCGGTGCGCGGGCCTCTCTTGTCACGGAACACAAGCTCCAGACGCGCAGGCTCAGTAGTTGTGGCTCACGGGCCCAGCTGCTCCGCGGCATGTGGGTTCTTCCCAGACCAGGGCCCGAACCCGTGTCCCCTGCATTGGCAGGCAGATTCTCAACCACTGCGCCACCAGGGAAGCCCAACAATTAGTTTTAAAAAAGGAGAAAAATATTCTGGAGGAATTTTGAAAATAAGTTTTATTATTTGGCACATTGATATTGATCTGATTATTATGCTTGCTTTTGTAAAGACTCGCTAATGACCTAAGGCGTGTCTCTGTTGGTACCTCTATGCCTTCATTCATTTCACAAATATTTGAGTGTCTGTCCTGGGCCAGGCACTGTCCTGAGTGCCGACGATATGGTGATAAAACCAAGTCCTTGTACTGAGTGACATTTTATTGTTGTTTTGAATTAAGTTAATTATAGACTCATCATTCTAGTATGTGATTAACAGGGCTGACCGTAAAGTTGGGAAATAGTTGTCAAAGTGGTACAATTTGAGGGCCACTAAAAGCCTCATTTGCTCTAAAATATTCTACTCCTGGCCTTTAGTCCACTGGGTTACAGCACTGTTACCAGTTGCTTCCTGATAAATAAGAATATGTTCCACCTTTTATCACACTTTCAGGAACTAGGGCTGAGAGAAAATAAATGGGACCCAGGACTGATATGTTGGCTTTCGTAAGAGAGTGGGTTGGCAAAGTATAATTTTAGTAGCCGCTGTTGTTTATTGAGCTCTTGCTGTGTGTCAGGTACTATGTCAAGCAAGTACTTTATGTACATTAGCTCAGTTAATCACTATGTCGGACTTCCCTTGTGGCACAGTGGTTAAGAATCCGCCTGCCAATGCAGGGGGCACGGGTTCGAGCCCTGGTCAGGGAAGATCCCACATGCCACGGAGCAACTAAGCCCATGCGCCACAACTACTGAGCCTGTGCTCTAGAGTCCGCAAGCCACAACTACTGAAGCCGGCGCACCTAGAGCCCGCAACTAGAGAAGCCACTGCAATGAGAAGCCTGTGCACCGCAACGAAGAGTAGCCCGCGTGCAGCAACGAAGACCCAACGCAGCCAAAAATAAATAAATAGAAGACATTAAAAAAAAAAATCACTATGTCACTTCAGTGCACTTGGCATTAAGACTCTCGTGTCTTAGGAGAGAGAGGCACAGGGATGTTAAACTCGCTCAAGCTCCCAGCCAGTACTTGGTGGAGCTGGGATTGGATCCCTTGTCGTCCTTAGCATGTGGTTGTAGATACTCATGTGGAAAGAGTGCAGGTAGACTTGCGGCGTGCCACCAGTATGTCACGGCACACCATGTAGGTGGAAGGGCTTGGTGAGTGAGGGATGGGTGCGGAGAGTCACGAGAGCTTGTTGCGTGAGCGGTGGGAGTTGGGGGGATGGGGCGTTATTGCTTGCCTAACTGCTGGCCCCTCAGGCTTAGCCTCTGTATTCTGGCCCCCAGGTTCCAGAGTTGCATCTGTGCATAAGTGCTTGCTTGTCCGCCTCCAGGGTAAGAGGACAGCAGAGGTGAGGGGATCCTGGTTTTGCCACTTACTACCTGGGTCAGATTACTTAGTTTCTCTGGGCTTCAGTTAGTAAAATGGGGGCTACAGTATTACTTACCTGGTGTGGTTCTTGTGAGGACTGCATTAGACACTAATACATGGAAAGCACATATCACACTGGCACATAGCTAGTGTGCATTATTATTGTTACTGTGTTGGTTGTTTTTTCTTTTCCATGTTTAATGTGGAATGTTCATCCAAAAGGAAAAAAGCTGTGTATTGGAGATTTGGGTGAAATCTTGAAGTTGACCAGGTTTAAGTAGTTCTGAAATTCAGGTGTGTACCAAGAATTATCTGGGGGAACTAGTAAATACGCGCCAGAGAGGTGTGGGTGGGGCATGGGCTGTAGCATTTTAACAAGCTTCTCAGTTGATTTATTTGTGTACCAACACTGGAGAACCACTGGTTGAAACCTTTTCTTCATCCTCTGCTTTGGGAGGGTGTCGGCAATAACAACAAAAAATTGCTCGGATTAACCAGGCAGCATATGGTAAAAGGGAGTGAAATATCGGTTACCAGAATCTCTTCATTGATTTTCTTTCTTCTTTTAAGCTTATTTGGAGCTCATAGCATTTATCTTGAGATGACAATGCAGTGTTAAATTTCACACCTAAATTTAATTGTAGTGAGTATTTCAGCTTATTAACCAGCTTCATTTGGAAGTGAGCTACTTATATTTAATTTTTAAACGACTATACAGATAACAGTAATATATAAGTAATGCTCGTTTAGATCTTAAGACCTTTTTGAACTGTTTGCTTGCACTGGGTCTTAGTTGTGGCAAGCGGGCTCCTTAGTTGTGGCACACAGACTCCTCAGTTGTGGCATGCGAACTCTTGGTTGTGGCATGCATGGGGGATCTAGTTCCCCGACCAGGGATAGAACCCGGGCCCCCTGCATTGGGAGTGCAGAGTCTTATCCACTGTGCCACCAGGGAAGTCCCCTTTTTAAACTTTTTAATTGGATTTCTTTAGATAATGTAGTGTTTTGAATAACCAGACTTGGTCTTGTTAGCCACAGCAGGCAAGGTCCCAGCAGGAAAGAGATTTCATCCCGGATGGTGCAGATGAAGAGCCTGCAGGGGCAGGGAGCAAGCACGGGGTGGTGAAGCACCCAGGGAATAGCAATGGTGAGAAGCCCTTAATTCTCCGGAGGTCGTCGCGGAAGCAGAGAGCTGGCCTTGAGGAGGAGGCGGGGTTGGGGCTGAGGCTCTGAGGCGGGCCCGGCGGGGAGGGGGGAAGTTCCCTGACCTCTCGGCTCCCTCTGTCTTTTGGGTCTTGGCTGGTGACTTTGCTGGAAGGCAGCTGGGGAGCCTGGGTTAGCCTGGCTCTGTGCCGGCTCTTCCTCCCAGGGCAGGGGCAGAGCAGAACCGGGATGGAGGCGCAGTGGAGCAAGTGGAGGGTAACTCGGGCATCGGTTGGAACCTTTGGGAATTTGTAGCGTTGCCTTGGTGCATTTTAAATCGCTTGTAGCATTGGGATTATATCCGCAAAGTGCTTGAGGCTACCTGTCTTATACGTGCGTTTAGAAGATAGTTTACTCACTTTCTCATTTAATCAAACGGTTTTTTCAGGAAATCTGATGATCCGTGTAACCCGATGAGGAACCTAATCTAGGTCGGTTAACGTAAAGCACTTTTGTTAATATGTTGTTATGCCTTAATGAGGTTTTCTGAAATTTTCTTCATCAGGTAGTCTTGGTTTGATAGAATAAACGCTTTTCATTAAAAAAATCTTTTAATAATTAAGTTTAAAATATTCTGGCAAGAAAAGTCCCTTGCCTTCTGGAAATTATACTTCCCGTTCACCTGGACTCTTGAGCGCGCAGAACACCAGGACCCAGATCATAGAAGTTAGACTCTGAGGACATAATTGTTCTTCCTCCCCAGGTCCTTTTAAAGACACATTAAATTTCTGTATAAATCTGTCGCACTTTGCTGTTGTTCAGCTGTCTTCCGCTAATGCCAGTTTTACCTAGTTAATCTGATTTCTGGCTAAAAGTCTAAATCCGTGCTCTTCATTTTGGATAGATTCCTGAGGATTACTAAAGAAAAACATTTCTCTCCTTAAAGAGATGGTATGAAGGTCCCTAGTGTGTGAGCATTACTCCCCCCAAAACAATTAGAATAGTTTATATGTCTTCTCTTGAGCGTTCCGGGGAAACAAGAGTCCAAGATTTTACTCGGATTAAGCGGCAGCTAGACTGGGTCTTGTTCACAGTTTCCAGGAAAGGAGAGCAAATTAATCAATAACCAGCACCTGGCTATGAGACTTGACCATACAAATAAAGGCTACATGTAAATGTTATCTTGGGGTTTGTTTTGTTTTGTTTGGAACAAATAAGTTTCTCAGCTTGTCTTTAAAAGAGTATGGTGGAAAACAGAAACAGGTTTGGAGTAAGCAAAATAGCACCTACGCTTGGAAATCATACATTTAGATTTTATTTTTCTGTAAGTGGGCCTTTTTCTTTCTGTAAAAGGGGAGAGTTTAAACTTTTGTGGAATCTTCTAAAAACATATTGTTTATTTTGATTTCATGCTGATAGAATTAGTACCCCGCAGGAAAGAATTGAGGCTGTTGGTTTTTCCTTGTTATACTCTTTGAATTTCCCTGATTTGAGGATTGAGTTATTCCAGAGGGAACTTTTCTCTGGTTCCTTGTTATTTGTTTTCTAAAATTAGATGAAACAGCTGTGTTTTGGTTTGTGGGCAAGATTTGCTGTCTGTTATCCTTTTGGTATTTTGCGGAAGAACAAAGTATACATGTGTATGTGTTTTGAAGAGGAATGAATTAGTTTCTCTGCTTTTTCTGGTCTATCATTGTTGAGTTGAAGATGAGAACAGCAAGACAGTTTATGTATCTGTTGTGCTTGAGGGGAGGGGAGGAGGAGAACTGAATGAATCTGAACATGTGACCAGATTCACTTCAGATGTTTTAGAAGCCAGAGAAAAAAATTTCAGTCAGAATTTTGTATTTTCTAGAGATAGATTCTACTGATACGTTTGCTTTTTTGAAGGGGGGGGGGTGCAGCATAAATTAGGAATTTATAAACTAGTTTAGTTTGGTGATTTTAATGAGTTATTAGCAAAAATGGAGATAGTCTGACGGCTGCATACAAGAATGCTAGTGTGTCAGAAGGTGGTCTGTTATTTATTAAAAGTGTGCTTCTGGAACTGGTCCGGAATCTCACGCACTTTGGTCCTGTTCTCTACGGTTCTACCGTTTGGCAGCAACATTGACCTAGATTACTTTCGGGACATACGGACACCTGAGTACATCAGCAAGCTTGAACAGCGGAAGGTGGCCATGTATTATGCCGATGTTTTGAAGGAGTGGCCCCAAATGACCCTAGAACAGTGCAGTTCTAATAGTTCCTGAGGGCCAGTGATATGCCCCCACTTTGGGTACTTCACAGTCCTTGTCTCATGTAGTTCTAATGTTGACCCGTGAGGTGGCTCTTCTTAACCCCATTTTGCAGCTGAGAGAACTGAGGTCTAAGTAACTTGCTGAGGTGACACAAGCAGTGAGGGGCAGGGCTGAGGAAGTTCAGGTGGTCTGGATCCAGAGCCTTTGCCCGATTCAGAATTTTAGGTTACCTTTTTCTGTGTGTTCTTTTAAAGAGTCAAAGAACCCTTCAAGATTAAGCTGTTCTTCCTTCTCTGTCTACATAAGGGTGGTAACACCCTGACACTCGGGCAGCAGTTGCTTGATTTCAAGTTCAGGGCGAATAGGTCCTCTGCAACACCCTTGGGTGTCCCCACCCGCTGGTTCTTGTTGTTCAGAGGGCTCCAGCCTCTCCTGGGACTGATGAGAGGGGGACTTTGTGGACACGTAGAGTCTAAGCCATTCTGGATGCGTTTTCAACCCCTGAACAACTACCCCTTTTACTTACATCATTAATTTGCTTTAAACAAATGTATTGCTGTAAAGTTTTGTGTAAATTAAATAAATAACTAAATTATATATATTTTTATTATCCTTGGAAAGCTGCTTGTTTAAAGGATCTGGATAGTGACTTCTTTTGTAAAGGGAAGAATCTTTTTGTAAAACAAATGATTGTTTTCTAGATTATACTAACAAGTATGGATGTTTCACATATTACCTTTGCATAAACATGGGTTTGGCTGAACACACATTTCATATAAATATGCCTAAATTAAGTGTGACTTCATATTGTGCTTGATACTGTTAATAAAGAGGGATTGGATAATGGTTTTCTTTTTTTTTAAACAAATGCTATTTGTTGAATTTGTACTAAAATGTACTATAGTAGCCTTATCTCGACTAAGAATAATGTTCTTTTAAGCAGTAGATTGAGGTTCAATATATAGCACAACAGTAAATTCTTTTTGTGTCATAAAATTTATTAGGTAAATGTTAATGTTCTGTTTAAATGCTAAAATTGGTGTTTTACGTGAGTCTGAAATACATTCTCTGAAAAGTACAGATAAAGTTTAGTGTGAGAGTTTTTTAAAAAAATTGTTGTGGTTGAAAGGCAGACAAGCTGTTGTTTGGAAAACATAATTTTCATGTAGCCCTGGGTGAAATATTTATTTCCTGTACCTAATACCTTGCTAATGAGGCTGTGAACCCAGTTCCACTGTAATCTGTGTTCTGTCCCTGAACACTCAACAGAGACTACTCTGTAACCTCCTAATTAATAGATCCAGTGGCCTCATTTAGATCATTATTCTTTTCCAACCTCGTCGGCTACTGAGCAACTAATCTTCCTTGAATTATTTCTTCTGAGCGCCTGTGGTCATGCACTTCCCAGGTCTCCAAGTTTTCCTATTTGGTTTTTACTGCGTGATTTTGTCGGCCCATGTCTTTACTGTTCATGTCTCATAAAATCCTGTGCGTGGCACTTTGCTCTACTTGCTCTGTTCTTATTTTTGATAATTATATCAGCTCCATGGTTCTGATTCTTATGCAGGATTCCCCCCAGATTTCTTTTTTTTTTTTAAATTAATTTATTTTCGGCTGCGTTGGGTCTTCGTGGCTGCACGCGGGCTTTCTCTAGTTGCGGCGAGCGGGGGCTACTCTTCGTTGCGGTGCGCGGGCTTCTCATTGAGGTGGCTTCTCTTGTTGCAGACCATGGGCTCTAGGCGCGCGGGCTTCAGTAGTTGTGGTGCGTGGGCTCGGTAGTTGCGGCTGGCGGGCTCTAGAGCGCAGGCTTCAGTAGTTGCGGCGCACGGGCTTAGTTGCTTCGCGGCATGTGGGATCTTCCCGGACCAGGGCTCGACCCCGTGTCCCCTGCATTGGCAGGCGGATTCTTAATCACTGCGCCATCAAGGAAGCCCAGTTGCCCCAAATTTCTTTCTGTATAATCTTGACCAGCATTTCCAAATTGATGCAGCATAGACATCTTAAAATTTCATGTGTTTCCTTCAGAGCCCTCCTCGCAGAAACTGCTTCTCCTCCTGTTTCCCTTATGATACCCTCATTACCCTAATTGTTCATGCTCAGAACTTTTACGCGCCTTTTCCCGCTTCACTTGTCATATTCTGTCAGTTGCCAAACCCTGTTCCGCTTCTGGAAGGTTGGCCGTCCCTTTCCTCCCCCTCTGACCGAGCTGCAGGCCTCGCTCCTTTTTCGCTCATACATAGCTCCCTATGTTTGGCCCTTTCCCTCAGTGTACAGTCTGTCCTGTGCGTTGCCGTTAGAGTTCTGTTTCAAAGTAGAAATCTGATTGTAATCATCCCTTGCTCAATAAGAATCCCTGTTAGCCCTTTATTAATACATTGGAGAGTGCAGACTTTCATCGTGGGATTTGAAACCCTTTGAGGCCTGATCTCTTGGCCCACATTTCCACCTCAGTACTCGTCACACTTCCGCCATTGTCCTGAGCTCTGGCCCCATTGACCTGTTCTGCAGACATGTCCCCGTTCTCCCACCTCCTTACTCTTGTTCAAACAGGCCTTTGTCTGGAATACTTTCCTTTAGTCAGGCTTACCCATCTCTCAGGACCTGCTTGAATTAAATCTTTCAAAGTAGCTTTCCCCAGTTTACACTTTGGAAGTACACCTGTATTGTAGTATTCATCACCAGTTATGTAATATATGTGTATCTTCTTTCATTCTCCACTACTCATCCTAGATCGTGAATGACTGGAGAGTATGCATTGCCAGTAAATGATTTGGTGAGGTCTTACGTAGATCAGGAGATCTCACGTCTTTGGACTTCTTTACACTCTTAATTATTGAGGACTCTGTAAAGATTTTGCTTTTCTACTTGGTTATACCTATTGATATTTACTGTATTAGAAAGTTTAAAAATATCTAGTCTATTTAAAAATAATAATATATGCATTTTAACAGAAATGACATATTTTATGGAAAATAGTTATTTTCCAAAACAACAATTAGTGAAAAGAGTGCCACTATTTTACACTTTTGTAAAACTCCTTCATGTCTGACTTAATAGAAGATAGCTGGGCTGTCATATCTGCTCATGAATTGAGTTTGTTGCATTATTTTTTTTTGGTTGAACTGTGTATGAAGAAAATCTTCCCTCACATAGATTTCCTCATTGGGAAAGAAAATATTAACTTGACCTTTTCAGTTAATTGTGTGTATATTCTTCGATCCTTCGCCACCACTAACCAAATGGTAATTTCTTAAAGTTCCAAAGTGGAATTTTAAGCCATATCCGTGAATTTTCTGTACCCTGTTACATTAAAATCCACTGTTCAGTTTTGCACTTTGAATGGATCTTTTACCCATATGTGATTTTACAATATGGTGTAATGGTCATTTGGAACATACTGTTCCACTGAGTTAGGCAGATCTCCCAAATATATGTAATATATTTTGATCTCATCAGAAAAGTCTTTTAAGTATTTAAGCTTAAACAGTATAAGCTGTTTTATGTCCAAGGTGGCAGATGCGGGTTTTCCCAGATTCTGCTTTCACTTGAATCTTATCATCGTCAACAAGTACTGTCAGTTGCTTTCCTTGATGTGGCAGGCTTCACTCAAAAAACAAACAAAACCTCGTTTGCCAAAAACTCAAGCTTGAATAACCAAGGTTTGTTAGTCATTCTTTGCAGTGAAAATAGTGTTTCATGAAAAAGAGTCAGTTCCTGAAGGTTACAGCTCAAACACTCGCGGAAATATTTTCCTTGGGACAACATCATACCTTGTTTTACAGTGGAAGTAGTTTATTCACAATCCCCGTTTTGTCATATAGAGTATTAAAAAGATGTGTATTTGAGGATCAAAATGTAATAAAACCAAGACATTTTACCGCTTCATCAGAGGTATCGTGTTTCTTATTGAAGTGTAGTTGACTTACAATGCTGTGTTAATTACTGCTGTACAGCGAAGTGATTCAGTTACACATATTATATACACACAGTCTTTTTTTAATACTCTTTTCCATTACGGTTTATCAGAGGGTATTGAATAGCGTTCCCTGTGCTCGACGGTAGGACCTTGTTTATCCATCCCACATATAATCGTTTGCATCTGCTCATCCCACGCTCCCCGTCCATCCCTCCCCCGCCCCCCTTCCCCTTGGCAACCACCAGTCTGTTCTCTATGTACATGATTCTGTTTCATCGATAAGTTCATTTGCGTCATATTTTAGATTCCGCATATAAGTGATATCATACGGTATTTGTCTTTCTCTGTCTGACTTCACTAAGCATGATCATCTCTAGTTGCACATCAGAGGCATTCTTAACGTGAGGCGGCATCCTTTTTACTGTGGCAGCAGTGACCACTGCTACAATTTGGTGCCCCTGCCTTGATTTTAGCTAAAGTGGTAGAAGTTTTACCCATCATTGGTTCTGCATTATTAGGGCAAATGTCTTAGTATTACTTTAAAAATAGTTTTGACCTTGTTGACTCTCTGCCAGGGTCTCAGGGATCTCCAGGGGTTCATTGGCCACACTTGGAGAACCGCTGGTCTAGATCATCGTCCACTGGAGTTGTGCGTTCAGGTTTTCTGTAGACCAGACCTAGAGCCTGGACAGTTAGAATTAGACATTACCCCCCAGTTAATTTAATTCCAATTCCTTATCAAGAAGTTGAGGAAGCTGAGGTTTTGAGAGGTTAAGAGACTTGCTAAGGTCATACAGCCAAATTAGTGGCAGAACTGAAAAGATAATTCCTCTTAATTGAGGAATACCTCTTAATTCAGAATTCATTTTTTCTGTCAGTATTGTGCAGTTTAAAAATTTAGAGGTAATTTCAGAGATATTTTATATAAAGCTATGGCTAGAAAGTAAGCATTTCTTTTTAAGCTATAGTGTGGATACTGTCCAGTAGAATTCTTAGGGGATAGATTTTTGAACTTTGTGACCCAGAACTCTGGGATCAGATTGCATCTATTTTTTTCACCTCTTTTTTTTTTTTTTTTTTTTTAAAGATGTCCAACTCAGTTTTTTTTTTTTTTTTTTTTTTAAGCTCTTTTTTTTTTTTTTAATTTTTTAAATTTATTTATGGCTGTGCTGGGTCTTCGTTTCCGTGTGAGGGCTTTCTCTAGTTGTGGCAAGCGGGGGCCACTCTTCATCACAGTGCGCGGGCCTCTCACTATCGCGGCCTCTCTTGTTGCGGGGCACAGGCTCCAGACGCGCAGGCTCAGTAGTTGTGGCTCACGGGCCCAGTTGCTCCGCGGCATGTGGGATCTTCCCAGACCAGGGCTCGAACCCGTGTCCCCTGCATTGGCAGGCGGACTCTCAACCACTGCACCACCAGGGAAGCCCCCTCACCTCTTTTTTTCATCTAGTTGACTATGAAATTGCTTGCTGTGATCAGACGGAAGATTAAGTGAGAAATTGAGATAATTCAGCGATGAGTGTATAATCATTCGTAAGAAAAAACTCAGTATTTACCGTGGTAAAAATCAATATCATCAGTTTGACATTTGAGAGCGCAGGATATGATTATATAGAAAATTGAAAAGTAATTGAGCATCTTTTGGAGAGTATTTTATTTTTTATTTTTTAATAGATCTTTATTGGAGGATAATTGCTTCACAGTACTGTGTTAGTTTCTGTTGCACGACAAAGCGAATCAGCCATATGCATACACGTGTCCCCATATCCCCTCCCTCTTGAGCCTCCCGCCCACCCTCCCTATCCCACCCCTCTAGGTGGACACAGAGCACCGAGCCGATCTCCCTGTGCTCTGCGGCCGCTTCCCACCAGCTGTCTATTTTACATTCGGTAGTGTATATATGTCGATGCTACACTGGAGTTCCTAGGCTACTGGGTAGAGCTGGGTCTCGGTGCCGAGATGAGGAACTGCGTGAGACCTCACTCCGATGAATATTCCCTGGAGCCTGAGGTTCTCTGTTATGAGTCCAGTGGTTCAGACTCGGAGCTCTCACCGCAGGAGCTTCAGGCCCGACCCCGGGCTCGTGAACCAAGTTCCTGCAAGCCGCTGGTTCACTCTGGGGTTCCTCCCCGTCTCCTTGGGCATCGGAGTCCCCTACCAGCGGCTGGCAGGCGCCCTAGTTGTGGGGAGGCGCTAACTCCGCGTCTTCCCACACCGCCATCTTGACTCCGCCTCCTTGGAGAGTATTTCTTTTAAAAGTCATTTTATTGTGGAAAGTTTTAAGCGTATTCAGAAAAGAAGAGCATGTGAGCCACTATGTACCATCACCCAGATTCAGCAGTTAGCAACTCATGGCTAATCTTATTTTACTCTTTTAAAAAAAATCTAATGATGCCCCCTCCCCCTGCATTATTTTGAATCAAATTCCAGATATCATTTAATTCATCATCTATAAGCATGTCAGTTCGTAGGAGAGAGTACTTCCTAAAACTTGTAATTAGGGGGCTTGGTATCTAAAATAAGTTTGAATTAACCTCTCAGAGGTCTTTTCTAGCCTAACCAACAAAGCCAGAAACAAACACCTCCTGTTTACACCCTGGCATCTCCTTGTTCTTTTGCCTTATTTCTCTTTCCCTTACTATAAAAATTTCTACCAGCTGTTTCTGTTCTTCCTCTGTTCACTCTTTTATTCACTGCAGTATCATTTCTGCTTCAACCACTGTATACTGAAACTGCTCCGATATTACCAGTGCCCTTCCCATTTTCAAATCCATTAGCTTATTTATTTATTTTTGGCTGTGTTGGGTCTTCGTTTCTGCGCGAGGGCTTTCTCCAGTTGCGGCGAGCGGGGGCCACTCTTCATCGCGGTGCGCGGGCCTCTCACCGTCGCGGCCTCTCTTTGTTGCCGAGCACAGACTCCAGACGTGCAGGCTCAGTAGTTGTGGCTCACGGGCCCAGTCGCTCCGCGGCACGTGGGATCTTCCCAGACCAGGGCTCGAACCCGTGTGCCCTGCATGGGCAGGCGGATTCTCAACCACTGCGCCACCAGGGCAGCGCAGCTTATTTTCAATTATCAGCCTCTTCTGAACCATCTGATGGTGCTGACAACCTTCTCTTGTTCAGACTTCTTTCTCCTTTGGTAGAGTACTCTCTTCCAAGGTGCTTGCTACCTTTCTGTCTACTTTTCCCCATTGTTCCTTTCTTCCCTGTTCTTCCTTTAAAATGTCAGGTTTCTGGCCTCAGTCCTGTTCTCTTTTACTTATACTAGTGATTCTCTATTCTTTCAGACTTGGGACCCCTTTTTCAAAACAGTTGTTTTGTAATACCCCATTTACTACACTGAAATTAAGCAATCTACACATGCATGTGTATGCATACCTATATACATGTATAATTAAGAATTAATATAGAGATGCATACGTAGGGGAGGAAAAGTAATTTTCCCTTTATCCTTTTTGGTTCTTGGCTGAGACCCTGTGTAACAGGAGAAAAAGAAACAGAAGTTTAGTAACATGTATACTTCCTGTATGCATGAGAGATACCCAGGAAAACTAAGCAACTCTCCCAAATGGCCCAAGCCATCACCTTAAATACCATCTCCAGCTAAAGAGAAAAGAAGATGTTGGGGGTGGTGGGGGAATCAGTCATGAGAGGTGACCAGGAAGAGCACAGTGAACAAGGGTATGGTTATTATGCAGGTTTAAGTCCATGCCTTCGCCATTGATGTTTCTAGAAATTTAGTCATTCTCTTCTTGCTACAGAGGGGGAGACACCCTTACAAATGGAGGCCTCCCTTATAAATGTAAATCTCTCTTACAAAAGGGTAACTTCTGCTTGGTTTTCAGAGCTTCTCCTCTCTCTGCTATTTCTTAAAAATAACCAGTTCAAGATATTATGTCAAAGAGGCATATTTTGGGGTGACATATTTTGCTCCCCTTCACATAGAAGGAAGATGATATCAAAGGGGTTCAGAACATGTCTCCCCAAAATGTGCCACTTTGGCATGTGGATTGTTTTGACCTGAAGCAGTCGGGGTCCAAAAGACTCAGGAGGAGCTTTTTACCTCCCCCTTGACTACCTAAAAGAATTTAGATAGGGGGCCTGGATCAGAGAGAACTATTACTAGAGTTAACTTTTGTCTGAATGATCTATCTGTATGAGTGGACACATATCTAATTACCAAACATCTGTTCTTTTTTTTTTTTATTGGAGTATAGTTGATTTGCAATGTTGTGTTAGTTTCAGGTGTACAGCACAGTGATTCAGTTATACATACATACATATATATATTGTTTTTCAGATTCTTTTCCCTTATAGGTTATTATAAAATCTTGAGTAGAGTTCCCTGTGCTATACAATAGGTCCTTGTTGGTTATCTGTTTTACATATAGTAGTGTGTATATGTTAATCCCAAACTCCTAATTTATACTTCCCCTACACTTTTCCCCTTTGGTCACCATAAGTTTGTTTTCTATGTCTGTGGGTCTATTTCTGTTTTCAAACATCTCTTCTTCTTATTGTCCAGTGAATTACCCTCCTCCGTTCTGAAGGCCCAGGCCCCTATCCCACCCCTTAGCTCAGGATGGCATATAAGCCTCAACTGCCTGAAAAAAAAAAAAAAAAAAAAAAAAAAAAAAGAATTAATATAGAGAAGTAATTATTATTTGTATTTATCACAAATGTAATATTTATATTAATAAACAATATAATATACATATAACTTAAATATGTATTTATATTAATTAGGTATTAATGCACGTATTTCAGTATGTGAAAGCTTAGATGCTCTTATACTGTAAGTCAGAACAAAGTAATCAGTCTCTAGCATCCATATGTAAAATAGTCATGCATGCAGCTACTGCAGATTAGACCAATGTAGAGGTATGTTATATTGGTAACTCAAATACCACAATCAGCATTGCTCTGTAACATGATTTTCTCTGAAATAATAAACATCTTTTGGTAAGGACCCAAATAAAAGACAGTCTTCTCTCAATTTATGTGATATTTTATTTCTGGAAAACTCCGTATATATTAAAACAGTGCAAAAATATTTTAGATTTGATTCTGGGCTCTACTATCTTCTCTAAGTTTGCTATGTATTTTGCCTTCTATATATCATTAATGGCATCAGAATAATTTGAAGTGTAAAATGTAAAAAGCTCTTTATACCCTTTCCACAGGAGCCATATCAGTTTGAACTGTCCTTTTAGACACTTGCTTTGGCTGCATTAATTTTATTGGATCATCTTCTTTAATTCATTCTTGAATGATATATAACTGTCTTCAAGTGAGACACTGAAACTTCTAAATTGAGTAGAAAATACAAATAATTAGCGAAATAATAAAAACATTCTGATGTAAATTAGAAAATATGATAGTTGTAAATAGTATATATGTAGTCCTTCCTTTCTTCCTTCCTTCCTTCCTTGAGCCTGCTTCTTCCATCTTTCAGATTTATAATTAAAAAAAAATTTTTTTAATTTATTTGGCTGCGTCGGGTCTTAGTTGTGGCACGTGGGATCTTCGTTGTGGCATGCGGGCTTCTCTAGTTGCAGTGTTTTTGGGCTTCTTCCTAGTTGTAGTGCGTGGGCTCCAGAGAGCACGGGCTCTTCGTTGCAGCATGTGGGCTCTCCAGTCGCGGTGCACGGGCTTAGATCCCCTGCGGCATGTGGGATCTTAGTTCCCCGACCAGGGATCGAACCTGCATCCCCTGCGTTGGAAGGCGGATTCTTAACCACTGGACCACCAGGGAAGTCCGTGTAGTTCTTTTTAAAAATAGCACATGATTCACAGATTCCACTCAAATTAATAGCAGTTCATTGCACTTAATAATGAATTTATTGGGGACTTTTTAAAAGGCCGTATCTGTTGCAAAATGCATAAATAACTTTTTATATATACTTTTAGAATATTAAGGTGCCAATAATCTGCTCTGTTTTGGATCTGAATTTAAATACAAGAATTTTTCTTTGTTTTACAAGAGAGATTTGCCCCAGATGTAGATGATCTATTTTTTTCTTTTACCTTCAAGGGGATTGTGAGTCTGAGAATGAACAAAGGTTAGAAGTAAATTATTGCCATAAAATATGTTAATTATTTTGCCGTAAAGAGATACTAGAGAGAGAGATTGTCATAAAGATACATAAAGAGATACCTATTTGAAAAGATGGCCAGAAATAATTTTATCATGTTGTTTATTATTATAGAGTTAAGTATCTGTTGTGCTCTAATATTAGTATTTAAACTTCTAAACTACTCCTTTTTATATACGCTTAGTTTCATAGACATTTTCTGATGACTACTATTTGTGTAATTGAAAGCTAGACGTGTTTTAATTGATTTATCGTTCCTGATTTTTTTGATGTCAAATTGACAGTTTAGCTGAACCTTGACAGATAAAAATATAAAGAATCTTAGTGTTGTAAACAATGGTAGTGTAGATGGTTTTGCCCAAGAAATGTATAGAAATATAGACTTACAAGATACGCATATAAGTTAGCAATGCTTTTCCTTACAAAAGTTTTCTTTGAAAAAGGATTCTGCAAAGTGCCCTTTTACTGGCCTCGGCTAAGGTGTGTATATATTCCAAGAAACTGATTAATGAACAAAAGGGAAAGAAATGAATGAATGTATGTTTTAATTCAAGATACATTTATCTGTAATTGTTCCTCATCAAAGCTCCAGTATTTACATTTGGACACCAGATGCTAAATGTTTTCTCTGTGAATAAAATTTAAGGGGAAAAAAAATCAATCAGAGCTACAACCTGAACATTAAAAATTCCCCCAACTTGTATAAGACAATATGAACATTTCCCCTTATTCCTCTCTGCAATATAAATGAGAATTGGGGGTGAATTTCCAAATAATTATTGTATCAACATGAAAGTGATTGAATTTCCATTTGTTTCTGTTAGAAATGAAAGAATAAGTTGTATGGTTGTTCTCAAAATCCTGATGCCTGGGCCACAGCCTCACCCCATTAAATCCCAGATCCCGGAGGGTGAGACCTAGGTGTCAGTACTTTTCCAAAGGTCCCCGGTGACTGCAATGTGCCGTTCAGTTGTTTCTCTTTTTTATGTTGAATCTGTGTAAATAAAACTTCCTGTCAAAAACTGAAGAAACTCTTGGTGACCGAAGTGTTTTAAAAATTCAGTTTTTATACACTAATTAATAAAATGTTCAGTGTCTCATGGAGGACTTAAAAAATAGAGCACATTCTTTGTTGAGACTTAAGAATTACTGAAAATTATTAAAATGGTATACTTGTTAGTCATTACAGAATTTGGAAGTAGAAGTTAATTCTTTCGAATCTAGTATTTTGTTACCTGGCAGACCATATTTAAACCACTCTAAACAGGTCATTCACGGTTTTATCTTTATCTTAAAGAGCTCCTGAGATGAAGTTTCCGTCACCTCTTTTTGTCTCTGATTCTTCGTGAAGGTTCTTCATGTCTAACCTAAATTGCTGTATTTTTATATTTTACCTTCTGGAGATGTAGGCCATTTGATTGTTGGTGTGTGTGTGTGTACAGACACACCTACATAAACACATTTTTAATCCTTATTCATATACTTGAAGACTGATACTACTGTTTTTTTAGTCTAAATAGCCTAAGTTAGGTAAAGTTTCTCCATGCCAATTAGAAAATTCTCCATTTTGACTGCTATTTTAGGTTTTAATGTAAAGGAAACATTTTACCCTAGAAATCATTGTTTTTACTAATCTTGCTGATAAAGAGAAGGCAATGGTGCGGAAGTGACTAAAACCAGTTCCGAAACAGTGTGGAGCCCCCAGATTCTGGAAGGGCTGGGAGCACACAGCATCACGAGCACGTGTGGAGGAATCAGCTCTGAGAGGAGTGGGGACGTGTTTCAGGTGTGGATGACGTTACAGGTGTATTTTCGGCTGGAGAGGCAGAGTATTGAGGGATTTTACGCCTTATTGCATAAAACAGGGAGACATTAGGTCATCACAAGTTTTTACAGGGTGGAGGTGATACTGGGGCCTTATTGAAACGCTAAAGTTTGCAGATGGTATGTGAACTGTGTCAGTGATCTTGTAATTTTGGTAAACATACAGGTAAGTAAAGCAGATTGTTCAATTACCTTGTTCAGAGATTTGGATTTTCATTATATTTACTTGACTTTGCAGAAAACATTTAAATTGATTCTGTGAGGTTAGAAAGTGACTCTACATTTGTGTATATGTGTCTCTTAAAAACAGACTAAATATTAGTCATAATTATGACGTAGAATCTGTAAAAAGTAAAGTAAGACCGTTGGTGCAAATACTATGCTAGTGATGGTGGTGAAAGGGGAGAATGAAAGAGAGTCTTAGCAACTTGAAATTTCATATTCTGGGAGAGGAGGATGCTTACATATGGAGGGTCTTACAAACACTTGATTGAATAAAGTTATGCCTGTTCCTCCAATTATAATAAGCAGTAAATAAGAATTGAAATGTTTGACTTATTAACCCTAAACTTCACAACTGAACCATTGTGGAGAACTAGGGTTCAGAATAAGAGCCGCATATTTGGAGAAAATTTTAGGGGACTGGAATTGATTAAATTGAAAAAAACTGAGGTGATTCAGATATGTTTTCAAAGACAGAAGACAGTGATCACTTATCAATCAGCATTTTTTAGTGAAGACAGAGGAAAGCTTGATCTTTAGTTGCATTATGAGGGATTTAGACCAGTTTGTTCATTGATTTATTTAAAGTCACTTTCCTGCCTACTATGTAGAGGCATTATGCCAAGTTCTAGAGATGCGTTTCTCATCAACATAGACACGATCTTACAATCATTAAGCTTGTGTTCTAGCAGGGAGACAGACGTTAAACAACTGTTTATCCTATGGCTGGCTGGGCTTGAATGGACCAGCGCTGTGGGTGCTGTGAGAGCACTTGATGGGGAGGAAGAACGGTGTAAGGTGGTGCTGAGACATTAGGATGGTTGTAGAATACCTTTGTGGACTAGTCAGTCCTCTTTTAAGCCCCCTCCTCCTAGGAAATTAACTCATCATTGGTTCATTGTGCAGAATCCGCATAACCAAAATGAAGTGAAGAAGAATCTTTGATCTTTCTACCATGTAGAGACAATCACTATTGTTGGCATTTTGGTGGATGATATTTTAGTTTTTTTGTGTGTGTGTATGTGTGTGCCTATATATATATAATTTTTGGCTGCGTTGGGTCTTCGTTGCTGCGCGCGGGCTTTCTCTAGTTGCAGCAAGCGGGGGCTACTCTTTGTTGCAGTGTACGGGCTTGTCATTGTGGTGGCTTCTCTCGTTGCGGAGCACGGGCTCTAGGCACGCAGGCTTCAGTAGTTGTGGCCGTGGACTCAGTAGTTGTGACTCGTGGGCTCTAGAGCGCAGGCTCAGTAGTTGTGGCTCACGGGCCTAGTTGCTCCGCGGCACGTGGGATCCTCCCAGACCATGGTTCGAATCCGTGTCCCCTGCATTGGCAGGCAGATTCTCAACCACTGCGCCACCAGGGAAGCCCTCCCCTTAGCTTTTAATATCACCCCTTCCCTGACTTTTGTGAGGTGGGGCTTAAAACCTTGGGGGATGATTTAGCTGTAAAGTGTGCAAGATTATGCTTTGATATTATCACTTGCGCATTGTAAAAAAGGTGCTGTTTTTGCAGTCCTTAGTTCTGTCCCAAGAGACCAGCGCGCTCTTTCCAGTAAATATGATCCTTCTAGGACTTGGAGTTTGTGGTTGCTGGGTTGCCAGGGGTCAGGCTAGAGGCTGCACAGTTACTGGACTGAGCAAATTCCTGTCTGGCTATTAGCAGGCACGGAGGAATGCCTGCAGGTCAGCTCCGGGTTGGGAGTGGGAACAGAAGGTGCTGCCTTGGCTCCTGGCGTCGGGGGCTGGGCTGGCGTTTGTCCCTGGATACTTTGAATGAGACACGTTGGCAGCTGTCCAGATTGGAAATATACCTTCTCAGGTTCCAGGCCTACCTTGGCTCATCTGCGGGCAGTGTGGGGATAGCAGCCCCCAGTGGACGCCTGGCTCTGCCCGAGCTCGGTCTCCTGCCTTGAGAGCTGTGTGGCTTATCTGCGGACAGTCTGGGAGCAGCTTTGCCAAATACAGGTCAGGAGGTGCGTGTGACCTGAAAAAGGGTCCTCTCCTTTTCCAGTTAGGCTGTTCAAGGCTTGAGCTTTATTCGGTTGTTATTTGTTAATGTTATTTTGTTATTGGTTAACAGTTTTGATGTTTAGCTATACGTTTGTTTGAGGGAATATGGCTTGTGTCAGAAATGCGTAGTGCTACCCGTATAGACCTGTGGAAAGTGGCTTTTTAACGGAGTTAACTCATGCATTCCTGGGAACAGTAATTAGTGATACTTACGAGTAGTTTGAATCCTGACATGCAGAGCGCGTTGGAGTTTTGTTTTATTTTCCTGGAATGTGCAGCACCTCACTGCTTTAAGATTTCATTCTGCTCATCTTTTAATGCTCTCTTCAAAATGGGTCTCCTTTGTCCTGGTCCTTGTCCTTCACTGTCCCTTCCCCACCCGGTCCCCACCCCTGGCAATTCTTAGAGCACTTCGTGTTTCTCTACAGCACAGTTTACCTGTCTTTCTCCTTCGGTAGGCTGTGAACACTCTGATTTTATTCTTGTGTGTTTAGGGCCTAGTACTTGGCC
This sequence comes from Eschrichtius robustus, assembly GCF_028021215.1. NCBI lineage: Eukaryota > Metazoa > Chordata > Mammalia > Artiodactyla > Eschrichtiidae > Eschrichtius > Eschrichtius robustus. The sequence goes on from NC_090832.1 coordinate 119,661,537, forward strand.
CTGTTGTAATATAGATGTTCAATAACTGTCTATTCAGTGAATAATTGCATCACAAATTTGAACTGTGAATATCTTGTCTGCTTCTTTTAAAAAGTTTTTTCTCCAAATATAAATTCTGGGTCATCTCGTCAACATAAAACCTCTCAGAGGAGTTGAGATTAGGATAGTCAAGGGGTTAATGAGCCCAGGTACCTAGAATATTGCTTACAAAAAAGCCCTGAAACTAGTAGCAATGGTAATAAAGGACTTTTTAAGGAAGATGAAACTAGAGCTGAAAGAACCCTTTCTTTAATAATTAGAGAGGGTGATGTGATACGGGATATACTGGGGAGACAAGATCTGCTTGTTTGCATAACTGTTAGGGTTCGACCAATCATTTTGAAAAATTGGAAAGCTAAATTTAGTTATTTGTGTGTATTCCCCTTTTTGACCTCCATCCTGAAGTTTTGTGTACTACTTTTCCCAGCCTGAACAAGTCCAACCGTGTAAGAAAGACTGTTAAACTTGTTAACACATACACACTTGTAGCACCAACTAGAGTTTTCATATAATTTATGATATTTTTGGATGAAAGTTACTTTAAAGATAACTTTTTTTCTGATTATAAAAGTGGTAGCTGTCCTTCAGAAAATTTGAAAAATGTGAAATGTGTAAAGGAGAAAAGAAAAATCATTTATAATGCCATCACTTAGAAACAGTAAGTATTCCTATTTTAATATATATATTTTAAAAACATTATTAATTAAATTCTTATTGTGAAATCAGAGAAGTGTTCTGCTCTACTTTCTTTTTTCCTAATTAACTGTAATTTATCTGGAATTTATTTTGGAGCATGGTTGAAAAATTATTTTAAAATTGTAATATTTAATCATCTTTCTTTTTATCACTAAGAAAAATCTGATCTTTTGGATCGTTATTAGGGACATTTTATTTTTTAATTCCTCCACATTCCTTTTTTTTGCCACGCTATGCGGCATGCGGGATCTTAGTTCCTCAACCAGGGATCGAGCCCGTGCCCCCCAGAGTGCAAGCTTGGAGTCTTAACCACTGGACCATCAGGGAAGTCCCAGTTCCTCCATATTCTTTATTAGAGCCTCATAAAATTTTTTTGAGTAATATCTTGTACACTGTGTTCATTTTAATCAACTAATAAGTGATCTGCCACAACAGGTCAAAACAGTACAGCTGGAGTCCATATTCCCCTGGACACTACCTGGTCTCCATCTGGAAACTAAGCATTGTTTTCATTTTGGTGTGTATACATTTGTATCTTTTACTGTTATTTACAGCTTTAGGCTTATAGAAGTATGTCGTTTTGTATGTGTGTCTTGACCTACGAATACTCTGCAAAATGTCCCGCAGCTTCGTTTTTTCATGTAACGATAGGCCTTAGGTGGCCATGTTGAAAGGTTAAGATCCACTTTACTGCTTTTGATTGTGCATGGTTTTCCGTAGTCCAGATATTGCATAGCTGTCCAACCATTTTCTTTCTTGCTAGACACTTAGATTGTTTGCAGTTTTTCCCTCTTATTTACAAGTGCTACAATAAATAGCCTTGGTGTGTCCTAAGAAGTGCTGGTTCAGAGAATTTACCGCTCTGTAGTCTCACTAACAGAACAACTCGATGTTATTGGATTTTAATTTTTAATCACTGTGATGAGTGAAAGAAGTATCTCGTTGTTTAATTATATATAATAATATTTTTCTTAAGGGGAAATATCAGAATGTAATGATAAAGATGGAAAAAAATATGGTTTTCTGGTATAAACCTTTACAGAGGCATGTTTGAAATAGAGACTGTGTTTAAAAAGTAAAAAATATTGTTTTGAATTTGTGATTGTGTATAAAGAAGCGCTTAATCCCTCCCCCCAATTCATTTTAGTTAGCTCAGTTTTCATTTCACTCAAGCTGTAACACAGGGAAAAAAGTATTCTTTGCTTTTCAATTTCTAGAATCAGATTTTTTAAAGTCTAAGACCTTGGGAAACATTCGCAAACTTGACAAAATGCAGCTTGTTTAATAAAATATGGAACCAAGATACCGTATTATATTCTGATGTAGAGGAATGGAGAAATAAGAATACACTTTAGTAGTTTGGAAAAGTGGCAAGTAATGGATTATTATTAGAATTCAAATATTGTACTCAAGAGTGTAGCATTTGCAGTGTTAAATTTAAGTATTTTGTACGTGTATCATTGATTTTTGGTTAGTACTGGCATGATCTATATGATAAGTTAACTGAAACAAATATGAATATGGTATTAAAAGGACCTGATCATAAACTACCCAGCTAAGTTTGTAAATAGTTCCCTCTGACATAAATTTCACTTTTGTTAGTGCTTTTCTATCTCCATTTCGATTAAGTTACTTATTGTGGTCAAAGTCTAAAGCACCTTACAAATATTGTACAATATAATATATTTTCTTCTGTATCTTATGGTTTCTTGAGAATTGAGCAGAAATGAATTGTTTTGTTTAATTATTTTGAAGGTAGTTTTATATGTCTTATATTGATTTAATGAAAATAAGTTACAGGAAAGCTCTGCCTACACTTTTCTTATTTCCTGGTACGAAAAAAAATGCTTTAAAAGTGAATCAGAATATAAGGTAATCACTCCCCTAACTATTTTTACAGCCGTTTAACTTTGTTAATTAAATTCTTTTTTTAATTTAATTTTTATTTTATATTGGAGTATAGTTGATTTAGTTGTGTTAGTTTCAGGTGTACAGCAGTAACTTTGTTAATTAAATTCTTATCAAAAATGCTTTTTAAAAAAGAGAAACACTTTTAAAGACAGTATGTTTAAATGTTTTAATTCACGAAGTTGCCTTCCATTTGTGATACTTTATTGTAATGTGTCAGTTTTACTTCAGGAACTATATGTTGTGTTTGTCAACATTTCTGGGTAATGGCAAAAATCATTTTTAAAGTAAGATACTTAAAATATGTGATGTTAAAATTCTACTTAAGCACATGACCACTTCTTTGCTCTTTACCAAGGTAGCGTATGTGCTAGATTTGCAGTTCTGTAGAGATGAACTAGTAATTGTACACATCTGCTTCCTTGGAAACTTTAATCTTAGCATCTGACACTATTGTTTGTACAGATTCTAACCTAACATGTAGCCTTGTTGAGTCATTTGGATTGAAGAGGGCATTGGCTACATATCTCTTCGATCAACAAATATTTAATAATTCCCTATATACGATATACTGTATTAAGGGCTGGCAGTATATGAATAGGCAGGACATGGAGAGAGAACTCTACAGAGAGATTAAAATTTAACAACAAAGTACAGAGCAAAACAGGAACTAATGCTATTCTCTATAAAGTTGAAAGCAGGTCTAGAGGAAGGAATACCTAATTCTGAGGATTATGGTGGAAGCCTTCAGGGAGGAGAGATTTGCTTGATTTTTGAAGCAGTGAGTAGAAATGCAGTAAGTGAAGGATAGGGGAGAGGTCTTTCTGGCAGGAGGAGTGCAAATCGTGTGCCTGCAAGGGCGACTTTTTCAGGGTGTTTGGGGCACAGAATATATGCGACGTGCAGAAGCTGCTCGGGGAGAAATTGACCCCGTCCGGCTGGTGGGAGGGAGACCACCCGGGCGCCTTCGTCTCCAGAATGGAGTCTGGCACATCGAACTGTGCTGGGCGATAAGTCAGCTTCCCAGGTGTGCAGGTCTGCATGTGCTTCTTCTCGTGTCGCTTGGAGAAACTGCTTCTCTTCGAGATAAGATAAGACAAAGGCTTGGGAGGGTGGGGACGTCACCGAAACCGAAGAGGAACAGATGAGCAGCTGTGCTGGAGTTCAGAGCGAGACTAATTATTCCGAGTAACCTTACTCCAAATATCAAAGGGAGGCGAGCCTTACAAAGTGCAGGGCGGATGATGGAGATCCCTTCGTAGTGGGTTTCACAGTTCTCCGGCTTTAAGGGAATTTTCATAAGTACATTTCCTTTGCCTTGAGAGCTGAGTTTGTGCTGGGCATTTTGCTGGAAGTTAGAGACAGGTTGAAATACAATTAATATTCATTAATTACCTTAATTCGTATCAGTTTAAAATAGCTTTATGCTGTGGTTTTATTTTGGTTTCTGTCTCTTCCTTACCCTTATGTTCAAGATGATGGTATCTTACTGCTGCTGCTTTTTTTTTTTTTTTTTTTTTTAAACATCTTTACTGGAGTATAATTGCTTTACAATGGTGTGTCAGTTTCTGCTTTATAACAAAGTGAATCAGTTATACATATACATATGTTCCCATGTCTCCTCCCTCTTGATACTGCTGCTTCTTGCACAAAAGCTTGTTGTTGATCTTTTCTCTGTAGCTGGTTAAAAAGAAAAGTGGAAAGATGACTTGTGATTTATCATTTACATATGGTGATGATTACAAATCTCTAATGTCCCCTTGCCTGCCGTTCATTGAGTCTGGCGTGCTGAGTTGCTGTTTTCCTGACCAGCGTGTTGCCCTGGTGGTTACCTTTCATCCTTGCTCTGATACCCCATCCCTAGATTCATGTTTCCTTTCTCTTCTTTCCTTTTTCCCTTTTCAGCCTGTTTTCCATCTGTCCTTGTTTCCTTGCCCTATATCTATTATTTCTGTGCTAACTATCTCTTAAGCTGAAAACAGATTCTCTATTTGTCTGACCAGGGGTTCTGGCTGTCTTCGTGAAACTCTCCCGAAGTGTACTTGCTGCAAATTTAGCTTTTCACAGAAGGACGAGCCGTAGTGTCTTTGATATCTTCCGAGGACTTTTTAGTCTCTCTTTCCTGAAAGTGCCTCTAGTTTTCTCCCAACGCTTTAGTTTTGCCCACTGTCATAAGGTCTTGTTTTGATTTCAGATGAGAGATACTTCATGGATTACATGATTGGGTGCCCTGAACCGGTAACCCCACCTGTGAAATTAGGACATCTAAATAGCCTCGGTAAATGGGGCTTTCAGCACTCCTCCCTCTGTCTCTTCCTGTATTTTGGTGGAGCTCTTTGTTTTTTTTTTTTTTCTTTAACACCTTTATTGGAGTATAATTGCTTTATAATGTTGTGTTAGTTTCTGCTGTATAACAAAGTGAATCAACCCCTCCCTCTTGCATCTCCCTCCCACCCTCCCTATCCCACCCCTCTAGGTGGTCGCAAAGCACCAAGCTGATCTCCCTGTGCTATGCGGCTGCTTCCCACTAGCTGTTTTACATTTGGTAGTTTATATATGTCCATGCCACTCTCTCACCTCGTCCCAGCTTACCCTTCCCCCTCCCCGTATCCTCAAGTCCACTCTCTACATCTGTGTCTTTATTCCTGTCCTGCCCCTAGGTTCCTCAGAACCATTTTTTTTTTTAGATTCCATATATATGTGTTAGCATACGGTATTTCTTTTTCTCTTTCTGACTTACTTCACTCTGTATGACAGACTCTAGGTCCATCCACCTCACTCCAAATGACTCAATTTCGTTTCTTTTTATGGTGGAGTAATAATCCATTGTATATATGTGCCACATCTTCTTTATCCATTCATCTGTCGATGGACACTTAGGCTGCTTCCATGTCCTGGCTATTGTAAACAGAGCTGCAATGAACATTGTGGTACATGACTCTTTTTGAATTACGGTTTTCTCAGGGTACATGCCCACTAATGGGATTGCTGGGTCATATGGTAGTTCTATTTTTCGTTTTTTTAAGAACCTCCATACTGTTCTCCATAGTGGCTGTATCAATTTACATTCCCACCAACAGTGCAAGAGGGTTCCCTTTTCTCCACACCCTCTCCAGCATTTACTGTTTCTAGATTTTTTGATGATGGCCATTCTGACTGGTGTGAGGTGATACCTCATTGTAGTTTTGATTTGCATTTCTCTAATGATTAGTGATGTTGAGCAACTTTTCATGTGTTTGTTGGCCATCTGTATTATCTTCTTTGGAGAAATGTCTATTTAGGTCTTCTGCCCATTTTTGGATTGGGTTGCTTGTTTTTTTGATATTGAGCTGCATGAGCTGCTTGTATACTTTGGAGATTAATCCTTTGTCAGTTGCTTCATTTGCAAATATTTTCTCCCATTCTGAGGGTTGTCTTTTCATCTTGTTTATGGTTTCCTTTGCTGTGCAAAAGCTTTTAAGTTTCATTAGGTCCCATTTGTTTATTTTTGTTTTTATTTCCATTTCTCTAGGAAGTGAGTCAAAAGGGATCTTGCTGTGATTTATGTCATAGAGTGTTCTGCCTAGGTCTTTGCTTTAATAATGAAAGATTTTACAGAGGGGGTAGTTTCCACCTCTGAGATGGCATTTGGTATCTCTTTTGCTCTTGCCATTGTAGCCATCCTCTTTGCCTCAGTAGTACTGGCACATGCCGTAGTCAGAAGAGGCTTTGGGCTATGTCAAGAGGTCAATAAATCAATTATTTTGACGACAACAGCAAGGTTCCTCTACCAATGTCTAGGATCCACCCACCTGTGGTCATTTTTATTATCATTTAGTGTTCGCTAGCGGTTTTGAGAGAGTTAGAAATCATCTAGATTGGAGCACAGTTACATGAACTTTACTTACATTTGTGAATCTTCTAAGTGGGGGAGAGCAAAAAGGCAGGCTGTGTTTAAGGGCGGAGTCAGATTTCTGCCGTAAGGTGAAGGGCTGGGCAGGAGAAGTTAGAATATGGTTCTTGTTCATCACAGTTTGCCTTCAGTAGGACCCTGGTGGAAGGACCTTTTGTACAGATGGATTAAGAGATCCTGAAGGGGCGACTTTATTTGAAGGGTTGGGAGGGAGGTTTGAAATAACTAGTGTTGGGCACAGAGAATGTAGGTGAAGTTGAAAGCCAGAATTAGGAGTGTAATAAAATCAGGCTGGGGAAAACCGACAGACCACAGGGTGTGGCAGTAAGGAACAGAGCAGAGTGAAAGAGAAGTTTGTTCTTTAAGGAGGCAAAGAAAAAGAAGAGGATGGAGCAGAGGAATAAAGTACCAGCCTGGTTGAGATGGAAGAGTGCTTCTTTGGTTTGAAACCATTATAGAAAAAGTGAAAGCCACTTGCTGTTTAATTTGCTAATCCTTGGAACTGGTAGAAGAGGCACAAGTGTAACTATGTAGGAGTCTCTTTGTAATTCATTACGTGTGAGTACTCAGTGCATACTTCTGTTCTCCAAATATGCGTTTGTCGTATGTATAACATTTTTCATTAAGTAAACGTAAATTTTCGTTTATTTATCTAGTAGTTTACCCAATGACTATTTTTTTCAGGGCCAACCATGTGGTTTTTCCAAGTTAATCATTTGAAACCTTTCTCATATTGAAGAAGAAAGTCATAGCAACGTATACAGCCATAAGAAATACTGGAAGTTCTGCTAAAGTACCTTCTTTGGGGGAAAATAGTATAGTATAGTAATTAAGATCACAAATTCTTAATTTGTCAGATTTATGCATCTTTTTCTTTGTGGTTAATTTTTTCCCCTATTTAAAGTTCTTCCCTGTTCTGGGGTCATGAAGATAATCTCCTGTATAAACTTCCAGAAGCTTTATTGCTTGCTTTGCACATGTGGATTTATAATTCACCTGTGTATAATTTTTGTGTATGATGTAAGTCTCAGATTTCATTTTCTCCCGAATGGATTCCAGTTTTTCTAGTAGCATTTATTGAAAAGTTAATCTTTCCCCTGCATTGCTACTCTTACTCTGTATTGCTACTTTTGTTGTTAAGCAGGTATTCATTATACTTCATATGTGTATGAGTCTTTGTTATGTTCCATTGGTCAATTTGTCTGTTCATGTACCATTATCACACTGTCTCATTGTAGCTTTATAGTAAATCTTACCTTTCCATCTAGTTCTTCTTTGAGGATATCTTGGCTGTTCTTGGCCTTCACATTTCTGTATAAATTCTAGCATCAGCTTGTAGAGTTTTTTAAAATAAATAAATAAAGAAAGAAAGAAAGAGAAAGAAAGGAAGGAAGGAAGAAAGGAAGAAAGGAAGAAAGAAAGAAAGTTTGGCTGCGTTGGGTCTTCATTGCTGTGCGCGGGCTTTCTCTAGTTGCACCGAGCGGGGGCTACTCTTCGTTGTGGTGCGTGGGCTTCTCACTGCGGTGGCTTCTCTTGTTGCGGAGCACGGGGTCTAGGCGCGCGGGCTTCAGTAGTTGTGGTACGCGGGCTCAGTAGTTGTGGCTCGCGGGCTCTAGAGCACAGGCTCAGTAGTTGTGGCCCACGGGCTTCGTTGCTCCTGCGGCATGTGGGCTCTTCCCCGACCAGGGCTCGAATCCGTGTCTCCTGCATTGGCAGGTGGATTCTTAACTACTGCGCCACCAGGGCAGTCCCTCAGCTTGTAGAGTTCTAAAAAAAACGATCTGTTGGAATTTTAATTCGGATGCATTGAACCTGCAGGTCACTTTGAAGAGAACTGACATCTACTGTATTGAGTCTTCTCATCTGGGATCGTGGTGGGTTGCTTAATTTATTTAGGTCTCTGTTAATTTCTCATAATGATATTTTAGAGTTTTCTATGTCATAGTCTTACTTATATGTTTTTTTTTTTTAACTTTAACTTTGCTCTAATCTCAGACTGTCAGAAAAGTTTTAAGAACAGTACTCTACAAAAACTCCTGCATACCCTCTACCGGGATTCCCTACATGAACACATTACCACATTTTCCTTATTGCCCTCATCATGCTTACAGACTTACACCTGTTCCTTTACCCCTAAACACTCCAGTGTGTGTTTCCTAATAACCAGATGTTATTTAAAATTTGCAGATCATAATCAGAGCTCATGAATAGCAAAAGTAAATCCCAGATCATGCATTATGTTTGGTTGTCAAGCTGCTTTAGTCTCCTGTCACCTGTGACAGTTTCTCATCTTTCTTTGTTTCATGACCTTGAAATTTTTGAATAATTCAAGCTAGTTATTTTGTATAAAGGTTCTCAACTTGAGTTTGTCTAATGTTTCCTCATGGTGAGATTTAAGCTGTATGTACATTTTCGGCAGAAGTACCACAGAAGGGGTATGATGTACTGAGCAGAACTTTGGTCATTTGGTTAAGGTGGTGTCTGCCACTTTACATGTAAAGTTACTGTTTTCTGCTTTGTAATTAAGTATCTTTGGGGGAGATGCATATATTTTTAAATTAGATTTATTCTTAGGTATTTGATATTGTTTGGCGCTACTGTAAATGATATCTTTAAAAAATTTTTATTTTTAAACTATTACAGTGTATAAAAATGTAATTCATTCAGTACATTGATCTTATATTCCACATGTTTACTAAACTCACTTATTGTAATTTATCTGTAGATTTGAAAAATATTTTCTTTGTATACAGTCAGGTCTGTAAATAAGAGTTTTATTGCTTCCTTTCCAATCCTGCTATCTTTTGCTTTTCCTTGCCTTACTGAACCTACTAAGACCTCAGCTGAAATGCTGAACAGAAGTGGTGGTAGCAGGTTTCCTTACATAGTGTCTGTTTTTAAAGGAGAAGCTTTCTGTGCTTAACCCGTAAGTATCATTTTTCTTTTTTCGTAGATTGTTAGATCAAATTAAGGAATTTACCTTTTTTTTCTGAGTTTTCTGAGGGTCTTTTTTAAAAAAATGACAACTGGCTGTTGAATTTTACTGAATGTTTGTAGTGTTAATGAATCCTAATAATTGATTTAAAAAAAAAATTCAAGTTTATGGAGGTATAGTTTACATACAATAAAATTCACGTTTTTAGGAGTACAGTTGGAGATTTAGAATAGTTCGTTTCCCGCCTCAGGTCCTTCATTTCCCTTTTTTGTCAGTCCCGTTGCCCCTCCTCAGCTCCTGACCCCCTCCCCAATCTGATTTCTGTTATTTTAGATTAGTTTTGCCTGTTCTGGCATTTCATGTAAGTGGCATCTTACACTATATATTCCTGGTGTCTTGTGTCTTTCACTTAGCATAATTCATGTTGTTGTGTCTATCAGCACCTCAGTCCTATTTACTGGTGAGTAGTTTTCCATTATATGGATTTTTGTTTATGTGCTCATCTGTTGATGGAAGTTGTAATTGTTTCCCGTTTGGGGCAGTTACCAAAAAAAAAAAAAGCTGCTGTAAATATTTGGATATAATTTTTTGTGTGGATATCTCTTTTGGGCAAATTCCTAGGATAGTAGGATTTCAGATAGTATGGTAAACAATATATGAGAGTGTCAATTGTTCTGCATCCTTGCTAACATTTGGTAGTGTCAGTTTTTAAAATTTTAGCCTTTCTAGTAGATGTGTAGTAGTATCTTATTGGAGTTTTAAGGTGCATTTCTCTGATGATTACAGTGTTGAACATTATTTCCTGTGCTTCTTTGCCATCCATTATAATTTTGAGTATCTTTTCATAGATTGATTTTTTAAATGTTAAAACAAAGTTGCATTCTTGGAATAAACCAAATATGGTTGCGATATATTGTACTTTTTACTTATTACTAGATTTGGTTTGCTGATATTTGTTTAGGATTTTTGTATCTATGTTTGTACATTTTATTATCAAGGTTACTCTACCCTCAGGATGAATTGTGGAATTCTTTGCAGGACGGCTGTATAAAATATGCGTCAGTTTAATTCCTTGACTATTTTCTTTTGAGAAAATATTGGGTAAAGTATATAAGAAAAGTTGAACTGTGTTCATGTTTTGTCGCATAAACATGTAGGACTAAAAATTTGCTTCTGATGCCAATTTAAATATTTCTGGAGTATCCAGGGTACAGTTAGTTCTGCAAGTTATGTATGGTGCACTCTAAACTCCTCTGTGTATGCAACATTTATAGAAGGTTTATTGTGTCCTTGGCTTGAGGGCTTGAGGATACACAATCAAACTCCCCCATCGTCAGTTACTTCAGTTTAGGGGGAAGAGCTTAAGTAAACACTAGCAATAACATTTTCTCATGCTCTATTTGGAAAATTGCATGCGGGATGAAGTGGGACCAAAGATGAGAAAGAGTGGTGGGAGGAGATTGGGCTGAGGCAGGAGAAGCTTCAGAGAAAGGTGATGCCAGAGCTTTGGTTATGGAATGATTTTGTCAGAGGAAGCCATTTGAGCAAAGGCTTGGGGATCGGCTCAGCCTGGAGTACTTGGGTTGAAAATGGCTGGAGGAAGGAGATGAGAGGAAGTAGTTACCCAAAGAAATAAGCATTTGCCATGCTATTAAACAAATGAAAACAATTAAGGTAATGTGATAGTCCTTCATATGCAGTGTATACTTTAACTGAAAACAATAACGAGAGTTCATCTGTATGTTATGCGAGGTACAGCTGGTGAGCTGAGGGAAGATGCAGGAATGTCTGCAGGCTCACTTGCTATCCAGACGACTGGTTCAGGTCGCCAGTCTCCCTGTGTGCTGTGCCTTTCAAATTTGTGCCAGGCTCTGCAGTCCATTGCCAGGTTTCACTGAATCTAAATTCTATCCTAATAACCGTCAATTCTAAGGCACACAATTATTTTATGTACTTCTGAAAGAGAAAAAATAACACTGCCAATTAAGTCATGACACACCATTGATTGCTAAATGCATCTTAGTTCTAAACATGTTAGCACGTGAAAAAGGTACATATTGTAATTGCGGAGATATGTGGTATTTCATTTAATCCTCACAATAACAGTGTTGGTAGGTATCACCCCCTTATAAATCACTATGTCATGGTTTTTCAGAGTAGCTGTTATTGGGTATTCAAACCTGTGGTTTTGACTCCTCAAATGCTGAATTACACATTACTATAATTTAGTTAATTGCCCTTTATTATTAAACATTTAGCTTATTTCTAAGATTTTTCTTTTTCTGTTTTCTTTTTCTCTTCCTGGTCTTGCTTTCCTCTTTTTTTTAAGTACCACTTCAGAGAATATCTCTATAGCTAAGCTTCTGATTATCTTAAGTATAGATGGCTAGAAATAAGAGAAGTCTAAACATTCTTAAGACTCTTAATATATGCATATAGCCATGCTGCTTTTCAAAACTGTAATACCAGTTTATATTTTTCACAACAATACTTGAAGATGTAAGTTCCACCATAACTTCTTTAGCGTTGGTTATTACGATAAACTTTTTTTCTAATTCTGTAGGCAAGAATGGTATCTCATTTTCATTTGCATGTTTTGGATTATTAGATTGGAGACTTGTTCACGTTAATTTTTATAGGAGTTTATCATTGATGTGTAAGTTTCTGGAATTTTTTTGTTATAAGTAAATTATAAATAAAGTACAGATGTAATTATGCAGCCATCATGACATTTTTAATTACTAGATTTATTTTTTCCCTGCAGTAGCATAATAGCCAGATTTTTAATTTTAAAAAATAATTGATGTAGTTAGGAAATTTTTGGAGTCCTGTTGAATTTCTTATTTTGATCTGTGGCTCAATTGTGAATTTTTCTAGGTAAGATTTCATATTTAGAAGAATTAATGAACTTAATATGTATAGTGTTTATGATCCTGTTAACGGTGGGATAAAATTGTAATTGCTGTGAAACCTGATTAAGTCTCTGAAAAAATTTTAAATTGTAATGGTATATGTTTAAAATGTAACAGGATGTGCTATACTAGGTGGTAAAAAAATTTTGGGCACTTAAGTAATAACACAAAGATTCTGTTAAAATCTTTTCCTCTTGATTTTATTCCATTAGTAAAAGTACTTCATCAAGGAGACTGATTTTTCAGCTGATGTAAGAATGAAAAAAAATGTTTTTCACCTTGATCTTTTATAAGGATCTGTTTGAATACTTGTGAAGTAGAAGCATTTGGGTTGAATATTTAAAAAGATTTCTCTTGAGCCACCGCTACCTGCTATTTCTAAATGGCTTTCAGCAATCTATATTGAAGTGCATACTTGAATCCATTTTAGGGAACAAAAAATTGATGATTAAGCAATATATATTAAATTGCAGACTTTTCTGGTGGCATAATATTTCTGTCAGTGGGCTCTGATAGAAATAGATCATTGAAAGAAAGTTGAAGGGTTGGCACAGTTTAATGGGAAGCAAATGGATGGACACAGAGGAGCCTTGTGCAGTGCTCTTTGTTACGTGGCTATGGATGAGTCACTTAACTTCTCTCTGTCTTTGTTTTTGTATTTGGAAATTAACACAGTAACACAGGTCATTGATTGTTCATATTGTAGAAACAGTTAAGTTCTGATATTCTGCTGAAGAGTTGGTCCACCAGTCACTATGGTTATTTGGTTCTTAGTTTTTAGCTTTGGGTTAAGATGAATTTATTTCATGGCTTGATCCAATCTAGCATGTTTTAAATGATTTTGCTCCATTGCTATTAATGGGGTACCTTGGATGATGATATGGGCTATCAGTATCTTGTTAACAAGGTAAGAGTAGATTATTCTCTAGAAGATAGGTTGGACTATATAATTATTATTACAGAGTTAAAAAAGGAGAATTTGTGCCAGAGAAATTAAGATCCCAAACGTGAATTTTTGTCATGCCAAAAAATAACTACAGTGTTTTCTCTCAAGCTTATTCAGAGTGGTAGAGCTTCTCTGAAGCTTCCTGAATCTTTCTACATCTGTTTTATCCAGCTGTTGAATCTTAGAATGTAGCACTTGAGAATACTGAAATAAAGCAAAAATGCAAAAGTTGTAGGACTTTTATGGGATTGGAACCATGTGGTGGGTACAGTAAGTGAAGAATGATGGGCGGGAGTTCTGCTAGCTTTGGGTACTTATATTTTTCCTTTATTGTGCTTTTTCATTTATTGTATACATTTGAGTATTTCTGTTAACATTTCTGTGAAACTTATTTTCTTTTCATGATTTTAAAATTGAAAAGATACTGTATGATTTTACTCTACCCTGGAATTAAGCCTCTCTCCCCTTAGGGAACACATTCCCAGTTTTATAATGACAGTGAGAATACAAGTCAGCAAGACCACAGTTCACTTACCTGAAATGCATTTAATGGCAAACTTTAAAAAATTAAGTTAAACTCTTAAATAATGAATAATTTTGTTAATAAAGTATTGGGGCTTTTAAAAAAACAATGATTAAAATTTCAGATGTTGTGAAATTGTCAGATTAATAGGATTTGTTAAACATTCCCGATTGCAATGATGAAAATAATTAGCAGTGATTATTCTATAAAAATATTTTTTTGTTTGTTAAACATGAATTTCTTGTTTGCATACGTTTATCTCTTCTTTCTCTCCTGAGACTTCATTAAAATGATAGCACAGAAATAAAAAAAAGGTAGAAGTCTGTGGCAAAGAGATTAGAAGAAGGTAGTAGCACATGAGGAATTTCAGCAAATTGGGATAAAGGAATATTATCTGACTTAGTTAACTAGGGGAATCTATATTCTAAGTTCTTGCAGAGAAGAAAACCAACACCAGCAGATCAGATCGAACTGAAGGCTCCCTGCAAGCCTTCGGGTTTGGGGGTTTCAGTTAGTACAGAAGGTGAGGGTGAAGACTTGGCAGAAAACCGGGGGGCTTGACTGAAAGGCTGTGTGTGAAGAGGTGAGGCCCCCGGTTCCGTAACTGTTTTTGCCAGAGACCAGAGAGGCCTTGTTCTCTGGAAAATGGCCCTTTACCAGAGTAAGATGTACAGATACGACCAGTGGGAACACGCCCAAAGAAAGGCTGAGTGCTGCCCGGGTACTTGAGAATGAAGACTGCCTACCAAGTGATGGTCTCGCTCTACAGAACTCCTGGTCAGCTTTTACGTGCCTTGTAAGTGTGAATGGAAAACAAATGTGTTGAGGAAAGCCTTTCCATGAAAGAGAAAGAGCAGAAACAATAGAAAAAAACAACAACAAGAAGGAAACAGAAACAGTGGAGGGGAATTAGAAATGTGATTGTAGAAGTGGAAATTTCAACAGGGGGATTAGAAAGTCGAGTGGGGACATTTCCAAGCAGGTGGAATAAGGAGGTAAAGGGATGCATGTTAGAAACGAGGAGGGTGCAAGCAAACTCAGAGAGGGGCAGCGTCCAATTACAGAGCTGGCAGGATGACAAAAAACGGGAAGGCGTTTTAAAGAAATAACATCAGAACGCTTGTCAGCTTTACGTGCCTCGTGCCTCCAGAGTCACCGTGCTCTCAGGGTGCACAGCTCAGTGAATCCAAGCACCGCACACCGAATGTGTCCTTGGGGAAGTTTAGATCCTTGACACTTGCAGTTCAGAGGGGAGAAGAAGGAGGAGATAAAGGGATGGGGCATCTGAAAGGCAGAACAGTCCTGGATGCTAATGGTTACACCTTTAAAATCCTGAAGAAAAATGACTTTCATCCTGGAATTCAGTGTGTGTGTGTGTGTGTGTGTGTGTGTGCGCGCGCGCGCGCACGCATTGTCTTATCACTAGGTACGAAGGTGGACGTGAAAGGACTCCAGTGTGTACCCAGGAGGGAGGGTGAAGGGAGCCCACGATGATGCTGGGCAGTGGGTCCAGAGGGCAGCAGGGCACGGGGGAGACGGGAGGGCAGGGCCCTGTGATGGTTATGTAAGCCTTTTAAAATAGTATATTCGGCTTAAAAAAAACCCCCGTTCTTTTATCACTTTAATAAAAAAGTTAATATAAAGTGCATCTTCATGAAGTGCTGTCAGTATTGAATAGGACTGTGAGACTGTAATTCACACAACTTTAAGTGAACAACTAAATGGAAGGAAAAAAAGCAGAGTGAAATCAGGGTGAGAAGCAATTCTTTCCTCATGAAGAGTACTCAGTAGTTCTAATGGATTCTATTCTAGGACAGTAATTCTTGTGAACTGAGACTAAACTGTAGCTGAGTTGAATTTTAATTGTTGAATAATTACTGTGTAATTATGTCCACAAGATGCATGCGATTATAAAAATAGTAACTGAGTTCAAGAACTACTCTGACTTCAGGTTTTTGGACTCAGTTGACCTCAGTAACTAGGGACTTTACAAATCAAGTTGATGCTGTAAAAACTCAAGATTGAATTTTGGTGTAGGTGGAAAGCAGCAGCTTTAAAGGAAACCATTCATAGCTATGTTGGAGTAAAGGCAAAGTGCCCAAAGTGCAGTGGAGGAGAGGGTTTTCACTGGGAGATCTAATGAAAAAACAAAACAGCTTGCTTACTTTTAACTCTCTTTAGGAAAACTGAAGCCCTTTAACCCTGTAAGTAGCATTTCTTTGAGATGATGTCATGTTTTATGAGCTGGGAAGCTGCACGAATCTTTGGTTCATATAATCACTTATTTTACATTTTAGAGTGATTATTTTTGTTTGTGAAAAGTTAACTATTTGATTAACTTTTTAAGTGCCTCGACAAAACCATTGCAGTTTCTTAACACACTTTGTATAAGGGCTCACAGTAACATATAAATTGTGTTTGTCTCAAGTCTTGCTCTGAAAAATCAAAAGTCCAGGTAGATTTTTCCACTCAGAGAAATCGCAGTTACAGTGTTTGATTTATTTGGCCACTTATACTTTTTTAAAATCAAAATCTACCTCTAAAAAAACAAAAACTAACTTTCACCTAAACTTTGCCAACTGGTAAATCTTTGTGTTTTTATCCATGTTTTGAGAATCTGTTATGTTACCCTATTTCCTTAATTTTATTTATCCAGCACATTTGTGGGAAATGCTAAGTTGGATGGCCAGCAATGAATATATCGGATTGGAGGGGTATGTACAGTCCAACAGATTGTGACAATCAGTTTTCATTTAATTTTGTTTGAAACACCCAGTTGGTTACTAACCCTGTTCCGTCTGTCTGTCTGTCTGTTCATGCATTCGCTAATTATTTACTGCTATCTGGTTTCTGTCCCATTTTGTCATTCTCTCTGATACTGCCCTAATTGGATGGTTTTTTCCTCACCATGTTGGATTCTTACACACAGTCTTTTCTACCAGAACACCGTGATCTTTCTAATATGCAAATCTAATCAGACGGCTCTCCATTGCCTGTGGAATAAAGAATCAGAGTTAAGGCCCTTTATGCTTTGGCATGGATCTGCCTTTCCAGCTTCTTTTCCCTTCTTCTCCTTTTCTGTAAACGCTCCAGCTTCAGTTTTGCATTTTTGAATTTCTCCTTTTGTTCTTTCATTGGTCTGGAATGCTCTTCCCTGATTCTCTATTTGTTGAAATCTTTGGACCTTCGAGACCCAGCTTACATCACTTTCTCTCTCCAAAGTCGAGGCGCCCCCTTGGGTTGACATCAGTCAGGCAGCCAGAGTCATCCTGTCTTAATGCTGCCATATAAGAGTATTTCACTTTGGTCTCTGATTTGTGGAGGACAGCATGGCAAGGGAAGAACAAAGGTGTTTGTAGATGGGAGAGGGACAAAGATGATGGATCCAGGGGAAGCAGCGTGAACATCATGAATGTAATCAGTGCTTGAAATGTTCAAATGAATATTTCAAAAAAGTCTGAGCCCTAGGCAGTTAATAAGGCAGGCAAATGTAGACTTGTTTATAAAGCAAGAAAATCCTTGCTTTGGTTTATTCCCCTAATTTACTTACTAACACGTAAGGTTTGTGTAGCTTGGGGTTTGAATCTTCATCTCGAGGAATTACGGTAGCCACTACGTTTTGATTTTTGGCTGTTTTGGGGACCTACGTTAGTGTCCTCAGATGGGGAAAAGGTGAGGAAAGAGAAGGTGGTGTAGACCAACCTTACCTACTTTATTGCACTAAGGGGCAGTGTCGCGGTGCTGGTTTTCTGACCACCCTTCCCCGCCTCCGCATTTGGATGCCTTGGATATTATCACTTTAGTGATTCTCCCCTGACCCTGCCGTGAAATAATTAGTTTGAATTCTTTAAATGGCAATGGGAGATAACTTTGTAATTTTTTGGAGTTTTTAGGATCTTATTTCTACCTGTGTTTTGTTTTTAGGAAAAAAATGTGCTTTTGTTTTTTGTTTAGGATGAGAACTACAGTTTTTTTTTTTTTTTGGTGCTATGCCTAACACATAATAGGAATTCAGGAAATTCAGTAGAATGTGTTTGTAATCAGGCCACTTCATGATTCAAAGGCCCCTTCAGACTCACTCAAGAGCTGTGTGATGTTATGTGCTGAAGAGATGACATTCTGTAGGAAGACATGTTTTTAAAGTATTTATACAGTTTCATCATCCTGTGGCTACCTTGAATAGTTAACATTTAGGGTAAGTATGGTTCTGCCCGTTATAAAAGTGAGACAAAGTGGAGTTAGGTGAGCCACTCAAGTGTTTTCTCTGGGAGCTGTTTCGGCATGGATTTGTCAGAGACTTAATAACATCTTAGTGCTCTGATGGTTGCCTGTCCTACTAGTGGTTGGTAGTCAAGAAAGAGAAGTGGTTCCTGAAGTCCGTAAATGGTTTCCAGTTTGTCCTTCCAAAGCTGGTGAGATTCTTGTTAGAAGATATTATCGAACAGTATGGTTGACTCATAGGCTTACACCTAGAAATCCTAGGATACTTGGTTGAGGACTAAGTTTGTGAAAAAGATTTACTGATTCTCTTACACTTGCTTGCTTGCTTTTTTTTTTTTTTTTTTAAACTCAAGTGTCTAAGGTGTATTTACTCTATGACTTTAATTAAAAGTTAAAAACAGAATTCCTGCCCTGTTGAAAAACTGCTTTCTGTAAGCCTTTGTGGTCATTAGGAACGTTCTGTTGTGACTCAGCTCAGTCAGTAACGAGCTCACCTGCGTCACATGATGCTTCATATTCCCGTGTCCTGTGCAGCGGGAGTGCCTTGCACGCAGTGACATTAACCACCTTCTTCCTGGGTTCTTGTTTGCTTTCTGTTGAGTCACATGAGACGCGTGACATCAGCCCTTAACTTTAACCAAAGAAAATTGAGAATTAGCGTGAGACTGAACAAGATGTGAACAGGTCAACACACCGTTCAGAAACACGTCACATGAGGTGTGGTCCCTGATGAATCAGGAGGAGGCGGGAGCTGGGAGCTGCTGAGAAAGTGCTGAGGTTCCCGTCTCAAGGGCCCTCAGGCACAAGTGGCTCTCCTTAGTCTGTCTTCAGTATTTCAGGAAGCCTGGTGGCAGGTTTATATTTGCTGTGATGGAACTGGAGTAGGGCTCACTGAAGCGTCCCGTTTCTTTGTTTTTGGTTTCTCATCTCACTGCAGTAACACTAGCCAGTTTTATAGGTGGCAGGACTGTAGAATTAGTCAATTTAACAAATACCTGTTTTGTGCCAAGCGTTGTTCTGGGCATCTAGATTCATAGCAGTGAATAAAATAAAGTCCCTGGACTGAAGACGCTTATATTCTAAATAACTAAAACACATAGTAAGTTTGCCAGATGTGAAGTACTATAGGAGTGGCAAGGTTGGGGAGAGCATGAAGTTGTGCTGGTTTCGGGGGGATGGGCGGGGTTTCTGTCTTCAGGAAGATGATGAAGGAAGCCTCCCTGAGAAGGTGACAGTGAAGCCAAGTCCCGAAGAAGGTACGGAGAAAACGGTCTTTCAGGCAGAGGGATTGCATCAGTAAATACCAGAGGCCTGAAACACAGGCGTGCCTAGTGTGTCTAAAGAACAGCACGGAGACCATCGCGAATGAAGTAAAGCGAGGGGGCACCGGTGGGGCGGCGTCAGAGGGGTTGGGCAGGGGAGAGCCTCTGGGAAGGGTCTGTGGGCCACCGGGAAGACTTGGGCTTTTACGTGAGTGAGGAGGGCGGTATTCGGAGAGAGTGGAGCAGAGATCGGCAATGGCTTAGGTTATAAAAGGGTCAGATTGACTGCTGTACCAGCCCTGACTCTGTGTGGGCCGAGGCGGAGGAAGGGAGAGCAGCCAGAAGCTACTGCGGGTTTCTTAGTGAGGGGCGACGCGGACGAGGGTTGGGTGCCCTGGTCAGACCTATTCAGGTTCTGGATAGAACTCGAAGATGGCGCCAGGAGGATTTGCTGAAGCATTGGATGCAGAACGGGAGAGGGAGAGGAGAGCTGACGGTGACCTCACAGGTTTCGGCACGTACAAGCATGAGGATGACATGGTCATTTGGTGACAAGAGGAGGGCCAAGCGAGGCAGGCACTGAAAGGGGAGAGTGGAGGCCGCTGTAGGGTGAAGCCGGAGGTGGCCGCTGTCTCCTGAAGCGTGGAGTGGAGGCAGCTCTGAGCTCGAGGCGCCTGGAGCGCAGGGTAGAGGAGTCAGCTGAGCTAGAAACCTGGGCGGTATCAGCATGTGGGTAATAGGACTAGATGCTGGGTAATAGGACTAGATGCGACAAGCCTAGGCGGGGGGGGGGGGGGGGGGGGGTGAGGGTAGGTGGAGAGAAGGCCCACGGATTGATTGACTCCCCAGGAGTTTCTGATAAGATAAGGAGAATCCAGCCAGAGGAGCTGGCGCAACCCAGGGAGCAAACCGGAGGAGTGAGGGATCCTGAGGCCTGTGAAGGAGCTGCTTCAGGGCAGAGGCCTCAGCTCTGTCAGCTGACACCGCTTACTTGAGGAACACGGAGACTGAGACCTGCTCACGTGACCTAGCAGTGGGGAGGAGGTCGCCGGAGACCCTGAAGGGTGGGGATGCAGGTGCCGTAGGCATGGGTTCAAGAGAGGATGAGAAGGGAGGAAACAGGCAGTGAGCGTAGATAGTGAATGGGAAAGTAGTCCACTAGTGAAGAGGGGAAGTGGGCGAGGAGAGGGAGACAGGGAGAGGGAGAAGCAGAGATAGACGTCGCCGAAGCGCTGTCTTTGCGGGGCCCGAGGGCGTGGGATCTGGTGGGTACATAGAAGGATTGGCCTTAGGTATGAGGAAGGCTCGTTTGGCCTCAGTAGTAAACAGGAAAGCAGAATATATGGACACACAGACAGACTGGTAAGTTGATGTGGTGATGAAAGCTCGAGGAGTATTTGGTTATTTTAAAAAGTGAGAAAATTTGAATTTTTACAGATAGTTTGGTAGACAGTTTGGTAGATACAGATAGTTCGGTCGACACTGTCATCAAAACACGTTGTAGAGTGGGGGTGAATAAATTAAATTTGAAAAGACAGTTTGTTTCTCATTTTGTAGAATATCTGAACATTCTTACGGCATATTTTTATTGATAGGTCAGTTCAGAAAGAAACAACAATACAAAAATATTTCATAACTGCATCAATAAAGTGAAAAATTCCAACAACAGCCTCCAATTCCCTTTCCTTATCCCTGATCCTCAGCTGGTCATTTAAATGCAGTATTAACTGGAAGACAAAATTACCCCCCATGTATTATCATGTTTACCTTGCAGCACAGAGCGCCCAAGCCAGAAAGTTCTAGTTTGTGCTTCCCTGTAATCTGCCCATGAAAGAATTTAAATCCAAGTTAAGACTTTACAAATAAGAAGTAATAAACATTTTAATGTTTATGAAAGAAGGGGCAAGAGGGTTTTCATAAAGCCTTTACATATCTTTCAACCTTCATTTATTTCTTACGCCACTAAAACATAGGTTAGGACAGCAGAGTATTATACAGCTGGCGGTTTTTCCAGATCTGGTGACAAATACAAACCACTGTGTGTACAAGAAGCTCGAAGGAAAGCTGTGCAGTGCAGTGATTATGAGTTCGGACTTGGGGTCACACAGGATTCATATCTCGCCTCTACACTCAATTCTCAGTCGTCTCTGTTTGGGCAACTTCCCCAAACTTCCAAACCTCACTTTCAAAACGGGGACGGTAGCTGCCTCCCGGAGCTGTAAACATGAACGGAGGCAACGTGTCGGTGTGTTTTAGTGCGACGCCTGTACATAGTGAAGGTCTGTGAAATGTTGTGAATCTGTGGTTTCCTTTGACCACTTGAGTGAACTCCATCCCAGCTGTGAGAAGAAAAGTCACTGTGTCTTCAGTTCCTGTTTTGAGTGATACGTGTGTGCACACACCCACACACACAACCCAAGTCAGTAGAGTTAAAAAACAAAACAAAACAAAACCTTAGTCTTATACATTACATGAGAACTTCATTGAATATCCTGGATTATATTGGCTCATTTATGAAAGAATGATAGAAATGACAGCGGGGCAGCACCTTCTACCCTTCCTTTTTAATTTGTGTGTCTCTCCTGGTTTATTCCTCCTAATCATAGCATTTGAGAAGTTTGTTGGTTGGTTTGTTTAACGAGTTCCTACCTCAGGAGAACTGTGTGGCCTGAATTGGATTGGACTTGTGACCACCTCTTAAAACGACCCTGCTGCTCAAAGGTGAAAATACTCAACTCCTGTTTTGGGACATTTTAGGAGAGTTCAAATGCCAGAGATGTCACAGATGTGTTTAAAGGCCTAAGGATTGTTTAGACTTCTTATCACCTTGATTGAAGATAGTGTACAGTCTAGACTGTGGTTTTGATCACACACAGACCTTTGGTTCCTGACAAATTTGAGTGACATTGAACTGGGGCCTGCAGTTTAAGCTGCAGAATGTTTCAGTTTGAGCAGAGTAGGGCCATTTTACACATACAGGGTCGTCCTAGAGAAAAGGCCTTTCTTTGGCTTGAAGACCAACGTGGTTTCTCGAAATTTGATTGCTCTTTTCATTAGCCACTTATTGGGAGGCTGACGTCCCTTGGTAGAGAAAATGAAGAAGTCTTCAGTCTTTTACAGACTCCTCTTTTGAAAGACCAACAAACTTTTAAGAAGTAACTTTTAAATCTAGCACTAATTATCCAGGGAAGGTCTGGATGTAATCATTGGACGATAAATAAAATCTTATTATTAGTCACAGGATATGGAAAATTTAAATCACCTGGCATAAGTTAATATCTTGCTGTTATATTCTGGTATTTTAACATCTGTAAAAGAAATTTTGAGCTTCTGAAGTAAACTGGGATGTTTAGTCTCTGAATAATACAGAACTTTCTTTAGAATGATCTAAGCTGTGGCCAGGTTATCTTGGTATAGGTTGTCTGCATGTATTAGTTGAATTATGTCTAAATTCAAATCTGTTTTGTGATAGTAATTTATGTAGGAGTTTATAGCTTAAATATAGTTATGATTTCTTTTCTGTAAAATCTATAAGAAAATCATATAACCAGTTCTCATAATTCAGATTATATGTATTTGGAGTAATTTGCCTGATTGTATCAGTTTTCGGATCATCTTATAAAATATCTTAAATATGTAATAACCATATAATAAACTTATTAATAAAATATTTGCCTTATTTTTTATCCTCTTTTTTTGTTAGCTAGTTCATCTTAGCTATACCAGTTAAGCTAGTTAACCTTGGTGTTCGAGGCTGTTTCGAAGAGTCAAGTGGTAATGGGCTTAGCTTGAAACACCAGTGGATACATTGGGCTTTCTGAAGTTATATTTGGAAGTACTGTATAACCTTTGTAAAAACGGTCACTCATTAGGATCACTCACTAGGCTGTGATTAGGTCACTCATTATGCTGTGATGAACTGGACCTAGTACTACTGAAATCTGAAGGAATGTCATAGCTGGTCTAGACATTGCTCCTTTTTTATGTCTTACACTAAAAAACATTAGAGCTCTGTATTTTCTTGTCGATATCTAAGCCTAAAAAACAGTAGCTAGCACTTAGAAGGTACTCAGTGAATACACATTGAAAAAGTGAGTGAATACCAAAATTACTTCTTTTTTTTTTTTTCCTTATGTATTCTGGTTTACATTTTTTTTTTAAACCCCACATTTGTTTATTTATTTATATTTTGGCTGTGTTGGGTCTTCGTTTCTGTGCGAGGGTTTTCTCTAGTTGCGGCGAGCGGGGGCCACTCTTCATCGCGGTGCGCGGGCCTCTCACCATCGCGGCCTCTCTTGTTGCGGAGCGCAGGCTCCAGACGCGCAGGCTCAGTAGTTGTGGCTCACGGGCCCAGCTGCTCCGCGGCATGTGGGATCTTCCCAGACCAGGGCTCGAACCCGCGTCCCCTGCATTAGCAGGCAGATTCTCAATCACTGCGCCACCAGGGAAGCCCCCAAAATTACTTCTTAATTGAATTCAGGTAGTCAAGTTTTAGAACTTATCTTTAGATGTTTTCTTATTTTATTTCTTTGTCAGGAGTTTGTATTTAGCGGTAGGTATTTTCTACCCGATGTTAATGAATATTTATTGCTGATAAAATCAAGACATTCACCATCAATTTTAATATGAATGTGTTGTAGTGAATGCATAATACCGTATTATGGCAATTAAGTAATTCCCGTACTTTATTACTAGCTGAACAAGGTAAACTGGGAAGTGTTTTCTAGGAAGGCCTTTTAAAAGGTAATTTAGTGACTAAAGGGAAACCTGCTGAAATATTTTTGAGAATTTTGGTGTACAAGTAAGTTCTTAGGGAACTGAAACGCTCAGTGGAAGATTGTGCTGGGTACACAGAAAATGCACCAGCCACTGGCCAACGGTTACCCGGTGCCCAGTTTTCTCACAGTGTCTGGACACCAGGGAAGCTAATAGCCTTCAGGGTACACTGATACAGGTGAGAGAAGTTGCCAGTTTCAAGCTTGTGCGCCAAAGGTGCGCATGACATTCTTTTGATCAGCAGGGCCGGGGCCTGGCCAGATGAAAGAGTAGTCCTGTTGAAAGGCAAATTTGATACATCTACGTAGCTCCCTTACCCCCAGTTAGAATTTAAGATCCTGGAGGGCAGGGATTTTTGCCAGTTTGGTTTACTGCTCTATTCCAAGTGATTGTTTTCCTGTTGGAAGGCTCCATGAGGCCAGCCCATGTATTTTTTTTTTTTTTTTGGCCTATCATTATATTTTTAGCAGCTAGCAGTATGTGTTATATTCTAGGTGGTCAAATAAATAATAGTTTACAGAATGAATGACTGTGGAAGGCAGTCTTATAAGGGTTCTTCTTTCCCTGTTTAATGCTTCTTCCTTCCTTTTTGGTATCTTATGCCAGCTGTTTCAGCTCAATTCTAAATTAACTTTAGCTGGTACTCAATTTCTAATACCCTAGCTAATAAAAACAAGGCATTGTCATATATCACAATCACAATTTGAAAAGGGTAAATCTTTGGAGGTGATGGCGGCATAGCGGGTGATGGCTCCTATTTGGTGGGCTGGGTCTACATGTTCGGCTCCGGGCACGTGGTCCCTATTGGGATCATCACTGGAGTTGCCGAGAAAAAAGAATATGGATGCGTATGTATTTGTCACGCTGGCCTCCAGTATGTTTGCTCTCCAGGGAGCCTCTTGGTGATCTGCTTTTCACTTTTCAACAAAGCCTAAATGAAAGTTAGCACAGTACCTCTGACAGGCTACAGATTGCGTTTCTATCGATTGCTATAGCGCTTACTTTAAAAATACCAGCTGTCAATTAAGTGCTAAAAATGAGATAATTTTCAGTTGATGATAGCGTATTATAGAGCGTTCCCTCTCTTCCTGAATAACTTAAGAAATTTCAAGAATTTTAAATTTGCATAGCCAGCCCCAGTGCTTCTTATTTTTTCTTTGGTATTCCTGCAGTGCATATGTAGTCAGCTGTTAATGTGTTTATGGTTTCTAGTGCAGTAGCACCTGTTTAACTGCTCCTCCTGTGCAGACATGCTTCATATGTATGAGTGTTGCTTGTATGGGTTTTCTGAATGCTTTTATGGGGACAAATAGTAATATGTCAAAAGAATTTTCTTTTGTGGAATGAATAAATCAGATTTCATTAATGAAGGGTAATTTATGTTATAAATATAATTAGCATTCCAAAACTAATTAAATGAAGCCTTATTTTAAAAGAGGTTTTATTTTAGTGAAAGCCTTGCACTCAGTAGAAAATGATCTTTAATTTAATAGAGGGGGGAGTGAGTGTCTACCGCTCCTCCAGGTACAAGTTACATCACCGACTCAGAGTTACAGAAAGATACGTTCAGATCAGAATCTGGGCCAGACTGGCCTGGTCCAGAGGCAGTGGGTGTGTTTGATAATGGTGCTCACAGTGGCTCTTCTGGGGTCATAACTGCTCCAGTTTGAACTGGTAATTTGCCTAAGTACCGAGTTCTAGGTTGGAGATCATTTTCCTTCAGAATTTTAAAGGCGTTGCTTTATCGATTTCCTGCTTCCAGTGTTGCTGAAGCCATTTTGATTCATGATCCTTTGGATATGACGCATGTTTTTTCCCCCCTTTTTCTCTCATTTCTCTGAAAATGTGCAACATCTTCTATTTCTGGTTTTCTGAAATGTGACGTGTTGTCCTTTCGTCTGTCTTTTTCCAGTTATTGTGTTGAGGACTTCATTGACATTTTTGGCTAGACTCTAGAAAATCATGCCTTTCAGTTCTGGTGAATTTTCTTTGGATATTGGAAAGCTTTCTCCCCTCTGCGTTTTGAAGGGAGCAGGGTGTCTGTTTTTCCTGGTATCTTGATTGTCCAACTTTATTGTCCAACTTTATTTTCTGTACCTTCTAGTGAATATTTCATTTCTGCTATTAGGTTCTTAAAGAAAAATTATTCTGACACTTGTTAAAATGACAAAGATGACTTTATTCATGACTGTTGCAACAGGAGTGTATTAGCCTGCTTGGGCTGCCATAATAAAATACCATAGACTGGGTGGCTTAAACAGCAGACATTTATTTTCTCACAGTTCTGGGGGCTGGAAGTCTGACATCAGGTGCCAGCGTGGTTGGATTCTGGTAAGGACTCTCGTCCTGGGTTCTGCGGCCGCTCACGCGGCCTTTCCCTATAGTGTGTGCACTGAGGTGGAGAGATGTCTCTCTTCCTCTTTTGGTAAGGCTACCAATCCTATTGGGTTACGACCCCACCCTTATGATGTCATTAGCCGTGATTACCTGCTGTCTCCAAATACAGTCACATGGGCGATTACAGCTTCAACATATGAATATTTGGGGGGACACAATTCAGTCCATAGCAGACACATACACTCAGCCTATAACAAGGGGTATTACAGTAGGGAGAACAGTTGGGCTCCACTTTGAATACAGCAAAGACAGCTGGGGATTTATAGGCAGTGAGCAGAGTGCAGGGGTCAGTGGATGAAAAAAACCGAAGTGGAAACAGCACAGGTAGGGGATTCTTGCTCAACTGGCTTTGAAGGCAGATTAAGGATTTATATGTCAGAGGTAGGGGATGAGGAACTTGATAAGATATCAAGGGTGAGAGGATTTCTCTAAACCGGCTTAGCAGGATTCTTGCTAAAACTGGCCTCTGTCGGCCGGACAAGGAGGGGACAGACTCGAAGGCCTAGCGGAGGCCTCGTCAAGAAGAGGGCTCAGAGCCGCCTAACTGAAGCTTGGTCAGGAAGAGCGTTTTGTCAGCATGTGGCAGTTTCGGTATGCACAGCCTCAGTCGTTCCTGGTGTTTCTCCTTCCGGAGACCCTCTGTCTCCTTCAGAGAATAACCTCTAGGCTTCTCTTGGGGTGATGGTGGGAGGGAGGTGGCGTTTGCCCAGCTGTGTGCCGTGTGTACGGCTGGCGTTAGGAAGTCTTTTTCTCAAACAGCTTTCCCCTAGCCTCCCTGATGCTAGACCCCTCTTTTCACCCTTGCTTCGGTGGTGTAACTGGGTTATCTTTCCCCATCCCAGATTTGGGGTTTGGCTCTTAGGTTTGCTAAGTCAGTTAGCACACCGGCCGCTCGCTTCCCAGCTTCCAGAATGGCGTTGCTGTCGTCTCCTCTTGGGCTCTCCCCCTCCTTGTGCACTGATGTCTTTAATTTAAAGACTCTTTTTACTGTAGATTTAGGGGTTTGAGGAAGGAGCGGCGTTGGATGTGTAGCTTTAAATCTGTTATCTTAACTGGGAAGCTGCAGCAAATGGTTCAAAACGGGAAAACAATTTAAATAGTTCAAGGAAATTTTGACATTCTTTTTTGACTTTGTGGGTTTTGCTTCCCTGTGATATTTTTTCAGATACCTCATGATTCCTAAATGATCCCTCATGACTATTCTATAATTTCCCTTTGTATTTAGAACTATCACAAGACCATTTACTTGAAATTTAGTGGCGGCTTCGAAGAAGGGATACGGGGGACTGTAAGGGAAGAGGTGTCACTGGCACCTGTTGGGTGCCGTTAGAATGGGGATCTCAACTTTACGTCACTTAATCCTCATAGCAATTCTGTAAGGTAAGCGATATTGTCACGTATGGGTAAGGATAAAGATATTGATCAGAGAGATTAAGTAACTTACTTAAGAGCTAGTCAGACAGTGGTGGAGCTTAGTTTCAAGTCTAGGTTTTAAGACCTTTCAAGTCTTTCTAGGATAGCATCTCCTTCTACTCCTCCCAAACTGTGTGCACAGTTCATTCAGTCACTCGGTGAAGGTTGGGTTGCCTGCTCCGTGCTGGGCCTTGGTGACACATGAGGGCTAGGCCATGCCCTGATACAACAGGAATGTCATGATCAGACTTACTTTCAGTAGGATTTCTGGTGATCTGTGCATACTGGCAAGAGTAGGAACAGGTGGCTAAGTTAGTTACAGGAGTCCTGGTAAAAGGCCATGTTGGTTTTGACCAGGAAGGCAGAGCAGATCCAGAGAAGTGGGTGGATTTGAGATACCCTATTGGAGGTGGAGCCGACAGGATGAGGCGGGTGATAGGGGTTTGGAAGGAGCTGGAAGAATTGAGGATGACTCTGGGTTTGATTTGAAATGAATGTTGTTGGTGCCTTTAGGGATATAATGAACGTGGTGGAACAGAGTAATAATATAATAATAACAATGTTACATCTGTTAGATAGCTCCATGAGGAGGTGTCCAGTATGCAAGTTAAACACCTGGGAACTCAGTGGTGCTGTGTAGGCTGGAGAAGTCAATTTGGGCATCACTTACATATAGATTCCATTTAAAGCATGGGACTAGATACGATTATTTAGGGAAGGTGTGTGGATGTAGGTGTGTGAAGGTGCGGCAATGCAGATCTGAAGCAGTGTTACTCATTCACTTCTGTGGAGAACCCTCAGTTAACTTCTTAACACTGAATGGCACTTAAACCTAGTCGCATTGACTGCGTGGGGACAGCAGAAGCCATCATGTAGCCATGGCATGGAAGACATTAACTAGCAAGCACGTTGCAGACTTGCCAATAGTTAGCAGTTTTTAGATTGAACTATATACCAGACATCCTTGTCTTCCGTGAGAGACTAGGCCTGATGGGAACACCCATGTGGGAAATCCCAGATCTGAGAACGCCACACAAGAGGCGAGTTACGGCGCATGCGTCTTCTTCAAGTGTAGATAAGGAAAAGTAAGTTCCCGCTGAGGTGCTGAAACTAGGACGTCTGGGATCACTCACTAGGTGATTCATTATAACACGTTAGTCTCACAGAATCCAAGCTCATTAAAATTAAATATTTTATATGTCGTGGACCCTTTGGGATACTCTCAAAAGACAGAATTGTAAATGTTAGGTCTGAGAATGCCAAGCATGAAAGAAGCTTTCTAGGAACACTTGAAAAACTAGCCTGGAATTCAAACTAGGCAAAACCTGGAAACAATCTAAACGTTCATGTCCAGGACAGCAGGTAGACAACTGTGGCATGTGATTCAGTGGGTTAGTGTACACAGCAGCTTGGCTGAACATCAGGACATTTTGTTGGATGAAAGAAGCCGTACACAGAAGCATGCGTGCTGAACAGTGGGTGCTTGTGGAGGTAGGGATTGACCAGAAGGAGGCACAGGGGAACTTTCTGGTGAGATGGAAATGTTCTGTCTGTTGATTTGGGGTGTTTGTTGAACGGCTATGTCCGCGTGTGGAAACTCATCAACTTGTATCCTTAGAATTTGTACATTTCACTGTATGTAAGTTTTTACTGCAGAAAAAAAAATAAGACAACAAAGCAGTAAGCTCAGTGGTTCTGTGGGCATCCCTCTAGGGAGCACAGGGGTGGGGCCTGTAGCCTCAGCCTGTCAGGGAAAGTCTCCCAGAGGAAGTAACCTCTCCTGTGTCTCATTTTTATCCCTTAGGTCTAAGATAGACTTATTGTTCAAGTCTTAGCTAACTCCACACCATAACATCTCTTCTTCGGATGACTGTTTAATTTATTGTGCAGTCTGGAAGACTTCAGGCAGTAAAAAGGAGCGCTAGTGTAAATTACAGTGGGCAAGAGGTAAAAACTGTGACCGTTGCTCTCTCTTTCTGCGCTGCTCAGAGTGTAGCTGGTTCTCACTGCGGTTGCCACCGAAGGAAGACGGTGGCAAAGCAGGTGTTCCCGGCGGGCAGAGCAGCCTCTGCTTGGTCCCTCTGTACAGGCGGTACAGGGGGGTGGGTGCAGCGGGATGGCAGGGGGCGGGGATTACCCGTGCAGGGGTGCTCGTGTGTTTCTAAGAGTCGCGATTTACATGTTAACTGAAAAAAAGATTGTTATCTTTTTTCATTTCCAGAGTTACTCACGTTGCTTTGTTCGTTCCTTTGAAACAGGAGATAGTGGATAAGCTCCCTTCAGAAATGGAGGACGGGAAGCCCGTTTGGGCGCCGCACCCTACGGATGGATTTCAGATGGGCAATATCGTGGATATTGGCCCTGACAGCTTAACGATTGAACCCTTGAACCAAAAAGGCAAGGTAAGAAGTTTCTCAGAAAGATTTCAAAATTTGATTTGTGTCTGTAGGTATCTCCCTTTTTCAATGAAGTAGGTGTTTTTTTTAGCACAGTATAGGGGAAAGCAGTTTTCTGGTCAGTGAATCCTAGTTTTCTCCTGAGTTGTGTGATTAAATCAGAAGTGCATACCCTAGGGGGAAAATGGTGTCCCGTCGTAAAATCAGACAGTAATTTAGTGAGCCTGTCATTAGCATATTCTTAAGAAGAAATAGCTATATAACAAAATATAAACAATAACATTTTTTATTCCTGAAGCCATATAACTAAAGTTATGAATATATCTGTGCTGTATTCAACATGTTACCAAGTAAAAATATAAAAAGTGAATGGGATTATGTTATGAAATTTTGCTTTTTGCTTTAGCTCCCGGATAATTCTTTTTTTAATCTTTTTTATTGAAGTATAGTTGATTTACAATGTTGTGTTAATTTCTGCTGTACAGCAAAGTGATTCAGGTATACACATAAACACACTTTTTTAAAATATTCTTTTCCATTATGGTTTATCACAGGATATTGAATATAGTTCTCTGTGCTATATACAATAGGACCTTATTTATTTATTTATTTTAAAGTTTATTTATTTTATTTATTTTAGTTTTGGCTGTGTTGGGTCTTCGTTGCTGCGCGCGGGCTTTCTCTAGTTGAGGCGAGCGGGGGCTACTCTTCGTTGCGGTGCGTGGGCTTCTCATTGCAGTGGCTTCTCTTGTTGCAGAGCACGGGCTCTAGGTGCACGGGCTTCAGTAGTTGTGGCACGCAGGCTTCAGTAGTTGTGGCTCGCGGGCTCTAGAGAGCAGGCTCAGTAGTTGTGGCGCGTGGGCTCAGTAGCTGTGGCGCATGGGCTCAGTTGCTCCGTGGCATTTGGGATCTTCGCGGACCAGGGATCCAACCCATGTCCCCTGCATTGGCAGGCGGATTCTTAACCACTACACCACCAGGGAAGCCCGGACCTTGTTGTTTATCCATTCTATATATAATAGCTTACATCTGCTGTTAATTATTTTTTAAAAAGCTTTTTATTTACTTAAATTTATTATCATGTGATTGTAGTAAAAATATTTCTATTAAATAAAGATATTTAAGTCTTAAACATAACTGTCTGTTATGATTTTTGTTGTAATGGTACTTTTTAAAACATAAAAGCATACTTTAATTTTGTATACATGGTATCTATTTCCTTTTAGGCTTAGACATAGACTAGACAACATAACAAAATGAAAGTATGGGGGAAAAGTGACTTGGAGTCTTTTCAGCCTTCCTGGGGACTGTAGGGCCTGTTTTGTGGGAGAGCTTAACACTTTTCAGTCTAATAAATGTTCCCGTTAAACAGAACCTCTGACTAAATTAAATTTGTTGATGTCGTTTCTGTTTACTTTAGACTCTGCCAGTGTTCATGAATAATTTGTGTTCTACTGATACATGGTTAACTAATGCCATATGACTGCCATCCCTCTGGGAACCTTAGAAAAACAAGGTGGATCTCTCATGAGGTCCGTTCACAGAGAAAACTATTCTGTTACTGTAAACAACCCAGGAACCTAAATGCATAATATATAATGTGCCATGTTAGCGGCGGCCAATTAAAGATACCCTCAGGAAAGAAAAGACAAAGTGTTTCTAGTTTTTCCTCTTATTAACAAGTACCTATTTGTACTTAACAATGCAGTACATGTTCTAAAAAAAGAAAGAATTAAAAAAAAAAAAAACTCATTATTTTTATATATTTGAAGTTGTAGGGGAGGAAAAATTTTCCTGTACCCTTTTGGGTCTCTGGCTGGGCCTGAAAATTAAATTGACATAAGACACATTCACAGTAGGAAAGCATACAACTTTTATCAGATTTTTACATGTACATAGCAGCCTTCACAAGAGAATGAAGAATTGAAGAAGTGACCAGAGCAGGAAGCTTTTATATCTTTTAGACAAAGAAACAATACATTTGTGAAGAATTGATAAGACAAAGGGGTCTGGGCTAGGGGTGGTAAATGGTGGAGAGGTGGTTAGGAAGGTAAGGGTTAGTCTGACAAGGCAAGGTTTGTTTGCACAGATTTCTCTTGGTCTCCATTCCCTCCGCTGGTGATAAGAATGTCTTCTTTCCTCCTGGTAGAGCGAGGGCACCTCACACGTGGGAGTTTTATCTCCTGCTCTCAGGAATAAAAAGGGTCAGAGTGCCCTTCTTACATCTGTTGTTTGTCAAGTGCCTTTAACTCAAGATAATCAGTATGCCAAAGTAGCATGTTTTGGGGTGACAGAAATTCAGTGAGCCTTTCATTATCTTTCAAAGTCTGTTTTTCATTTTTCTTTAACATATCTTATAAGCACAGCAAATCAAAAGCCCCAAATGAAATGAAAAGTATGTTTCCTACTTATATTTCGTTATATGTATTCTGTTATATCCATAAGTAACAAAATAATTCAGTTCAGGGATAGAAGAAACTTTATTTACGGGTATATGCTTTTTTTATAGTTTTAAGTATTTTGTGCTTTCAGCTGTGCCTTATTAGTATTAATCAGGTGCACACATAGAACCAATAAAAACACTTAAAATTCAAGTTGTGGAGTCATGAAAACTTTATGGGTCATAGATTATTTATAAACTAAAGTTGAAGCTTCTTTTCACAAAATCTTTTTGAAAGTTAACAAATTCTCAGGGATTTCTTTTCATCTTAATCCCCTCCCTGCCCCCACTTTCTGATCAGGGTCTTAATAAATTGTAAAGTGTCATAACAACCGTGTGGTTAAAAAGATCCGTAAGAGAAGCAGTCTTTTGCGTAGATGATTCATGGAGTAGAGATCATCAGCATTTAAAAATGAAGGAAGTGCGTAAAGCAGCGGACAAGTCAAGTACATCTGTTTGCTGATACAGTGGAAGCGTAGAAGAGGGAGTGATGAGCTCTAGTGGGGAACCTGTCTTTGTTGATAGCAGTGCCTTTTAAAGTTTTTCAGCCGTGGCCCGTCGTAAGAAATAGATTTGAAATCGCATTAGGTATATGTATTATTCATGTGTGTGTACGTGTGTATTGACGACAGATAGATTTTACATGTCAACAAGTATATGTATCGTGTGTGTGTGTGTGTTATTCAAATGCAACATCCTTACCGTATGTGATGCATTCTGATATTTTCTAATATCTTTTATTGTGTTAAAAATGCCATCTTGAGCCTCTCAATTGATTTCATGTTCCATATTTGCAGCGGACTGGCCTGCAGGCTAAAGCCCTAAGCACATGGCATTTAAGGGTCTACATTTCCTTTTCCCTGTCTATGTTGCTAGTCTTGTCTTTTGTCAACCAGCAGTCTCCCCCTCATTCTCTTGCCCTTCTGCTTAGTCTTACGTGTCTTTCTCCTCCTCTTCCAGCCTTCCTCCCAGGGTTTATCAGGTCCTCAGGGAGTCAGGTGGTGCTGGGCTCTGTGTGTCGCTACTCACAGCGACACACAGAGCCTGGACTGCCGCTCTCCGCAGCTCTGTGCTTATTTAGCAAATACTAACTCATCTCTCAGGAGTGACTGAGGTCACCTCCTTTATGAAATTTTTCCACAGACGCCCTGTCTCTTCCTCCTCCTCCCATGCAGTGGAGTTGACTGTTGATTACTCTTTCCTTTGAGGAGTGGTATCCCTTCTTAGCCTCCCATAACGCTATTGGAGACATTTGTTTACATTTCTCCCCCTCCCTGCTAGACTGTAATCCTCTCGAGTGCAGGGGCTGTTTTCTTTGTCCATGTTGTCATGAAGCTGGATGCACTGTGTTTGCTGGGTGGTAGGTGTTTACTGTGATCTCTTGATAGGAGAAAAAGCCTCCTTCCTCTAAGAGAAAACAATTGCCTTAATGAAACAAGTTTCCTCCTTCTCACTGAGTAGGTAGTAAAGGGGAGAAGAAGACGGGGGGCTGGTGATCATTTGGGGGGTGAAAAAGGATCGAGAGAAACTATTTTTTAGACTCATTACAGGCCTTTCAGCCCCAAGATTATTAACCTTCCCATTCTAGGAACTCTGTGTCCTGCACCCCATTTATGGAGCCAACACCTGGAGTCTGGGGAGGCTTTAGCCCCATTGCTGAGGCTGTGAAAGTGGCACGTAGATCTGTGACATTAGCAGTTATTTCTGAACGTGTTTTTCCTGTAGAATCATTGTTATAAATTGTGGATTGTTTTATAGTACCATAATATACTCAATGTACATTATGGATTAGTTCTGAATTTGTGATTTATCCTTTAAACCTTTCCTCATTTATACCATTAAGAACATGTGTAGTGGGTTCCAAATAATTAACTGCTAGAGTTTTCAGGGCATAACAGTTTTCTAATTTGGGTATGACTTTGAATTGAGGTAACACTAGCAGCCTGGATTTCCCTCTGTAAACTATAGCAGTAGCCTTGTCTTATACTCTTGCATGTATATACATATACAGACCTACAAATATTCTAAAATAATTGAACAGGTTTTCCTTAGACATTGGTTTGATATGGATGGAAGCTTCAGCCACAGGAGTAATTGTAATTGTTTGAGAAATGGAAATGTATAGGTAACTATTAGAATGGCATGGAGAAAATTTAATTCCCTTTAGATGTAATTTGAGATCATTTCTTCTCTCTTACAAGATACTACCTTAATTCTAGAGTTTCTACCATAGTATTTAAATGATATAATAAGCACCAACTTATTCATGGATATCTGTAATGTTATGGACCTAATAGTTTTGGATACTGTTTATATTTTTGACACATTCCTGTACAGGAATTTGTGTCTAATGTGTTTTACTCAGACAATAACATTAAGTAAATTATGGTCTGTTGGTGTTATCTGATTGATTGGATGTTACTTTTTTCCTTTTTTAAAACAATAAAATTGCTGTATACATAAACATTAAAATTTTTATTTTTTTAAAAAGTTGTTCAATAGCATACCTATGTAAACTTATTAATATACTTCTTTTTTTGTCCCACTCTAGGTGTTACAGCACAGGTTTTGTTTTTGTTTTATTGATTTCCATTATTGATTTCATGTTCATAGTAATAATGGATAATATATGTGAGTAATGACTTGTTTAGTAGTAGGATCTTGTATTACATTTTAATGAAGAGCATATTATTGCCGTTATTTCAATGTATGCCGTCAGTTAAGCTCCTTTATCTTTCTTACTATTTGTAAGCTTCTCGTTTAATGAGCTCTTGTTTTGTTTTTTAGACATTTCTGGCTCTCATAAACCAAGTGTTCCCTGCAGAAGAGGACAGTAAAAAAGATGTGGAAGATAACTGTAAGTATCAATTTAAAAACTAGTTCTCATCATAGAAAAGGGAACTGTTCCTTCAAAAAGTACGTGAGTGATTATATTACAGGGCACACTGTCCTTGTTCAGAAGAAATGTTGCCTTTTGACCTGAAGGTTCAGGGGCCCCACAGTCCTAGATGCATTGTTCTCTCACATTTGCACTTTGGTGAAGGGGTCTCCTGAATATCTTTTTAGTGTTATCTCAGTTGTGTAAATACAGGGAATGGTAATCATTTACTAACTATGAAGCCTGAACTAAAGATCTCTTGGTTTTATGATTTTTTTTTTTTTTTTTTTTGAACCTCTGAATCATCTGGAATCAGATGATTTTTTATAGTTGTATATGTGGTTCAGTAATTTGGAAGTTGAGTCAAGAGGACCCATTTAGTGTCACCCTTTGAAGGAAACAGACATTAAAAAAAATACTACGTAATAAGTACTAATTGAAAATTGATTTCAGAACATTGGATTAAAGTGCAACATTAATTCGACTTACAGCTATCTTAGAATTTTTGGTGAAAAAGTACTGTATCCAGAGCAATAGGCCATGTTTATTCTTCTACGTTTTCAAGATAAAGCGGTAATCATGTTTCATTTTTTATGTGGCGATATTTAAGAATCATGTCCAGTTGTCATGGGTTTCGTTAAATGTATCTGGCATTAAAAACTCTGCAATTAAATAAGAGAGGTAGGAGAAAGGAATATGTTTTGTCCTTATTGGTTTTCTCTGGAGTTCGCATTTGAGTAAGCCTGTAAGATCCCCCTATGTGACGTGGAATGCAGGAGTAATGGGGGAGCCCCGAGTTCAGATTCTGACTGTGCCATTAGGAAGCTGTGTGCCCGTAGGCAGTTTCTCTCTCCCCTTTGAGCTTCTCGTCTGGAAAACAGGAGTAATGATTTTTATGTTTCGTGCTTCGAGATGATACATTTAAAATGCTCGGTGCAGTGCCTGACCTCTCGCAGCCTCTCAACAGATGGTATCTGTTGTTATTAGGTGTAAGAGACTGGGAAAAAAAATGGGGCGCTCCCTTCCTTTCCAAAATTGCTATAGAGTTTGTCTGATGGGATAATATTTTTCTGAACAGCAATCAGAA
Source organism: Eschrichtius robustus (assembly GCF_028021215.1). NCBI lineage: Eukaryota > Metazoa > Chordata > Mammalia > Artiodactyla > Eschrichtiidae > Eschrichtius > Eschrichtius robustus. The sequence continues at coordinate 119,698,258 of NC_090832.1, forward strand.
CAACAACAGAAAGGAACGAGATTCTGTCGTATGTAAAATAAGAGAAAATTCTTTTCTGTTAAAACTTGCTAGGGTATTCGGAATTGGAATCAATCCTTTTCATATATCAAAATAATGTTTTCTGGTTTATGTATCCACATAGAGCTAAACATAATAAATGATGTTGAATTACTTTTAATCCATCTCTTAAATATTTTAAAGCAGTCTCCCTCTGATTGTTTCGTGGTGGTGGACTTGTCTCACCGTGCAGTTTCCCTGGTCTTAGTGGAGATGTGCTGCTTCTTGCAGGTGTTGACTTTGGTGATGCCAGACGGCAGGAATGTTGCTGAGGATGTACCTGTCCTCACCACACAGTCCAGCCCTACTTGATGTCCCCTTTCTGAAACCACATCACGAACGCAGCTCTAACGGTTGAGTTTAGAATGCAGGTTTTCCAGCGAAAGTGGTTCCATCATTTAGTAGTTTAGTCCTTTTGCCTGAGGCTTGGTTGCCCACTACACCACTGTCCTCCGCCAAGTGACGCATGGCGTTGTTTGTTTGGGTCTCACGTGCGTATTTCTAAAATCCTTTCCTCTTCTCTGCATCACGGTAATAATGTAATGTTTAAAAGCTTGATGTCTATAGTAGAACATCCTGAACTATGTGATAAAGGTTCTGTTGAAACAGACCCACGAGTTGACTTCTGGTAGTGCCCTCATAATATAGCAGAATTTATTACCTTTAGTTTTAGCTCCAGGTTTTCTATGTGAAGGGTTTTATGTGTGGAGTTTAGTATGTTAACTTTGCCTTTTTACTTGACTCTTGAGGGATTAATGCCAGAATAGGAAAGTAGTTCAGGGATGTGAGGTTGGTAATTAAAATAAGCAATTTTTTGTGCTAATTTTTAAGCTACTGTTACTTACATGGCATATAATAATCTTCATGAATGATCCCTGTTAGAAGTCGAGAATAATAAAGTATAAACTATAATATTGGAAAGAATCCCCAAAGTTGCCTGTTTCAGTCTCTTTTTCAGTAATGGAATGACTTCTACAGCAGTGTAACGATAGAATTGATTGACTTCTACTGTGTCGAAGTTGTTTGTGGGTTCTTTTTTTTCTCTCAGTGAACCAGAACTGTAACAAATAAGTAGAATCTTAAATGCTTAGGTAACTCCCTAGTCAGATTCCTAAATTTAATAATTGAGTGATATCCAGTCTTCATTAGAAACTTTTGGTGTGCTCAGTATATATTAATTATACCAAAATTCTTCTTACGGAGTTTATAAAGAAACAAAGACGTTCATTCTTTTATTATGTCTTATTTAAAAATTTTTAATATCGAGTGTACAGTTAAATCAATGAATAATTAGGCATAAAAGGCGAACAGTTCACCTAAAGTATTGCATGTCAGTAGCCCCACCAAGTAGTCCTGGGGTGGCCACTACGAGAGGAGGGGAGGAGGGAATTTGGTGGAGCAGGAGGTGATTTCCAAGACCCTCTGAGCATCCCTAGGTCGTGCCTTCAGGGATGCAAAGGCCACTGAGACTTAGCGTTTCCCATTCTGGCAAGCTGAGGGTCATACATGTTCCCTTCTGTCTTTCCTTTTCTGTGTCTTTATTTAAATGGAGTAGTCTGAGTGGCATAATTTAAGAGGAAGACCCTCTGGTCCAAATTTTTATTGTCATTGGCAGATATTTCAGCAGTGAGGGATTTTTTTTTTTTTAACGTCTATATTGGAGTATAATTGCTTTACAATAGTGTGTTAGTTTCTGCTTTATAACATAGTGAATCAGCTATACATTTACATATATCCCCATATCCCCTCCCTCTTGCGTCTCCCTCCCACCCTCCTTATCCCACCCCTCTAGGTGGTCACAAAGCACAGAGCTGATCTCCCTGTGCTATGCGGCTGCTTCCCACTAGCTATCTATTTTACGTGTGGTAGTGTATATATGTCCATGCCACTCTCTCACTTCGTCCCAGCTTACCCTTCCCCCTCCCTATGTCCTCAGGTCCATTTTCTACGTCTGCGTCTTCATTTCTGTCCTGCCCCTAGGGTCTTAAGAACCATTTTTTTTTTAGATTCCATATATATGTGTTAGCATACGGTATTTGTTTTTCTCTTTCTGACTTACTTCACTCTGTATGACAGACTCTAAGTCCATCCACCTCACTACAAATAACTCAATTTCATTTCTTTTTATGGCTGAGTAATATTCCATTGTATATATGTGCCACATCTTCTTTATCCATCCATCTGTCTGTGGACAACAGTGAGGGATTTATTTAGTTGGATTACCAGATATCCCTGAGAAGGCTGGTGGTGAGTATGGGAGGAGGTAGAGAAAGAAGGGCAAGCAGCCATCCGCATGCCATGTAGGTTCATATGATTAGCTTTTCTAGGGGAGCCGTATCGTGGCATTAGGCATTCTTACTTACAGGAAGCAGAGAGAGTAGCATCATGCAGCCAGGCAGTTTCAGAGGAAGCTGAGCGATGGGCGAGCGGTTCGCTGTTGTGCTTTGCGTAAGGAAAGGCAGCTTGTAGATCAAGCTCCTGGGGACGGGGGTGGAAGAGTTCAGGGGTATAGAAAGCAGGGGACTGAGCCCACACGAGATGCCCCCTGCTGCCTGCCTTCTCCACATCTTTCCTCAACTGAAAGGAGGGCTGCACTTCAACTGTTAGGGGCCTCCACCCACTTCTTACTCTGTATTTTTCTGCTGTAAGTGGCATTAGAAAACAGTGAGGCCCGTGTCCTTGCGGTGTGAACTGGCTGCATCGTGTGAGTGTAGACGCACGGGCAGTCTGTTGAGGCAGGTAGAGCAACGGGCTCTTGTTTGACAGAATTGGTCGGGTGTTGCATTGTAGGTTTTATATATACATACAGTGTAGGCATATATACAACTTCAGTGAGGGATCAAGCAAACAAGCAAATGAATCAGGCAGGGCCCTGCCCTCAGGGATCCGGTATAGAAGCCAAAACCAGATATACAAAGCTGTCATCACAAGACTGGCATCCTGTGGTAAGCACCATAACGAAAGTACAGAGGAGCAAGTAGTCCTAGTGGTGGTGGGGTAGTGAGAATGGGGAGGTGTCATTTGAGGGATAGTCTTTGAACTGACCTTAAAGGATAGGTAGATTTTTTTTTTGGATAGGTAGATTTTTGATACCTAGAAATATAGAGGTGCAGCCCAATGCATGCATGGTAGTTGAGTTTGGTAAATGGTTTAGTCTGCCTGCAGGTTAGACCATATTAAAGGGAGTTATGGAAAATTATATGAAAAGGTCAGTTGAATGCAGGTTTACTAAGGGCCTTGAATATCAGACTTGAACATGGATTTGGTAGTTGATGGAGACCCACTGATGAGTTTTGAGGAAGAGAGAGATCTAGTCAGGGCTCTAGTGTGGTTAGATTAATGCACTGAGCAATCTGGGTTAGAGAGGAGAGAGATTGCGGCAGTAGACAAGTGAGAGGCTGCTGTGATTACAGACGAGGTGACGACACCTAAACTGGGATTGGGGCTGTGGAAATGGAAAGAAAGGAGGGACATTTCAGAGACTCAGATTGTGCTAATTTTGAGTGCCTACCATGAAGCTGGCGCTGTGCTATACTTTATTACATGTATAAAGACTTGGAAATGGGCTTAGAGCAAGGAGGGGGAGAGAGGATGGTCCTAGTATTGACTAAGGCTTGCAGAATAGATGAGTGAGAAACGGTGGTGCTGATAATGGAAGCAGAGTGGCTGGGGGAAGAGTGGGCTTGTCTGCTCAAGTGCGTGGTGGCAACGTGGAAATGGAGCTCAGGGGACTGAGGGCCGGGGCAGTAGATCAGGCTGGGAGAACAGGATGTGTCAGAGCGTTAGGAGGACAGACGTTAGAAAAACAAGATTTCTACCCTGATGCTGCTGTCAGTTAGCTGCATATCCTGGTTTAAGACGTACAGATTTCTTCAGGATTCTTGTTTAGTCTGTCAGTCGTGAGGCACTGCCTGAATGACACGATCCCTTCCCATTCTAAAATTTTATCTTTTGTGTTTTTCCTGTAAAATTCTGAGCATCAGATGGGATTAGTGTCGTCTACTAATCTTTTTTTGTGTCAAAATGTATTAAAATCAGCACTATCTAAAGTAGTTCTTTTTTTCCCGCTTGAATTGTCCTCGGTTTTTTGTACTCACCTGGTACTAACTAGAGGTACTCACCTCGCTGGAAATTTATTGCTTAAAAATATCACTGTCACACATATGTAAACTAGATACATTTTAAATCAGCCTCTGGGGTTTACATGTACCAGGAAAAAAAATGGAATTAAATCTAACGTAACAGGTGAATTTTAGCTTGGATCAGAGTGATTCAGATTAAGATGGCATTGTTTTATTTTACTTTCTTTCTTCAAATATCTAATGATTTACAAATTTTCCGCCTCAGGTTCATTAATGTATTTGAATGAAGCCACACTGCTCCACAATATCAAAGTTCGATACAGTAAGGACAGAATTTATGTAAGTATTTTACCTGTACGTTAAGTTTTTGTGCGAATAATTATTTTGCGTGCTACTGTTTGATTCTGTTGAGCTTGAGATTTTCTAACAGGAAATCATACTTGATCTGAGCCTGCTGAACGGAGGGTGAGCTCGGTGAGGATAAGGATTCTTTTCTGATTTATTGCTCTAACACCAGGGCTTAGACCACACATGGTACATAGTAGGCACTTAATAAATATTTGCAGAATGAAATGATGAATGCAGAGCATCATCTAATATCATTCAGACTTAAAACTATCCAATTTGGATATTTAAAAAAAAAAACACTAATTATTTTGAGTTTTGATTTTTTAACTTTTGGCATATATCTGTAGATCTTTTTTTTTTTTTTTTTTTTTTTAATTTTTGGCTGTGTTGGGTCTTCGTCTGTGTGCGAGGGCTTTCTCTAGTTGCGGCGAGTGGGGGCCACTCTTCATCGCGGTGCGCGGGCCTCTCACTATCGCGGCCTCTCTTGTTGCGGAGCACAGGCTCCAGACGCGCAGGCTCAGTAGTTGTGGCTCATGGGCCTAGCTGCTCCGCGGCATGTGAGATCGTCCCAGACCAGGGCTCGAACCCGTGTCGCCTGCATTGGCAGGCAGATTCTCAACCACTGCGCCACCAGGGAAGCCCCTGTAGATCTTTTTAATTGATGCAGTTTCCACATTGTTCTGCAAAACGTTTAAGGCAGACTATAAGGCATACGTATTGAAATTAAAAACTTGGAAGACAAAGCAGTGTGAATTAGAATAGAAGGCAGTACGTGAGGAAATATCAGGAACACTGAAATGCTGATCACAGAGCCTGAATAGTTGCAATATTTCATTCCAAACAGGTAACTTACCCTAAAAACCCAGGATACTTAAAAATGAAAGACAATGCTTTTAATGGAAATAGGGTTTGTACCAAATCATTCAGATGGATACTTAACTAGTCTGTTTTAATTATAATGATTCATTGGGCACATATGAGTTCTATATATCCCTTTGTTGGCTGGAGGTGAATTACCGCACTGTAGGCCTCCTGTTATAAAGATGGGACTCTTCATTATTTTTGAACGAAGAAAACACATGGCTTCTTTGACACTTCCTAGATCAAATGACATTCTTAATCTTTTATATCGCTATCAATTTGGCTAATTGTACTTACTTAATTCTGACTAAATTACCTTTAGTCTTTGCCATCTGTCCAAGTAATGACAGCTGGGAAATAGAACTAATCTAGTCTTTTCCAGAAGAGTTTACTTGCTGTCTTTCGGTTATACATAGTTATTAAGTCTTTCCTTTCCTCCTTGATTTTTCTCAAAATCAACTAAATAGTGTATTTCGGTTAATATACACACACACACACACACACACACACACATATATATGGCTATTCTTTTTTTTTTTTTTTGGTTATATGGCTATTCTTATTTAAAACTATATTTAGAAGCAAAATTCACTTAATCAGCATACTAATATTGAGTATCTGATGTGTGCTAAATGTTGTTTTAGGTACTAAAATAATAAAAATTTTAAAAATTCGTTTGTTAAAGCAGCTTAACTTGTACTAAGTCAGTAAAAGTTGATTTAGATGTAACCATCTTTCAAGTAGAACTGGCCGCTATTTTTTCTTTACATGTCTAACATCACTTGGTGGTAGTGGAGCAATCTTACTTATTTGAGCAAATTTTAATTGTTTTAATTCTTTTCCTTGAAGTTTACAAATTTTAAATTACCTTTACAGAATGATCTTATTCAAAGAAATTGAGATACTTTGTTTTTATTTGGGATGTTTATAGGAAAGCTTCACACCCATGGGATTTTCGTTGGTCTTTTAAGGCTTCCTGTGCTGCAGTGGTGCTACGTTTGCTCACTGTGACCATTGATAGCTGAAGGTTTACGTGCAGAATTCATTGTACTTTCAAAAAAATTAGTTTTCTTTTTTTCACATTATGTTTAGTTGACCTGCAAGTCTTTGCTAAATCACATGCTTGATAGAAATAATTACCTATTTGTGAAATTTAAGTTTTTGTTTCTCATGTATAATGTCTGCATCACTCTGGAGAATTTTAAGGTTATTCCTAGCTGTTATTGCCTTCTTTTCCTAAGATGTGTATGCGGTTGTTAGATAGTGTTAGATAGTGGCTGTTTAGGATCATCAGATCCTGTTTGGAAAACCAGTATTTTCAAAGTTAATGAAAGCCGTGACTGGTGGGTTTTTGCCTAGCCAGTTATGCCTTTTAGTTATAAAACCATTAAATATCAGCAATACACAAATAGAGTTATTATTATCATAATATATGCAAGAGAGGGGAGCAGTTCAGAATAGTTTAAATTGGATATTTTTATACGTCTCACCAACCAGAGTTGCCACCATTCTCCCTTAGAGTTGAGTAGAACAATAGCTACCTCACGTTTAACATTTCCCTTGGTTACTAAAGTCTCTGTTACTTTCCTTTTGTTTCCCATAGAAACATTATTATCGGGAATTTCTTATTTTTTACCCAACTCCAGGAAACATCGTTGGGAACATTCACGGAATTTTAGATGAGTAGGCTGAGAGTTCAGGGTTTCTGTATCATTTCCGTTCCACAGCTGGAAGCAGAAAAGAGAAAAACATGGTCTTGTGTGCCCTGGTTCGGCCAGTAGACCACAACTAATTGCTAAACCACAACTCTCTTTCTCCCCACGAGGAATTTTATAAATCCTATTGGTGGCATCTTTCTGGTCTTTTGAAGCCACAGTTAAATTTCAGATTTAAAAGCAAGCTTCACTTGCTCATTAAACATTTAGCCCGTCAGTATTCTAGGCAATGGTTAGCGCATATGCTGTTTTGCAAAAATCTGGGACCAAGTGGTCACCACCGAGCTAAATCAGTCCTTGGCTTTCAGTGATGGGCATAGGCCTAGAGGGTCCTGTGAGCTATGTTAAACTCTTCAGGGCCTAGAGGGTCCTGTGAGCTACGTTAAACTGTTTAGTAGCAGGGTGAAGAAAGTAGTCTAGGCGAGGAATACAAATAAGCAAAACTCAGGCTGTAGGCATAGAGTAGATGTCATAAGTGGAGTCAACAGAAGGTGTCTGAGATGGAGGTGTAGACTCAGCTCTGCCCATGCAGACCTGGTAGTGATGAACCTGGGAGGGGGGGGTGGGAGGCGCATGTTTCCTTTGAGGCAAAGGGAGGTCAAGAGAGATGATTTTGATTTTGGATGTGCTGAGCTTTAGATGGCTATGGGTTAAGAAGATGTAAATATTTATTAAGAGTTAGAGAAATATGGGTCCTATAGAGATCAGGGAATATTTAGGTCCAGAAATGCAGATTTAGGAGTTCTACTTATAGAGAGAACTGGGGGTGTCTATTTGCTGTCTGTTCTTTCTCCTGTGACCCTTGTTTGGTTTTAAATGGAAACAGTAATTGGAAAATTTTATGTTTATGTCTTTCCCACTTAGACATATGTGGCCAACATTCTGATTGCAGTGAACCCATACTTCGACATACCTAAAATATATTCTTCAGAAACAATAAAGTCGTACCAAGGAAAATCTCTTGGGACAATGCCACCTCATGTCTTTGCAATTGGTAAGTAATTTAATTGTATCTTAAGATTTAATTTTCTTTAAATTGTACAAATTTACTCAGTTTTTCTTTTGGATTAATAAGAGACACCATGAATCGAATACGTATTTCGGAGGGCTTGTGTGCCTTCTGAATGTATCACCATGTCAGGGGCATGTGTTCACACAGGGTGGGGAAGATACTTTTGCGGCCAACTCACGGGGCGGTTGTACCTCATTACCTTTGTTAAAGGCCCGTGTCGTCTTAAGCGTGTCCACCCAGTTGAAAGTAGGTCATGATAAAAGCTGACCTATTGTTTTCTTCTGACTCCACCTGAAAAGTGTCCTCCTTCCACAACTAGGAAGGAGGCGCGGGCTGTCTGCTGTTACCCAGGTCATCACTAGTGAGCGCGTTACCTGGGCTAGAAAGGAGCTGTGAGAGCAGACGTCTTCCATGCTTTGCCCCGCATCAGGGCTCTGTAAACTGTAAAGGATCGATAGTGATACACGCTTCCTATCTCTGGGGGGGGTCCGTGTGGGAAGGCGGCAACATCTGTCTCTGCCTTTCTCAGGCGCTGTCTCATCTCAAAGCACTTTAGCTCTGAGGAGCAGAGAGGGAGTTATTTGACAGGCGTCCCCCGTAGCTGGTGGCTGCAGGTACAGAGATGTTAGCTAAGCCTTGGGATTCAGACATAGCTGGTTCTGGTTCTTAGTGCAACCAGAACCGTTTTGGTTCTGGTTCTTAGTGCAACCAGAACCGTTTTGGTTCTGGTTCTTAGTGCAATTAGTTTCTCTTTGGGCTTTCTCTTTGTACCCGTATTATGGCCTAACCGGGCTTCACCTCTAGATTTGGCTGACCGTGTACTGTGTGCTACTAGGCAAGAGTGAATGTGTACACCAAGTCCAGTGCAGCTGCACATTGACTTCTGGTTCTCTGATGCTCTGATGGGCATGGGTGTGTGTTCTGTCAGCTGGCTAAATGGTGCAAAATCCTTAGAACCTCAGTGTGAGCAAGTTACATGTTTAAAATGTAAATAAACCGGCTTTTGTTTTTAGTTGTTTACTGCTAAAAAAGTTTTTACAACGATTCCACAAAAGTGGGTGGAACAGATTGCTGATAAATTGGTCAAAGGGATGTGAATACTCTTGTGTGTAGTTTGCATTTGGCCCTTAGAGTAAAAGCCATTAATAGAGCTTTCTTCACTGGTATGGGTAGCACATGTCTGAGGCGAGAAATAGTTGCCTTATAGGGCTAAGTTTGTCAGGGCCTAATTTTTAATCAAAATTGTTTTAATTTGAGCCCACTTTAATAGAACTGAATTGTACTCATCTTGTCTGTGGAGTCTTAAAGACATTTTATAGTCTAAATTGTTGGAGTATAATGCAGATAGTTAAAAATTGTATATATAAATAATCACAAATCTAAAAAATTTAAAGCAGTTAATTTTGCCTATTTTTGAAATGCTGAAAAATTCTACACGATGTTTAAATTTAATAGTAGTATTACAGGAAAAAACCCACAGATTTATTATGCAGTTATGTGTTTTTTTTTTCTCCAGCAGAAATTTTGGCTGCCAGATTTCTTGATTGGTAGCTCGTTATTTACTTCTTGCTTTTTTCTCCGGGGATGTCATTAGTTATGCATAGTGAGCATTTTTCATCTCTCTGCAGGTCTGCTCTAGTATTAGGAAAAGCTGAGCCACAGCTCATAATGTTGAGACATTCAAGTACAAACATAAGAGTTGTTTATTTGATTTCATATTACTTAGCTGTCAGGATAATTAGAGAGAACATTTAACATATATACCTTTAGAGATGTTTTGAACACTTTTCAATGATTCTATTTAAAAATTTTGGTAACTGTAAACACACATTATAATTTCTTTAGGAGCAAGTGCTTTTTGATAGTAAATGGACTTTCTATCATTTGGAAAATTTTGTATTTAATACACTGTTCATCGCTAATGTATTATTTTGACCCCAGCTGATAAGGCTTTTCGAGACATGAAGGTGCTCAAGATGAGTCAGTCTGTCATTGTATCTGGAGAATCAGGAGCTGGCAAAACGGAGAATACAAAATTTGTTCTAAGGTGAGGAGTATTTATCTGACCTAGAATATTTTGAGCGGGTTGATTTTTCTTAATTGTGGTAAAAAAAATATATAACATAAAATTTACCATCTTTAACGACTTCTGAGTGTACAGTTCTAGTGCTAAGTATATTCACATTGTTGTTCAGCCAGTCTCCAGAACCTTTCATCTTGAGAAACTAAAACTCTGTACCCGTTAAACAACTCCCCGTTTCCCCTGACCCCAGCCCCTGGCAACCACCATTCTACTTCCTGCCTCTATGATTTTGACTACTCTAGATACCTTATATAAGTGGATCATATACTTTTTGTTTTTCTGTGGTTGGCTTATCCCCCATAGCATGATGTCCTTGAGGTTCATCCATGTTGTGGCCTGTGTCAGAATTTTCTTCCTTTTTAAGGCTGAGTAATATTCCCTCGTGTGTATGTATCACATTTCGTTTACCCATTCATTCCTCAGTGGGCACTTGGGTTGCTTCCATCTCTTGGCTCTTGTGAATAGTGTTGCCATGAGCATGTTATGAGCAAAGAGTTACAAAGATCTCCTTGAGATTTGAACCCGTTGACTTTGAATACTCTTGCATGCTTTGTGACATAGTTTGAAATGGTGGGCTCTATCCCTTTTACAAAAACAGACATGTGGGAGCTAAGCTGCAGACTGTTGAAATCTAGCTCTGACATGCTATTCTCATGAGGATCCTGGAGAAGACCAGTGCTGGTTAGCAAAAGGGAAATCTTGGAATGTTCCTTCAAAATCCAGCCTTTGTGTTCTTTTTTCAATAGTCCTGCCATTAGAGTGGTTGAAACCATTTTTTACATTAAGTTTATGATGATTGGCCTTCTTATTTCTACCTCCCCACAACCCTCCTCCCAGTGTCAAAGATGAATATTTCTGTGTGCAATGTGTGGCATATTTACAACTAAATAGTTGGTTAAAATCAGAATATTCCCAAAAAGTTTTAAAAATAATGCTGATTTAGATGTTAAAGGCCATCCAAATAGAATTTTAAACGTTTAAAAAGCTATAACAGAATAGTAGTTGCATTTAAATATAAAATTTTAAATAAGCCATTCCAGTGCATGATCCAGGTTTAAATTTTAGATGTATTAAATAATATTAAAATTAGAAAGATAATGCAGGCAATATCATTCTCATCCAGCATTTTTTTAATCCTGTATTTTATACAGATATCTGACTGAATCGTATGGAACCGGTCAAGACATTGATGATAGAATTGTCGAAGGTATTGTTAATTTTTAAAATTCTTATTTTCCATTGTTAGATATGTACTGAAATTAACTTAGAAGAATCCTCTCAGTGGTCTGGAGTGTTCTCCAAGAGATCCAAAAGACTCTCCCATCTTCTACAAATCTTTGCTCAGACGTTATCTTCTCATTTACTTACTGTCTGTTGTCTTCCGCCCCGACCCCATGTACGTGCTGAGAGGGCAGGGATTTTATATATTCCAAACTCCTGGAATAGTGCCTGATACATAGTATATGCTCCACAAGTATCTGTCGGATGAATGAGAGGAATATAGGAAGCCCTCCTGCCTCCTGTTTATTTCGTTGACCTTGTTTTTGTAAAGGAGAAAGGGAGAGGGTTATTTGGAAATGAGGTGCTGGGGGAAATCATTTTGACGAAAGAGTACACTTGGAAGGCAGGAGTCTGTAAATTGACTTCCTCGGGCTGTCAGGGCTTGCTCACCCACCCCTTAGAGCCTTCTCGGATCCTGTTTGGTCTCCGCCGCCGTCACGCTGAGTCTGCAGCAACCTCCTGCAGCACAGGTTCCTGTCTGGTCTCCCCTCTTATGGTCTCGCTGCCCTTTAACCTATTCCCTGTGTGGAAGTTGGAATGACCTCTTTTGCTCGAGCCCTTTATTGGCTTCGTATTTCTCTCAAGCTAAAACCCCAAATTCATATCATCACCTCCAGTGCTCTGTGTGGCCTGCCCCACCTCCTCTGGTCTGATTGAGTCGTTGTTCCTCTGCAGCCTTATGCTTTCGTCACATTGATCTCCTTTTAGTTCTCTGAGGTGTTTCACGCCTCTCTGGACACTCTTCTCACCCCTTCAGTAAGTATTTAATAATGATGATGATACTGACATGTGTGGGATGTGTTAGGCATTGTCTGATTTGCTTAAAATCTGTTACCTAACTTAAATCTCCGTAGAATACGAGGTAAGTACTATTTTATCCCTGCTTCACAGATGAGAAGCTAAGGTAGAAAGAGTTTAAGTAACTTTCTGAAGAGTAAGTAAGCTCATCAGTTGTGGAAATGGGACATAAACCCAGGCATCTTAACTATATGCTCTACTAGGTGCATATTTTAATATTCTTGACATTTTAAAGAAAAATTCCAGTTGAACAAAAATTTATCAGGGGCCTTTTATGTTCATGCATTTCACTATATCATGGCAGGCAAATGTTACATACATTTTTTTCACAGTTATGTAAAATATACATGTAAATGAATATAAATTTGACTCTACTAAACATTTTTAAAGTTTGCATCAGTAAGGTTTTTCCTATTTCTTGATATAAATAATTTTCTAATTTTTATCTACAGTTCTCACTGTGGTACTGTGACACACCTAGGTATAGTCACAGTAAAGTGCCTTTAGTGAGGGAATGGCCCTTTAAAACTGAATAAATAAATAAAAAACAAATAATGGGTTAATTTAATAAAATACTAATTAATATTCGGACTTGTTTACTTGAGGTACATATTTGCTTTGAAACCAGATAAGCCTGGTTTCTTCCATGAGAACGTACTGTGCAATGTGTAACGTGCTCTGGTTGAGGACAGTTGGAAAGTGTTATTCCAAATGTCTCTACAGCCCCTTACTGGAGAATAGTTTGTGTTAACTGTCAGGGCCATAGAAATCTTTAGGTGAGGAATACATGCTAATATTTCTTTTAGTTTTAATACTTTCTTATTTTAGCAAGTGAAGCAACGTGGGAGTGATCTTTAAAAGGGTTTAGTGACTAGTTAAGCTTTCTACTGTGGATAGAATAAGAGAAATGGACTTTAAAAGATTTCATGAGAAATATTCTAGCAGTAAACATATGAAGCAGTTTATGAGGTTATTGAAGGAATATGTGAGTAAGATTGACACTAATCTGGTATGCTTATAGTTAAGACTGGTGAGTACCAGAATAGACTCTGGGAGCTCTTTTCCAGTCAGGTAGAGAGAGAGCGAGAGAGAGAGAGAACGTGTGAAATTATATGATGAAGACAGTTAAAATTTTACATTTGTTCATTGGGATTTCAAGAACTATTGTTCTGAGAACCTTTCGTAGGTAATTCTGTAAATGCTTATTTGTTAGATCTTGTTGGATGTGCATGTAAAAATGTTAAATCTGGAGGTTTTATTAATGTATATTTTTAAATGTAAGTCAACTAATAACTTCTTGCCTGTATTTCATCACAGGAAGCTTGCTGTTTTCTTTACTATCATCACTGCTCTTGTAGGGCTGATGTGAAAACCATAAAATTTTTAGGGAGTAATTTTTAAAGTTGAGTTATAAATTTTGCAACCTAGTGACTTTTGAAAATTTAGTCTTTCTCATAACACTTACTTTTTTTTTTTTTAAAATAAATTTTGAGTAACTTTTCCATCTCTTGCACTTTAATAGGGCCCGCACATAGTGGTAGTCAATAAATATTTGTGGGATTTGACGTTACAAGTGAGAATACTTGTAATGTATTGTACTTTGACATTACAAGTTTCTGAGAATACTTTTCTAGTTATTTAGTTTATTAATAAATGGAAACACACTATGCATGTTGCTTTGTAATTGTCCTTCATGCTAACTTTCTGATGGCGTATTTTCATTTCTTTTTCAATAGCTAACCCACTCTTAGAAGCCTTTGGAAATGCAAAGACTGTTCGCAACAATAATAGCAGTCGATTTGGGAAATTTGTAGAAATACATTTCAATGAAAAGGTAAGTGAGAGTGAGTTTCGGGGTAATATGTTTGGGGAGTGTTTTTGGAAAATACAGGGAGGGTCTTGATAGAGTTGGTGCTGTACTTGAACTCATGGCAAATATATTTAAATTTTCCTCTTTTAAACAGTTGGGATAATATATATGTTCACTGTGATCTCTGTAAATACTGTAAACTTACATTTAGTTATCTGTTTTTTTCCCCTTTATTTCATAAATTACAACCTCTTTGGTAGAAAAGATAATTTAACATTGGTAGGTTATACTTTAAGACTTTAAATGCAAAAACGTAATTTCTCTGTTTTGTTTTTTAGAGTTCAGTTGTTGGAGGATTTGTTTCGCATTATCTTCTAGAGAAATCTAGGATCTGTGTTCAAGGCAAAGAGGAAAGGAATTATCATATCTTTTATAGGTTGTGTGCTGGTGCTTCTGAAGATACTAGGGAAAGACTTCATTTGAGCTCCCCAGATAATTTTCGGGTAGGTTGGATGAAAAGAAATTTCATACAGTTTTTGCAAATTGAGTTGCCTTCTATTCTAAAACTTATTTCAGTGGATTTTGATGTCTAGTTGCATATAACTTACATTAAATTCAGTGTAATAGGATAGAATGACTTTTGTACTAAGTAGATCTGTATTGACATTTACTGCTGAGTTTATAACACTGTATGAGGAGGTACATAATGGGATAGGTAAAAGGATAGATGCTAAACCCCTTAAACTCAATAAGAAGTTTATAATAGTTCCGTAATGCTAGCTTTAACGTTACCTTTGACTTATTTGTAAAAAAATAGTTTGACCACTGAATTAATAAAGGACCCCTACTTGTCTTCCTTAATTCAGTTCAACAAATATTTATTCCTTACCCATTGGGTACCAGGCATTGTGCCAGAGTTAAAAAGATAAATGAGGCACAGTTCCTGCTTCTGAGTAACTTAAATTGGTGGGAAACACACACACACACGCACACACACACACACACACACACAGTCTGACTGATATGTCAAATGATAAGTGAGAGAGATGCATAGGGTGCTGGTGATTTTGGAAAAACTTTACTGGAACAGTTGATGCTGGATCAGAATCCTGAAGGCTTTTCAAGTGTTAACTATAACTAGAGGAAGAAACATGCAGAGGTGTTCCTGGTAGATGCAAAAAGATGAACAAAGAAAGGCAGGAAATAGCTTAAATGGTAGGACAGGAAGGGGTGGGAGGTGAGGCTAGAGAGTTTGGTCTTACTTCTGTGGTGAGTAAGGAGCTGATCGAAGGGCGTTAAGTAGAAAGTTGGATATCAGGTCTGTACTTACCTCTGGGTTTAATATGGAAGATAGCTTTAAGAGGGTAGGGGAGGGGATGGATAGAAATTGCAGCCGTGGGTAAATGGGTTGGGAACCTGTGGCTTTAGGTGACGCAGCAGTTACTCAGTGCCTGAATTTGTTTTAGCGATGGCAGGGTTACTGAGGAGGGGATGTGTGAAATAGGAGGAGGTAAAATTGGCAGGACTTGGAGACTGAAGTAGATAAGGAGAAGGAGGAGTCTAGAATGATTTTCCAAAATACGATTAGGGTCACTGGGTGGCTGTAGGTACCACATTGGGGCCAGATGGAAGATGTATGGCGTGTAGGATGAGTCCAGTTTTGGAGCCTGTGGGTCATCAGAGTGGAGCTGTTTGGAGGACTCTTGGGTGAACTAAGGTCAGGTCAGTGCTGCAGGGACAGGTTTGGGAGACGTCCGTACCCTGGTGGTAGTTGCAACTGTGACAGTGAGTAGTTGAGGCTGTCCAGAGAGATTGCACAATGTAGAAAAGCATGTGCCAGGATCCAAACTCTGGAGTTGAAGAGGATGAGCAGATGAAGAGTTGCCCCAGAAAGAAAGCACAGGTGGAGTTGTGAGGGAAGTACAAGGAAATCAGGAGTGCCAAGGATCACCAGTCAATACTGAGTTTCAGGAAGTGGTGACTGGGGGGTGGCTAGCGTGCCAGATTCTCAGCTAGAAGGTAGTGTCCCTGTGTGGGACACGGGAGTCACGGGGTGCGGGGAGGGAATGCAGTTTGTGTGAAGCTCTCCAGGGGATTCTCATAGTCCTCTCTGGCCAGAAGTCCTCCATTTGAGAATCACGGCACACGTTTATGCTTAATTATTGTTCAGTGTCTGAGTGTGTGTGTGTATTTGCAACCCGGCTTCTTCTTTTATTACGTCGATCAATTTCTTTTCATGTATATTTGGAAATGTAAAAACTCTGTTGTTTTAAAAGGCTTTATAACTGCATCTATTTATATAATTCTGAAATGTTTAACCTTCTCTAGAACTCACCAAATTAATTGGAATTTGAAGTTAGTTGCCCACATTATCTTCATGACAGTAGAAGAGGCATTTCTCTACAATGATTTTGAGAACAGGAATATAAATTAATATGAATCATATAAAATTTAATAATGATGATGTGGCTTTGTCAACACTGAGTTAATGATAAAGTGATGTGACTATTCTTGTCTTAATATAGCATTTCTTTCTACTTGGGGGCTTGGGAACATAGTTTCTGTGTCTCAGAATGTACAGTCTTCCCTGGCACAAGGACAGCCATCCTAAGGGGGCAGCCACTGAAATGCTTTATCAGGTCAGAGAGTTTCTTGTCTCTGTGGCATGAACTGGGAGAGTCCTCTTGCTGGTAAGAGGAAACTCGTGGAACAGCATTACCTTTCATCCAAAAACACCTGCCATCTTGGATATTCCTCTCAGGCAGGTGTACACACACCTCTGTATTCCTTCCCCCAAATGATTCTGCCTTAGAGTGACTTAAAAGTGTGTTGGTCATTTCAACAGGTTTTCCTCGGGTTTAGTTTAGGCCTCCAGTTATAACTCAGGGGTAAAGTTGTAAAGACAAAGGAGAAACCCTACAGCAGGGTGAACGCTTTCCCCCCCCCCCCCGTTTTTTTGGTCACTATTCTATCCAAATTAGTATGTAAAGAATTGTAGAGATACATCTGTTTGAAAACACCCATATTAACTCCACATGCACTTTAGAAAATAAAAGGTTTAAAATGCTTGCATTATTCAAAAATTTGAAATATTTTTGCACATGTTCCATGGAAGCATTCGTTATAGTCATGCAAGAATCCTTGAATATAAATAAAGCTTGGATAGAATGAGAATGGGTGACAAGAATAGCTATAGCTTTCTAGTTACAGAAAAGTTAGAAGAAACAAGTATTTTTCTTAGGTTTTAATATTAAGTCCATCTGTCCAAAAGCCAAGTATTTGATAAAACAGTTGGGGCGGGTGGATAAAACTCTTGCTAGCAAAGAAAACATTTGTTTTGGCTCTATATAGTTAAGCTACTATTATTCTACTAAATAAAAGAGCTCTGTTTTGAAACGGTCAATTGAAAATGCTCATCAGTATTATCCCCTCTCCCTTCTATTTTATTCTTTCCCCCAAGATTCTAGGCTACAAAGAAAAATTCATTGCATATTATTTTCTGGTTTTAACTGTATTTTAATATTTCACTGTAATGGGGGAGATAAATGCATTGATCATCTAAAGTATTAATTTATCCCTAAATCTTTCAAAATTTACTGTAAATTTTTTCTTGGTATATAATATGTTATCGATATAGTTAACCTTGGAATTCATGCCATGGGACAGTGGAATCCTAGCGACCTGATTTAAGAAAAGCTGATGTTTAAAAAATTTTCTCTTCCTGTTCCCTGTGCATGTCCTTCCTGAATGACCCCCACCCCTTAAGTGTGGGTAAAAGATTCTCTTCAAGACCTGTATATTATTTTCTTCTCAGCTGCTTCCCTTATTCTGTGTTTTCAAAGCACTTAGCCTTTAAAGGCTTCTGGGCAGGAAAGTAAATCATTGAGATAAAAGCTGAAATTGTTCTTTGAATACCTGTGAAGGTTCATAAAGCAAGTGTTGTAATTTATGTACAATTAGTGTTAACTGTCAGTCAGTATGAAAGGCATGTTTTGAAGGACTGATTGTAAAAATCAAAAATTAAGAAACTCAAGAATATTATTTGTTAATTATTCAGAGTTTAAAATATTACTCAAAATATCAAACCCACAGTGTGGGCCCTTATTTGAGACTTTTTACATATTTAGTTCATATCTTATGAACTGTATTTTCAATAAGATTTAACCCTGAGAAGATTTAAAATTGCTACCTTTGAGATGTAAATTTGGGGCCTCAGACGTAAAACTGGGGTCACTGCCGTAAATCTGGGGCTCAGATGTGAATCCGGGGTGCAGACGCCTGTCAAGCCCAGGCGGAGTCCCTGGTGCGCTGGGCGGCATGGGCGGCGTACGTGGCCCGGTTCTGACCCCGAGGACACCAGGCCGCCCTGTGTGCCTCAGGCCACCACCCTGCCCCTCCGGTGACTCCAGGTCCCCATCACCGCGCCCCAGCCAAGTGGTTCCAGGGATTTGGATGTCCGTGTCTTTGGAGGACCATGACTTCGCCTGCCACATGCTTGCAGGATCTTGGTTCCCAGGCCAGAGGTCGGGCCTGAGCTCCTGTGGTGGGAGCTCCGAGTCCAAACTGCTGGACTAACAGAGAAACTCAGACGCCAGGGAATATCAATCGGAGTGTGGCCTCCTGGAGGTCCTCATCTCAGCATCAAGACCCAGCTGTATCCAACTGCCTGCAAACTCCAGTGCTGGATGTCTCAGGCCAAACAACCAGTAAGACAAGAATACAGCACCACCCATCAAAAAAAAAGTGAAACGCCAAAAAAAGATGTCACAGATGAAAGAGCAAGGTAAAAACCTACAAGACCAAATAAATGAAGACGCAATAGGCAACCTACCTGAAAAAGAATTCAGAGTAATGATAGTAAAGATGATCCAAAATCTCGGAAACAGAATGGAGAAAATACAGAAAACATTTAACAAGGATCTAGAAGAACTAAAGACCGAACAAACACGTATGAACAACACAATTACTGAAATTAAAAATACTCCAGAAGGAATCAACAGAGTAACTGAGGCAGAAGAACGGATAAGTGAGCTAGAAGATAAAATGGTGGAAATAACGGCCAGGGAGCAGAATAAAGAAAAAAGAAAGAAAAGCATTGAGGACAGTCTCAGAGAACTCTGGGACAACATTAAACACACCAACATTCGAATTATAGGGATCGCAGAAGAAGAGAAAAAAAAAGGGTCTGAGAAAATATTTGAAGAGGTTATAGTCAAAAACTTCCCTAACATGGGAAAGGAAACAGTCAGTCAAGTCCAGGAAGCACAGAGAGTCCCATAGAGGATAAATCCAAGGAGAAACACGCCAGGACATATTAATCAAACTATGAAAAATTAAGTATAAAGAAAAAATATTAAAAGCAGCAAGGGAAAAGCAACAAATAACATACAAGGGAATCCCCATAAGGTTAACACCTGATCTTTCAGTACAAACTCTGCAAGCCTGAAGGGAGTGGCAGGACATATTAGAAGTGAGGCAAGGGAAAAACCTACAACCAAGATTATTGTACCTGGCAAGGATCTCATTCAGATTCGATGAAGAAAATAAAAACTTTACAGATAAGCAAAAGTTAAGAGAATTCAGCACCACCAAACCAGCTTTACAAAAAATGCTAAAGGAACCTCTCTAGGCAGGAAACAAAAGAGAAGGAAAAGACCTATAAAAACAAACCCAGAATGATTAAGAAAATGGTAATAGGAACATACATATCGATAATTACCTTAAATATAAATGGATTAAATGCTCCAACCAAAAGACATAGACTGGCTGAATGGATACAAAAACAAGACACGTACATATGCTGTCTACAAGAGACCCGCTTCAGACCTAGGGACACATACAGACTGAAAGTGAGGGGTTGGAAAAAGATATTCCATGCAAATGGAAATCACAAGAAAGCTGGAGTAGCAATAGCCATATCGGATAAAATAGACTTTAAAATAAAGAATGTTACAAGAGAGAAGGAAGGACACTGCGTGATGATCAAGGGATGTTCATTGCAGCAGTATTTATAATAGCCAGGACATAGAAGCAACCTAAGTGTCCGTCGACAGATGAATGGGTAAAGAAGATGTGGCACATACATACAATGGAATATTACTCAGCCATAAAAAGAAACGAAATTGAGTTATTTTGTAGTGAGGTGGATGGACCTAGAGTCTGTCATGCAGAGTGAAGTAAGTCAGAAAGAGAAAAGCAAATATCGAATGCTAAGACATCTATATGGAATCTTAAAAAAAAATGGTTCTGATGAACCTAAGGGCATGACAGGAATAAAGACGCAGACATAGAGAATGGACTTGAGGACATGGGGTGGGGGGAAGGGTAAACTGGGATGAAGTGAGAGAGTGGCATGGACATACATATGCTTACCAAGTGTAAGATAGATAGCTAGTGGGAAGCAGCTGCGTAGCACAGGGAGATCAGCTCCGTGCTTTGTGACCACTTAGAGGGGTGGGATAGGGAGGGTGGGAGGGAGGCGCAAGAGGGATGGGATATGGGGATATACGTATGCATATAGCTGATTCACTTTGTTATACAGCAGAAACTAACACAATGCTGTAAAGCAATTATACTCCAATAAAGATGTTTAAAATGAATAAACTGGAGATATATATTTTTAAAAAATTGCTGCCTTTGAAAAATAGGAAAGCTTTATGGTATTGGTTTTTATGTTAATCATGTAATGTAATCTATTGTCAGGTTAGGATTTTCACCATCTCTGCTGTGATTAGTAAGAATGAAATGTTTATGATATATAGAAGTATTGATTTTAATTGAGAGATTAAATGATACTCAGGTTATGTTTAGAAATTCTTTAGAGTTAGCACTATTTGATAAGTTGTGTTTTCCTTTGTATTGTTTTCCTGTGGATCATATTTGTTAATTATATTTTAAATTTCTTTGTCATAGTATTTAAACCGAGGCTGCACTAGATACTTTGCTAACAAGGAAACTGACAAACACATTTTACAGAACCGAAAAAGTCCTGAGGTAAAGTAGCCTTTTAAAAAAAATTATAATCTTTAATACAAAAAAATTGTGCTGAAAGATGTATTCTATTTTTTATTTTGGAAACCAAGTAAGATCTCTTACTTTGAGGCTTATGCGTATAAAACCTAAATACTCATCCACACCTCTCGCCGAGAAGTACTTTACACCTCTTTTGGTATCTGCAGAAGCCACAGGTTCTGGGTCTTCTTGGTGGGACCTCAGTGCACTGCTCTCCTCTTGTTATTTTCCCGGCATGAGGGCATCAGATTGCCTAAGAATCATCCTTTGCTGACATTTTTGAAACTTACTCTCATATTACCCATTTGTGATTAAGTATAAAGTATGTCCTTCATAATTTATTGTCTATGTCAAGGCCGAAGTAAGCTTTGATGTAGACAATAAGTAGAGTGAGCATTCTTGTGAACTAATGCTTATGTATTATTTAATATTTCTCTTTAAAACATCATGTTTCTGTAATATATTATGAAAAGTTTTGTGTATAGGTCTTACTAAATCATTGTATTTCTAAGAGTAAGTAGATATAATTATACCATTAAGTATTATTTTAAAAACATTAAATCCTTAATCTAAAAATCTACTGCAACTTTTATAAATTTTAATATGCAGTGTTTAAGTAATAAGTGGGATTAAGTGGCATCTACTCAGGGAGCTTAAATTATGAAATCCTAAGTCAGGATTAATTATAGGGACTAGTTCATATTGTCTTTATTTTATTAAAAGATTTATATTTAAGTGAACAAGGTTTTATTCTCGGTTTTTAATGCCCCTGCATTTGTGAGTCAGATGTTTTTGACTACTTTCAAAATGGTGAGGTGAATTATATCTTTAATATATTCATAGAAAAGAACAGAAAGCAACTACAAATTCCCATTAATTTGAATTCTAAGCAGATGTGTCTGCAGTTAATTTTTAAGTTGACATTTTATTTATCATTTTAGACACAGATGTATGTAAACTTTATATTACATCCATGGTTGGAACATTAAGAAGTGACATTAATATTTATTATGGTATCTTCCTTTGTTATGATAACCTATATTTTTATTTGGCATCATTGAAATATAGAAATTGTATTTTTTCCACTAAGATAATAGGGATATTTCCTGTTGGGATACTGTAGCTATCCCAAAGGAAAAAATATATGCATATATAAATTTGATCTTTTACCATGGAAAAAACTGAGTGGAGGGCTTCCCTGGTGGCGCAGTGGTTGAGAATCCACCTGCTAATGCAGGGGACACGGGTTCGAGCCCTGGTCTGGGAGGATCCCACATGCCACGGAGCAACTAGGCCCGTGAGCCACAACTGCTGAGCCTGAGCGTCTGGAGCCTGTGCTCCGCAACAAGAGAGGCCGCGATAGTGAGAGGCCCACGCACCGCGATGAAGAGTGGCCCCCGCTCGCCGCAACTGGAGAAAGCCCTCTCACAGAAACGAAGACCCAACACAGCCATAAATAAATAAATAAATAAAAAATGAAAGTAGCTTTACCTTAAAAAAAAAACTGGGTGGAGAGGAAAGAAAACTGGATTTTACTCTCCAAAGAGTAGCAGTCTTTGTGCTCTCTTAGGAAGAAAATGTACACTTCCTGATTCTAGAGTCAACATAGTTTGTTAGGAATCTTATTCATATTACTGGGTTTATATATAAAAATATATAAGTGAATAATGGATTTAATATGTTTAAATTGCTTTTTATTGTCTTCTTTATCAGGAGGATGAGGTGATCATTTTGACTATTTAGAATCTTTTGCCTAGTTCCATTGGCATGTCTTTAAGCTGTGTATTAGTTTCAGGAGAATGCAGTATTTTTAGTCTGCTGTGATAGCAATATATTCATTGACATCTGATTAGAAACAGTTTTTAAATGAAGTAACCGTTCAATTGCAAGACTAAAAATTCTGCACGATGTGTGCTTTGTTCTAAATTTGGCTGCATGTGATTGTTTTCTTTAAGAATAAAATTAAATTTCTTTGTCTAGACATTTTCCAGAAATTTTACACATGCATAATTAAACATTTTAAAGACTTGTGTGGAAAGGAAATTACAAATTTAGCCGGGAAGCGATTGGCAACCTGGAGGAAAAAAAAACATCTCCTAGGGGCGTCTTTAATGACCAGTTAATTCTGATGCTGTTACCTAATGTTTAATTTTACTTATTCATTCTCAAGTTCTGGAAAATTGCTAGTCCAGTCTTTCTGTGTCCAGTAATTTTTTTTTCCTCCTTCTAGTTTCTGCAGGGCTGACTTTTCTTCTTCCTTTTTCTGAGTTTGTTATAGGTTCTAGTAAATGAATACTTTAGATGCACGTTCTTTTAGGAGAGAAAGCAAATTTTCTCTTCATTTTTTTGGAAATGTTTTCAGTCATTGCACAAATTCTTAGCATAAGCGTAATGCTTACTAATACACTTTACCTCATATATACTAATACGGAAAGGTTTAAAAATTAATTCCCAGGCCATGAACATTGTTGTTAGCCTGTCCAGTCGTTACTGCTGTTGAATATTGGTGCAGTTGATGGCAGTTAACCTGAAGGAGTGTAATGCTAAGTTTCAGATGTAAATTTTTATTACAGTTTTTTAAAACCTCAGTTCTTTTTGACCTATGGTTTCATGTTGATTCATTCCAAGCACTGATATTCCCTTCACTTTCATTCAGTTTATATTTTTATATAATATCCTAGTTTTAGAGTTAAAATTGTAATTAAATTGGAAAACATCTCATTCCATTTTTGACTGAAATTTTTATTGAGATAGTTGTAGATTTCACATGTCATTGAAAGAAATAATACATAAATCCTGGGCACACTTTGCCCAGTCATTCAGTTTTTGAATGTGTTGGAACACTAAAGTTTTATGATTGACACTTTTTATTTTTGCATGTTATATAGTGAATAGACGTTGTGTAGTTGTGTTAGTATACTTAAATAATGTAAACCACAGTTAATTGATGTCTTCTTGTTTTGTAGTATCTTAAGGCAGGCTCCTTGAAAGATCCTTTGTTAGATGACCATGGAGATTTTATTAGAATGTGCACAGCCATGAAAAAGATTGGTTTGGATGATGAAGAAAAGCTTGATCTGTTCCGGGTAGTAGCTGGTGTCCTGCACCTTGGAAATATTGATTTTGAGGAAGCCGGCAGCACTTCAGGTTTTTTTCTGTTTTCCTGTGGTCTTTTTGTTTTGCTTTATTTTAAAAAGGAGTACAATTAGAAGTTCTGTCATTTAATTGTCCTATGAAAATTTACTCTGTGTGCAGGTTTGTTAACACCCTACATTTCTAGAATATATTGTATTATGTGATAAATCTTGCAACTGTAGGATGCTGCATTATTAGTTATTATGAGCTCTTGTTGAATAAATCAGTGATACGGATGAGGAATAAACTCGTTCTGTGAAGGATAAATAATCCTGACTACCAGGGTCATATTTGGTTAAATGTTGAATTCAGGTGATATTAATCTTTTCCAATAAGTGAACATAATAATTCTCTCTACCATCTTTTAAGGTATTTTGACATTTCTCTGGTTCATTGATCTAAACTTGGAATGGTTAATTAGGATAATTGAATACATGAAAGCCCATATACATTGTTACTGGGAAATGAAAGCAGGTTAAGCTTGATGCAGATTGAACAGATCATTTAAATGCCTGCACTGCAGTAACTTTTCAACTGTATTGTTTCAGTCTCTACGTAAATAGTAAGGCTTTTTATATGATCTTAAGTTTGATCCATGAATGCGGGAGTTGGCAGGCTATATGACTCATGGTCAAATCTGACTAGCTGCCTGTTTTTGTAAATAAAGTATTGTTAGAACACAGCCACACACATTTATTTATGTCTTGCCTATGCCAGCTTTCGTAGTGGCAGAGTTGGGGTTGTGACAGAGACTGGATGGCCGGCAAAGCCTAAAACCTCACTCTTTAGAGAAGAAGATTGTTGACTCCTGCATAAATACATTGTTTAAAAGAGTTTTAAAAAAATCGAAAGCACCATTTATAATATAGTAGTCAATAACATGGGCTTTAGTGGCAGATCCCAGAAGCTCTCTAAGCCTTGGATTTTTCATTCGTAAAATAATGAAGAAATAATCCATGAGAAGTGTTTTTTCCTAGCAGTAGTTTGCATATAAGGAAAAGGGCACAAGAGGAAGGAAAAAGAACATTAAAAAAAATGTGTCTGCTACGTGCAAGACCCTTCATATACTGTGTTTCGTCATAAACATCATAATCATAATCTGAACTTAATAAAGATAATGAGGTAGAGGATATTATCTCCATTTTACAGAAGTAGGACCTGTGCAGAAGTTTAAGTAATATGGTCATTAGTGAAGTTGTAGGTGTGAGAGCCGGTTCTACCCACGTCTGACTAACTCCAGTACGTGTGATAACTGCCCCTCATTGCCCCCTGTCACTGAACCTTCTGAGCAGATGGAAGTTGACAGTCTGAGTGGCTTTCAGACTGAGTGTCCGCGGTGCTGTGACATCAACATCAGGTGTGACAGAGTGTGGTGCGTAAGAGCACGTGGTCTTGGGCCAGGCTTTT
This sequence comes from Eschrichtius robustus, assembly GCF_028021215.1. Lineage (NCBI taxonomy): Eukaryota > Metazoa > Chordata > Mammalia > Artiodactyla > Eschrichtiidae > Eschrichtius > Eschrichtius robustus. Next base: position 119,723,858 of record NC_090832.1, read on the forward strand.
CACCGTATGTTACCTGCCTGTGTGACCTTGGGCCAGGAACTTAACCTCTCTGTGTCTCGGTTTCCTCACCTGTAAACTAGGAATAATAAATAACAGGCCTTACCTCATGTTATAGAGAGGAATAAATGAGTTAAATATTTGTAGAATGTTGTGAATACTTTCATCTGGCATGTAGTAATCACTCTTAAGTGTTTTTTAATGAATAAGTAAAATAAAAATGCAGATTACTCCCAGATTAAAATAAAAGAAACAAAAAGAAAAACCAAGCAAAATCAGGTATGTTCTTAGTATGCATTAAAATTGTTATTAGTTTTTTTTGAGGGATTTGAAAATGTAATGAATGTTAGAATACATTTTCGTTTGCTCTGTAGCATTGTTATACCAAGGGAGCGTGTAGGAGTTCTAAGTGATATCCAAAAAAGTTTAGAAAAATTAATGCACACTTTGGACGTGTTGTTAGAAGTGATAGGTGGCATTTTCACGCACCTCATGTTATTACCGTGTGGTAAACATGCAGATGTACACAGAGGATCATAAATGTGGCATGATCTGGTTAGTTGAAAAGCACTTAAATGGTCCAAAGGCACATAGCAGATATTCACATAATCTTTTATTTTTCTTCTCAAACTTCCTTCTGTTGAAGGGAAAATGAGCAGAAAGCAGAGCAGATTGGAATGAAGCAATGAATCCAGAGAATTAATCAACTAGGCTATTTTTATTTTAATAGCTAAGATTTTATTATATTAATCTTCATCCTTCCTATGATCTTTCCTATAGATTCTGATGGTTTCTTTCTAATCAGAATTGATTTTTCCTGCCCTAGAGAGCTCAAATTTGGCATGACCTTGCAATTTGAAAAAGCTCTGGATATTCGTAATTATTTTATCAGAAATTTTATTCTTCAGTAAATGTTTAGACAGCTCCCACTGCTATTTAAAAGTTTTTTCATGATGGAAATGCAAAGAATACCTCTAGGCACTTCCTATGTTTTTAAAATTCCACATAACAAAAACATACATTATTATAACAACTAATGTAAAATGTGTTCAAAGAAGTTCTTTTTTGGAAAGGGAGTGACATGAAAAGCCTTGCGTTATTTCACAGTATTTTGCCCTTTTGAAACTTTTAAAATAAATTTTTTTCTATGCTAGCCTTACATAATTCCTGGAAGTGTGTAAGAAACTGCAGAATAGTAAAAAAAAGAAAAAGAAGTATTTAAATGAATTAATCAATTATTGTTGGTCAACTTTTTGAGTTATGTAATTTTAGATAATGTGTATGTGTGTATAAACTAGAAATTAGTAGTAATCTTACTTTCAAAGAATTAAAGGTTTAATATATCTTCTAAGTATTCCTCTCCCCTTATTCTTTTTTTCAGCTTTATTGAAGTATAATTCATATTGAGTTGTGCAACAATCACTGTATTCAGTTTTAGAATATTTTCATCACTCCAGATACAAACCCTATACCCTTCGTCATTTCCCCCCCACCCCGCCCCATTTCCTCCCAAATCCCTAGCCTTTAGGCAACCACTGTTCTACTTTGTCTCTATCAATTTGCCTCTCATGGGCATTTCATATACATGGAATCATACAATGTGTGCTCTTTGTGACTGGCTTCTTTCAGTTAGCATAATGTTTCCAAGGTTCATCCATGTTTTAACATGTGTCAGTGCATCATTTCTTTTTATTGCTGAGTAATATTCCATTGTATAGATATACCACATTTGTTTATCCATTTGTTATTTGATGAACTTTTAGGTTGCTTCCACCTTTGGCTGTTATGAATTATGCTGCTATAAACATTTGTGTGCAAGTTTTTGTGTGGACACATGTTTTCATTTCTCTTGGGTGTATGCCTAGGAGTAGAATTGCTGAGTCATAGGGTAATTCTATATTTAACCTTATGAGGAATTGACTTTCAAAGTAACTGAAGGGTTTTACATTCTTAGCACCCTAGTGCCTGCGAGGTGCTACCTCATTGTGGTTTTTATTTGCATTTTCCTGATGGCTCATGATGTTGAGCATATTTTCAACTGTATTGGCCATTTGTATATCTTTTTTTGAGAAAGGACTACTTATGTTCTTTACTCACTTATTAATTGGATTGCCTTTTTATTATTGAGTTGTAAGAGTTTTTTAATATGTTCTAAATAGAAGTTCCTTATCAGATATATAATTTGCAAATATTTTCTCTCAAACTGCGGGTTGTGTTTTTCATTTTTGGATAATGTTCTTTGAAGCACAAAAGTTTTTCATTTTGATGAAATCCAGTTTGTCTGTTTTTCTTTTGTTGCTTATGGTGCCATATCTAGGAAGCCATTACCTCGTCCAAGATCACAAGGATTTATGTCTGTATTCTTCTAAGAGTCTAATAGTGTTACTCTTACCTTTAGGTCTTTGATTGATTTTGAGTTAATTTCTGTGTATGGTGTGAAGTAGGGGTCCAACTTCATTCTTTTACATGTGGATGTCCAGTTGTCCAGTGCCATTTGTTTGAAAAGCTGTTCTTTCCCCCAATGGATTGTCTTGACAACCCCTTATTCATGTAAGATCTCATGGTTTATCTCTCCTGAGAGCAGTCTGTTAAATAGTGTATTAATTTGTCATGATAAAATTCTCATTATGGTTTCATACATTCTTTGTAATTTTGAAATTAGTCTTAAAATGAATCATTTATAAGCACTAAACCATAAAAATGTTAATAAAATGTTTATTATTTTTAATATTAGTAGTAATAAGATAATAATTATAGGTACCTTCATATAGTGCTTATTAGGTACCAGACACTATTCCAGGCACTTCACGTATATAACCTTATTAATCTTCATAACAACCTTATTAGGCTAGTACAGTTAGTATTCTCATTATATGGGTGAGGAAACTGAGTACAGAAAGAATAAGTAACTCGTTCAAGGTCACACAACTAGTAAGTTGTAGAGCCAGAACAGCCCCGAGTCTAAGCACTGTCGTATTCTGTCCTTCTAGAAAAAACTTTTTAATACAAGCTCCATAAATAGAAATCTATAGATACGATGTACAGGAGATAGCCGTGCCCTCCTCACCCTCTTCCTTTGTCCCCGAGCCTCACGAGCACACGCATGTGCACACACACCCCCCCACACACATAGACAAACGTCCACACCCACACTGACCTACTCCGGTGCCTCACAACATTTACCACTGAAATTACTCCTTGATGTTTTCTGCAGTTGTATGATTTTAGTGATAAGGCACTCTGTTATTCCAGAGATTTATTTTAATATATTAACAAGGATTATAATCTATCATTAGTATATTTTGCTTGCAGGGTCATTAAAAAATGAAACTGTGACAGGCTAAAATTGATGGGCTGAACGGATTGTATCATGGGCTGCCCTGAGTGAGGGTCTCCCAATGACCTTGGCAGTGTGAGTGTCTGACAAGGGCGGGGAACAAGCGAGGTGAAATTAAAAGTCACAACTAAGCCTTGTCTAGTCCATAGTTTTATGTAAGTGAAGTGTACTTCTAAGAAATGCATCTTGAAAATCTGGTTTACATAATGTTTATTAATTTCGAATTGAAATATGTGTTCATTAGGTGGCTGTAATCTGAAGAATAAATCTACTCAGTCATTGGAGTATTGTGCTGAATTACTGGGTTTGGATCAAGATGATCTTCGTGTAAGTTTAACTACAAGAGTCATGCTAACAACAGCAGGGGGCACCAAAGGAACCGTGATAAAGTAAGTTCCCTCACTCATTGCTCTGTAAAAATCCTGCCTTGTGGGGAAAAAAGCCAGGTCCTCTATCGCTTGCTGAATAAGGCAGACAGTGAGTTTCTAGTGACATATTTCAAAAAATTTTCAACAAAGTAAAAAAAATAAGGATAAAAAAGATCTTTTAGCCACTCAGAGAATTCAGTAACTCTTACTTTGGGAAATATTAGCAAGGTATGCTTAGCCTGATTCTTTGCTAAGCCAACTGCAGATTATTATTATGAAGAAAATCTCAGCGAGGAGGATGTATAATAGTGCCCTACAGTTGCATGGTTCCTTGGAGAGATTTCTGGAACCCAAGGGAAGGCTGGTAAAAGCACAGGTGGGTGGGTGGTCCTCTCAGCAATCATGTCCTCCGTTTCCCCTGTGTTCCAAAGCCGTTCTTTTTTGTGTCTTAAGTATGGCGTGTCCACATAAGAGTCCCTTTAGGAAAGGGTTCTGTTACAAGAAATGTAAGTTGGAAAATCACTGTTTAGAAGGGATTCAAGTATTGGTCTGACCTGAATGACTTTTAAGGTTACTTCCAAATTTTGATAATTTTTTCTGGTATTGCCACAGGGCCTCACGCTTTATGACAGCATTTAGCACAGTGTTTGGAAATTCTTTCCTGTGGCAGCCTCTCTTCATCGGACTGTCTATCTGTATCTGCAGCGTCCAACACTGTTATACCGTGTAGTTATTTATATGAAAGAGTAGAGTTGGACAGTTTGGATTTTAAGATGTAAACATTTTTTTCCTAAACAGTGTTAACCAAGTTTCTGACATTTAAAGTGGTCTTGAATTAAACACAATTTCTTTTGCATTTAAGAAAGTCATATGGAAGATTATTCCTCTGAATAATTTTTTTATATATTCAACACGTACAGTGAGGTATAAATTAAGGTTAAAAAGATTTTTTGAGCCTAATGTTCTTTTACCCAGTGATCGATTTTTAATCTAATTATCTTGTAGATAATTCTCTTGAAGTATTCTACTTAGCCCCGTTTACCTGTCTCTGTTCACGAATGACATTTTGTAACTATTTATTTTGTTCTTCACAGTGAATATGTACTTAGTTCTTGGGAATATGGCATTATTTCTACAACACATTACTATGAAGAATTCCTGTTGGTACGGTCTTCTTTTACAGGGTACCCCTGAAAGTGGAGCAAGCAAACAACGCCCGGGATGCCTTGGCAAAGACTGTCTATAGCCATCTTTTCGATCACGTGGTCAACAGGGTAAATCAGTGTTTTCCTTTTGAAACATCATCCTATTTTATCGGAGTCCTAGATATTGCTGGATTTGGTAAGTATAGTTTTGTTTGTGAGTTTGTAGCTGTTTGGTATTTTCGCACATATTTAAAATAAAATTTTAAAAACATTTTTTCCCTCGTAATACCTTTCACTTGATGAAAGGTATTACAAGGGAACTGGTATTCACTTCCAGTTATATGTCCATACCACCATTTCATTTCATAATACGATTTAAGTAGGAAGCTAATGCTTCAAAAAAAAAAGGAAAGGAAAGACTCATGGATTTTGGTCACACTAATGCTTAAAACATGTTGATTGAAACTACTATAGGTAGAGATGTCTCTGTACTCTTAAATGAGTACAGCTGATAAAGGTGAAGTCTTGAGTGCTGCTGATAAAGAGAATTAAGTCATTAAAACCATTGGCTCCAGCGTAGACCTGGGTACAGGTTGACCTAGCACACAGGCCAGACTCATGACTGTGTGTAAAAAATTCATCATTAGTGTTAGTTGTCAACAGATAGCTATTTCCAATTAATTTCCACCAAATGAGTACGCTGTCAAGATAGATATTTGAGAACAACTGTGGAGGTGTATAACCAGAAATGAAACGAGTCACTGATACCTGAATGCTGCTTTGTTCGGAATTGCCGTGTTGTAAAAATCTCAAAGTAAGTCTGACCGTTTTTATATGGGGCTTTATCAGTGTGAGCATTCCCTCTGTGCAAAAGTGGTGTCCTCCGTGATTTGTTTGCCTTTGTCAAGGGAAGATATGAGTGTTTACATTTGGGAGGGGCAGAGTTTTGTTTTCGATGTAATACATATTTTAAAATTTACAATAAAGCATTACCTTATGATCAAAGGTAGAGAAACACGTGTCACTGACTTAAGATTTCGTAATCTTCAGACATTTGTTTCCTGGTCTGCACCGTTTTAGTATAACACTCACATACACAGAGTCATGACATTTTAGAGCTACAGGGATCTTAGAAATAATGTAACACAATCCCTTAATTTTAGAAATGCATTAGTATCCATAATATTTTTTCTAACTGTTTTACAGATTATACAGAAAAATATAAAGTACTTACATTTTAAGTCATTTCTCTTCTTTGATTTAGATTGCTTTAGCACCTGTGCTTTAAAAATCTTTACAAGTGACGTATATTTTACATCTTTTACTATATGACATTTATCTTATCTGCCAAACACCTTTTTGTCAAGCGAAGGTATTTTTAATACTTAATTTTAATGCATATCAAATTTTAAGTCTTGAAATAAGAGCATTTGGGGAGTATGGAACAATTATATGTATATTTTTTAACCTAATGTTAAATTAAACACTGATACAACAAAATTTTATCCTAAGTTAAATTTATTAATGTGAAGTTGATCTGATGACGACTCTTGATTCTGGTTTTGTTTTCAGAGTACTTTGAACGTAACAGTTTTGAACAATTTTGCATCAACTACTGCAATGAAAAACTTCAACAATTTTTTAATGAAAGGATTCTGAAGGAGGTAATTGCCATACAATTTAGATTTAAGAACTGCATTAAGCTGTTTTAAATTTCAAGGTACAGAGACATACTGCAGATAGCCCGATGGATGGGGTGTGATGTAAGGTGGCCCAGGGAATCAGGGATGCCCAGTGTGGGCCCCAGTGGCCCATCAGAAGTGTTAATGGTACAGCTGAGGCTTAGGGATCCAGTAAAAACTCTTAATAGGCACCTCCTCGGAAGTGAATGTCTCTTGCTTCTTACTAGTGACTTTTACTAGACTTGAAATTCTGCTTGTTTCTTTTCCTGATTCTGTTGTCTCTACTCCTGCCACGGCCAAACAATAGTCTGCTCTCAGCCCTGACCTGGGCATCTCCCCCTGTTCCTCTGTGTCTCTGCTTCTGTCCACTCCGCTGTCTGCTCGCCCTCTCTCCGTATGGCAGGAAAGCCACCAGGCCAGGAGATTCCCTGGGGCCGCTGGCCTGGCCCACCTCCGGGCAGCTCTTTCCCTGCCAGGATACCTTGTGCACTGCCAGTGGCCTGTCAGCGGGGTGCTTTTGGCTGGACACCATCTCCGGTCCAGTAAGGACTTCCTGCCCCTGCTCGTAGTAGATGACTGGTGGCCTACACTCACAGTCTCAAGTCTAGGAAGGTTCCTTTGTCACACCTCAGAGCGCACAGTGAGTAAAAGTAGCTTTGGATCAGTGGGTTTGTGATTAGACTCACCATTTTTTACCTTGTATTTGGAATTCTCCACCTACTGATAACCCTTGTCTTTCCTTCCTTTGAGCCGTTTGAGATATGTCTTACTGAATGAAGAAAGTAGAGTTAAAGGGAACTCAGAATTAATCTGTTAATCTCGTGCAGCCCTTTGTTTTACAGATGAAGAAACTGCAGAAGTTCAGTGACCTCTGCAGGTCTGAACCCTCCTTTCCGGCTGCCGGCTCACAGCACTGTTCCCTTCGTATTAGCACTGCTGTGTTCTGAGTTCCCCACTGTTTCTGGACTTGAAATGTGAAATATTTTCTTTCCTGTTCCCATCCCATTCATCTTTCCCCCATTTTTATCGTGTTTTGTCTTTATGGGTTTCCTAGTACATTCCAACTTTTATACCTTATCTTATAATATCTTATATATTATACCAATTCTGGCATAAGTAAGACAGGTTAAAACAAGTACCTATCAGTTAGGATAGTTCCTCTGAAAAGTTTCATCTGGCAGCCTTAGTCCTTTCATTACTGTGTGAAGTTTTGCACGTATGCTTCTCACTTAATCAGCCTTCGTTCTTCCCTTCCACACCAGCCCAGCAAGCTTTATGTAGAAACTACATGAAGAGGAGACAGTGCCTTGATCCATGTTTATTTTTATAATGATTCTTTAAAGTAAATGTGTGAAGTTCAAATTCAGGTTGAGTTCAAGTAGACAGTGCCTTCTAGAATGACAGAAACCTTTTCTAAGTAGTACGTCTCGTGGGAGGAAATATTTAGACGTTCAGGGGAAAAAAAGGTTGAAATATACATCACCCTAAGCTCATTGCGTTGCTCACCCATCTGTGATAAAATCCCTCCCTCCTCTTTTTTTTTTTTTTTTTTTTTTAATTTTAAGATGATACCAGAATTACATCCAGGAACTTAACTTTGATTTGTAAATTATTCTTCTAAATTATGTTTATTTTCCCCAATGATATACTCCTCATTTATATCACTGTGTAGATATTAGAGCCCATTTGCAGTTAATTGCTCTTTCCTTGATGTTAGTGTTTGTCTATAAATGTTATAAATCTGCTCTACCTGTCTTTAGACGATGATTGAGGGCTATTGAGGATATATAATAGGAGAGACAAATTTCATGTCAGCAGGGAGCTTGTTTGTTTAGCGGTTTTTTAAGTTTTTTAAAATTATCAAAGCAAGTTATGTTCCTCTGTGTATTCCAGGGGTAAACTATGGCCTTCAGGACAAATACAGCATGCCGCCTAATTTTACCAATGAAATTTATTGGAAGCCAGCCATGCTTCTTCATTTACTGTTATCTGTGGCTGCTTTCGCCCTGCAGTGGCATAATTGCACAGTTGTGACAAAGACAGTATGGCCCACAGCTGAAAATATTTACTATCTGGCCCTTCCAGAAAAGTTTGCCGATCCCTGGTCTATTCTACTGGGAAGTTTGACTTTAGAATTGCTAAAAATGTTTCAAAGCCCTGGTCTTGTCTTGGGTTTGAATGGTTACAAACAGATCCCTGTGTTTGTGCCTGGCTGCCCAGCGTATTTCAGGAAAAGCGTGCTCATCTGCAGGAGGGAACATTTCCACATAATGTAAATCATGTTATGTTGGCCATGTAAGTTTTGATTTCGCCTTGCTTTAGGGGCAAGGATTTTTCTTCCCTAATGCTTGGTAAGGCTTGTAAGTCCCCGAATCAGCTGGTGTGAACCTTGTACACTGACTAATCAATAACTGTTAACGATCGGATATGGCACAGTGAATCCATTTCCTATCACACGGTAGCTCCATATCTATGATTATGATTATTTCATTTTAGGAACAAGAACTCTATCAAAAGGAAGGTTTAGGTGTGAATGAAGTACATTACGTGGATAACCAGGACTGTATAGGTATGTATTTTTTTTTTGCTCTAGTTTTGGGAAATATGGGAAGATACAGTGAATGATTTCACTAGTAATTTTTCTGTGCTCTGCTGGTGATGGGAGTTGAAATTGTGGTACTTGAGAGAGGTTTTACTTCTCTAGTACTGCTAGGAAGTTATTTTTCCTATGAAGGCATCGAATTCAGCTATACTGAAAGTTTTCGTAAAATTCCTTCTATCTACTGTGAGGGATATTTTCTTTCTTAAACGGTTAACGTGAATAAGTTAAGGAGGAAAAAATTGCTTAAGCAGTGAAGGGATTTCTTATCTCGTGTGGGGAAGCCCGAGGCGTCTGCCAGGATTTGGCTTTGCCGTCTGCAGTTCTTTGTTTCTGTTCTCTGCATCGGCTGCACCCTCTGGCATCACAAGTTCCACGTGTCCCATCCAGATAGCACTGTGCAGCAGTAGAACAGGGTCTCTGTTTTCCTCGTCTGTTTTTATCAGTAAAGAAGCCTTTCCCTGTCCCACCCAGGGAGTGCTCAGTCTGCCTTTTTCTTTCCCACCCATCTCTGAAATCAGCTGTTGGGCAAGCCTTGCTTTGAAAATGGAGTCTGACAGTTGAGTCAGTGACTCATGTGCTAGATTTGGACAAGATAGTGTAATAGTAATAACAACAATAATAACAGTACTTTACATTCGTGTTTCTTCTCAAAGCACTTTCACATCCTACCTGGTCCATTCAGCATGTCCCTTCACACACCGTATCCTTTCTCAGAGGTATCTTGGCTGGAACTCCTCCCCTTCCACTTCTCCTTCAGCCCACTTCAGTCGTGCATCTATCAGAATACTCTCATTTATAGCTCAGTTAGCACGTACCCTTCCACCTCCATTAATTGCCCAAGAAGCATCATGCTCTGACCAGTGCAGTCAGAATCTTGACTTCTCTTCCTATGTCCTGCGGCTTTTAGAGTCTGTCCCATTTAGCACTTCTGGATTTCTCTTCCTATGCCCTGCGGCTTTTAGAGTCTGTCCCATTTAGCACTTCTGGATTTCTCTTCCTATGTCCTGCGGCTTTTAGAGTCTGTTCCATTTAGCACTTCTGGATTTCCCTTCCTATGTCCTGCGGCTTTTAGAGTCTGTCCCATTTAGCACTTCTGGATTTCCCTTCCTATGCCCTGCGGCTTTTAGAGTCTGTCCCATTTAGCACTGCTTATGTATTTAAGCAGCTTACATTTTATAGTTATTTTAGACATGCAGGAAATTCAAAAACATGAATGGATGGAGCATAAATATGTGCTGTTACTGACGTTTTGCTGGAAAGTTTTTGAATCCATATCTATAAACAGTTTTAAAAAGGTAAGCCTGCAAAAACTTGTGTAGTTTTACTTCAATTTGAATATAGATGTCATGTGGGAGTGGAGGGATTTCTGGCTCTTTAGCCTCTGTCCTAGCTTACAGAGAGAATGGTTATTATGTTAGTTGCTTTCTTTATGGAGTGGTTTTTCTAAAACCTATATTAAATATATGATGTTATTTTCTAATAAATTGCAGATGTGAAATAAAATTCATCTGCTCTCTGTAGCTTGTGAGAGAATACAATACTTACAGAATCACGTTACATTGTTTCTGACCAGTCCTCAAAATTTGTGATCAGTAAATTTAAAATGTTATGTTTTTTATCCTGTCATATTCTGATTTTTTTGAAATAGATTTAATTGAAGCAAAATTAGCGGGAATACTGGATATTTTGGATGAAGAAAATCGCCTTCCCCAGCCAAGTGATCAGCACTTTACGTCTGAAGTTCACCAGAAGCACAAAGACCATTTCCGACTCTCTGTGAGTTAGCTACTTCAAAATTGAGCCTCTGGTGGGAAGAAAAACTTTTAGAAAGATGTACTAGACATAAGATGTTAGGTAATTAGAATCATAAGTTATGTAAGGCTTTGAACAGCTATAAACGTCTTCTGTAATTAATCCAGCACAGTATCTTCTATAGATGACCATTTAATTTGTATCTATATATTTTTGCTGCTGCTGATCTATCTAATCAAGGCGACTTTAGCTGGATATAAACTACATTTCACCTATCTAAAACGTACAAAAAAGTTTACCTGTTTTTATGTTCTCCCTTCTGAGTTAAGTGGCCATCAGTTGCTCTGTTTTGTATCATGTGACCTTGATCGCTTTCCAGGGGTTAGCACCTCGAGTCACAAGCAGCTACCTGTCTGCAAATTTGTAAGACCAGCAAAGCTTGTGGCTAAGAGTCTGACTGGTGGAAGCAATTCATTTAGTGATCAGTAAATTGATTTTGATGCTCTTTCCTTGGGAGTTTTGAATGGAAAAATGTACTCAGAGAGGGTCATAGAAGCTGCAGCAATAGAAGAATTAGCTAAAGGGAAAAACAGATACAGAAGGCAGTAGAAATAAATGAGAAGTACACTTCTGAAAGGGTCAGAAGACCTGGTTCCGTAAACTACTGTGCTTGACTACCTGCTGCGGCAGTGAACGGTAGGGCCGTTCTCCATAAGGCTGGAGTGTGCAGCTGTTGAGGTGTTTTCCATGTTCACCTAGCTCTGGGTTTATCTTTACACTCAACCCCCATCACCTGCGGTAATGCAAGCACAACTCCATCCTTGCACCCAGAAAGAGCTGACTAGCACAGAGAAATGTAGATGTTAATTTCACCCACGAAGGTAGGTGCTGCCTCATCTTAGAACAACAAAGAAAGGAAGGAAGGAAGGAGAGAAAAGCTGCTTAGAGTGGCAGCTGCCTCCTGTACTGTTTATTGTTTTGAGACTGTAGCGTAGTATAACACTCGCTGCTTTGATGGGTCCAGGAGTTTAAGTGAATGAAAGCAAATATTCTTGTTTCCATACATCATTAACTAAATCAAGAACATGAATAGGTTGAAGGCATTAAAAAGCTGATTATAATTATGATAACCTTCTCTGGGGACTGCATCTCACAACTACCTGCTCCATGGACTTGGAGTTCTTCTGTATCCTTAAATAAGTCTCATGATGTGGAGACTGCCTCTCTCTGTTCAGTGGAGATAGAAAAAAGCAGTATGCGTGGGGCTTCCCTGGTGGCGCGGTGGTTGGGAATCCGCCTGTCAATGCGGGGGACACGGGTTCGAGCCCTGGTCCGGGAGGATCCCACACGCCGTGGAGCAACTAGGCCCGTGTGCCACAACTACTGAAGCCCGCGCACCTGGAGCCCGTGAGCCACAACTGCTGAAGCCCATGCGCCTAGAGCCCGTGCTCCACAACAAGAGAGGCCACTGCAATTAGAGGCCCGCGCACCGCAGCGAAAAGTGGCCCCCGCTTGCCACAGCTAGAGAAAGCCCGCGTGCAGCCATGAAGACCCAATGAAACCAAAAATAAATAATAAATTAATTAATTTAAAAAAAAACCCAAAAATAAATAAATAAAAATAAAAAGCAGTATAATTATATAAAGTATGAAAACCCCCTTTATAATTTTAAGTATTTCACATGCCAGATGTTTTCTAAAGGAAGTTGTGTAGTATATTTTTGATAATTTAATCACTGGTGCATGTATTATTTTTCAGATTCCCAGAAAGTCTAAGCTGGCAGTTCACAGGAACATCAGAGATGACGAAGGTTTCATCATCAGGCATTTCGCAGGGGCAGTGTGCTATGAAACAGTGAGTATAACTTTTACCGGGAGGAAACCGTGTGATGTTTAAGCTGTGCTGTGCAATATGGTAACATCTAGCCACATCTGGCTATTTAAAGTTAGATAAAATTTAAAATTCGGTTCCTCAGTACACCGGCCACATTTCATGTGCTCGATATCCCCACTGCCAGGTGGTGGCGATATTGGACAGCACAGCTCCAGAACATTTCCGCCACCTCAGAAAAGTTCTACTGGGCAGCACCATGTTAAGGAATGTTATCACAAGATGGACCGAATCATTCCTGTTTGCTTTATGTTTCAGACTCAATTTGTGGAAAAAAATAATGATGCTTTACATATGTCTCTTGAGTCCTTAATATGTGAATCCAGGGATAAATTTGTCCGGGAATTATTTGAATCATCCACAAATAACAACAAAGATACTAAACAAAAAGCAGGAAAACTTAGCTTCATCAGCGTGGGAAACAAGTTTAAGGTATTTGGGCTCAATGTATTACTTGAATTTTTTTCTTCCTGCATTAAAATTGTAATTGTTTTATACTCTACAGTGGATAGTGTAGATCACTCTGAGAAATCCCACGAGTGAGATTCAGGAGCAGACCCTGAACTGTTGATGTTTGTATGCAAAATAACATACAATAGGCATAGTAATTGACCATACGGAAACCTTGTAATTTTACGAATGTGTTCCTTCTTGGTGCTTTAACATGTCTGATTGCTTCTCCTAATGTTCTTGCTTCTGCTTACTGTCTGGTTGACCTTCAAACCTTCTCTTTCCCATGTGTTTTTCTGTTTCCTTCCTCATTCAGCAGTTTTGTTTTAGCTGGAGTAGTCCAGCTCCAGATGGCTAGAGAGGACTAGTTGAGTTGAGAGAGGAAAAGCAGGCACTGCCAGGGGCTTCAGGTAAATGATCACCTTCGTGGACTCCTACTTACAGAGTGGCTGCCGTGTTAAAAAGAGCCCAGCTCGAGTTAATGATTTCATTTTGTAATTCATTTTTAACGTGTTTTCTCTCATAGTGCATTTTGGGTGTGCATATTACACTAAAATTTGATGAAAGCTTTTAATAACTTCTGTAACAGATAAATGCTTTGTGTGGCAAACCCTTCAAATTGCTTATTTGACATTGAAGAACACTTCATTTGTTTCATTAATTTTGGATCAGGAATTTATTCTTTGAGGTCTGATAAGGAATTGTCACATGATGTGCCTTAGAAATGCAACACTGCTATTTGGTTCTAATTGCTGAGTATTTTGCATAGAAAAAGACAATTTAAAAACTTTGTGTCACGTTTAATGAATAAAAAATTATAATAAATAGATCAAAGAAATAGAATTAGTTTCTCTCTTATACATTTCCACAAAGTCTTTTTGTTCTGTTTACAAGAAAACTACATATGCCTTTCATTATGTGTACTTCAAATATTAAAAATGATGTAATTAGGAACAATATTTAGGACTCAGAATACTAGGATACTAACAGTGTAAGCTTCCTGAAATCCCGTGTGGATTGAAATGGGCTCTAAGTAACTAACTTGATAAAATCATGTTTATAAAACAAAAGCTGAAACACAGATATAGGAGAATTCCGCTTATGACACATTTTTTCAGTTAACTGAATAAAAAGTCTTAAACTTTATTGTAAGTTATATTCATTAATTATGAATTTCTTCTTCTCTTGACAATATTCTTTCTCTTATTTGGATATTCTTAGATTCTTAAATAGACATAATGATAACAGATTGGTTTAAAATAGTACATTAGCCTGTATGAAATGGATATCATTTATTAATTGTTTTCCTACTGTGATATCGTTGTATTCCTAGCAAGAACATACTTGAAATTTTAGACAATATAAATAAAATAAAAAACATTCTTAAAATTCTTTGGACTAAGGTATTTTATATTGAGACTTTAAGTGCCTTAAAATTGCTTATATGCAATACAATGTATTTTGCACATCAAACTGCTTGAAAACTGTAACTAAAAGATGTAACATTGTTAATAATAAAATTTCAAAATGTTTTTATTGAGATACTTTGAAATGAAATATTAGTAGTAATTCTTATTTTTAAATATAGTAGAATAGCTCATTAAATTCAAATTCAAATTCAAGTTATGGGAGGCAATAAAACAAAACAGGCTAGCATTTACAGTAATAACTTCAGTTATCGAACATGACCGAGAATCAGAAGTTTTCCACTGTGAAGTGACATTTTCAGGTTATTGAAATAGAACTCTTTTACTATTAGTGTGTTAGAAAAAGTAATTCTTTTTGATGAAAATCATATTCTTTTATTATATACATGAATAATTGTACTCTTTAAAATAAAAATAAAATACAAGTAAAGCATGCGTTGCATAAGGCTATTTATTATGCCTTTTGGTCTTTCACCGCTGTTCTTTGGTAATTGACGTTCTTCCCTCTTCTCTCAGATGCTATAGTTTATTTTTGCTGCTTCTACTGACTTAACTTTATCTCCATTTTTTGGGAGAATACTGTGCTATGGATTAGGAAGCATGGGCTTTGTCACAGTTGTTTTCTTTCCAAATTAGTGGCTCTTACACTTGCTTTTCATTTGTGTGCTGGTCTAGACTGGTTAAGGTTGTTAGAACTCTTGTCAAGCACATCAGTGGGGTATGACTGTATTTTTTTAAACCAGTGAGAAATTCACTCCGTTTTTATAACTTAAGCCTATCATGTCTGAAGTGTTCTGCAGCATCACGCTTAAGAGAATGAGCCTTGGTGTTAGGTCCTTGTTGGAATCTTGGATTTGCCATTACTAGCCCCCTGATCTTGGCAAGTGATTTATCTCTCTGGGCCTCAATGTTTTCACCTGTAAAATGAGGCTACTAATATATCCTTCATTAGAGTTGTGGTGCGGATTAAACATGATAATGCCCGTGAAAAGCTTTGAGCAGTGTCTGACTCATGGAAAGCATTCAGTAAAGTATACCTATTATTATTATTAAGTATAGCTGTGATGGAATAAATATGTTAATTGAAGAATTAACATCTTAATTTATCTTTTGTTAAGTAGTACAATAAGCATCCCAGTATAAAATCAATATAACAGTTTAAGTAATTTACTTTGCAGAGAAGTAAAGCAAATGCATGATTTTAATGTACTGAACCAGAGTACATTAAAATCACTTAATATTATTAAGAAAAGGAAAGGGCAGTAACTACCTGTACTGTCCATTGTGAAACTTTTTCTTGAGAAAATTGTCCTAGGCTTTAAAAATAATTGAAATGTGAAGATTTAAAATAGTAGAGAGGGTTTCTAGTAGAGAAATTTTTTCTTGAGAAAATTGTCCTAGCCTTTAAAAATAATTGAAATGTGAAGTTTTAAAATAATAGGGTTTCTACAGGTAGGCAGGTCAGTTTCATTTATGAAAGATGTTACATAAAATAGTCCTAATACATAGCATTAGTGTATTATTTTAAACACATTTTCATTCTTAAGGGAGCGTGACACAAGCTACACCCAGCTTGCCACGAGTTCACATACGGCTCCGTTGATCCCTTATTGAATGATGCATCCCCGGCAGTTTCATTAACTTCTGGCATTGCCTGTATACTTTTTCCTCATTCACCCCACCTGCAAGTGTGCATGTGTGTTTTCTAGTATTGCTCATTTTCAGGCTTTTAATTGTATAAGTTCTGTGTAAGTAAAATAAGTTACTGTCCTTGGCATCATATATTCGTCATACATTTCTGCATGTTACTATCTGTTAAAGAGATTGTGTACCAGAAGCTGTTGAATTGTAATGTGTTATATATATCAGTCTTATTGCATGTTATTTTATTCTGATGTTGAAAAGCTAATATTTACTTATGGTATTCTGTACTTCTGCTCTTTGAAATAATGAAGTGATTTCCTTTCTTCTACAGACACAGTTAAATTTGCTTCTGGATAAACTTCGAAGTACTGTGAGTACACTTAAAAAAAAGCCACAGGGTTTTTTGTTTGTTTGTTGTTGTTGTCGTTTTCGGCTGCGCCGCAAGGCACATGGGATCTCAGTTCCCCGACCAGGGATTGAACCTGTGCCCCCTGCACTGGAAGTGCCAAGTCTTAACCACTGGACTGCCAGGGAAGTCTTCAAAAACAGGGTTTTTAAATGGTCCTCTTAAACTATTATTAGTAATTACTCAAATAAGCACAGTAAACCTGGAATAATTAGAAATTCATTTAAAACCAAATTTCATCATTAGAAAAAAAAATCAGTTTTTAAAATGGTTTTCATTTTGGTTAAGTTTTTTCTGAAGAAGGGTCAAATATATATGTGCAGTCAAATTGTTTTATAAATTTATAGAATTCTCTGAATGTTATTAAGATTATCCTATAGCTTCAGGAAAGTGAAAATAATTAGTTATCATAGGGAAGGAAAATGTATTTTTTAGGATTAAAGATAATGCATATAATTCATTTTCATTTTATTACTCTGGCGGTAACATTCTCTAACATGACAGTGCTGATATGGAAAAAACGGACATAATATTTTTATGCCCTATTATAGTGGCAGTATTTCCTAGGAGCCTTTTTTTTAACTAGACATTTTAATTCTCTCTGTTTTTTAAAGAAAAATTCACCATAGAAAGAAATTTGATACGTGGGTTATATAAATGAGGCATGATTTCATGACAAGACTTATTTTTTAAGCAAATCCACAGAACTTAACTGATTAATCTTCCTTTTCATGTAGTCATTTGAAAGCCAAATATTTATTCCCTCTGTGCTATTATTGCTTAACTTATTGTTAGATTTGCTTTTGAAGCCATTAAGAAATTCTTTTGACTATCCTCATGGTTTGCAAATATTTATCTCTTAAGGACAGACCTTCTTTAAAAACCAAGTCTGATGAGGAGGTATTTTATTTTTATCACCCAAATGTAATGCTACTGTAAAATGATTAGATTATACTTGTGATTTTTTAAAAAGGCATTTCTAAAAAGTGTTTGCAGTGAGCGTCATTGTTGACATTAACTATTCAGTTTTGCAAGGTGGCTACTTGGAAGAGAAGCTGTTATTTGGATGTTTAGTGTATTAGCTTCAGTTCCCAACAGTTTCACTGTGTACATAGCAATATTTTCTCTGCCTCATTCAGCAAAAATCTGATAACGGATTGTAAATGAATGCCTTTAAGCTTTTTAAAATACATATCGGTTAACAAACAAAACTTTAAAATGTGCAGTGGTGCGGCTCAGGGACCTACTATATGTTTTTAAAATAGAATGATGAGAAAGGTTGACTTTTTTTTTTTTTTTTTTTTTAGCACTTTGGCCTAAATTTTAAGAGGCATAATTTTATGCCATCTTGTCATAGGGCAATTTTCTTATCACAGAAACACAGCATATAAATATACTTAAATGTAGAATAAAATCACATGTATGTCATGCTGTGAAATGTATTGTTTAAATATGTTGAAATATTTTACTAGGAGAGACTTTTCTTTTTACAATAACACAATTTTTTGGCACTCAAATCTAAAATGTATTTTTCTAATATTAGTATATAAATGCTTTACATTATAAAAGTATGCTAATGGTCTTAAGTTCCTTAGTGATTATTTTAACAGAGGTTCAGAAGTTAATGATAATATGCTCTGAAAGTAGCTGGTATTCATAGAAATAGAAAAATGAGAATGCTATATGTATCATTTTTAAAAGTACCTTTATTATTCTAGGGAGCAAGCTTTATTCGTTGTATCAAGCCTAATTTAAGGATGGCAAGCCACGACTTTGAAGGAGCTCAAATTTTGTCTCAACTTCAATGTTCAGGTATTTCTCTGTTTTTGTAATCTATATCGGGGTGTGTCGAGTGTCTTAGTTCAAATAAAATTTAATATATGCAGTGTTTTCAAATAATTCACAACTATCTTGATTATTTTTTTTATTTTTTTAAACCTTCTGATCTCTGATTAGATCAGAGATCAGAGTTCATTTTTTTTTTTTTAATTTTTATTTATTTATTTATTTATTTATGGCTGTGTTGGGTCTTCGTTTCTGTGCGAGGGCTTTCTCTAGTTGCGGCAAGTGGGGGCCACTCTTCATCCCGGTGCGCGGGCCTCTCACTATCGCGGCCTCTCTTGTTGCGGAGCACAGGCTCCAGACGCGCAGGCTCAGTAGTTGTGGCTCACGGGCCCAGTTGCTCCGCGGCATGTGGGATCTTCCCGGACCAGGGCTCGAACCCGTGTCCCCTGCATTGGCAGGCAGACTCTCAACCACTGCGCCACCAGGGAAGCCCTATCTTGATTATTTTTAAGTGCAGTAAGACTTTTATATTTCCTTTCTTTATAAGAAAAGAAGGGCTAACAAATTATTTGAGCAATACTGGGTTATAGTTTTATTTCACAATTACGATGTTTGACATCATTGAAGTAAAATTTATAAAAACTCTTCAGCTGAGAACCCAGGTCTCCCTTCGTGGGTGCTTTCCGTGGCCTTCTCAGTCCTGCAGCGGTTCGTTCCCCACGTAACTGGGTCAGGCGGTGGGTTTTGGTGTCCTTGCTTCCCACTCTACTACTTGTAAAAAAAAAAAAAAAAAGAAAGAAAACAACACAATACCCTCGGCTTCTGTGGAACTTTTCTGCACTTGGTTAAACTACCACTTTCTACCCCTCACCCGGCCACATTCTGCCTGTGCTTAGTCGCACAAGTCTTGGGCCCTGGGCTCCCTGTTTTCCTTCCTCCGTGCCCATCCTCCATCCCTCCCACACCACCCCTGCCTCTCCCACGGGTGAGGCCTCTCCTCTCCTGCTGATTCAGGCCTGGGACACTTCCTGAAACTCTCTTGCCTCCCTGACTCCTTATCTTGCTACTCTTAGAGGCGGATTTATTAGAAAGCTAAGGTCGCTTTAGCTTCAGGGTGCCTTATTTAAATGAGCTCCTATCAAAACTCGAACCTGATTTTGTATGCTTTTGTAATTTGTAATTTCATACTTTTTTTCTTAAAGTGCCCTCCCCTACTTATATAAGCTTCGGGCTCCCCAAAGCTACGTCTACCCTTGGCCCTTCTCACAAAACCTTAGCTGTTTGTGAATCTAATTGTGTCCTTTGTCCTCATCTGCACAGAGAAAGTGGGCAAGATAGATTGGCACTGTTACAGACTCATGACCACTAACCTTCAAAGGGCCCTCATTACCCGCCCCACCAAGTTTCCCTGGCCAGCAGGTTCTGTTTCTCCCCAGACCAGTCAGACCCACCCTGCTCTCCTCAAGTCTCTGAGCCTCTGCTAACAGACAGCCTCACCTCTTTTTACTAACAAGCTGAAAGCCTTACCTGTGTGCTACCAAACACTTCTTCTGCCTGCACAACTGCCCTCCTGGTAGAAAGTAGGAAGTGCCTCTCTTCCTCATTGAGACTGTAGTTCTTTGGATCCATCCCTTCCTGCCTTTTCATTAATCTTCAGTATTGATGATCTGTATTGAAGCTCTGAGATGGTTTCTCCCACCGAAACCTCATCTTCACTCCCTCTCACCGACATTGCCTTCCAGCTGCCTCCCTATCTCTGGCCTCACTTTCTTTTCTCCAGTTTTTGCTTTTCTCTCCAAGAATATTCTCCTCTTGCTTTCTCAGTTTCCTGCCTTCCACTCGCTCTTTAACCCGAGGGAATTCAGTGTCCAACAAAATAATTCTTGATAAGGTTTCCGGTGATCCCCTTGATCCTGAACCACATGTTTCCTCAGACCTCATCTCAGTGGAGTCCGGCAGCATTTGCCTCTGCCCCATCCCCATAACATAGCCTTTCCTCAGCGCCTAAAACAGCGTGTGTCCCTGCCTCTCCTTTGAATTCTCTGGCCATTCCTGCCTCCTCTGCAGGCTCCTCTACCTAGATATTATTTCTTAGAGTTTTTTAAGCTCTGGGTTAGGCCTGTTCCCCTTCTCACTCTTGATCAGTGCTGTTCGGTATAACTTGCCATGGAGGTGGACATATTCTATGCCTGTGTTGTCCAGTATGGTAGCCACTAGATACTTGTGGCTACTGAGTTCTTGAAATGTGACTAGTATGACTTAGGTACTGAATTTTTAATTTGTATTTAATTTTAATTTTAAAAAATTTAAATATAGTCACATGTGGCTAGTGCAGCTACAGAGCATGTGCCTAGCAACTGTCACACTGGACAACCCAGCTACATAGTCTCAATCTAAGTCTCCCCAAGGCCTTTTGATATGACCTAAAGAGTGTGTCTTTTACTCCTCCAGATTTACTGAGATATAATTGACATATAACATTGCGTAGGTTCAAGTTGTGCAATGTGTTGATTTGATACACTAACATATTGTGAAAGGATTGCCACCGTAGTGTTAGCTAAGAGTCCCATCAGGCAATATAATTACCATTGCTTGCTTGTTGTGAGAACATTTTTTTTTTTTTTGTTAATTATATCTCAAAGCTCTTAATTTTTTTTTTTAATTTTTATTTATTTATTTATTTTTGGCTGCGCTGGGTCTTCGTTTCTGTGCGAGGGTTTTCTCTAGCTGCGGCAAGTGGGGGCCACTCCTCATCGCGGTGCGCGGGCCTCTCACTATCGCGGCCTCTCTCGTTGCGGAGCACAGGCTCCAGACGCGCAGGGTCAGTAGTTGTGGCTCACGGGCCCAGTTGCTCCACGGCATGTGGGATCTTCCCAGACCAGGGCTCGAACCCGTGTCCCCTTCATTGGCAGGCGGATTCTCAACCACTGCGCCACCAGGGAAGCCCCATGAAATTCTTAATGTACTTCTGTGAGCCTAGTTGTCTGCAGCTAGCTACAGGGCAAGCCAAGGGACTCAGAGGTTGGGATGCACACATTTCTGAGGGTACTTGTTTGTTTGATATAAATAAAATGGCCAACAGTATCAACCAAACCTTACTTTTATTTCTCCAAGCAGAGCCAAAAACTAAATCTAGATCTGAACTCTCCATAGGAATAATTGCGTTTATATGTTCCATTATATTATATTAAATTTAATTTAAGGTTATGTTTAATTTAATACTAAACTTTGTTTAATTATAGTACATAATGTTATACATTATAGTATTATATATAAATTATATATTGCATATAATATATATTTATTATATTTAAGTTATAGTAGCTGTATATGTTCACTGTAACAAAAATGAAATGGTACAGAATAATATAAGTAAAAAGAAGTCTCACTTCTCAGGGGTGACCACTTAACTCTGTGTCTTGGACATATTTTTCATACTTGTTAAACCTCTGCCCTGTTATTTTTAATAAATACATCATATTCTATCATACGGTTATAATTCAATTAATATTTAAGTGATTTCTGTGTTTTCTATTACCAACAGTGACCCAGTGAACATGTAGACCTTCTCTGTGCATATCTTTGCCCACATACGTGACAAGTTGTAGGATAGATTCATCAAAGTGGAAAATAGTCAAAGGGATAGATATCTATTATTAACACTTAATATTAATTTAATAATATAAATAAATATTCCAAACTGCCATCTAAAATTGTTGCACTGGTTTACTCTCCCACAAAGAATGTATGTGTGTGTTTTCCTACACCGTCATCATCCCCAGGTACTATTGGGGTTTTACATCTTTGCCAATCAGATAGGTTAAGATTCAATCTGATTGCCTAGAGAGGCTATCTTTCCAATGAGATTATTTTAAAATAAAAATCCACTCATTTTAAAATATTTTATAATTTTATTTTGCTAATTTAACTTTTTGACCAGCAGAAATTTATTTTGGTATAAGGAGTGAGGTAAGGATCTGATGTTATTTTTGTTTTCTAAATGTCTAGCCATTTGCCCCTAACACTTTTTATTGAATTATCTTATTTTCTTTATTGATTTAAATAGTCCTGTAGACTGAAATCCAGGTCTTTCTATAAACAAAAGTCCTGGCATTATCTATAGTAGTTGAGCCTTTCCCTATTTTATGCTTTTCCTGACATGAAGAGCTCACACTGACTCAAGGCTCAAATTAATCACTTAGTAGAGTTATACTGAATATAGATAGTCATCCTATAGACTCTTTACCCCAGTAGACTAATTCCTTTGAGAGGTGAGTGAAAGGGGGTCTTTATAGTGAGAAAGTGTGCTCTCCTATCTTTTCCGTTTGCTTGAAGCGCTGGTGAGAATCGGGGAATGTGTTTGACTTTGTCTTGGAGACTCTTACCAGGAATCTTGTTCCAAAAGCAACCTCAGGACTTGGAAAATAGCCTAATGCAGATCTTTGCCTCGTATACCGTGACTGTTACACGAAGGCTTCCAGCAGAAAAAAAAGACACAAACTACATTTGAATTTTTTAGAGACCAGTCGTTTGTCTCTAGAAAATAGTTAGTCAAGCTAGTTTTAGATGAAATTTGGCTACAGTAGTTTTTAGGTGGTGGATAAGCTGGGACATACTGAGTATAAGTATGATATTTTCTATGTAATATTTCATTGCTGATAATTTCTGTAAATTACCCCTTTTAATTTATAAAATTCTTTGATCATTTGCAAGTTATCCTTGGACTTCTGCACGGTGATTGGCAGTAAAACTTCTGTTTGTTTATGAATGTAGGTATGGTGTCTGTTTTGGACTTGATGCAGGGCGGTTTCCCATCGCGGGCTTCATTTCACGAACTCTACAACATGTATAAAAAGTACATGCCAGATAAACTCGCAAGATTAGATCCAAGACTATTTTGTAAGGTACAAATACTACCTAAATTGAGATATCTTAGCTATAAACTATCTTTCTTATTAATCCCTAATTGGCATTTAAATTTTATTTTTCAGGCTCTTTTTAAAGCTTTGGGCTTAAATGAAATCGACTACAAGTTTGGGTTAACAAAAGTATTTTTTAGACCTGGCAAGGTAAATACATTTTTATTTTAAACTTTAACATAATTAATATGGAGAGTCGGAGTCAGTGAATATTTTTAAGTGTTCAGTGATTTATATTATTCTTAAAGAGCATGCATATGTGTGTGACACACATACACGCAATTTTCCCTCTGGTGAGAAGTTTACAATGTATAGTACTCTGTACAGGTTTTTTTTTTTTTTTTTTTCCAAGCTTTGGAGGTATTGGAATCAGAGGATTGTTTAGTTGGATTTTTTACTTAAATAAGGGTTAACCTGAGATACTTCTGTTTTAAACAAGTTGAAAGCTTTTCTAAAACATATTCCGTCTTCAATAATTAAAAAATTCACAGTACTTTTGAGTCTTCACTGTGAGAATGAGATCTATTAGAGCTTGATAGATGTGTAACATACAGAAAATTGGACTGGAGTCTGTGCTGACTTCTGTCAAATCGTGGAAGGAATGACTGTATAAATACTTTTGTATGTAACATAATTTTCTTAGGCTACCCCTAGTTTTAGTATTTACAGATTCTTGTACTAGTCCTGTACTAGGATACAAAATTGAGTTATAGAATATTTCATAACTAAATATATACAATACAGAAATACTTAAATGCTCTTCACAATCTGTTCATAATATTTTCACCATTCCTGACTTCTTTAATATTGATTGAATATTGCATTCTCATAATTTTAAACACAATTGTTATTATATAATAGACAACTATACTTGTTTGACTTAGCAAAAGCATTAATAAATATCTCTAGTTCCTTGAAGGCTAAATTAATCATAATAAATAAATCTGATTTCACATCTTGGGGCATGAAATTAAATCTGTGTAATGCATTACCAATGTATGCACTTTCCTGTGAATATTTTTACTGCAGAGAAGTTATATGATCTCTTATAAAAGAAAAAATGTTAAGAATGTAAGTATTCATAGTTGGCTTAGCTGTAATCACACATATTTATCATAAACTCAACATTTCTCATTTCAGGACTGTAGTAATTATTTTAGAATTAAGAGCTTGGTAGAGAAAGCACTTGGTCTTATTTGCCTCCAGAAAAATTAATCAGTCAGAAGGATACAGTGAAAGCGCAAGGCAGATTCTGAAAGATCTTTAATCTCATTATATTACCTTTAATTTAATTTCGATTATAAGAAGCTGTTATTTTGATAGGTGTGTGACATCTTCAATATATTGTAGTGGGATATTTGGTAAAGGATGGAAATCAGTATGTAATTTGGTGGTAAATTGTGGAAATAATGCATTTTCTTATTTAATAACCTAGTAGGTGTTTTATTTGTGTTGTGTGTCTCTTAGTAGCAGTTTCTTACCTCTGACCAAAATAAGGATGGGGATCGGGAGAGAGACAGTAGTTTTGGTGGTACCTGATTTGATAGAGCTGACCTTCACTTCTCCAGTGATCTGAGAATATGGCTGAGCCAGCTCAGAGAGATAGTAGACCTGTTTTCATTCTTTTGTCCATAAAACCTTTTTGCTAACCATCTGCAGTGGTCATTTAAGATTCTTTTTCTACTTTTCCTATTGAGCCTGCGAACTAGCAGTGAGTAACCCCCCAGCCCAACCACTGCAAAAAAGATCCTGGAGGAAGGAAGAGAAAGGCAGCCAGATTCAGCCAAGTGTGCTTGGGTTTGCTGTGTACTCCACTGAGACGTGTCTGTGTAATGGGCTTGTGACCACTTCCAGAAAGCTAGATTTTGGATTTGAGTTCCAGTTATGTTGTATCTCTCAGTGTGTTTAAACACATCTGTCTTTTGATACTGTTAGCCAATGATTTTTATCTCCTAGTTTGCAGAATTTGATCAGATTATGAAGTCCGACCCTGACCACTTAGCAGAGCTGGTCAAGAGGGTCCATCACTGGCTCATCTGCAGCCGCTGGAAGAAGGTTCAGTGGTGCTCACTGTCTGTCATCAAACGTAGGTGTTTCCTTCCACTCCGAGATACGCAGTTATTCTGGAAATGAACTGGTTTGTGGAATGTTATACATTTGCCTCGGTGGTGAGCGCTCGACAGCAGGGACTGTGTCTCTTATTCATGCTATGTCCCTGGTTCCTCCCCTAACGCCTTACATGTAGTATGTAATAAATTCGTACCTGTGGACTTTCTTTTTTAAGTTTTGTGAGTGTATGATACTTATCTTCTTTAATCGCATGCATTATATGATAATTAATTTCATCACGACCTAAAAAAAAAAAACCAGAACTCACTATCTTGATTCTTCCACCCACCCTCCTTTCCTCTCCCTTTCTCCCCTGCTCCCCACACCGTACCCCAGTCTCTCAGACTGAAGCCAGAACTTTTCTTTCCACCCCCATGGCATCACCAGAATACACACGCTAAAAGTGTCACAGTCGTAATTGCCTCTTCTGGTCCCTGAAATCATGCCAGTCAGCAAGCTCTGTGGATTCCCCCTTCCAGACACTGTACATTCTCCGCTCTTTATTGCCACTGCCTTACTGGAGCCCTTCTCCCCAGCTTGCATAGTAGCTTCAGTGGCTCCCAAACTGGTTTTCCTGGCTTCCCAGACTTATCTGCCCAGAGTCTCTAACTAAAAGCCTTTGATTACAGCTTCCTTTAATAAAGGGCAAGGTCTAAAGTCTTAAAATATTGTAGCAACTACTTATCTCTGACCCAAAACAAGGATGAGGGACAGAGTAATTTTGGGTTACCTGATGGTCTATAGCAAACCTTTAGTTGTAGGGAGTATTGTTAGTAACTTGATTAAATTTATAATCCCCCGCCCCAGCCATACCCTCCACAGTACCTGGAACAGTGCTAGGCACATGAAGAGGATTCAGTGCATTGCTGCTTATTAATAAAAAAGAATTCCTTTGACCTAATGATAAGGAATCACGCAAGCAACGTGCATGCGATCATGAGGTCTTTTGTTAGTCAACTGCGATATAAATAAAAACAAAACTATAATAATAAAAAGACAACAGAAGCTCTTTTCCCATCACTTTCCAAGTGAAATATGAACATACTTGTCCCTATAGTTAAACGCCTTCAGCTTTAAACATTGCATTATGATGGAAAACATATTATATTAAAATTATTTCTACTGTGCTGTTCGTTTGTGGACGGTGTTGTGCAGTGGTCAAGTCAGTAAGTAGACAGGATCTTTGCAGCATGTTAATGGGGGACCTCTGAAAAAAATGTCTCCAGGTCAGATCAGTCTAGGGTATCGAGTAACTGAAGTTAAGTAGAGTCCTTTATTGTAGCATTCTTAGAGACCTCACTCAGTATGTTCATTGTGAATCTCCAGAAGGAGGTGTAGCGCATAGCTTTTCCTGAGTTCATTTGACAGGTGAATCCTTTTTTCAAGACACCGCCTGTTACCATTTCCTAGACCGATATTACCTAGGACAATTTGGGACGCATTAATGTAGCATAACAAGGAGATAATATATTTAAAATGTACACCTAGCCATATACATGATATGCTTTTTATTTTAAGAAGTTTAAAGAACTAAAGAAATGTTAAACTTGCCAGTTTTGATGTCTGATGTAATATGTTCATCAAGATTTTGTGTTTCTTGAGAATTGCTTTGTGGAAATGAATGGTTTTTAAAAATCCTGTATGTCTGATTTAAACTAAGTAATTTTCTGTCATTATGTTTTCCTCTTACACATAGTGAAAAACAAAATAAAATATCGAGCTGAAGCCTGCATTAAAATGCAGAAAACTGTTCGAATGTGGCTTTGCAAAAGACGACACAAACCTCGGTAAGATGAATAGAGCCTAAAGAATCCAAAAAAACCTATTTACCCTAATATAAAATGGCATAAAGTCATAATGAAGAGCAGTTTGCATACTCACAGAGTTTCCTTTTTTCTCATGTTCTTTGTAAAAGATGTATTAGTCTGTTATTCATGTTATTTATTGGACATTAGTTAATTAATTGCTTCATTAATTCATTACTTGCCTCATTCTATAAAAGGATTTGAAGTAGCTTAGAAAAATGTAAACACTGTAAAAGGTTGAAAGAAGCTGTTTTATTCTGATGATTTTAGTGACTTGAGTTTATTGATAAATGTCAAATTGACATTGTTTTTAAAAACATCTCATTAATATTTTGACCATAATTTTCAAGATTACCTGTAGGAATTAATATTGTCTCACTGTCAGTTTAGTCTTTATTTCTTATTTGATTCTACTCTTTTAAGTTTTTCTATAATTTGAATCCTCAAATTTTTCAGTGTAAGTATAGAAGGCTTAAATCTTACTGACACATATTAATGTCATTCACATCCATATTTGATGATTTCTTTTACCCTCAACAAAAGATCATAAAAAAAGAGACTATTGAAGACCATGAAAACAGAAGTGAAATCTTCTGTTTAACAATATGTTTGGTATTTTATGAAAATGAAAAATCTGTCTGCAGCATTAAATGGTGAAATTAAACTCTGATGAAGTGTTGTTATCTTTACAGCATTGACGGCCTGGTTAAGGTGGGCACACTGAAAAAACGGCTTGATAAATTTAACGAAGTAGTAAGCGCACTGAAAGATGGAAAACCAGAGATGAATAAACAGGTCAAGGACCTTGAAATCTCTATTGATGCTTTAATGGCCAAAATTAAGGTATGTAATTTTAATCCAAATGACTTTGACCTTTAAAAATAATTTTTAATACCTTTTGTTATTGGTAGTGTCCTTTTTTTAAAGATACAAAACGTTACAGACGTTGAGTCTCAGTGATAAGTGATGCCCAACATATTATTTACTCTGTATTTGAAAATTTTCATTGTAAAAATATTAAAAAGAAGACAATTTTTGTGCAGTTCATCTGTTGCTAGGAAAGATTTTTCCAAAATACTAACTAAAACACTATACTCTGTTGGTAAGCTTTTGCAAAATCATTACTGAGAGAGGATTAATGCATATTAATTTTGTTTCATGTTTTTCTACTTTCAGAAACTAATTTTTAAATTATAAAAGTAATGTAATATTATTGAAAATCTGGAGAAAATCACCCCCAAATCCTTACCCCCGACACTAACACATTCAACTATTATACTGTTGCATATTCCTCTCAATCTTAGTTTATATGTACATATTTTTGCATAGTTCTTATCATGTACATTTAATTTTGTATCCCTATCACTATGTTAGTGCCTCGTTCCTGTTGTTCCGTTAGCTTCATATAGGCTATATCATAAATTACTTAACTGTTACGAAATAACAGTTTTCCTCCATATTTTGTAGCAAAAAAAAGGGGGCCTCTTTTTTTTCGGTGTTGGTTTTCATTTGATTACTAGCGGGGCTGAAAATTTTTTCTATGTGCTTGTTCGTTAGTTATATTCCCTCTGTCTGTTCATATCTTTTTCTGTTGTACTTCAGGGTCTTAATGTTTTTCTCATCTACTTTCATAATTCAGTGCAATTATGTGGGATATAATACCTCAGACCGAGGCTTTTACGATGTTTTCTACAGATATTTTATGTAGACAATGATGAATCTTGGAGGAAGAGTGGAGAAAGAAGTCAAGAGAATAATGAAAACGCTTTGGATAGCCTTAGCTGATTTTGCAAATCTGTCAAGAGCCATCCCCTTTATGTGGTATTAAATCAATTAAAATCAACCCAGCCACATTTAAGAAAATCATCCATCAGTTTTGGGTGTAGTTGATAATTTCTTAAGTATCCCTGAGGTATTATTTGAACATTATTGTTAAAGAGTAGTAAACTCTAGCAAAATTAGCTGATCATTCCTTAAAAAATAACTTTGAACTACAGTGTATTGGTCTGTGCACAGTACACCCTTAGATATTTGATTACTTGATTGATAGGAAATAGACTCAAATATTTGTGCAGAGAGATAACTTAAAAAATTTTTTTGAATATTTAATATTTAAACAGTATGAAAAGATAATGGGCTTACTGCTTACCAGCTTTTCCAGTCTTTGTATATGTGCACGTTGGGTTTCTTTTCATTGTGGTAGAAACACATACCACTAAACTTAACCATCTTAACCATTTGTTAAATGTACAATTCAGTAGTGTTTAGTATATTCATATCGTTGTGTATCAGAAGAGATAACTTTTTAAGTACATGTCCATTGTTTTGTTTAAGTCCACCATGATGACAAGGGAACAAATACAAAAAGAATATGATGCGCTAGTTAAAAGCTCAGAGGTCCTCCTCAGTGCATTACAGAGAAAAAAGCAGCAGGAAGAGGAAGCAGAAAGGCTGAGGCGTATCCAAGAAGAAATGGAAAAAGAAAGGAAAAGACGTGAAGAAGATGAACAACGTCGAAGAAAGGAGGAGGAGGAAAGGCGGATGTAAGGGTTTATGTTGTCGCCTTGAATTAGAAGCTGACAGGACAGTGAATTCTTCGTGTTGATGGTGGTCAATGAATATTCTTATTTTTAAAAGTCATATTCTTATTTTTAAATACTAGTTTTAGAATAAGTTTGAAAATGGAGAAAGTAAGCTCGTTTTACAATCATAACATAAAATGATTCTAACTGTAATCTGAATTTTGGTTAAACTCTTACACCTGAGGATTTCTTGAGTTCTTTTTAAAACTATGATTTTCGTATTATTTTATAATCTAGGAAGAAGGTACTTCTTTTCTGCAGTTTAAAAACTGATGGCACTTTGGAAGCTTGCCATAGTAGGGCAGGCGGAAGGAATATAAGATTGTCTAATTGGAGAAGGAGTAGAGAGAAGCATTGTGATAAGGACCTTACAAGTAGCTTGGTGACCAAGTTAATCCAAAGATGTTAAAGGTTATGGAATACCATTGTATTTGTTTTGTTTCTGAAGAACTGCTGTCAGTAGAGTTAGATTTTATTTTATTTTTCAAAATAAGTTGATAATGTCTATAGCCAGGAGGTTAATTTGACTTCCCATTTTGTAACCTTTGTTTACTAATAGTTAAATTTTCTTCTGAAGGATTTCTGGTTTTATATTAAATTTTTGAAGAGTATTCTGTTTTTTTTAGGAAACTTGAGATGGAAGCAAAGAGAAAGCAAGAAGAAGAAGAGAGAAAGAAAAGGGAAGATGATGAAAAACGTATTCAGGTCTGTACTCAGTAGGCAATCAGACTGAATTTCTATCAAAATGAAATCTACAAAATTACAAAACAGAAGATCTTGATTTACTGGGTATAAATTGTCATTGTTTTATTCTAGAGGCGGAAGGCAGTTTCTCAAGTGGTTATGGGACGGGACTTTGGAGCTAGGGAAGTGAGTTCAAATCCAGCCCCTCACTGACAGAAACTGTGACATTGCACAAGTCACGATGTGGGCCACAGTTTCCTCTCTCTGGAATGGAGATAAATAGTGACTGTGAGCATTAAATGAGTTAACACGTGTTAAGGCATTTAGAACAGTGCCTTGTTCAATAAGTATTAGGTTGTTATTATTCATAGGGGGAAAGTCAGATCAATATTCAGTTACATTATATAATGTTTTAAAAATGTTGTTTTATAACTTTGTAGACACTGACGTTAATAGGTTAGGATTAAGATAGTCCCCCTACGCCCATTTTTTAAAAAGTCCATGTCTGAGAATAATTGATTCCCTATTTGAGTGTCTGTCTGGCTCAGCTTTCTGATTCATCCTGAGCACAGCCAACACTTTAAATTCCTGACCTCTGCTGTGTAGGTGTTGGTGTGAAGGTGATACCTAGGCTACTCATGTGATGTTTGGGAGACTCATACTCTAGTGATAGAATGGTGGACTCTTGGTTTGGGGAACGAGGTAGCATTAATCATAATATAGAAGAGACTTCTGGTTAAACAGTAGGTACTTCTTAGTAAAAAAAAAAAAGTGTATGGAACAGTTTTACGTAGTGAGGGGAATGATCAGGTAAACAAGTGGAGAGGCCCGGCTGCCATGGCCTTCTGTGCTGGCAGGCGGAGGTGGAGGCGCAGCTGGCCCGGCAGCGGGAGGAGGAGTCCCAGCAGCAGGCGGTCCTGGAGCAGGAGCGCCGAGACCGGGAGCTGGCGCTGCGGATCGCGCAGAGCGAGTCGGAGCTCATCAGCGACGAGGCGCAGGTGGACCCGGCGCTGCGCAGGTACCGCGCGGGGCGATGCGGGGGTGGAGGGGGCGGGGCTCTCCTACGGGGGGAGGGGGGTGTGTGTGTGTGTGTGTGGTGGGGTGGTGGAGGGGGCGGGGCTTTCCTGCGGGGGTGGACGGGGCGGGGCTTTCCTGCGGGGGGGGGGATAGGGGGTGGGGAGGTGGAGGGGGCGGGGCTTTCTTGCGGGGTGGTGGAGGGGGCGGGGCTTTCCTGCGGCGGCGGCGGACGGGGCGGGGCTTTGCCGCTTGACCTCCCTGCCTGCCTCTTTCCAGCGTTAGGGTCGGCGGAAGTCCTATTCCTTAGGTCCTGGTATAGTTGCCGTTTAAAAATTATTTATATTCACTTTTACACCACCCAAGTGAATGAAGCTATTGGCTTCATCAAACTGTTAAACTATTGAAAGTTAAAGCTGATATTTCAGTTCTTGAGTAGTTTAAGAGAATATCTTAAGTTTTACTCTGAAATTATCAAAGAGTATTGTATAAAGGGTAGACAAATAATTTCTAAGTATCTGCTGTTAAAACACTGGCATAAAAATCAGTGAATATGTTATAATCCAGTTTAATAATTTTTGAGGTTGGAATTCATTACTTTCCTAATGCAAATTTTAAAAATATGTCATATACCCTAGCACTTTAGAAATTTTACGCATACACACACCCTCCCCCCAGCTTCCCCATGATTTAGAATAAATAGATCTCCCTTTCCAAGAAGAAAGCTTAATCACATTGAAATATCTTGGCTCCTCACATTTCTGAGTTGTCTCTAAATAGTGTGGAGTGTGGAGGAATACGGAAGTTCTTATTAAAAGTTGCAGGAAGGTTTTACTATAACAGATTCATTTTTTAGAAATACAGAATGTAGAAACGTTAGTTATTGTTATTTATTTGTAAAAACAAAGCAAACTAGTTTGTAGGGTTCCTTTATGTGTAGGTATCTATATTGTATATATATTGAGAGGCACATAGATGGGTGTAACCATGCTTGTCGGAATGTCAGAGCACTGTTCATGACAAAATAATTAAAATACGACCACTAGATGTTGCTATTTCCTTGTGAAAGGAAAAAAAAACTTGGTCCACCACATTGCAAGGTGGTGATTAGATTTTATTTAGCTGGAAACAGAGATAGGGAAGGAAAAGAGTACGTTAAGTTGCCTTCACACTTTTTCTAGTAAATGATTATATCGGGGAGCTCTGGAGTCTGAATTGCGTATAAAAGTTATATTTAAGTAAACTGAATATGCCTATGTGTTATAATAATTGTTAAGCTCTTTGGTTTGGGTCCACTGTTTGGGTTCTTTATTAACATTTCACTATAATTAAGATATTTTTGCTCGCCTGTGGCTTTTGTAACTGCAGACTTAGCTCAGCTGCTGTTCGGTTCCTTCCACCTGTGTTTGGGTGGCTTGGCGGAGCCTTTGTGGATAACTGACTAGTGGCCTAGGCCAGGCTCCTAATGAACCGAGCAGTGGCCCTGATATGTGTGAGGAAGTCCTGCACTTGACAGAGCTGACTTTATTATGGTTGAAGCTTGTTAGTGAGAGACTCATTAATGGAGCCATTGTTGGTATTTGTGGCTTAACTCTATGTTTAAGCATTTGAAATATTTAGCTCTATCCAGTGTCATTCCAGGTAATATGAGTAAGATGCTGGCTCATATGTGGGCTCCTTCTCATCCTCAAAAAGATGCACTTCTTCCAACGTGAGTGGTCTCAGAGAAGGAGTGGACCATTTAGGACCTTTAACTTAAGGGAGGAGTTACCTATGATTTAAGTTAAACAGAATTAACTTGGTAATGGGTCCACTACCAAGTAATTAGGAGACTCAAGCAGTTATGAGAACCACAGAAGAGTTAGTTTAGTTCTCCTGTGGGACAGCCTTAGGAATGGTGTCCCTCCCTGGACTGTCCCTTCAGGTCCTGTCTGCCAGCTCTCTTCCAGGAAGAGAGCTGACCCTCAGGTCCCCATGAACTCCTTCCCTACTGAACTGCCGGGTTATTTTATACACTGTACTAAAAGCATTAGCACTTCATTGTGGATATGATGTTGTCTGTAGATTTTCCGTGTTTGATCATTTTATCTTACTCCATGGGCTACATCTAAATGTTTTTGAATGTTTTATGTTACCTTTGTTAGCACTGAATTCTTTCTAACACATTTATGAGTAAGAACCTCTCATATGATTAAGAACCTCTCATATGATTAAGAACCAGAGTTACTTAAACTCTGGTTCTTATTATATGGCATGAAAATGTTCTTGGGTTCTGTGATACATTAAAAAACAATTTCAAGTTACTTTTCCAGCTTGGATTCCCATCCAGTAACTTCTAAGTAAGAATTGTTTCCTGCATACGTAATGTATTTTAAAATATTTCAATCAATTACACATACGATCCTGATGCAAAGTAATGATTTCACACTACCTTAAATTATAAAGTAATATCTAGATTCTATTAAAAACAAGCACACAAACCTTTTTAATCTAGATGTAATATATTCACTCTTTAATTTTCACAGAATGCCTTTAGTTTATTTTTTTCTGATCATTTGTAATGAAGACTTAAAAGCGTTAAAATTCTGAGTGTTCTCATACATAGATTAAATAGAGATAGTGCAGTTTTTTAAATCAATTTGCAAAGTCACTGAATTACAGATTTGGCACAATCCAGATTTTCACAGTTCAGAATTGGTCACGGTATTGACTAAAATATACGTATTTTTTTCACAGGATTAATGGAGCGGGACCCAAAATAACACCGTATGTCATTTCCCTTTTAAAACTGATTTAATCATATAAGCTTTTTTTCTTCTTCTTCTTCTTCATTAGGTTGTGGATACTTTGTAGGAGAAACAGTTTCCTCATTGAAGTAAATTTTACATCATTATCATTATCATCATCATTATTATTTTGCCCAGGAAAAATGTTTAATGCTCCTGTTCGGTGCTCAGTCACAGTAGTTTATGATTTGGTTTCTTTCTTCGTGTTTGCTCACTTTGTTTAAACTTTAATACCCATCTTGTTTTATGTGTTTTTAATTATCCCTTACTTATGTCGTTATAAAAGTAGAAGTAGAGATATAAATAAGAATAAATAAAATACTTAAAGTATTTGAGTCATGGCAGATAGCTTAGTTTTCCATATATATAATAGTTCGTTCTGCTAATATCTAAAATAGCTGATGATCTAAAGTTATATACGTAATGCTAATTTTGGTGCTCGTGTATCTTTTTGTTATGAAAATCTCCCCACAGAGAGAGAATCTAAGTAGCAATAGGGATATACATATAAATTATACTTTATATGCATAAAATATATTTTTGCGTATATTTTTACATATGTGCTATATGTATATAATTTTGAAATGTATTTAAAATCTGAATTTTAATAGCTTTTAGGACTCCACCTGTACCCCTTATAGTGATGGTTCTTAACTCTGTTATAGACCCCAGTACCAATAACAGATGCTTTATGAACGATGCAACCTACATTAATAATTCTCTCTAAACAATACATGTAAAAGAGAAATAAAAGGACAGTAATTTATAATTATTTATTTTATTATACTTACTTTACTATGAAAGTGCTTGCTTACAACTACCGGAAAACGTGGTCAGGTACTCAGATGTTTTCACATATACATAGAATCATCATGAGTGCAGCAGCTACAAATGCAAATTGATATAAGACTGTTGTATCAGTCTTTTAAAAGCCACGAAATTGTGAACAGTCCTTTGTAAAGCTCTGAACAGAGTTAAATACAGTGTCCTCTCCATTATACAATAGTGGAGAAATTCCTAGAGAAATTCTGTGAATATTAAAACCATGCAAAAAGAGGGTTGTTTTACGTGTAGAACTTTATGTATAACTATGTGTCTATAGTTTACATGTAACTATATGTATATGTGCGTTTCACCTCTATATGTCTGGTGGACATGTTAAAGTCACGTGGGACATGGGGCAGTTCTTCTTGTACAGGACATTTGACATCCCTGACCCCTCACCTCATCAGATGCCAGCAGTGGACTCTCATAGCATCATTGTTCCCACAACGCACCTCAGATTTTGAAACTTATCTCTGAGTGGGTGCCGTTGCATCCACTGCTTCACAGTTACCATTTGAGCTGGAATTAAATAAGCCTAGCAACCAACTGATGTCTGAGGTGAAACTGTGAGCATTTGCATATAGGTTGGAAAAGTCAGAAGGAAAAAAAACGCCTGGATGCAGGAGCCGTTTCTATCCAGTATATATGGTGCAGCTCCTAGAGCAGTAACATGCCCAGGTGGGATGCTGAAATCAGTAGAGGTTGCCCGTCCAGCGTGGGTGGTGTGAGGGCATCTGCGTATGAAATCTCCACATGATGAACAGACTTTGGAGTAAAGAGCTTTGAAAGGCCATGCATTCCCTTGAAATCTGCTGTGGGAAAAGAAATGTGAAGTTAGAAAATTCTTATTAGTTTGATTTTATTTGATGATAATTTGTGTTTTTTTACTTTGCGTTTGTTGCCCTTGATCATCAGTTTTGAAAGATTAGTTTTTCTCTGACTGTGCTTGCTTGGCTAGACCTCTGTCAGCACCGAACCTTAGCCAGTGTTCCTCACAAGGACAGAGAGGGTCCTCTGCTCCTTTATAATCAGGGTCCCAGCTCTTGGCCGGCATCCGGAAAACTGAGCCCTGAGGCAAACATAGCCACCTTCTTTTCTTTTGATTTTTGCTGACTTACAAGATTTTGAGGTTACCAGAGTCTGATGAATAGAATGAATGAGAAAATGATTAATTATAAAGGAAGGGCACAAAGGACAGGAAAATAAAATACTAATGAAGTTGATGAACATGATGACGTGAACATTCCATTTCACAGAATTAAGCAAATTTTGAGAAAAGTTACACTCTTCTGGGTAATAAAAGAAAAGCAAGTTTTTGCCATTGGGAAATGTTTATCCTTGAAAGGTCAGAACACTTCAGATCTTTAGCAAGTGCTTGATGCATTTGAATTTTCTTAGGCATGCTTTGATTCAGAATTTTAGAGCTTTGAGTATATCAGACTCTTATTTAAACTCTGGCACTGTAAAATAGATCAGTTTGGTTTACCACTATTATACCTTGTCTAATTAATATTTACTAAGCAACCCCGGTGCAAAAATCCTTGTATAGAATCTGTATCCTGCCAAGTTACATTTAGATGCATTTAGAACATGCTGATTATATTCTATCCATAAAAGTATCACAGAAGCATGGCTCTCATGAGATTTTATGTAAAAGTTTCTGCAAAAGTGAAGTTCAAGTAACTTTAACTGGGTTTAAACAAAAACTTTGCTGTATTGTATGGCTATATATATTGCAAAGTATATTATCGACTTTTACGAAGTAAAATAGTAGTGTATGGTTAATGAAGCAAATAATCCTGTTGAAAATATAAATTTTAATTATACTTTTAGATCTTTTAAGTAATTTGTATAGTTGTCTTTTATCTAATTATGTTGTATTATCATTTCTCTTATAGGGAACAAATGGCGAAAGAAATGTCAGAAATTTTGAGTAGGTTAGTGCAGTGTAATTTGGGGAAGTAAGCGTCACCTCAAAATCATATTTTTTAAATTACTTTTCGTTATTTGGACCAGAACCTGTTATATGAGTAGCCTGTCCTTTCCGTGTAAATTTTCGGTACAAGAAATGTGACTCTGCCCTCAGGCCGCACTGACATAGAAAAAGGTAAAAAAAAAAAAAAAAACAGTGTTCCTCTAAATTGGCATTTTTCAGTGGGGATACCACTGGCATTTTGGTTGAGGCTATTCCTTGTTGGTAGTACTGTGGGACTTACCATGAGCCCCGACCAGTTCAGTCTCAGTAGGGGAGCCCTTCCCGTCCTTGGGCCCACTGCGCCTGGTTGCAGGAGACGTGAGCAAGAGTGGGGCTCAGGCAGCCCCTGTCCTCCACAGCACAGGGGTGGAACGCCACTGGTGTAGAAGTTGAGCCACCAAGGAATATATCTTCCCAGCAGGATCTGGTCCATTATCAAGTGGCTATGAATCAATCACATTTTAACTTTCAACTCTGAAGTTGCAGAGTTAATAGAAAGTGTTAAAATTAATATATTTTTTAAAATCAAAAGTCAGTTTTGCTACTACCTTACTCTGTATTTCACATGATTGTCTTTATCACAAGTCTAACTAATCAGTAAATGAAGGTGTACCTTCATTTTACTATTTTAATAACTCCAAAGATTGGGGGGGGAGCATTTAAATGAATTTGATTTGTGTACTTAGGATGCTGAATATGCTATTTTTTAGCAGGTGTATTTTTGTTTGACGTAGTATGAATGAAAAGTTAGTAATAGTAAAGACATATTTTAAGCAAAAATAGTTTGAATTCAGTGTGATTTTTAAAAGTATCAAAACACCTTATGTATATCAACATCTCGTATATATTCTGAGTCTATAAAACCATATTGTGCAGATTCACTTTCTCTTTCAGGAGGAAAGAAAACAACAACAAAACCCCATAATTTCAGCTGCTCTTCTAGAAAAGACTGGTAGAAGGGCTAGGAAGAAAAAATAATTTTTTTTGTTAGTTTATTGAATGGTGGTTTCAGGATGTAGGAAAAAAAGAGAATATTTGAATAATGTTAGAAGCATAACTTATTGTTAAGCGTTATAGAGAAACCTTGCTGACACACAGCTGGCTCTTTTTGAGCAAAGCAATTAAGAAAAAGCTCCATGGAGAATGGCCAGTCACACAGCTTATGAAAAGAAGAGGTTCTGCAATAAACTTGAAACAGATTTTAACCATGAAAATGCAGGAAGGACTAAATGGGCACACATTATTCTTTAGCCAGGCTTGTAAGTGACTAAAAATCATCATGTCTAACAGCTTTTAAGTACGTAGGGTGAAGTATGCTATTTTTATTCTCTAAAAGGAAAGCGTAAATAGGCCTTTTAAAGAGGCAAAAGTACCTTATTTGTTTCATTGTTAAGCTTAACGCTGAAGGAATAATTTTCCTTATTTCAGGAAGGAGGGTACATATTTTCAAGCATCACTTTTTTTTTTTTAAAAAAAATGTCTTAGTTTCTCCCTCACTCTTTTTTTTTTTTTAATTCATTAATTAATTAACTTATTTTTTTGGCTGTGTTGGGTCTCCGTTTCTGTGCGAGGGCTTTTCTCTAGTTGCGGCGAGCGGGGGCCACTCTTCATCGCGGTGCGCGGGCCTCTCGCTATCGCGGCCTCTCTTGTTGCGGAGCCCAGGCTCCAGACGCGCAGGCTCAGTAGTTGTGGCTCACGGGCCCAGCTGCTCCCGCGGCATGTGGGATCTTCCCAGACCAGGGCTCGAACCCGTGTCCCCTGCGTTGGCAGGCAGACTCTCAACCACTGCGCCACCAGGGAAGCCCGCAAGCATCACTTTTAAATAACATCAGTCTCAAGTGTCTGTGTCTTGATTGTTTGCCAAGGTCGCTGTTGTCTTTCAAAATGTAGAATGCTGAGAAAATACGAGCTCATTTTCAGTATTATACCATGATCATCCCTCTTTAAGAGGAAGGTTTTCCAAGTAGTAGATCACAAAGGGGAAATGCTTTGTGTGATACCTGAGAAGCAATATTTTAGTTCTTTAATATTTAGTTCTTTTAATGTTGTGCCATCTTCTTTTCATGTCTTGAAATATGATGTATTTAAATTCTTCCTTTGTTACATTGAGCTTAAAAGTTCACTTGCAGCTTATTCCGAGTGTCTGCTATGTGGCAAGTGTAATCTTTTGCTGAAAAATAATGTTCATTTTTACAGAAAAAAAATTTTTCCTGTATTTTTAGAATAATCATTTTTAATTATGTATATGGAAACAAATCTTAAGCGCCCAGTAGCACTGCTATGAAAAAGCTTATCCCATTTAATTTTAAAATTATTTATTTTACTTTTTATATTTTAAATATATGTATTTTATTTTTTATTTCTTTCCTCTTTTCCCACTCAAATGTTCCTCCTACATGGGGCAAGATAAAGCACTTGTGCCCTTTGAAATCTCTGTTATCTGTCTCACGACCTGCAACCTTTTGCTTTAATTTACTAGTTGTCATATTATTACTCACTAAATACGAGGGCGTGGTTTTAATCTGCTTACAGAACTTAGCTAAGTATTTTTAACACAAAAGCTCAAAAGTCACGGGAGTTTCCAGGCTCCAGCAGCTCTTTTAGCATGTCTCTAAAGACTCGGGCAGAGGGTGGTAGTTTGGCTACTCCCCTGGGGACCTTTAAACATCCAGATGCCCAGGGAGAGTCTGAGCCATTAGGAGTGGCGGGGCTTGGCCATCTGCAGGTTCCAGTAGTCTGCAGGTGAGTGGCTCATAAACAGACCCTTCGTGTGCCTCTAATGATCTTAAAGTATGTTGAGGAGTTCTCTTTTGATTTAAAAAAAATTTCAATTGAAGTATAGTTGATTTACAATATCATGTAAGTTTCAGGTGTACAGCACAGTGATTCAGTTATGTGTACACACACACACACACACACACACACACACACACATACATACACACACACATACTTTTTCTCATTCTTTTCCCTTATTACATAATATTGAGTTTAGTTCCTGTGCTGTATAGTAGGTCATTGTTGGTTATCTAGTCTATACCTAGTACTGTGTATATGTTAATTCCACCCTCCCAATTTATCCCTCCCCCACCCCCTTTCCCCTTTGGTAACCATAAGTTTGTTTTCGGTGTCTGTGATCTCTTTCTGTTTTGGAAGTAAGGTCATTTGTATCTTTTTATTTCTTTTAGATTCCACATATAAGTGATATCATATGATATTTGTCTTTCTCTGTCTGACTTACTTCACTTCGTATTATAATCTTTAGGTCCATCCATGTTGCTGCAAATGGCATTATTTCCTTCTTTTTTATGGCTGAGTAATATTCCATTGTATATATGGACCACATCTTCTTTTTCCATTCATCTCTTGATGGACACTTAGGTTGCTTCCTTGTCTTGGCTATTGTAAATAGCGCTGCAATGAACATTGGGGTGCATGTATCTTTTCAAATTATGGTTTTCTCTGAATATATGCCCGGGGGTGGGATTGCAGGATCATATGGTAGCTCTATTTTTAGTTTTTTAAGGAACCTCCATACTGTTCTCCATGGTGGCTGCACCAATTTACATTCCCACCAACAGTGCAAGAGGGTTCCCTTTTCTCCACACCCTCTGCAGCATTTATTATTTGTAGACTTTTTGATGATGGCCATTCTGACTTGTGTGAGGTGATAGCTCATTGTAGCTTTGATTTTGAGAAATAAATGTAAATGTATTGTCCTGATGTTCATATATCCATGAGTTAGAAGATTTAAACTGAAGCCTGGGGGAAGTCCATGGTACTAGAATATTGGAATCTGAAGTTCTGATTGAACATCTAATATGGCTGTTGAATGATGCGCTGGAAAATTTTAATTCACCTGGGCATCCCGTAGTACACCATTCTTAATCTCGTCTGTCAAAGATACAAAAACTATTATATGTTTTTGCAGTAATGACTTCCAGTTCTCAAACTTATGTTCACTTTCTTGCCTGTTTAGTCAACATTTCATTCGTGTTTCTAAGTTTAAATATGCAAAAATGTGTAATAATTACAGAGGCCCTGCTGTACAAGCCACCAAGGCGGCTGCTGGTACCAAGAAATATGATCTTAGTAAATGGAAATATGCAGAACTACGTGATACCATCAATACTTCTTGCGGTAAGTGTATGGGGAGGATGAAAAGTGGGAAGGCTCTATCGCTGTCAGGTAATATAAACTAAATACCTAGATTGGGATGGGAATTTTTTTCATATAAATTAGTTTAAGTCATTCTCTTTGTTACTCTCGCCTTGAAATGAAGACCTAGTTTATTCACAAAGCTAAAAGAAAGACATACTTATTAAGCTAAATTCATTTTGCCCATCTCTTGCATAGGCCAGAGAGGAAAAGCATAGAGGAATTATGGTTTGGGCTATATTAATGACTGACCCTCCCAACGTTATTCATAATAGTTAAATACCTATATATCAGACTCTTTTGGTCTATGAAATGGCAATGGAGTCCTTCCCTTTTAAAGCTATTTTTCTTCCAACAGAACAGAGTAAAAGGCTGTGTCCAGAGAATCCCACACAGTTGTGTTCACGTATAAATCACAGTGTTTGAATTCAGGACACAGTAACTGGGACTTCAAGTGTCATAATCGTACAGGACGCCTCACTATGTTCTTTCCCTCTTCACTGAGTTTATCTGCATAATTACACGTGTAAAAAATGTGGTGCATGTAAATCTAGCTTGTGTTTGAACACAGTGACTTCTTATTCTATTGTCGTGGTCTGTGACCTTGGACACGTGACTTAACCTTCCTTTTCCAAGTTCTTCATCTATAAAAGACCTATCTAGTCCAGGGTTCTTGCGTGGAGGAAAGATAGAAGAAGGTAGTAATAATGTTTAAGAAAATGCTCTGTAAGTGTAAAAGATAGTATTACAATGAAGTGCTCATCTTTGTCGATAATTAGTTTACTTTTGATTCTGTACTGTTAATTTAAAAATGAAATCTTCATTTAAAAATATATATGTTAAAAAGAAACGAAATTGAGTTCTTTGAGGTGGATGGACCTAGAGTCTGTCATACAGAGTGAAGTAAGTCAGAAAGAGAAAAACAAATACCGTATGCTAACACATATATGTGGAATCAAAAAAAACAAAACAAAAAAAGGTTCTGACGAACCTACGGGCAGGACAAGAATAAAGATGCAGATGTAGAGAATGAACTTGAGGACACGGGGAGGGGGAAGGGTAAGCTGGGACGAAGTGAGAGAGTGGCATGGACATATATACACTACCAAATGTAAAACAGATAGCTAGTGGGAAGCAGCCGCATATCACAGGGAGAGAT
The DNA here is from genome assembly GCF_028021215.1 of Eschrichtius robustus. Taxonomy (NCBI): domain Eukaryota; kingdom Metazoa; phylum Chordata; class Mammalia; order Artiodactyla; family Eschrichtiidae; genus Eschrichtius; species Eschrichtius robustus. Next base: position 119,766,359 of record NC_090832.1, read on the forward strand.
CAGCTCGGTGTTTTGTGACCACCTAGAGAGGTGGGATAGGGAGGGTGGGAGGGAGACGCAAGAGGGAGGGGATATGGGGATATATGTATACATATAGCTGATTCACTTTGTTATACAGCAGAAATTAACACAACATTGTAAGGCAGTTATACTCCAATAAAGATGTTAAAAAAATACATGTTTATGCCACAGGATAATTATGCTAGACAACGAAATTAGGATGTTAATTGCCTTTTTTTTGGTTTGTTTGTTTACTCTCTCTGTGTAATTGATAGATATTGAGCTCCTGGCAGCTTGCAGAGAAGAATTTCATAGGAGACTAAAAGTGTATCATGCTTGGAAATCCAAGAACAAGAAGAGAAATACTGAAACAGAACAACGTGCTCCAAAGTCTGTTACTGATTATGGTAAAAACAAATCTGTACTTTTGGATGTTCCAAAGTATATGTATATAAAAAGTATATGTATATAATTACATGTAACTATACATAAGGTATTTGAGTAAAATTGTCCAATATAAATTTTCTCTTACTTTAGAACTATGGGTCCACTGAATCTAACACAACCATGATGGCTTATCTTTCAAAGTATTATTTCTGTTAGATACATCTTTAAAGTCATATTTGTTTAAAAGTATTGAATTTACTTGTTAAGATAAATTCTAGAGGTAAGAATAATCTTGTCTATACTGAGGAAGTTGTATGATAATGCTGTAAATACGTATTCTTTCCACATACACATATATACACATATGTAAAGCTTATGTGTGGAAATGTAAAGATTACTATGAAAAAATATTTACTGCAAATATTATAAAACTGTGAAAATATAAGTGAGAAATAATACCTTGGTTTAGACCAGAGTTTTACCTAGGCCAGAATTTGCTTTTTTGACTGAGATTCTAAAAATGAATTTTGTTACTTTGTTACGCAAAAGACAAAGCTGTATACCTGAAATTGGAAAATAGAGCAGAATAGACATAACCTAATAAAAGCAAGTACTAGCTTTAACATTAATTAAGAATACCTGTGGGGCTTCCCTGGTGGCGCAGTGGTTGAGAATCTGCCTACCAATGCAGGGGACCCGGGTTCGAGCCCTGGCCTGGGAAGATCCCACATGCCGTGGAGCAACTGGGCCCGTGAGCCACAACTACTGAGCCTGCGCGTCTGGAGCCTGTGCTCCGCAACAAGAGAGGCCGCGATAGCGAGAGGCCCGCGCACCGCGATGAAGAGTGGCCCCCGCTCGCCGCAACTAGAGAAAGCCCTCGCACAGAAACGAAGACCCAACGCAGCCATAAATAAATAAATAAACAAATACTTAAAAAAAAAAAAAAAAGAATACCTGTGATATGAGTTGTAATTTCAGTCTTAAAAGCAATAATTGGAATTTCATTTATTCAACTTGCTACTGGCACAATTTGTTTGGTTAATTCTGGCTAATGTCAAGGTGACAGCATATTTAATATCTTTTTTTAGAACGAGGTATGTTCCCGACAGTTGGTGGTAAAGCTTAGCCACGCGCGGCCCCAGCTCACTTAGAAGAGGAGCCCACGGTTATATTTTGCCTCCCCTACCGCCTTCCTAGCAAATAAAACAGTGTTTGATGAAAGTCAATTAAGTGGTGAAATTTTAGTGTTTCTAAGATGTTGCAAAGATTAGATTGAGGAAGGGAAGTGTTATTAGTAGTAGTGACTGTGTCCTCAGTCAGAATATAACTCTCTTGCAAGAGCAGTGAGCTTGCCTGCAGCTAAGAAATGGCAGGAGGAGGGCCCTCTCAACACTGATCTTCTGTGACCACCACTGTCTTCTCCAGTTTAAAAATTTATCTCTGGGAAATGAAGATGACAGGATGATTCCATTACCTGTTCACTGTCTGCACCAAGTTTCTACCACAGTTGCTTTGTTTTGTAAAAATGGCAAAGGGCTATTCTTTTTAGCTATAATCTTTAGCTGTAATGTTCCAATCATGACCTTGAACTGATTGGGTTTCATGATGTTCTATTTCAGAATTTATACATCTCCATGATTGCACTTCTTAAAAAGAGGACTTCCCTGGTGGTGCAGTGGTTGAGAATCCGTCTGCCAATGCAGGGGACACGGGTTTGATCCCTGGTCCAGGAAGATCCCACGTGCCGCGGAGCAACTAAGCCCGTGCGCCACAGCTACCGAGCCTGCGCTCTAGAGCCTGCGAGCCACAACTGCTGAAGCCCGCGCGCCTAGAGCCCGTGCTCCGCAACAAGAGAAGCCACTGCAATGAGAAGCCCTCACACAGCAACGAAGACCCAATGCAGCCAAAAATAAATAAATAATTTTTTTTAAAAAAAAAGAAATTAATGTTGTAATATTTGGCACACACATTTTTTTAAAATTAATTAATTAATTAATTTTTGGCTGCGTCAGGTCTTAGTTGTGACATGTGGGGTCTTTCGTTGCAGTGCGTGGGCTCTCCATTGTGGCGTGCAGGCTTCTCTCCAGTTGTGGTGTGCGGGCTCCAGAGCACGTGGGCTCTGTAGTTGTAGCACGCGGGCTTGGGCTTAGTTGCCCCGTGGCATGTGGGATCTTAGTTCCTTCACCAGAGATTGAACCCGTGTCCCCTGCATTGGAAGGTGGATTCTTAACCGCTGGACCGCCAGGGAAGTCCCCGGTAGACACATTTTTAATGAATATATAAATATTTCATGCATTATTGTAGCAAACCAAACTTTGGTACCTTGCTCATCCAACTTTGCCCCGAAAGGAGCAAATAGCATGCGGCTTACCTTACGGGTTCCTATACTGTTTCCATTCCTAAAGTACTTTTTGGAAGAACAACAGAGTAGATTAAGAAAGTTTCTCAAGGGTCCCATCCAGGTGGATGAACAAAATTAGCAGTTGTGTAGGAGCATGCTCCCGCATATAGGTCGCCTTCAGAGAATTTGAATGTGGGTCATTTTCAGCATAAAATGTAACTTCTGCCCTGAAAAGTACTTTTTTATTTTTCTCTCTATTTTTCTGTCGTGTAAAATTCACTCTGACGCAGGAGTGCAGTAAAAGGAAAGGCGAAGGGCACCAAGATGCTTAACGGCTCACCTGAGAAAATTCTGTACTTTAGGTGGTTTCCTAGTGGTGCAGCTGCTTGACCTTTGAAAGGAACTGCTCTGTAGTTTAAAATTTAGAAGGATTAGAATTCATTAATTTGAGAAAATAAAATGATGACAGCTTATGATTAACAAAAATATAACCTGGTATTATTGCCTTTAAGAGTAAGCCATTGACAAAGTATGGTAAATTCTCAAGAGTTAGAGGAGTCGGGAGGCTTAGGTCCCTTTCCTGTGTGCTGTACTGGGTGAGCACACCGTCATTACATTTACCCCGGAAAGGGGCTTTCAGAAATAATTTTTGGGGGCAGTGGCAAATTACCCAGTAAAGATTTACATTTACTTGCTTAAAACAATGACTTTGGAGAGTAGTTTTATTTCATAGTTCCTAAATAAAAATGTTGTGAGTTTAAGATTTAAGACAATGTGAAGAAATTAAAACATGCTGAGTATATGGAAGTGTGGCAATGCTTCTTCTCTCTGTATAAAAAGCTTTTTTTAATGAACTTATGAGTTATTCTCTTTTGTTTTCCCTACAAAAATTCTAGTAGTGCTTTAAAGGTACTTTCATCTTGATCATTAAGTCACTGTTTTGGATTTTTGTTTGGATATTACTGTGTTTGAAAATTAAAATTTTGGTCCTCTTTGTATGTCCATCAAGCAGGAGGTCCTAAAAACATAATCAAAATAGCTTTAAAAAAAAATTGGAAAGCAGCATCTACTTGTAGGTAGTTCTGGGAGTATTTGGCTATGGATAGGGTATTTTTTTGTTAGTCACCACCTCCATTGATGGGAAGACATGATAAATTAGAAGAATGCTCATTTAACAGTTTTGGCATTTTTATCTTTTCTTCAACATAAAATATTTGTTCACAGATTTTGCGCCATTTTTGAACAATTCACGTAAGTCAATGGGTGGTAACTCATGAGCTAACTGGAAGATGGGTTAAAAATACTTTATAAAGTACTAACTTCTTCTAAACATTGTTTTGCTGCAATTTTAAGGTGAACTGTAGTACATTAATGTTGGTTTATCTGTACTAAGATACCTCATTTGAGATGGTACTTTCATTTGGATCACTCCAAAATATACATGCAGAACAAAATTTAATTAATCTGTTATTTCATCAAATTACTTCCTTTTTTAAAAAAACTAGCATTTTAAACTGAGTATACTCAGTTCTTATTGTAGCAAAACTCTATCTTAATAAGCAGCTGATCTTTTAGAGTAAAGACTAACTTTAGGTGCTGGTTTCAAATACTGTGATGGTATAAGCATTTCTGTCCGAAGAGATTTGAGTTTTGTATGATAATGTACACAAGCTTAATAGAATACCTCTTAATAGGAAGAGGAGATTATTCGGTTACTTTTACAGCTTCCTATGATGCACAGGTTTTGATCATCTAAAAGCTCTGAGTCATCTTAGTGTAGAGTGAATTTCTTCTAGAATCAGTTGAGCAGTAATGATTTGAATATAAGGCCCTATTTATTTGCCAGCTGGTTGGACATGATTTTTTTTAGTGCTTCCAGTAATTTACAGACTTAAAAATTTGAAACTTATTCACACTGTTGAAGATAACAATTGGATGTGAAAGAAATAGTTGTTTAGAAGATTAGTTTCAAGCTTTTAACGTCTGTATCTTTGTACTTTTCCAGATGAATATTCATTTCCAGGCTTCCCAAATACAATTTCATTTCTCACATTAGTAGAAGAAGCCATCCAAGACTTTCCGTTGGGTTTCTAAATTTTACCCAATATATTAAGTTACAGGGGATTGTTATTTTGAAAGAAAAAAAGCAGGTTATGCTAATGGGTGGCCATCAGTATCATAGTAAGTTTCTGTCAACAGGACACTGAGTTCTAATTCACTGCTTAAGATGGAGGGAAGGGTTTTTTTTCTTAATCCTTTTTATAAAATGTCTTAGTTTTGAGTTAGTGTATTTTCTGCGAAGTAGGTAGTTTTTAAAACTCGAAATGGAAACACTGACCTGTAAGTTGTTTTGAGGGAACAGGAACGAGAGAATAAATAAGCTCATCTCTGGTAACATGCTAAAGGTGATAACGGCTTTTTAAAGTCACTAACAAAACTGGGTCTATTTCTTTCTTCCATAGGCATATACAGCTTTGCTAACTGCTTTTTGCTTTCTCTTGTTTGCACAGAAATAAATTGAGCTGCTATAAAGCTTTTTGCTATTGGTGCAAAAAGTAGAATAAGAGTAATTTCATCCTTTCAGTACTTGGAAAGTCTTACAAAAGCCATGTGACTGTCCTTGACTTGTACATATTATATAATTTTTCATTGACGTGCTTAGCTTTTCAGTGAGATTCTTAGTTGAGTTGCAGTAAATGATTGGTCCACCTTTAAAGTTGTGAGTGTAGAGCATATTAAACAGATTTACCAGAATTATGCTCCTGAAGATGTAAAGTCATTGCCTCAGAGAAGTGTATATTTTCAGGAAAAAAAAAAGCAAAACTCAACCATTTAGTCATGGAAATTGAGCAAGGGAAAAGAGATGATATGAGCTCAGTGCCCAGTGTTAGCAGAAAAGCAAGGATTTCTCTTTCCTATTGGCAAAGGAAACCAAATATTATACACGTTCCACTTATTGCAGTGGATTTTATTCCAAGAGAAGTCTGGTTTCAGAGGAAGTAAATCTGAGTGCAAGTTCATGCTTACTGTTACAGTTTCGTTGTTGTTGTCACGAAGTTGCCTAAATCTTATTAGTTAAAGTATCTGTGTTATCTTGGCCATTTTAAATCCCAGAATCAGTTGGCAAAGGAGAAAACTTTTATGTCTTTCACTTTTTTGAGAAACTGTGACCAAATCGACAAATATCTAGAACCCCTCAGATTTGTGAAATTACTGTTTATTTGTTTCATCGTAAATAGCCCTGCAAAAGTTATCCTGCAGCCTTCATTTGAACCCTTTGGAGGGAAAACTATACATCTAGTAAATCATACTCGTTTGCTTTCCTGCTGAGTGAGTGGGTTTTGTGTGCAGATGCAGTCATTTGTGGGAATCTGCTAGGGGCTTTTTGTTGTTATTGCTGCTGCGGCTGATTGTGATTGTGTGTGTGTGTGTGTGTGTGATTGTGTGTGTGTGTGTGTGTGTGTTTACGATGCCCAGGAACGTCTTCAGGGGAAGAAACGTCTAAGAGATCACCCTTTGAATTGTGTTCATCTGTAGGCAGTTCACATCGACGTTTTGTTTCAGATTCACCGTTAGGAACCCCTCTTTTTGCTTCCCTAAAACTCCGTGGTGCACTTTAGGATTAAAGGCTGCTTTCCATATCCCTTGGGCTGCCGGCGTATGACTCTGCTTGTTCTCTGTGACAGCTCAGCAGAACCCGGCAGCTCAGCAGCTCCCCGCCGGGCAGCAGGGGATCGAGGTGAACCGGCAGCAGCAGCAGCAGCAGCGCTTCTTCCGCATCCCGTTCATCCGCCCTGCGGACCAGTACAAGGACCCGCAGACTAAGAAAAAGGGCTGGTGGTATGCCCACTTTGATGGACCGTGGATTGCCCGGCAGCTGGAGCTTCACCCGGACAAGCCACCCATCCTCCTCGTGGCCGGTGTGTACGGTGCACCTGAAAAAAAACGTATAAGGCAGAAAAGGCTTGTGTACCCTCTGGATGAAACGGCGTGACGTACAGCGTAGTAATTCACTAAATTTCGGGGTTGAGGCGCGGAGTTTGGCACTGAAGTCACATCAGTTGAGGATGACTTCTTTACAATAGGGAGTCGCTTGGATTAACTATGTCCCTTGTAGAGCACACAGAAACTTGTCTGTGTCCTAGGAACCTTTTCGTTGGTGTCTGATTATATCACGTGCTTTGTAACGGTCATTTAAGGAAATGTGGCACTTTTACGAACCCTGGGAACTTGTTTGGTCAGCTGCGTCCTTAATACCTTTTGAAATGGAACTTGGTGGAGGACACATTTGCTTCTGGTGAATTGATGAAGCAGATTTCAGTCTTAGAGGAAGGAACTGGTTGTACAAGTCCTCACATCTATGAGAATCGGTAGACATTTCAGGAATAAAGTTTGCAGTCAGTGGTTCTGAAAGGAGGTATAGTAATTCTCTGACGTCTCATCCGTGCAGGTAAGGATGACATGGAGATGTGTGAGCTGAATCTTGAAGAGACAGGCCTGACTCGAAAGTGCGGTGCTGAGATTCTGCCAAGACGGTTCGAAGAAATTTGGGAACGCTGTGGAGGCATCCAGTATCTTCAGAAAGCAATTGAGAGCAGACAGGCCAGGCCCACCTATGCCACGGCCATGCTGCAGAATCTGTTAAAGTAGAAATTGCACCGGCCTCGCAGCTGGGAGCCCTTGCCATGGCACTAGGTAGGGAGTGTGTCCCAGAGATTTAACCATTCCACGATCAAGTTAGAATTACTTATACAAAGTGAACAGATTTTATTAATCATGGTTTTTTGTTAATTTAAGGTTAATTAATGGTAGTGAATTTGGGACCTAAAAATTGTTTTCCTGTATCCAGCTGTAACTGTTAGACCTCTCATTATTGTAATACTTGTTACACTCGGACAGACTCTTGACATTTCTCCTTCTTTGCCAACAGACTACCTTAAATCCATCGTAGTTGTTCTTTAGGAAAAGAAGTTTTTAAAAAATGCAGAATTCTTGCTTTTTAAGCATGGCACAGTACCGTATAACTGGAATAAAGAAAACTTAGCTTTAATTTTCATACAAAAATTAAGGCACTTAAAACGATCAAGGCACTGATATTTTGATCTGAAAGCTGTGTACTTTCTTTACTAACTTTTTCCGAAATTCATGGAAATTTCCATCAAAGGTGGAAATTTTTATTTTTTCCCCCCTCTTTTGCAGTGTCTTAGTTTGAGTAAAGCAATTTACCTGAAGTTCTGGAGTTCTGCAGAGAGCCTTGATGTATTTGATGCAATCTGTGATAAAGAAGGTACATAGTATCCTGCACAGATTTGTTTTGCTTTTCTATCACATAGTGTTGCTGTAAGGACATGTGCTTACATTCCATGGACAAATAAAGGAAATTCAGATCATTTAAATGCTTGAAAGTTCTGAGATAACTTTGTTTCATTTAGAAAAGGAAATAGGTTTTAGGTGGCAGTTTGGCTTAACTGGACTGAATTCAAATATCCTTTCAATTTCATCTCAGTTGTGATTTTGTGTCAGAATCTTGTCCATGTTGTTTCATGTGATTTAAACTAGCATTCTGCTTCAAAACACCTTTGTTTTTTTAAAAAAAAATTCCTATTGTCTTTTTTGGCCTTCGAGATTTTGGTAATTGTAGAGCTCTTTTATAAGCCTTGTAATTCAAAAACCCTGCACTGAGGAATTGCTTGTTTCATGTAACTGATAATTAAAAAAAAGGTTTTGTGTGCTGTTTAGTTTTGATCAAATGTCAGCAGTTTCAAGCCTAATATTTATGACTTTCATATTAGGAATTTGGAAACAAACATACATCAAGGAGTTACGTTGACATAATCCTAAGGAGCCTTGTTTGTATTTTAGAATAAAATTAGAAAATAAAATTACTCTCTGTACTTTTTTTCCCCTGATGTTTAAAGACCCTAACCTTTGAAATGAATTTCCAGTGATTTTTTTTTTTTTTTTTTTTTTTTTTTTCCCTAGAAAGAGTACCTCAGTTAGGAAAAGTATTTCCCAGCTGATTGGATTAGTGCTTGTGAGCTGGGCACTGTTTTCAGAATTGCTTCTCTCATTATATGTTTTAGTATAGAGATATTTATTTATTATGATACTGTGCAAACGATCGTCTTCTGTTAGAGAAAGTAAATGGTCCTGTCTGTACTGTTGAGAATGTGAATGTGATTATCTTTTTAAGGCTGTATTACTGCATAGACTCACGCACCCTTGGGTCATTTGGTCCCTGGGATTTGGTGACAGACGGTCTGGTTACTGAAAATAAATGTCCTGTTCTCCCTCTTCTTATCACTCGCCTTCAACTGGTGTTTTTATTTGTACGGGATAGTGAATGATAAGCTTTTTTCTTAACTGGTAACAAGTAGAGTCCTGGAAGAAAATTTAGTAACCAAATAGATTCTTAATGACTTGTGCCCTTAGCGCTGTTTCCAGAAACAGTTTTACGTGTGTCCTAGATACATGCAGGCACTTGATGGAAAACTAATCACACAGGTTAAGTTATCGTAATGAGAGAACTTAAAGTTTTGAAGAATTTGTGAGAAATATATCACAGCAAGGCATTGTTACAGGTCTTTAATTTTTTACTTTAATAGCTGATAAAATTATAGTCAGTCTTAAGCCATTTTGTTGCTAATTATGTCACACAGCTGTCCTAGAATGTATCTATTTTAAGTAGTCTCCTGAGTTAATTGTGGCTCCAGGAGACTTGCCCCAATTCAGACAGACTTACAGTCACCTACATATGACAGCTCTGCACACACAGAAGCCCCTTTGCTGGAGAAGCTTAGGACCTCCATCATCCTTTAAGGGAAATAGCAGGGAGAGTGTTGTGAAAAATGTAGACGCAGCTTCTTTACAACGTTCACAATCAAACCCAGAAACACTAGGTGAAAACGGTATGAATCAAACGTCAGTTTTTATATTTTAATCAGTCATTTTAATTGAGATGTAAAATTAGAAGTTAAAGCGAGCATTCTGTACATTAAGAGCTAATTCTTCTCAATGCTTGTCTCACTCAATACCAGTTCCTTCCTTAGTGTATGCTTTGCAAAGGTAGAGGTACCTAAAATATTAAAACTGAGAGAACAGAATGTTTTCACGTTCAATTATGATGTAATTCCTAATCGCATTAACACATCTGAGATACGTATTGTGAGCTAGGGGTAGGCACTGAGAGAAAATTTCTCTAATACGTACATATATTAAGAGAACAGTGAGTTTCCTTAGTTGTAAGGTTGAGTAGATGGCACCTTCTCAAAGGATTTATATGAGGAAGAAGTAAAATAGTGCACTTTAGGAGCACAAGCCCACACAAAAGACATTCTATTGTAACTCACATTCTGCTTCCCTACAGTGACTTTTTATAGGTCATTCTTTCCAGTAACATAGTGAACCCTTTTGTTCTGCAAACAACAAAACAAAAGATCATATCAGATCACAAAAGAAAAGATCATCTTAAAAGTGGAACGCAGGTGGTATTTGTGGAAACTTAGAGAGTAGAAACTCACAGGCACGAGGAATAATGAGGATTTTGTAGTTTTATTCATTGGATTTTTAAAAAGATATTTTCATTCACAGGTTATTCCGGTGGTTCTCAGGGGATCCAAACAGGTAGATCTTTGGTTTCTTCACCTAAACTACCCTAAGAGTACCTGAATCAGTAGAATAAATATTATTGAACGAATCAGTGAATTGCTTCAGTGTTAGCGGTAGACCTAACTCCTTTTACAGAAGAGGTAAACAGAGATCCAGAGAGCTCAAGTAATTTAATTCTAGACCGTGAACGAGATAGAAATGCCTTTGCTCTACTCATGCGGAGCACAGAGAGTCAAAACAAGCAGACTTCTTTGAGTAGCCCCTGGGGGTTGATGAAGGGTTGCTCTCCTGTCACTCTCCATCTTCAGAAGATGTGATGGCCTTTGTCTATTTAGCGTTACCAGCAGTAACAATTACTGAGCATTTTTATTTCTTCCAGAATATAAACTAAAAGGGAGGGGAGAACAGAGGATATCTAAAAATTAGAATAAGGACAGATAAGGGGGAAGGTTGTAACCATAAGGAAAGAGAAGGGTGGACGGAAGAGAAAGAAAAGGGGTGCACCCCTGAAGGCGCTACACCCCAGGCTGAAAACAGTGCGGCGTTTTAGGTGACCAAGCACTCCTAGATCTTTGCTAAGTTGTAGAATGAATTGTATGTAACGTAAGACCAAAACCCATGGACCTATTAAACTTGGACCAAGATAGGCCTGGTGTATAAATTCTTAGCATACAGATATGACACTGCCACGCTGGAGAAGGCCAGGAGACATTCTGTGCACAGGCGCTGTGGAGGGATGAAGTGGTGATACTTTATGAGGTCGAGCCTACCCGTGCCGGGACCAGATCTTTGAGTACAGTGAAGTTCACGTCAAATCAATGTATTCTTCCTGCCCCATGACTAACCTAATACATGAAGTAAGTTTGGTTGTCATATACTTTTCAAAAAGTTTTTCAAGAGATAATCAGGAAAAAATGCACACCGAAAAGAAAATCTTTAATCCTAATTTATACCTGTGCAGACTCTTACCTTCAAACCCCAAATAGGTTTATTAATTGGCCATTTTCTTTTCACTTTTGAAAATTCATCTAATTGCATCTGTTACTTAATTTTTCCTCATTCCCTAAAAATGTGTATCTGATACTTTCCTAAAATACTGATGTACTAGAAATACAAATTATAAATGCTTCTGTGTAGAACTTGCTTCTTGTGCTTTTAATACAGTTACGGGGTATTACAAACAAAAAAGTTGTAAATGTTACACTTGTTGTCTCCTGTTTCCAATGGAATAAATTGGAGAAGCTGGAATCCTGAAGTTCGTCCAGTCACCAGACCTGGAAACCCTGTGCCAGGTGGCGGAGGAACAGGCAAGGAACCTGGGTGATTGAAGCATCCTTGAGCTTTGACCCCCAAACTCCTACAGGTTTTCCATCCAGGGAAAAAGCAGGAGCCACTTTGCCTAGATGAGAGAAAATCCAAATTGTGGCTTCCTTTCCTCAGGCCCTTACCAGTTTGTTTGTGAGGTGACATAGGATGTAAAAACTGGGGACCCAAAGAAGAGTCCTTGTCCCTAGGGCTTCAAACACAGCTGGTGTATAGAGGCTACTTCGTGTGGAACTTAACCATGATCCAGATGGGTCTTCTGGGTGCAGGCAGATGCGGGCCATCTTAACCTCAACAGCTTTTCTCTGGTTGGTTGGAAAAGACCAATCCAAAAAGTGGGTGGTCCAAAGAGTGAGAGACACTTGCTTCCAAACGGGACCTTCCCCACGGAAGATGAAGTGTTTGCCTCCTTCTCTCTCCTCATCAAAAGCTACATTCTCTGCAGCAGTTAGAGCGCAACTGAAATGTAGGCGACGGAGGGCGCATTCTGGGGAGGTGAGAGCATTCGATTTTCATTTTCTCTCAATGGAATTTTTCTCATATGCTTCTGGCTGGCCTGTCATGCCTCTAACAAGAGTGTTTTCCTCTGGGGAGTCCCAAGGATACGGAAGTGAGCAGGTGCACCTCTTGCCACCCTTCTTTGCTTTGTGGCACTTTATCACCATACACAAAGCCCTTGTCCCATATCATAGCTCCTCACTCTGGGGACAATTGGGATGGGAATAGGGATGAAAGCTGTGCATTTGGGAGGCCAACATAAGTGATTTTTTCGTTTAGAATCATTTATCATAATCTATAAAGCAAATGCAGGGGATATCTAGTAAACACACGCACATTATAAATCTATATAGATATAGTGCTTGTCGTATTTTATTGAAATTAAGGTATATTTGATAGTCTAGCATTTGAAAGAGAGATGGAGGAATTTGTTTTTCATTAAATAGCACAGTAAAAGCTGGCTGAACTGGAATACCTTGATGCCAGTCTATCTATGTACACACCACAGTGAGTGTCAAGGAGTATTCAAGGAAGCTATCAAATTGGAAGAAGACATAGTTCATCCGTGGTGGGAAACAGGAACTGGTTATGTCACAAAGTACAACCTCACTTTTTTCCCCCCAATATAGTATCTTTCTTTAAAATAGCTTTATGCCGTAACAAGAAAGAGTAAGATTTTCCATGGTATGTATATCCCAGTTCTTTTCTTTAAAGGAACAACTTAGAAATTATTGGCAACAAAATTATCCACCATGTAAGCAGGAATTTCGTATAAAACCAGTGGGCCTAAGAACTGAAGGGGCACGTGAGTTACAGACGCTGAAGTGTGGTGCATCTGTAAACTCACCACAATTTACATACTATATGCATTCATCCTGCACCTCCTTGCATACATAATCATCTTTTATGTGCATTCTAACATATGAAGAGCTTTATTTCCCAGTATATCCCCACCCCCCTGCCCCCAAATAATAAGTTGCACTTGCTGTAAATGACCTGTGAACAATATTTTAAGGGCAGCTGGACACAGAGCTAGTTTGCTATCACCTTGATTATCACTGAGGAATAGCCAAAATACATTTTACTGGTGGTGTTTTTGGTTTTGATAATAAGCTGCTTCTTTTTTCAGAATTTATTGGTCTTCAAGTACATGACTCTTCTGTATTTGAAATGTGATGTGTCCTGGTTCTCAGTGTTGACTACACGCCTGGATATCGATGACCAGTGGATATGCCTGCCTATGTTTTCAGAATTTTGACAGAGTGGATATAATTTTCCTTGAGAAAAGCAAGCCATCTCTCTTGCGATAGATTAAATGATAATTTGTACATTTTCAGTTTTTAATTTCCTTCCCAATCTTGATGGTTAAATTCTTCATATCCTACAGTTAGTAGTTCAGAATTTCTTTTCCTGGTTACCTGGAAGAGAAATAGTTTTAAGAGATTAAAAAATGTCACCCAAGGTCAAACCAATGGTTCATTCCAATATTACCTCTGCTGGTAGATGAGATAATATGCTTGCCATTTAGGATATATTCTTTGGAAGGTGGGAAAGATTCCTAACTTTACAACCTACTAAGGATTCTTAAACCTACTATTCTTCTTAAATCTTCTCAGACCGAATCAATCTCTTGAAGCAGGGATGGCAAATAATTTGTGAATCAAAGTCAACATGTTCCCTTCCAACCATAGCAGACATCGTTACTCTAAGCTGCTTCCTCATTTGAAATGCGGTTCCTAATTCTACCTGGTACTTCCAGATTCAGTTGGTGTATACTTCATCCTGGGCATTTTATTAATATCAGATCCTGTGTCCTATTGTCATTTTATGGCCCAAGTCTGAACCTTTTCTGTCTTCTCAATTTTCTTTGTTTCAGGAAGTCAAAATGGCACACATTATTCCTTGTGTGCACTTGGACACATGAACTTATGATTAGCGTTTGGTGTAATGGCCTCAGTATCCTTCTGGAGTGTATGTTGACGGTAATGACTAGTTTCAATTGCAAACTTTGCCATGTTTGTTTCCATCTAGCACTATATATAGAGAGAGACCTCAGGTAGAGTGGACACTGGCTGATTATCACTCTTTTTTACCATCAAAGACTAGCTATAATTTTTGAAACTAGGTAACTTTAGGCTAAAAATTGTCGAAGGTATTTTTCCAAAAGTTATTTAAAAAGCGCTATGTAGGCTATATCTAACCTGCTTATTAGATAAGTTATTCCCCTTTGTAAAATAAAATTTAGTCAAAAAAGTTGATTGAATGGATGAGTATTTTGAAAGAGACATCTAGGACACTGGAAGGAACATTTATCTGAGGGTGAACTTTTAGGAATTTTTGAGGTTACTCATTGTTCACAAATCATGTTTCTTCGTATTTTTGCTTTAGCTGATTATTTGAAATAAAAACACTTTATAAGAATATATACATATATACATACATAATATACATATACATGTATATATATAATATATATACATGTACATAGATAATTACATATACATATATATAATATATATATATATATATAATATATATATAATTACTCAGTTCCAGGAATATAAATCATTATGAGAAATTCAGTGTTGTTGAAATGCATTTGATAAATTGCATGTATATTTTTAAAGAAAAGGTTAGGAATATTATAAAATACTTGGATTTTTTTCCGTTATTTTATTGTTTTGTCTACACATTTCAGTTAGTGCCAGCCCCTGTCTCTATACATTTTGTACCAGGAAATGCCTTTCTCCCTCTTAAAATACTAAATAAAAAAGCTTGGCAAATAAAGGAAAACTGCTTTTTCTTACCTCTATTTAAGAGTCAGGCCCAGAAATGTTTTTAATTTCCTTCAAAATTTATATTCAGTAATTAAAATATATATATTTATATATTATATATATATATTATATATATATATATATATATATATATATATATATATATATATATATATATATATATATAAACCAACATATAAAAATAGGATTTTACCTTGTTATTTTGCTGATTTTGGAACTTTTTAACACGAGTTTCATACACTTGGTTTTTAGATTGATCTGGTGACCTGCAAAAGAAAGCAAAAACAAGATATCCTGTTTCCTGGGCTTATCAACATTAAGAGCAACTACGGCTTTCTACTATTTTAGTTCTAAAATTATTATGACAAATGAAAATAGCATATTTTTGCAGGTGCCTTCCATTAGAGTTGGAGGAGATATGCTTTGTGCACCAGCCCACCCCTGCCCCGAGTTTTGCCTTCCTGTTGGCTTACTGTTTCACAGGCAGTGGTCTCAGGAGGATTGAACAAAGCTCACGGGAAAGGTGAGTGATAACTTTATCTTGCAAGAAGTAGAGTTATTTTTAAAGTCAAATTCTGAGTTATGGTTGCTGAAAAATAACTCTGTAATAATATTTTGTTCATACAGTTTAAAAAAAACTTTTTAAAAAGTTTATTTTAAAATTTGATGTATATAATTCCAGACTTTTCTATATACATGTAATTTCTGACGATACTGTATAAACATTTTGCACCTTGCTTTTTCACTCTTTACATTATAAAATGGGTGTAATATTTGTGAGATATTTTATGATATATGTTCCCTTATCAGTAAACTCAGCAAACTCTTTTCTTTCTCTCAACATTCTGTCCATTATAATATCAAGGAAAGGGGGAAGGAGGGTATCATTGTAGGAAGGAGGGAAACCCCGTCCGGTCCTAGTGCTTGATAGGAAGAAGGCAGAAGAGTGAGAAGAGACATGTGGTTTGAAGAGGTTGAGTAACAAGTTCCTTGTTCTTCCTACCACCAGCTAAGGTAGCATTTTGGGTTCCTACTTGCCCTGATTGGGCAAATTGGAGGCTCTAAGAATACCAGGGGTCGGGACTTCCCTGGTGGCGCGGTGGTTAAGAATCTGCCTGCCAATGCAGGGCACACGGTTCAATTCCTGGTCCGGGAAGATCCCACATGCCGAGGAGCAACAAAGTCCCTGAGCCACAGCTACTGAGCCCGTGCGCCTAGAGCCCGTGCTCCACGACAAGAGAAGCCACCGCAATGAGAAGCCCGCGCTCCGCAACGGAGAGTAGCTCCTGCACGCTGCAACTAGAGAAAGCCCGTGCAGCAACGAAGACCCAATGCAGCCAAAAAAAAAAATAAATAAAAAAAAAAACAAAAAAAAAACCTGGAGTCGGGACTAAGAGATCACAGGTGAGGGGACAATGGAAATAGAAACTTTTCAAAGGATCTTGTAAGACAAAGAGAGCCAACCCCCGCTCTGCCATACATCCAGATACCACCTTGGAGAAGAGAGGGGAATGGGAGAGGACCTTTGAGCCTAAATATCCCAAGGGAATTGAGTTGCCTAAAGTGATTGCTTGAACTATTAATCAGTTGGAGTTCTTAAAAACTGGATTGGATTATATTAAACTCCAACCTCTCCCTCTCTTATTTCCCCTCCCCCACTGTCCAGTGGAGAAAGGGCTCAAAAAGGGAAATAGGAATAGATTCTCGAGGCAAAAAAAATGGACCTCCCCCTACCCTGCCCCATCTGAGGTGTAGCATGTGAGCAAACTTGTGATCTTGCTGTAGTTAAAACAAGTACTTCCATATTACTAAAACCTCCTTATAAATGTCACTTTTTATCATCATTTACTTAATCTGGCCCCTATATTTGAAATGATTTTCATTATTATAAATAGTGTCACAGAGAACACATTAGCCCTATTAAGTTAAAGGACAAAGTGAAAAGTTTTAGTTCTGAAGAGGAAAAATTGTGAATAATTCACTCTGTTAGATGTAGACTTGCATTTTCTGTGTATTTATAATGGTAATTGTGATTAATAAAAGTCAAACTCATCAAGCCTAAACCGAGGCCTTTGAAAATGGAAATTTTGTTCATTCTTGGGAGAATTTTGCCAAGTAAGTTCCTAGTGCAACTGATTCTATGTATAGAACATCGAAAATTGAGGGAAATGAAAAATGTATGGTGTATGTTCATAAATATTGAGTGGAGGAAAAGAATAGAAGGAAAAATAAAGGTGAAAATGTTGTGAATGACAATGGCGTGGCCCCAGAATGAAGAACTGAACCAGCTGCAAATGCCCACTGTGTGTCAATGGCCTCATCTTCTCAGTAGGGCACTTGCCCTCAGGGTACCTTCCCCATCTCTTCCTTCACTTTCAGGTGGAATAACAGAAATGCAACCAAGTTAGTAATTCATTAGAGAGTGCTGCTTTTTTTTTGGCTGTGTTGGGTCTTCGTTTCTGCGCGAGGGCTTTCTCCAGTTGCGGCGAGCGGGGCCCACTCTTCATCGCGGTGCGCGGGCCTCTCACCGTCGCGGCCTCTCTTGTTGCGGGGCGCAGGCTCCAGACGCGCAGGCTCAGCAGTTGTGGCTCACGGGCCCAGCTGCTCCGCGGCACGTGGGATCTTCCCAGACCAGGGCTCGAACCCGGGTCCCCTGCATTGGCAGGCAGACTCTCGACCACTGCGCCACCAGGGAAGCCCGAGAGTGCTGCTTTTTGAATGTCCTCAACTGATTCCCTTCTGAGTTTAGTTTTAAGTGCCAGGTAGGGAATCAGTTTTTCCTTACAGGGCTGCCTTTTGTTTACAATTGTCACACAGCTGTAATAATGCTAGCAGCTGAGCAGGTGACACCAAGGAACATCTATGTATTTCTTACCTAAATTTATTCCTGTTATCCCCATTGTATAGATGAGAATTTGAGGCTTAAAGGGGGGGGAAATGTAGCTTAAGGTTACAACTAGTTTGGGGGAGAACTCAAGTTGGAACTTGGGACTAACTTTGAAGCCTCTAATCTTTTTTTTCCTTCCAGTTTCATTGAGATATAATTGACACACAGCACTGTGTAAGTTTAAGGTGTACAGCATAATGATTTGACTTACATACATCACGAAATGATGACCACGATAAGTTTAGTGACCATCCATCACCTCATATAGATGCAAAGTTAAAGACATAGAAAAAAAGTTTTGTTTCCTTGTGGTGAGAGCTCTTAGGGTTTACGCTCTTCACAGCTTTCATGTATACCGAACAGCAGTGGTGATTCTATTTATCATGTGGTACATTACATCCATGGTACTTATCTATCTTATAACTGGAAGCTTGTACCTTTTGACTGCCTGCATCCAATTCTCCCTCCCCCACCCCACCTCCAGTAACCGCATATCTTATCTTTCTATGATTTGTTTGTTTGTTTTTGAAGTATAATTGACCTATAACACTACATTATTTCCTATTACACAACAGTGATTCAATATTTCTATACATTTCAAAATGATCAACATAAGTCTAGCTATGGTATGTCACCATACAAAGATATTACACAGTTATTGACTATATTCCTCACAATGCACATTTCATAACTGTGGCTCATCTATTTTGCAACTGGAAATTTATACCTCTTAATCTCTCTCACCTATTTCATTCCTTCCCCCCAATCCCCTCCCCTCTGGCAACCACCCATTTGTTCTCTGTATCTATGACTCTGTTTCTGTTATATTATGTTTGTTCATTTGTTATGTTTTTTTATTTTATTTTATTTTTATTATTTTTTTAAAAAGTACTTGATCCATCACTACCATTTTCTTTTATTAAAAAAATTAATTAGCTTATTTATTTATTTATTTTGGCTGCGTTGGGTCTTCGTTGCTGCGTGCGGGCTTTCTCTAGTTGCGGCGAGCAGGGGCTACTCTTCATTGCGGTGCGCGGGCTTCTCATTGCGGTGGCTTCTCTTGTTGCGGAGCACGGGCTCTAGGCGCACCGGCTTCAGTAGTTGTGGTGCACAGGCTTAGTTGCTCTGCGGCATGTGGGATCTTCCTGGACCAGGGCTTGAACCCGTGTCCCCTGCATTGGCAGAAGGATTCTTAACCACTGTGCCACCAGGGAAGTCCCTGTTCTGTTTTTTTAGATCCCACATATAAGTAAAATCATAAAGTATTTATCTTTCTCTGTCTGAATTATTTCACTTAGCGTAATACCTTCCAAGTCCATCCATGTTGCTGCAAATGGCAGGATTTCATTCTTTTTTTATGGCTGAGTAATGTTCTGTTGTATACATGTATCACATCTTTATCCATTCATCTATTGATGGGCACTTAGGTTGCTTCCATATCTTGGCTACTGTGCATAATGCTGCTATGAACATCAGGGTGTATATATCTTCTGTAATTAGTGTTTTCATTTTCTTCAAATAAATACCCAGGAGTGGAATTCCTGGATCAAATGGCAGTTTAATTTTTAATTTTTTAAGGAACCTCCATACTGTTTTCTATAGTTGTTGCACCGATTTACATTCCCACCAACAGTGCACGATGGTTCCCTTTTTTCCACATCCTTGTGTGGAGCTGTTTGGGTTCATCTTGTTTGGGACCCTCTGTGCTTCCTGTATCTGAATATCTGTTTTCTTCTTCAAGTTTGGGAATTTTTATACCATAATTTCCTCAAATATATTTTTGATTTCCTTCTCTCTCTCTTCTCCTTCTGGGACCACTAAATTGCGAATGTTGGTACACTTAATGTTATCCGAGAGATTGCTTAAACTGTTCTCATTTTTTAAATTTGGTTTTCTTTTTGCTGTTCTGATTTCTACTATTCCATCTTCCAGGTCACTTATGTGCTCTTCTGTATCACTTAGTCTGCTATTCATTCCTTCTAGAGTGTTTTTTATTTCAGTTATTGAATCTTTCATTTCTGATTGGGTCTTTTTTAATATTTTCTAGTTCCTTCTTAAAACTCTCACTGTGTTCATCTATTTCCTAATTCAGTTAACATTTTTATTACCAATGTTTTGAATTCTTTATCTGATAAATTGTTTATTTCTGTTTCATTATTTTTTCATGGGTTTTTCTCTTGCCTTTTCAACTGAGACCAGTTCCTCTGCCTTTTCATCTTATTAGGGTCTTACTCATTGATCCTTTCTTCCTTCCCTCCCCCCTTTCTTTTAAGTTACGTATGTGATACATGACATATTCTCATTTTAAAAAATTTGGACCCCAAATCCGCTCCTTTCCATTGTTAACTGGAATGATAGCTAAATGTACTTATTATTCCATATATTTGCTATGCTTTTAATTACATATTAGACTGCATCATACAACATTGTCAATATTTGATGATTTCTAACTGGCAAAATGGCAATGCCGTACGGTTGAACCTAATATACTTATAAGTACATATTTTTGTTATTGATGTATTATGTAAACGGGATCTATTATCCTGAAATTTACTTTTCTCATTTAATGAAATGTCCTGGTCTTTTCCTATGGCAGTTCCAGTAGACTATATTACCGCTTTTAACTGCCATGTTCCACAGTGAATAATACACCACACTATGTACTTAAGTGTTCCCCTATTGATGGGCTGTGCAATTATTTCACGATTCAAAGCAATGATACGGTGAACATTGCAAAGTGCAATGATTTTTGTGGGAATAATTGTCTCAACAATTATTTACACAGTAGAGTATCTGAGTCAAATTTAAAATTTTATAGATATTGACAAATTTCTCTTGAAAAAATGTTTTTCCAATTTATACACCCAACAGCAATGCCTGATAGAACTAGTTTTCCCTGATGTTACCCACACTGGATATTTTTGACCTTCTCTTGCCAAACTCATGAGTAACTAATGATATATCCTCATTGTTTTTAGATTTCCCTAATTACTGTGAGATTGAATACCTTTTCCTATGTTTCATGGGTCATTTGGATTTCTTCTATGAACTTGCCTCTATATTCTTTACTCATTTTAATATTAGTATGTTTGCCTTTTATTGACGTGTAGGAGCTCTTATTAGTATGGATGTTCATCCTTTGTCTATAAGTTGTGAATATTTTTCTCCCACCTTGTTGTTTATCTGTTAATTTTATTTATGGTGTCTTTTCCCCTATGGGGAAAATGTCTTCTTGGATTGAGGTCTTATTAGGGAAGCCTTTTTTTAGCCTAATTTATAGAAATATAAAAAAAATTCTTCGTATTTTCATAGTTTCAATCTTAGGTTTGAATCTTTGATTTGAATTGGCTTGTGTGTGGTAAGAAACTAATATTTTATTTTTGTAAATGGAAGGCCAGTTGTGCTCTAATCATTATTGACAAGTCTATACTTTCCCTACTGATTTGAAATGCTTGTTAAAATAAATTCTTTGACATATAGGGCTTTGTTTGGGGCTTATATATGTTCTGTTGATCTATCGTCTAGGTCTGTGTCTATCTTAGTGCTTTAAATATTATTATTTTATGTATTTCTATCTTATAGAGCAGCCTCCCCACCATTGTACTTCAAGATTTTCTCTTGTACATTTTTATTTCCAGGGGAACTTTAGAACCAGAATGTCAAATTCCATAAAGAATTCTGTCAGGATTGAGATTAACTCAGAGAAAACTGACAGCATCATCATAATCTTCCCTTACCTGAATGGATACTCTGTGTTTTATGTTATTTGTTAAGAAGCTTTATAAATGTAATTTCCTATACCCCCTGCAGCAACCCAACAGGGGTTTTTTATCGGTCTCACTATCCAGTGAAAAAAATGGAGGTTTAGAGAAGTTAGGAAATTTGTTGAAAGTCACCTGATTAGTAAATTGCTAAGCCAACATTTTAATCACAATTTGTCTGACTCCAGAATATTGCTTCTTAACTCTTTTTGGATAAAGGTATTTAAAATGTTAATACTTTAAAGGAACAGGGTATGTTTCATCAAGAAAAGGGCTCAGTCTCTCTTGTTTCTTGTCGATTGTGGAAGCAGCTGGCCACAAGTTCCCCTGGTGGGAAATTAGGGACAGCGGCCACGAGAATGAATAAGAGGACAGTTACAAAAACAGGATGATCTAATAAAGGCATGGGTCAAGGTGATCCTCGCGGAGGAAACGTTCAAGAGTGTGTGATTGGAAGCTCAGGACTGGGGAAGCTCGGGACAGGCTCTGGAGAAGACTTCTGAGGACAAAGGTCCCCCAGACAGAGCTTCACTGGGTGACACAGGACTTGGAGAAGAATTAGGACCCATCGGGTTCCCTGCTTGTTCATAAGGCAACCTACTCCCTAAAGTCTAGTTTGTGAATAGAAGGCCAATTATATCTTACTTCCTTTTCCTCCTTCTAAAGAGCTTCAGAAATGAAGGACTGATTCAACGTATAACATATCTAGAGAATGGCTTACCATGTAATCATTAAAAATGATGCTACAGGGACTTCCCTGGTGGCGCAGTGGTTAAGAATCCGCCTGCCAATGCAGGGGACATGGGTTTGAGCCCTGGTCCGGGAAGATCCCACATGCCGCGGAGCAACTAAGCCCGTGAGCCACAACTGCTGAGCCTGTGTGCCGCAACTACTGAAGCCTGCGTGCCTAGAGCCTGTGCTCTGCAACAAGAGAAGCCACCGGGATGAGAAGCCCACGCACTGCAACACAGAGTAGCCCCTGCTCACTGAAACTAGAGAAAGCCCACGAACAGCAATGAAGACCCAACACAGCCAAAAATAAATAAATAAAATAAATAAATTAAAACAAAATGATGCTACAGAAAATATTTAATGACATGGGAGAATGTTCTAAGTAAAAAAAGCTGACTCTAAAATAAGAAGCCAGTCTAATTCCACTTTGCTTTGGAAAATTCTATGTAAAAGAAGTACATCAATTAACGTGATGAATTATACAGGCTTTTAATCTTCCTTCTCATAATTTTCTATATTTTTCAGCTTTCTTATGATGACAGCTAATGTGTTTGCAACCAGGGAAAAACTCAAATATTAGACACATAGACGCCGATTAAGGTAGTAGGTCACGTGGTGTTCTGTCTTAAAGCTGATGCAGGCTCTTTTTTCTTCCCTTATTGGCCTTAATGAAATCCTGCAGAAAGGCTTAGGGCCAGTGGTTCTCAAAGTGTGGTCCTGGGACCAGCAGTAGCAGCAGCCGTACCTGGGCCCCGCACAGACCTACCGAATCACAGACAGCCTCACAGGGCCCAGCCATGTGTGCTTTCACAAGTTCTCTGAGAGATTCCGGTGTTCACCGAAGTTTGAGAACCATGGGTTTACGGGATTGCATGAATTCATGCTAACGATGGGTGTCTCAGAAGCCTGAGTGACTAATTCTTGGGCCTGAGTGTCGCGGTGCTAGACCCACCTGCACAGCGCTCCCTTCCCCAGGGTGTCCTCACAGTCCTCTCTGGGGCCACAGGGCCCAGGGTACCCCGCTCGGCAGCGGCACTCGGCTTCCTCGGTCCACTCATTCCTCACACACTGGGCAAATTCGCCACAGGCCAGGAATTTGCAGGGGTCTGCTTGATCAGCTGTAAAAAACAGGGCAGATTTTATTGGTGCAGGGATGCCTGAGCAGTGGATCCTGCAGAAGTCAGAGACGAGGGACCACATAGATTTGCCATCACCCCACTTTGGAGTGAGTTGTACAAGAGTGAGAAGAGTGGAGAGAAAAGGGAACCACACATTTCTGTATCTTTGATAAATGAGTTTATAGACACACGTGATAACATATTTAGCTCCAAACATAATTATGCACAAACTGGTGTACATCAGAATCATCTAGAGGCCTTGTTAAAACAGACTCCCGGGCCCCCCCCCACCCCTCACAGTTTCTGATGCAGGAAGTTTGAGGACAGAGAATTTGTATTTCTAAGGCACTAACAAAAGGAACATTAAAAAAATTCTCTAATGCAGATGATGTTGATGTATCTGACCTGGGGAGCACATTTTGATAACCACTGTATTAGAGAATTAAATTTTTTTCCTGGGCATACATCTGGAAAAGACGAAAACTCTAATGCAAAAAGATACTTGCACCCCAATGTTCATTGCAGCACTATGTACAATAGCCAAGACATGGAAGCAACCTAAATGTCCATCAACAGATGAATGGTTAAAGAAGATGTGGTATGTATATACAATGGAATACTACTCAGCCATAAAAATAATGCAATAATTCCATCTGCAGCAACAGGGATGGACTTAGAGATTATCATACTGAGTGAAGTAAGTCAGACAGAGAAAGACAAATATCATATGATATCACTTATATGCGGAATCGAAAAAAAATGATACAAATGAATTTATTTACAAAACAGAAATAGACTCACAGCCATAGAAAATAAACTACGGTTACCAAAGGGGAAAGGAGTGGGGAGGGATGAACTGGGAATTGGGATTAATAGATACACACTACTATATATAAAATAGATAAACAACAAGGTCCTACTATATAGCACAGGGAACTATATTCAGTATCTTGTAATAACCTGTAATGGAAAAGAATCTGAAAAAAAAATATATATATATAACTGAATCACTTTGCTGTACCCCTGAAAACATGGTAAATCAAATATACTTCAGAAAAATGTTTTTTGTTCATTAGGTTTTTTTAAAGGCAAGCATTTTCTGCAGAGGTGAATTGGTGATCTTACATATTTAAGATGAGGGATACCTTAGAAGTAATAAAATAGTCATTTTTATGGACAGTTTTGAGAACTCAGGATGATTTCTTGATTTAAAAAAATCTCTTTTTCTCAGTCTCTTGTGATCCCTCAGGCCCTAATGTTAGAGGTTCTTTCCTTTGGAAAATTCAAATAGACCTCAGGTCTCTGCTCTTTTTGTGTCATCAATTGTTCTCTTTCACTCTATTCTTAATTCTGTAGGATTGCCTCAAGTTCTTTGTAAGGTGGAGTATAAATCAAGAGAATCTCAGACAGTTTAGCTCTGGAAGGCCTGTGGCCCCTGCCAGCCCCTTTCCTGTCTTTCTAGAGCTGAGCATACCAAGCTCTCGGGCGGAGAAGCAAAAGGCCTACGTCCCCACATGCTGATGGCAGAACCAGAACAGGCCTCTGGTCCCCAGACCACTGTTCTTTTCTGCCCGGAAGGTTTCCTTTTGAATCACATCAGCCATTTACCCTTCAGATTATTTCAATAAGCACCTATTATGTGTTAGGAGCTAGAGGGTGTGAAGCCACTCTTTCAAGAACCCTAGGGGACAATAAGACATATACACAGATGTTTCTACACAAGAAGCCCAGTATCTTGTCTAGTATAAGGGCTCTAACTATGAGGGTATGTTAGAGAAGAGCTATCTGGGAGGGGACTGTTGAACTGTGTGTGCAAAGTGGGTTGCATCTGATGTGCAACGACTAGGAAAGGCGCTCTGACTGGCTCCAGCATGAACAGAGGCACAGAGGCGGGAAAGCAACAGCCATGTGAAGAGGGGGCAGGGGAAGCCCAGCATGGGGGAGAGCAGAGACTCGTGCACAGGAGGAAGGGAATTGAGACTGGAGAGGTACGTTCAGGCCAAGCTCCGGTGGGTCTTGAATGTCGTGCTGAGGAATGTGGACCTTACAGGCAGGTGGGAGCCATGGAGGATTTGGGGGCAGGGCAGGGCTGTGATCAGACTTGTGCTTTAGAAAATATGTAAATAGATCTTAGAAGTTTCAGAATTAGGATTGCTTCAGTGATCGTCTAGTGTAGTATTTCCCAAGCGGGAACATTTGCAGAACTCGAATTGAGCAGGATTTAATAAGTTTTATGTTAAAAATAGGTTTGGTGGCTAAATAAGTTTTTTTTTTTTTTTTTAATGCTGCATGAAATAAACATAACAGGTTTCTCTCTCTTTCCCCTGGACTCTCTCTCCCTCCAGCTGCACCCCTTCTCTTTTTTACTTTTAAACCTCTTAGGGTCACTAATAAGCGAATATCTATTGCGCCATCTTCGAGTGAAGGCCGTAGTCAGCCGCTTTGCCACGTTTACTGACCACAGAAGCCCTGCAGGTGGGTAGCGGGCAGCTTGTCGGGCGAGGATTCCGCTGACCCTCGTGTTCGCTGTCCCGATCTAGCGCCTCCTTGTGGTGGAAGAGGAGAGCGAGGGGGTTAGCGAGACCAGCCCACGCGGAGGGAGGGCAAGGGCAGGTCCTTGAAAACATACTTTGGGGTCTCCCAGCAAAGTAGACCTGCTAAGTTTTTTTTTTTAATTAATTATGTTAATTATATTCCCCCATAATGCTTGATTCTTTTTTTTTTTTTAAAGAGCTATTCTTTTTTTTTTTAATTAATTAATTAATTAATTTATTTTTTTTTGGTTGTGTTGGGTCTTTGTTTCTGTGCGAGGGCTTTCTCTAGTTGCGGCCAGCGGGGGCCGCTCTTCATCGCGGTGCGCGGGCCTCTCACCGTCCCGGCCTCTCCTGTTGCGGAGCACAGGCTCCAGACGCGCAGGCTCAGTGGTTGTGGCTCACGGGCCAAGTTGCTCCGCGGCATGTGGGATCTTCCCAGACCAGGGCTCGAACCCGTGTCCCCTGCATTAGCAGGCAGATTCTCAACCACTGCACCACCAGGGAAGCCCTAGACCTGCTAAGTTTTTACGTAAAGTTGTATTTCTCTGCAACTTGAGGGTCCATATGGACAGCCAGGCCCGGCTAATGCGAATGGGTTTCCCTGCCTCACAGTTCCTAAAGCTGGCCCTGCAAAGGGATCCTTGTCACTGTTCAGAAAATGACTCAGAGTTACCCTGACAACCCAGGTGTTTCATGTCCAGGGCCTGGTTTAATAACTAACAGCTGTCAGCAACTTGACAGGCAGGCCTGCAGTCCTGAAAGCAGAGGCCAGGAAGGAATAGTCAGCACCTCCACTGCCCTCTTTCTGCAGTGGAGAAATAGATTTCACTGGGAAAGCAGACTGAAGGCACCGAGTCTACCCCTCTGAAGAGTAATAGGAAATGTGTGATAACCACGTGAGTTTCCTGTTTAAGAAAATGTTTCTGTTTTACCAATATTGCCTTCAGCCCAGCCAGGTGTAGTCTATGTCTATGCTGCTCCCATGTCATTTATTTGGGACCAGCCTACTAGAACAATACAAGTCTTCACGTCACCTAGTTCAGTTTTGGTTTGCTGTGTACGCCTTCCTGGGTCCTAAGACACTCAGTCATTCAACAAATACCAAAGTGACCCTTCAAACTCTTTAGTATTAAGAATTCCAGTCCAGCTAATTGCTTTAGATTTCTATTTTATCCATATTTAAAACCTTACATTTGAGGCAGAATTTTAGAGCTAGCAGGTATTTTGGAGACCTTCTCCACTAATTTGCTCACTTTGCAGATGAGGAAGCCAAGACTCAGTGAGGTTGAACGTTGCCAAGATCAAGGCTGTTTGCGCTAAGTCCTCCCCCTTCCCCCCGGCCCCCCCCATCTTGTGGACTGTGTGAGGACAGGTTCCAGGGCAGGAAAGAGTCCCAGGGGGAGCTGTTGGCCATGGCTTGTAAAGGCAATCTCAGTTAATTAGAATCGCAACAGAAGAGACGAATATTTACATTAATTTGTGAGGCAACTCTTACTGCGTCCCCTCCTATTACCTTAAAAATTTATGAAAAGTTTTTTTCATAAGGAAAAATGACCCTCTTTACTTACATATCATTCTTTGAGGGACACCTACAACTTTGGGCTTTAGGCTTTAGGCTGATTCTGCAGAGGCAGAGCCATAGAAGAGGAGAGGTGGCTCTACGATGAATGCAAGTTTAACTAGTAGAAGTTTCTTAAGCAAAGCTTTCCCTACGTTGTTATTTTCTTTCTTTTTCATATCCCAAGGACATTCTCCTTAGAATGATGGACTCATTCACGGGTGGACCACGCAACTATTTGCCTCTTCCTAAACATAACTCCCCGGGACGTGCGCAGAACAACTTGGTCTGAACTTCCTGCACTTTGCTCTTGATTTGGTCAAGATTAATAATCTAAACATTATGCAGCAACAACCTAAAATGCTCTGTTCTGAATGTGGTGTGTGGCATGGAAAAAAGGGAGGGCAAGACTTGAGATCAACAGCCGATCAGGAAGAGAACAATTAGCTGCCATTTTCTAGAAGAATATTTTCAAGTCACTATCAGGTTGTGTGTGGATTTGAGGAAGTGAGGGCCTCATGATGCCTTAGCTACCTGGGTTTACTTAAATCCCCTTTGAATAGATTGTTTTGATGGTACGTACTCCCAAGAGGTTTCTCCATGAACCTGTACCACACCCAGCAAACACCTAGTATGACTTGGGACATCCTCTGGGCTTATCATAATTGCTTGCTAGCAAAATGACTTAATATTCTATCCTTAATCCATGTGGCTAGCTCTTCTGCAGAGCAAGTTTGACAATCTCTCTGTAGAGGCAGCCCAGGGCACTCAGTGAGTTGACCGTGTTAGTAGCTCCTCGTTTGCAGCAGGTGGGAAAAGTCCAGGTTCATCCTGGCACTTGGTCCTTGGCTTCCCACGTGGTTTCCCACCATAGTCAGAGCACTGGTGTCATTTCATTTCAGGCCTTGTCCCTGACTTGGCCCCAGAAATCATGATCCTGAACCTCCAGCTTCGCCAGGAGCACAATGGCAATTATTTATATGAACAGGGTGCGCACATATACTGAGCGTTACTGTTTGTTCAGCACTCTTCTGGCCACTTTGAACATGTGTCTTCATGAATATTCACAATAATCTTCCAAAGGAGACAGTGCTGACCTCATTTTCCCAGGTAAGGAAATTGAAGCCCATTTTAGGTAGTAAGTATGACCCGAGATTAACATCCGTATGCTACGATGTTCAGCTTTTGACATCATTTTAGTGGTTTCAAATATGGGGTTTCCAGGAGTCCCTTCAGGGCTTGGCGGGGTGAATAGGATGAGGGAGAGAGCGGTGGGGAGGCGAAACTCGCCAGCATCTCCGGTCTCATTGGTTTACAAATCAGACATCCAGGAACGCTTTCCTCTGAACCATAATCTCCTAACTAAAGCAAGCTCAAAACCCTCGTCTGCCACTGCTCCTTCATGAGGCAGAAAGCTTCCCTATAGAAAGCACAGTCTGACAGACGGTGGCTCCACATTTCTTTCTGTTGTTCAAATGTGACAGCAATGAACATGACTTGCAGTAATGGAGCTGCCATGTGGGGCTTGGATCATTTTGAGATTTCCAGGGCAAGCACATTTTATGTATCAGTTTCTCCCCTGGATTGGCTTCTATCATGTCTTTGGTGTGCATTTCAAAGGTCTTGAAAAGTATTCCCAGCTGCTGACTGAGGAAGGTGGTCTCTCAGCCCTACCTCATGTGATCAAAACGCATTTAAATGAATATCCCCTGCCTGCAGAGGACACTTGAAAGCACTTTACAGTTATAGCTAAAAAGATTACGATCCAGGTCATCAAGCAGCTTACAAATCCATAGGTTCCTGATGGTCCAAGACTGTCTTTTTCCCAACCCTCTGTGTCTGGTCCCACGTGCACTCATGCCTGAAAATAGACTCTTGTTTCCCGCCAGCCCTCTGAGGGTCTCAGGCTCACCTGTCACTAACTCCGGTTCATTGCACCCACCCCTCCCCCCCAGATCGTCCTGTCACTTGTCCCGCATCCTTGGGGCTGAGTATTGATTGCCTTTCTGCCCTGTTCTTCATCATTCTTTACCATTTCATTATCCCCTTCCCTTGCGCGGTCCTAACACTCACGTGCTAGACCGGAAGTGAGGCATCTCCTTGAATCGGGTCCCGTCCTAGGGCAGGATTTCAGTTCAGTATGGCTGGAACTCAGGCTTCGTTTGGTCTGGCCGGGGCTGAGGGCCTGTGAGGACTTTGCTGTGGACTTTTTTTTTTTTTTTTTTTTTCCCTGTTTGTTTTTTTAACACTTTAATGCGATGAAACCTAGTGATCGCTAGATGGCGCTCAATAGCAAAAGAAGTAAGAATAGATTCAGGGGATGAAATGATAAGAGCCCGAAATGATTTTTGTCTCCTTAAAAGCCGCTGTGCGGAGCGCACCGGTGGAGGGAGGCGAGGTCCGCCAGGAATTGGCGCGGTGGCAGAAGCAGCTTCGGGGGACCTAATGGCTGATGGAGCCCTTAGGACGCCGTGATCACCGCGGCAGATCGGGCCTGGCCGGCTGGGGCATGTGGTGCAAACTCCTGGGTCATCTTTTCCCCATTTCAAAAAGGCAGAGACAGGGCCCCGGAGTTCCGAGGAGGCCGCGACCCAGCCTCACGTCTGAGAGAAGTGGGGAGCTGGCGCCCCCTAACCCCCGAACGACCTAGGCTTTGCGGTCCCGGCTTTGTTGGTGGGGAGGAGGGCGTGTCATTCCTTTCCTTGGGGGCATCAGGGAATGACAACCCCACACATCCCGATCAATGGTAATCTGCAGGGCACGGGATGCACTAGCCCACCGTACTTTTAGGGGCTCGCGAACGTGTTTTAAATTCTTTAAAATCAGAAGAAAAAAATTAATATAATCCAATCTGCATTATATTTGTCTCTACACCACCGCAGACATAAACTATAATTTTAAAGATCTCTATTAATATTAATGTTTAAAATTAATATTCATGAAGGCAAAGGATCTAGAGCCCAGGAAATCCTAATGCATCGCTGGTCGTCTGACTGCTCCCTTCTTAAGGCGTGAATATCATTTAAATTCAGTGCTTGGTGCTGAGTGCTTAGTCATTGAATAAATGTGGCGCCCTTCTGGGGGTTCGTGCGGGGAACCTCACCTTCCACACAGGCCCATCGGGCTTGTTTTCCCAAGTCCTGAGAACATTCTGGGCTTGGCTGCCCCTGCCGCGGAGTGAAGCTGTTCATCCCTGCTGTCAATGCTGAGGCCGCCAGGAAGGCACCCCGCGCGAGAAGAGCTGGTTCCCGGCAATTATCTGTGGCCTTGGGAATGCAGGTTAACATCTTTGTGTCTCATTTCTCCCTTCTATAAAAAGGGGTAATGAAAGCAGGTGATCACTAACGTTCCTCCAGCTCAAATAGAAATCTCCCATTCCAGGTGTCCTACTGGAACAAAGGCATCCGGAGCTTTAGCCGGGCTCCAGAACTGTGGTGCAATTCAGTGATTAAAAGAACTTAAAAAAAAAATCTACATTTAAGTTCATGTTTATTGTTTTATTGTTATTTTATTACTGGCCAAAAATATTTTGCTTATGACTTATTGCCAAAGGGTAGGTTTAGAGTGAGAATAACTATTCAATGATACGTAACGCACAGCATAGTACTATGCACGTGGTTGCAGCTTAACACACGTTTGTGGAATTGAGTAAGTCATTAATGGGACTTCTTTCTGGCTTGGAGGTGCATGCAATGAAGAAACTTAGGGTTTCATTTCAATTCTCCACCATTCTCAAGAAAACCACCACAAACTCTTTATAGGAGGCTCTCAGTAACATTTCCAGGGTAAACACACATGTCTTACCCTGGACAGAGGGTTGAAGAATTCTCGCTCAGTCATTTTTGTATCAGCTAAACTGAGGTGTCCTGGGTGCACTGATCTTAGGGCCTGAGTGTCCCAGGATGTGGCGGGGGACGCCTGACAGCAGGGGCTGTGGGAGGTGACCCTGCAGCTGGCCTGAGTCCCAGGCTTGTGTGGAGGGTTTGCATGAAGGGGTTGGGTGAAGGGCTCTGGGAGCGTCCTAAGGAAGCTCCATGGGGTGGTTCGGGTGTGAGATGAGGGCACAGGTTGAAACTCTGGAGAGGGGTGAAAGGTATGTGGCAGTCCAGCTGGTGACGGAAGCAGACATTAACAGAAAATCCCCGTGGTGGCACCCCGGGAGGCACGGTGCAGCAGCAGTGTAACCCCAGGAGACGGGCCAGAGACCTAGGAGACGGGATGGGGGAGCTGGGGAGAGCCTCCAGGAAAGAGGATTCATGTGGCTGCCCCAGGTCGGAAGGGACACTCCTAGCAGAGCCAATAAACAGTACACGGAAAGGGGACACTTGCAAGTTTGGGACTTCCGTTTCTGAGAGAACGATTTTTTGGTTTTTTTGGCATTCTAGAATATGACAAAATACTGTAGGAAATTTCACTCGGTGAAATGTAGAACCTAACAGTTCATGTAGGATTAATTAGACTGAAGTGTGTTGTCACTTTTTCTAAGTAGATTAAGCAGCCTCTGTATACATACCCAGTAGGAGGGTTGATAAGACTCCTTTTTATAAAGAGGCAGTAGGTAGAGTTGAAGGAAGCACACAAAGCTGCCTTTGAATTCCAGCTCCAGCCCTTGGTGACTCTGTGACCAGTAAAAGGTAAGTTACTTACAGTTTTAGGAAACAGTTTCTCCAACTGTGTAATGGGGGGAAATAATAACTTTGGGTAGTTACTTATTAAGATTAAAAAACAGTGTCAATCAACAGTAGCTGTTACCATTTTTATTGTCATTATTGTGATGAGTGACATCTACCATCTTCTCAGAGCTGGTGACTAAGTGCGAATCTTACAAATTATGCACTTTCCAGAGAAAATGAGTTTGTTCCTCCACATTCTCGCTGGAAGCATCTAGGACGGCAGACTGTAGTTAATTTCAACATTTACCATTTACCAGCCTTGAGGTCTGCCTGTTTTTGAGGAGGATTTTTAGGAATTCAGGAGAGAATAAGTCAGAATAAGTTATATGTAGTTTTGCAGTTTTGAAATCTTCAACCTGCACACCTAACTGGCATTTATGCTCTACATGCGGCTTCCCTGGTGGCGCAGTGGTTGAGGGTCCGCCTGTCAATGCAGCGGACACGGGTTCGAGCCCTGGTCTGGGAGGATCCCACATTCCACGGAGCGGCTGGGCCCGTGAGCCACAACTACTGAGCCTGCGCGTCTGAAGCCTGTGTTCTGCAACAGGAGAGGCCGCGACAGTGAGAGGCCCGCGCACCGCGATGAGGAGTGGCCCCCGCTTGCCACAACTAGAGAAAGCCCTCGCACAGAAACGAGGACCCAACACAGCCAAAAATAAATTAATTAATTAATTAAAAAACCGCTGGAGTGTCCTGAATTTGAAGCCTGTTTAAAAAAAAAAAAGAAACAATAGCACAGCCTTGGGGCAGGGTCCTGGTTCCACCTCAAGGGATACACATAACAATATCTTTGAGCTCTTTACAAAACTAAAACCCCCAACAAATGGAAGATGCTAGCATTTTTCATTCCAAAGAAGGCCACCTGAGGCCAGATTAAAGGAACAAGAGAAGTTTATGGAGAGACTACATGAGACCAGATTAAAGGAATGCAGGCCCCGAACACACACTCTAATCTTATCAGCAACCCTGCCCTTGAACTATTGCTATAAAACGCCTCACCAAATCCTCGAGGGTTGGGACACAGTTTTGAGGGGCATGAGCCCACTGTGACCCCCTTTTCCTGGTGAAGCAATAAAGCCATTCTTTTCTACTTCACCTAAAACTCTGAGATTTGATTCGGCACCGGTGCACAGAGGCTGAGTTTTCGGCATTAAGAGCAGCTAGTTTAGAAAACTTGTAAATTCTTCCTCTGCCCCTTTGAGATGTAAATCTATTTAGAGGTTCTTGCCAGAATTATGACTCCTGACTTCCGAATTTCTCCAGGACCTGGGAGACACGTCTTTAAAATGTAATCATCGGGGAAGGTAGCACCTCGTACCTCCCAGGCTCTGTGGAAGGGTTGGAGCCTTGCTCCAAGTTGTAAGGCAGGAGGTGGCCAGGGCATGTTGACTTTCTCATTTTCAGTATCATCCCAAACTCATGGAAATGTGGCCTTGCTCTTGCTATGCCACTAGATTGCTTTTGCAAAGGGTTCTAATGACCTCTGAACCGTCAACTTAAATGACTTCCATCTCCTGTTTACTCACCCAAATGCATCCTTTCAGCACTGGCCTTTCCCCCCAGCCTCCAGACACCTACTTCATAGGCTAGAAGTCAATTCACCTAATATCCATTTCCGTAAAACTGGTTTCCCCAAAAATATTTTTTGGAGTATATCCTGAAGATATTTTATTAACTTTTGCCCTTAAACTTTTAAAAATGACTTAGTTTATGTGCCCTTTGTAACTATGTATATATTTTTACTAAGTATTTTCTAAATTTTCAGTATTTTATGAATGATAAACTCTATGTTTTTATTTTATAATCTTGGGAATGCTTTAAGTACTTAGTCTGAAGACTTTGTGAGTTTTATAAAATTCTATTAAAGTTTAACTTTAAAAGACCATAAGTCATGAAAAAGAAAAGAAAAGGAAAAAGAAAAGAAAAGTAGGACCCTAAAGCAGATGCAAATAGATTGAACAGGGGCTCTTAGACAACCTGGCTTTAAATGAGCAACAGTTAATTAAGTGGCTTTACATGAGTGAACAGGTAGGATGGGGGTCCCTGGAGAAAGAGAACCAGGCAAGGCTTTCTTGACATAAGAGAAGCCATTTTTGGCCTAAGCCATTTTGTGATCTAAGCCTGGCCACGCTGCTTGCCCTTGAACAGGTCTCAGTAATTAATGATCTTAAGGGAACAAAAGAATGCAGGAACAAAGGACTGTTATCGGGCAAGAGAAGTAACAACAGCAAAGATAACATTGTTGTAAAGACTCCCAGTTCTGTTTCAGCAGTAAAGATTAGCCTGAAGGCTCAACCACAAGATCAACTGGAACCTAAGGGAGGATAACGTTGACCTTTTCTGACCCTTGTATGCCCATCAACTAAAGCTTGGATCTGTCCACCACCCAATCCCCTTCATGAATATGCATGTACCCTTAGCTTAAAACTTCCCCAATTTTGCTGTTCAGGGAGACCATGAGTTGGGAAAGACCCCTGGGGTTCTCCTTACCTGCTGCAAGTAATAAATCCTTCCTTCTCCTGCTCTTTGGCTTGCGTGTGTCTTTTGGTTCGACACCCATCAAGAGGGGAACCCAGTTTTCGGGTAACACTGCCTCAGCCTGGCTTTCCCTTTCCTCCATTCTGAGCATCTTTACTCCTTACTTAGTACCCAAAGCTGCTCTCACAGTGGAAGAAGTACCCCGCCACTCCCAGAAATGTCTGCGTTTTCCTCCTGCCCTTTCTGGAATAGCCCCTCCTTACCCTCCCTTGCCTGGGCCCACCACCACTCTACAAGGCCCAGCCCCTATGGCTGTCTGTCTAGGGAGCCTGCGGTGACATTCTCTCACCTGGGGAGAGTGAATTGCTCCCTGCTCTGTGCTTCTTAACATTTCTGTTCATATCCTGACTATAGTGTTTAGAGAGTCTCTGACTTTTTTTGTACATGCTTCTGTCTCTCTTGCTAGGCCTTTTGCTCCCTGGGGCAGAGATGGGCTCCATCCACCTTTGGGTCCGGTGTCTAGAATAGCGCCTGGCTCTAGGCAGACGGTCCCTAAGTGCTTCCTGAAGGGATGAATGAACAGAGGAGTCCCACATCGTTTTTGCATTGCCATTTACTTGTCCGACTTTTCTGTAACGGCAAAGAGAAAGGCCGGAGAGAGCAAGAGGCTGGGAAACCTTTGATGGTTTAAGAAAAATCCCCCAACATTTGGAAATAAGGAGAAAACTTGTTGACAAGTTGCCTGGTAAACAGGGATCATTGTGGGCCCACCCGGCTAGCTGCCTGCATTTTTTGCAGCCGGCCAGCTGGATTTTTACATTTTCACATGGTTATATACGCACCAACATAATATCCTCAATTTTGCCTTTTGTCTCGTAAGGCCTAAAATATTCACTGTCTGGCCTTTTAAGAAACACTTTGCTGACTCCTAGAAGGAGGTAACTTGGTTTGACCTACCCTTTACTATTGATTATGGCATTTTACAACTCTATAAAGTTAGAAGCTATCGTAGAGAAAGTGGATAAGATATAATGATTGTATTTTCTGTTTTGTATTTAGATTTCATCATTTGCTCTTGTTCTCTGTTTATGTAAGATCCCTGTTTCCATGTCCTCTTTAAATCAGATTTGTCATCTAACAATTTCCTTATTAATGAGTCAAATAAGACTGTGGCATATGCTCACTATCTATTCGTATGACATTCATGCTTTTCACATTTTGGGGTTTGGAGGAGGCAGGCTGGCGGCTCCCGGGCTGGGGGACAGTGCATCTGAGGCGGGAGACCCTCCAGTGTTGTGTAGCCCTAGTTTTAGTCTGTTTCTTCCAAGAAAGTGGTAAGAAAATCGCAAAGAGGTAAGACACCCCGTAACTTAGTTTTGCCATGTTTGGCCATCCTTGTTGGGAAAAGGTTGAAATGATAGGACACGTTCCCCATTTTCCAAGGAAAGATTCTTGGGCTTCTCTCCCGTAGACAAGCTAGGTATTTATTCCAGATGTACAGTATTTCCAGAGCTGCCCTTTTTCTCTCTCAAGAGTTCCCTTTCTGATCCTCTTTCAAGGAGAGTTTTCTCCAGTAAGTTCAAGCAAATGCTTGCATGAACAAACCCGAATCAGCGAGGCTTCTTGTATTGGCTAAAATGGCCTTCGGGTGTTATCTGGGATTTTGATGGTCAGTGCCCTGACACTGTGACCTCTCTTGCTACGTGCTGGGGGATGGGCACTGCTGAGTGTCAGCCGAGCCTTAGACACTAGAAAAGACCATGTCGGCAACAGAGCCAGAGGTCGCGTGTATTGGAATTTGAGTCCTTGTTCTCTAGGAAGCTGAAGTAATTATCATCACTTGGGGTCCGGGGACCTGAGAGGCAGCCTGAGCAGTTGGGTGCACTGGTTGAATGTAGTAGGAGGATGTTTTAATCAGCTTGCCTGTCAATCACCATGACAGCTTACACTTAAATACACCACCATGAGGAGAAAATCTGGACCTGCCAGACATGCTGAAAAACTAGAAGCAAAGTAGCTGCCATCTTCTAGATTAAAGCATTAAGAAGAAAACTACTGAAAATCATATGCATATTCTCCCTTAATTTGTTTTAAAATCCAGACACCCATTTCTTCTATAATCAAAATACTAGTTTTGTACATATTTCCCCAAACTAAAATTGTACAGGAGAACTGAGGCTAGAAACACTTGACTATACTCTGAGTATACAGGTGTCTTTTTTTTTTTTTTTTTTTTTTGTGATTGGCATTTTACGTTTCAAGAAGTTTTATAAGATGTGCAGACTCATAGAAGTAAGAAATTAATGAACTCTGTGCAGAAGCAATGGTTGTGAGTGTTTTGAGTTTGGGGCTGTCTCCGCCTGGATCGGAGCAGGCTGTGAACAGGGAAGGGCTGTGAATAGTGTGAGAACGAAGGTGGGAGCATTCGTGAGTCTGTGTCTGGGTGGGTCCCTGAGCACCTCTCCGTCTTGGGTGGCCACTTCCCTCTCTTCAGCAGCGACCACCCTCCAAAGGTAGCTTGGGCCACTGCCACCAAGACTTTTGTGGCTGGTGTCCTGCCTCTCCGGCTCTGGTGCCGACAAAGATTTTCTCCTTGACCAGACCCTAACTCAGGCTCCCCTAAAATTTTCAACTCGGCCTCAACTCTTGGACTTCTGTGTTTGTCTCTTTGTTGTCCAATTTTAGCGTGAAAGCTGTTAAGTAGGTTTGGCCAGAATCTCCCAGCCTCCATATAAATGATCATCAGGCTCCTCATCCTCTGCTCTCTCCCAGGTGGTGTGTGACCACCTGGCCTGCCTTCAGCAAGAATCCTTTTAGGTCACTTTAGCCAGAATCCCCTCTGACCCCTGATGTTCCTTCTTAGTAATATTCCATCCACTGACCCATTCTGCTCCTTGGCTATAAATTCCCACTTGCGTGTGCTGTGCCCAGAGCTGGGTCCAATCTCTCTCCTCCACTGTGAGACTCCATTGCCGTGGTCCCTACATCCATCGAGATGGGCCCCCGGAATAAAGTCTCCCTTGGCATCTTTAACAAATGTGACTGAGTAATTGTTTCTTTAACGATGCTGGCTGTCTTCATGGGGGCTGCAGCAGCCCAGCCCTCATACCACCAACCCTACCACAGGCCTCCTCACTGCCTGAGACCAGCCAGGGGGACCAGAATTCTCTACATCCATCTCTATCCCCATACTTTCTCTGTACTATTCAGGCCTCAGGCTTCAATGAAACGGGATTTCAAGGAAAACTCAGTGCTTTCTTCTTTATGGGATCCCTCCCTGGTGATTCCCAAACTCACAGAAATTTGCAACTAAGAGTAGCATATCAGAAAGTGCTCATTAGAAGGTCTTTGAAGGAAAAAGGCACAGCTTTGATCCCAGCATCATTGTAAGGTGACCACCCTTGGCCACAGGGCAAGTTCCTGTGGGCAGGGACTTTCATAGGTTCGCCGGTTATTACCATGGTGGATGAATGCTGACTCTCT
The DNA here is from genome assembly GCF_028021215.1 of Eschrichtius robustus. Taxonomy (NCBI): domain Eukaryota; kingdom Metazoa; phylum Chordata; class Mammalia; order Artiodactyla; family Eschrichtiidae; genus Eschrichtius; species Eschrichtius robustus. The sequence continues at coordinate 119,804,538 of NC_090832.1, forward strand.
TGGGTTACACACGTAGAAGATGGTAAGGTTCAATCAATCATCAGCCATGGGCTTCCCTGGTGGCGCAGTGGTTAAGAATCCGCCTGCCAATGCAGGGGACACGGGTTCGAGCCCTGGTCTGGGAAGATCCCACATGCCGCGGAGCAACTGGGCCCGTGACCCACAACTACTGAGCCTGCGCGTCTGGAGCCTGTGCTCTGCAACAAGAGAGGCCGTGATAGTGAGAGGCCCGCGCACCGCGATGAAGAGTGGCCCCCGCTTGCCGCAACTAGAGAAAGCCCTCGCACAGAAACGAAGGCCCAACACAGCCAAAAATAAATAAATAAATAAATAAAGGTCTTATTTAAAAAAAAGAAAAAAAAATCATCAGCCACTTGCTGGCTACATGGGTGAATCTTCCCTTTGCCTTTTGTGAAATAACTAAACCAGCTGCGAGGGAGGAAGCCTTGCCTCTTCCCACCTTCTCCAGCTCCCTGCCCATCGGAAGATGGCACAGTGTCTTCTCACTATGACTAGGAGCCCTTTTGGATATTAGATTTATCCATTTTGATTTATATAGAGGAATCCATAAAGTTTTTTGCTATTTATTTTTAACTTGTATAAAATCCATATTTGGCTTTCTAATTCTGCTGTCCTCCAACCCTTTCGTTTAGGCATTACTCATGTCCTGGCTGGCTCACGACAGCCATTCTTGGCAGACCTCGTCCATCTATCCATCCATCCATCCATCCATCCATCCAGTCATCCAATAATTCTATGAGTTCCAGCGTATTAAAAATTCAGATTTTTCTGAATTCTCCAAGTATCAAGGAAGAAGTAGAGTAAGGTAATGTCCCAGGTTGCCCAGTGCTCTCTGGCCCCCCCTCTTGCTCTACCATCAATCAGTGTAAATTTGGCTCCAGTAGGCACTGAAACCCATGTTAGTACCACCTCATTTCTATTGCTATTGGCTTCTTAGAGGAAAAGCTACAGAGCCAAACTGGTTGTGAGAAATTAGCGAAATAATTTCAGTTGAACCTCCGCACAAATACCTTGTCATGGTACTTGTCATTGTTCCCACTGGTACCCTCCTCAGATCACAGATTATTAGTCAAGTTGCTAATGACGATGTTACAGTATTAACCACTAACTTTTATTAGTCAACTACAGTGTGTTGAACGTTATGCTAAGTGTTGACTAACCCTCACAACTGTTACTATTTCCATTTTCCAGTTGTGGAGATGGAGTGCTGCTGTTAGTGAAACTGAACAGGACCCTGTAGGGCTCCTGGGCACGGAAGCCTTTCTGTGTCCCTGTTTCTTGTTTGTAGGGAATACACTCCAGCCTCCATGACCTTCCCCGAGTTCCAAAGGGCAGGTTCAAACAGACGCTAATCAGGGAAGGGAGGGGATGGTGAGACAAGGGAAGAACAGTCAAGAAACAATAGTGCAGCCTTGGGGCAGGGTCCTGGTTCCGCCTCAAGGGATACACATAACAATATCTTTCAGCTCTTCTGCAGAACTGAAACCCCCAACAATCGGAAGATGTTAGCATTCTTCCTTCTGGGGAAGATCACATTTGATAACCTCCAGAAGCTCATCAAGAGACCACCTGAGGCCAGATTAAAGGAATGCAGGCCCTGCACACACCCCAATCCTTATCAGCAGCCCTGCCCTTGAACCATTGCTATAAAACTCCTCACCAAATCCCCCCCCACCCCCCGCCCAGGTTGGGCCACACAGTTTTGAGAGGCACGAGCCTGCTGTGTCCCCCTTTGCCTGGCAAAGCAATAAAACTATTCTTTTCTGCTTCACCCAAAGCCCTGTCTCTGAGATTCGATTCCGCACTGGTGCACAGAGGCAGAGTTTTTGGCATCATTAGAACGCAGGATTCATGTTCAGGACCATAGCCCTCCAAGGTCATGGTTTTCTGCTGTGCTTCCTTCCAGCGTCCCCAGGGTCCCTTACACATCCCTGGCAAATACATGACCAGCTTCCTGCCCTCTATCTAAGAGGCGTCCAGTTTTCCCCTGCCTCAACTTGGCTCCTTACTTTACCTTCTCCTATTGTTGGATGGGTCTCTAAGTAGCCTGTCAGCTCCCTGGGGAGGAAAAAAGGGAGGGGGTCGGGCCCTTGTCTCTCTTATGCTAAGTTCTCCCTATATATGTTCCTGTTTTCAATTGACTGAAAAGAATTGGTCTTCTGATTTTAACTGGCAGGGGTCCCCTGGTAGTTTTCAGGGGAAGAGGCAGTATCTTACTAGCATTTAGGAGGTCTTTGATTTCTTAGGGGTCCAGAGGGCTTGCTTAGCTGCTTGTATGTTCAAAGGTAAGCACTCCAGGCTCAGTGCCTTCGGGCTCTCTGTCTTTCTAATAATCCTGTTTACCGAGGTAGGAGGCAATTTTCTTAAAGTTGCTCAAGGCTCTGCTCCATCAAAGATAAGTGTCTCCCTACTGAGCCTTTTTGTTTGCATTTTGCCCAAGGCCTTTCCCTCTGCCTTCCTTGTTAGTCCCCAGGAAGCCAGAGAGGATGTTAAAGATCCACCTCACTAATTCATAGCCAATTAGGAAGTTTGTTCTGACATGACTCGAAGGTCGCTTTTCCAGTAGATTTGGAGCCTTGCCCCCCTTGCGCTCCAGGGAATTAAAAAATTTTCTTTAATTGGTTAGAAAACAGAATTTTGAAGCTAATGGTGGAAACAGTTCCCAATTTGGGCATAGCTGGTTATATTGGTACATACACTATGCTTTATTATCAGAACAAATGTTTGCTTTCTGTTTTGTAGCTTCGGGCTCAGCCCCTGTATCTTTAAGTTTTTTTTTCACATTTAACTACTTTGTTTTACTCTGCACAAGTGGAAGCTGATCTAGGGTATACAAATGGGAAAGGACATGATTTTCCTCTTGGGTGATGGTGAAGTGGCTTTCTTCCAAGTTTGAGTTTTGGTCTAATGATTATTTTTCTTTCCTCGGGAAACTGTCTCAGTTTCATCCCGAATTGTGCTACGAAGGAAACTGGAAGGTTTCTTAGGTAGTTGCAGTTCTCTGAGAAAGTGCTTTTGACTTCCGGCAAGATGTACATTAGCTTGGCTGTGGGTTATGTTAAAAACAAAAATCTCTTAAGCACAGCAGAAGTTTTGTTCTGTGGGGAAACTAAAGAGCCCAGATTGTGAAGCAAGAGCTATACTTGCTCTTTGCTTTTTTGATGTAGGAAAACTTTAACCTGCGTGTCTTAGGACCCTACCTTTCTACTACGTTGATTCATAGCTTCCGAAAAGTTATTCTGTCAAGTGCGGTTTTAAACTGATTGTTGTGGCCTCAAAGTTGAACTGCATGCTTAGGCAAACAAACAAAACCAAAACACTCCCACAGATTTCTGGGTTGGATTCTTTTACCTGGTTCAACATCGAGAGAGTAGCTATCTATTTCCAGATCAAGCTGTTGTGCTGCCGCAGAACGAAAATCCTCCAAGACCCCTCGCACAGCCTTGGTGAGGTTATACGGCACAGATTTAGCAAACTTCATCTTGCTGTTCACAATCACACTTCCATTTCTGAAGTTAAGTATTTCAAGTTGCTTAAAACCCGTAAGATTGGATCGTAGATATGGAACCAGCTGCAAAAATAAAAGATGGTTTACTCTTAACGGTGTTCTAAGTGCTCAGCTGTTGCTAATTCCATTTATACTCACATTTCATTATCTGAGGCATAAATTTCAGTTCCTTTTTTATGTTGGTGTTTGGATTGAACATGAGACCAGAACACCACTATTTAATGATCTATTTGCAGTGATTATGTCCCATATTTCCACTTTCCTGGGTATTGAGATGGATGGGCAGTGATTTTCTTCATGATGAATTGTGAGAACAGAGGATTGAACAAAAAATCCAGGTCAATGCTATCAGCCAAGCAGGGATGCCAGGTTCAGTTATTAAAAAAAAAAAAAAATCCAAGTAAATAAAAACGTGTTCCAAACTGAGCCCAGGAGCAGACTGACCTATGCCTGGTAAATAGGACATCCATTTGGAAGCAACCAATTTGAAATGACCTATTGAAATAAACAACAGCTGAAACATCACCTCGTCTGTCTGTGCAGGATGTTTCATATCAACACAAATGTGGTGAAGTGGAAAGAGCAGAGAACTTGGCTGTCAGGAGACTAGGTGTCAGTCCTGTGACTGTCGCTAGCCAGCGGTGTGACCCCATCAAGCCACTTAACTACTGCTGTACCTCAGCGCTCTCACCTGAATTGTGAGGGAGAAGAAGAGTTGATCCCTAAGGACCTTTCCCAAGTTATAATTTAAGAATCTCAAAATGATGCCCCAGAGAATTGTGCTTCACTTTCCCACACCTGTCTCTTATAAGCCACATCCAACATCCATCCTTTTTTTTTTTTTTTTTTTTTTTTGGCTGCACTGCATGGCATGTGGAATCTTAGTTCCCCGACCAGGGAACCTGTGCCCCCCTGAAGTGAAAGCACGGAGTCTTAACCACTGGACCACCAGGGAGGTCCCCACGACCATCCTTGAGATCACTTTTCAGAAATGTCTGAAACTCAGCGATGTCTGCTTTGTTTCTGGCCTTAAAAGTGAGCCCTCTCCTTCATGAACCAACACCCACGAACCCAGAGAGGGCACAGATGCAAACTACAATCTCCCAGGCTTGGCCCAGACCTGCTCTTCCTTTGCCCCTGTCCCCACCCCACCAGAATTTTGACTCTGACCCAGACCCACATGTTGGTACCCCTTCCAGTAACCGCCCCCCCCGCACAAGGTCATTGTGAAAATAAAATGAAATTTTATACAAAGTGTGGAACCGCTCTCTCCTGTTTTCTCCCACCTACTTTGACTAGGCTCATTCTCTATGTCTTAACATTGCTTTGGCCTCTGGTGGGAATTCCCTGTCCTCAGCTAGTGTGCAGACAACTAGCTGCTCCCTTCTCCCAAATCATTCTCCTCTTCTTCACGGGAAAGAGGCTGCCCAGGTAGAGACCACATTTCCCAGCCTCCCTTGCAGCAAGCTGTGGCCACGTGACCAGTTCCCACCAATGGAATAGGAGTGTAAGAGATGTGAGCGACTTTGGCATCACTTGCTTAGGAAATTGCTTGCCCTGGGCTTCCTCTCTTTCCCCTTCTCACAGTGGAAACAGGGATGAACTGGTGACCTAGCTTTGGCTGCATGAGTGAGGAAACACCCTTGGGGTTGGCAAAGTTATAAGATGAAGGGATTGTGAGTCCCCGGATGACGTTATAGAGCAGAGCCGTCCCACCCACCCAGTGAAAGAGAAATACACTTGTACTCTATTTAAGTTACAGTATTCTTGATCTCTTCATTATGGCAGCCCAGCATGTACCCTAGTTAATACACCTGGGTTCAGTGCCCTGGGACTCTGTTCCTTGAGATTGTCCCAATATCTACTCACCTCATTTGGGGGAGGGGGGAATAGCACAAAGTCTTTACTTTAAAGTTCACCTGAAGCATTGGTGTTTATGTGGTTTTAATTTACATAATGAGTTAACTTATATGAAGCTTACAAATATTTTTCCTCTTATTTTCAGAAATTCTGTAACCTTTGTGCTATGCATTGTGTACTTGAATTTCACTAGCCGTGACTGTGTAGAGGTTCATAGTTCAGCAGTTTTCATTGTGTATGTATTTCTACAAGAGTACATGTGAGTTTGGGGGGTGTTTCATAAATCAGGGTTATATGCCACCATGATTGTCTTCTCACTTTCTTTGTTAGGGCTTGGGATGCTAAGCCATTTAGTCAGTTTTTTTTTTTTTTTTTTTTTTAGTTTTATGAGAATTTAAGGGGAACTAAAAAAAAAAAAAAGAATTCTTACACTTGAACTCTCGGCCTCATTTGTGTTGGACTTTTCTAGCCTTCAACCCTTTAGTCAGATGGCTGGAAAACAGCATGTGGCATTATAACTTAGGAAAATTCTGCTCATATTGTTTATAAATTCCAAGTTCAGTCCGTGAGTGGCTATGTATTCCTCCTGGGAAAACTAAATCGGGAGGAACTATAATGAAAAGGTCTTAAAAATAAGTTTGTTCCCAGGAAGCTGGGCGGCAGTGGCCCATTGGATCTGAATCCATCTCAACGCTCTAGCTGAATGCTGTCGGCAACAGCTATCTCAGAGGCTTGTCTCTTCCACCTTGCATTGCTCAAGACAGCCAGGGATTATATTATAAAATAACAGCAAAAAAAAAAAAAGAAAGGAGACACACAGATAGCTGTGCGTGGTGTCCACTCACCAGCTGTGTGAATCGCTGCTCCAGAGCTTGGTACTCCAGCGAGCTCTTGTTGAACAGGTCAGTGGAGAAAGGCATGTTGGCCACACGCAGACTGAAGAACACCACCAGCTCTCGGCCCCTGGCGGCGACGGTCATGGCGCTGGTGGTGATGTACTGCAAAGCTGGGCCAGGAGTGATGTTCTCCAAGGAATGATCCAGGGTGGAAGCATACCCACTGAATCCCAGTACCTCAGAGGATGCGTGAGTGCTGGCGAGATCCGTTCCGTCTAAGTCTCCGACTGTATCTTGACTGCTGATACTCAACCTGCTGTCTTCTGAAGATGCAGGTGAACGTGAAATTTCCTGAGCCAATTGGCTGATGGCAGAATAATCATCAGTGGGTATGGTTAGCTGTGGGATTAGTACTGTCTGGTCAAGGGACATTATGTCTGTGGCACTTTGATCAGTCTGAGAAAAGATGCTCGATGCAGTGAAAAAAGGTAGAGTTTCTGATAGGGAGGTAGAGGCCACAGCAGGTGGAGACCAAGAACTGTCCATGGAGGAAGCTCCTGAGACCAATTCATTATGTCCAAGCATCCCCGCAAAGAATAGAAAGCAAAAAAGAAAATCCAAAGTTAAAATTAATTTTGGAAAAATAGCATTTGACTATCTTAATGTCATATTTTATTTTATTTATTTTTAAATTTCTTTGATTTTATTCCAGTTTTATTGAGATATAATTGACATACCTCTCTGCATAAATTTAAGATGTACAGCCTGTTTTGACCTACTTATGTAGTGAAATAATTACCATATTTAGTATCATATTTTAAAAAGCAAATTGGTGGTAATTCCCTGGCGGTCCAGTGGTTAGGACCCCGTGCTTTCACTGCTGAGGGCACAGGTTCAATTCCTGGTCAGGGAACTAAGATCCTGCAAGCCACATGGCGTGGCCAGAAAACAAAAAAGACAAATTGGTACTGAAAGGGCAGGCAGCCCTGTGTCCACACCTAGGGAGACAGAGGGTGGGTCTCTATAACCATTTTATTCAGGCCCAATACTTCTGGATATGCGAGACTAAAAGAGCACCAATTGCCTAGAATTACAGGAATTACTTACTGCCCAGTGAGACACAGCACATCTAGGGACCAGGTGGTAAAAAAGGACTAGGTCAGCAGGTGGTGGCACACCACAGATGGCTTTGGGGTAGACTTGGATCCCACATCCCCATCTGGACCTCCCAGACAATTAGCTGTGCTCTTTTGGCCCAGAGTTTTATTCACCTTCCAATCATGCAAACCTGAATTTTATGTAATTGGATTTTTGGGGGGGATCTCAGTTATCACATTTTGGTAGTTTCATCAATTAAAATTTAAATTATGCTTTTCCAGAATTGGATAATCTGACTGAATAACTTGCCTATTTGCAAAATGATATGGAGAGCGTGAAGATGTGGGTTACACATATAATTTGAACTTTGTATTGGCCATACAACTAAATATTTGGTAATATTTAAAGGTTTTTTTCATTCCTACATGATTATACCTTGATACTACCACCACTTTGCATTGCTTTCTTGAGTAAGTACATATTGAACTACTGAAGTCCATTCCCTTTTTGGTGCAACATTAAAATCCATAAGTATTTACGAACTAAGAAAGTGGTTATATGAAGCTTTCAGATAAAGATATTGGTGGGTTATTAAAATATTCCAATAAACCTAAATCTAGAGCCACTGACAGATAATATTTAAGGCATTAGGTAGATCAAAACAGGGAGCTTTCTGTGAATACTTCGGTGTCATTTTGGCAAATATGTGGGAAAGCTGTGTTAAAGTCCAAATGCTAAGCATGATGAATGGACTGTCTGGATACAGATATAATCTTTGGCCTCTCAGTCAGCTAATTTACTAGAGTGCAATCACCCAAACTGAAAATCCAAGTGATAAACAGCTCTGAAAGGTAGAATCATATTACTTTTATTAGTTTCTTAAAATAAAACCTGTCTGTGGAGAATCTAACCAGATTTCAGAGAAGCACCCCCTTTTCTTCCACCTGGGGAGGATGCCTGGGTGTGTCTACCCATAATTCACTCAACTATCAGAAATGATGTTTTGTAACAGCCAAGATCTTTCCAGATATACACTCGTAGTTTTATTCAAATCTCTATTGCCACGGACTGAATGTTTGCATTCTCCCAAAATTTGTATGTTGAAATCCTCATCTCCAATGTGACAGTATTTGGAGGTAGGGTCTTTGGGAGGTAATTAGGTCAGGAGGGTGGAGCCCTCATGAATAGGATTAGTGCCTTTATAAATAAAAAGAGACATAACAGAGATGATCTCTCTCTCTCTCTGCCATGTGAGGATACAGAAAGAAGGCATCTGTGTGCTAACCAGAAAAAAGGCCCTCACCAGGAACTGAATCAGCCTGCAATTTGACCTTGGGCTTCCCAGCCTCCAGAACTGTGAGGAAGAAATTTCTGTCATTTAAGCCACCCAGTCTATGATGTTCTGTTATAGCAGCCCAAGCTGACTAAGACATCCTTGGAAAGATCTGGGATAAGTAAATTGAAGGCTTCAAGTACTATCAGTGGTTTGATTTGACTTTGTGCTGGGGGGAAATGCACTTGAATCTGAGCTCCTCTGTGCTCTTCCAGATGGTCAGGGTCAGGGAGGAAGCACAGTGACAGGTGTCTTCTTTCTGCTCCGGGCCAGCATCTCATTACTCATACCTTTCTCAGTACAGAGATTTTAGTCAGATTAAAACAGTCTGTTGCATTATGTCATCAACAAGCAAACAAGCATTTCTGACTCTTAACCTTTGTGGCATCTTTAAAAAAAATTTTTTTTATTTTTTGGCTGTGTCAGGTCTTAGTTGCGGCATGCGGGATCTCTCCTTGAGGCTCACGAGCTCAGTAGTTGTGGTGCGCGGGCTTAGTTGCCCCACAGTATGTGGGGGGCACTTAGCTCCCCGACCAGGGATTGAATCTGTGTCCCCCGCATTGGAAGGCAGATTCTTTACCACTGGACCACCAGGGAAGTCCCTGTGGCATCTTAACATTAATCATTCACATTCACAATAAACCCAACCAAGTTATTTCACTGATAGAACCGTTGGCTATTTAAATGTACATTGTTAGATAAAATACAGGATTCCCACTGGAACATACTTACACTAAAACATTATTTGTTGTTTATCTGAAATTCAAGTTTAACTGGTTATCTTGTATTTTTCTTTGCTGAATCTAGCAGCCCTATTTAAGTGTGATTTTAACGGACTCCTCACAGTCTCTCAGCTTGATATTGGAACTAGTAAGGCTATAGTCAATTCTTTTGAAACAAAATATCATCCAGACATTACCACCACTTATAAATGTATTTAAAATAATTATTCATCAGACTCTTATGCAAAAGACATGCCAGCAACAAAGGCCATCCTAACCTTAAGTTTTTACACTGCAATGGAGAAGGCAAGCACGAAAAGCCAAGGCCATTTATTTCATCATGAGGTATGCAAAACAGGCTCAAAATAACTTGACTTTTTAGCTGTCATGTTAGAGCATGTGTAGAGTTCTCATGAGGGCATGAGGTATGTTTATATGTATGTGTGCTGGCGGGGGGGTGGGTGCGGGGGCGCTGGTAGAAGCCCAGCTGCTGGGTGTAAAGGAAAAGGCTACTTTGGTCACTTTCTGGGCAGGAGATCTTCCCACAAACAAAGGCCACAGATGAAATGCTCCAAACCAAAGTGGATGAACTCAGGTCCAGCTGAAGCCCAAAGTGAGATAAGCCGGTAACAGGTGAGGATGGGCTCAGTGGGGGCAGCCGGAAGCCCCACTAGTAGACGTGTGAGGCAAGTGCAGATGAAAGATCATTCTAAATGCTGCCGGAAAGGGTCACACACCTGCATGTACCCACTTATCATAAACATCCAGAGGTCATCTGGTTTATGTTTAAAAATCTAAAAACAAAGATTCCACAGTCTCCTTTAGATCTTCAAGTGACATGACCAGCACGTTCTTAATTCTCTATCAAACAAATCCATTCTTATTTATCACAACAAAAAAGTCATCTTCTTTTTGGCATATTATAGAGATAGAACATATGTGTTTACTATTCATTCATTCAGCAAATAGATATTGATGACCTACTATGTGCCAGACACTGTTCCAGGTGCAGGGATACATCAGTGAACAAAACAGATAAAAGTTTCTGGCCCCAAGAAGGTTACTATCTAGTGGAGGAAGACAGAAAATAAACAAAATAAACAAAGGGAAATATATTCTATACCAGGCGGTGATAAGAGCTAATGAAGTAACATGAAGCAGGAAAGAAGGTGGGAATGCTGGGTTTGCAATTTTATACGGTGGTCATTGAGAGTGCAATATTTGAGCAAGACCTGAAGGAGGTGAGAGAGTTTAGCCATGCAGCAAATGCAAATGAGAAAGCCAGAGAAAGAAGGGTGTCTGTATTGCTCCAGGAACAGCTAGCTGTGAGGGTAGCATAGCCAGAATAAAGTTCTATACTACCAGTTGAGTGTGAGGGTGACTAAAGATATTTTTAAACACATAAAGTCTCAAAAAATTCCTCCCAGGCACCCTTTCTTAGGATGTGTTTACCTAAAATGATAGGGCAAACCAAGAAATAGGAAGACATGGGGTACTGAAGAAAAGTTAGGGAAATCCCCAGGAAGAAGGTGAAGGGGTCTCTCAGAGAGATGGGTACTCGAGGTGTAAAAGGAAACTAAGTACATGTGACGCTTATATCACCAAGCCCTCTGCCATTGTACCTTTTTTTTTTTTTTTTAACTTGAGAAAACTACTAATGGATGTGCTCCATAAAACAAGAGAGTGAACTCAGAGGTGCTTGAGATCTAGGGATCAGGGAATCCAACTCAGGAGAAAGGCCAAGGAAATTTTAAGGATGACAGAAAATGGAAATCCCAGGTGACAGCTGTCCAAAAGGCCTGGAGAGTAGTAGTGCAGGAGAAAGAGAAGGTCTTTGAAAATTGGAAGTGATAAGTTACCTGATGTGGAAAATAATACTGGAAATTTCAATGCATAATTTGAAAAGAATTGGCAATAAGTACAAAGAACATTAAGCAAAAAAAAAATCAAAGAAAACATTAATTCCCGGAAAACAGAAAGTAAACATATTTAGAGAAAATAGTTCAGCTGTAAATACATAATGGAAACACCGAATATTGATTCAATAATAGTTATTACCATATTGATAGGGAAGGGTGTTGTAAGAAACTTAAATCCTTATTTGCAATAATAGGAAGTCAGTAAATAATGTATAAAACAGATGAGTCAAAAGATGTATATTATTTAAAAATACGGCAAGAATAAATGCCAGAAGAAATAGCTGACTTAAAAGGGAGTCCTTTTGGTAAGTGGGACTGCACAGTGGGGAAGTGTGAGATAGCAAAATGCTGTATTTGTCAGAATACTTCAATGATTTGGCTTTAGAAATATTAAACGTTTTATTTTGAGACAACTGAATATTCAAATGCAGTTCTAAGAATAGTAGAGAAGGGCATCAGTGAAAATGGCAGAAGAAGAAACTCCAAAAATCAAGTTGTCCTTCACATTTGAAAGTTACAGGTAGTAAGTAGCTGGGATACAATAAGAAGTATATATTTGCCTGGGCCTCCAGTTCCTGACACAGAGCTCCTAAATTTCTGAACCTTGAGCGGCAGCTGGAAAAGTATGCAGTCAAACCCGTTCCAGGGAGAAATTGGGAGCTGTGTGTGTTTGCCGGCTCCCTCTGTGCTGAACCCCAGGGGATGGCCACAGGAAGTGCTTGGTACCCATTTAAAATTGCCTCTTTTGTTTTCTGTGGTTCTGGGGAACTGTGGATGCTGAGCTCCACTGGCTGCCAGAGCTGGGTGATTTGGGAGCCAGTCCCTTTGATGGCAGCCATAAAAGTTGGGAAGCCCCAATTTTTAGCTGGTTGATCAGAAGTACAAGTGACATCTGGGACTTTGGTATCTACAGTAGGGGGCAGTCTTGTGGATCTGAGCTCTTTATCTGTGGGCTCTGCATCAACTCCAGGTGTTTAGTGTCATAATTGAGTTGTAGGACACACAGTTGATGTCTGGAGAGTTGAGAATTGGTTGATGTAGGAAAACCCCCTACACATTTGATATTAGAAGTGCTGTGAATAGAGAAGTAGCTCTTCTTTTAGCAGCCAAACCCTCAGGAGCTTTGATACCCTTCCTGAAGCAATTATCTGATGATACAGTCCAGCCAACTAAAAGATCCATCAAAACAGAGAACTCAGGAATACAGAAGCTATGATAGAAGGTTTGAGATTGAGCCTTAAATCCATTTAAATATGGAAATCTGTCCAGCAAGCCATGGGAGTTGGGAGTTGTGGCTGCAGAATCAATTTTAAATTGATAAACCTTGACAATGTAATATACTCGTCTAATTATCAAAACTTGGGACGTGGGGGAGTGAAGACGGCTGGACTATGTTCTGGAGTGTTCTGATAATCTTACCTTTTATGACAGTACATCAAAAATGCTGCCTAATGGTGGTATGTACAGTGTAAATGATAATGACTCCAAATTAATATTTTACGTAATCTTTTTTCTTAGCCTTTAGGGATCTTTTAAGAATGAGTATCTCATAAAGTAAGGAAGAGGGAGACCTTCAAGATGGCGGAGGAGTAAGACGTGAAGATCATCTCTCTCCCCACAAATACACCAAAAATACATCTACACGTGGAACAACTCCTACAGAACACCTACTGAATGCTGGCAGAAGACCTCAGACTTCCCAAAAGGCAAGAAAATCCCCACACACCTGGGTAGGGCAAAAGAAAAAAGAAAAAATGGAGACAAAAGAATAGGGACGGGACCTGCACCTCTGGGAAGGAGCTGTGAAGGAGGAAAAGTTTCCACACACTAGAAGCCCCTTCACTGGCAGGGATGGGGGCTGGGCAGGAGGGAAGCTTTGGAGCCAGGGAGGAGAGCGCAGCCACAGGGGTGCGGAGGGCAAAGCAGAGAGATTCCCGCCTGGAGGATTGGTGCCAACAAGCACTCACCAGCCCGAGAGGCTTGTCTGCTCCCCCGCCAGGGCGGGCGGGGGCTGGGAGCTGAGGCTCAGGCTCCAGAGGTCAGACCCCAGGATGAGGACTGGGGTTGGCTGCGTGAAGACAGCTAGTGTGTCACTGGCTAGCTAGCTAGCTGGGAGGGAGTCTGGGAAAAAGTCTGGACCTGTCGGAGAGGCAAGAGACCATTGTTTCGTGGTGCGAGAGGAGAGGGGATTCCTGCTCTGTGTGCCCACAGAAGGCAGAGCACCACCTAAGCAAGCTCCAGAGATGGGTGTGAGCTGCGGCTATCAGCTGGGACCCCAGAGATGGGCATGAACTGCTAACGCTGTTGCTGCTGCCACCAAGAATCCTGTGTGCAAGCACAGGTCACTACCCACACCCCCCCCCCAGGAGCCTGTAAGCCCGCCACGGCCAGGGTCCCATGATCCAGGGACAACTTCCCCAGGAGAACACACAGCACACCTCAGGCTGTTGCAATGTCAAACGGGCCTGTGTCACCGCAGGCTTGCCCTGCATTCCAGTTATGACTACCGTACCCCTCCCTTTCCCTGGCCTGAGTGAGCAAGACAGCCCTGATCAGCTATTGCTTTAACCCCCTCCTGTCTTGGTGGGGAACAGACACCTGAAGGCGGCCTACACACGGAGGCAGGGCCAAAACCAAAGCTGAACCCCAGGAACTGTGCGAACAAAGAAGAGAAACGAAAATTTCTCTCTGCAGCCTCAGGAGGAGCAGATTAAATCCCCACAATCAACTTGATAAACCCTGCATCTGTGGGATACCTGAATAGACAATGAATGTTCCCAAAATTGAGGCAGTGGATTTTAGGAGCAACTGTAGACTTGGGCTTTGCTTTCTGTGTCTGATTTGTTTTTGGTTTTATGTTTATCTTAGTTTAGTTTTTAGTGCTTGTTATCATTGGGGGATTTGTTTGGTTGCTCTCTTCCTTTTTAAAAATTTTTTTCTTATTTATTTATTTTTGTAATTTTATTATTATTTTTTCTTTTTTCCCTTTTTGTGAGTGTGTATGTGTATGTTTCTTTGTGTGATTTTGTCTGTTTAGGTTTGCTTTTATTATCTCTCCTAGGGTTCTGTCTGGTTTTGTTTGTTTGTTTGTTTTTTCTTTTTATGAGTGCGTGTGCGTATGTTTCTTTGTGCGATTTTGTCTGTTTAGTATTGCTTTTACCATTTGGTTTGGCGTTCTATCTGTCCTTTTTTATTTTCTTCCTCCATTTTTTCCTTTTCTTCTGAGCCATGTGGTTGGAAGGGTCTTGGTGATCCGGCTGGGTGTTGGGCCTGAGCCTCCAAGGTGGAAGAACCAAGTCCAGGATATTGGACCACCAGAGACCTTCCGGCCCCACGTAATATCAATCAGCGAGAGCTCTCCCAGAGATCTCCGTCTCAACACTAAGACCCAGCTCCACCCAATGGCCAGCAAGCTCCAGTCCTTGACGCCCCATGCCAAACAACTAGCAAGACAGGGACACAACCCCACGCATTAGCAGAGAGGCTGCCTAAAATCATAATAAGGCCACAGACACCCCAAAACACACCACTGGACGTGACCCTGCCCACCGGAAAGACAAGATCCAGCCCCACCCACCAGAACACAGGCACCAGTCCCCTCCACCAGGAAGCCTACACAAGCCACTGAACCAACCTCACCCACTGGGGGCAGACACCAAAAATAACGGGAACTACGAACTTCCAGCCTGCGAAAAGGAGACCCCAGACACAGTAGGTTAAACAAAATGAGAAGACAGAGAAATATGCAGCAGATGAAGGAGCAAGCTAAAAACCCACCAGACCAAACAAATGAAGAGGAAATAGGCAGTCTATATGAAAAAGAATTCAGAGTAATGATAGTAAAGATGATCTAAAATCTTGTAAACAGAATGGAGAAAACAAGAAACATTTAACAAGGACCTAGAAGAACTAAAGAGCAAACAAACAATGATGAACAACACAATAAATGAAATTAAAAATTCTCTAGAAGGAATCAATAGCAGAATAACTGAGGCAGAAGAAAGGATAAATGACCTGGAAGATAAAATAGTAGAAATAACTATCACAGAGCAGAATAAAGAAAAAAGAATAAAAAGAATTGAGGACAGTCTCAGAGACCTCTGGGACAACACTAAACTCACCAACATTCGAATTATAGGGGTCTCAGAAGAAGAAGAGAAAAGGAAAGGGTCTGAAAAATATTTGAAGTGATTATAGTCAAAAGCTTCCCTAACATGGGAAAGGAAATAGTCAATCAAGTCCAGGAAGCGCAGAGAGTCCCATACAGGACAAATCCAAGGAGAAACATGCCAAGACACATATTAATCAAACTATCAAAAATTAAATATAAAGAAAAAAATATTAAAAGCAGCAAGGGAAAAACAACAAATAACGTACAAGGGAATCGCCATAAGGTTAAGAGCTGATCTTTCAGCAGAAACTCTGCAAGTCAGAAGGGAGTGGAGGACATATTTAAAGTGATGAAAGGGAAAAACCTACAACCAAGATTACTCTATCCAGCAAAGATCTCATTCAGATTGGGCAGAGAAATTAAAACCTTTACAGACAAGCAAAAGTTAAGAGAATTCAGCACCACCAAACCAGCTTTACAACAAATCCTAAAGGAACTTCTCTGGCAGGAAACACAAGAGAAGAAAAAGACCTACAAAAACAAACCCAAATCAACTGAGAAAGTGGTAATAGGAACATACATATCGATAAATACCTTGAATGTAAATGGATTAAATGCTCCAACCAAAAGATACAGACTGGCTGAATGGATAAAAAAAAAAAAACCTGTATATATGCTGTCTACAAGAGATCCACTTCAGACTAAGGGACACAAAGAAACTGAAAGTGAGGGGATGGAAAAAGATATTCCATGCAAATGGAAATCAAAAGAAAGCTGGAGTAGCAATACTCATATCAGACAAAATAGTCTTTAAAATAGACTATTACAAGAGACAAAGAAGGACACTACATAATGATCAAGGGATCAATCCAAGAAGAAGATATAACAATTGTAAATATATATGCTCCCAACATAGGAGCACCTCAATACATAAGGCAAATACTAACAGCCATAAAAGGGGAAATCGACAGTACCACAATAAAAGTAGAGGACTTTAACACCCTACTTTCACCAACGGACAGTTCATCCAAAATGAAAATAAATAAGGAAACACAAGCTTTAAATGACTTATTAGACCAGATGGACTTAATTGATATTTATAGGACATTCCACCCAAAAACAACAGAATACACTTTCTTCTCAAGTGCTCATGGAACATTCTCCAGGATAGATCATATCTTGGGTCACAAATCAAGCCTCGGTAAATTTAAGAAAATTGAAATCATATCAAGCATCTTTTCCAACCACAACGCTATGAGACTAGACATCAATTTCAGGAAAAAAACTGTAGAAAATACAAACACATGGAGACTAAACAATATGTTCCTAAATAACTAAGAGATCACTGAAGAAATCAAAGAGGAAATCAAAAAATACCTAGAAACAAATGACAATGAAAACAAAATAAACCAAAACTTATTGGGACAAATGAAGTAACAGTGACATGAATTTGACATGCAGTGATGTTGTAGTTTTTAATAGCATGGTTATATTTCAGTTCTGAATGGTTTCTGAATCATTTATTCCAAGATTATGGAAAAGGCTGTGATTTTCCAGCTTTGACTTGCAAAGTAAAATAATCAATATATTTTTCTCTCTACTAATAATTTCATATGTACCTGAGAGAATGATAAAGATTAATATTACATATAGTGTGCATTTGGGACTGTGGAAGACCCACAACACATTACATGGTATTGTAGCCTCTAATGGGGTCACTGGTGAGCCTTACTTTCTGTTTTTAATATCCCTGTAGTGTCCCCTCCCACACTGCAGAGGCTGACTTCCATAGCATGCTATACAAATGTTGATGCATGATTCTGAGGTTAGGTCATACAACATATTACTTCTTCCACCTCGTTTCCTTGAATCAATTGCTCTGGAGGGAATCAGTTGCCATGTTGTGAGGACACTCAAGCAGCCATGTGGAGATGCTTGTATGAGGAAGAACGGAGGCCTTCTTGAGGCCAGTTTGCAAGATGTGTGAGTCATATTGGAAGAAAATCCACCAGCCCCTGTCAAGTCTTAAGATTATAGCCTCAGTTGACATCTTGACTGCAACCTCATGTGCGACTCTGAGCCTGAACCAACCAGCTAAACTTTTACATAGATTTCCAACCTGCAGAAACTGGGAGAGATGATAAATGTTTATTGTTGCTGTCAGTCACCAAGTTGTAGAGCCATTTTATATGCAGCGACAGATAACCAATCCACATAGAACCCCTTAAAGACCTGGCATCGCAGGATTTAAGTCTCCCAGTCTCTAACTCTGGCTTTTATCAGAATACCACAAAGGATCTGGCTTTGGTTTAGGATATTCTTTTTTTTTATTAAAAATTAAAAAAAAATTTTGGGGCTTCCCTGGTGGCACAGTGGTTGAGAATCCGCCTGCCAATGCAGGGGACACGGGTTCGAGCCCTGGTCTGGGAGGATCCCACATGCCGCGGAGCAACTGGGCCCGTGAGCCACAACTACTGAGCCTGCGCGTCTGGAGCCTGTGCTCCGCAACAAGAGAGGCCGCGACAGTGAGAGGCCCACACACCGCGATGAAGAGTGGCCCCTGCTTGCTGCAACTAGAGAAAGCCCTTGCACAGAAACGAAGACCCAACACAGCCAAAAGTAAATAAATAAATAAATAAATTTTAAAAAAATAAAAAATAAAAATTAAAGAAAAATTCTTTTAAATTGAGGTATAGTTTTGTTTTGTTTTTTGTTTTTTTTTGCCACGCTGTGTGGCTTGTGGGATCTTAGTTCCCCAACCAGGGATTGAACCTGGGCCTCAGCAGGGAAAGTGCCAAGTCCTAACCACTGGACCACCAGGGAATTCCCTATTGAAGTATAGCTGATTTACAATGTTGTGTTAGTTTCACGTGTACAGCAAAGTGATTCAGTTATATATATATGTGTGTGTGTATATATATAAATATATAAATTCTTATATATATTCTTTTTCAGATTCTTTTCCTTCATAGGTTATTACAAAATATTGAGTATAGTTCCCTGTGCTATACAGTAGATCCTTGTTGGTTATCTATTTTATATATAGTAGTGTGTATATGTTAATCCCAAACTCCTAATTTATCCCTCCTGCCTCTTCCCCTTTGGTAACCATAAGTTTGTTTTCTATGTCTGTGGGTCTACTTTTGTTTTGTAAATACATTCATTTGTATTTTTTTTTTTTAGATTCCACATATAAGCGATATCATATGATATTTGTCTTTGTCTGACTTACTTCACTTAGTATGATAATCTCTAGGTCCATCCATGTTACTGCAAATGGCATTATTTCCTTTTTTTTTATGGCTGAGTAATATTCCATTGTGTGTGTGTGTGTGTGTGTGTGTGTATGTGTTTGTATATATATATATATATATATAATATCGGTATTCTAATCTGCAATGGGGACATAAGATGCCAGTCTATTTACAGGGAAGCTTTTAGAACAGGGTGCGTGTTTGTGTTTATGGTGGGAAGAAGGGGAGGAGTGAGTAGACGGAAGGACTGAGAGACAGACATAGCTTGTGCATTTAGGAACGTGGTTTCTATCCTCAGTGTTGCCGCTCTGAATTGTGTTTACCTAATCTAGGTTGCCGTAGGCGACTTCCATGCTAGGTGTCCCCAACCCAACCAGTTCAGTACCCTTTTTCTAACAAATATTTGGTAATGCCCCCTTATGATCCTGAATGAGCTTCATCAAGAATGTAACCAAGCAAATACACACTTTCAAAAAAGTCAATGCATTGTTCAAACTGTAACATAAACAGGGGGGAAGGGTTGGGGGGAGGGATAGATTGGGAGTTTGGGATTGACATGTACACACTGCTATATTTAAAATGGATAACCAACAAGGACCTACTGTACAGCACAGGGAGCTCTGCTCAATATTATGTAACAACCTAAATGGGAAAAGAATTTAAAAAAGAATAGATACATGTATATGTAAAACTGAATCACTTCGCTGTACACCTGAAACTAACACAACGTTGTTAATCAACTATACTCCAATATAAAATAAAAAGTTAAAAAAACTGTAATATAAAGGAGAAATAAAAGGAAAATAATTTATAATAGCACAATATGTAATTCAAAAGGCATTATAGCACCATAAGACATAATAAAGCAGTAAGATTCCTATATGTACTTATATGTAAACATCTATAAACATCATTGTGGATTCCACAGCTACAATGGCAGACAGACTCAGATGTTGTATTGGCCACATAAACGCAATGATCACCACTGTCATAAGAGAAGTAGTGATTTCCTGAATTGTTGGCTAACACTTCGTAAAGTTCATTATACACATTGGTTGAATTTGCAGAAAGCTCAGGTTAAATTAAATTTTGCAAAATACATTTTGCAAATTCTACTTATATAAAAAAAGAAGTGTCAGGAAAGAATGTAAAGGACTTAAGTGTCTTACCTAGTGCACTTTCTGGGTTTTCTGATCTATAGGGGTCTGTGCCTTTTATCGTTTTTGCAATCTTTTAGTTGTAGTATGCTTAGAGCAATGCAAATTATTCTTGTCCATGAAAGACAAAGGAATCCATTCATCAGGTGGAATATAATTGACTATTTTTCTGTGGCTATTGGCCAGTTTTGCATAAACTTGTAAATGTTTTTCCTCATTTTTAATTGCTGATTGTGTTGTTTGAATTCTCCTTCAAACTGGTCATAACGTCTTACTTGTTTCCTCATTAGTAATTTGTTAAATATAATCTTTGGCTCATGTTCATTTTATATTTGTATGAGAGTAATGATTTTACCTTTTAATAAAGTTTTACTTTAACAGGAGTTAAGCTCCAGGCTTAGAAATTTACAGTTTTCCGCCCCCCCCCATATACATGAATATCTAGCAAGATATACAAAAGTATTAGTGGAAGCAGATAACTTCTTTGTTGTGTAGTATTGTCCTGCATATTAGAGAATTTCTCTTCCCACGAAGTATTAGCAGTGCCCTCCCATTACTGAGGCAACTAAGAAGTGTCTCTGTCACTCACATTCTCAAGACACATCCTGCAGGGCTGTATTGCCCCATTGAAAATTACTCTTGACAACGTTGAACTTGACTCGAGCTTTACCAAAAAATAGCTATGGTTAAGAACTCCCACTCACCTCAACCCTTTTGCTTTCTGAAATCTCCCCACCCTTTTTTGTTCTGGGAAAGGGTTAACTGCAAAGAATCCCCCTTCCTCGTGTAACTTGGATGAGACTCACTCTTTCTGCTGACTCCCATAAGACTCAGCCTCTATGAAACTTCAGCCCACTTTTTCTGTTTGACACATTCCTCATTAATGAATGTTCCCCCTACTGTAATAGTCTGAATGAAAGTGTGTCCTTAATTGTCTGGTATATTTTGTATTACACGCTGCTCTAAGCTCTAATTTTACCAAATGACGTGTACATATGAATTCTTCATCCGTTCCTTAAAACAATCATCCCTCACATTTATTGAACACATACTAGGTACCAGTATAAAATGGTAATTTAAGTCAATTGCTAGAGATGAATTTATGGCTATTTTTAAAGCATGTTGGTTTAAGGTCAAGGACTAGAACAGCCAACCCAGAGAGAAGTAATTTTTCAGTTAATCCAATGGTCATTTTTATAGAGAACCAGTGGAATCATTGTTTAAAAGTTTGCTGGAATCCTGCTTTTTCCCTAAAATCAAGCTTTCTGTATATTCAAGAAAGCATGCAAGAAGAGTAAAAAAGCATTAGACTTGGAATATTTGAATATTTGGTTCAATTCTGCTTTTACTTCAATCATTCATTCATTTAATGAATATTTATTGCATATTGAGCTGTGCCAGGCATGCTGTTATTTTTTGGTTACATTGTATGTACCAGGCACAGTTCTTCTTTTTAGATTTTTTAAACTTATTTTTTTTAATTGAAGTATGGTTGATTTACAGTGTTGCGGTAATTGCTGCTGTACAGCAAAGTGACTTAGTTATACGCATGTATACATTCTTTTTTATATTCTTTTTCGTTATGGTTATCCCAGGAGATTGAATATAGTTCCCTGTGCTATACAGTAGGACCTATTGTTTATCCATTCTATATGTAATAGTTTGCATCTACTAACCCCAAACTCCTAGTCCATTCCTCCCCCCAGGCACAATTCTAAGCATTGTACATACTAACTAAATCTTCACAAGAACCCCATGAAATAAGTACTGTTATGACCATTTCACAGATGGAAAACTGAGGCACTCGCCCAAGGCTGCAAGTAGTTAGCTGGGGTTTGGATGCACATATCAGACTCCAGAACCCTCCTCACTGCACTGCTGACATGAGAGTGGTGAATATGACAGACCCAGCGCTTGTCTTCAGGGAACTTTCCGTCTTCAAGCAGTAACTATACAATCACAAACGTGCCAAGTGCTGTGAAAGAGGACACCTGGCGTGCTTTGGGAGACATAAAAGGGAGGCCTAACTCTCATTAGCTGGTGGGTCTGTGTTTGTGAAAGAAGACTGATAAGACTGGTAAGCCCTGCTGGCTTTAGGGATGTGGTGAGAAGCAAAGCCAAACACAAGAAAGCAAAATTCAGCAAGTGCAATTCTTTGAGCCACAAACGGTTATCGTTTGTAGAAACCAAGCTGGTGTACCCTGGAGATGCAAGTCTGGCTTTAGGAGAGAGTGTCTTCAGAGAATGGCCTTAAGCAATTTTGACTGTGAACTAATAAAATCAAAGCAAGAGATATCTTTTAAAAATAACGCAAAGATTTTAGTGTGGATTTGGAAAATTGTTTACCTCACAAAAAGTTTTCATAAGAATATCATCAGAACACTGAAGGTAGGTTTAATGAGGATTTTCTTAATTGCAATAAATATTCAACAGTTTAAATGAAAATAAAGTTGATTGAAAAGTCAAACATGCATTTTGAAGGATGATCAGAGAATATCAGAGAATATTGATTTTTATGCAGACATTTTTCTACCAGTAAATGGAAGAAATGCAGTCTGGATAAGAATTTTAGAGGAACGCTGCCTTTTCTTTGGGGAAAGTGGGAAGCTGTAAAATCACAGGGGCATCAGATCTAAAATGGAACATCTCTATTGGCTTGGAAATGTGTGTGCCAGGGACACCTGCTCCCTCAGGGCAGAGCCCAGGCCTTCGTTAAAGGGAGCTCCTTGCCCAGAGGACTCTGCACAAGCCAAATAAGGACTCATGTTTGGTCTGTGAATGAGAAGCTGACAGTCAGGGCTCAGTTAGTGGCGGTCAGTCCCTGGCGTGCACCCAGCTCCTAGAGCAGGCAGAGAATATGGGTTATAATATGGGGTCTGGCCATGTCCTAAGCACATCTGAAATACGAGTTCTCTTCAGAGTATAACTCTGATGTCTTGAAAAAGCACATGAAAAGATGCTCGACATCACTAATTATTAGAGAAACGCAAATCAAAACTACAGTCAGGTATCACCTCACACTGGTCAGAATGGCCATCATCAAAAAGTCTACAAACAATAAATGCTGGAGAGGGTGTGGAGAAAAGGAAACCCTCCTCCACTGTTGGTGGGAATGTAAATTGGTACAACCATTATGGAGAATAGTATGGCGATTCCTTAAAAAACTAAACATAGAACTACCATATGATCCAGCAATCCCACTACTGGGCATATATCCGGAGAAAACCATAATTCGAAAAGACACATGCACCCCAATATTCTCTGCAGCACTATTCACAATAGCCAAGACATGGAAGCAACCTAAATGCCCATCAGCAGAGGAATGGTTAAAGAAGATGTGGTACATATATACAATGGAATATTACTCAGCCATAAAAAGAAGGAAATAATGTCATTTGCAGAAACATGGATGGACCTAGAGACTGTCATATTGAGTGAAGGAAATTAGTCAGAGAAAGACAAATACATATGATATCGCTTATATGTGGAATCTAAAAAAATGGTACAAATGAACTTATCTACAAAACAGAATAGAGTTACAGATATAGAAAACAAACCTGGTTACCAGTTGTAAGGTAGGGGAGGGATAAATTGGGATTGACATATCCACACTATCATAAATAAAATAGATAGCTACTGTATAGCACAGGGAACTCTACTCAGTACTCTGTAATGGCCTATATGGGAAAAAAATCTAAAAAAGAGTGGATGTATGTATATGTCTAACTGATTCACTTTGCTGTACACCTGAAACTAACACATTGTAAATCAACTCTACTTCAATAAATATTTTTAAAAAAGTGAATGTAGTTTAGTTTGTGTCAGAAAAAATTGTGAAAGACTGTGATATGGGTGTAAAAGATTACCGGGTGTCTCTTCAAAGGAATTATGAGCATCAGTGGGCAGATTGTGGGAGGTTATCTAATTTTAGAGAGTTTTGTGCTTTTCATTGTCTTTGGGCTATTTTACAGCTCCATAAGCTATAGGGAACTAAAGGTAATGCAATAATTGTAGTCCACAGAAATGCAAGTTAAGTTTGTCTGATGGGGAGGCCATTGATTTCCCCCCCTCTGGAAGAGATGATTCCAAACATTATATTTTACTGCTGGGTAGATTTTGACCAGTTTTGCGTCAATTTGCAAATCTGTGCCAGCATTCTTGACTGCCTATATCAGGGGTTGGCAAACTTTTCCTGAGAAGGGCCAAATAGTAAATATTGATGTTTTAGGCTGTATAGCTCATCTGGTCTCTACTGCAATCACCCAGCTATGCTATTGTAGCTCTAAAATAGCCATAGCAGGTCAAGGGGCTTGACTGTGTTCCAGTAAAACTTATTTATCAGTGCTGAAATTGAATTTCATGTTATTTTCACATGTCATAAAACATTATAATTCTTTTGATTTTTTTCAGGCATTTAGAGATGTAAAAACCATACTTAACTTGCAGGCTGTTGGGAAACCAGTGGTGGGCTGGATTTGGCCCACAGGGCTTTCAGTTGTCGATCCCTGGCTTATATTTTGCCTGTCTTTGAATTCTCTTTTGAATCAATTGTAACACCTTATTTGCTCCCTCATTAACTAATGAGTTAAATAAAATCTTTGACACGTGTTCATATTATATTTGAACGAGAGTCATGATTTCACCCCTTTAGAGAATTATTCTTTACCGTTTGCCAAAGGCAATTTAATGGAATTCAATTGAGGTATTTGGAGACCATGAATCAAAAGGCTGAGAGACTGTGTCTTGAGTGAATATTAGAATCCTGGCAAGTTTTCAGAACTGTATCAATATCTGGGCCCTTCTGCAAAGGAACTGAGTTTGATAATTAGATCCTCGGGAGAGGGCCCTGCATTGGTATGTTTGAAAAGCTTTCCAGGTGATTCTAAAATGCAGTCAGGATGGAGAACTGGTACATTTGAGGAAGTGGCATTTAAAAAAATTACTTGATATAGCAAAGACAAGCTGTTATTTTAAGATATACAGCATACAATAAATAATAGATAGAACTCCTGTGATATTAATAACGTATAATATTCTTTTTGTTTAAAGTATAATAGAAAGATCCAATTATATGGAACAGAAGATTATAAAATTATGGATTGATTTAATTAATCTCTTAAGGTTTTTCTGTTTGGAAATTGGCAAATTAAGATTATTGCCAAAGGCTCAAACATTTTTAATTATTGAAACCTCACTTCATTCCATAAGGGATTCAAGGAAGACTAAAGACCTAAAACAACCTGTGAAGCATTGTGATTTTCCACCCCATCTTACAGTGTTCTTAGTTTTCTGGATAGGAAAACTTGGAGAGTCTTTTTTTAAGCAGGAACTCTAAATTTTCCAAATCTCAAAGTTTTGAGTGACTTCATGGTGTACTCACTAATTGTGATGGCTTAGCTCTGAAATACCAAGTAATTTTATACTTATCTGAATTTTTATAGCTTGCAAAGTATTTCTACATATTTTATGCAAAATGGTCCTCAAAAGTTTTAATAAATATTATAAAAGTTAATTACATTGCATAAAATTTGTAATTTATTTTCCATGTGAAACCGAAACTCTTCCCATTTATTGATTCAACATCAGTTACTCAAATACTCACTAAATACAAGCTCTCTTTGGCCTTTTGTCTTGGTTCTCCCTCCTGCTCTTTGTGTGTCATTGGAATCTGTTTCCTTCTCTCCTGACTCTCTGACATTCACGAGTTTCACCTCGCGGGCTGCAGTCAAGATCGTGCATTTTGGTGTTCTTTCCTTTTAGTGAGTCCCAATATACTCTTTTATTGCTGGCATATTTTGTTATTGCTTTCTTTTCTCTATGCTCATTCTTTATTTCATTTATGTCTATTAACCCCCTTTGAGAAAGGCAAGGTACACATTGTTATCTCACTTAATGATAAAGACTCTGAGAAAACTTCAAGTCCTACTCAAAATTAACTTATGACAGACTCAGCACTAAAGTTCAATTATCCTAACATATCCATTTTATTTCCACCGAACCGCCCCTCCCCCCCCACCAAAGTTGTTGATGTTTTCCTCTCTGCCGGGGCTTCATTCTTTCATTTGTGTATGCATGCTTGCATTCATTCAATGAAAACTACTCAGTATCTACCAAGTGCTAGGTACTTACACGGCACTGGGGCAGCAGCAATGAACAAGATAAATACATTCACTGCCTCAGTGCTTATAGTAGCTGAAAATATGGCAATAGCTCCAACTTATTGAGCATCTCCTATCTACGTATGTTATTGTATCTAAAGGTCACATCCAAGTTATAAGGTGCTATCACCTCCACTGTGCAGATAAAGAAACTGAGGCATAGACAGATGAATGAGTTCTTAATAGAATCAGTGATGGATATGCCACCTACAGATTAGCACTTGCCATCTACCTTTACAAGGATCAAGCCGTTGCGGCTGCTGACCTTCAACACCCCCTGAAAGGAGTTCAGGGTGGAGATCAGGAATGAGGCACTCTGTGCTCTGGGAAAAACTGGCAGAACAGGTCTTCAGATAGTTAGATATTCTCAGGAGATGATTTTATGAGCCCAATTCTCGTACCTCCTCATGTCTAGAAAACCACTAAAATCCTTCATGGTGATGTCTGCTCCTAGCGACTAGCAGTAACCTTCACGAGACTAGCAGAAACCTTCTGCAAAAAATATGTGCTCGATTGCATGTGCTCCCCCTTCACCAAAGTCACATATATACTGTCCTTCCCCCCTACCCCTTTGGAGCATCTTGTCAGAGCTATCTGAGGTGCTGTCTCCCGGGCTGTCATCCTCCTTTTGCCCCAAATAAAAGCTCACAACTCTCACGTTGTGCAGGAACAACTGGTAGGAACAACAAGGTGCTGGATCTAAAATATGTCATGAGGAGTTGGATGGAAAAGGGGTGGGAGTGGGAGTGGGGACACCCAGTGAAGTGGCTCTGCTGAATCTTTGTGAATTACGTGCTACTCACAGCGGAGAACAATCACCCTGCCAATCAGGGGTTCGCGGGTTTACTGACACCTGACTGATATAAAACAAAAGCTCAGCTCTTTACTTTTCAGTCATGAATCTCTAAACTGCTTAAATCTTATTATTCTTGGTTTAACTGTCTGCAAGTGCTGGGACAGGCAGGGCTACTGACAGTACTGTCCACCAGCCCTTCCCATTTTGGTCAGGGGGGAGTCCAGAAGCTGAGATTTGAGTAATTATTAAGCAAGGAGTCCAGAGAGACCTTCTTTCAGTGAAAACACAGGCTTTAGAAATTTCAAGTTAAGGAAAATTACATCAGCTACATTTGAACAATTGTGAGTCTGACAATTTAGCAGCATTCTTGTTTATATTCCTCATAAAACTTCACAGTAGAAGAGTAATTGTATTTATTAGCAATACACTTTTTCTCAGGAGAGCAGCCCACCCTGCTCAACCCCAGGCCTTGAGGCTCGTGCTGAACGTAATGAGCCGAATGGAAAAACGGGAAGACCCAGGAGTCAGAGCACTTGTGAGGGGCAAAAGCAGCTTGAATCAAGCCTGAGAAATGGGACTTGGATGCCACAGGGTATTGGGGGATTAGCTACTCAAGTTCCCACCTGAAGAAGGGGTCTTACCAAACTTGCCTCGCCTGTTTCAAGCTAGATTGTTCAGACACAATCACACACCTAGGGAATGATGAACTTTGAAAAAGATGTACCCCAGAATTAGCAAATTTGAAGGAGAAATTGAGCTTATGAATACTAAAAAGGGGACAAAATATTAGATCTGTATCAAAGGTTAACTCACCCTGTTTCAATGTTATATATCAAACCTTAAGAAACATTTTTTCCTGAAAAATGTAAGCATGAGTGGGGCTTCCCTGGTGGCGCAGCGGTTGAGAATCTGCCTGCCAATGCAGGGGACACGGGTTCGAGCCCTGGTCTGGGAAGATCCCACATGCCGCGGAGCAACTGGGTCCGTGAGCCACAGCTGCTGAGCCTGCGCGTCTGGAGCCTGTGCCCCGCAACAAGAGAGGCCGCGATAGTGAGAGGCCCGCGCACCGTGATGAAGAGTGGCCCCCGCTTGCCGCAACTGGAGAAAGCCCTCGCACAGAAACGAAGACCCAACACAGCTAAATAAATAAATAAATAAATAAAATAAAGTAGCTATTAATTAAAAAAAAAAAAGTGATAACTCTTGGGAAGAAACAGAGAAAGATCACTTTTAAAAAAAAAAAAATATAAGCATGAGTATCAAGGTACTGTGAATAAAAAATGTTGCCTGCCATATCCGTAAGCAAAGGATGTTGCAGCCATCAAGCCAACACACTACAGCCGCCCTGATGGTGAGCCCTGAGGGAACTCAGGGTGGAGGCAGGATGCCCCCTCATCTAGCAGTCAGCTGCTGCAGGCACCCCAACAGTGCACCCTGAGGAGACTCAGGATGAGAAAGCACAGGATATTGGCCGCAGACAGCTGAGATGCATATCAAAGGAATGATTTCAGAGACCCTAGACTCTTGCATCTTCCCATACATAGAAAAGTGCTAAATTCCTTAACTTCAGATGTCTGGTTTTCCTTAATTAACAGTAATCTTGGGCTTCCCTGGTGGTACAGTGGTTAAGAATCCACCTGCCAATGCAGGGGACACGGGTTCGAGCCCTGGTCGGGGAAGATCCCACGTGCCGCGGAGCAACTAAGCCCGTGAGCCACAACTACTGAGCCCGCGTGCCACAACTACTGAAGCCCGCATGCCTAGAGCCTGTGCTCCGCAACAAGAGAAGCCACCACAATGAGAAGCCCGTGCACCACAACAAAGAGTAACCCCCGCTCGCCGCAACTAGAGAAAGCCTGCGTGCAGCAACAAAGACCCAATGCAGCCATAAATAAATAAATAATTAATTAATTTAAAAAAAACCCCAGAAGTCTTTTGATGTTCCGACTACCTGGTCTTTGTTGGAAAAACTCCTACGTATCCTGGCTCCCCCTTCACCCGACACCTGCCTCTTCAGAGCCGTCCCTCAGAGCTACCTGAGATGCTGTGTCCCGGGCTTAAGTCCTCAGTTTTGTCCACGGAATAACACATAACTCTCAGCTTTTAGGTTGTGCATTTTTCTTACATCACAGTTTATCAGGAAGAGAAAACAATATGTGCAGAGGCACAGAAGTGGAAGGGAGCAGGACACCCAGAAGATGGGGAGTGAGGGCAGCATGACTTGCACGCAGCTGGATGTGAGTGCAGAGAGAGGGAAGCGCCTGGAGTGACCTCCAGGTTTCCAGCTCGGGCGCTTTCATTGATGTTGCCTGTAGTCACTGAGACAGGGAATACGGGGGTGGGGGGGGGTAGCCTCAGTGCTTCTCATTTACAGTCTACAATGGAGAGGAGAAGAGCTATTCTGTGCCTCTATGGCAAAGTTTATCCATCCATTACTTCAATACAAAGGCATTGAAAGAGCTTTGAAAATGTTAAATGGAGCCCAGTGTAAGTTACAGCTCTTCCTGTGGAACAGGGCTTCTCTCAGTGTGTCCGGGGCTCCCAGCAGCACCTGAGCCCCTGGGCGTGTGTTAGAAACGCAAATTTGCCCCACTTCACACACACTGAATCAGAAGTTCTGGGGGAAGGGCCCAGCAATCTGTGTTTTAACAAGCCCTGCAGGGATTCCGATTCATGGAAAAGTTTCAGAACACTGGAGGAGGAAAGCTTCCACAATTTATTACGGAAAATGTACAGTGACCGAAGCACGGTGATGCAGCCCAGACCGGGTCTGCCCCTGAGGAGGATGTAAAACAACACCGTTCTTCTGTCCTCAGTCCTTGGAGTCCCTCCTTCATCCACAGGTGCCCCTTTATTGTATTGTAGTTCAGTGGTAAAGACTTGGGTCAAGAAGAGGTACATGAACATTTATGTTTAATACCAAGATCTGTGAAGTCCCCCCAAAGGGAACTCTTCTTTAGACTGTTTATTAAAGAAAAGGAAATTCAACTTTAGACAGTAGCTTTGTACTCTGAAGAGTAAGAAATCCATAATACGATCACACTGAAGTCCCTTCAGAAGCGTTCTTCCATTTGACATTTAAAATGCTTTTTCTGTCCATGAATGTCATTTTGGGAAAAAATGGACATTTTCTGCCATATATCTATAGAGCTTGTTAAAAAGCAAATACATGTTAAAACGTGTGTTTGAATTCCCAGGATGTTGTTAATTCAAGCTGGTTAACATCTTTCTCTGCTTACTTCTTAATGGAATACAAATTCCCTGTACGAAGAAAGCCGGTATAATAGTTTTTAGTGGTTTTTGCCGAGTTACGGTTGCAGAAGATATTTGTATCTCAGCCACTTAAAACCATCACTTCCTGCCTCACTGCATTCTGTAAGTTGGTTTTGTAAGTACATATTTTGAAGATATTACTAGAGAACATCACATTTTGTCAGCTACAGGGAATCATTATGTGCAAAGGAGGGAAGAATGCAAGAGTCTGGTTCTAAATTTCTGTTTTTAAAAGGTAGTTTAGAAGCAAGAACTTTTGGGGGGCTAACTTAATAGTTCCAGTAGGGCTATTTTAAACTCAGATTTCTAAGCATGATTCATCCTCAAGTGATCTACAAAGGGCACTTAAACTGCCTCAAGTGCGTTAGATGCCTGGTTAATTTCATGCCCTTGGTATTGACAATTTTACCTAAAATACGATATTTCATCTGCTTTTAATTTACAATGGATTTTGAACAATTTGCAAGATTTATTAACAGTAATGAACTGTATTTGAAGAAATCATAGCCTAATCATATATTAACATTAAATAATAAAAATTCAACTTCATAGGACATTGTAGGTGGTGGGGTGAGAAGAAGATTTATAGCATCCTGCAAAGGCTGAATGCATAGGGAATGTGAACATTAAGAAGAGAATCTGAATAATTCAGGCAACAGTTTATTATTTATCATCTGAATTAAGAAAATACATTCAAACTCTCCTCACCCGCAGTGAGGAATGCCTGAATCATTGATATCTTTCTGAGAAAATCATCTCTTTCTACCTTTAATTTAACATTCAACTGTGGTTTGAAGATAAAGCGTTACATTGACGAGGTTCACATTTTGCATCTATGACCCTGCATCGACCTTGGCACTTGTATGTGGATCAACCTGCAGCCACTAAAAGAAAGGCTGGGAGCATCCCTTTATTTAAAATCCAGGGACATCATCATTACCATTAACATCCGTCCATCTTCCATCACCCACCCCTCCTTCCCTTTATCCATCCATTCATCCAGAGAGTGCCCCTGGAGAGGAAAACAAGATAATGGTAAGAGTTGGTGTCAAAAGACGGAGTGAGATTGCTTCGATTCAAGGGCAGCTAAGATGGGTAACTACATCAGGAAGATGTCAGTAACAATGACGACTATCCCAGGTGATTATGCTGTGTATTACTTTATAGAAGCTGATGGGTTTGGGTACACAAGGAGATATTTCTCTGGGAAGATAAGCAGTTCTGTTGCAATTTTAAAATTACTTAGTACAAACAGAAACAGACTCACAGACTTCGAAAACAAACGGGAAAGGTTGGGGGGGAGGGATAAATCAGGAGCTTGGGATGAACATATACACACTACTGTATACAAAATAGATAACCAACAAGGACCTACTGTAGAGCACAGGGAACTCTACTCAATACTCTGTAATAACCTAAATGGGAAAAGAATCTGAAAAAGAATGGATAGATGTATATGTATAACTGAACCACTTTACTGTACACCTGAAACTAACACAACATTGTAAATCAAATATACCCCAATCTAAAAAAATTAAATTAAAAGAAAAAAATTACTTAACACACAGGGAGACAGCCTCCTGTTCTTAATTAAGTGCAAATAATAAGGGGACAGTTTTGAAGGGCAATGACATGTATAGTCCCACAATCCTGGAAATAAAGCGATTGGATAGTAAGACCTCTTGGTTGGGTGTGGATAAGCAATGTTTCACGATGTTATTGCAAGCGCCGTATTGCTACTCGATGATGGCACCCCTTATGATCTGGACTCTGGGCTGATCCCTCAGTAATTCCTTGCTCTTCCCTCAGCTCTGTTTCAGGGAGGTGGGGGTGGGATGCTGAACCCTTGGGTCGCATTTCAAAGACCTCTGCACCATCTGGTTTCTGGCTGGTTTTGGCCAATGAGGGCATTGGCAGGCAGGGGTAGGGAAAGGTGGGACTATTTCTCCTCCTCCCTGTGTGCCACAGGTCACTGCTCTGGCAACTCTCTCTCTCTTCTGGGTCTCCACCTCCCCCTCATAGGTGCTCCCCCTGGATAGGTGCCCCAGGATTCCAGCTTCCCTCAGGTAAGCTGGCCTCTGGATCCCAGTAATACCACCTCCAACTTTTGGTCCTCTAGCCTGGGGTGTGCTCGGGGTAGAAGCACTTGCTCTTCTTAATCTGTGGGCAGCCTCTCTTTCCTGTGTGGCTTCTCAGCTCCTCTGCCACCTAACACATTCCTTGCATTAAATTCTCTTTCTTGTAAATAATAGTTTGAACCATTATGCACTGCTCATGTTTGACTGTTTTGACTTATAAAAATGGTAACCTAATGCCTGAAGTAGTTTCTGGTTTTTTGTTTTTTGGTGAAATTCTGACTGTTACAGGTCAACTAAGGAAGGAATCCTTCCCACCAAAAAGGGACTTTAAAATGCTGGCCCTGGCAGAGGGGATGCAGTGGGCAGAGAGAACAGGGGCCCAGGACACAGTACTGGGATGGGGAAGAGGCAGACGGCGGCAGAATCACCAGCATTTTCCAGGTGGGACCAAAGCAGAGACGATAGTCCTACATAGACTGGCTGGGTCATTAGGGAAGAAAAGTAGAAAGTTGATTCCGGAACCCTTCTGAAAAGTATTTATATTTCAATGAATGCATGGAAAAATTAATACATTTCTCATCCAAAATAATGCTTTAGTGATTTACAATAATCCCTTTTGCCATCCTTATAAATACCTACCCCTGCCTGTACTGTTTATGTTGGTTGTTATCTGGACTATTGCAACCCTACTACTCCATGATCTGGCACCAGGCTGCTGGGTAAGGCTTGGAGAGCATT
The DNA here is from genome assembly GCF_028021215.1 of Eschrichtius robustus. Classification (NCBI taxonomy): domain Eukaryota; kingdom Metazoa; phylum Chordata; class Mammalia; order Artiodactyla; family Eschrichtiidae; genus Eschrichtius; species Eschrichtius robustus. The sequence continues at coordinate 119,837,400 of NC_090832.1, forward strand.
TCTGCTCATAGAACACAACCTTAGCAAGACTTAGTTCTGTTGGCATTGAGCCTATTGGGTCCTGAGGCAAAAGGAAAAATGTGCGTCCCTTTGTGCACTTAGCAAAATATCCCCCCATGTTTTGAACCAAATAGAAAAAGTTAGCAAAGGCACTAGAAAAATAACCAAAAAACAAAACCAAATCATAACTCTGTGTTATGAAGCCTCACATTATCCAGTCATTTGCATTGATGTCAACGCTCAAAAACCTGCCTGAAGGGGGAGACCAGGGCTGTGGAGATTGGAAATGAGTGTCCCTGTCATACGGTAATGCAGGGTTGTAAAACAAACAACAGCTATCTATCTTCATTTAAAATTTTGATATTTTTTTCCTCCTGAGTTTTTGCATTAATTTTGATCTTTTGAAATCTTACATTTCAATATTATCTTGATGACTGAGTTTGTTGGATTGCCCTTCAATCTGTGCCTCACTCACTACACCCTAAACCTGGCCCTGCTGGGGTGCTACCTGTCACACATGCACAGAGGGTGTGCTGAGATTAGGTTGAGAGGAAGAAAGAAGAAAGAGAAAAGGGCCAGGCTGTCTATGCAGGAATTCATGAAAGGAGGATGTTACGGAATTGAGAGAAAATATCCCAAAGTGGACTCGTGGTCTTAAGAATTATTATGATAAAGTCTGAGGGGGAAAAAAGCAAGGTCCACTGAATCCTGGGCAAATCGGCTTTGAATTGGTGGTGAGGCCCTTGAAGACACAGATCCAGATGGGAATCAGCATAAAGCTACTTTATTGTAGATCATGGGTTTGCCAAGAAAACTTGAAATTGGGAAAATGGCCTTAGAGTAGAAAAGAATGACACCTGTAATATAACTTGTCCTGATCAAGCATAGTAGATATCCATAAAGAGGACTGAAAGATACCATTTCAGGGTTATTGCTATAAACTGCATAACATGTCAAAGTGGATCTCTGGCCCCTCCTGTGCTTCATAAGAGGAAATGTTTGCAATGAGGAGAGAAAAGGAGACTGCCCTGGGGAGAAATGAATTGAGAAATCCATTAATTTGGGTCTGAAGGCTGCAAACTTAAAAAACAAACACGAAACGAACAAAGCAAGCCTACAAACCAACAAAGCCTCAGAGATCAGTCTCATGGAAACAGGAGGAGTTTCATATCTTTCGTATATGATGGAACAATGAATTAAATTGCTCCAGTAACGAGCCTTCTAACGTAGTATTTGGTCTCAGGAAAGTTTTCTCGAAGTCATTTTTTTTTTTCTTTTTTAGCCAGGAATTAAGGGCACCCATCAACCAGTCATGCAAAGCGGCAGCTTCCATTTTCCACAGTGAATATTAAGGCAGTTGGGGCCCAGTACTGCAGCGCTCGTTTCCTCTTTTTCTTTGCTGACGCTTAACTTCCTCCTTGCCTTAGAAGAAGCTTCCTTGGGAGGAGCGTTGGCGAAAGGGTTCACCTGGGCTGAAGCAGAGCAGAGAGTGAGAGCCTCCCACAGGTCTTCCCCCATCCTTCATCCCCCAGGAGGATGCGGAGGTCCTCTTTCTGGATTTCGGTCTGACATTAAAGTCTTGCTGAGTATTCTCACTCTCATTTGCCTGGGCGGTCATTCAACATATTCAGCTCCTTAGAGCCATGCAGGGATCATGAGTAAAGTTTATAAGAAAGTTAGCAAATTGCAGGTGCACAGCCCAGTAGCAGTGTGGCTTTGTCCAGCTTACAAGGTGACTCTGCATCCTTGAATCGGTTCAACTTTTCTCCTTTCCTGAGGGAATAGGTGCTCCTTCCTTCCCCTGGGCCTTGATCAGCAGTTACTCTTTTAAATGGGTTCTCCTGGGAACCATCTGCTACAGAAGCAGCCCCAGCTCCCTTTCCAGAAGGGAGAAGCCCCTGCCCCCCAGCACTGATGCGACCCCCGTCTTGCCCAACACCTCTCGCCACTGTCCTATTTCCAAGGTCTCTATCCTCGTGCAGCTTCTCTTTGGCTGCTCTCCAGATCCCGTGGTTAAAACAAATATTTCCCGCAATTAAAAGGCCCTTTAAGCTATTTTTGGTTGTATTCTTTCTATCTCATTTTCCTTCTTCTGGCCTCCCTCCTCCTCTCTACTGCCCAGTTCTCCCAGCTGTAATATTTCTTACTCTGTTTCTTTTACTTCTTCTTTTTTTTTTCTTCATGTGGCGTGTGGGATCTTAGTTCCCTGACCAGGGACCAAACCCATGCCCCCTCCAGTGGAAGCACGGAGTCTTAACCATGGGACCACCAGGGAAGTCACGCTTGCTCTGTTTCTTGAATATTTCTTCTCAGTTTCCTGTCCAACTACCTGTACTTAAATTTCTTATACAAAAGATACAGCAAAAAGTGGTGTACCTCATTTATGTAGTACCCTGAGTCACTCCAGCTTTCAAAGTTGAAGAAATTTACTGGAAGATCATTCAAGAATGTCACAAATAAACAGCTGAAGGGCCTGACTAAAATGATTGCAAACTCCCATGGAAAGACTCAAATCAATGGGGAGTTTGTCATCCTGCAGAATGAAGGTTTGGATAGAGAATCTAAAGAGATACATTTTCCTAAATTCTAAACATGCTCAGTCAAAGCAAACAAATACAAATAGAGGTATTCATCTACCTGTCTTCAAATGCTTTCATTTGTTCCATCTATAAATGAAGTTTTGTAAGTTTTGTAAATGCTGTCTTTGGATGACATTTTGTGAACATTTTATTAAAATTCTGTGGATTAGCACTTGTTTCAACATTCCAAATAGAATAAAGCTAATACACATGCTCTGGCAAGGATTTTACCTAACTTGACAATACAGAGAACTTGCCAAGTAGCATGGGAGAGTTGTTATTTTTCCATCTCATTCATTGCCAAGCAAAAAAAAAAAAAATAGAGATAGAAGAAATTGAAAATCGTCTTATCTTTTGGTTTACTCAGTGGTCAAAAGACATTAAATTTTCTCTGAGATTATAGGATCTAAAGACAAAGTTCCCATTTTCCTGACATTTACATTTTTAAGGTCAGGTGAATGATGTGACTTGTCTCTTTGAGCAGAAGTGTATGACAATGACTGGTTTGCTCAGTTGCCTGTGCAGACTTCCTTCTAGAAACTGACCACTGCATGCAACTTGGTATTTCCTGATGCCTTTAGGAATGCAGTTTCATCTTCTTAAAACTTAAAAACTAAAGGAATTCATGGGAGTTTCTGTCCATGTAAATGGATAGAATTCCCTTGTAAATGCTCTTGCCATTTCTACCTTAAGGACTGCTAAAATGTCACTTTCCCTCAACGCAAGAGTTGCTTCTTTGATTACAATGCCGATCGCATTGTAAACTCCCGATTCTTCACAGCAGGACCCAAGGTGACCTTCCTTCCCCACAGTCTCAGAGATGACCTTGTCAGCTCCTGATGGCTCACTGGCCTCAGACCATTTGCACAACTGGTGCCTTATACTGTCTGTAAAAATGGGTAAAAGAGAGTCAGAAATATTTGCCTTCCCACCCTAATTGTGATGTCACCTCGTGTCGGTCAAGATAAGGGGACACGAGACAGCAATCCTGTAGCTATGAATACACCGTGTCCCAGTCGCTCGAGAAGTGATACAGGTGGGAACGGGTGACTATGGGATTGGCTAGGTGTCACTTTGACTGCCTCGCCCATGTCACCCTGGTGCCTCTCTCTCCGTGGCTTTCTTCTGCACAATGCTCTGTCTACTGTGTATTTCCTGCCCCCTTTTCTACCGTGGGATCCTTGCAACTCCACAAATACTGACCACCTATTATCACTGATGACAAACACACCTTCACGTTATGACTAAGGGCATTCCATCAGGCAACGCTGCTTTCTCTCTGCACCAGATGAATTGTCCAATTATGACCTGATTCTAGTCCTGGCTAGAATCTTTTCCTGCTGACCTAATGTATAAAGCACTCTCTGTTTTTTACCTATGCTGAGCTCATTCAAGACCTACTATGATGGTTAATTTTATGTTAGTTAGTCTATGATACCCAGATATTTGGTCAAACATTATTCTAGCTGCTTCTGTGAAAGTATTTTTTTAGATGAAAATAACATTTAAATCAGTTGACTTTGTGTAAAACAAATTACCTTCTGTAGTGTGGGAGGGCCTCATCAGTTGAAGGCCTCAATTAAAAAAAAAAAGAAACCTGACCTCCCCAGAGGAAATGGAAATTCTGTCAGCAGTCTCCTCCCTGGGTCTCTGGCCTGCCAGCCTACCTTGCAGATTTTGAACTTGCTAGCCTTCACAGTTGCATGGGTCAAGTCCTTAAAATCATTATGTTGACCTATTTATGTGTCACAGTTTTTTGTATTTATCAACCTCTTCTTTTCTCCTCACTGTAAAATACTCGACAGATCAATCGAAAGCATTGCTAATAATGGATACTTATCAATCTTCCTCATTATGTAAATATGAACCAACAAAAATGGATGAAAGTGACCATGTCAAGGGTCGTCTGCGAACAAGCTAAGGCTGGCATCTCCTGGGATGTGCTCACTGGTCGTATGGCCATAAAGTGGCAACAGGAAGACAATATTTGGACATCTGGGAGTGTGACCCAGACCAGCTCACTTGCATAGAGTACAGACACTGCAGACACAGAGATCACCACCACCCACTATTGAGCCCGTGACAGACGCTGCTCATTAATCAGGCCAAGCTTTCTTGCTGAAGCCATTCATGGCTTCAGAATTCTTCATAATGGTTTTACCTCTTAACTACCACTCAGATCAGTTCATTTTTGTCCAACTCCCCTTCTATCACCCAAGTCCAGGCCATCAACATTTCCAGCATGCATTGCTGTTAACACTCTTCTAACTGATTGCTTGCTTTTGCCCACCTCCAGCCAATTCCTCACAATGCAGTCAGAAGATCTATTTAAACGCAGATTTGCTGTGTCATTCCCAAGCTTAAGACCCTTTCAATGTTCTTAACAGGGCTCATAAAACTCGATGTTTCTGTTCATTAAAATGTTGAAAAGAGATTAAAGGGACCACTACTCTGCATAAAAAATTAGATCATAACTTGAGGACGGAATTGGGAAGAGCTGGAAAAAGGGTGGTCATGGAGGAGAGCTTTGAGAGAATGAGGGCTGAATAGCACTGCAGCAGGGAGAGGGCGTCAGATCACTTCAACTGGGGGCAGAAAGTCAGAAAACACATTTTCTTGGGAATTGCCACTATTTGGGGCAGGGCATTGAATTTCCCAAATATAAAATTTGGAGGACAGTGCTATCTCAGCTTTGATCCAATTTGAGAGTTGGAAGGCCTTCACTTTTCAGTTTTCTCTGGGCATTGTGAAGATGGTATCTAGGGATGGAGTGTAATTGCAAGCCCCTGTTGAATGGCCGTCCCTTCCTTCTTTGAGATGAGATTTTCCCCATGGACCTTTGAACTCTTTTTATAAGTGGCATATTCCTGATGGGAAAATTTACTGTTTGGTCCTCAATTTAGAAAAACAAGGAAGAAGAGGCAAACATGTTGACCTTAGTGGTGTAAAGTTCAGCTGAGTTTTTCTTACAAATCTTTCCAAATCTTAATTATTATCTTTTCATCTTGAAGTGGAGCAAATTAAATAACATCTTGGCCAGGCCCTTCTGGTTGAGAGTTAGGAAGTAAAATGTTTTGGCTGGGAGAGGGGCTTATTGCGTATTTCCTCCACTTCATGCCTCCACATGAATCCGTGTGGTATTGTATTAATACATCCCAAGGTGTGGAACTAATTAAAGTTGTTCAGCACTCTCATTTTGACAAAAGTATTTACCAATGAGGAATATCACCTTTCATGTGAGGCTGTCTCTGGAGATGCATGAGGACCGATACACAGAGAGGTATATCCTCCAGGAGTTTACCGTCTGACACCAGAAACACTGATGGACCCAATAAAGTTGACAACACTAACAAATAGTTATGAACCCCCAAGGATGTGCCAGACACTGCTCAGTGCAGGAATTTTTTAAAAAAAGGGATAAGAACACATTCTTTCACTTCAGGAAGTCAGTCTTGGAGGGACCCCAGAGATGCATACCAATCGTTTCAATACTGAGAGGTAAATGTTTGATGGAGGTATACATACTTTTTTGTTTTAGAGTCAGGGAAAAAATGGTAATTATGTGTCTTTTCAGGTAGCAGTTGGGAAAGGCTTCACAGAGGAGGTGGCATGTTGGCTGGAACTTAATGTATGAGTAGCAGGTCATCAGGCTAGAAGGATGGATGGGTATTATAAACACAAGAGAAAATAATTTGTGCAAAGCCACAAAGGCGTGACTATGGATGACATATTATGGCAATGGGGAGCGGAACGACCAGAATAGATAGCTGACCACCGTTTCTGTACCACTGAATTGGCTCTCTCTGAGCTGCTTTTTTAGGTAGAGCCAAAAGGGAAATAATCAAATTAACCCATCAACTCTTACTTTCATGGAGGTATTATGCTATACATTCATTCATTTACTCCTTCAACTCATTTAATATATATTAATTGCCTGTCTAGATGTTCCACGCATCTGACTTGACACTGAAGATGCTGCAATGAATAGAGACAGACCGAGTCCTTGACCTCTTGGAATATGAGCACCTGGGTTCTCTAATGGGTTCATTCAGTTTATCTCATCTCACTGATTCCTTTCAATGGAGTCAAAGGCTGAGGCCAGATTAAGAAAAGTCAGAAACGTGTGGTGTTTTAACCTATTACCCAGGTGGGGGATGTGACGGCTAATTTGACTGGGCCATGGGGTGCCCAGATATTTGGGTAAACACTATCCTGGGTGTGTCTGTGAGGGTGTTTCAGGATGAGATTAAGATTTGAATTGGTAGACTGAGTAAAGCAGGTTCCTCCCTAACGTGGGTGGGCCTCATCCAATCTGTTGGAAGCCTGAATAAGACAAAAGGCGAAGTAAGGTGGAATTCACTCTCTCTGCCTGTCTTTGAGCTGGAACACTGGACTTCTTTTGCTTTTGGACTTGGACTCAGATTGGGACTTACACCATTGATGTTCCTGGGTCTCCAGCTTGCTGACTGCAGATCTGGGATGTCTCAGCCTCCATAAGCATGGGAGCCAATTCCTTATAGTGAATCTATCTCTATCTCGATCTCGATCTCAATCTCGATCTCTATCATCTCTATCTCTATCTCTACCTCTATCATCTCTAATCTCTATCTCTAATCTCTATCTCTAATCTCCTGTTGGTTCTGTTTCTCTGGAGAATCCAGATTAATGCAGGGAATTAAAGGCAAAAAACGTCCAATAGCAGAATAGCTCTGCCTAAAGTTTGCTTTTTCACCGTTTAAGATATTGCAATTTATTGAGAGATCTGGCTTACATCTTAAATGGAATGTCTAGCAAGTGAAAAACTGTAATTTGGGAGGGAGAACACTAAAGAGCTTCTTTTTTGATGGGTCAGATCATCATTCTAATGAACGAAAGGAAAATGTATTGCTGCCTACGCACATGTAAACCAAACCAAACCACACAAAATTTCTATCCTAATGATATGATACCACTTTTGAACGAGTTGTATGCATGTTATGTGGAGAACAGAATGTTGAGTTTATCCTATAGGTTTATGACTCATTTCTATGAAATAGGAATAATCTTAACAGATAACTGGCTCTGCAAGAAAGAATGGGATCAACTAACCTAAAAAAATAAAAATAGAAGACCTCAGAATTCGAGACCAGATAGACACCAATTCATTTAGTGTTCTAGAGGCACATTTTGCAAGTACTTTATCTCAGGGGATTAACCACTACATTAGACTACTTAAGCTGAGAGATTTCTATGAGTACTTGACTGAGATTTTAATGGCTTAGTGGGCGTTTGGTGACACTAACCTTAAAAACTTTCCAGGCTAGAACTATCTCAGTGATGCCAAGGTGCAGAGCTTTGGAGTCCTGGCTGTCATCTACCTGTGCTGCGGAGAGACCCAGAATTTTATGAGGGAGGGAAGCCTTGGTTCTGCCTAGAGCTGTTCTGTGTTTTCCTTCCCCTTTCTACATATATGAGTGGGATGCCTTTTTATCAGGGATGTTTCCTAGTTGGGGTCTTCATTGGTCATTGAGATATGTCCTTTCTATCCCTGGTTGGGCTGATTACGAAAACGTATGGATCTGCCTTTCATTGGCAACATAGCATACTTGCTGTGTAAACCCAGGCCAACAAATATAGTGCTTCTTGGTCAGTACTAATCAAAAGCTCAGTTATGAGTGTAATTTTTATTTATGGGGCATTGACTGAAGGTTATCCAGCATAGTCATTCCTCTGGATACTCTAAAATCAATCCTTGAGTTAAGGCAGACGGTCAGCACGTGTCCCTCATGGAACCACTGTAATGAACTGGGTTCAGGCATTCGTCATGCGTCTCCAGGGAGGGCCTTCTAGGAAACAACTGACACCGAGTTTATGCTGTAGGGAGGCTGAGGCAGACAGAACGTGGTTCACCGTAACCCAGATGCTTCTTCTTAGGAGGACTCATAGGAGAAATTTTTTTCTCCTAAGCAATTACCATGCTCTAAGCATGCAGATTCCAAATTATGGACACATTGCATTGTCCACACTGCACACTCTGCTGAGAAGCTCAGAGACAAATTCATGAACCACCTAAAGCAAACAAAGAACTTTCTGATGTTTACTTTCTAAACAATTTTCCGTATGGAGTCATTTGATTTTTTAAAAAATATTATTACGGTGAAACATAACATAAAATTAGACATTTTAAAGTGAATGGTTTAAATTGTAAAATGCCAAATATAAAAAAGGAGTGATGGCACTATTCAGTTCAATATTACCTTAATTCTGTTATTCTAAAATTATTTATTAGTTATAAACATCTGATGACCTCAAAAAAAGTGAATGATTCAGTAATTGTGTTAGGAAAATTCACAACGTTGTGTAACCACCACCTCTGTCTAGTTCCCAAACATTTTCATTACTCCAAGAGTCATCTGACCTATCTTTGTTTCATCTTTTCTTCCATTTTTCTTTCAGTTCTTTAAAATAAAATCTTATTGTATTTCACACAAGTCTGTAAACCATCATCACCTTTTTTGGGGAATGAGGCAGGATTTTAATAAACAAATTAATTTAAAAAACCTAAGAACCAAGAATGACTCATCTTGCGGAAGCTAAATGAAGGAGTGTAAAGAAGGGAGTGCCAATAGGAGCCCTGCGTCAGCAGTGTAGTAAAATAAAGATGGAAATGAGGCTGCTAAACTGAAAAAAGATCTGTGATTTTTGTGAAAATTGTGTCCCTGTAACGTGTGAAACCTTGTGAAAACTGTGGTGATTAGGAGGTGAGATTGTGAAGACTCAGAAGGCTAGACTATTAAAAAAAATGACAAGGTAGTGAAATAGAGAAAGAAGAGGCCGTGGGTTGAGGGCAAACAAATTTGGGGCAATATATATTTTTTAAAATGATGGGGCTACTAAGCCAAACATAGTGTAATAGGTGGAAGAAACTTGAATGATGGTCCTGGCTCTGCCACCAGCTACACGGTGTGACCTTGAGCAAGGCACTTCCCATCTCTAGCCTTGGTTTTCTTACCTGTGAAACATACAGCTTAACTAGAGTATGTCTAAGAGTGCTTCCAGCTTTAGTGTTCTATGGTATATTCATGAATGGAAGGAATGTATACAAAAAATGAAAGCAGTAAACTTGGACTTGAAATACAATACTTGAAAATACAAACTTGAAAATACAATAATACTTTCTTCATAGATATACTATCATTTTTACTAATATACCCAAAATGCTGATCTTATAATAAGGTTTTTTGATATCATAATGAAGGAAAGGAATCCAGTGAACATTTAATATCATTCATGTCACCAAAAGGTGGTCTGTCTTATCCAACCAACTTTTAAGTGATTTAAAAGTCAAAATAGTGGTTGTTGTGAATTGTGGTTGATTATCAATGGCCATAAATGCTTTGCTACTTCCTCCATCAAGAGATAAGGTCTGGGCTTCCCTGGTGGCGCAGTGGTTGAGAATCTGCCTGCTAATGCAGGGGACGTGGGTTCAAGCCCTGGTCTGGGAGGATCCCACATGCCACGGAGCAACTAGGCCCGTGAGTCACAACTACTGAGCCTGCGCGTCTGGAGCCTGTGCTCCGCAACAAGAGAGGCCGCGATAGTGAGAGGCCCGCGCGCCGCAATAAAGAGTGGCCCCCGCTTGCTGCAACTAGAGAAAGCCCTAGCACAGAAACGAAGACCCAACATAGCAATCAATCAATCAATCAATCAATCAATAAATCTTTAAAAAAAAAAAAAGAGATAAGGTCTATGTTCCCTCCTCTTTAATCAAGATGGACGCTATGGCTGCCTAACCATTAGTATGTGAGGAAGTGACACTGTTTCTGGGCCCTGAGGAGATTGGAGCCTTCCACTTTTTTCTCTTGTGATAATGACTCCTTGAACCCAGCCGCCATGTTGAGAGGAAGCTCAAGCAGCCCCTCAGAGAGGCTACACAGTGGAGAAATAAGGCCTCCAGCCAACAGCTCTGCCTGACCACCGATTTGTCAGCTGTGTGAGTGAGCCCTCTTGAAAAAAGATCTTCGACACCAGTTGAGACACTCTGGTTGTCACAACATGGGGCAGAGAAGAGCTGTCCCTACTGCTCCCTGTCCGAATTTCAGATTTATGGGCAAAATAAGTGATTGTTGTTTTAAGGCACTAGCTTTAAGGGTGATTTGTAATGCAGAAATAGATAACTGTATCATGCGGTTAGTATTTAGTCACTGGTAATCATGTAAACCAAATATAATCTGTATAGGTGGTTCTGCTATCATGCCGTACATGTTTTTGTGAAAAACCTTGCACTCAGTAAAATTGCATACTAATTTCACACAAGGTTTACGAGGAAAATAGGAATGAGGTAGACCACCAAACCCCGTAGAATTTTGTAAAGAGCCCTAACTAAAACAGAAACAATTCTATTAAAAATATCAGCCACAAAAAATCTTCCCTGGCATTTGCACTGAGAATCACAGAACATCCTTATCAGCCTTATATCCTGGGGTTCATGCTTCCTTAAAGACATTTTTACTTATAGTTTCACCAGGGAGCTGTATAAAGTGGGAAGCACAGAGGTTCCTAAAGCCACTATATCCATTACTTCTTGCACTGAAAAAAGACTCTTCTGCAGAATATTTGCTTTTTTTTCCCCGTAAGGTCTTCATATATTGATAAAGAATTCCTCTTTAGCTGTGAGAAAGTTTGACCCTATTGCCTCAAAAGTAAACATTCTTGAAAATTCAGAAGTGAACCAGGAACCTCAAAAAAAAATATATATATTATTATATTATTAATATTATTAATATATAATATAATTAATTACAATAATTATAATATAATTATAATAATATAAGTATAATAATATAAGTATAATAATATATAATATATATTATATAATATAATTATATAATATAATAATTATATAATATATATTATATAATTATTATAATTATATAATATATAATATATAATATAATTACATAATATAATATAATTATTATAATTATAATATTATATAATTATAATATAATTATAATTATATAATATAATTATATAATATAATATTATAATTATAATATAATTATAATTATATTATTAATATTATTAATATATATATCCAGACAAAGCTATAATTCAAAAAGATACATCTACCCCTATGTTCATAGCAGCACTGTTCACAATAGCCAAGACATGGAAACAACCTAAATGTCCATCGACAGATGAATGAATAAAGAAAACGTGGTATATGTACACAATGGAATACAACTCAGCCATAAAAAAGAATGAAGTAATGCCATTTGCAGCAACATGGATGGACTTAGAGATTATCGTACTAAGTGAAGTAAGTCAGACAGAGAAAGACAAATATATGATATCACTTATATGTGGTATCTAAAATATGACACAAATGAAACTACCTATGAAACAGAAATGGGCTCACAGATAGAGAGAACAGACTTGTGGTTGCCAAGGGAGAGGGGGGTCAGGGAGGGATGGATTGGGAGTTTGGGGTTAGCAGATGCAAACTAGTATATATAGAATGGATAAAAAACAAGGTCCTACTATAGAGCACAGAGAACTATATTCAATATCCTGTGATAAACCATAATGGAAAAGAATATGAGAAAGAATGTATATATATGTATAACTGAATCACTTTGCTGCACAGCAGAAATTAACACAACATTGTAAATCAACTATACATCAATTTAAAAAAATAAGTTAATTAATTAAAAAGTAAAAAATAAAAAATAAAAAGGTAAACTAGGAGGATTTCAATGTTTACTGACATCTTTACTGACCAATTACAGAGGTGCTAATTGGCACTAAAGAAACACACATAGCAGAACAGACAGTATCTGGGGTCAGCCTGTGTATGGCGAATAGGAATACAAACACTGATTGTAAGAGCCCAATCCTCTGTCGCCATAGTCCCTTGTCATGGACGTGGGCCTTAGGACCTACCTTGTCCTGACAGACTCTCAGGTTTGAAGCCCAGTTGAGATGGCTGTTCTGGGTGGGCAGCGGTTGGGGCTGCTTTGGTTTCAGCTTCTTTCACCAGATCCGTCAGGAAAGGGCTGTCAGTGCTCTCTGTGGGACTGGGGATGAGAGCTGAGGAAAGGATGCTGAGGGTGACCACCTCTTTAGAAGAAGGTGGTTCAGTGGACAGCTCTTCTGTTGGAAACAGTGGTGGGACCCAACCTTCTCCTGGGTGAAGGATGACTTTATCACTGGTCTTTGAGATAGTGTCATAGATGGATTCCTCAAAGAGGATGTTGTCATCTAACACAGACTCTGTGGGGAGTAACTCACCGGGTAGACTCTGTCCTGCTCTGTCCACTGTCCCCAGCATGGGTTGACCAAGAGGAAGTTCTGGACTCAGAGTAGCAACCTGAAGAAGGAATTTAGGACAGATGTTGACAAGGGACATTTCTCTGTATACGAGAAGGGTTATACTCTGTATTTTTTCTTTTCATTTAAATTGAAGCAAATCATTTTGTAGTTGACTTGAATCTATTGTGGATTCTGCTATAGGTTCTGATACAGAAACATGTCCTGAAAGGAAAACATGCATTGATACAGTAGTAAAATACGATCTCTTGGCTGAGTCTGCCTGTATAGGGTTAACTGATACCCAAAGTACTTTGAAACATGTGTCAATCATGTTTGAACTTATGAATTTTTTTATTTAAAAAGGGAATAAAGCTTAGCGATTACATTTATGAACACCGTAGTGACAACTTTTGGCATAAATTAAATGGACACAGCTTTAAATGAAATACAAAAGTTATTACTGAATTCATTATTTTTTACTTCCTAAGATATTAATTTATCCTTACAAACCCCCATAAATAAATATATAGATAAGACCTTAAGACTTAGTTCAGAAAGTCAAAGTTAAATAATATATTCTGCTTTAAGTATTTTTTCAGTTCACGAACATGTATTTGTTTTATCAAAAATGGCAATTCCTGACTCTAATTGAAACAGAGCTCTAACTATGTTGAAGGAAACTTTGAATTTAAGGATATTTGAAATGCAAGTTGTATTATATTTTATTAATACAGATAGTGGAAGTGGGTAAGCAAGTACTGCCTGTAAAAAGCAGAAAATAATTTTATTTATTTATTTATTTATTTATTTCTTGAGTGTAGTTGATTTACAATGTTGTGTCAGTTTCAGGTGTACAGCAAAGTGAATCAGTTATACACATACGTATATTCATTCTTTTTTAGATCCGGAAAAGAATTATATTTAGCATTGCAGAGGGAATCTTGCTCTGTTCAGTCCTTAAGCTGATTTTTTCTGATGGAAGATTTCGAGGCTTTGTTCCTCTTTGAAGAACAGAAGGACAACAGACTCACCTTTGTGATATCAGCGAGGAGAGTGGGCAGCACCGATTGGGTGTCAGGATCAAGAGCTGGCAAAGACCCAACAATTTCTGTGGGTGAAAAATCACAAGGTGTGAGTGTTTCTTTTTCTTTTTTTTCTTTTGTGGTTGGAGCAGTAAAACAGTGAAGGTGCGGAAATGTGGCGATAATCAGTTCTTAAGGAGTGGTACAACAAATCCTCAAGAAATCAGCATCAGATGCACTCGTGGTCATTGGTCTGAGTGATCTGCTGCAGGATGGATGCAAGGGGTGCATCTTGCAAGTCTATGGGATGAGAACAGTTATTAAGGTGGATTTTCAGGGTGTTTAGTTTTGTTGTACACATTTGGACCAAGCAGGCCAACTGATTGGCTAGGCCAGTGGGGACAAAAATATAACTAAGTTGACAAAGAAAGAAATGGCTAGAATAAATACTGGAACCAAGGACCGAATGTGAGTCCTCGCGAGTCCTACTTCTACCCTGAAGCCCAATTCTCAGATTATCCCAAAGGGTTCAACCAAGAGACCAACCCAGAGTACCAGATGCTCTCAGAGAGGAGTCTGAAGTTTTCACTGAACTTGCCTCGCCTAGAAATTCAAAAGTGAACCAAGAGGATTTTAATGTTTACTGACAACTTTAGTGACATACCCTACATCTCATCCCAAGGGATCTTTGTAAAGTTTTCCAGAGTTGAGTTTGACTATCTAAACTACAGAAACAAAACTGACAGAGAATGCCAGTTTTGTGCCATGTCACATTAAGATGGCATTTCTAGTGCCCATCTATTATGCCAAGAGTACTGGGTGAAGAGTTCCAGGCTCCTGGGTCCCTCCAGGCCCCCTCTGAGGACCCTGAGTGAGCCTGATTATCTGTTGATTTCTTTAGATCCACTATCTTCTCTCCCCACTACTTCCTGCCCTGCGAGGTTGACTTATATGGACCATGTCAGTGGTTCCTTGCTCCCTGTCTTTGGGATGGCTTAGATCATTAGGCAGCCCTTCAGGCCTGGAGGTAGTAGTGGAGCCTTGGTGCTTCTAGCCCCAGGGAACTGTCCTAGTCCTCTGGGCATTAGGGAAACCTTTATAAATAGTCCCTTTATCAAACTCCTTTCAAATTATCCTAATTCAAATGTGCCATCTGGAACTGACCCATTTACTAGATGAGGGAACCTGGGCTATGCCAGGGGAACAAAACTTTCCTCGGGTTCTTCTCCCTACCTGGGCTCCACTGGGTGACTGTGGTTGAGCCGGACTGAGCTGAGCCTCTTGGCTTCCCTAGAGCTATCTTTGGTGTGAAGTGGTCACGAAAGGCTCATTGAATGAGACCCAGGGGGCAGTGAGGGAAGACAGAAATGATAAGCATCCATGATTTGCCTGTCCCGAAATGACTGACTCTACAGGACCCAAGTTAAAATGACAGTGACCAGGAGACAGTCACACTTCCTCATCTCTCTGTCAGGAAGAGGATAAACTCAGAACTATGAAGTCACCCACTGACCATCAGTGAACTGAATTGACCCCATATCCAAGGACGGGTCTTCCTCCAGAGCTTTGCTGATCAGCTTTCTGAGGTCTAAAGCTGTGGGGTAGATTTCCATTTGCTTGTCTTCCTCCATCGTCCCATGAAGGTCTCCTTCACTTTCAATTTTGTTGGAATCAAAAGACAGGAGGTCACCCGCAGGGGTTTTTGCTTCTGCCTTGTCTCTCTGAAAGATGGCTGTAAGTTGCATCTCTGTAGAGCTTGACCTGTAGATCGCAGAGGACACATCACATCCATAGCCATTGTTACATGCCTTGTAGAGAGAATCACTATGTTGCTACAAAGCTTCAGGACAGCTTCAACCTCTTTCCTGACGGGCTTTTAACGAATATCACACACTTGAAACTAATTTCAGTGTTTGTCAGAAATTTGAAAGGTAGAAAAAGAATTGACATCTATTTCAGCTCTGAAATAGAGTGTATGATGGGACTGAAATCCAGCTTGAAGAGAGACTATTAACTGGATCAAGTGACCATAAATTTTCACTTCAGGTCTTTGTGAAAAAGTTAATTGTCAAGAGTTGCTGGTATTGATCAGTGTTTTCGTGGTCTTATAAGTGCCAATCAGCAAGAAGCATGAACTGTCTTTTTTTTTTTTTTCCTACAAGTAGCCTCCTGTAGGATATAGCAGGGGGACAACAATATGTACGTGTTTAGCCAAGTCAAAGCTTCAGTTCTCAAGGCTATTTCTTTTCTACTTTTTTGAAGAAGTATTTTTTAATTAAAAAATACAACACTATATTAAACATAATCTCTTCTTCCCTCAAGTTGCTTTTAAAATAACATCTTAGAAGGAAGATGTGAGAAAAGAGAAAGGGAAGTAGTTCATGATTAACTGTATTTGTTATCATATTTATTGAATCAGCATCATTACTCATGTAAACATGAAATAGGATCCTCTCTAGCTCTGTCCTCTAGGACCAGGTTTTACCTCTTAGTTTATGCCATAAATCCACACAGAGGGATACAAAAATGTTTTAAAGGCCACAGGAACCGATAATGTGTATTCTCGGCAGTTCTTCAGGTCACATGATCAGTCAGTGTCTACAGTTGGTTATTTCCCCAATTACAGGAGCCAAGCTGGATATAGTGGGCCCTTTCCCCATTCACACTGACCTGGGAACCAAGTGGCAAATTAGTTCCTCTGCTTTATTACAGACTTAGGCGGCTTGCATGCACAAGTGTGCATCCAGACTGACAACTTCCCATCACAAATGACATTTAAGAAATTGTTGAAACATACTTGCATCACAGATATGTGTTTTTATGTTTTTCTTTTGAAAAGCTTTTGAGTTTTATAGAACACACTTCCGCTGATCAAGTCACTGTTTACCTGCTTCTCCACATAGTGATTTTGATTTGAGGGTTCTTTTCTACTACTGAGCAATTGATCAAATACTCCCATTTAAATAAGACACCAATAAAAAGACACTGGCTTATCCCAGACTTTATATGTAAAAGTAATCTGTAAGAGTTTAGCACATAAATGTGTGTGTGTGGGGAAATGTACTATATTTCAAAACATTAAAAAAAAAGTTCAAATTACCCATCTCTTTCTTTCTTTGGTCTTCATTTCATCATACACAACGGGAACATGCAAGGGAGAAAGAATTTTCATGAAATTTATTGAGACATTCGATGAATCAATCACATACAAAAAAAAAGTTTCATTGTCTCCCATGTTGGTTCAGAGCTTTGAAGGAAACATATAAACTGCCCTCAGACTTTGGATAGAAGTTTTGAGAACCATATGAATCTCAGGAAGTAAACATTATTCTATGATGTTTCTTATTAGGATTTGAGCCTTAGTTCAAAGATTTTAGGTTCTTAAACTCTTTGATTTCCTTATATTCCTTCTACAGAGGCTTCACATATATCCTATACATCTTAGGTTTTCAGTGGGGTGCTGGTGCCAGGAAGTTGTTTTAAAAAGTATTTTATAAATGGGTTTCTCATTCCCTTAGTTTATTCCTGAAGGTAATTTATCTGAGACCAGACGCTGAAACTGGAGTTTTGTTGACTGTGTTTTGAATTCCTTTAATCAGTAAGTCTTGAGGGGATGGAACAATTCACCATGCAACAGGTTGCAGGAAAAGCAAACACCTGTTTACCGAGTGGGTGGTCTGTTGCAGGCAGTTTACATGCTTCTTCACTTAATCTTTTCAACAACACGATCACCATTTTATAGATAAGGGAAGATGCAGAGAGAGGGAAAGCTGTCAGTGGGAAAGTAGCAGAGCCGAGATTCCAACCCTGGCCTGGAAGACCATAAGCCTGGGCTCATTTTGCCACGCCACCACCTGTTTGTGCCAGAAAAAAAGGCCATTTGGTCATCAGACTGACGACAACAGTTTGGACTTCTCTGGGTATATAACGTGAATTTAGTTTAGAAGCTCATCTGTCTTCACTCACTGTAGACTAGTTTGCATTATCGAGAGTTAAATGCAAATGGAATCATATCATACTTCCTTTTTTGGGCATCTTTCACTCAACATAATTATTCTGAGATGGATTTATGCTGTTGTGCATTCCAGTAGTTCATTCTTTTGCTGAGTAGCAGTCTATGGTAAGAATATACCACAATTTGTTTATCTATGACTCTGCTGATGGCCATTTGGGTTGTTTCCAGTTCTTGGCTAATACAAATTAAGCTGCTGTGGATATCTGTGTACACGTTTTTGAAGGAATATACCCTCCGACTAGATTGAATGATTGTTAATAGTTTCTCATATTTGCTTTAAGAGATAAAGCAACATTTAAAGTGGAACTTTTAATGTTCCTCCTTATAACTGTGTTAATAATAGATGTTCTAACTTCTTCCCAGTTGTGTCAAAGGAATCAAATGAGGTCACTAATATAAAAGTACTTGTTTAATTGTAGATCAGGTTTTATAAGAGTGAGCTCACAGAAAGAGGGTACCTTGAGGCTCCTGGGATTTTAGGTCTTCTGTGGGAGAATCTGGCTCCATGAGAAAGCAATTTCCTTCATAACAAGTTTACTTTACAATATTCTGAGCATTGCTTTTCATGATTAAAAGTTTGCCACACTCATAAGCATATTATTTATTGTATTCGGGGGTCAAAATGTTTTCTGGGAGACTAAGTCTACATAACATAATGGAAATCACTGGGAAGATGTGATCAAATATACTTTATAAGCATCCTTGACAGAAAGAAGGATAAACTCTTACAGAGAAAAACACACGGGAAAGATGCAGTTTCAGAGGATATAATAACTTTAAAATATTTACCTTGCAAAATTTCATCACCTAACATTTTGATTTTCTTCTGAAACAGATTTTTTTTTTAATTATTAGTTTTTCATTTATTTGAAGGGAGGAGATAATGAGCATTTGAACATTCACCAAGAGAACTGTTCCTATCATTTCCTTCAGGTTTAAATTAAAAATTTGTTCTTTAACTGCAGTGGTCTATCCAGAAGACCTTGCATCTATGCAGAGTATTCTCCTATCACCTTTTATTTCTCTCTAATGCATCTGATTTCACATGGAATACTGTAGACCAGCATCTTGAAATAAAGAAAAATGAGTCTGCTTTGGTAAATGTTAAGGGTTTCATCTGTTGTTACTTTCATGGTTCAACATGTCCTTCCTCTGGAGTTACACACATCAGAGGGGCCTGATAGCTTCCAGAGAAATAAATGGGTGGAGCCCCCCACCTACACGGCTGTTCTTTGTGAGCATGTGGGACCCACCCTGTGGACCTTCTTGCTTTAAGACAACAGATGGGGACAGGCCAGGAAGAACTTCGAGAGAGGCCTGTCCTCCTGTTTTACAAATCCCCCTCAGTGCAAGGGATGGACTTAGAATGGACTTAGCAGAGGATGGACTTCCTCTGCTCACGCCAGGGCTGATGTATGTATGCCCTGTGGCACAGTTAAAAAAATACCACATTATGATCCCCCTTGTAGATGTTTTGAATGGTGGGAACTTAAAAGAAAGATGCAAAAGTCTTGCCAAAACTCCTGAACCCACATTGGAATATTGAGATGCTAATGGATATAGGCCTGCTTATGGGAAATCTGTGGGAACATGATGGAACCCTGCTTTAGCGTGGCACTACTTTATTTCATGTCTTCTATTTAAATATTCAATTTTATAAATTTTGCATGGTAATACATTACTATGGACCAGACATCAGAATGGTATAAAAGTACGGTCAGACATCAACGTGATAAAACAGGTATTAATCGTTCCATCCCCATCCCTGTCTACCCAATTCTCTTACCCGTATAGGTACCACTTTTGATTAGTTTCCCGTCTCCCTAGGATCAGCATGATTTGCTTAAACGATGACGGTATTTAGCATTGGATAGGAAACCAGGCAATTGACATCAAGGTAACTAATTGCTGCTTTTCTGTACCTGTCTCTGCTGAGGGATTTTCCTAAGAGGTTCGGTAAATGACATTGCCAAAGACAGCGATGAGCTCTCTGCAGAAAGCTGTGTTTCTGACTCCGGAGGAAGGAAGGAGGACGGCTCCTGTGTTACTCCTTAAAAATCACCTAGAGTCACGTTCTAATTAGACAACTCCTTCATCTGAGATGTATTCAGATTTCAGGATTTGGTGGAGCTAAACAATTGGGGTAAAAGTGACCTTAAAATCCTCATGACACTGCTTTTAAAAGGGGATAGCGAGAAAGTAAGTTAAAAATTGAGAAGAGTCCGATTCTCTTACCTAAATCCTGACACATGGATTTCTTTGAATCCTGGAAGTTTCTTAAATACCTTTTGCATCTGCAGAGAGAAAGAAATTTATGAAATACACTTTGGTTCTACTGGGTCACATCTTACCTAATTGAAAAAGCCTAAACACTTTTGATGAGTTAGGGGAAAACAGTGAAAATGGAAAATTGAAGTAACGATTGAGGCCAAACTTTTTGTTCTCATTTATTTCTGAAACCCAGAGGAAAGTGTTTTGCTATTTATTTAAAAGCTGTAATTGGGTAGTTCTGACCTGCTTTACTGGTTACTTTACATAAAATATGAAATAATTTTAAGGTGGTATTTGGAAGAAACTTTTTTGGCTACAGTATTTTTATTTATACACACAGAGTAATCATCATATTTTCTGAATTGAATTATATGATTTGGAAAATATCTGTAATGTTAAAGGGATTATTAAAGTCAAACTGGCTGCTGTACCTAAATAACATGGTAGAAGCATACATCAAACTAGTGAATACAACAAAAAAGAAGCAGACTCACAGATAGAACAAGCTAGTGGTTACCAGTGGGGAGAGGGAAGGGGGGAGGGGCAAGGTAGGGGTAAGGGGTTAAGTACAAACTATTAGGTATAAAATAAGCTACAAGGGGCTTCCCTGGTGGCGCAGTGGTTGAGAATCTGCCTGCTAATGCAGGGCACACGGGTTCGGGCCCTGGTCTGGGAAGATCCCACATGCCGCGAAGCAACTGGGCCCGTGAGCCACAATTACTGAGCCTGCGCATCTGGAGCCTGTGCTCCGCAACAAGAGAGGCCGCGACAGTGAGAGGCCCACGCACCGCGATGAGGAGTGGCCCCAGCTCGCCGCAACTAGAGAAAGCCCTCGCACAGAAACGAAGACCCAGTACAGCCATGAATAGATATTAAAAAAAAAAAAAAAAGCTACAAGGATCTATTGTACAACACAGGGAATATAGCCAATATTTTATAATAACTATAAATGGAGTAAAACCTTTAAAAATTGTGAATCACTGTATTGTACACCTGTAACATACCATATTGTACACCTGTAACATACCATATTGTACAGCAACTGTATTTCAATTGAAAAAAAAAGAATGAGTAAAAAAAATAGTAGAAGCAAACTCTAATCTCATTAGTTTTGCTCTTAGATTTATGTGGACTTTACATTTTCTTGATTTCATCTTGCTCATGAGGTGCATAATCAGAACAGCTTACAATTGCAGTACTCAATGGCTCCCAGATCCACGGCAGCCTGGCTTCTGTCTCTGGGTTCCCCCAGCAAGGATGGTCCTCTCCAAACCCAGGGGCACTTTCCACTCCTTTTCCACGGAGTCCCTGCTTTTCTCGGGTTCTTTTTCCATCTCTCTGGCCACTTTCTCAGTCTCCTTCACTCCATCCTCTTTCTGACTTCACCCTCTCCCTCAGCTGTAAGGATTCTGCAGGTCTGCATTCTCAGCCCCCCATCGCACACACGCTCCCATGTATGCAGGAAGCTCTGCTGTGGGTTCTGTGCTAGGCTCTCAGGACACATCACCATGGAAATGGGCTCTTCCCCATCCAGTTGACTCGTGGGAGGCAGGGAGGCAAGAGAGACCACGAGGAAGTGATAGCAGTTAGTAATAAAGTGCTGAAGGGAGGGCCCACCTTGCCCCCCTTTCCCTGCACCCACTCCCCTCTACCTCTCGTTGGGGGATCTGGTTTTCTCCCACGGCTTCCACAACCGCCTGAGATGCAGCTTGGAGTTCTTCACCTGAAAATCCCAACTTTGCCACCAACGAAATGCGCCCAAACCAGAGTGAATCTCTTCCTTCCAGATCTGCCTTTCCTCCCGGGCTCCCTATCTCGGTCAGGGTCACGAGCACCCATGGTCTTCCATCCAGAGAGCCCAGCAACCCTACACACCTTCCCTCTGTGCTCCTGCTGTCCAGTCACCAATGCCTGCTAGTCTGAATTCCACATGACTTCTGTTTCCACCATGTTCTTCTTATCCCCATGGCAGGCACACCCTCACTGTCTCCCCTCTGACACTGCTGAATGGTTTTCTGGATGTGTGTAGGGGGAGGGAAGGGAAATGGGTTTTGGGGGTGTGCTGGGGCGGGCGAAGGAAGATGTCCCCTTGACTACACTTTCTTCCCAAGTTAATCATTCCCTATCTGTTGCTTTTCACTAAAAATCCTGTGATGGGCTGCAGTGCCTACTGAATAAGGTCCAATTCTTTAGAATGATATTTAAAACCCTCCACAATCTGCCCCTCCAAGTACCTTTCCATTTGCATTTCCTGCCATCCTTACCCCCTCGGCCAATATCGTGTCCTCTGGTCACACTAAACGAACTCCTGTGTCTCCCCAAATATGACACGTACTTCCTCCGGACTTCTGTGACCTTTTTTTTCCCCTTTAGCCCCAAATGCAACTTCTCCTACCTTCTCCTCATTGACTGCCTCCCTCATGCCATCATTCAAAGGCAGCTCAAGCATCTTCTCTATTGAAAAGCATTTGTAGCTCCCCCAAGTCAGGCTCCATTATTTCTTCTCCCTACTGTTCTAGAACTTATTGCCATACGTCCTGTAAAACAGTCCATGAGGGGTATGCCGTCTCTTCATTGAGATTATGCTTCCCGGGCTCAGGGATTGTGTCCTATTTATTCTTCTTTATCTCCTTTCCTCCCAGTCCCTAGCAGATCGTCATCCATGTAGTAGGGACCCAGCAAACTTTGCTTAATCGACTTGAGAACATCTTTTCTTTCTCTAAACTCATCAATATGCCACTGCCTTGTCACTGTATCTAAAATTACTGCTGAGTCTACATGATCTATGCCAAAGACTAGAGCGGTAATGCACAGATAATCCCCAAATCACTTACGTTGGGCTTTGGAGTGCATCGTGGATTTTTTTTTTTCCAGCAGACTGATTTACCATCTAAATTATATTTTATTGTACCAGTATTAAAAGTAGTTTTGTTCCCTGAGTGTGTAACAACTGCAGTGATGAAGGTAGCTCAGCTTTTGGGTGATGTGGAGATGGCTGTACACACCTGAGTTTAAATATCGGTTCTGCTACCTTCTAGCTGCAAGACCTTGAGTTTATCACTTAATCTCTCTGAATCTTGGTCTCCTTAGCCAAAATGGGATAACAATACGTATATCGTAAGGTTGTCATAAGGAATAACTAGTGAGTGCCTGACACGATGAGCAGAGAGCTGGTAATATTGTTTTATTTATTTACTTAGTCTTTGCCTCCTCTACTGGATTCCCAGTTCCTTAAAGCTCGATTTACTTTTACTTCCTCAGTGGGCACATAGCATGGAGGCTGGCAAGGCAGAGCAAGCCTTCAGTCAGTTGTTTTTGACAGACTTCACGGGGGAAGGACAGGATGAAGGTCCTCATAGAGGTCAAGGGCAGGGGGTCTGGGTAATAAGTTCCCGTGCCTCCACTCCCACCTCACGGTGGGCTTCATAGAGGTGAGAGAGGAGGCCAGGTTCCGCAGAGCTGATCTTTATTACGGGGGCAGGTGGGAAAGCTCAGTGGATGCCCTGTGACAAATGGCTCTGGGGGCACAAGGCGTTTGTGCCCCCAAATGCCATTCCAGTGACAGCCCCTGGCGTGGACTGTTTTAAGTGTAAGCTGCAGGTTCTGGAGCTCAAGGTTCAGACCCTGACTTGTCCATCTTTCTGGTCCAGGATACCAGCGATGCCGTTACACATCTGAAAACGATCCGTCACACACAGAACTGCTTCCGGAGAAGCCCCAGCTGCGACGTGCGCAGCAGGGAGCCTTGTGGGGAGATCAGCCCCTAAGCCCCGGCTCCTGTGGACGGGATTGATTGCTCATGTCCGTGCCCTCTCTGTGAACCTGGTTGTGACTGATTAAGAATCAGCTTTGATTAGGAGGGTGCAGAAGGCATCTAAGGAGGCGATGACAAAGGCCTTCGGTTAATTCTGCTAACTTATCTTCCGGAGAACTTCTGATCATGGAGCGGCTAACCACTAAATTGCTAATTAAGTGCCCAGTTAACCTTATTAATAATGTGAAATGCACAGAGGCCTTCCTGATTCTGCTGGAATATATGTTAAAAAAAAAGGCAGCCGTGTTGAGTTCTCCTGGATGTTTGCACAAGAGAAAGCATTCAGACAACAACTAAGCATTCCTTTTGACACTTGTGTTAAATTGGTCATTAAGTTTATTGTGGAAATTAAATTACTGCAAAGCACTGGCCATTAATTCCTGATTAGGCCTGAATGGCTGAGCTAATGCAAGTGTTGGGCTGTGGTGAGGCTCGCTGGTTATCTCCTGGCAGCTGCTGGGCGGTCGGACTGCTCAGGTGCCTGGAAGGGGAACAGATGTGCTGAGAAGAGCGGCTCCAGTGACCATGTAAATGGAACCAGCAAGACTGATGTGATGGTCTCTGGAACAAGATCCAGCAAGACATACTCTTCTTTGGTTGATAAATTTTTCAGAGGCATGTTCATTTGCTGATACAAAAATCCTTTCCCCATGCATATTTATTTGGGAAAAATAGAAAGTATAGCATAGTGGTTAAGAGCAGGGGTTCTGGTGCCAGGCTGCCTGGGTCTGAATCTTGGCTCTGCCAGTTAATAGGTGTGACATTGTTGGGTGTATTAATTAATCTCCCTGCATCTCAGTATCCTCACTTGTCAAAAAGAGAAATGATTTTACTTTAAGTATAGAATCCTATAAAAAATCCCGTTAATATATATAAAACGTTAAGAACAGTGCTACTATTTCGATACAGAGCATTTTAGACTTGGAAAGGCACTTCGAGGTCATCTTTAGTTTCTAAATGAGGAATCAAGGTCAGGGAAGTGATCCCCAAATTCTCATGGCTAATTCTTGGGCAGAAACAAAACTAAAACTCAGATTTTAAAAAATCATGATTTCTCTGCATTCTTTTACATCAGGTTGTTTTAGGTGCTTAGAAAATTAACAACAGGTCAGTGAAGACCGTCTATGGCCAATTATCCAATTTTAAGATAATCTGACTAGCCTAAGGATCTGTTGAAAAGAATATTTCAAAGAACAAATAGAAAAGTTAACAGACAATTCTTTAAATCATTTATCTACTAATCCATGTCTAAGTACTTCTCTGGTTCATAAATATCCCACGCTGATGCTTTCTCTTTGAAGTTCATAGAAAAGATTCTTTACATTTTATTGACTGAATGCTGATGCAGGGAGAGGTTGGAGGTCGAGAATGTTTCTGTTATTCATCTCCTCTTCAGCTGAGAGGAGGAAAGCGTTGAATTTTCCAAGTATGAGAGCTAGGCACCCGTTGTTCCCTGGCCACGCTAAGATGCTTGGGCACCCAGGCTGTTCATAAATGTAGTTCATGGTTACATCATCTCATGGATGCTTCTAATTTCAGTTGCATTTCTACAAACAGTTACTGAGTAGTTAACTGCATCCCAAGCTCTGAATTAAGAGGTAAGCAGCAGAGATGAAAGAAGCAGTTCCTGCCCTCAAGAAGAAGCTCATGCCCTCATGGCAGTGAGTGTGGCCGGAGAGCAGAGGGGAGTGGAGACAACGAAAGCCATAGACGTGTAAACAAACAATCTCAAGACAAGGTGATAAGTGCTGTGACAACAGTGGGCACAGGGTGTTAGCCCACAGGAGAGGCACCGAACCCAGGATGCGTAGAGAGAACATTTCATGACGAAGTTTGTAAAATGTAACTCAGGGAAGGGCATTCCAGACAGAGAAGGCAGCCCATGTAAAGACTAAAGGTAAGAAAAGATTTGCAAGCAGTTCGCATTTCTGGAAAGTAGAGTGTAAAGAGGGGGATGGTAAGGAACTGGTGATAAGAGGAGGCTGGAAAGGAAGGCAGGAGTCTTATCATGGCACATAAATGCCAAGTTCAGCATGACAGTTTGGATTTATCCTGCAGAGAATGAAGAGCTTTTTAAATTAACCAGGAACAGGCAGCTGCGATGATGGTCAGAGATGGAAGAGCCATCTTGGGATAGTGTCTTGATTTAGTGACAGATGATGTGGACCACATAACTTCTTCCACTTGTCACCCATGAAGAATGCCAGGCCTTTTAAAAATAACAAGTGCTGGAGAGGGTGTGGAGAGAAGGGAGCCCTTGTGCACTGTTGGCGGGAATGTAAATGGTGCGGCTACTATCGAAACAGTGCAGAGATTCTTCAAAAAATTAAAAATAGAACTATCATATCATCCAGCAATTCCACTTCATTCCAGTTCTGGGGGTTTATCTGAAGAAAATGAAAGCACTAATCTGAAAAGATTCATGGTCATTGTAGCATTATTTGAAAAGATTCGTGGTCATTGTAGCATTATTTACAATAACCAGGATATGGAGACAACCCGAGTGTCCACCAATGGATGAACTGATAAAGAAGATGGAATACATCATACGCAATGCAATATTATCCAGCCATAAAGGGAATGAAATCTTGCCACTTCTGACAACATGGATGGATCTCGAGGGCATTACGCTAGGTGAAATAAGTTAGAGAGAGAAAGACAAATACTGAACGATCTCACGTATATGTGGAACCTAAAAACAAACCACAACACCCCCCCCGAAACCAAGCTCATAGATACAAAAAATAGATCGGTGATTGTCAGAGGTAGAGATGGGTGGAAGGTAGGAGAAATGGGTGAAGGGGTCAAAAGGTAAAAAAAAAATAAAAATAAAAATAAATAAATAAATAAATAAATGAAAAGAATTCCTGGTCTCAGGAAGATGAACCAAGAGGATTTCTGTGCTGTTGGCTCCCAGATCTGAGTCCCGCCCTGGGCTCTGGTTGTATGAGGTGGGTTCACTCACCTGAAGCTGAGACTTGGCTGCAACCTCCTGGTAATATGGGGACTGGGAGTCGGCGAGCTCTTCCTTGAACTTGTGCTTTGCCAGGGAGACGCTTATTTCCACCTTCTGTTCTAGGGCATCCTCAGCAGCATTAGTGGATTCTACTTCTCTTTCCTGGGTTAGAGTTAAAAAAAAAAAAAAAAAAAAAAAAAGAGAAGGGATTCTGTTCACATAAACCACGAGCAAATGGTTACATTGTATAATATATGTTGATACTGTCTCAGGAAGTGGGTTATGAAGCCTTAAGTGCTTCTAGAATAGAAGGCCTATTAACTAGCAGTGGCCTCTGAATCTCACGGAGAGACAAAGTATCAAAGCTCCAATGAGTTAATTATGTAGAATCCCTGAGAACTCCATCATTTTATGACTGTGTGCTCTTCATGGAAGCATTTAGACACACACACACTTATTTACTTTTTACCAATATCCTTTGGTTCATCTAAAAAACATCTCCTCTACCATCTAGGGTAGAAATCTTTGCCTTCTCTGAACCTTTGCACTAGCAAATGACATCTGAATTGCTCATTTGGTACCTCTGATACACTCACATAGAAGTTTTTTTTTTTAATGTGGTAATCTTGTCACCCCACATAAAATCTCCTTGAATCCAGTGTGATTCCCACACTTCACTGAGTCCCTCAAAGCAAAAAACATGAGACCATTTCTGCACGAAACTCTCAGTGAATATCCGTAACGAGGCGGGTCACAACCTCAGCAACCTGTCTTAGCCCATTATTTTGTCTATACATCTGCCGTCTTCAGTCATAGCACTTAGGCTATTTTGTTGCCCTTATCTGCACTACAAATTCCTTGAAGGACCGGACTGAGGCTTGCTCATCTTAGTATCTTTAGTGCATGGCCCAATGTTTGCTGAATGAGAGAATAAATATAGATGTAGGTGGCGAAAAGGATGTTAAAGGGAGGATATGATGAATGTGAAATAAAATATTCAGGGGATATTTACAGGAGAAGGAGGGACCTATATCAGACTTTGAAGGAGATGGGACACAGGTAATGTGAGAAAAGAGAGAAGGCAGACTGGAGTTGTCTTAGAAATTTTGCAGTGAATATGTTTAATCTCAGTAATTTTTTCCAACAGCAGTTTTCACTGTTGTTGAAACAGTATTTTTGAGAAAAACAGAACATTTAAATTCTTTGTTCATAGCAGTAGTTCCATCAAATCTACAGTCATCCAGCCTAAAGCCCAGAGAGAATGGCCAGCAGGGTCCTCATCTCTGAATTTCCATGTAGAGATGGTGAGACTGAACTTCCTGCCTTCACCTTCTGGCTTTGATCTGTGCCTTGGAAGGAGGGTCACAGGAAGAGGAAAGGGCCAGAGAAGCCTCACAGACCACAGGGAATGGTAGGCCTGTGGCAGTGGCAGCATAAGATCCAGCTTCTGATCTGGGGTCCCTTCCTTATATTACTGCCCTCTTCTGGGTCTGCTGCCTGCCTTGTGCTGCCACAACTCTATCACTGGAGGAAACGGAGCGGTGTTTGCCTGCTTCCGCACTGAGAGTCTGGGCTCAAAGCTTTTGGAGAGGTTAAGCATGTCTCCCTTTTGATTAGGAGGTGCAAACTACCGTGTAGCAAATAAATAAACAACAAGGATCTATTGTACAGCATGGGGAATATAGCCATTATTTTGTCATAACTTTAAATGGAGTATATAAAACCATTGAACCACTTTGCTGTACACCTGAAACTAGTAAAATATTGTAAATCAACTATACTTCAATTAAAAAGTCCCCCCTTAGTGATAACCAACATTCAATTCCCTAACAATCCTGCATGCCCTTTCACTCAGAGTGGTGACCAGTGTTGCTTTTTGCTAGAAAACACTGTTTTTATTTTTCCCCAGCTTGACATGCAGGATTTCGGTCATTTGGATATTTATCTGGTCTATTCGTGCTGCACATGAATGGGAAGAAGACCTCTGCCCTTGCTGTCAGTGTGTGATTACACTTCAGTGGAGAAAGGACTTCATTGATGGGTTGACTGATGTATTCATTCATTCATTCACCCATCATTTATTCACTCTAACGCTTGGTGAGCACCTGCTGTACATAACGTTCTGTTGGGCACTGAGGGAAGAAGGGCCCCTGCCCTCCTGGAGTTAAAAATTAAGTTGCAACTTCTCTCACTTTATCCTAGTTACCAATCTATTTCTTTTCCTTTCAGTGCCTCCCTTGGAAGAAGTGAGAACAGTGAATAAAAGGAAGTCACCGACTCTTACTTGGGGTGATAAAAATGCAGCACTAATAACAGTGAATGGCCAGTCCATCCCTTGTCTTTCCCTGTTTTACTAATGAAACCAAACAGACATGTGAAGGGCTAGATTGAGAACTTCTTACTATTGTAGGCATCTTGGTGTCCGGGAGGGTGTTGTTGAGGATTTCGTTGAAGGGTGTGTCATCAGGAGGGGGAGGCAGGGACCCGGGTGAGACACTGGCAACGTCTGTGGAAATTTTAAAAAGTACAGGCACGAAAATGAGGCTGGAGGAGTTTAAATTAGAATGAGGTCACCATGACACATGCTTTTCCTGTCACTCTGGAAATTACAGATGTTAGGTGCATTCTGAACTCATTTTCTTTTAAGATCACACAAATATGTTCTTGAGCAAAATATAACTCAGACTCTTGATCCCACTTAAATTCCTCATTATTCCTTTCCAGAACGCAAGTTTGGAGCTCCCCTAGATGTGTTACAGTTAACTGGTTTTGCCTAATGAGATCTGGTTACTTTTTCTTTTTGCGGCTATGTAAAGGACACATGAATACATTATCTTGAATTTGTTTGTTGGAAAATATCGATGACTGCCTCCAAGTTGTAGGATAATGGGTGATTTGGTTTTGTTTTTATTCTTTTCTGTATTTTCCAAGACGTATGCTATGAATTTAAATTATTTTGTAAGGTTAGAAATACAAGTTAGTTTTGAGAAAGTGCATTATACACTGTGCCAACTTCAATTAACCATTGCTTTTCAAATAACATGCTTTCATGATGGTTTGAATTAAGGTTCAGTAGCAGATGAAACGAGGAGTTCTAAGCTTACCTGTTGAAAACACAGGGGTTTCACCAGGCTCTCCTAATGTCTCCTTTGTGGATATTTCATCTTTTCTATTAGCACAATAAGAAATAAAAAAGAGATGGTGAAAAGCAGCTTGATGACAATAGAGGAAATGCATTTAAATTTGCTTATACTGAATAGACCTAAAAATTAGAGAGAAAGTATATTTTAAAACTAGGTTTACCTATATTTTCATTACAGAAATAATCTTCTAATATATTTTCTTTGAAGAAAAATTCAAACAACCCCCAAATAATTACGTTTGACTCCAGGGGTTTTCCATAAGCATCTTGGCTTTTTGCCGTTCTGGGGAGCATTTTCATAGCAGGCAAAGATGGTTCTGGGGGTCTGATGTTTTACAGTCCCCATTGTGCTTCAACTGTGTCCTTGACATCAAAGATAATTGATCACATGATCTATGACTGAAATATTCTTGCTAAAATCTCAGACCCTCAAACCTGTAAATTCAGAGAGTCATTCAGTTTATCTGATAAAGTAAGTCTTGTGGTTACGATAATGAGAGAGAGAGATTTCTGGATAATGCAGGTGTCTTGAATCCCTATTCTGGACATAATCATTGCCTGCAGTGGTAACCTGCCGGGGAGTTGTGGGTAGGTTTGCAGTGCCAGGGAGTGTCATCCAAGGTCATGGTTATAGAGCTGTCTGCATATCACATTAGCCCATTCTAGCAAGCTTTATTTAGAAAGGAGTAGCAGTAGTGATAGCTATTGAAACTCACTGAAAGATTTCTTATTATAAGCTATTAGGTCTCAAAGGATTGTGTCTGTGTTTGTACAATACAGTCATGGTTGACTGTTTGATCTAAATAGTGGCTCACGCTGATGGAAGACCAGAGGGAATGGCTAGGTCCTCTGTTGTTGTAGGGGACTAGGGAGCTTGAAAGGAGAGCAAGATTTTGGTGGGTGGGGTGGAGAAGATGAGTTCTTCAGGCAGAGGGGAAGGCTGTGGTCAGAGCCCAGGATGAGCAGGGTGTGGTCTGGACGTGGTGAGGAAGTGTCATGGTGGCAGTGGTGGGATCCTGGCTCATGGAGGGCAAAGCTGGAAAGGTCAGGGGGCGAAGGCCTTGATGAATTAGTTTGGCCTCTGCCTCAGTGGAGGTCCTGAGAGGGAAGAGATGGCTCACTCAGAGTTGGGTAATTTGAGCAAAGTCTACTAAAGGCCTTACTTACTAAGTCACGGGAAGACTATATGAGCAACCACAAGGGCGAGTGCAGAACCCTTGGGTGATAACAGCGAGGTACTCAAAGCTCCCCTCTCCACGAGGGGTGAGATGATGCAGCAGTTACCACGAAGCAGAGACAGAGCAGGCTCTGTGGAAAGAGAGGGCTGCCTGACAGGAGCTGAGCTGCTGCTGAAAGAGGTCCGTAGCCCTGGAAGACTCTGCACGTTGGGGCCGTGGGGAGGTGATAAATTCGCTCACCTCACCCTGCTTCTCCCTCTGATTTCCTGATCCACATTGGCTGGTCCTTCCCAGAAGTCAGAGGCCAAGGGAGGCCAGTGAGTCAGTCCCTCCCTCTCAGCCCTCTGCCCACAGAGCACGTGGAGAAGGGTGGGAGTGGATATTCAGAAGGGCGAGGGGAAGATGCGGGAGTATTTTTGAAAGGCCTTTGAACAAGCCTCAGTGTAAAAAAAGGAATATCTCCGATGTATTAACCCAGGAACAGTTATGCAAGTTAAGGAGGGGAAGAGGTTAGAGGTAAGGATTTGACGTTTTGCACAGTGTAAATTAATAAGGTCCTGGGCCAGGTTGTGACAAAGGGAACAGAAACCAAGGAACGAATGTGGAAAGCATTATAAAGAATTGTAATTCATACAGCCCAATTTGTGTCTCTCTCTGCAGTATTATTATCTTCAGATTTAGATTTCTAACTATTATGAGTGTAATTTGTGAGTTTAGAGTTTGGCAACAGCACGTCTCTTCTTTAATCATTTTATCGGATGTACTTTGCTTTTTCTTTGCATTTCGATTTTCTTATTTGATATTCGGTTCTTGTAGAAGGCACAGCTCAGTGCTTCAGTTTAGTTTGAGAAATACTAACACTTTACAGAATACCAAATGAGAGTTCAAAATTCAGGTTGCTCTCTGATTGCATTCAACATGTTCCTGATGTAACTAATATTTTTCATCAGTTCTAAAAATTAAACTATTTTAATTGCTCTGTATCTAATAAGTAAAAAACATGTTAGATAATTATCACACAGTATTGCATCCATTTAATCTGCAAATATAGTGCAAACATCTATCTCGATCTATAAGGTCTATCCATTTCCCTTTTATATACTCATTTATCTTCAGCAAAATATATGCATAAAGTGTCTGTCAGAATAACCTACTCCGATCTCAGTAGCTGAAATAATATAAAGGCACAATAGCTCAGTCTCACTCCATCATGTGATCTTTCAAAAGTCAAGAGCATGCTGCACTGTATTTTAGGTACTCACCTCTCAAGGAAGTTTCTCTGTTTTATCCTCTGTAGGAAGATAAAAAGTAATTTTATTAAGAGACAATGCCAACTGAAGAGCCAAAGTCTATTTTCATTCCCTTTTCCCTTTAACTTCACTTCAATCTGCCTGTAAAATGTTATTTTGCGGGAATAAAATTCCTGTTGGCCTTCTCAGATCTCTCTAAGCATTTCTTCAGCCAACCCTTACGCTGGGGGAACCAGTTCAAAAGGGGCAGGGTCTGGAGGCCTGGGAGCTATTTGGACCGGGTTCCCAACACTCCGTGTTTAAACTCACCTGCTGAAGAAGATCCAGGTGTTCCTGGGAGTTGCTGAAATTTCTCCCGATGTCAAAGAGGCAGAAAGTCTCCTGCTGGCAGATGCTGACCCAGTCCTGGTATTCCCCTGGGTCAGGGATGCGATCCAGAAAGATCCGATACGCTTCCCACACTGCTTCCTGGCACACTGCAAGGCAGCGCCATGAGGAGTGAGAAACGGCCAAATCCTGAGAAGACGCCCTTCTCCCAACCCAAGTCCAATCTTAAACATGGCAAGCTCTGTCATGGCTTATGCTGATACAGTAGCCTATAGCCCATAGAGATTAATTCATTTAACCAATATTTATTGAGCCCCTATATGCACCATGGAGAAAAATAAAAGAAGGGAGATAGAAATACAGGTGTGTGTGTGTGTGTGTGTAAGACTGCTATTTATAATAGCGTGGTTGAGGAAGGCCTCATGATCAAGGTGACTTTTGAACAGCTTGGGAAGAGGCCCCAAGGCTGGAGAACGCTGGGCACGTTGAAGAAACAGTAAAAAGGTCACTGTGGCCAGAGCAAGGCTGAGAGTCATAGAGGATGAACACGGAAGGATGTGGTGAGAGGCACAGAGATGGTGCAGGTCTTGCAGCAGTCATCTTCAACTGGGGCACAGGTACCCCGCTGTATCTGCAGACTTTCCAAGGGGTCAACAGGCACACAGACATTTAAAGGGACTCAATTTCTAGATCTCAACTTCCCTATCGTGCCTTCCTAAATTGGTTTGCCTAACAACACATCTTTCCTTCCTCACTTTCCCTTTGGCCGTCATCCTTCCCCCATCTCCCCATCCATAGTCTTCCTGTGACGGCACAGTGCCCCAAGGTTGCCACACAAAGGGTATTTGAAATAACTGTGTTTGAGATTAAGACAGGCAGTGAACTTAGTCAAGGGCAAACACACAGTTTTTGCAAGTAGGGCAGTTTCTGATGCTTTGCCTTCAACACATTAGAAAAAGTCCTAATGAAGTCAACAGCCGATAGATCATTAAAAATAATGATGGCAGATCACGATGTCATTGTTAGCATAAAATGCCAGGGGAACTTAAGAATAAGGCTGCTACTGTAACAAAACTCCATCTGTTCCCGTCTATTTATTTATGTAACACGTTTTCTCAGCATTTAAGTGAAACTAAGGAAAAGAATAGGGATAAAATGGACGTTAAATCCTGCCTAATGTTAGCAATACATAATAGGAATAATAAATAATGGCACATGAACTAATAGAGGGACAGCGCCAAAGCAACCCCATCTATCCAGAGGCAGAAGCTAGTGGAACTTAAGCTATTGGCCCTTCATTTAAATTGGCCCCTTCCAAAGCTTTGTTCCTAATTTTGTATCTATAAACATTAGTTACCCCAAACCAATATCTGAGCTTATATCCATCAATAAAAAATTAAAAACTTTTGTCAAACTTATATCTACTTCCTTTAATCAATTATATATTAAAAATAATTATAAATGCAACTGAATCCAGAAGAACTTTCTGGAAGTAAGTAAAATAAGTTATTTACTTAGGAAATAAGTAAAAAATGTAATTTCAAATTATGTACATTTTTGTTACTGAGAAGTATTTTAGAGCAACCCATAACAGACTTTTAAGTATGACCTAAATTACATTAAGATAAGACTCTGCAGTGAGAGGTGGGATGGAAATGTGGGTGTGTGGAGGAAAAGGGACCACGTGACATTGCCTGCTGTTTGGAAGGGTTTGTTCATGCATTTGTAGAGTACTTGATGGTAAGTATTGAGTATCTATGATAGATTCCACTGTATATACGAGAATGCTTTAATTCCTATCTTATTTTCAATATCAATATTTACAGCTCACCAAAAGTTACATCTTATCCAATTATTTAAGCTTATGATGAAAAACTTTAGATGTCAACAGAAAAGCTCTCAAGAGGGCACCTAATTTAAAAATTATTTTAGGGGATTAAGTTAGGGAAAAAAGATAGAAGACTTTGGTCATAAGCAATAGTAATATGTTGATCTTTAACTCTGGAGGGATGAGGAGCAAGGGGGTGCTTCGGAGTAGAAGCTGACATCATCTGACTTTCTAAAGAAACCCTCTGACTGCCATGCAGAGAAAAGGGGTTATGGGTTATGGGGAGGAACAAGGTATGAGAAGCCCAGTCTGGAGACTCTTACTCCAGTGCTTTACCTTCCCTCACTCCCCACTTGGTCCACATCTGGGTTTCTCTTAACTTTCTGTTTTAAGAGGCAAAGGGAATTCCAGACCAACAGAAACTCAGGTCATTTACTAGCGGCAACCTGACCAGAACCCACAGACCCGGGGGGGGGATGGTTTGCAGTGCCCACCACCTCAAAAGTGCCATCCAGTTTTCCACATTTGAGGTGTGTGTTGCCTAGGGTTTTTCCTACATCATCAAACAGCCTAGGCTGAGACATTCAGCAGAAAGGCTGAGGTTCTGTGGTCAGATCTCAAGCAACTGTGGGGATACTGGGGAGGCAAGGCTCCGGCTTTCTCCAAAATCCTTGTGGCAATCCTTCCCAATAGAGCCAGACAAAGATGGTGCAGAAAGGTAAACCAAGAGGTTAGAAAAATCCAACTTCTCAGAGGTTTTCAGACTCCTCCCAGCCCTGAGATCCTTCGATGCCTCAACTTCCAAGGTTTTTATTTGAGGCTCCCTTAGCAAGGATGGGTGACTCTGCCAGTGAGTCATGGGCTGGTGCTCCTGTTCTCTTGATCACAGAAGGATTCTGTGCCTCCTGATTTGTGCTGAGCTTCCAGGATGCCAGAAAAATGACATCGGAGGAGTCACCAAAATCCTGCCCCTCAAAAATCGTCTAAAGAAAAGATACTGGTCCCTGTTTCATCCCGACATTTTGATCACTGTAAACGACAGTGCCCCAGGGAAATAATTCTTCAAGCAGCTGCAGGCGTTGGTGCTTCAGGGAGAATGTTCTCTCAGAGCCTTTGGGAAAAGTAGGTTTTAGTAGGGACGAGGGCTTTCTGTGTCCCTGAGGTGGGAGAAAGGGCCGCAGGTGAAGGAGCAAGATTACCTGGGCATCTTCTCAATATGAGAATGCAGATTATGAAGTAGGTCTGGGGAGCCATCTGAATGAACACCTGCGTTTCTTACAAGCTCCCAGGTGACGTGATGCTGCTGGTCTGGGGACAGCGGTTTGAGTAGCAAGAACTAGGATTCCCTTCACCTTTAACTTTCTCCGAGTCACACATTAACGTGAAAGAAAGATCTAGCTTTTAATATTGGGGTTGGGAGAAAGAGAGAGTGGAGAGAGATAAAGGAAGGGAGGGAGGGAGAGAGAGGGAGAGACATGGGGAGGGGTGAAATCACAAAGGACTCACAGAGGACTTTGAAGGGAGGCAGTCACAGAGGACTTTGAAGGGAGGCAGTCACAGAGGAGAGAGTCTGCGTGGTGGGAGCAGAGGTTCTGCCTGGGAAACTACCAGAACCGACCTTGACCCTTGCGTCTGCGCTTTCTGAGGAAATCTTTGCGATTCTATCAGGAAGCTCAGAACATTTTCCCTTGTGTTGCTTTAAGCACTGGGAAGAGAAATAGCTCGGTATTCCATTTGATTTGAGGAATGTGGGCGCTGTCTCCTCTAAGTTTGAAAAACATCGACAGATAATTTTGTAAAAGCAGCTATGAGAACGATAACTGGGTTACTCTGTCAAAGAAACACTGCTTTAGAGCTGGGTCTTATTTCTAGTTTCTTTGTGAACCAATTTGTTAGACTTAAGAAACCCATGCTGGTGAACAGTAAAATTTCATATCACCCAGGGGCAGCCATGAAGATAATAGGCTGTCATTGCTGTGGGGAGAAAAACAATGGTTTGTTTCATCCAGGGAAGCAAGAATGAAAGAGGCAAACCTAATCAAGAATAAAGAGCTAAGAATAAAATTCAGAGCTAAAAATTTGGTTGCAGCAATAGTCTATTCTACAAATACCTGTGATGAATCTTACTTGTGAACGTCGTAAAGGATTAGAAGTTATGTGAAAATAGTTAGCAACAGCTGTGTTCATGGTCAATGTGATGCATATCCCATGTATTTATGCTTCTATCCATTAACAAATAACATGAAATTTACCAACGTCATTGTCCGATCAATGTGTAGGTACCTCCAAAACGAATGCTTTACATATGGCACTGTCTTTTCTTTGCGTTCCCAATGACCTCTTTGCTTCTGCATCCATATGCAGAGGTGCTGTGCTAGGACCTCAGAATTTTAATATCGTGCACTTGATATTCTATAATTAGAGTCCTCCCTCTGACTCTGACCCAGTAGCTGTCATTTCTCTGCGGGTGTGCCTTCTGTCAGAAAGCAAGTATCTTTTTACTTCCACATAAAATGAGACATATGAGGAACATAGGGCTTGATTTTTTTTTTTTTTAATTTATTTAATTTATTTTTGGCTGTGTTGGGTCTTCGTTGCTGTGCGCGGGCTTTCTCTAGATGCCGTGAGTGGGGGCTACTCTTCGTTGCCTTGCGTGGGCTTCTTATTGCAGTGGTTTCTCTTGTTGCGGAGCAAGGGCTCTAGGCGCGCAGGCTTCAGTAGTTGTGGAACGTGGGCTCAGTAGTTGTGGTTTGCGGGCTCTAGAGGTCAGGCTCTGTAGTTGTGGCGCACGGGCTTAGTTGCTCTGTGGCATGTGGGATCTTTCCGGGCCAGGGCTTGAACCTGTGTCCCTTGTATTGGCAGGCAGATTCCTAACCACTGCACTGCCACCAGGGAAGCCCAGGGCTTGATATTTGTGATACTGTTAGTTAATTATGCTTCCCAAACCCAATAAGAACACCCAGATTAATTCAACTTTTGCACATCTTATAGATGTAAATACTTAAGAAGTTGGTGGGATGTTAGTTGATGACATAGTTTTCAGTTGTCAGAATGTGCAACACATCACAGGCTAGAATTGAACCAGCTCGCTCTAGTCAATAGGCTTGAAATAGAGCAGGGTGACTGTGCTTTTTGGAGTGGAAGCAAACATCTATTATGATCAAGGTGGAAATCAGTAAACCTCCTCAGTTTTCACATGTAAGGTGACTTGCGTTTAGGATGCAGCCAGACAAGCTACCTGGGGAATTTAATAGCAGTTACCAAAGATTCTTTTCTTTCATTTAAAGAAGAAGCCATGGGATTTTTTTTTTTTTCATCCACGGTAAGTGAATGACAAGGACAGCTACTGATGGCCGTGGTGTGATTGAACTCCATCATGATTTCTGGGAATGCTGTAAGAGTCCTGTAATGCTGTCTTGGGGTAAAAACTACACTGTAGCTCTGATGGAAACCACAGTAATTGTGCTGTAAATCCCGTTAACACCCCTGCATTATATATTGGTAACCACTGCTAATTTGTGCCTCCAGGTTTCCCAGCTTCAGGCATTTTTACTGGATCAGCAATAAACAACTGAAACTTACCAAGAAGGGAGGGAGGATTGGGATTGTAATGTGGTTTTTGAAAAGTGAAATCTTAAGTCATCAATCAACTTGCACAGATTCCTGACATTGCAATCATCCTGTGCTTCGTACAACATTAGGATTTAATAGTGGGCTTTGGCAAAAATAAAACAAAGAGGTAAAACCCAGAGGCCAAGGCTTCCTCGTGGCTTGTTAAATGCTCTCATGGTTCTGTGTTGCACAGGACATGGTTTTAAAACATGCAAGCACAGATCTGCCATAGTTTCGAAGGCTTATTTTTCATAACTCTCAGGTCAGTTGGCTGATTTTTATAACTCCTGTGACTGAATGAGAAGCTCTGGGCTGAACACAACCTTGGGATGGATGAAAGGGAAGGGATGAAGAGAGGGAAAGTCCAAACAGGCTGCACCTCTTTCCTTACCTCTCAATCTATAATACGCTTGAAGACTTGCTAAAATCTGTTTCATGGATTCCTGTGGACAGACTTTAAGCCCAGTTGGGAAAAATGCTGATCTTTTGGTTCGATGTTTTGCCAAATCGAATATTCGTCTCATTGTGGACACTTTGTAAATTTTTCCGGTATCTTCGGTTGTTTCAATTCTTGCAGCATTGTCTATGTCTTTAATTTCAGAACCGTATATTTTAATGGAGAGATCTGTAAAAGAAAGATTGATTTCCTGGTAATACTACTCAGCCATAAAAAAGAATGGAATAATGCCATTTGCAGCAACATGGATGGACCTAGAGATTATCAGACTAAGTGAAGTAAGTCAGACAGAGAAAGACAAATATCATGATATCACTTAGGTGTGGAAGCTAAAAATATGATACAAGTGAGCCTATTTACAAAACAGAAACAGACTCACAGACATAGAAAATAAACTTATGGTTATCAAAGGGGAAAGGAGCGGGGAAGGATAAATTAGAAATTTGGGATTAACAGATACACAGTTCTGTATATAAAATAAACAACAAGGACCTACTGTATAGCACAGGGAGCTATATTCACTATCTTGTAATAACCTATAGTGGAAAAAATCTGAAAAAGAATATATACATGTATAACTGAATCACTTTCCTGTACACCTAAAACATGGTAAATCAACTATATTTCAATTAAAAAAAATTGATTTCCTGATGAATACATACATTTGTGTGCTGTAAGTGAAACATATAATAAATGGATGGAAAAAACTAAAAATGTGATCCTGAGGGTTATGGAGGTTCTATCTTGCTGCAAGTGCCGAATGTGATATTCCAGTGACAAGGCATTTTCAGAAATCAGGGAATAGCATAATGGGCTGATCAAGCGTATTTAAAAAAAACAAAAACAAAAACAACATTTCGAATCATCTTGCCTTTAGGCACTGCCAAATATTGAAACCTTTTCCCACACATCTCTCCTAAAATCACTCCCCACTTAGCACTCAAGCCTCCCGAGAGATGCCTCTTTAGATAGACATTATAATTCAAGTGCGGAATGATATAGCATTGTGGTACCCAGAGGTGTACTCTTGATGAGGAAGTGGAGTGCTTCTAAAAACCTAGGGGAAAAAATGCAACAAAACAACCTCCCTGCCTATTAGCAGCAGCCCTAGGATTTCTCTGAGGGCAGGGCTCCGTGGGTGGCAATCTGGTTGAAAGTGATTTGGGGCCTTAGAGTTTCATTTACAGAGCAAGCTTGATATTTTATGTGAGATGGTGAGAGAAGGGATGGAGGGGAGGTCAAAGAGAGGGCGTTGGCAGAGGATTAAACTCCCGGAGCCATTCATCCTGCTGGCACTGAGGTGTCTGGTAGGGTTAGGTCTGGATTTCATTTTTAGCTTTGTAGACCTCTTATAAAAATAACTTACATTCACTGAGTACTATTTTATTTTGAATTTTTTCCATCGGTATTATTTCATATCACTCTCAGAAAAGCTCTAGTGTATAGACGAAACAGATACCCTTTTTCTCAGTTTGCCGCTCGGTCAGGTACTGAGGCCTAGGGGTGTCAGAGCACGTTAACAGTGTGGTCAGATCTCCACTCCCCCTCTCCACTCCATCTCTTTCCTTTCAGCCATTCTACCGTTTAAGAAAGGAATTACTGATGAACAGTTGGGACCACTCACCCTGGCCCCTGGAGACCACCAGCACGTGGCTTACAGAGATTTAAGTTCCCATTTTGTTAAAGAAGGCTCTCCAAGTTCCTTTGTGAATGAAAACCAAAAGAACAGAAAGGAGACGGTTTATACACAAAGTATGATTTAGTAAAATCTGCATCCCCAGAATCTTTCAATTTATCCAAGAGTAAACAAACGAACAAATACTAAATGGAGCCAATTACAAACATAGGTATCAATAGGAAAGAGTATTAATATTGCCTGGTTCTTTAGGAGGACGAGTTCTCCACTCTCTTGCCTCCATTATTGTACCTGACAGGCAAAACCATAACCAGGGTTAAATACCACTCTTTGCCTTCTCCTCACGGGCACCCTAGTAGCTGAACAAGGTTGGAGAAAAACAATCATTAGGACTCACTTTAAATTTATGATCCTTCAGTAATATCACACTACATTTCTCTGGTCCGTTGAATTTCTCTCCCTCTCTCTTGGAGAACTACACACAACTTTTCTCAGATTTCCTGCACTTCCTGCCAATTCTCACTCTCAGCTAATGACCTTGCTTCACATTTTATTGAGAACAGGAGGACCCAGAAGATAACTTTTCGGATTTCCAGCCCTGTGTCCACTCACTGGCTGCATCTGTGCTCAAATACTCTGCTTTCCCTCCTGTGACTATCTGATGACTGGTCCGTGCTCCTGTCTAAGCCCAATTCCTTTACATGCACTGGATCCCAGCCTTTTCACCTCACAAGGACGTTCTTCCAGAAGCCCTCCTTTCATTCACCTACTGAATCATTTTTCTCTCTTTCTACTGGATCATTCCTATCAGCCTGCAAACATTCTATTATTTTCTCCTTCTACCTAAAAGATTCTTTCTTGATATCACTTTCCCTCCAGCCACTGACCCATTTTTCTATTTGCACTTAGAGCAAAACTCTTTGAAAGATCTGTTTTTACTTCGTTTCCTGAAACAAAGCAAGGTCCTATATGAGCGAGGGAGGATTCCCCTGACACCACATGCAAAGCTATCAACATTTCCTCTCTTCATTCCCTCCTCTTTTTTCCTTCCTTCTTTTCATTTATTTATTTATTTTTATTTATTTATTTTGATGTTTGCAGTGTGCTCGTAGAGCCCGGTGTATTCAATATGCTATTGTAACACTTCACCAGAAGGTGTCGCTATCGAACACGTTATATAATGAGAGCTGAAGGTTGGAAAACGGAACCCCAATAATCAGTTCTTTGACTTTGGGATTGTGCGTGTTCAGTACTGACATTTGTTGATGAGGGTGGTGGTGAAGGTTGTGATTTTGCAGCAAAACAAACCATTTGGGGAAGGGCTGAGACGTAGCATGGTGGGACGGACTCCCACTGAGCTGGGAGGTTCTCCTGAAAGGCCTGGCAGATGGGAAATATCAGTATTTAGGCGGCGGGAAGAGGACCGCAGGTCCACAGGCAGGCAACTTCCAGCAGACCGGGGAAGGTGGTCAACACCGAAGGTTTAAACTGGGGTTTAAATTAAATTTCTGTAACAGCTCAATCCTGGAGCTGACCCAGATCCCGCCACCCAGGGTAGCTGTGACAAGTCTGGAAATGTCCAAATGTACAGAAAGGGAAATTAATGAACAACCATTTGATTCAAACACTGAATTCAAACATTACATTATCCTAAGAAAAAGTCAGATCTCGCTGGGGTGGAGAGGCAGCTCTGAAATACTGGGCTTTTGCCCCTTCATTTATTGTGTTAAAATTAGATTGTCTACGCATTGCCTAAACATGTCCACTAGTTCACGTGAAGGTAAGCCCTTCAGTCAAAAGTATCTTTTCCACTCTAGGTTCTAGGCTGGTAGGGCCTTGATGTTGACTGGCATCCTGGAAACCACCACCCTATTACATCACTGAAGAGTTTCTTTTTTTCCTTCCTGTACCAAAGTTGGCCTCCAACCATAGATTGCTTACAAAGTTTCCATTTCAGGGCTCAACCTTGCCCACCAGGCAGCCTCGTTCTTGGTTACGTATTCAAGTGGATCCTTACCAGCCTGTTTGGACCAGTTCTCACCAGACTCTCTCCTCTAGAGGAATGTTTTCTCTGCATCTAACCCTGCAGGCTTACAACCTAGGATTACTGTACACATATAGTGACAGTAACAGACAACGGAAAAAGGAGAATGGGGCGTTCGCGGCAGTATTGTTATGAGAGTGACAGCCACTGGTAAAAGCACTTAGTGAACCCATTATGTTTTCCTAAAGGAAAAGGCTGCGATGTCCTAATGAATGAATTAACAGGAGTGGAGACAGAAGTTACTGGAATTCCTCCAGAATAAAAATCTCCATTTGAAGAACAGAACTCCACAGAGAGAAAGTGGGTAACACTCCAGGACCAAATCAATAACTGGAAGTCCTAAAAAATAAAAATTTAATCTTGCATATGCTTTCCAGACCTTACTAAAAAAGAGTAAGCAGTTCTGGCCTTTTTGCAAACGCTCAGCTTGCTTGTGATCTGTTACATCCCAATCCGGCCCCTCTGTTAGTGGAAGTGCTCAATTACCCACCTGAAATTTTTTTCTTCCAAAGAGCAAGGGAACTAAACGTACATTGTGCTTCACATACCCGAACACGCCTCAAAAATTACGCGGATGTACCGAACGCTTGCTTAATGCTGTTCCAGAAAATTGCATGGATTTTAAGCACACTGTCTTCTGCATGATCAAGTGGAGATGACAAGAGCTCCTACGTCTTGCTTTCTCCTCTATCTTCCTACGTGTAGCTCCCAGTGAAATTCCATCCTGACAAGCCTGCTGCAAGCGAGTAAATGGTGGAAAAGAGGACCATAGAAATTAGGGAAAATTTCAGTGATTTTCTGTAATGAGATACGAAGCCAGTGCAGTCTCACGATAGTCAGCCTACAGACTGATTATCGGTGATGCGGGGTGGATGCCACACCATTGCCCTCCCTGAAGCTTTGGACACTTGGGTGCCACGGCAGCCTTCCTTGTCTCCACACCACTACCCGCTGCTGAGGGTGAAAATCAGTGCCCTCTTCTCTCAAAGCATTAGAGCGATTGCACTGGTTTTCTTCACATTGCAAAAATAGGTTTGGCCATTGCATTTGCTACGTCAGAAGGAAAGGGTTAGGACCCTGGAAAACCATTGTAAGAAGTAAAGCTTGCTATCTTCTATTCTATTATGTATTTGCATGGATGCATATGTATTGATAAGTCCATCTCACCGCACTAAAAAAAAGAGGAAGAACCAAATCTGTAGGTGAGATGCCGAGAAATTTTGCTGAGGGCATATGCGGCTTGGTGAAGAGGGCAGGGACCGAATGGAAGTTGAGGGAGAAGTAGAAAAGAGAAAGGGGAACAATAGGGTCCTACTGTAGAGCACAGGGAACTATGTTCAATATCCTGGGATAAACCATAATGGAAAAGAATATGAAAAAGAATGTGTATAGATGTATAACTGAGTCACTTTGCTGTACAGCAGAAATTAACACAACATTGCAAATCAACTATACTTCAATGAAAAATAAATAAACAAAAAAAATAAAAATACCTACCAAGTTAAAAAAAAAAGAGTTCATTAGAACTCTGGACAAGCATTAAAAATAATGGTATGAAAATATATTTTGTTGATCCAATTTTTATAAAATAATTATCTGTTCATATACATGGAAAAATCTACAAAGATCTATGAAAATGTTAATTACAGATTTCCAAAAAAGGAAGGAGAAAGGGGGTGGTCTCTTCTGTGCCCCCGGGGGATGACCTGTGAGCAGGTGGGGTCCTGAGCTCTTCACGTCTGGTAGGTGTCAGGGAGTGGAGAGGCAGGGGTCCAGCTGGGCAGGGTCTTGGACCCAGAACAAAAATGGGTGCTTGCTTCCCACCCCTTTGTGGGGAGACAGAGGAGGATGTTGAGAAGGGGGAGGAGCATACTGCAAAGAGACCTGCCGTCTGTGTCCTCAGAAAGGAGAGCAACGCAACTGAGGCACTTGTCCTGGGGTAGCTTGAAGGGCTCATAGCCTGCCTTCATCTAAGGCGAGGAACCCTTCACAATAAGCCTCTTGGCCAAGGCCGGTTCACAGGCACCTGCCGGTTCCAGAGGCACTGTTCCTGCTGCAATTCAGGACCATGGGATGCCCTTGACTCTCAAGTGCCCTCAAGGTCTGCATTCGTGTGTCAGAGGTTGTGAGAAACCACAGTATCAACACTTAGCTTCTTCATGCGGTGCTAAATTTACCTGAGCATTTTAGCGGCGAAGTTTAAAATGTGAAGGATTGTAAATGATTTTCACATGAATACATAAGCAAAATCAGCAAAATCCTTTCTCCCCCAAATAAGCCAGTCTTGAAAGTCAGAAGAGTAGGATATTTCTATAAGCTGTGACTAACTGTAAAGTATATTTCTTTGGAAAACGGTGAGTGGAGTTGGTTTAGTGCTGAGGTCAGGTTCAAGTAAACAGGATGTGAAACTGAGGTGAGAACAATTACGTTGAAGTTGCTGGCTAGCCTAGCTAAGGCTTGTTTTCAGGAGTTG
This sequence comes from Eschrichtius robustus, assembly GCF_028021215.1. Taxonomy (NCBI): domain Eukaryota; kingdom Metazoa; phylum Chordata; class Mammalia; order Artiodactyla; family Eschrichtiidae; genus Eschrichtius; species Eschrichtius robustus. The sequence goes on from NC_090832.1 coordinate 119,882,297, forward strand.
ACAGAGAGAAACAGTGTTTTCCCCAGCAGCTGGATGTTTTAGTACCCCTCAAATCACCCTGGATAGGCAGATACCTTCTCCGTATCCATGTAGGACCAACCCTGCTAAGCCACTTTTACTCATCTCTTCCTTACATTAACTTAACTTCTACTAACCTTTTTCTGCTTCCCAACTTTTAACCCGTCATGTAAATTTTGGGGGCACCATCTCCACTGGTTTCAGAATGTGGAGTTTAGGGCTTCCCTGGTGGTGCAGTGGTTGAGAATCTGCCTGCCAATGCAGGGGACATGGGTTCGAGCCCTGGTCTGGGAAGATCTCACATGCCACGGAGCAACTAGGCCCATGAGCCACAACTACTGAGCCTGCGCGTCTGGAGCTTGTGCTCTGCAACAAGAGAGGCTGCGACAGTGAGAGGCCCGCACACCGCGATGAAGAGTGGCCCCTGCTTGCCGCAACTAGAGAAAGCCCTTGCACAGAAACGAAGACCCAACACAGCCATAAATAAATAAATAAATAAATAATCAAAAAAAAGAAAAAAAAAAGAATGTGGAGTTTAAATAAATACACAGGTTACGAATAAGAGAATCAGAATGGAATTTTACAAGTTAATCTGAGATCTGCGGATGATGAGTTGTATCTCACAAATGTATGTGATGTGATAGTTTTCAGAGCATTTTTCTAGCCTGGCTTGACAGAAAGTTTGAATGATATGGAAACTAAAGGGTTTTGCTGGAACAACAGTACCAGGTCATTCACAAGCTGGAGGCAGAGTCTGTCCACCATCTGCTTGGAAGTGGGTGGGGAAGACAAGTAGCAGGAAATCACAAAGACCTACCAAGAGCCTATAAAAAAATCCCCCAAATTAGGAAGAAGCTAACTTCAGAAGCTGGGAGTGCACTGAGGAGGTAGCAGGGGGCAGGAAGATAGATTTGCTTATGGGACACATTAGCCACTTTCCTCTGGTTCCAGCTGTGCTGGTGTCTTTCTCCCTGTGATTCCTAGGGGTGCTACATATTTGGGGCATATTTATCTCATTAGATTCTAACCATGTCTGAAGTACTCGTATCAGAATCAGCTAATTTAGCCCAGCATCTTTGTTTTCTGAATCTCTTTGTTGCTGACAATTCTAATATTACAAACTATCAAACAGCTACTTTTAAGTTTTAGCGCTCTCATGTAAACCTGGTCTTGGAGTGTGTTGGGAATTCTGACTAAAGAGAATTGCATGCACAGTGTTCTTGCATATATTGCAACAAAAGAATGATATTGTAGCTACTCAAAGAGAGCAGAATTGGAACAGATCAGACAGGTTAAACAGCTATACATCTCTGCCTTTCTTATGCGTGATAAACTATCACAGTTCTTGCAGAGAAGAAAGATGAACTTCATCTTGAGTACCTGTGGGGCTGAAGTTACAGTAAGATAGCTCTGCCTTCCTGAGCCACTTCCTGAACTTGGGCAAATAATCTCGATGTGCTTCAACTTTCTAACCTACAAAGGGTATAACGATAATTCCAACACCATAGATTTGGATTAATGTTTGCATGTTATATAGTTCTGTTTTGTTTTGAAGATTAAATGAGAAAATAGTTGTCACGATTTTGCAGAAGGCCTGGCACATTGTTAGCTCTTATTATGATGTGGTACCATTTTATTTTGAGGTTTAGGGCTAGGAATAAGATAGGAATAGGATTGCCTGATTTAGCAAATAAAATATAGGACACCCAGTCAAACCTGAATTTCCAATAAACAACTATGTAAATTTTAAAATTTTTAGTATAAGTATGTCCCATGCAATATTTGGGGCACATTAAATATAAATGGACAAAATGTTTCTGTTAAAAGAGAAAGATTGTCAGACTACATTTAAAAAATTCTACTATATGCTGTTTTAACAGACACATTTAATGAAAGGACATAGGGAAGTTGAAATTAAAAGGATGGAAAAAAGTTATATTATGCAAACACTAATCAAAGGAAAGTTGGTATAGCTATATTAATATCTAATGAGGTCAGAGGTCTGCTGTTAAATGTTCCATAACCAGCTCTTAGGGTTGGATGAGAAGGCCTGATTTGCAACATTTGCCAATTTTTCTGTGTTATAACTCTCCCATGGCTGATTTCAAGCCATCGATGTGCTATTATTGAACACAGAGTTGGGAAGAGATGTGAGCAATTGGCTCCTGTAAGTCAGTATGTGCCAGTTCCAACACATCAGTGGACACATTTCCTTATTTGGCTGAAAGCATTACAAAGATGATGATAGTCACATCATAATGGCAAAAATTTTAAAGTCATCAGAAAGATGTAACAAGTTATAATTTTATGTACTTAATAATATTACCTTAAAATATATAAAGCAAACGTTGACAGAACAATAAAGAAAGTAAAATCAACAATAATAGCAGGTGGATTTTAAGAGATCTTTCTGGGTAACTGATAGAACAAGCAGAAAAAAATCGATAAAGATACAGAGGATTGAAAACATAACTAAAATTGACTTAATGAACATATATAGAACATTATAAAACAAAAATATAATATAGTATATATTTATATTATATATAAAATATACTTTATTTTCAAGCACAGGGAGAACATACAAGTATTGACTGTATATTGGACTATAATGCACGTACATTATGTTCTCAGACCAACAAAGAAGTAAGCTAAAAATCAGTTTTAAAAAACAACTGGAAAATTCCCTATATGTTTGGAAATCGAAAAAAAAAACACTTATAAATAACCCATAAGTCAATGAAGAAATCATGCTGGTTATTGGAAATATCTTTATCAAATGATAAACTGTTACATAATAAAACTTGTGGGATATAGCTAAATCGGTACTTGAAAGGTAAATTTATCTCATTAAAATGCCTATTTTAGAAAAAGAGAAAAGCTAAATATTAATGAGCTAAGCATCTATCTCAAGAGGTTAACAAAAGAAAAAAAATAAAAGAAAATACAAGAAAAGAAGATGAGTAGAGATTAATAAAATATAAAAGAGAAGATAACATAAAAGACAAGAAAAAAGACATATAAAAGCCAAAAAACTTTTCCTTTGAAAATACTAATAACAGAAACAAAAAACATAAGAAGGAGAAGATACAATTAATTACTATCAGGATTGAAAAGGGGGACATCATTATATTTTCTATAGACATGAAAAGCTTAACAAGAGGGTATGAATAATGTTTTGTCAATAAATTTGAAATTTTATATGAAATGGATAAATTCTAGAAATATACAACTTACCAAAATGAATATAAGAAGGGACAGGAAACCTAATTATTATCACCTTTAAAAAATTGACTCAGTAGTCAAATATCCTTTCATAAATATAACTCTTTAGCTTCATCAGAGAGTTCTATCAAATATTCATGGAAGGGCTTCCCTGGTGGTGCAGTGGTTAAGAATTTGCCTGCCAATGCAGGGGACACGGGTTCGAGCCCTGGTCTGGGAGGATCCCACACGCCACGGAGCAACTAAGCCCATGAGTCACAGCTACTGAGCCTGCGCGTCTGGAGCCTGTGCTCCGCAACGGGAGAGGCCGCGACGGTAAGAGGCCCGCGCACCGCAATGAAGAGTGGCCCCCGCTCACCGCAACTGGAGAAAGCCCTCGCGCAGAAACGAAGACCCAACACAGCCAAAAATAAATAAATAAATAAATTAATTAATTAAAAAAAAAAACCAAAAAACTTAAAAAAAAAATTCATGGGAAAAATAACTTTATTTTCATACAAACTCGTACAAAACCTGACAAGGAAACTATGTGAAAAAAATCATAGTCCAATCTTGCTTATGAATATTAATGTAACAATTTGAAATAAAATATTAGCAAATAGAATCCAGCAGTGTGTGAAAAAAGGTCATGACCAAGTTGGACTTATCTCAGGAATGTAGGGTTGGTTTAATATTTGAGAATTTATTAAGGTAATTTTTCACATTAATGAATTAAAAGAGAAAAACCATTTGGTAATCTCAACAGAAATAGAAGAAGTACACAATACATTTCTATATTTATCCATGATTAAAACTCTTAGGAATAGCGAGGAACTTTTTTTACAACCTAATATAGGGAATTTTCAAAAACAAAACAAACACAAAATCTAAAACAAACATCATACTTAATGGTGAACTATGAAAGAATTCTCTTCAAGATCAGTAACAAAGAAAGGATGCATGCAATCAGCATTTCTCTTTAACATTATACTGGGTGGCCTGTGAAGGGCAGTAAGAAAATATAGAGAAAGAAATGATACAAAGACTGAATAGAAAGAACTCAAATTTTCTTTATTCACAAATGATATAATGGAGAAAACTCCAAAGAATTGCTAGTGAATTTTCAGAATAAAGATTGTTCAGCAAAGCTCTGGAATATAAAACCAATTACTTTTTTACATAGGACTGTAATAAGGTAAGGCCAGACACTATAAAACTCTTAGAGGAAGACATAGGCAGAACACTCTATGACATAAATCACAGCAAGATCCTTTTTGACCCACCTCCTAGAGAAATCGAAATAAAAACAAAAATAAACAAATGGGACCTAATGAAACTTAAAAGCAAACCATAAACAAGATGAAAAGACAACCGTCATAATGGGAGAAAACATTTGCAAATGAAGCAACTGACAAAGGATTATTCTCCAAAATTTGCAAGCAGCTCATGCAGCTCAATATCAAAAAATCAAATAACCCAGTGCAAAAATGGGCCGAAGACCTAAACAGACATTTCTCCATAGAAGATATACAGATTGCTAACAATCACATGAAAGGATGCTCAACATCACTATTCATTAGAGAAATGCAAATCAAAACTACAATGAGGTATCACCTCACACGGTCAGAATGGCCATCATCAAAAGATTTACAAACAATAAACGCTGGAGAGGGTGTGGAGAAAAGGGAACCCTCTTGCACTCTTGGTGGGAATGTAAATTGATACAGCCACTATGGAGAACAGTATGGACATTCCTTAAAAAACTAAAAATAGAACTGCCATACAACCCAGCAATCCCACTACTACAGGTATCCCATATACCCTGAGAAAACCATAATTCAAAAAAGTCATGTACCACAATATTCATTGTAGCACTATTTACAATAGCCAGGACATGGAAGCAACCTAAGTGTCCATCAACAGATGAATGGATAAAGAAGATGTGGTACATATATACAATGGAATATTACTCAGTCATAAAAGGAAACGAAATTGAGTTATTTGTAGTGAGGTGGATGGACCTAGAGTCGGTCATACAGAGTGAAGTAAGTCAGAAAGAGAAGAACAAATTCCATATGCTAACACATATATATGGAATCTAAAAAAAAAGAAAAAAATGGTTCTGATGAACCTAGTGGCAGGACAGGAATAAAGACACAGATGTAGAGAATGGACTTGAGGACACAGGGAGGGGGAAGGGTAAGCTGAGACGAAGTGAGAGAGTAGCATTGACATATATACACTACCAAATGTAAAATAGATAGCTAGTGGGAAGCAGCCGCATAGCACAGGGAGATCAGCTCGGTGCTTTGTGACCACCTAGAGGGGTGAGATAGGGAGGGTGGGAGGGAGATGCAAGAGGGAGGAGATATGGGGATATATGTAATGTATAGCGGATTCACTTTGTTATACAGCAGAAAGTAACACAACATTGTAAAGCAACTACAATAAAGATGCTAAAAAAATGTACCAAGGATGCCATTTACATGATCACAATTAATATCAAGTGGCTAGGGATAAGTCCATGATGTGGAGCCCTTTAAAAAGTCATTATGCAACTTAATTGTCAGGTACTAATAAAAGGAGAGATAGTCCATGTTCTTGGTAGAAAGACTTAACACCCTAAAGGTATCAGTTTCCCCCGAATTCATCTATGAATCCAACACAATTCCAGTTCAACCTCCATAAGGATTTTTGTGGAACTTGGTGAGCTAATTTTAGAATGTATTCGGGAAGAGTGGAGAGTGAAGAATAGCTTAGACCCTCCTGTAGAAAGAGAACTAAGCCAGGGAAACATGGTTACAAGATTTCAAGATTATTATAAATTCGTAATAATTGAAGCAATGTGGTATTAGCTCAGGGATAAAATGATGAACAAACCCATGCCCAAGGCAGAAGAGGCATCACGGAGCAGAGAGAAAAGGAGAAACTATCCACTGAGTGGTGCTAAAACAATTGATTATCAGTATTTAAAAAAAAAAAGAAATTGTTTTCCTGCTTCACACACACATACGCACACAGTAAATTGTCGTGGATTAAGTATGAAAAACAAAACGTCTTTTATAAGACAATATAGGAGAATATGAAGTTACTAAGGCTAATTCAACAACACTGAAATTAAGAATGTGTGTTCATCAAAGGCTATACCATTAAGAGAGTAAGAAGGCAAGGCTACAAAGTGACAGAAGGTTTTTGAAAGGGAACATCATTGCAAAAGGGTTGGCGTCTGCAACTTAAAAGGAACTGCTCCAAATCAGTAAGAGAAGACATACATCTCAGTGAAAAAATTGGTCAAAATACTTGTTCAAGGAGTTTCTAGAAGAGGAAGCACAAAAGACCCCAAAATACAGGAAAAGATACTGAACTTCATTAGTAATCAGAGAAATGCAAATTAAAACCACACTGAGATACTATTTCACCCCCAATGCAGAGTGACAAAAAATAAAAAGTCAGGCAAAAACAAGTGTGGATGAAGATTTGGAACCAAAGGGATTCACACTCCAAATGGCACAAACACTTAGGGAGACAGTTCGGTATCACCTGGTAAAACTGAAAACATGCATTCCTCATGACACAGTGATTTCTCTCCTACTCAGAAGAGAGAGAGAGAGAGAGAAAGAGAGAGCTAGACGCTGGAGAGATTCCTGGAGAGCACCAGGGGACAATTGGGAATGTCTGTACCAGTGTTGTAAGTAATGCAAAGTCCATCAACAGAAGAATGAATACACGGTGTATCCATGCCAGGCAGCAGTATGTCCCAGACAACTCTCAAGCGTCATCTCAGGCCCTCTTAGCCTCACCTGTCTCTCAGAGCAGCTCTTCATAAGCTCTGACCCATTATGGGAGACACAAGCCCACGGTTCCTTGCCTCTTGCTGTGTCATGGTGTCTGTTTCTCCTGCCCCAGGATTTTCTGTTGCTGCTGAGGTGTGAGAAGCACCAAGACCCACTCGTGGTCCATGGACGGGTACACTGGAAGTGCAGGGAACTTAATGTCCTTTGAGGTGAACTTTTGAGGAGATCTCTTATGAATTTTTTCCATTTACCCCTAGGTTCCCAACCTCATGGACAATCTGGAGACCCTGTAGTCTCTAAAGATGGTCCCTTGAAATCAGCCATTGGTCGCACTTGACACCAAGTGCTGGCCAGTTTGGTGAGGCATCTTTATGTTGGTTTTCCCTCTTTCACTGCTTCATCCCTCATTTTCTTCTCCTCCTGGTTCCCTGAAAATGCACTCCCTAATGAAGAGTAGCAGGTAAGCTCTTGCCTCAGGGTCTGATGTATGCAGCAGTGTGAATGACTCTTAAAAATATAATGTTGAGCCAAAGAACTAAGTCATAGGAGAACACACACAACATGAGATAGATTACTTATATAAATACACAAACAAAATGAAGAAATATTAATATACTATTTAGAGAATACATCTATAGGTGGAAACACTAATGGCAAGCAATGACATGATTAACACAAGATTCATGACAGTAAAGGGGACAAGATCCTGGCAGAGCAGACAGGGGACTTCTAAGATACTATTAATGTTTTATTATTTAACCTGGGAAGCGAGCATGTTATTATTTTTCTCTAAATACCACATATATGTTTTGTACACTCTTGGTGTATATTACCCAAGTAAGGAGATCTGCAGAAAGCAATGTGTCTAGCCATGGCACGGACTCATGCAGGCTCTACAAGTAAGGCTGGAAAGGAAGGTAGGGGCGGATTGTAAGGACCCTCAAATGAAATGATTGGACTTGATTCTGAAGGCATCGGGGAGACTTTGGAAGTTCTCTTTCCTTGGCTTAGTTTCCCTTAGCCCTTTTCCTAAGGGAGCAGTTATGAAAATAGATGTGGGCGGAGGTGAGTGAGGGGGTCTAAAGATGGCTGGATGGAGAAACCCAAGCTGGAATGAAAGAAGATGCCTTTATAAAGGCACGCAGAAAGACACAGTTTCCTCAAGAATGGCTGAATGTAAATGGGAGAATATTTATCTACTGAATGCAACCATATGCTTAGAAGTATTTATCATGGTTCTGTAGCTCTTTCATATTCTTCCCACATTCACTGTGGCCAGAAGAGAGAGGCAGCAGTGGGAGTACATTCTCAATAAATAATCATAACGATGCACGCTGTAGGTCAGATCTGACAGTGGCATTTCCATATATGAATTCTCATTACCACGGTTCTGCCAGTCAACCATATCAACCCTCTGTAGGATAAGCTTCAGCATGCAGATTGCCTTGGATCCAGAGCAAAAAGTACACTCCCTCCCTTATTAAAATGGTTCCATCTGACGTGGTGCTCTTGATTAGTGAAGCTAAAATCCCAGTGAGACTGTGTCTCAGTCTCAGACAGGGAGCTCAGACCCAATGGCTGCTGAAAACCAGACTTTTACTATGGTCATTTCCAAATACCTACTGAATTATAATATAAACCTAGAGACTATTGTGAAAAACAAACTGGTTTCTTGGTTTGCCTCAAATGGATTATTTTAAAACAGCATAAGATCTGTGAACATGGCTGAGGCACCAAAGGTATACGGGATCTGAATTTGCATACAGGATTAGCATGCAAATATGGTTGATATTTAAGGTGGTGGCTCGCTCATGATTGATGGAAATGGCCACGAAAGCAATAGGTCCTGTCAACGCTGCCTAGTTAGCTCACACATATAATAGTCCTTCAGTGTGATCAGCAAAATAAGCCTGGAAGGGTCACAAGGCAGCAATCGCCTTTTCTTTTTAAAGCATATAATCTAATAAATGGTCTGAGTGAGGTGTGCTGCCATGGTTTGTTCAATTGGACACAAAGTGTCTCCAATTTCCATGACTGATTTTAAGGACATCTTTTCAGGTATAATTGAAGAAAAATATCTGCCTTCAACCTTTTGAATTACACTGTTCTGAGACTGTAGCAGAGATGATAAAATATAGGAGCTGCAAAGTTAATGTGACTGTCGTTGGGCAGCTATCTCAGGTATATAAATGAAGCTTTGTTCTCCGTTCATGGAGTCGCAATGAGGAAAAATAACTTCCTGGGTAATTTTATGAAACGAGAACATATCCCAGTAGTAAAGAATTAGCAAGAACTGGAGTGTCTTCAAATGCAAATTTCCTGACATTTCACAGTTACTAAAATAAATTACCCTACCTTGGTGAGCTAATAATAACTTAGTTAAGGTTTCATTTAGTATAACCAAATATAATGCAAAAAGCCCATACTCTGATAAACACCCTTTCCATTTTAGGGTTTGCTAAGGGTGGCTTTTCTCTCTTCTCTTTCTCCCACACCTCAGAATGTCACAAGCAATTAGATGAAATTGTTTATGTGAAATGGAAAGGTAAGCGAATAAAGCAGTGCAGTACACATAGGATATAGCTGGCATCCGCATTATGAAAACCGAAGAGAGGCGCTTGGTATCTTGATGAAGTAATTGTTCTTTGAAACTATTGGGCTGCCTTTTGTTGCACTAAACGATTTATTTAATGAATGTTTTGAAATCGAAACCATTTCATTTTTATGTAGCAATGGAAAAACTACATTTGAAATCTGCCAAGCTTAAAGGAAACCTTTTGAAATATTGGCATATCTCTGAATCTGTTAATATTCTGTGTTGGGTACATAGCAAACACTCCACTTGTGGAATGAAAGTGGGAAAAATTACCCAGCGACATAGGAAACCTTTTGAGAAGAAATTTGGCAATATGAATCAAGTACCATGAAACTGTTTATATTGCTTTGACCCAATAATTTTACTTTAGTGAATTTATGCTAGGAATCTTAAATACTGAGAGAGCTTATGCACAAAGATATTCATTGCAATGAATATCTTAATATCATAATAACAATATAATTAGAAACAATTCTTTCTCTTTCGTTAAGTATTTAGATAAAGCAAATCATGATATCAACTGAAAGGAACATTATGCAGCCAATAAAATGATGCTTGTCAAAGCAAGATAGCAATGTAGACCATTCATCTGATGCAAAAGATGTGCAAAAAGCCTCATATAAAATTGTGTGTGCAGTAGACTGCAATCATGTGAAGATTGAATAAGCATAGAAAAAAGACTGAGGGAACATATGAAGATGCCAGCATAGGTTGTGTTTGGATAGGTGTACTATGGGTAATTTTCCATATCTTTTGATTTTTCAAATAATCTATAACTTTTTAAAAAGAAATTCTTGACTTTAAATACCCAGTTTTTATGGTCAACAGCTAGTTGTATTGAGTTAAACTCTTCTCTTTTCCAAAAGCATTTTCTATGTAAATACACTCATAATGGTAGTCAAAAATGGGAAACCGGTCTGGCTGAAGTACATAAACTCTAATTATCCTTGGACCTCACTAATTAAAGATTAACAGCAATTCACAGATCTGAGGTTCTTATGGAATAAAAAGCCCCAAACAAGTAACCATGTAAAGATTTTTTATTATGCAGTTATAATAGTTTGTTTCAAAGATATAGGCATATAACAAATTGTAGTTTTTTGGTGAGCTTCTTTCATTTAACTATCTATATGTAATTATGCTATTTGTAATTGTAATAGCTGATACATAATATATGAAAATAGAGAAAATAGCTAAATTAGTTAACATAATTAATTAAACAAACAAAACCAAAGCTGATTTGACTGGTCAAGTTTCTGAAACTGACAAATTGGTGTGCTTCAGCAGACTAAGCTCAGAATATACTGGAATCCCATCATTTGTTTATAATTAAAATGTTTTTATAAATGTAAACATTAATATATAATTGACAAATTGAAAGGCAAGTAAGTAAACTTTTTCTCCGACCATTATCATTTATAGGTAGCAAAACATAAAGGGAATTTTCATATAATCTTTTCCAGAAATTGTCTTCTCTCTCCAGATGCAACCACTAAAATGTTACTTATAACTGACAGGTCTGTTATTTTTGTGACTTAAAAAATGCAACCAACTATGTGTTTTACTTTTCTATGGGCACTTTAAGACCAATGCTTCAATTAAAAGGTTGATTGTCCAAAGCTAGTCATCCTTAAAGAAGAACTGAACGTTATTGATTTCGAATGTCTTAAAACATTATGTTATAATGGTCAGCCTTATACTTAAAAAAAAGTGAAGCTTTCTTCAACAAGTTATTTTTAGTACATTATTTTTCTTAAATACGCCTGTTTTGTGGCTTGCTTTAATTTTAGGTTCCCTTGAAGATTTGCTGTAAAAACTTGCAGTGCTTGTTCTTTTACGCATACAACTTTACAAGCAACTGAGTTTCTGAGTTGGTCCTCATCACGGACTCTGAAGATGAAGCACACTTGCTATTTTCTAAGGGAAAATAACTAATGATTTAACTATGAGACGGTAAGGAATACATTTTTTGTTTGATCATAATTGACAAAGTATTAATTTCATTTTTTTCATGGACCTACTAATTTTATTGACATTAATGTTATGTATTTGTATTCAATGTTTTATAAGAGTAAATAGGATGCATTCATCTCTCCTATTTTGTTAACATAAATTGCACTTAAGATGCAAATATAAAATATATATAAAAATACATATATTATGCAAATATAAAATAAATATTCAACAAGTGAAAACCATTTCTGACAATCGTTCAATCAATCAATCAATATTTTTTCAAGGCCTACCATATACGAGCCCTCTGAGATACAGTGGTGACTTTCTTGATTTTGAATGTTCAACTCTGTAAATAGATTTTGTATATAAGCAATTAAAAAATAAACAAATATTTAAATAACTTACCTTTGATTCCTTGAACTTGGAGAAAAATCCAAAGAACAAAAATAGCCCTTCCAGTTTCCAAATACATTCTGGCTTTTGTGCATTGGTACTTCTGGTAACAATCACAGAACGGTCCCAAGTCTCATTAAAAAAATAAAATGACAGAAATATGAAAAATAGTGAAATATTGATATTAGCTGAGTGAGGATAACCTTCTTGGTTTACCTTTATGAGGGTGCTAATTTATGAAGAACATGAGCCAGTGCCTGCTTCTGGAATAATCTCCTTATCTTCCCCTTAGGTGTAATCTCTGCTTAAGGACCAGCTGGAGGAAACTTTATCTCATTAACCTTCTGGAGAAGCATCTGTCAGCCCAGCTAGGGGACCCTGAATGCCATTATAAACAAGTGTCCACAGACAGAAGGAATGCTTTTCTTCCTTAGTTATTCACCTGTTACAGGGACACAGAGAGCCAGGGGAAGTCCGGCCAAATGCAGAAGAAGGCTGACAGTTAGGGTCAAATATTTTCCAAAATGACATGCGCAAGGAACATCCACTGAAAGAGCTTAATTGCCAGCCCTGGAAGTATGTGGTTAGTCGATATGTCTGTCTCCAGAGGTAGCAAATCTGTCTCCATTCTCATAGAAATGGCCTGCTTTGTAAATTGCTTTCTTTCCGGCATTACACACAGATGACCTTTCTGGTTTAAGTCTGGTTTACATTTTTAAAATTTGTTATTCATGCACAGAGTGTATAGAGTCACATAGTTCTGCAAGATTTGTGAAAGATAATGGTGCCATACCTCCCTCCGTTCAAAGGCAACCACTTTTAGTTCTTTAAGCTAATTCTTCTAGTAGCCTCATTTGCACCTCTAAATAGTACGCTTCTATTAGTATTTTTTTGTTTTTCACTTTCAGGCGTTATCAAATAATGAATATTAAGAATATCTTCTCCCCCTACCCCACACAAACCCTCCCCACACTCATAAACATGTACTAGTCCCATCCTTCCATCTGCCTCAGTTTTATTGTATTTTCAGTTTATCGAAAATTCAATCTTATACTATTGTGACTGTATACACGCTACATATAGCTGAGTGTGGAATATACTGTAATTACTAACATGCATTGAACTCTTACGATGTGATAGACACTGTTCTAGAGATTTCTGTAGATTACCCATATATTTCTCAGTACACCATTATGAGGTAAGTACTATTGTCTCTGTTTTATATTTGAGGAAACCAAGGTATATGTGGCAGAGCCAGGTTTTGAACCCAGGAGCCTATGCTCTTAACCAGTAACCTCTAATGACTTTTGCAATTATCTCATTTTTTCCCTAAATTTCCTACATACCAAACAATCAGTTAATCCCAAATGTCACCCCAGATGTGTAAATTTCCTCCTCATATGGTCAATCACCTCAGAGTGTCCATGTTTCCTAGAGCTTTCTATCCTCCTCCAGGCTGTAGTGTTCTATTTCTTGCTATTGTTCACAGCAGTAATCTGGGGTTCTCCTTTCACAAGCATCCTGGGGATTCCTTCACCTCTCTTGTTTTCCGAACCCCAGGTTGCCTTCTTTCTTAACCTAATCTCTTGTTTTTGCAGAGCACGTGCTCTGGTAGATTACTGAAAGAAAGTTCACAGTAGATAAATTTGAGGTCTTATATGTTTGAACATGGCTTCCATCTATCCTGATACTTGACTAATAGTTTGGCCAGTGCTATAGACGAAATGTTTGTGTCCTCCCAAAATTCATGTGCTGAAAACTAACCCCAATGTGATGGTATTTGGAAGTGGGGCCTTTGGGAGATGATTGGGTCAGAAGGTGAAGCCCTCATGAATGGGATTAGTGCCCTAGAAAAGAGACCCCAGAGAGCCCCCTTGCTCCTTCTACCATGTGAGGACACAGCAGCAAGACCGCTTTCTGTGCACCAGCAAGCAGGCTCTCATCAGACACTGAATATGTCTGCCCCTTGACCTTGGACTTCCCAGCCTCCAGAACTGTCAGAAATAAATTTCTGTTGTTTATAAGACACTCAGTCTATAGTACTCTGTTATAGCAGCCCAAAAGAACTAAGACAACTGGATATAGAATTCTAGGTTGGAAATAGCATCTACTTAGAATATTGAAGACATTAATTAATCCGTCATCTTCTAGCTTCCTGTGCTACTAAAATCTGAAGTCTGAATTGCTCTTGATTCTTCTTATGGGATCTTTTCCCCTCCAGAAACTTCTAGAATCTTTTCTTTGTCTCCAGTGTTCTGATATTGCATGGTAATCTGTCTGGTTGTGGGTCTCTTTTAATCCATTGTATGGGGCACTTAGAGGACCTTTAATCTAGGTATTCATGTCCTTTAGTTATTGAAAACTTCTTTTAGGGATCTGATTTCCATATTTTAATTTCTGTATTTTCTCTTTCTGGAATCCATATTATTTGGATGGTGGCATTCTTGAACTGGTTCTTTAACTTTAAAAATTCATGCTTTCTTTTATTTTCCTCTTACTCTTTATACTCCCGTTTCTAGCCCATTTTCTCAACTTAATCTTTTTTTTTTTTTAAGATTTATTGATTGATTGATTGATTGATTGATTGCTATGTTGGTTCTTCGTTTCTGTGCTAGGGCTCTCTCCAGTTGCGGCAAGTGGGGTCCACTCTTCATCGCGGTGCGTGGGCCTCTCACTATCGTGGTCTCTCTTGTTGCGGAGCACAGGCTCCAGATGCGCAGGCTCAGTAGTTGTGGCTCACGGGCCCAGTTGCTCCGCGGCATGTGGGATCCTCCCAGACCAGGGCTCGAACCCATGTCCCCTGCATTGGCAGGCAGATTCTCAACCACTGTGCCACCAGGGAAGCCCTCAACTTAATCTTTTAACCCTAATTTGGTTTTTAAATTTTTACTGTAATTTGTGATTTCTGGGGAATTGCTTTTGGTGGTTTTTGTCTTAAATTTTTTTTCTTTTTTAAACATTTTAATAAGATACTGTTTCAGGATTTCGGGGATACAATTTCTTTTATTTCTTTAAAGATATTAATAACAGTTTCAGAAATTATTTTTTCCTTTTGTAGCCTCTGTTTCATCCAAGCTGAATTTTAAATTTTTTTCTTTTTGCTTTTTTATCTTTTTTATTTGAAGCTTTTCTCAAATATCTGGTAATCCTTGGCTGACCACTCACTTATTTGCAAGTCTGTAAATAGCTGACTGAAAGTTCTGTGCATAAGATTGGAACTTGTGAACTGTGGTCTTCAGTATAGATTTATCTGGCTGGGATACTTCCTTTTCAGTGTTGCCTGACAAAATACAGGATACTCAGTTAAACTTAAGATAAAAAAATAATTTTTTTAGTATAAATATGTCACAAGTATTATGTGCGACATACTATAAAATTATTTGTTTATCTAAGATCCAAATTTAACTGGGCATTCTATATTTTTATTTGCTACATCTGGCAACCCTTTCTCCAGAACATCTGAAGTCAGCATCTTTAAGTATTTCCTCTCCAGGTGGTCAGATCTTCCAGAAAAGACTGCTCATCTCTTGAATTTAGGATATAGCCTAGCTCCCAATATATAAGTACACAAGTGGAGAAAACGGTCTGGGGCTTGAGTCTTAATAGTCTCATGATATTTTAATTTAATTTTCTTGTTTTCAGAGAAGTACCCTTATTCCCAAATCTGCCAAATATTTAATAGTCCAGAGAATGTTTTACACTGTCCAGAAAATAAAACTTCAGCCTTCTGTTGGGTGGCAAAAAGGCAGTTACACAAATGAATGGAATGGGGGAGGGGAGTTGGAACCCTAAGTGATTATTAGATATTTCAATTTATTCTTCTATTTTTAACCCAATCCTTCTATTAAGTTACCTCCATTTTCAGAAGTACCCGGTATGTCTTTAAATATATTTATGTAAATTAGATTGTTTCTGAGCTTTCTCTGCTGTCAGTTTAAAATTTGTATTTCTAAGTCTGCTACCATTTATCCATGTTTTAAAACTTGGCTTAAACCTACATGTTCAGCTTAATAAAATTATTATGAAGTGAACACCCTGGTAACATACAAGTAAAACCAGAGAATATTAATAGCACACCAGAAGGATCCATGGTCTTACTCACAAACACAAACATTTCTTCTCCATGAAATATAATCACTAATTCTGATTTCTATGGTAACCACCTTTGCTTTTCTTAATTTTTTTTTTGCTGCTTAACTACACATTTGTAAGCACCGTTGCTTACTTTTGCTTGTCCCACCACCATTTATTGAAAAGATCATCATTTTCCATACTGTTCTGAATTTCCACCTTTGTCATAAAATCTGTGTGTCTCATATACTCATTTTTGCCACCCTTTACCTCCCTCCTGCTTTCATTATATTGACATCTTTTATTTCACTATTTTTTCTTCAGCTGGATATAATTTATTGTTCTTAATTTTAGTTACTGTATTTTTCAGTTCTGGGATTTTCATTTGGTTCTTCTTCAAGTCTGCTTCATCATTTTTAAAAAATAGTTTACGCTTCTGGGTTAAAATTTTTAACCTTGTGTTTTATCTAATTAAATATAGAAAGAATAGTTTGATAACTCCAAATTCTGGAGCTCTGGGTGTTATTTCTGTTGTCTTGCTTTTCTTATTTTTTTATTTGTTATTATCTTATCTCCTCGTACAAGTGGTTATTTTTTCTTTTTGTATGCTAGACATTATATTTTAAGAGTTGTAGTGCAGTGAGCAAGACATTATGGTATTGGTGAAAGAATAGACCAAAAGGTTAATGCAACAGAATAAAGAGCCCAGAGGGCCCACACAAATACAGTTGATTGATTTTGGACAAAGGTGCAAAAACAATTCAATGGATAAAGGATTGCCTTTTCAACAAATGGTGCCATATGAACCTGCCACCAAAAACTCCTATAAAAAACAAACAAAAAAAGGAACCTAGACACAAACATTACACCTTACACAGAAATGAAGTAAAAATGAATAATACACATAAATGAAAAATGCATATAAAAATTCTATAAAAAAGTATAGAAGAAAATCTTGGCCTTAGGCTTGGTGATAAGATTTTAGGTACAAGATAAAAGCACAATCCATGAAACAAAAAAAATGGTAAGTTGGATTTTATTAAAATGAAAATTTTCTGCTCTGCTAAAGAGACAGTAAACAAAATTAAAAGATAAGCCACAGGGACTTCCTTGGTGGCACAGTGGTTGGGAAACCGCCTGCCAGTGCAGGGGACGTAGGTTTGATCCCTGGTCCGGGAAGATCCCACATGCTGCAGAGCAACTGAGCCTGTGCACCACAACTACTGAGCCTGTGCTCTAGAGCCTGCAAGTCACAACTACTGAAGCCCGCACGCCTAGAGCCCGTGCTCCACAACAAGAGAAGCCACCACAATGAGAAGCCCGTGCACCACAACGAAGAGTAGCCCCTGCTCACCGCAACTAGAGAGAAAGCCCGCACACAGCAACAAAGACCCAGGGCAGCCAATAAATAAATAAATAAATAAATAAATTTTTTAAAAAAGGTAAGCCACAAACTGGGAGAAAATTTTTGCAAAATACATTTCTGATAAAAGACATGTATCCAAAACATACAAAGGAAGCTTAAAACTCAACGATAAGAAAACCTAACAACTCAGTTAAAAATGAGCCAAAGATCTCAACAAGATGCCTCACCAAAGAAGATATACAGATGACAAATAAGCACATGAAAAGTTGTTCAACATCATTTGTCATTAGTACAATAAATGCAAATTGAAACATCAATGAGATACCACTACATAGTTATTAGGATAACAAAAATTAAAAAAAAAAATTGACACTACCAACTGCTGGCAAAGATGTGGAGCAACAGGAACTCTCATTCATTACTGGTGGGAATGCAAATTGGCACAGGCACTTCAGAAGACAGTTTGGTAAGTTTTTGCAAAGCTAAGCATAGTCTTACCATACAATCCAGCAATCACACTCTCAGGTATTTACCCAGCTGAACTGAAAATGTATGTCCGTGTAAAAACCTGCACTTGACTATCTATAGCAGCTTTGTTCATAATCGCCAAAACCCAGAAGCAACAAGATGTTCTTTGGTAGGTGAATTAATAAACAAACTGTGTGTACCCAAGAGAATACTGTTAGTAATAAGAAGGTATGAACTATGCCATGCAAAGACACGGATGAATCTTAAATGCACATTGTTAGGTTAAGGAAGCCAGTCTGAAAAGACAACATACTATGTCATTCCATTTATATGACACTCTGGAAGGGACAAACAGGTGAAACGGTTGTAGGCATTTTGGGGTGTGTGCACTTTGAATAGATGAGCATAGAGTATTAGGGCATGAAACTTTTGTATAATACTGTCATGCATGACTTTATGCGTTTTTTGAAACCCATAGAACAGAGGAATGAATCTAAAGGCATGTAAATTAAAAACAAATCCTTCAGGTAGCACCTAACAATGCTAATTGTGACAGTGCAGGCTGTGACTAAAGAATCTAATTTTATTAAAAATGTCTGAAATAGTCACTGAAGTGGGTGGAGGAAAAACTGACCTAAATAACTTTGGAAATGTCTGTCAGACTAATGGCAAAAGGAACTGTACATAAGCAGTGTACTCTAGTTGAAAAAAATTGTTTCCCACAGGGGTGTGAGTTAACAATTCTGAAACAACTATAGCATGCATGCTGGAACTGAACAGTTAAGTAAATGGATGGCAGATGGTGAGGCTAGGTTTCTCACTATTGGAGTGGAGGTTACAGACAAGCAAGGGGAAGAGGCAAAAATAATGCATATGGTAATGGAGTAGAGTTGGAGACATGAGTATACACCCATGTTTAGTTTTACATAGAGATGGATATATTAATATATACCATATAAATATATATTCATTAATTAATATACATGTTATATATATTTATATATTTATAGACCCGTGTATATGTACTGGATAGTATACACATATTTCTTTTCTCCAGCAGCTGAGAGAGCCTAGAAGCAATGACATCCCAGTAGCAATGAGCACACTTAGCACGCAGACCTTGGTTCTTACCTCCTGTTCTTCAATAAAATAAACCAGGACTCCTTGGAGAAATGGTTCATTCTAAAACTGTGGCAGGAGGTATACAAGACGAACCTGGAGCATCCTGTAGTGCCAGAAAGTGAGCAAGTGCTCAAACAAGACAAAACAAAAACCCAAAACCAAAAAACTGCACACTGGTGGGATATGTCAAAGAGACACAGGCGCTAACCGAAAGGGCTCCCAGTGGCCCAAACTGAAGCAATTTGAGGAATAAAGTAGTATTGGATGATAACATAAAGTGTAAGATAAATATCCACAAGTCCATATTGATACAGATGAATTATTGAATAAATAAATAAACAGGGGAGAATAGACAAATATTCCATGTAGAACAATTCCAAATAATTTATGTAGGTAACACCACTCTTCAGGAAATGGAGTATAACTGCCACTCCTTAAGTGTGACCTGTGACTTCCTTCTAAAAGTTCAATATAGAAAAGGGGAAGAAAAGACAAACGCTACCGTGGGGAATCCTGACGCACATCACCTTTGATTAAGGTCAACGTCAACAACGTCGTCATGTTGACAGCATGCTTCCTTCATACGGTGTGATAGGAATGGCACTTTACCTCTGTGGTCTTCCTCCAGAAAACCCATAACCCCAGTCCAATCATAAGAAAAACATCAGACAAATCCCAATTGAGGGACATTCTGCAAAGTGCCTGACTGATTCTCCTCGAAACTGTCACGATCATCAGAAACAGGGAAATTCTAAGAAACTGTCACAGCTAGGACTTGGCTAAGGAGAAATAGCAACTAAATGTAATATGGAGTCCTGGATGGGATCCTGGAACAGGGAAAGGATATTATATTAAAGTCAAAAAAAAAAAAAAAACCTAGGAAAAATCCGAATAAAGTATGGGCTTCACTTAATAGGTTCAGGTATCAATATTGATTCATTAAATGTAACAAATATAATAATAGAAGATATTAATGCTAGGGGAAACTGAGTTGCCATAGGGGTATATGGGAACTCTCTAATATCTTCACAAGTTTTCTGTAAGTCTAAATTTATTATAATATAAAAAGTTTATTAAAAATACAAAAAATAATTTTATAGAAAGAATTTGAAGTCTAGGATATTTCCTTCCAGAGAGAATTTTCCTTTGCTTCTTCTAAGCTCTGGGGGTTACTAACAACCCAAGATCAGTTTAATAAAATTTTTGAGTTGGAGATTTTCTAGACTACACAGGAGCTGGGCTGTATTTGGTGGAGGCCTGGATAACCTTGTGTTCACTTTTGTTCCTAGGATGCGGCCCTTCAGAGTTTACCAGGGTTCTGCTATGGCCTGGACTCCAATTTTTGTCCACTTCCTACCAGGAAATTTTCAAAAGCCCTGCTCAGCCTCTGTGTTTCTTACAGATCAGCAAATGCTTTGGGGCAAATGTAACCCCCAGAGCTAGGCTCGCTTGTTTTGATTCTGACCTCTTGTAAATCTCTATTCTGCTTCATTATTTGTTAGCTCTCTGCTCACTTCTATTAGATGATTTTATATTTCATCCAGCTTTTCTACATTTCTTCAGCAGGAGGACTGGTTCAAATGACCTAATTGCTTTACTCGCTGCAGAAATTTTATAATTTTATTACTATCGTCTCCTTTCTCATTCTGTTTATTGTTGTGGCTTCATACTTAAAAAATACCTTTGAATATTATTTTTGGGGGGTATCCAGAGGGTAGCAAGGGTAATAAGTTTTCAGCTCTCATCTTTAACTACAGATTATTTTGGTGATATCTAAAGAAAATTAGAATCATCAAATTGGTATAGAATCTTACCCAGAACAGTGCATCTGAAAATGAGAAATGAACTAGGTGAAAGATGAACCTACCTTTAAATAACCACATCTAGGAAAAATGATATGAGGATTTAGAATAGATACATACTCATATATCAATATTTATATAAATATTTCTGATATACATTTTTATATAAATATTTTATATAAATATTTCTGATATACATTTTATACATTTTTGTCAGCTGGTAGCTAACAAAAGCTAACAAAATACTTTCTCTCTTTGTTGCTGTATATTCCTGTGTTATACTTAGTTTATAACCCTGTTGTGAAACACCAGTGCTCTTTTTCTAGGAGAAAAAGCACAATTTTAAGGTATGAAAATAATTTCTACGTAATAGCCTCCTTAATAAAACATGTTGTTTAAAGGAGAATGTGGTATATACTACTTCATGTTCTTAAAAATATCTTGTATGATATTGCTACTGAAGCAAACTTGGGTCTGCTCCCCCACCTGCGGTAAAGCCAGTCTACTGACACGGGGTTGTGATGAAGGAAAGTACAGTATTTATTACAACGCATCCAACATGGACAACCAAAGAGAACTGTCAGCTGATGCTCAAAAGACCCAAAGTCTCCAAAGTTCTGAAGGGCTGCATCCTAGGAGCAAAGGTGAACACAAGTTAATCCAGGCCTCCACCAAATACAGCCCAGCTCCTGTGTAGTCTAGAAAATCTCCAAATCAAAAATTTTATTAAACGGATCTTGGATTGTTAGTAATCCCCAGTGCTTAGAAGAAGCAAAGGAAAATTCTCTCTGGAAGGAAATATCCTAGACTTCAAAATCTTTCTATAAAATTATTTTTTGTATTTTTAATAAACTTTTTAAATTATAATAAATTTAGACTTACAGAAAACTTGTGAAGATATTAGAGCGTTCCCATATACCCCTATGGCAACTCAGTTTCCCCTAGCATTAATATCTTCTATTATTATATTTGTTACATTTAATGAACCAAAGTCCCTGATGGCTTTCAGGGAAAGGATTTTGAAGGCTAGGTTAGGAGTGTGGGTTACAGGATCAGCTCGTGCATAATTCTTTGACTGGTTGATGGGGAGGTAAAAAGGTGATGTTTTGGGAATCTCAATTATCAGTTTTCTGGCTCCAACCTCTCTGGGTCCATGTGCTGGTGGTCAGCATGCAGTTGACTTCTTCCACCTGGTGGGGGCTTCAGTATCTGCAGAACAACTCAAGGATGTGGCTCAGAATATCATCTATAGTCCTTGAAGAGGAACTAAAGGTCCTTGACTTTGTTTTAGCTAAACTATTATTATTTTGTCTTGTTTGACTGCTTTCCTTTGTTTCTGCATTTTCACTTCTCTGATTAAATTTGCTCGTTGGAACTCAGGGGAGGCTTAGGAGGCTAAAGCTTTTCTACAAACAAGAGGCGGGGGACACAGTGTATGTGTGTGTGTGTGTGTGTGTGTGTGTGTGTGTGTGTGTGTGTGGTGGTGGGGGTCTGTCCCTGGGGAAGGTGTCGCAGGGTCCTGCTCAGTTTCAATACATGTGATCATGAAGGCATAGAATTTATATTAAGATGACAAATATTTAAAAGTTTCTCTTGACAGCAGTACCTTATTAATTTTTTCCCATTTTTAATTAAAAATCTTGGTAACTAATGTTGATAACTGCCACTTAGGAAGCAAGCAAGAATGATAAACACTCTATTCCTGAAATGATGCTTTCTGGGACCATCAGGTCTTTCTCTAAGTACTGTTGTTTTTAATTGTAGGTCACTATTAATTAATCCAGAAGTACTTCTTCAAGGTGGTTGACTGTCAACAATAATTATATATTCTTAAAGAAGTGAGCATTCCCCTTTATTTTCTGGCAGAATATCAGTGGTCCATTTAAAATGTACAAGGTAGGGTATATGTATTCCTTCATCTGAAATCAGTAGAAATGAGAAATGGTTGCCAAAAATGAATCATTCAGTGTCATACAGAAACTATTCCATTTGTTAATCAATCAATATAATTTTTTGAGTGCCTACTAAGTCCTAAGTTCTCAATTAGGTGCTTTATATGCATAGATGACATCTTCCCAGCACCTCTATGAGGTAAGTGCTACTTTTATTTCTGCTTTACAGATGAGGAAACTGACGCTCAGACAGCATAACTAGTAGAGGTGAAGCAGGGTTTTCATCTTGGTTCTAATTCCAAAGCCTGTGTTCTCTTTATTGGTCCTCATTGGGGTCCCTCTAGAGGGAAAACAGATGCTAAGCAAGTAAGTGATACGCATCAGACAAATTAGCGACTAATAGGTTCTGATCACCCATTCCAGCGTCTGTATGTGTGTGGGTGTGGGGATATTTTCCCCTCACATCAACAAGCAATTCTTGGACACCTACAAGCTGGGTGTCCTTTAATTCACCTCAATTCTGATACTATCTACCTGGAGATACTGTCAGATCCCACAGGTTAAGGGCTCAGCCCTGCCGCACCTGAGACACCAATCGAAAGTCCAGATTGTCACCTGGGCTTCTGATTGGAGGCTGCAATGGTACTCTCCTTGGGTTCCACAAATTTGCTGAGTGGCTCACACAACTCAGAAGCATTTTACTTACTAGACTACTGCTTTATCATGATAGGATATAACTCAGGAGCAGCCAGATGGAAGAGATGCGTAGGGCAAGGTCTGGGGAAAGGGTGCAGAAAGCCTCCTTGCCCTGAGTGTACCACTCTCCCAAAATCTCTGCGTGTTCACTTAACCCAGAAGCTCTCTGAACCTTGTCCTTTTGGGCTTGAACAATCAAATGGAGGCTTCATTCATTATATAGGTGTGATTGATTAAATCACTGGCCACTGGTGATTGAATTCAGCCTTCTCCCCTCCCTAGAGGTCAGGGAGGGTGGGACTGAAAGTTCTAACCCTCTAATCTCGAGGTTGGCTCCATGGCAACCAGTCCCCAGCCTCACTAGGGTCCTAAGTCATCTCATTAACATAACAAAAGACACCTTTCTCACTCTCCTCACTTAGGAAATTCCACAAGGTTTTAGGAGCTCTGTGACAGAAACAGGGAGGAAGACCAAGTATATATTTCTTATTATCATCACAATACCACCACAACATCGCATGAGAAGAGAAGATGAAAATGCAGGGTCACATCCAAAGTTCACTGTTTGCATTTGTCTTTTCCTTCACATTGCATCTCCTAATTTGGACATCGTGGATAAGATGGCATCCTAGGAATCTGGGCAGTTTCCATCTCTGGAATCTGGTACCTCTTTTCTTCGGTAGAGGGGGACTACCGTTCACTTAGCATTCTAGGTTTCTTTCTGCTCACGTTGTTGCTTTGTCTCTGCAATTCAGGCAGGCAAAGGGGATTCTTGAGGTAGTTCCATCACCATCAAGATGAGTAACTAACCAGGAGTGGCTGAACCACTCCAAGAAGGGACCAGTCCTAGTGAGGCCGGAAAGACAGGGTCAGGCCCAAGGCCAGCCTCCTCATGCATAGGCATAAGGCAGAGGGCAAAGCCACCTCCTTGTTTTGCACTTAATGAGGCCATGACGCACAGAGGAATAGCATCTAAAATAGAAACTTTGTAGCATCTGAACAAGAAACTCTGACCAGGAGCACCATGGAGCATGCCCAGTAAAGATGCACGGGTTGCTGGTGACCGCTGTATGACCTTCCACGTGTGGCGCGGGACTAGTAAGGGAAATGTAAGGGAAAACAGCTCTTTGAGCCAGTGAACGGTGGCTGTAGGAGACAAATGGGCAAGAGCGGGGGCTGACGCCGCCGGGTGCAATCCAGGCCTCACCTCAACCCGCTCCCCAGTGAGTATTCCACCCTTAATCAAAAGACCCCCGCCCACTCAAAGGGCTAAAAGTAAAATAAAAGTGGGATCAACAGCCCTGCCGTGAGCCCCTCACTCCCGGGGACACCCGCGCTCTTCTTCTCTGTGTGTGTAATTCTGTTTCTGCCCTAGATAACCTGCTTCTTTGTTCTCTTTGCTCCTCAGTGTGTGTGTGTGTGTGTGTGTGTGTCTGTGTGTGTGTGTGTGTGTGTTTCTTTGTTTTGTGTTCCTCGCCCAAATTCTTTTGGATGAGTTGAACAAGAGCCTGGAGTTCTGATAAAGCTTTCCCGGTATCACCAGGAGGGACAGGTAGGCAGTGCCGTGGGTATTAAATCCATGATGTGGGGAGAACAGGTTCTGTGACCTCTGATAAAAACCCAGGGTCCTCCTCTGCACTGCTGGGTGTCTTGAATAAGTGTTTTTCTTTTTTTTAATAAATTTATTTATTTATTTTTGGCTGTGTTGTGTCTTCGTTTCTGTGCGAGGGCTTTCTCTAGTTGCGGCGAGCGGGGGCCACTCTTCATCGCGGTGCGCGGGCCTCTCACTGTCGCGGCCTCTCTCGTTGCGGAGCACAGGCTCCAGACGCACAGGCTCAGTAGTTGTGGCTCACGGGCCCAGCTGCTCCGCGGCATGTGGGATCTTCCCAGACCAGGGCTTGAACCCGTGTCCCCTGCATCGGCAGGCGGATTCCCAACCACAGCGCCACCGGGAAAGCCCAAGTGTTTTTCTTGTTAATACAGGATTCACCCTGTGCAGCTCCGAGAGTTTCCCCCGCATTATCACCCATATGTTTGGGAGGAGGGATAAAACGCCTGGAAACACGAGGGGAACACTGATGGGAATGTCATCTAAGGGGTGTGGGGGCGCCTATCTTTTGCATTTATCCTCCGATCATCTCACGTTGGCCATCGGGATTAAACAAAAGGGCAGCCTCGGGCATAACGAGGGAAGGCGCAGCACATGGAATCTGACAAAAGCTGCACCGGGGCAGGGATGCAGGGAGGAAATTGCAGGGCTGCGGGATGACAGTTTGAACGAGGACATGAATGATAGCAGCCCAGGGATGGTGGCCCTGAATCCTCATCCACCTTCATTATATTCTCAGAGGCCTGACGATGAATTCTGGGGTGGGAGGACTAGGATGACCCCGTGCTCTCGTGGAGACCGAGCAGCCCAGCCTTTCCCCCGGGGCTCCCAGCACGGAGCTCTTCCCTGTCTCTCCTCCTTGCCCCTTCCAAGTCCTTGGTAATAATTAGAGTAACGCAGAATAAATGGAACCAGTCTCTCCTTGGGAAAAATAGTTACAAGCTGAACACTAGAAAAGCAGGTAACTTTAAAAAATATCTTAAAGGTGTCAATTTGCATGCATTTTATTTAATATTTTTTTCACAGGCTGTGCAGCTTTTATTTCAATCAGGAAGTGATCAAAGCTCTAGACAGTCTAGAAGAAGTCAGTGAAAAGGACTGCAGTCCATCTGGGGTGGGGACAGCTGGGCCAGTGTTTTTCCTGGTACCGGAGAGAGGGTGCTGGGGATTGTCCTGGGGGCAAATGATGACCGGACCAAGCAGAGGGAGGCTTGTGGGGTACAGAGTGGGAGGGAGCTGCCCGGCTGGCCGAAACTGTCCACCTGTCCCACAGGGTAGGCACAGACCCTGAGGCTACTCGTGTGGCCAGCCCGACTCAGGCAGGCCTAGGGCGGGGCCACGTGAAGCCAAGAGCCTGCCTGGATTCTCCGTTAGCAAGTCCAAACCTCCCCATTGCTGTCTGCAGCCCCTGAGAAGAGCTCACACCTGGGATACAGCCAGCCCAGTCACAGCGCCCTGGTGACACAGCAGGGTCTGCGTGCAGATCGTGCTGCCCCTGAGGGACCAGCATAGGACGTGCTGGAGACTTTGATCTGGTCTGGCGTCAAGATGACTGCCAGGGCATACACAGCTTGCCCACATGGCCCTCCAGGATCCGCACCTGCTACTTAGACTTCATGTCGCACCTGTGGATAGGTTCTCCTGGTACCGCAGACACCGCGGTGATTCATCATGGTGACAGAGCAGACCCCTCTGCCGATGTCTGCAGGTCGTGGATGCAGTTGAGTGTCCACTTGAAGATCTTCCAAGGGTCAGAGGATCCTAGGTTGCCCGTGTTCTGCCCTGCACTGATGCAGGACACACCTGTATGAACATCTCCCTCCAGAACTCCATGAGGTCCTTGCCGAGTGTGCTCTGGCTTTACTCCAGGACAATCAAACTTGAGTTTAGGTTCTTCTCCAGCTGGTCTGTCTTCTCTGAGGGGTTGCCCAGTGAGGAGCACAGGAAAGCCATCTCTTGGTCCTCCTGGGCCAGCGCCAGGTAATTCTTGTGCAAGCTCTTGGCCGTGTGCTGCAGGAGCTCCTTCAGGCCCTCCTAGCGGCTCCTGGCCAGATGTGCCTCATGTGTATCCTGGTCTTCCATGAACGTGCACCTGTACTTAGAGTGGGGAGATCTGACCTGCTCACACCGCTTGATGTGGGCCCCCAGGTTCAGCCTTAGGAGGGAGGAGCAGCTGGGGTTTGGGGGTCACTACCTGGGCCCTGAAGTCACAGCTGCCTTTGTGGTCCTGCCAGGCACCGAACTCGATGGTGAAGGGGGACCCTCAAGGTTCTGCAGCAAAGACCCTGGGCCCCGCCCCCCAGCCCCCACCCCCACCCCCTGACAGCAGTGCAGCAGTGGATGAAGAGCTCCCGGGCATGCTCAGTGCTGCAGAGTTGCTCACACCACGTCAGTTTGGTGTCGTCCTCGGGACACTTCTCTGACTTCAAGGCTCACCTTCGACGGAGCACACTGCGGCAGAGCTGGCAACAGAGTTTCACCGAGGCTGCCCAGCAAACGCCACCGGCTCCGCTGTTTGTCCTCGGTTAGCAAGAGCGTGGGGCATTGGGACAGGCAGGTCTCAGAGTGCAGGGAGTGGCCGGAGGTGAGGAGGGCATACTGCAGTGCTGTTGGTGCGCGGCGGTCCCATCTGGCTTTCGTGATGGTGGTGACAGCCAAAAAGGCGGCCTGAAGGTCACTTCCATGCTGGTCCTGATGGCGAAGTCTGGGACGGGAAGGTTGGTGGGTCCCCTGGAGAAGCAGTTGTATTGGGCGTTCGTGCTCCGGAGAGGCATCCAGGGACCTCGGGTAGCATCCTCTGCCTGCTGCGCCGGGTGCTGCAGCGCCATCCTCCCGCTTCATGGGGGCCCCTTGGCCTCTGGGGAGAAAAGGAACCTGCATGTATTTTATAATACAGTGTTTTCAAAATAATTATTAGGCATGTCTACTAAGAGAATCAATAAGGTATGTTTGGTGTCAGCAAGTTACATATATTCACTTCAATATACGGTCATGATAAATGTTGCATATTCTGAGAGCAAAGGCACTTTCATCAGTGACTTGAATTTTATAGACATTAAACCCAGTTTAAACGATGCTATTGAAAGATCTTACAGGTCTGAATTCCTCCAGTGCTCGTTGCCTGACACACAGCAAGGAAGAGCAGATAGTCAGCAGGGTCAGGAGCTGCAAAGAGAATAGGGAAGATGAGGCTGAGAAAGCGCTGAGGACCTGGGATAGGGAGGAACCCACCGCCTCCGGGAGCATGTCAGCAGCATAGCGGAGATGGAGTCCGTTTGCAGTGTATTACAGAGTAATTGGGTGGCGGGAAGGAGACAGTGAGTGAGACTTCTCTTTGTATAGTCCAGCAGTGAAAGAGGGGAGAGAATTGGTCTGACGAGCTAGCTGGGCCAAAGTACAATTTTTTTAAAGGATTGTTTATAGGCAGAGCAGAAAGCATATGAAAGATGTGCATTTGTAACAGAGTTCAAAGGGGGGAGGGAGACAGAGACAGAGACAGAGATAATGTATCTTACTTTACGTAGGATAACGTATGTTACTCTATGTAGGATAACGTATGTTGCTTTATGTAGGATAATGTATGTTACTTTATGTAGGATAGTGTATGTCACTTTTTGTAGGATACTGTATGTCACTTTACGTAGGATAGTGTATGTCACTTTATGTAGGATAATGTATGTTACTTTATGTAGCATAATGTATGTTACTTTATGTAGAATAACGTATGTTACTTTATGTAGGATAATGTATGTTACTTTATGTAGCATAATGTATGTTACTTTATGTAGAATAATGTATGTTACTTTATGTAGGATAACATGTTACTCTAGGATAATCTATGTCGCTTTATGTAGGCTATGTCGCTTTACGTAGGATAACGTAGGATATAACGTTTACGTAGGATAATCTATGTCGCTTTACGTAGGATCGTGTATGTCACTTTATGTAGGATAACGTATGTTACTTTATGTAGAATAATGCATGTTACTTTATGTAGGATAATGTATGTTACTTTATGTAGGATAATGTATCTTACTTTAAAATATTTTGGCACAGGTGCACATATGTGCACATATGTGCACACGTATGTGTGTTTGCCTGTGTGAGTCTGAGCTACACTCTACTTATGGCCAATACCTGGTCTCAATACATACTCTAGGAGGAGGGAGAGGATGGTCAACATTTAATAAAAAAGGCCACGCTCCAGAGGTAAATGCAGATAAATGATAATCTTCAATCATCTTTAGTTCCATTTAACACCATATTTTTACATATTAACGTAATGAACGATAGAGATGGGTATTCATTGGTGAAATTTGTGGCTTGTTTAATAGATAGTGGATGCTGAAGAGGAATGGTTGAAGAAGATGTGGTGAATATATGCAATGGAATATTACTCAGCCATAAAAAGGAATGAAACTGTGTCATTTGCAGAGACGTGGATGGACCTACAGACTGTCACACAGAGTGAAGTAAGTCAGAAAGAGAAAAACAAATATCATATATTAACTCATATATGTAGAATCTAGAAAAATGGTATAGATGATCTTATTTGCAAAGCAGAAATAGAGACACAGACGTAGAGAACAAACGTATGGATGCCAAGGGGGAAATGGAGGGGGGGTGGGATGAAATGGGAGATTGGGATTGACATATATACAGTACTATGTATAAAATAGCTAACAAATGAGAATCTACTGTATAGCACAGGAAACTCTACTCAGTGCTCTGTGGTGACCTAAATGAGAAGGAAATCTAAAAAAGAGGGAATATATGTGTATGCGTGGATGATTCACTTTGCTGTACAGCAGAAACTGACATAGCAGTGTAAAGCAACTATACTCCAATTAAAAAAAATAGATAGGGACGTTGAAAGTGGGCATTCATTAATGAGATTAGTAATAGTTAAAATTTGTGAATTGACTAAAATGTTTTAGAAATGCTCCCTGCCTTGATATGGGTCTGGTAGGTCACCCTTCACCATGAGAATGAAATTGGAAGCCTGATACCCTAGTCCTGTGTCCAGCCATCTCGGTGGAGGGTTCTGACTGACTAATGACGACCGTAAAGCTAACTGAATCCTGCCTCTAGAATGTTATCACATCTGCCCCAAAGGAGCCTTTCATTCCAGGTGTGCCTGGAGCACCAAAAGAGATTTCACTGGGCTTATAGAACAGGCTATGTGGCCTGTGTGAGGTCTGCTTACCCATATATGTTAGTTTGATAATGGGCTATATATGGAAGATATTTATCTGATTCTTTCTTTTGCTGAAACCTGGTAATAAGGTTATAGGGGAGTTACACCCACTTTCAGCTACCAGTGCCCACTATTATCTACTAAAATGAACCTATTTGTATTTAACCAAATCGGCTTAGTTCAGTTAGACATTTATTTTTATGAGTTTCCTCTATAAATTTCCTTTCCCACCCTTAAAAAAACGATTCCTCACCTTTTTTTTTTTTTAACATCTTTATTGGAGTATAATTGCTTTACAATGGTGTGTTAGTTTCTGCTTTATAACAAAGTGAAACAGCTATACATACATACATATCCCCATATCTCCTCCCTCTTGCATCTCCCTCCCTCCCACCCTCCCCATCCCACCCCTCTAGGTGGTCACAAAGCACCGAGCTGATCTCCCTGTGCTATGCGGCTGCTTCCCGCTAGCTATCCACTTCACGTTTGGTAGTGTACATATGCCCATGCCACTCTCCCACTTTGTCACAGCTTACCCTTCCCCCTCCCCATATCCTCAAGTCCATTCTCTAGTAGGTCTGTGTCTTTATTCCCATCTTACCACTAGGTTCTTCATGACCTTTTTTTTTTTTTCCCTTAGATTCCATATATATGTGTTAGCATACTGTATTTGTTTTTCTCTTTCTGACTTACTTCACTCTGTATGACAGACTCTAACTCCATCCACCTCACTACAAATAACTCCATTTCGTTTCTTTTTATGGCTGAGTAATATTCCATTGTATATATGTGCCACATCTTCTTTATCCATTCATCCGATGGTGGACACTTAGGTTGCTTCCATGTCCTGGCTATTGTAAATAGAGCTGCAATGAACATTTTGGTACATGACTCTTCTTGAATTACGGTTTTCTCAGAGTATATGCCCAGTAGTGGGATTGCTGGGTCATATGGTAGTTCTATTTTTAGTTTTTTAAGGAACCTCCATACTGTTCTCCATAGTGGCTGTATCAATTTACATTCCCACCAACAGTGCAAGAGTGTTCCCTTTTCTCCACACCCTCTCCAGCATTTATTGTTTCTAGATTTTTTGATGATGGCCATTCTGACTGGTGTGAGATGATATCTCATTGTAGTTTTGATTTGCATTTCTCTAGTGATTAATGATGTTGAGCATTCTTTCACGTGTTTGTTGGCAATCTATAAATCTTCTTTGGAGAAATGTCTATTTAGGTCTTCTGCCCATTTTTGGATTGGGTTGTTTGTTTTTTTGTTATTGAGCTGCATGAGCTGCTTGTAAATCTTGGAGATTAATCCTTTGCCTGTTGCTTCATTTGCAAATATTTTCTCCCGTTCTGAGGGTTGTCTTTTGGTCTTGTTTATGGTTTCCTTTGCTGTGCAAAAGCTTTTAAGTTTCATTAGGTCCCATTTGTTTATTTTTGTTTTTATTTCCATTTCTCTAGGAGGTGGGTCAAAAAGGATCTTGCTGTGATTTATGTCATAGAGTGTTCTGCCTATGTTTTCCTCTAAGAGTTTGATAGTGTCTGGCCTTACATTTAGGTCTTTAATCCATTTTGAGTTTATTTTTGTGTATGGTTTTAGGGAGTGTTCTAATTTCATACTTTTACATGTACCTCTCCAGTTTTCCCAGCACCACTTATTGAAGAGGCTGTCTTTTCTCCACTGTATATGCTTGCCTCCTTTATCAAAGATAAGGTGACCATATGTGCGTGGGTTTACCTCTGGGCTTTCTATCATGTTCCATTGATCCATATTTCTGTTTTTGTGCCAGTACCATACTGTCTTGATTACTGTAGCTTTGTAGTAGAGTCTGAAGTCAGGGAGCCTGATTCCTCCAGCTCCATTTTTCGTTCTCAAGATTGCTATTTGGGGTCTTTTGTGTTTCCATACAAATTGTGAAATTTTTTGTTCTAGTTGTGTGAAAAATGCCAGTGGTAGATTGATAAGGATTGCATTGAATCTGTAGATTGCTTTGGGTAGTAGAGTCATTTTCACAATGTTGATTCTTCCAATCCAAGAGCATGGTATATCTCTCCATCTATTTGTATCATCTTTAATTTCTTTATCAGTGTCTTATACTTTTCTGCATACACGTCTTTTGTCTCCTTAGGTAGGTTTATTCCTAGATTTTTTGTTGCAGTGGTAAATGGGAGTGTTTTCTTAATTTCACTTTCAGATTTTTCATCATTAGTGTATAGGAATGCAAGAGACTTCTGTCCCTTCTAATTTTGTATCCTGCTACTTTACCAAATTCATTGATTAGCTCTAGGAGTTTTCTGGTAGCATCTTTAGGATTCTCTATGTATAGTATCATGTCATCTGCAAACAGTGACAGCTTTACTTCTTCTTTTCCGATTTGGATTCCTTTTATTTCTTTGTCTTCTCTGATTGCTGTGGCTAACACTTCCAAAACTATGTTGAATAATAGTGGTGAGAGTGGGCAACCTTGTCTTGTTCCTGATCTTAGTGGAAATGGTTTCAGTTTTTCACCACTGAGGACAAAGTTGGCTGTGGGTTTGTCATATATGGCCTTTATTATGTTGAGGAAAGTTCCCTCTATTCCTACTTTCTGCAGGGCTTTTATCATAAATGGGTGTTGAATTTTGTCGAAAGCTTTCTCTGCATCTATTGAGATGATCATATGGTTTTTCTCCTTCAATTTGTTAATATGGTGTATCACATTGATTGATTTGCATATATTGAAGAATCCTTGCATTCCTGGAATAAACCCCACTTGATCATGGTGTATGATCCTTTTAATGTGCTGTTGGATTCTGTTTGCTAGTATTTTGTTGAGGATTTTTGCATCTATGTTTATCAGTGATATTGGCCTGTAGTTTTCTTTCTTTGTGACATCTTTGTTTTCTTTTGGTATCAGGGTGATGGTGGCCTCGTAGAATGAGCTGGGGAGTGTTCCTCCCTCTGCAATATTTTGGAAGAGTTTGAGAAGGATAGGTGTTAGCTCTTCTCTAAATGTTTGATAGAATTCGCCTGTGAAGCCATCTGGTCCTGGGCTTTTGTTTGTTGGAAGATTTTTAATCACAGTTTCAACTTCAGTGCTTGTGATTGGTCTGTTTATATTTTCTATTTCTTCCTGGTTCAGTCTCGGCAGCTTGTGTCTTTCTAAGAATCTGTCCATTTTTTCCAGGTTGACCATTTTATAGGCATAGAGTTGCTTGTAGTAATCTCTCATGATCGTTTGTATTTCTGCAGTGTCAGTGGTTACTTCTCCTTTTTCATTTCTAATTCTATTGATTTGAGTCTTCTCCCTTTTTCTCTTGATGGGTCTGGCTAATGGTTTATCAATTTTGTTTATCTTCTCAAAGAACCAGCTTTTAGTTTTATTGATCTTTGCTATTGTCTTCTTCATTTCTTTTTCATTTATTTCTGATCTGATCTTTATGATTCCTTTCCTTCTGCTGGCTTTGGGGTTTTTTTGTTCTTCTTTCTCTAATTGCTTTAGGTGCAAGGTTAGGTTGTTTATTCGAGATGTTTCCTGTTTCTTGAGGTAGGCTTGTATTGCTATAAACTTCCCTCTTAGAACTGCTTTTGCTGCATCCCATAGGTTTTGGGTCGTCGTGTCTCCATTGTCATTTGTTTCTAGGTAGTTTTTGATTTCCCCTTTGATTTCTTCAGTGATCACTTCGTTATTAAGTAGTGTATTGTGTAGCCTCCATGTGTTTGTATTTTTTACAGGTCTTTTCCTGTAATTGATACCTAGTCTCATAGCGTTGTGGTCGGAAAAGATACTTGATACGATTTCAATTTTCTTAAATTTACCAAGGCTTGATTTTTGAACCAAGATATGATCTATCCTGGAGAATGTTCCATGAGCACTTGAGAAAAATGTGTATTCTGTTGTTTTTGGGTGGAATGTCCTATAAATATCAATTAAGTCCATCTTATTTAATGTATCATTTAAAGCTTGTGTTTCCTTATTTATTTTCGTTTTGGATGATCTGTCCATTGGTGAAAGTGGGGTGTTAAAGTCCCCTACTATGATTGTGTTACTGTCGATTTCCCCTTTTATGGCTGTTAGTATTTGCCTTGTGTATTGAGGTGCTCCTATGTTGGGTGCATAAATATTTACAATTGTTATACCTTCTTCTTGGATCGATCCCTTGATCATTATACAGTGCCCTTCTTTGTCTCTTGTAATAGTCTTTATTTTAAACTCTATTTTGTCTGATGAGAATTGCTACTCCAGCTTTCTTTTGATTTCCATTTGCATGGAATATCTTTTTCCATCTCCTCACTTTCAGTCTGTATGTGTCCCTAGATCTGAAGTGGGTCTCTTGTAGACAGCATATATATGGGTCTTGTTTTTGTATCCATTCAGCCAGTCTGTGCCTTTTGGTGGGAGCATTTAATCCATTTACATTTAAGGTAATTATCGATATGTATGTTCCTATTCCCATTTTCTTAAATGTTTTGGGTTTGTTATTGTAGGTGTTTTCCTTCTCTTGTGTTTCTTGCCTAGAGAAGTTCCTTTAGCATTTGTTGTAAAGCTGCTTTGGTGGTGCTAAACTCTCTCAGCTTTTGCTTGTCTGTAAAGGTTTTAATTTCTCCATCAAATCTGAATGAGATCCTTGCTGGGTAGAGTAATCTTGGTTGTAGGTTTTTCTCCTTCATCACTTTAAGTTTATCCTGCCACTCCCTTCTGGCTTGCAGAGTTTCTGCTGAAAGATCAGCTGTTAACCTTATGGGGATTCCCTTGTGTGTTATTTGCTGTTTTTCCCTTGCTGCCTTTAATATGTTTTCCTTATATTTAATTTTTGACAGTTTGATTAATATGTGTCTTGGTGTGTTTCTCCTTGGGTTTATCCTGTATGGGACTCTCTGTGCTTCCAGGACTTGATTAACTATTTCCTTTCCCATATTAGGGAAGTTTTCAACTATAATCTCTTCAAATATTTTCTCAGTCCCTTTCTTTTTCTCTTCTTCTTCTGGGACCCTTATAATTTGAATGTTGGTGTGTTTAATGTTGTCCCAGAGGTCTCTGAGACTGTCCTCAGTTCTTTTCATTCTTTTTTCTTTATCCTGCTCTGCAGTAGTTATTTCCACCATTTTATCTTCCAGGTCACTTATCCTTTCTTCTGCCTCAGTTATTCTGCTATTGATCCCATCTAGAGTATTTTTAATTTCATTTATTGTGTTTTTCATCATTGCTTGGTTCCTCTTTAGTTCTTCTACGTCCTTGTTAAATGTTTCTTGCATTTTGTCTATTCTGTTTCCAAGATTTTGGATCATATTTACTCTCATTATTCTGAATTCTTTTTCAGGTAGACTACCTATTTCCTCTTCATTTGTTAAATCTGGCGTGTTTTGACCCTGCTCCTTCATCTGCTGTGTGTTTTTCTGTCGTCTCATTTTGCTTATCTTACTGTGTTTGGGGTCTCTTTTTCACAGGCTGCAGGTTCGTAGTTCCTGTTGTTTTTGGTATCTGTCCCCAGTGGCTAAGGTTGGTTCAGTGGGTTGTGTAGGCTTCCTGGTGGAGGGAACTAGTGCCTGAGTTCTGGTGGATGAGTCTGGATCTTGTCTTTCTGGTGGGCACGTCCACGTCTGGTGGTGTATTTTGGGGTGTCTGTGGCCTTATTATGATTTTAGGCAGCCTCTCTGCTAATGGATGGGGCTGTGTTCCTGTCTTGCTAGTTGTTTGGCATAGGGTGTCCAGCACTGTAGCTTGCTGGTCGTTGAGTGAAGCTGGGTCTTGATGTTGAGATGGAGATCTCTGAGAGATTTTCGCCGTTTGGTATTACGTGGAGCTGGGAGGTCTCTTGCGGACCAGTGTCCTGAGATTGGCTCTCCCACCTCAGAGGCACAGCCCTGATGCCTGGCTGGAGCACCAAGAGCCTTTCATCCACATGGCTCAGAATAAAAGGGAGAAAAAATAGAAAGAAAGAAAGAAAGAAAGAGGATAAAATAAAATAAAGTATGATAAAATAAAATAAAGTTATTAAAATAAAAAATAAAAAATAATTATTAACAAAAAAATTTTTTTAAAGTAAAAAAAAAAACAAAAAACGGACGGACAGAACCCTAGGACAAATGGTGAAAGCAAAGCTATACAGACAAAATCTCACACAGAAGCATACACATACACACTCACAAAAAGAGGAAAAGGGGAAAAAATAATATATCTTGCTCCCAAAGTCCACCTCCTCAATTTGGGATGATTTGTTGTTTATTCAGGTATTCCACAGATGTAGGTACATCCAGTTGTTTGTGGAGCTTTAATCCGCTGCTCCTGAGGCTGCTGGGAGAGATTTCCCCTTCTCTTCTCTGTTCGCACAGCTCCTGGGGATCAGCTTTGGATTTGGACCCGCCTCTGCGTGTAGGTCACCTGAGGGCGTCTGTTCCCCGCCCAGACAGGACGGGGTTAAAGGAGCAGCTGCTTCGGGGGCGCTGGCTCACTCAGGCCGTGGGGAGGGAGGGGTACGGAGGAGGCGGGGCGAGCCTGCAGCAGCAGAGGCCGGCGTGACGTTGCAGCAGCCCGAGGCGCGCCGTGCGTTCTCCCGGGGCAGTTGTCCCCGCATCACGGGACCCTGGCAGTGGCGGGCTGCACAGGCTCCCAGGAGGGGTGGTGTGGAGAGTGACCTGTGCTCACACACAGGCTTCTTGGTGGCGGCAGCAGCAGCCGTAGCGTCTCACGCCCGTCTCTGGGGTCCGCGCTTATCGCCGCGGCTCGCGCCCGTCTCTGGAGCTCGTTTAGGCGGCGCTCTGAATCCCCTCTCCTCGTGCACCCCGAAACAATGGTCTCTTGCCTGTTCGGCAGCTGCAGACTTTTTCCCGGACTCCCTCCCGGCTAGCCGTGTCGCACTAGTCCCTTCAGGCTGTGTTCACGCCGCCAACCCCAGTCCTCTCCCTGCGATCCGACCGAAGCCCGAGCCTCAGCTCCCAGCCCCGCCCGCCCCGGCGGGGGAGCAGACAAGCCTCTCGGGCTGCTGAGTGCTGGTCGGCGCCGATCCTCTGTGCGGGAATCTCTCCGCTTTGCCCTCCGCACCCCTGTGGCTGCGCTCTCCTCCGCGGCCTCGAAGCTCCCCCCTCCGCCACCCGCAGTCTCCGCCCGCGAAGGGGCTCCTAGTGTGTGGACACCTTTCCTCCTTCACGGCTCCCTCCCACTGGTGCAGGTCCCGTCCCTATTCTTTGTCTCTGTTGTTTCTTTTTTCTTTTGCCCTACCCAAGTACGTGGGGAGTTTCTTGCCTTTTGGGAGGTCTGAGGTCTTCTGCCAGCGTTCAGTGGGTGTTCTGTAGGAGCAGTTCCACGTGTAGATGTATTTCTGATGTATCTGTGGGGAGGAAGGTGATCTCCACGTCTTACTCTTCTGCCATCTTCTCCTGTCTCTCAAGTTTCAAATATATTTACCTCAACTTAGCTCTAGACAGTTTTAAAATTAGCACACAGGGCATTAGAAATGACTTTGCATGAGTGAAAATGCATGCAAATGACTTTGCATGAGTGTGATGTTCAAGATATAGGGATTGGTTAGAAGCATTATATGTGTACGTTTTCTTTATATGCATGGGTGTAAGGTTACATTTTTTGAGAGGCATTTCTTTTTTTTTTTGTCTTAAGACTCAGTTTGGTTCTGTTTCTGGATTCTGTTGTCTGGTTGTGGTGAGAAATTTAGCTCACCTGATGCTAAAATGTTCTTGCCTCTGCCTTCAGTGAAAGAACCTACTAGTTACAAATGGCCAACTTATTTTAGGTCCGTTCGCAGTGAAGACGTATTATCATTACTCCAACACTGATCCTGTCTCAGCCTTTAGGTCTACATAAGCATATAGGCCTTTGGATTCCAGATGACTGGAATCTCTCAGTTCCACTTCCAGTTTCTCTGGAAAGAGAATAGATTGGCTCAGTTTGGGTAAGGTGTCCTGGCCCAATTGTTGCTGAACCAGGTTTGTTTGACTGACATGCAGCAGGGCAAATGCTGAGACCCTGAGGTCTGCAGCAGAGAAAAGTTTATTCACAAGGCAGCCAAGAGAGGAGACAGGAGACCAAACCTCAAATCCACTTGCCCCAAAGATAGGATTTAGGGATAGTTATGGGATTAATAGGCGGGGTGGTTTGAGGCATGGGGAACGGTGATGGGAGGTAAGAAAAGTGAGGTAATCAGTGGTCTGCAAAAGCATAGTCAAGCTACATGGCTCTTTAGAGGATGCATGTTCAGAAAATGGTGGCGTTAGGACGTTCTGAGGGTGAAATTTTTGGCCCTCTGATGTCATATGGTCATCCATCCACTCATGCAGGCCCAGTTGAGTGGTCAGTGATCTCAACCGGTCTGAACTGGGCGAGAACTAGCTCCAAGTTCCTGAAAAACAGTTTAAGCCACTGTGACTCTAGTCACCCATACATCAGAGATGTTACTTCTAAAAAGGCTAGGAAGAGTTTAGTTGAGGTAGGGTAGGTTTGGGGAGCCTAACCAGGTTGGCCCTCGCTTTCACAATCAGCAGTGGCCAAGGAAATCTGTTGGCTGTTTAAAAGTCGACAGAGCTAAAGAAAGCCTCTCACCGGGAGCTGGGAGGTGCACCCTCTGGAAAGGGGCTCCAGGCTGGGTTGTGGGTAGGGGCTGATTTCATAGAAAGGAATATTGACAATGTAAGTGCTTTGAGACCTCAAGTTGATCTGATTCAAAGCTATATGTGTCTTTTGATCCGAAAAAGGATATAAAATTCTTAAAAATTCAGCAGATATATATTTTTTAAAATTTATTTATTATTTTTGGCTGTGTTGGGTCTTCGTTGCTGCGTGCAGGCTTTCTCTAGTTGTGGCGAGCGGGGGCTACTGTTCGTTGCGGTGCGCAGGCTTCTTGTTGCGTTGGCTTCTCTTGTTGCGGAGCACAGGCTCTAGGCACGCAGGCTTCAGTAGTTGCGGCATGTGGGCTCTAGAGCGCAGGCTCAGTAGTTGTGGCGCACAGGCTTAGTTGCTCCGCGGCACGTGGGATCTTCCCGGGCCAGGGCTCGAATCGCTGTCCCGTGTACTGGCAGGTGGATTCTTAACCACTGCACCACCAGGGAAGTCCAAAGCAGATATTTTTAAAGTAAGTCAAATTTTACAGATAACAGTGTTGACTACTAAAATAATGAAAGGATCCTTGATAGGCAACACTCTTCCTTTTAATAGCTTCGTTAGTGCGATAACATTTTCCAGTGGAATGGGGACTGATCCTTGGAAGAAGGAGGCACTTCCATGGCAGGCAGGGAAATAGACCACTTGCTTATGGTGGGATAGAAGAAGGGAGAGGGGGAGAAGAGGAGCAAGTAGGACCTAGCTGACAAAATTAGACTATTTTCATATTTATATCTGAGGCCAGCTCTGCCTGCTTCGAAAGCAAACAGCAAATAATACCCAATTAAATATTTTTCCTCCAGGGAGAATGACTCTGACATGGTGTATGATTATGACAGGGCCATGGAACCTCAAGTGTTTGTTGTGCAAAATTTGTTTTGACTAGACCAACAAGGCTGTTTCTACAGGCCATCTGCTGGGACATATAGCTTTGTTGGAAGCTTCGTTTAACCTGCATCTCTGAAAAGGGGGTTGCTAAGTAAATTAATAGAGTAAACAAGGGGAATCTTATGTTGATTGAGAGTGAAGGCCTTCAGCTGAAACATTTGTATTCAAACAATGGATGTGCTAATTATAAATATGTTATCGGTTAAAGTGCTTTCAGAGCTTGCCTTCCTGTGACAGCGCTTTCATTGCTTTGTCCTGGAGTATTTTGAAACTTAGTTTCTTTAAGAAAAGTTCTCTTCCTCAAAGTTTCCGTTAAGTTAAATAAACTCCCAATTATGATGAATTACAGAGATTTTACTGTATTAAAAAACCTTGAATCCAAATGTCAGCAGCTTTCCGGAGAATCAATATGATGAGTTGAAGGGAAAGGAGAAAGGAGGTTAAGGTAGGATGGAATGAAGGAAGGAACTTGGCAAAAGGAGTTCAAAGTAGGGAAAGATAGATGGAGAGAGAGAAGAGGAAAATTAGAAAAAATAATGAGCAGAAAGAACATGGGATAAAGAGAAGCAAGGATGAAAGAACTGTGGCGGGGCAAAGAAGAAGGAAGACGAAGAGTGGCTAGACGGGGAGGAAAGGGAGCAGTGGCGGGGCATGTGGTTTGTGAAAATGATGGGCTTATTTATTAATCATATGAAAGTTAAGTAGCGTCGACTGAAAAAAATGCACAACGTAAAAGTTGAGAGTTGTGTTTTATTTGGTGGACAAAAATGAGGACTTGGGCCTGGGACACAGCACCTCAGATAACTCTGAGAGACTGCTCTGAAGAGGCAAAGGGGGGAGCCAGGATGCACAGGAGTTTTTGCAACAAAGGCCAGCTAGTTGGAACATCAAAAGATTACTATTAATAAAAGAAAACCAGACATCTCAAGTTGAGGAATTTAGAGCTTTTCTGTATACGGGAAGATACAAGAGTCTGGGCTCACTGAAATCATTCCTTTGATATGCATCTCAGCTGTCTGGGGCCAGTATCCTGTGCTTTCTCATCCTGAGTCTCCTCAGGGTGCACCGTTGGGGTGCCTGCAGCAGCTGACTGCTAAATGGGGGGGGGCATTCTGCCTCCACCCTGAGTTCCCTCAGGGCTCACCGTCAGGGCGGCTGTAATGTGATGGCTTGATGGCTGCAACAACCTTTGTTTATGGATATGTCAGGAAATATTTTTCATTCACAGTAGAAATAGAATTGGCAGTGAACTCAAGGAAGAATTGTCTTTCAAACTTGCTCTCTTTGTTATTACTATAGGAAGCATCAGAATGATATTGAAAGGTGGTATAAACAAAGAAGAACAAAATAGCTCTGCTCACCACCCCGTTCTGCAAGGGTTAAGTCACAACCCACTGCAGTTGCCCACCCACAGTGCAACCTAGAGAAATTCAGGATGAAAAACAGGCTGAGGCCCTCTGCTTTGGATAAACAGGCCCTTACATAGTTAGACGCATATCTCAGGAAGAATGTCAATGACCCTAGATTCTTGTATCTTCCCATAAGTAGAAAAGCACTAAAATTGTTAACTGGACGTATTTGTTCTTTGTGATTAGCATTTTTCCAAGATGTCTGTTTGACTGCATGTATTTCCCAGCCAAAAAAATTTCATATATAAACTGGCCTCTCCCCTACCTCTTTGGAGCAATTCCTCAGGGCTGAGGCGCTGTCTCCTGGGCACTAGTCCTCAGTAAGACCCTGAATAAAACAGACTCACAACTCATACGTTGTGTGTTTTTCTTTAAGTTGACAATAGGCACCTGAAAAAGGCTACTCTTTTGTTCTGTCCTTTCCAGCTAATTGGGTTGACTGTCTCTACTCAGACCTAGAGTTCCAGCACAGACCTCTATTAACCAGAACTCCTGTGGGCAAGGTGATTGGTACTGGCTGATTTGGGATGTAAAGGAAATGATGCGACCTTGGGGAAAGGGTACCCATTTAGGAGATACTCTCCTTATGCCCTTCCCTCATTCTGTATGCTGCTTCTCATTCTGTCTCTCTGACTTTCTCTCTCTATCTGTCTCTCTGTTGATCTTTCTGTCTCTTTGTCTCTCTTCCTGCCTCTCTGTCTCTCCCCCAACCCCACACAATAATACACACACACAACGGATGCAGAGGGTACAGAGTTGCTTTAGGAGAAGAAGGCTGTGCTTAGTGGGAGTAGGACGTCTCTACAGTTTATACATAGATTATGAAAAAACTCTCAGACTCAAACCGGGACATTGCATATTCCTTAATCTCTGTCATATCTGTGCACTTCTTGGTGGTTGTAACATAAATATCAGATATTATTTTCCTCTTAAAGTCAGTGTGCTTTGAGAATCAAAGGCAGATTTCATGCCACGTTTTCTCTTTTTCCAACCTGAGTCTGCCTGGGGCAATTTCTCTGCCAAAGTTGAGGTCTAGGCAGAGGGCACGTTCTCTTTGCCCATTGAGATTGCTTTCCTGGTTGTAAGTTTTCCAGGGAAATTTCTAGGCTTGAAGAAGTCATTTGGAAGCAGATGAATGATGATCTCTTTTATTTTTCTTGGCAACTCTGGGAGGCCAGACTTTTTGGGGGGTTGGGGGTATATTAGTGGCTCCTTGGAAATCTACTGTACATTCTGGACTCATTACATTGTACCTGGGCTCTGAGGCCCATCATGTTAATGGATGCTTATTTTCTTGCCTCACTTCCCTGTCAACGATTTTCCCTGAAGCTGGTTTCATCATAATTTAAAAAATACCATCTGTCTGTCTAAGAGCTTTTCCCCTCTCCTTTGGACAGATTTGTATCTGATTTCTTTCACCTGGTTCTATTGAATTTCTCCAGGTGCAGAGAGTAGCCTCTGAACAGCTTCTGTCCAAAGTCATCTTTTTTTTTTCACATTATTGCTGGGCAACAGTTGGGGGAGTTTGTCGCTGTTAACCTTGGGCTTTTGTTGCGGAGATGAAGGTCCTTTATCAGTTTATCCAGCATGACACCACATAATTTAAATCACATCCTCGTCTATGTACAGTTCATTGCTTTCCCCCCTGTATCTGCAGGAGAGTTTATGAGTTTTTCTCCCCTCATTGTACCTTGGAGAGATGTTCTTGGGTCTTTTGTATTTTGCATCTGTTTTCCTGCCTGTGGTGTTCTTCTTCACTTGCATGCTACATGCACTCCAGTGACCTATGCACATCGTACTGGTTTAGCCAGTGCTCACAAAGGCTCCAGAGGTATTGTTTAATTGACTTTTTAGCTATGAACATTTTTGGAAATGAAACACAAGAAAAATGTGGCAGTTTTCTGGATGAGCACTTTTATTCTGGCTTTCTTTGGTTATTTCCTCTGAAGATTTCCCCTTCTCTGCAGTCTTTTTTAAAATATAATTTGCTTCCTTCTAATAATTTCAATCATTCCCATATCCTTGATTCTCTTTGCCTTTCCCATAATTTTCAACTCATAAAGTGTGTTTTTTTTTTTTTTTAAATTAATTAATTTATTTTTGGCTGTGTTGGGTCTTCGTTTCTGTGCGAGGGCTTTCTCTAGTTGAGGCAAGCGGGGGCCACTCTTCATCGCGGTGCGCGGGCCTCTCACTATCGTGGCCTCTGTTGTGGCGGAGCACAGGCTCCAGACGCGCAGGCACAGTAATTGTGGCTCACGGGCCTAGTTGCTCCGCGGCATGTGGGATCCTCCCAGACCAGGGCTCGAACCCGTGTCCCCTGCATTAGCAGACAGATTCTCAACCACTGCACCACCAGGGAAGCCCCCATAAAGTGTGTTTTATGGGATGTTTTTATGTTTCTTTTTTTAAAGTTAAAATCACATACTTTAGGTTTTATTTTATCTTCTTGCTCTGCCCTTTCATTATTATGATTTTAGCAGTCAGAATATCTGTAGCCCAACTATAGACAAGCCCATTTCTTCTCATGCTTTAGACAGAGCAAAGTCAATGCCAATGATATTCGTGGATGGATGACTATCCAGGTGTCATAATGTAGAGGGTGAATCACCGTCATTCACTCTTCAAAATTTTCTTTTTTTATATCCCACAGCACTTGTCCCCAAAATCATAAACAAGTCTTCCTTGTTGATACATCTGTTGCAGGAAGAAGCCCATCACACCTAGTTCCTTAACATGAAAAAATGTCCCTGTTTCTTCGGTACCTGAAGATAGCCAATATCGCCTCCACGATTTTGCTTTATGGTCAGCAGGGGAGATGCCATCTTCATGGCCCTTAAGTAGGTAAGATGATATATCAAGA
Source organism: Eschrichtius robustus (assembly GCF_028021215.1). Taxonomy (NCBI): domain Eukaryota; kingdom Metazoa; phylum Chordata; class Mammalia; order Artiodactyla; family Eschrichtiidae; genus Eschrichtius; species Eschrichtius robustus. The sequence continues at coordinate 119,926,231 of NC_090832.1, forward strand.
TGCTTAGCGGGCGGGGGGAGGAATGCTAAGTGGACCTTGTAGTCCCATGGTGCTTCAAAAAGGCTCTTTGACAGCATTTGATGGCAACATTGGAAAAGGTCACTAGCGTTTGTCCAGTAAGATATCTAGGATCTTTAAAGAGGTTATAGCATTTGTCAAGAGGAGTAAGACAAGAAATTTTCTTGTTCTTTGAGATCTTTACTTTCGGAAGATATGATATGAGCTTCTTTTATTATGAAGGGGGTTGATTTCTCACCACATTATGCTAGGTGCTGGGAGTATAATGGTGAGAAGAATTCTTGTCTCAGCCCTCATGAGCTTTACATCATGGAATAAAATGTAAAACTATAAAATAAAAATAAACTGCTATGGTACCCTTAAAAATTAATGTATTAAATCTGGGACAGTTTTAAAATCACATATTACCTTGACTTAGTTATCTTGACTTAGTTATCTTTCTACTTACTGAATATCCTAAAAACATCTGTCAAAATAGAATGTTCTAGACATTTTCCACCTCTTGGTTCTTCTGTCTGTCACCGTTCTTCTTGTACGTGTTTCCTGGTTTCAATACTTTCCACAGGTGCTGAATGCAAACCCTGCCCAGGGCTTTGTGCTAGCTTCTCTTTTTCTATTTTAATCTGGATTCCCCACTGATCACCAAAATTCTGGTGACAATTTTGTATTTTTTTTAGAAAACACATCTTATTTTCTTCCTTTAATTTCACTGCTTACCGCCATTTTTGTGAATGATTGAAGCATTCTCCCAGTTGGCTGTTTCTCTTCATATTTTCCCACCCCAGACCAAAAGGCAAAAATATGTCCAACAAGTCTTCAGAGAAAACCACCCATGTTACTTTATTCTCTTGCTCGAGAATCTACCTAGGTTTTCTGTTACCCACCCTTTGAAGTCCTGCTTTCAAATATCCCTGGAAGTTTCCTCTTTCATTCAGTCGCCATCCAACCACATTCTTGGTGCTACCCCAAACACACCCTTGCACTGCACTTGACCTTAGCACGTGCCCTGCCAACTCTGGCTCTCTTGCTTGGAAAAACTTCTTTATTCTCCAAATCAACATATTCTCTCTATAAACGCCACATTCACCCATGTAAACAAAGAGGATGTCAAAATCTAACTCTTCCTTGGTATTCCCCCGACTACTCTAGACCTCCTTTTGTGGAAACTCTGAGAGTTTCCTTAGCTGAGAGATTAAAAGCATAAAGTAAGAACAGATGAAAGGGCTTATAGCAGAGAAGACTTTGCCCTGCCTGTGAGATACATTGGATGGCTGATTTTCTTCTTGTTTCGAATCTCTTAGGATAATTCAATCGTTGATGTGAATTGATTCTTGTCTTCTCTGTGATTTTATTTGAATTCTGTTTGGAAGCTTCCTGCCAATTCTGCTGAATTGGAATTTCCGTGAATGTGAGGGCTACATGACCATGACCCTCTCAAGCAGGACCAACTACTTAACTCGTGGAGCTCAGGGCAAAATGAAAATGCAGGGGCCCTTGTTCAAAAATTATTAAGAATTTCAAGGCAGTGATACCAGAGCATTAAAGCAAGCACAAGGCCCTATGAGCTGCACTGGTCACAGGTCCATGAAGTTGCCCCCCCTCTCAGATCAGAATATATTTGACTAGTTCATGCCTTATCAGTGGACTTTATCTTTCTCACGGTTAGAAGCTCCAACTCAAGGCATACATTAAACATATTTATTTTGTTAAGTTCCTAAACCCATAACTAAGCTACTGGACAACTTGTGATATGAGAATTTTAAACTCCGTAGGTGATTGTGAGATATCATAAAGTCTTAGAGGGCAGACATCAAATGGACTGTATCACTGAAACTCTAATAGCAAGCTTGACCTTTCACATGATGAGGCAAAATGAATATTTGTGGAGGAGCAACAGTCTTGAGTGTCTTTCTGGGCTCCACACCGTAGGCCAGGGGCTTCTAGAGGAAATCAGCTGGAGATACTGAGTAGCTATTAAAAACTTTCGACTGAAAGAAGCCACCCCAACTGAGGGATAAAGGGCAGGGGGGGGCGCGGGAGGTACAAGCCAGGTAGGCGTCTGGGGTGACGGCTGAGAGAGGTGGGATTCAGGATCGGAGGCCAGGGGCTTGGAGCGTTCGTTAGCCCAAGGGGGTGAGGGATCTCAGGAGGACAAGGCTGGAGGCTCTGTGGTAACAGCATCATGCTGCCACTCGTTTATTTATGGACGGGGAATGAGAAATTGGCGTGTGAAGGGCACAGATAGGATGAGCTCACTTGTCTCAAAGAATATACATGTGGAGGGTGCTTTTATTCCTATTCATCCATCCCAGAACTCCTTGCTGGCTCTGAAGACTGATATCCTCATCTTAATCTCTACAAGCATCACGAGTGTCTCTCCAGCACCAAGGTTCGATAGAGTCACAATACTAGGTCAACCGCACCAGCTTTCTGGAAGCCCCGTTCTCCATCAGTACTTTCTGCTCTCAAAAAAAAGATCGTGAAAGGACACCCACACTGTCTTGGAGGTGAAGCATCGCCTTTGCTTGGCTACTTTTCTGCTGCTTGCGCCTGGACCCTGCTGCTCCCCTGGCAATACTTCCCTCACGGGACGTAACAATACGGCTCTCACTGCAGTTTCCACTCTTGTGGCTGACATATCTGGTCATCACCGCTGCCGTTATGCCTGGTTCCGGACCTTTCGCCAGCCTGGGCACTGGACCACGGCAGCTGTGCCTGAGATGCTGCAAATAGTTTTGTGCACTTGGGCCAGGGCGGTGGGGATGAGGACCTGCTCCGGCCTAACAAGGCCTGGGACTATTGTTTGCTCTGTTTCACCCTTGCAGGTAGTTGGAATTGTTAGGGCCTGTGAAGCACTAGGTTTTTTTTTTTTTTTTCCTTTTAAAAATCCTTATTATTATTTTTTAAGATTCTCGGCACTTCATTGACCAGGGAGCACGGAGGATCCTCTACCTTCCCATCTACTGCCCTGCCCTTCATCTCTCAGAGGCCACCCGCCCTGGAACATCAATTTGAAAGTGGAGGTGACCATGTAGATGGCAGTAAAAGTGGAAACTGCAGTGGTTTCATGGACATCTTTAGATGCCCTTGTCTTTGCGATTTTTCTACACAGGAAATTTAGGAGAGCCACTGGCCAAATTAACTCTATGGGGGAACTACAAGACCAACCTCAAAGACAATTCCGAATGAGATGGACCAATGCTGTTATCTTATTTCTAAGACAATTCGGAACCTCTGCAGGCCATTTGTGCTCTGAAATCCACAGTTATCCTGAGTGCCCTGTATCACAGACAGGGAAGGAAATAATTGTGAAACTCCACCTAGGGAGGGATCTCTAATTCAATTTCCTACGACTGTGCTGGACAAACATCCAGGTAGTTTTGAATGTTCCTCCAAAATTTTTTTGAGAAGGTCATAATCTTTGGAACCTTTTATTATGTTGACCTACTTCCAGGATAAACTTGAGCAAATTGATTTTCTTCTCTTCAAATAGATCTGAACATAGATTCAAAAATTTCCTCATGTTTTTATATAGCCAGCTCTTTTGCAATTATATCATACTCATCCCAGTTTATTTTATGATTAGTTTGTTTTATTTTCCCTCCTACAATGAGAGCTTTATGAAGACAGGGGTTGTATTGGTCTTTTTCACCACTGCATCCCTAGCATTTCGTAGAGTCTCTGGTAGACAGGTGCTCAAGAATGTTTGTTGAATGAATAAGTGAATGAATTGTGGTGACCCAGCAGTGCCCTGGATTCAGACAGGACGACGCATGTCTACAGGTCTGGAGGGACAGGTCTACCTCATTCACTATAGGAAAGGAGAAACCTCTTTGGAGAGAACTCAATCTAAGGAAAGAGAATATCAAGACATAAACTTTGCCAAAAGGACTGTCCACTAGTGTCTGAAAGGAGGAGGGATTTTGATGACGGTGAATGTTACCATTCAGGTTGTACCCTGACTGCAGCCTCCTTGGCTTGAGCTCTGGCCTGAGAGAGCTCCAATTATGCTCAAGTGAAAACTACAGGAACTATAAATAAAATATCAGCTGCGTCGACACTAGTTACAGGGCATTTACAGTGGGAGCAGCTAGCCCTGGCAGGGATGGCAGACCTGGTGACAACACAGTCAGCAGGTTCACGCTGTCAGCACCTGGGCAGGTAGCATGTGCATGGGTGCGAGGGCACCCACAGCTGTGACCCTGCTTTTGGTGAGCAGAGCAGCAGAGGTGCCTCCAATAACACGATTCTGGGGCAGGCAGCATGGATTAAGAGAAGAGGAAATGGAAGATGCCGCGGACGGCCGAGAGGATACGCCGCCCTCTCCCATGAGAGACCCTTTGATACCCGTTTGATGCCGCTGGGGCTGCTCAGACATGTGGGTGGAGAATTTGACGGGAGCGGGGTACCAGCAGGTCGGCTCTGGGGATGGGGGATTGTGAGTTCCGATGGCTCTTTTTCTCTCTGCCTATTGCTCTCCCCTTGGGCTTTTCCCTGGATTGGTATGTCCTGGAAAACATGAAGTAATAAAAAGATACTAACTAGTTAGAGCTGGAGTTATCTCTATCTGGAGTTTCAGCACTGGGGGCTCTGCACCCCAGTCCTAGGATCCAAAATGCCTTGAGATCAGGGAACCTAATTTACTCCCTCACTCCAGAAAAATGCAGCCTTACTGGAAAAAAAGAAAATCCTCAAACTGGTAGAAGTCCTATTGCAAACCTCCCTTGTTTACCTGGAGAAAAATTGAACAGCGTCTTGGGTGAGGCTTGAGATCCCATAGAGCACAGTGTGTAATGCTGGGACCCACATCCTAGCAGGAAATCACTTTATTAACAACCTTTCCACTGTCTTAATTTCCCACCTTCCTCGGCTTGAATTCATTTGTGCAGTTCACTTGGGTTCTAATACATAGTGACCCTGTTCCCCCCCATAACTGAGAAACTCATTCAGTTGACTCCCCTCACATCTGCCACGCTGCCCATTTTTTAAAAGTTTTTTTATTTACCTGAATGTGATCTCTTTACAAGCTTCCGTTTTCTATTCCTGGCGTCCAGTGTTTAGTCCCACGCCCATCCAATTTCATTCTCATCAACTCCTATGTGCTCTCGGCCCACAGAGCTGGCTGACTTCTCCCAGCAGCCCTTTTTCTTGGGCATGTTAACGGAAATAGCCTCTAAATTCTCCCATCTCAAGAAATTGGTCAGCTGCGCCGTATTCACCAGGCTTGTCAAACCCTGTCAGAGTTAACAAATCAGAAACTGGAGACACATTCAATGTGAATTTATAAAAGGCAAACAGCTGCATGGTCCTTGATCCTGTCAGCTCTGAATGTTTCCAGAAAGAAAAAAAAAAAACTGTTATCTTGAAATTTGGCAGGGTGCTCTTCTGAAATCCCCAGTACCTACTTCTTTCCAGGGAGGTTGACGTGCTCTGCCTACAAGTGACCTAAATTTTGAAGAATAACTTATTTTCTGTTCAAGACCTCAGGTGTCTTCTCCATGATTTTTTTTCCATCAGATAATGGAGGGGATCCATATTATTAGTTATTTGTTATATGGACACTCTTTTTTTTTTTTTTTTAAATAAATTTATTTATTTATTTATTTATTATTTTTTTTAGCTGTGTTGGGTCTTCGTTTCTATGCGAGGGCTTTCTCTAGTTGCGGCGAGCGGGGGCCACTCTTCATCGCGGTGCGCGGGCCTCTCACTATCGCAGCCTCTCTTGTTGCAGAGCACAGGCTCCAGACGCGCAGGCTCAGTAGTTGTGGCTCACGGGCCCAGCTGCTCCGCGGCAAGTGGGATCTTCCCAGACCAGGGCTCAAACCCGTGTCCCCTGCATTGGCAGGCAGATTCTCAACCACTGCGCCACCAGGGAAGCCCTGTTATATGGACACTCTTGATCACTGGTTGAAAGTGACTGCTTCTTCTTTAATCCCAATACACCCCTCCTCGGTATTCAGATTCTCTGGATCTGCAGTGTGCAGCATAGAATAGCGTGACAGGGAGGGTCAGGAAGCACAGAGAGAAGGTCTTTTGTTCTGTCAGCCGTCGTTTTACAGTCCAAGGAAAAGACTGTGATTTGCTATGGATGCTTTTTCTCTGACACGTCTTCATTTTTTTTACCTGCCCCCAAATTAAGCACAGCCTCACATCAGAAAAGCGTGTGTGTGTGTGTGAGACCATCAGATTTGGCCCTTGGATTTTTATAATGTGGTTCCTCGTAGAGATTATAGGGCTTTCTAATGAAGTTGTTGGTAGGGGGACAGTGCCTGCTAGATGACTAGATGGGCTGCTTTGCATTGCTGAAGCTGGATCAGACGCCTGCCGAGGCTGGGATGAGCCCAGATGTTAAAGCCCTCTGAACAGACTGTCAAAGTAAAAAGTGTAAAATGAGCTGAATATGATGATGTGTAGGGTTGCCTGTATCAGCTGATGGCTCTTTGGCCCTGTCAACTAGGGGAGAACGTACGACAAGCCTCCCCAGCGGCTGACGCGTCCTAGATGGTGGCGGGGCTATGGGTCAGTGGCAGAGGATGAATATTCTAAGGAGGGATAAGAGGCCTGCGGGTCAGAGAGTTCCTAAAATTGGACTCTTAGTTTCCTTCTAACTATATATTCCTCGGTCATGTGTATGGTTAAGTAACTAGCTACTTAGCGAGTAACTTCCAAATGTTATACTCAGACATGCTGGAAGTTTTATTTCTCGCTCAAAAGTGGCTGACTGATTGGTGGGTGATGCCATCCTAAGCTCGGTCCTCGGGACCCAGGCATTTTCTGGAGATGGGGCCCTGGTAATTGTAGCTTGAAAAGCTCCACAGAGGATTCTGGTTTTCAACCCTAGTTGGCTAACAGAAAGACGAATGACATGTCCAGAGAACATTTTATGTACGCGCTCTCGAAACTGTTTTCTTGCTAAGCGTTCGAATTCTTGCAATATCAGTTATTCTAATTCACTTCTCCGATATAGTCTCCACGGGGAACAAAGTATGGTCTCTCTTATCTTTAAAAATGTTGGGCATGTGCTCTTAGGTCCTTATGTCTTCTGTTGTTTTTCTTCCTCTGGCTTCTTTTTCGTATTTCTCTTCAGAGCCGCTTGAAGGCATCACCTTGCTGCTCTTGCTTCCTGCTTGTGGCACACTAACCAGCACCAAGGCTACCTTGAACAAACGCACTCTGCCAACCAACATGGGCAGACTCTCTTTCCCTCTCTTCCCCTATTCCCCAACTCATTCTGCCACGGTCCACCCCCACATGTTGCCTTGCTTGCCCAGTGTTATTGTTGCAGGAGGTCATCGAGAGGACGTGGCCATCAGTTGACCCATTAGCTGGACTCAGGCAGTCAGAAGCTCTTCACCCCTTCCCCTGTCCTTGAAATGTGTGTTCTGCACACTGTTCCCACAGTGGAAGCCACCCCCAGGCAGCCTTGAGAGAACAATGTGTTATTGAGACTATCTGGGTGGTATGCGTGACTGAACCCCGTTAAGGCCTCTATGTAAACTTTTAAGATTCTGACAAGCAGGTGTGGAGATCTGTTTGTCTTTCAAATGCCCAAGACAAGCCTCCTATGTAAGTTCCCTTCCTTACTAAACTTGCCATGTACCAATCTGGTGTGGTCTGCCTCTTTCTTTGGTCTCTCCTTGCCCTCCACGTATGGGGGCCAGTTTCAGATTTCACTTGGGAAGCTCCTGAAGTTTCAAACCAACAACTGCATAGAGATTTCAATGAGACAACCATCCCTGTAGTTTATCTTTGCAGCTCACTCTCTGGGATTCTGACTTGAGTCCTTGCTTCTGGCTATCCAAATCCCCCAGAGCTCCTAGTTCATCCTGGGTTTGTATTTTATGTTAATGTATTCACTACAATTAACTAAATGTGAGTATAAGCTGATGTGGGATTTCAAAACTTTTCTTGCGCTGTTGTCAAAAACTCTTTCTATTAGCTCTATCTCCATTGGTCAACACTTCAAATAGTTTGGATGATGACATTTTCTATCAGTGTCACTGAAATCGTAGAAGAAAATGACACAAGGGTTTAGTGACTCACAGAAGAGAACACATGATTATTTTTCCAAACCCCTTATTCCCTTTTTCTTGAAGATCAGGAAGTCAGCCCCTGATTTTTATTGATTAGTTGGCTTTTGCTGAATCTATGTTATCTTCTTTGGCAATTATTATGGCACCAGAAGAAAAGGTAGTTGATACTCTGTTTCCAATACACAGTCAACAGGACAGTTAATTACTTGTAAGGAAGTTGAGAAGACTTGTGATGTTAGCATTTTAGTGCAGGGTATTAAGCATTATACCAGGGAAGGGAGAAAAATCCAACTCCCATAAGCAATAAGGGAAAGAAACTTGTTTTACAGAAAGAGGCATTTCAGATCATCGTTTGGTTATCTTTTTGGTCAGCCACTTGGTACTCCTAGGAGACCTGTCAGAAGCATTTTGCTGAATTATTTATTAATTTAATGTCAGTGATATAATTAGACTTTGAATTTTATAGCCAGATCAGAATATTAAGCTAATGATTGGGAGAGGAATTTGTGGAGATGTAGATAGGTCTCAGACAAATCATCATGAACCATGCATAAGAAATGATTTAGTAGGTAGCATGTAGCAGTTCTTTCCAGGATTTTGAAAGACAGCTTGTTTTTGAAAATACCAAAGGGACTCTATGTTATCAGTTGAGATAGTAGGGCCACTTTGAGTTTATGAGATAAGAGATTTCTTTAACATTAGACCATGCACGGCTGTTGGGGGACTGGGAAGTGAAAGTCCCAGGGTTAGAGGAAGAGTCACTAACTCATCTGCCTGATTGACCAGCATGAGTGGACAAACTGGGGCATGCAGGGAAGTCTGCGAAGCAAGCACATCCAGCTGCTGAAATGGGGTGAAGGGGCAGTTCAGGGAATGACCCATGGGAGTCAGCTGCTGCATAATTAACTGCTTCCACGCAGCCAGATGTTAGGTGGTGGTAGAACCAATGATTGGGAAGGCCGTAGAGTGGAGGAGAGTTGAGACCCACCAGGCACTTCATCTGTCCTTAATAGTATCTTACCACAAAGACTTCTGACAGTAACAGTTCTGTTTTGCTTCTGCCTCCCAATCTCGTGCAAGTTCCTCTTTTATCCAACTCGAACTCAGAAATATACATATTAGGAAACACTGTTAAACATGGTTCCCAGATTAATCAAGTTGACACAGCAAAAATCCAGCAAACTCTTGCACCTGTAAAAGAGGCCTCAGCTCTGACCAGAGGATGGAATGTACTGGAAAGAGTTCCCATGTTCATTTCTATAACACTGTAATCCCCACGAGGCCATGACCTAGTTTGCAATGGTAACTTCTGGTAGCTGTCACAGTGCCTGACTCAAGAGTAGTTGCATAAATATACATTGAATGAAAATAACTGATTCTAAGTCAGAAGGTCTGAGTTCAGTTCTGTTTCTGCCACTGTGTCAGTTATCTACCTCTTGGCTCTCAGCTTCACACTTGCCATTTTGTATTCTCTGTATTGCACATGGCTGGAAGTCTAAAAACCATGTCCTTGAGGCCCTTAAACTTAGCCAATGGAACAACTTGTATAAGATCTTAAGACGGGAGAAAGAGAGAAGCCGTATTTTTTTCTGCTTCTGGCTTCAGCAGCTGCAGAAGCAGTAGCAAGAGACTGTGGAACTTACCAGCAAAAGCAACCAGTCCAGAAGCTTCGGCAGAGCTGTCAGGAGTCAGGTGGGGTCCTGCACTTCTGCCCTGCAGTGCAGCGCCTATTGGCTCATGATAACAGCACTTTCTTTTCTGTTTTTTTCAGCTCTAGTGATGGTAGTGGTTCCCTGCCATTACTAAACATCTTCTCCCTTTTTCTCCTCTAGCCCTTTTAACACTTCGGTAATCAATTCCTTGTACCAAATCACCTTCAATTGAAATAATGAGCATGTTTGCTGTTTCTCTGGATGGATACATACTGATGCAACCTTCTTTAGCTTTGGACACTTTAGCATTTGACTTTCAGTCACCTTACCTGGAAAATGATGGTGAGAATTCCCATGCCATTGTAAAGGGCTAATGCAATAATGTTTGTAAAGGTGCCCTGAATATTATAATAAACTAATTTGCACATATAAGTTTTTATTAGATAACATACAGTTTTTTCTGAAGGGAGAGTAATATAGTGTTTGAATGCATGGGCTCTGCCTGGGTTCATAGTCACTTTAGCTACTGACCAGCTGTGAGAGGTTGGGTGAGTAGTATACTTCTCCAAGACCAATTTTGCCTATGTATAAATGGGGTAACAATAGCACTTATTTCACCAGATGGGAGGTACTAAGTGGGATATCACATGTAAAGTGATTAAGTGTCTGGCATATCATAAATGCCCAATATTGTTGTTGTTATTATTATTATTCTGTGCAATTGGTGGGGATAGTGGGTAGTGTCCTATGGGAGGGAGCTGTATGATGGGTCCAAGAGAGAACCGGAAATCAGTCTGAACAAATGATAAAAATTCGATTAACGTAAAAAGCAATTTACTTCTGTGATCTAATAGACAACACTGATGTGAATAAACTTGTATGGTTTTGAAAAAAGAAAAAATTAAAAACCACTTCTTCAAATCCCTGAATATCAAAACATTGATTCGTGTTTACTTTGAAAGTATTTAAAATTTATTCTTCATTGAGAATGTAACACATTTTCACTGTAGATAGATTTAAAAATACACAAGCCTAAAAAGAAAAGAATAAAATATCCTAACTCTAGTACCTGGATATGACTATGTTAATATCTTGTTATAGGTCATTCTACTCTAGACCTTATTTAGTGATAAATATACACACGGAGACAGATGCGTATTTTCCAGCAACTCTTGTTTGGGGTACTGTATGAAATGTTTGTTTTTTTAAAAATAATCAGATGACTCAGGAAAAACTGTCTAAGCGCCCACTGAGGATGTGGCTCTGTGTCTAACCTACTGTCCTGCCTTCAGATCAGGACCCATATTTTTAACCACTTTATTTACATAGAATTAAAAAAAAATTAACGTGAATGTTGAAATTTGAACCCTTGATGCTATATCCCTTCTGAGACAGGGATGTTTAGCTGCCTCACCAAGGATTCCTGCTTCTAGTATCAGCAGGAAGCGGCTGCCTAGGCTGGGATTCCATTTCTCAGTCCGTCTTCCATCTAAAGTAGAATCAACTATATGAAGCTTATATATAAGCTCTTACCAATGGAAGGTAAGTGGAAGTGATGTGTGTTGCTTTTGATGTAATGCAGCTGAGAAGTGAGTTTGCTTTCTCTACCTTTTCTTTTCTGTCTGGCACTAGGGGATGGTAGAGCCAAAGATGGAAAGTGCCTGGATCACTGAATCATCCCATGGAGGAAAGCTTTTGGCAGACCAGGAACACACACACACTAGACTTCTGTAAGTGAGAAATACATTTTAATTGGATTAAGCCACTGAATTCAGCATTATCTTAATACACATCCCAAGCCCACATTGAATGTTCTTTCTTCCTCTTCTTCCTTCTCTTAATCTCTCCCTCCCATTGTTGATCTTTATATTTTTCACTGCTCCTAGCAGACAGTGCCTTGTATATATAGCAGGCACTTAATGTTAATTAAAATTAGACATGGTTCCTGGACTAATATAAATCCTTAAAATGAGCTTGAAGCACTTTCACGGCAACATGTGGAGAAGTGCAATATTCTTATGATGTAGTGTACACCAGTTGTCCCCAACCTTTTTGGCACCAGGGACCGGTTTCCTGGAAGACAATTGTCCACTGACAGGTGGGGGGAGGATGGTTCAGGCCATAATGCGAGCGATGGGGAACGGCAGGTGAAGCTTTGCTTGCTCGCCGTTCACCTGCTGTGTGGCCCGGTTCCTAACCGGCTGTGGCCCGGGGGTTGGGGACCCCTTGTATAGACTGAGTAGAAGAAAACTTTTATTATAACTAGAAAAAGACATATAAAATAAGCTCATAATGGAAGATTTATTCTCCATTTCTAGAGGCACTTAAAATAGAAGATTGAGAAAGGTGGCATTTTTTTTTTTAAATTTTTTACTTATTTATTTATTTATGGCTGTGTTGGGTCTTCGTTTCTGTGCGAGGGCTTTCTCTAGTTGCGGCAAGCGGGGGCCACTCTTCATCGCGGTGCGCGGGCCTCTCACTATCGCGGCCTCTCTTGTTGCGGAGCACAGGCTCCAGACGCGCAGGCTCAGTAGTTGTGGCTCACGGGCCCACCTGCTCCGCGGCATGTGGGATCTTCCCAGACCAGGGCTCGAACCCGTATCCCCTGAAGTGGCAGGCAGATTCTCAACCACTGCGCCACCAGGGAAGCCCGAGAAAGGTGGCATTCTTTTTAGTGGCAGGGCAGATCTTAAATAAAATTGAAATTGCTTTCTCTTTTTGTTATCTTTCTTACTGAACCCTTTCTTGTATTTCTCCAAACTTTTTATTCCCTTTTATATAAGAGAACACCAGGGAGTTCTCTTCAATTAACCCAAGTGCATTTGACAACCATCTTCCAAAGGGCCTGTCCCTGCGTTTGAAAGGTAAACTGTAGTGGTGAGTTATTTCAGACCTGGGGGAAGGCACTGTCATGCCAGCCTTTGAGGAGGTATTTTTCAGCTGACAGCCCTGATGGCATCTTTCTCTTTACTCCCAGGAGGCATGTTCCCTATGAATATGCAAATACTGCACTCCTCGACATAAACGATCCCTTCTAACTCAATCACGCTTCCAATCGCAGAGTGGAGCTTCTGTCAGAATTAATCGTAATTTTGAAACTGACCCTCAGCAAGAAGAAAGATTGTGTGTTCGGTTTTGCTCTCTTTCAATAGCTTTTAGTTCCAGTATTTTATGTTTAATTCATAAATGACTTCAAATAAAATATATTTTTCATTATGCAAAAAATTTAAACAGTTGCTGGATTAGACTGATGACATAAAGAACATCGCTGCAAATCACAATCAATTTCTGTGACTTCATACACTGTTCTATTATATGATGACCATCTAAACGGCACTTTTTAAAATTTAGATCCAGGATCATTCAGAACCTTTGCCTGCACAATCAAGTTCTACAGAATCAAAGGAGCTTGGAAATAATTATGGTTAATTATGTATTCTGTAAAAACTGCAATTTTCTTTTGTGTATCTTTTCCCGTCTAATGGTTTTGCTAAGCTGAAGAAAAGTTCAGGATGTCACCATCAGGTGTGCAGCTTGACGCCTAAGACAGAAGGACAAAGCCCAGCTCCTTTGTCTCCTCCTCCTGTGTGCAAGGAACTCTGAGCAATTTCATAGATCCAGGAAGATAATATTTCAAATGAGATGTCTAATAGCTTTATAATAATTGGCCTTCTTAAGGCACGATAGCATGTGTATATTTGCTTTTCAGGGTGTGAATCATGCCCTTTTCAACTCTGTATCTCTAGTGTTTAGTGGCAAACTTAGAAAATAGTAGGGATACTGTACAAATGTCTGTTTCGTAAAGAACTTAGATTCAGAAATCTCGGGTTTCAGTGTCGGTCTACTGCTTATGACTTGCGCACATTCTTTCATTTACTCATTCTTTTTTTTTTCCCTTTCATTCTACCTCCGTAGAGAGAGCACCTATCTTGTGTCAGATGGTGTTCAAAATGCTGGGAATATAGAGGTAAATAAGAACTAGATATATGGAGCGTTAGGGGGCAGGCCAGGCTTAAAGTCATGTGATACATTTGTGACAAGATGAGCACAGAAGGAAGCAACCTGTCTCTAGAGAAGGTGGGGAAGGAACAATCAAGGATGGCTCCTTTTAGGACACACAGTGCTTGAGCTGAGTCTTGATAAATGAGTAGAAGTTGGCCAGGTGGACATGAGTTAGCCTAGAGGGAAGGTGTTTCATTCCGATGCAAATGAATGGAGCTGATATATTGGAGGAAAAGGCTTGGTGAAGGGTCTGTGCAGGACCACATCAGGAGTTACCCTGGGGAAATCAAGGGGTCAGATCATGAAATGCCTTTTGCGCCATGCTAAAGGGACTGAACTTTATCCCAAAGATGAAAGATGAAACAATTTAACGTGTGTGCTGGGGAGTGACATGGTGGGATTTATGTTACTTAATTTGATAAGACTTTTTTTTAACCCATAAAATGTAAAAAGTATTAGTTATCTCTTAAGGTTACTGTAAAGATTGAATGAGCTGATAAGCTTGAGGGTATCCTATAATATGGGACAGAAATGTTAACCAGTATTATTAATACTAACTGCACACATTTATTATGCACTCATTTCTCTAAGTACTCTATGTGGATTAAGTCATTTAATTCTTAAGAGTATAATTAACCATGAATCTGCAAGTGGGGCACCCACTTTGAGTTGTTTTCTTAGTAATTATACTGGATTTGACTTGATTTCTCATTTAAAATATTCATTTCCCTAGAAGGTTGCTCTAGATGGCTTCTCAATTAACTAGATAACTAAAGAAGGAGAAAGTGGTCTATTTTACTCTTCTCCAAAATCACCTACAGGTAGTTGTCAAAATGAGCTTTCTGATTACTATATATATATATATAGTTTTTTTAAATTAATTAATTAATTATTTAAAAAAATTTATTTTTGGGTGTGTTGGGTCTTCGTTTCTGTGCGAGGGATTTCTCCAGTTGCGGCGAGTGGGGGCCACTCTTCATCGCGGTGCGCGGGCCTCTCACCGTCGCGGCCTCTCTTGTTGTGGAGCACAGCCTCCAGACGCGCAGGCTCAGTAGTTGTGGCTCCCGGGCCCAGTTGCTCCGCAGCATGTGGGATCTTCCCAGACCAGGGCTCGAACCCGTGTCCCCTGCGTTGGCAGGCGGACTCTCAACCACTGCGCCACCAGGGAAGCCCCTTATGGCTGCTTTCTTGAGATGGATGTGGCTCCTCTTGAATCGTGACTGGGCTCAGGTCTCAGGCTGTTGTCTGAACAGGAAGGACATGTCAATCAAGTAAGGTTATTCTTTCCCCTGGGCTCTGTCCTGTGATAGTGTTTCCTCCTGTTCGTCAGAAGCAGATCTCCTCCTCATTGTTTCATCTCCCCTAAGATTGATCTATTAGAAGTAGTTGATTATTTATCACCAGCTTATTATTCTTTGCACTCATTCAGAAAAGTGAAGTCTAAATATTATTGGCTCAGTGGTATCATTGTGTGACGGGAGAAAATGTTTAGTAAATTAGAATCTGAAAACAAACTATTGAAAGTCAGAATATTTGCGAAGACTCTCATTTTCCTTTTTCCCAAGCTAAGATAATTATAACAATATTCCTAGAATTTGTAGAAATTCTACACAGAGCAACAGTATTTTCTAAGTCCCTACTTTTGTTTAGGTACTGTCCGTGTATCAGATACAAACCTGATTTGCTCAAGGCAAATCAAACTTTTTATCTTAGGTCCAATAACACAAAACAAAAACAATAGCACAAAGGTCTTTCAAAAGCTAGATTAATTAATCAGTTACTTAACTAACTCATTAAGAAGAAGAGTTTTGAAGCCATATTTTCTTTTATCACAGAAAATCTGCCCAGAGCTCAGGGCCATCAAATAACAAAAAGCACACTACTTAACTTAATCCTTAAAAAATTTGGCATATTAACTCGTTTTGCATTCTGAATGATAATAATTATTTGTCAAGGTTCTCGAATGATGGATTATTTTTATTTTTGTATAGACTGTATATAACAATATCCACAGGCTATATACAGTCTCTGAGAGGATATAAAAATTTAAAAACAGTCATAATTTTCAATTGCATTTAGTATAAATAAGTGGCAACTCAAAAGGTTCTTACACACTGTGGGTCTTCGATAAAAAATTTTCAAGATAAAGTTACATTTTTGATAAAAACTGTAATTGGTGGTGGTTTTCTATAAAAGGAAATTAGGAATTAGAGTGCTTATTCTGTATTTTGGGTCTATTTTTCTAGGTAGCTACTAAATTGCTCATGGTCACTTAAAAATTTCTGGACTTTATTGATTTCAATTGTAAATAGAGACATCTATTGTGCTTTCCCATTTCCAGCAGCATAATGAAGTTTGATTGTATTTCTTTTTCAATGTCCATTGACATTTTTATAATTTCAGGGTAATAGATGAAATTAACAATACTTTCTTTGCTAGTTTTGTGCAATCAAAAAGGCAGATATCCACTATGCATGTTTTGAAGTTTCTCACCCAAGGTTTTGAAATAAAAGCTGTTTAATGGAGGCTATAAACTTGCATATAACAGTATAAAATAAACATCTGATGAAGAGAAATAGATGGCACATGAAAATCTAGTAAAAGATTGGCTCCGTTGCTTCATCTACAAACCTCACTGAACAAGCGGATTCTTCTAACCGTGAATAATCACGTAGACCGTTTATCTCAGCGATGCCACAGGGAAACAGAGTAAAGAAACAAAGCCTTTTGAAGCCTGGACCATCTGATAGGAACCACTAATCTGTTCACGACATGTAGCCCCAGTGCAAATACGTGTCCAAGAATGTTTCAACATTTACCGACAGCTAATTTGCAGCAAAAATACAAACTTGCTGACTCTATTAATGGGTGAGTTTTTTTTTTTTTTAAAAGACCCATTTTGGTTTTTTTGTTGTTGTTGTTTATTTATTTACTTATTTTTGGCTGTGTTGGGTCTTCGTTTCTGTGCGAGGGCTTTCTCTAGTTGCGGCGAGCGGGGGCCACTCTTCATCGCGGTGCACGGGCCTCTCACTATCGCGGCCTCTCTTGTTGCGGAGCGCAGGCTCCAGACGCGCAGGCTCAGCAGTTGTGGCTCAAGGGCCCAGTTGCTCCGCGGCATGTGGGATCCTCCCAGACCAGGGCTCGGACCCGTGTCCCCCGCATTGGCAGGCAGATTCTCAACCACTGTGCCACCAGGGAAGCCCAATGGGTGAGTTTTTGAAGGTGAACATGCAGGTGATATTTGGTATTTATACATTCCATATGTAGTTATGTGAATTTTTTCTCTCACTTTGAGAAGTACCAGTAAATTTTCATCCTGGATTGACCTCTCCCCTAAAATCCAGCACACTTCTTTGAAACTTACCTTAACAGTCTTTTTCAAATTAATGCAAGTACATTTTAATATTAGCCCAAGGGAGGCAATTCAGAAAAGTGAATCTTTTCAAAATCAGAACTTGTATTCTGGTTATATTCATACCTTTGCATTGCTTCATTGGAACAGATAATAGAAAGTTTACTATAATCATGAGCATCATTCCTAAACAAGGGAGACAGAATAATGGGGAGTCGGGTAAATCTAAATCCATGTGAGATGATCCAATGGATTTTAGAGAAAAAAACCTGAAAATTTTCCTACAGAGTGTTTAGGAGTTTATAGGAATATGAAGTCATATTTTATCAAATCCAAAGTGTTAGTTTCAATTAATTAATTTATTCTTGCATCCAATATTTTCTGAGTGTCTACTATGTGGGGTTGGATGCTATTTAGGCTATACAAAAATAAAAATAATCTTTTACTCAAGAAACTTCCAGTTCATTATTAGTTTTCCAGGTATAGATAGTATAGGAAGAGAATCTGTTAAGGAAATATGATAATAAGAAAAGCGAAAAATTGTTTTTGAGCTAGACAGTTCTAGAAATGTGAACTTTATTGAGGAAGGAATGACATAAAATTGAAAAGGAAGAAGCATTTTTATCAGTGAGATACAAAGAATACGATCAGTATCAGATAAAACTTTCATTTGTAGGACACCACAAGAATCAAGTGTTGAAAAAGGCGGCTTAATTTTTTTTGTACGAAGCTAAATCGCCAGTTGTCCTCTGTTTTGTTTTTTTTTTTTCATTGAATTTCCTAATTGTGTAGAAGTCTGACCCACTCCTGAGTAGGAAGTGTGTGTTTGTAGGTCATCTACAGATGAAACTTTGGTAAAATCTTGGTGGAGGCTCAGAATTTCAGTCATTTTTGGCTTCATGTAGACAAAATCTGTTGCAAAATAGGAAGATAAGAAAATAGTTTGATTTTTAAATAGGTTGAAAGTATAGAACACAGTGAAAAGAAAAATTCTTGCCTAGAATAGAGGGCAGCAGATGCAGATGTTCTAATTTATGTGAAAATCCAAGGTGTTTTATGGGCCTTATCTGTGAGAATTCAAGTCCCTCTGCAAAGTGATAACCCAATTCACTCAAATTATGATCAGAAGGAACATAAAGGCAGAACTCTAATAGGAGATGTTTTGGGAACTGCATAAAGTTCTAAAACTTCAAAACTTCACTTTTGAAGATGTGTGAATGATTGTGTGTGACATCTGAAATGATGGTGATAAAACACAGGCATATTACTTATTTTCCTGACTTTCTGTGGCTTATGGCTTCAATTTTCTGAGCTATTTTCCTGACTTTCTGTGGCTTATGGCTTGAATTTTCTGGTGGATAACCAAATTTGCTTGCGTTTTCTTGCATGTGTGACTTGGGTAGCACACCTATGCCCAAATATGCCTGGCTAGGCAGAGTTTCTGTAACTTCGGCTCAGTGCCTGGTTTGTCGACTCTGATGGTGTATCTGGATTTTGACTGTGAGAGTCAGGATGGATCTTTTCACTTTAGCTCTTGAACTATGGCTATATTTGGAGGGATGTTTTTAACTGAGGAGTTTATGGAGACGATAGGAAAGCCGAGTGGAGGATGCTTGAATTAACAGTGAGAACTGTGTTTATGTAGTTGATTTAAGCACAGCTTTTCCATTGCAGTGTGATTCCAAGCCCCCTTTCCTAAGGAAACGTTAAACCCAGTACCCCAGCTTTTAGCCTATTCAAGTCCATTTTTGATTATTTTTTTCTTGCACCACCAAGATGTTCTGAATTCTTCCTATATTCCATACAGTTTCTAACATGTGCCATTTTTGAACCAAGTTGCCGCTTTGCTGTATCAGAGCCCTTTCAGGGAAATTGGGAAAAATAATCAGTTCCTAGTACGTAATTGCTTATGGTTTCTTCTTTCTTTCTTTCTATTTTCCTCCCTCCCACCCTTCCTTCCTTCCTTCCTTCCTTCCTTCCTCCCTTCCTTCCTTCCATTTCTTTCTTCCTTTCTTCTTCCTTTCTTTCTCTTTCTTTCTTTCTCTTTCTCTCTTTCTCTCTTTCTTTCTCTTTCTTTCTTTCTTTCTTTCTTTCTTTCTTTCTTTCTTTCTTTCTTTCTTTCTTTCTTTCTTTCTTTCTTTCTTTCTTTCTTTCTTTCTTTCTTTCTTTCTCTCTCTCTCTCTCTCTCTCTCTTCTTTCTTTCTTTCTTTCTTTCTTTCTTTCTTTCTTTCTTTCTTTCTTTCTTTCTTTCTTTCTTTCTCTCTTTCTGTCTTTCTCACTTTTGCTTTTTTTTCTGTTTAAAAATGCTTTCTTTCATATTTCACTAAAAAGTTTATGTGTATAAGACACAAAGTAAATAGGTAGGAAGCTTTCAATCATGATGAATGGGACAGTAGTAATTCAGCCATTACTGTGGAAGCATTTTTAATGTATACTCTTCAATATTATGTATAAATATTTTAATGATGCAGTCCAAGTTCTGGATTTAAAAAATTAAATCTGCATATGTGGGACACTTGCGGTCAAATTTTAAGATTGGTAAAGCCAATTTCAAGCTACTTATATTTTGAGTACATGTTCACCATTACAAATATATGATGTTAACTAATGAAACAGTAATCCTCAGAAATCTTTGCTTTGTCCTACGTTGACGCATTTGTAATCTGAGTCCATGTGCTAATTTCCCTTCTTGTAGTTACTCTTCAAATTACAGTGGTTATGCATTGAGTTCCATATGCAATTTACCCACCTCCTTTATCTCAGCTTTCCCATACTTTGCCATTCTCATCTTTCTGGAAAAAACAGCACAGTGATTCCAGAGATGATTGCTCTTGCCTCAACCACAGTGATAGTAATAACACCAGCTCTTAGACCCTGTATTAAAAATTCAGGTGCTTTTTTATTAACATAGTAAATAAAAGTTTGACCAGGACTCAGGCTCTCAAGTTTACTTTAAATACTTCGTCTTTATATGAGTTTTTTAAAAAATAAATTTATTTATTTTTGGCTGCATTGGGTCTTTGTTGCTGCACGCGGGCTTTCTCTAGTTGCAGCAAGCAGGGGCTACTCTTCTTTGCAGTGTGCGGGCTTCTTATTGCGGTGTCTTCTCTTGCTGTGGAGCACAGGCTCTAGGCGCGCAGGCTTCAGTAGTTATGGCACACGGGCTCAGTAGTTGTGGCTCGCAGACTCTAGAGCTCAGGCTCAGTAGTTGTGGCGCACGGGGTTAGTTGCTCCGCGGCATGTGACATCTTCCTGGACCAGGGATCAAACCTGTGTCCCCTGCATTGGCAGGAGGATTGTTAACCACTGCGCCACCAGGGAAGTCCCTATAAGAGGTTTTTGTAAGGAAGCATTTTCTAAAATGTGTGCTAATAATTACTAATGGCCTTTGTTCTCTCTTTGTTTGCCAGAACAGTATTTTTCCAACAGTTCTCATTGTGATTCACACTAAGAAACACATTTTACATTGTGATCCGTTACACAAATATATGTACATATATTAATGAAACAAAAGTGAGTTCATGAGAAAGTATTTTCATCATTGTGATGCACAATGCACTCACTCATTTTTCTATTCTTGTCTCATCTATTTCATTAAGAAATATGGCTTGTACTTACAAAATTGATCTAATGACCTTTTACATCAAAAACCTCAGTTGAGGGACTTCCCTGGTGGCACAGTGGTTCAGAGTCTGCCTGCTGATGCAGGGGACACGGGTTCGAGCCCTGGTCTGGGAAGATCCCACATGCCGCGGAGCGACTAGGCCCGTAAGCCACAACTACTGAGCCTGCGCGTCTGGAGCCTGTGCCCCGCAACAAGAGAGGCCACGATAGTGAGAGGCCTGCGCACCGTGATGAAGACTGGCCCCTGCTCGCCGCAACTAGAGAAAGCCCTCACACAGAAACGAAGACCCAACACAGCCATAAATAAATAAAGATAAATTAAAAAAAAAAACAAACCTCAGTTGATAAGCAAGTGCTTAGAAACATACCTTGGCCTCCTCTCCGACTGCTTTCTGCTCTGGAGCTCTCTGCTCTCCTCCTGTCTTGATGAAAGGAGCCCCAGGAGTTCAATTCCTTTTGGCAGGAAGAGTGACTTCCGGGGCTGGGTCTGTGTTGAACATTTTTCACTCTCGGTTAGATCCACAGACACCACATCATCTGCTGTGAAATTTGCCAAGTACTCCTCCTGGGAAATGCAGTAATATTCTCAGCAGCTCGAATTCCACTCTGAACGACTTCACCCCATCCCTTGTTGTATTGGCCCTACATGGACTTTATGACATATTTTCTTATTTTCTGACAGTGATCCTGCTATGCTCACGTTGGGTTAGGGCGCATGGGGCAGAGTGAATCAATGTGCTTTAGATCCCATTCTGACTTTTAAACTATAAGCCATGACAGGTGATGTCAGGGAGGATACATGTTTTTCCTCAGGTTTATTGAGATATTATGGACATGTAACATGTGAGTTATATGTCATATGACAATGTGTGATTTGATACACACACATACACATATATATATATATATTGTGAAATGATTACAACAATACGGTTAGTTAACACCTCCATCTCCTTACACAATTACCTTTTTGTATGTGTGTGAGTGTGTAGTGATATTTAAGATCTACTCTCTTAACAACTTTCAAGTATTTAATGCATTATTGTTAATTATAGTCAACACACTGTACCTTAGAGCCTCAGAATGGATTAATCTTATAGCTGGAAGTTTCTGTACTTCAGCCAACATCTCCTCATTTCCCCAAACCCCAGCCCTAGCAACCACCATTCTACTTTCTATTTTTATGAGTTTGGAGTTTTTAGATTCCATGTATAAGTGCGATCATGCAGTATTTGTCTCTCTTTGTCTGACTTATATCCCTTAGCATTATGCCCTTAAGTCTATCTATGTTGTTGCAAATGGCAGGATTTCCTTCTTTTTTATGGAATAATAATGGAATGATATTCCATTATATCTATGTCTCTCTCTCTCTCTCTATATATATATATAGATAGATAGATAGGTATTGTACATACCACATCTTCTTTATCCATTCATCTGTAGATGGACACATTGTTTTCATGTCTTGGAAATTGTGAATAATGCTGTAATGAACAAGGGGATGCAGATAGCTATTTGAGATAGTGATTTCATTTCCTTCAGATACATATCCAGAATAAGATTGCTGGATCATATGGTAGTTATATTTTTAATTATTTGTGGAAACTCCATAATATTTTCCATAGTGGCTATATAGATTTACACTCCCACTAACAGTGCACAAGGGTTCCCTCTTCTTCACATCCTCAACACTTGTTATCTCTTGTCTTTTGATAATGCCATTTTAAACAGATGTGGTGATATCTCATTGCTGTTTGATTTCCATTTCTCTGATGATTAGTGTTGTTGAATAACTTTTTTCATGTACCTATTGGCCATTTGTGTGTCTTCCTTTGAATTATGGCTATTCAAGTCCTCTGGCCATTTCTAAATTGGATTGTTTGTTTTTCTACTATTGAAATGTGAGTTCCTAATATATTTTGGATATTAGCTCCATATCAGATACATGGTTTGCAAATATTTTCTCCCATTTGGCAGGATGCCTTTTCTATTTGATTATTTCTTTTGCTGTACAGAAACTTTTCAGTTTAATGTAGTCCCACTTACTAATTTTTGCTTTTGTTGCTTGCACTTTTGGTGTCATATCCAAAAAAATCATTGCCAAGACAAATATCAAGGAGCTTTTCTGCTGTGTTTTCTTCTAGTATTTTTATTTTCAGGTCTTACATTTAAGTTTTTAATCCATTTTGAGTTAATTTCTGTAAGTATTGTAAGATAGGGGCCCAGTTTAATTATTTTGCATGTGAATATCCAATTTTTCCAGTACCAGTATTTTTTTTTGTGCGTGTTTATTTTTTAAAATGTTTATCCCAATACCATTATTTGAAGAGACTATTCTTTCCCCACTGAGCATTCTTGGCTAACTTGCCAAATATTATTTGACTGTATGTGAGTAGGTTTATTTCTGGGCTCTTGATTTTGTTCTACTAATTTATGTGTCTGTTTTATGCCAATACTATGATTTTGATTACTGTAGCTTTGTAATAAAAGTTTGAAATCAGGAAGTGTGATGGCTCCAACTTGGTTCTTATTTCTTAGCACTGCTTTGACTATTCAGGGTTTTTTTTTGTGTTTCCATACAAATTTATGATTGTTTTTCTATTTCTGTGAAAATTCCACTAGAATCTTGATAGAGATTACATTGAATCTATAGATCACTTTGGGTAGTGTGGTCATTTTAACAATATTAATTCTTCTGATCCATTAATATGGGATATCTTTCCATTTATTTGTGTCTTCTTCAGTTTCTTTCATCAATGTCTAGTAGTTTTCAGTGTACAGATTTTTACCTCCTTAGTTAAATTTATTCTTAAGCATTTTATTATTTTTGATTGTTTTCTTTATTTCTGTTTCAAATAATTTTTAGTATATACAAATTTTACTGATTTTCATATGTTGATTTATTTTGTCCTGCAACTTTACTAAATTTATTAGTTCCAACAATTTTTTTGGGGAAGTCTTTAAAATTTTACAAGATGATATCATCTGCAAACAGAGACAATCTTACTTCTTCCTTTCCAATTTGAATGCCCTTTTTTTTTCTCTTGCCTGATTGCTCCGGCTAAGACTTCCAGTACTGTGTTGAATAGGAGTGGTGAGTGGGTACTGGTCTTGTTCTTTATCTTAGCAGAAAAGCTTTTAACCTTTCATCATTGAGTGTGATGTTAGTTGTGGGTTTGCCGTACATGGTCTCTATGATGTTGAGGTATATTTTCTTTATACACAATTTGTTGAGAGTTTTTAATCATGAAAGGATGTTGAACTTACACACTTTTTCTGCATCTTTTGATATGATCATATGATTTTAATCATTCTATTAATGTGGCTTACTGCATTTATTGATTTGCATTTGTTGAACCATCCTTGCACCCCAAGGATAAATCCCACTTGACCATGGTATATGATCCTTTTAATGTGCTGTTGAATTCAGTTTGCTAGTATTTTGTTGAGATCTATGTTCATCAGAGTTATTGGCCTGTAGTTTCTTTTCTTATAGTGCCTTATCTGGCTTTGGTAATAGGGTAATTCTGACCTCATAAAATGAGCTTGGGAGTGTTCCCTCTTTGGAAGAGTTTGAGAAGGATTGGCATTAATTCTTCCTTAAATATTTGGTGGAATTCATCAGTGAAACCATCTGTGCCTGGGCTTTTCTTTTTGTGAAGTTTTTGTTGAAAGTGGGGCATTAAAGTTCCCTACTATTATTGTATTTTGTCTATTTATCTCTTTAGATCTGTTAGTATCGACTTAATATATTTAGGTACTCTGATGTTGGGGGCATATGTATTGACTATTGTTATATCCTCCTGATGAATGGATCCCTTTACCATTATATAATGATGTTATTTGTCTCTTGTTACAGTTTCTGACTTAAAGACCTTTTTTTCTTCTGGTATAAGTATAGCTATTGCTGCTCTCTTTTGGTTTCCTGCAGTAGTTACTCTGGCCAGGAGCCTGGGTTCATAGTCGCCCACCTGGAGCTTGAGTTCTTGAAGGCTTACCGAAAGCCTGAGACCACAGGAGATGGCTTGGTCTGCAGGAGCTAGCCAGAATTGGGATTCAGGGGGTTCGCATAGCCTGGGTTTGGGGTAGCCTGCCAGGAGTCTGGTGCCATGGAAGCATTCAGCAACAGAGTGGGCTCGGAGCCTGGGTTTGTGGGAGACCGCTGGGGGCCAGGGTCTTGAATGTTGGCCAGTGATGGGGTGGACAGGGATCCTGGTTCCACAGAAACCACCTGGGGACATGGCAGCTGGCAGGTGCTGGGATATGCTGGGAGCCTGGGTTCTTGGGGGCCCACCAGGAGCCTGGTGGTTTGGAAGACACTTGGGACTGTAGCAGTCACATGGGGCTGCTGCAGCCAGCTGGCATACATTTCTTAAATCTAACATCGTCTAGTGGTTACCTTTAGAATTCCCCGTTCAGCTCACAATGACTGATTTCTCTCAATCTAATCTACAGTGATGGCTCCTCATATTCATTATGATCATTAAGATTCAGCTCCCCTCCTCCTTCTCTCATCTCCACCAGTCATACACAGCACATCTGATCCAATGTGGCAGTTTCATGACCACTTGGAATTGGTGCTGGGAGAGAGCCAAGAGAATTTGGAAAGACTACAAAAAGGCCAGTTTGGCTGGAGGATGTAAAGTGTGGGGAGTAACTGTCAGATGAACTTGGAGAAAGAGCAGCAGGGGTAAACAATACAATGACAGGTTAAGTTAAGAATTTTGGTCTTTATTCACAGTGATGAAAAGCCACTGAGAGTTTTTTGAGGATGAAGTTGGAGTGGGGAGGCGCTGCATAGTGAAAAGGTCAGTTGGGCTGTAGTGTGCAATCTATCGGAGAAGGTAGTTTCAACAGGCAAGCTGTGATGACAGTTAGCTTTAGGGTGGAAATAGAAATGGATATAGTGACAGATTGAAAAAAATCAATATCATCATTATCATACATTTCCGAGTTGCTTGAACTATTTTTTTGTTTGTTTTTTCTTTTGTTTTCTTTTCTGGAAAAGCCTGTTAATGCTTAGTATGGGAAAATTCTCCAACAGGCTCCATGGAAATTCATATCACAAGAAGAAGATCTCTTACTCAGTGTTTGTTCTATTGTTACCAGAAAAATATCCTGGAGTATTTAAGAGAAGATGCTAAAATTAACAGATATATCATTTCCCTTCTACTCAAGTTTAATGATTTGCTTCACTGATGGATCTTTATACCTTTCACTGCCCAAACTTTAGTGGTCAATTGTTTTTGTTATTAATGAAAGTAATTGAATGGAACAGTTAATTATAGATTTTTCTGTGGAATTTAAGCCATTCCATCAAATATTCTAAAAATTTCCATTTCACCTGATAGTGGACATTAAAAAAATAATGTCCTTGAGGAAAAAACTTAGAGCCCAATATTATACCACCTCTATACTACTTAGTTCATCACTCTACAAGAAATTATGTCTTTGGAAATTGCCAGCAACTATTTTGAGAAAGAACAATGTATCCTATGCACAGCAGTTAATAGAAAAATGAATAAGTGAAACTGTGCTTTAGAGAATAAAACAGATTTCTTAACATTTATGTAATTAGAGCTAGTTCTGGTGTCCCATGCTCATTTTCCATTTTGATAAAAAAGTTTTAGAAGTTTTCCACACTTAACATTGAAAACAAAATAGTGAAAACTTTTTTGATAATATTCATGTAAAGCTTTTTTCTTGGTTCCTTTCTTTCTAATGTCTGAAGTTTTTTTTTTAAATTTTATTTATTTATTTGTTTATATAATGGATACGTTTTTCTTGTTATTTACTCTATTTTACTTATTTATTCATGTTTTTTAAAAAATTTTTGGCCGCACGGTGCGGCATGTGGGATCTTAGTTCCCCAACCACAGATCGAGCCCACGCCCCCTGCATTAGAAGACAGACTCTTAACCACTGGACCGCTGGGGAAGTCCCCTGAAGTTGTGTTTTTTAAAAGAATGAAAGCAATTACTGCATTTTAAATGTATTTACAATCTAATGTCTATTTAGTAGCCAAAGTGTAAGCAAAATTGGTGATAATCAGTCTCAATTTCAGGGGGGAATTGCCTATAGGATGAAGAGTGCACTTTGTAATCAGTCAACATTGAACTTTTAATTTTAATGGAGGAGGTACTCAAGTCAACAGCACTTATAACCCCAGGGAATCATTACCATGCTGCAGGCTTGCATGGGGTATGATGGGAGAAGAGGAGGGAAAGCAAATCTGAATTGAGTGGGGTGTAGGTGGAACACGGGCTAAGAAAACCATACTGGAGGGGTTAATGCTTGACCCGAGGGCTGAAGGATGTGTAGGGTCCAAGCAGAATGCATAAGAGATAAGAAGGAACTTGTGACCATAGCCCACATTTGGCACAAAATACACAAGAGCGTGGAAAGCCGAGAGATGGCACTGATGAGGAAGCAGTGGCTATATTCTGACAGGTCTTACCTGACACACTACGAAATTAGAACTTCACCTTCAAAGATTTAGGTAGCTGAGTGAAATGATGAAGTTTCTACTTACAAAGATGCATTTCTATGCTGCAGGAATCATGATAATCATCAGCAGGGACTTTTTTTTATTGTGTACTTGCTATGTCTCAGGCATTGTTATTTTATGTAACCCTCAAGGCAGCACTAGTCATTTTACAGCCTCGAAAATAAGCTCTGAATAGTTGTTTCTTGCTTGGGGTATACACACTGGGAGTGGGTGAGCTTGAATGGAGACCCAGATGGTACAGCTGACTGTAACTTGATTTCCCTAAACACTGTGCAGTCTGCCTTCCATAAATCCTAAAGGAACCAAAAGTTAGATCAAAATCGATGAATTTTCAGAAACTTGCAAATATTCATTTTGAGAGGTTGTTTCATTTTCCATCAGTTTCTGTTAGACTTGCCCAATTATATGCATTTCTTAAGTACATTTTTCTGAGGAAAAATTCTAGAATATCATGGAAAATCCAAAGTTTATTGCCAGGTTGATATGCCAGTGTGATGGCACACCGTCGCCTTGCCGGAGGGAGAGAAGCCTAGCAGTAGAAGAGTGAGAAGGATGTATGCTTGGGGGCAGAGAGACCTGTGGTGGACCCAGAACCAACCAAATTTTTGCACGAGACCTTGGGGGAAGGGGGAACATAAACTTCCTGATGCTTCATTTTTAATTTGGTAACATAGAAATAAGAATGGTTACTTCCCAGGGTTGTTACATAGATTAAAAGAGATAATATATATAAAATCCCTAGTTTAGTGCTCGAACGGATGATTGTTACTGCTGAGCCATGGATTTTGATTTCAATATATTGAACACCTTGGAAAAAGTGTTTCCATATATTTAGGGAACATACAGGTGCAATTACAGTTGAGTCTATTCAAGAACTTTGAAAATTGTGTTGAAAATTTGCAGAAGGCAAGATAATTATGTATACATAACCTTATATTACCCAATGGTACAAAGACTGTACACACTTGAGTGATTTTTTATTGTTGGATGTCCTTGAGGATTAAGATATTTACTTATCATTTTGAGGCATAGAAGTTATATATTGAAGAGTGAAAGAATGAAAGAGAGGCCATACAAGGTAATTAAAATTGTAAAACTGATAGAACCAAGAGGAAGAAAATAGCAAGCAGTGGAGTTATGGAGCTTACATGTGAGTTAACAACGTGGTAGTATACATACAGCAGAAATTAACATGTTATAAATCAATACTTCAATAACATAAATTAAACAAACAAACAAAACAGTGTGGTAGTACAAACTGGAGAAAAGACCTCAAGACGAGAACATGACTCATATTCTATGGCAGTTAATGTGCAGTTCCTATATTTATGTAGTACTTTTATGGTAGGGAGTGTTGCTTAATTGGTGAGATCTGTCAACCAGGGCTAGAAAAGGGTTTTGCTAGGCCTGCAATTCCTTTGGGTTGGTATTTCTTCTAGGGACATTTGGTCGTATTGCTTTAACTAAAATTGCTTTTAGCTCTGGAGATTAGAATTGGTATACTTAGATCAATCAATGCTTTTTTTTTTCCCCCAAGCATTGCTGTATGGGGAATCAAAGGAAGCCAGATGGAAAGAGGAAGTGGGCAGATGGTCAGACTGTGAGCATGGCCCAAGGCCCTATGTGGCCAAGAGGGTGGGCTCTAGTTGAAGGCTCACCTCCCAGACTGCCTCTTGTGGGGTGGGGACCATACAGTCTGGAGAGGACACAGACTACATGTGAGCCACAAATACTAAACTGCAAACAAGTACTGGTCTCTTAAGCAGAAAATAGAAATTAGAATTGTATTTGTATATTTTAAAGAAGCATTGCATATGACTTGGGGTTATAAAAGTGACAAATCAGAGTTTTCTATTATACACCAATGCTTATGGATGAATCACTCCATCCCTATTGCTCACACTCTCTGAACACAATTGTTGTCTAATTCAACCATGTGGAAATTAATCATTTACTACATTGTAGCCCATCATTGGTTGTTTCTTAACTCATTTTCAGTTTAGATTAATATTCAAGAAACATTGGTGGACTGTCATGTTGGCTTTCTTTGTTTGCCAAATATCTCATCAGCTATCCAGGACAAGAACTAGGTCTTATTGCTCTTTGAGACCCCACATTTCCTAGTGTTGTGCCCTGTAGTACTTAATAATTGTTGATTAATTGAAAATTAGGGTGGTTGTCCTTAAAGCTGCAACTCAAATATAAGAAAGCAAAATAATTTCGAACAAGTCAACTTTGAAATGGTTAACAACTTGGTGAAATAACATGTAAATTCTCAGTAGCATTTTTTAAAATAGATAATGATATTTTAATTGTATCATAATTCCATTGAATAAACACAGTATATGATAAAATAGAACAGAAACGAGACTGGAGTGTATAGTAGTTTCTGTGTGGATCTGGCTTATTAGGAAGTCTTTAGGTTTTTTTTTTTTTTAATAGGCTTTACTTTTCAGAGCAGTTTTAGGTTGACAGCAAAATTGTGGTGAAGGAACAGAGATTTCCCCCCCATATCCCTTGTCCTCACACATTCATAAACTCCCCCATTATCAACATCCTCTACCAGAGTGGTACAACTGATGAACTTACATTGACACATTAACATCACCCAGCATAATAGTTTACATTAGGGTTCATGCTTGGTGTTGTATATTCTATGGGTTTGGACAAAAATATAAGGACATGTATCCATCACTACAGTGTCAAGCAGTGTTGATTTCACTGCCCCCCAGATCCTCTATGCTTCACCTATTTATCCATCCTTTCTTCCAGCCCATGGCAATCACTGATCTTTTTACTGTCTATAGTTTTGCGCTTTCCAGAATGTCCTATAGTTGGACTCATGCAGTACGTATCCTTTTCAGATTGCTTCCTTTCACTTAGTAATATGCATTTAAATTTCTTCCATGTCTTTTCATGACTTGATAGCTCATTTCTTTTTTGCACTGAATTACATTCTGTTGTCTGGATGCAGTACAGTTTATTTAACCATTCACCTACGGAAGGACATTTTGATTTCTTCCAAGTTTTGGCAAATTATGAAAAATAAGGCTGCTATAAACATCCGTGTGCAGATTTTTTTGCGAACATAAGTTTTCAACTCCTTTGGGTAAATACCAAGGAGTGGGATTGCTGGATAGTATGGTAAGAATATGTGTAGTTTTATAAGAAACTGCAAATCTGCCTTCCGAAGTGGCTGTACCACTTTGCCTTCCCATAAGTAATGAATGAGCGTTCCTGTTGCTTCACATCTTCACCGGCACTTGGTGTTGTCAGTGTTGTAGATTTTGGCCGTTCTAAGAGGTGTGTAGTGGCATCTCACTGTTGTTTTAATTTGCGTTTCCTTGCTGACATATGATGTGGACCATCTGTTCATATGTTTATCTGCCATCTGTATATCTTCTTTGGTGAGGTGTCTGTTAAGGTTTTTGACCCATCTCTTAATCTGGTTGTTTGTTTTTCTTACTGTTGAGTTTTAAAGAGTCCTTTGTGTATTTTGGATAATAGTCTTTTGCAAATATTTCTCCCCATCTGTAGCTTGTCTTTTCATTCTCTTAGTAGATTGGCTTTTGACGTACAGAATTTTTAATTTTCACAAAGTGCAGTTTGTTGATCTTTCTCTTCTGTGGTAGGTATCCTTTGGTGTTGTATCTAAAAAGTCATTGCCATATGCAATCTAGGTTTTTTCCTGTGTTATCCTCTAGGAGTTTTATTGTTTTGTGTTTTACATTTAGGTCTGTGACCCATTTTGAATTAATTTTTGTGAGGGGTGTAAGTTCTGTGTCTAGGTTCATTTTTTACAGCTGTTTCAGCACCATTTGTTAAGAGGACAATATTTTCTCCATTGCATTGCCTTTACTCCTTTGTCAAAGATCAGGTGACTGTATTTGTGTGAGTCAGTTGATTTTCTTAGAGAGTGAGATATGAGGATTCTAAATTAGTTCTTACAGTTTATTTTAATTTATCATCATCTTAATGAACAAATGTTGTGTGCAAGTCACTTCAGATTGTTCCAAAACAGGATTCTCATTCTCATGCAGTACAAGGCAGATTATGAAAATCCTTACTGGGTTTCCCTTTTTAAATCAGTCCTTGTTGAATTGTCTGCAGTGATTGAACAAGTTTTTGATCTTTTAATTGAAACAGTTTAATTAAAACAGCATCTCATTTGGTCCTCTGTACTATAGAGGTGCTCTAGGGAAGGAGGTGTTGAGATGGAGGGAGTCTCACAAGCTTACCTTGAACAAAGACACTCAGTACCATAGAGTGACATCTTATAGTTAATGTCAAATGGTACCTCTAAGGGGAAAAAGAATTCTGTAGGAGAAAAAAATGTCCTGTTCTTCCCTCCCCTGGTGCTCCCCTCCCCCGCCCCTTGGAACAGGAGTCCACCTCTGCATTTCCCTAGGGTTAGCAGTTGTAGTTTGGCTTAGAGAAACATGTAATATGGGTACCTTCTAACGATTGTTACTGATTAGAGGAGAGCAATGACACAAAAGTACCATCTTGGTCCATCAGCACTGCCTGCTTTTTTGCAGCAGCGTCTTAGCTGGTCCCCCGCCTCTCTTCTCACAACACTCAAATTCATTCTCTAGGTTTGTCAGCTAGAGTGCTGTTTCTAAGGGGATAAATACTGCTGAATTGTTTTACTTTTCTGCTTACAACACATAAGTATCAGCACTTAGGACAGCATCTCAAGCCTTGGCTGCTTCCCTGGGCACATCTCTTGGGATCCTCTCCCACACGTTATCCTCTGAGATCCTAAACTACTTGCAGCAACCTGTTATATGTCATGGCAGTTCTGAATACCCTTGTCTCTCTGGATGCTATGCCATTTCCCTCTTCTTTTCCTGTTGAATATATATATATATATATATATATATATATACACACACACACACACATACACACACACACATATATGTTCTATGTATACGTACATATTCAATGTATATATACTCAACGTATATACATATATATATACTATATATATTTATATTCATATATACACATATGCACACATAGGTTAAACATCAACAAAATTTTCATTTAATTAAAAACACTGCTTAAGTGTTATTTCTTTTCAGAAGCCTTCCTCACTGCCATAGGCAGATGTAATCACTTCTGGCTCTCTACTTCTGTCTTTTGTATATACTGTGCCTCCTTTTAAAAACTCATTTACAATGTCATATTGCATTTCAATGATCTATTTATATGTTCTGTTTCAGGCTGTGAGAAATCTGAGGGCTGTAATCACTCTGGCCTTTGGTGATGGTGGGGTTATCCCACAGGACACTGTAGAAGCTAATTAGGCTGAACTGCATACCAGAGACTCCTGCACTACTAGAATTGAAGGACTTGAGTTGGAGCAATGCAAAAACTGGGGTCCAGGTAGGATGGGGGCTAGTTACGAGTTTTCTTCTGGCAGTAGATTTTATTTTCCTCATCATTTGTGATTTGTCTTAAATTAAACTTACCATGACTATCCTAATGACAATAAATAATGGTGTAAAGAAGTGACCCAAACACATGCTGGTATATATGACTGACTGTTAACTTTTAACAAATTTGATCCAACAAAAATGACTTGGTGGATAATCAAAGGTTAATAATTAAAATGTGACTATGGATCCACTGAGACAGATTTTGCTTGAACATTTGTGCAATACCTACTGAGTGCCAGGCACTTTGGGAGATGCCGAGGATAGAGAAGGCAATGAGCTTGACATGGTCCCCAAATTCCCAAAGTGCGCTGGCCAGTGGGGATTCTAGACAGTAAACAGGAATTTAGGGTGCATGGAGATACGAGCTGTAATATAAGTGCAGGTTTTTTTATATGACGGAATCACATGTAGGGATACTTCATGCAGACTTGGGAGTCAGGATATGCTTTCCTGAGGGAATAAAGGAACCTAAAGATAATATCAGGCAAGATGTGGGGACCTGGCATAGGGAAAATGATAGGAGACATTTACCTCTCTCATCACAGTGCATCACACATGTTTGATTAAATTTTTAGCCGGTGTACATTCTGTTGGAGAAATTAAAGTTCACTGGATACTTGGTGTCTTAGTCTAGGTAAATATCATTTGTAGTCAATACATTCACTGAAAGGCAGAAGACAGACTTGCATCACCCATACTTTGGGTACCTCAAACGATTTTCGAAGCATGATTTTCCTTCATGAATATTGTAATACATCATAAATCATCATTTAAATGATAACAATACTAATTGATTTTTTTTCCCCTCTCCTGTCACAAGACATTCAGGGTAGCCTAGAGGAAGAGGGTTAGTTGCTGTCATGGTCATTTACTATGTGAAATTGAAATTAGAAAGAGTTCATTGAGCTCAGGATCAAATTTTTTCTTTTTCCCCTGAGTTAGTTTCTTGTCTCTTACACATAATGGAAATCATAGGTGGACACTAATTTTAATATTATAGTCATGTTCCAGCTGTAAACTGTGTTAACGTGTATTTTATAATGTTCTATTAATGTAATAAATCATTCATTGATCAAGATTTCTCCTGATGCAAATACAGACGCAGACGTAGAGAATGGACTTGAGGACACGGGGAGAGGGAAGGGTAAGCTGGGACGAGGTGAGAGAATGGCATGGACATATATACACTACCAAACGTAAAATAGATAGCTAGTGGGAAGCAGCCGCATAGCACAGGGAGATCAGCTCGGTGCTTTGTGACCACCTAGAGGGGTGGGATAGGGAGGGTGGGAGGGAGGGAGACGCAAGAGGGAGAAGAAATGGGGATATATGTATATGTATAGCCGATTCACTTTGTTATAAAGCAGAAACTAACACACCATTGTAAAGCAATTATACTCCAATAAAGTTGTGAAAAAAAATAAAAAGATTTCTCCTGATGCATTTTACGTGAAGAAAATAGACAGTAGACTTGGAAAAAGAATGGTCGTGCCAGCTTCAGAATGGGCCTGAGGAGGTGTTACTGAGTGGAGCTCGTACTGCTTCCCACAGACAAATTGACAGATGAATTGTTGGGTCAAGGAATGTCAACTTTATTCGTAAAGCCAGCGGACCAAGAAGATGGGGGACTAGTGTCCCAAAGAACCATCTTACCAGGGTTAGAATTCAGGCTTCTTTTACACTAAAAGGGGAGGGGGTGTGGCTTGTTGTTACAAACTTCCTGGTGCTGGAATCCTTTGTTCTTGCAGCTGTCCAAGTAGGTCTGGTTACAATGTTCCTGTAAACCTCCAACAAGACAAATGTTCTTCTCTGCTCTGCAACTTTTTATCACTGTATGCATGGAAAAGTGTTATACCTTTAAAGGTCAGAGCCTTGAGAATGGGCCTGTATATTTCAGATTATAGGCAACATTCCTTCACAAAGGCGCAGAGCCAGCATGACTAAGCACAGGCAGCAGAGCACAAGGGTTAGAGCTAAAGGAATAGATTCAATACGGAGTCAGGTTTGTTCTCTGCTACAGAGGCACAATTTGTACCGGTCTATATTTCTGTGGATAGCTTCTCTTCTGCTCCGATTAGCTAGGGTTTCTCTTTCCCAGTTTGACCTCTTTGGGCTATTGTGGTTAAATTATGCTTGTGGCTGCTAATTGCCAAGTGTATGGTAATACAAATTACATTTTTAAGCCAACCTAGCCTCAGTGTTTACTCTTGTCTTAATGAGATTAAAAAGCTCTGTGACCAGTTTTCTGTATAACCACATGTTGACATGTAAGTACTCCTTGCAACCTGATTTCTAAGTTCGCTTTGCAATGGTGTTGCATTGCAGGGGGCTAATTTAGAATGTGTGACGGCACCTAGATCTGCATGGAGATGCCATTCAGGGAGAGAGAGGAGAAAGTCCTAGGTGATTGATGGCTGGTTCATAGAGTGGCTTGCTCAGGACCCATTGTCTCTTCTGCTTCTTCGGCACTTTGAAGTGTCAGTACTCTGCTGTGTTAGGGCCCTTCCTAAGAGGAACATTCTAACCCTCTGCATTTTTATATTTCTGTCCCTAAGAATGCTAATATTTTTAAAAAGCTATTTTATTAAGCATAACTCACGTAGAAAAGAAGTTGATGGCGAGAACATCACTATTTGTCTTTTCTCCAAATGACAGTTCCCTCTCTCCTCATTCTTTTAGAAATTTAATAGGGAGCAAACACCACTTCCCTTAATATTTCTCTAGAAGCTCTGGTTGGTGCTATGAGTGTACTTGTAAATTATCCCAGAGAGTAATCTCTCAGTGTGAGTGGCGAGAAGCAGCAATTCGTCTTACTGGATACCTTTGGCTATTAAATGAGGATGAACTCTTATTGCTCAAAACTATACCAATTATTTGGAAAAACATCAAAGGCCTAGAGTAAATGAAAGAGAGACTTTTCTCCAGTCTCCACCTAAATTCTCTCATAAAAATACAATTTTGCCGGTTCCTTGGTGTCAGCTTTGACTTTCTTTTTGTGGGCATGGAAGCTGGTAGGGGCCTCCTGAACTGAGAATCTTGACCATCCCTATTCTGTCCCTCCTAACATTTGTCAGTCCCAAAGCAAGAGCACACATGGACGGTCACATTACCATATGTGTATTCAAAATTGTTTAAAGAAAGCTCGTCTTTAATTTAAAATATTTCACTAAACTTTAGTATTTTATCAGACTACTTGCAGTTCTAATGACTGTCCATTTTGTTGGCAATGGAGAAAATTAGCATACCGGTTCATGAAGGTCAGACTAGATATCACAGAAGCCATGAAATGGTTACACGTGACATCATGTCCCATGTGGTAAAGAATGAACACATACTTTAAAAGATATTTCATGCTTTGAATAGGAAAGTATTACTGTGTATGTTTATGAAATCCGAAAACTCATGTCTGATGATAGGAGTTAGTAACATGATTGCAAAGTTTAGCTCAAACTATTTTGAATCTGATAACATAGTTCTACAATAATTTTAAATGTATACATCTTATGGAAATCAAGCAAAGCTTTTTAGTTACATGATTATAATTTAAGTTTTAATTCAAACGTAGTTAAAACTGTCAATAAGGGGATTCAACTTCTCTGTATTTGGTGTGAGAATGGAAAAGAAAAATAAATATTTACCTAGAGATCATGTCTTTTCAGATTGGACCTTGAAACAAGGATTTGAGTATAAATAGTTTTACTTGAGAGGTGATCCCAGGGAACACGCTTAGAAAAGGAAGAAACCAATAAGTGCATTAATAAGCAGATTGCTGCTGTGGGCACCTAGAGCTCAATGCCAGTGTAGACCTCTTAAACACCGTGTGGAACATATCTGCGTTGTCCACCAGAGTGACAAACAAGCCTGGGGTATTTACTCACTAACTGCTGTCCATCACTGATGAAGGGCTGCTCTTGAAGGCATTAACTTCCCGGCATTTCTGTCCTTCCCATCGAGACAAGCTTCTGCAGACAGAGACATTCCTCAGGCAGAGTTACGGGGGGCTTGCGAGGAAGTGAGAATGACAAAAGCTGAGGAATATGAATCAGGCAGAATACGTCTGTTACAGAGGGAATCTTATGGGAGAAGAGAATTTCCAGAGCATAGGTAGAAAATGGGAAAGAAGATATGAAAACTGGAAAGAAACAGGGACTTTCATCAGATGTGAGCAAGGATTTTCATCTTCTTGCTACTTAGATTAGTCCCATGTAAATGAGGAATCATAGTGTATTTGAGATGGTGAGGAACTGATGAGAAAGTGTGACCAGCTGAAACTATGGATCTGGTGCTTCCACACTGGGATTAACCCGTGTAACACAGTTAAAATAAAACATATGAATTGATTTATAGGTCATATTTTTATGAATTTTATTATATTCTCGGTTTGTAACAGGTATGATGAGTTTAATGGAGGAACACATTAGCTACAAAAAAGTTATGAAAATTTAAATGTAAAAGATGTAGAAATTGGGATAGATGAAGCCATGCAAGAAATTAGCATATTGGCATTTTCTTCCTGAGCATTGGTAGGACTCTGGTAGTTTTACAGATAAATAAGTCAAATTAACTTCATGAGGTGAAGATAAAAAAATAATAGGTAGTTTTAGGAAGATAAAATGATTCTTTTTTCAGATCAGTTTATCTGGATTGACTCTTATAATATTATAATTCATTGTCAGACATATCTTGCCTAACATAAGCAGTTATAAAAAGGAGAGGTCATTGAGTCTACTTGTAGAAAGGAACAGGCCAGAATTTTTGAAAAGTAATTATTTTATGAGGTTAGTTTCTTTATTATTTATTGAAGTCTGCATTGCCTGTAATAACCTAATTATGGACCATGTACTAAGGTAGGTCAAAATATGCATTTTGAATGCTATATACTTGGTTTTGGAAAACTTATAGTGATGTTTCAGTTTGCACAGTATTATTTTGGAGAAAGATATTATTTCAATAATATAATTCCTGTTACTTAGGGCAAATTTTGGCATTTTTTCAACTGCAGAAGTCTGAGTCTAGCTTAAGAAAAGGGCAAATCTGAATGATGAAATTTAGTAATGCCATTATAACACTGAAAGTTTGCTAAATAGTGTGTTCTTTTTCACTGTTGAGACTTTCTAATAAAAGAGGTTAAAAAAATCATAAAGATTATTAAAGACAGAAAATATGACCTGTGAGGGAAAAGGTAAAAGTACAGAAGTTACTTGACCTCAAGACTAAAGGTCATTTTCATAATTGTCTTTAAGTACTTGTATAGCATTTACTCGAAGTATGGTACTCCACATTTATATCTTTACCAAGAAAAATCAAAAGGAAGATGAGCTGAAATTGTAGTATAATGAATTTAATTAGATTGTAAGGAAGAATTTTGGGAGGAACAGTAAAGGAACTTAAAAATTGTAATGATCAACTGATGAAAGCTTTGGGTCTTCTATTGAGTTCTTTAAAATATAGGCGATAACAACATTTGATACTGTCTTAGAGAAAAGGAATGAATGGAGTGATTTCTTATGGCTCTATCTATTATTGCAACTCTTAGCATTTACCTGGCCATTCAATATGAACAGTCATTTCAGTATTCGCACTGCATGCTTCTGAGTGTCTTTAACTGTGTGTTTCTAGTCGTTTTGTTTTATTATTAATAAATTTTTATTTTTTAGATTTTAGGTTATCAGAATAATTTTAGATTTGCGGAAAAGTTGCAAAGAGAGTGCAGAGAGTTCCCATATATGCCACACCCAGTTTTCCCTATTGGGAAACATATTAGTGTGTATATTACAGTACAGTACATTAATATGGTGCATTTATTCCAACTAGTGAACCAGTATTGATTTATTTATGTTGACTGAAGTCCATAGTTTATGCAGATTACTTTATCTTTTACCTAATGTCCTTTTTCTAGTCCAGGATCCCATTCAATATACCACATTACATTTTAGATGCTATACCTCCTTAGACATCTTTTAGTTGTCAGAATTTCTAAGCCTTTCCTTGTTTTTGACAGCCTTAACAGTTTTGAGGAGTGCTGGTCAGGTGTTTTGTAGAAGGTAAAAATATGACCCATAAAGAAAAGGTAAAAAACAGACATGTGGGCTCAAGACTAAAGATTAAAGATCATTTAGTTCTTTAGTCCCTCAGTAAGTATTTGCCTGATATTTTCCTCACGATTAGAGTGTGGTTATAGGTTTTGGGAAGGAAGACCGCAGAGGTAAAGTACCATTCTCATTTCATCATTCAGGTGCATACTATCAATATGACTTCAGTGTTGGTGTTGACCTTGGTCACC
The DNA here is from genome assembly GCF_028021215.1 of Eschrichtius robustus. Taxonomy (NCBI): domain Eukaryota; kingdom Metazoa; phylum Chordata; class Mammalia; order Artiodactyla; family Eschrichtiidae; genus Eschrichtius; species Eschrichtius robustus. The sequence goes on from NC_090832.1 coordinate 119,965,147, forward strand.
TGGCTGAAGTAGTTTTCTTTCAGGTTTTCTCACTGTGTATTACTCTTTTCCCTTTCCTTTCCATTCTGTACCCTTTGGAAGTAAGTCACTATGCACTGTCCACACTTATGTCATTGAGAGTTACGCTCTACCTCCTTGAGGGGTGGAGTATTTACATAAATTATTTGGAATTCTGCACAGGATATTTGATTCTTTCTCTTAATTAATTGAATCATTTATTTATAGTAGTATGGACTCATTGATATTTATTTTACTACATGAATCATGCTAGACTTCTTCCCTTGCTTGGTTGTAACCTCCCACTCCAACAGTGAGAAACTTGGCTCCACCATCTGCCATCCATTTACTTAAGTGTTAATTCAAGTATATGCATTTCTTCCTCTTCAAAATTTATCCCAGACAGCGTTACAGGTGAGTTTGCATCAAATTTTGATGATTGATTTCTGTTTTATTGTTCAGAAGTTATACCAGAATATAGTAAAGAGTAAAATCTTCACATCTTACTATTTGGAGCCAGTGTAATCTTGACAGCAAAACCAGATGTGGGCAAGACAAAAAAATATTAACTTATGAATGTAGTTGCAAAAATCTTACATAAAATATTACCTAACCAAATCCACTAGTGTATTATGAAAAGTAGTATATCAGTTTTAAGTGAGGTTTATCCCATAAAGGCAAGGATGGCTCAACACAAGAAGTCTGCTATAAAATTTATAATTATTGAACTAAAGAAGAAAAATGATAGGATTATCTCAATTGGTGTAAAACCGTTTGATTAGATTCAATTCATATTTGTTATAAAATCTCTTAGCAAATGAAGACTAGAAAAGAACTTCTTTACTTGGTAAGGACTTGATACAAACATTATATTTAGGGGAAACTTTACTTTCTTTTGTTTTCTTTTTTTTCACATTGTAAAGTCTCAGTTTAATTTTATGAAAACAGAATATACAAAATATCATGATACAAGAGCTAAACTGCCCTGTCCTGAGCATCTCACCCACTTCATAGTAATCTATTAACAGACTTTTATGAATATAATCTTTTTAAAATTAATTTTTATTGGAGTATAGTTGCTTTACAGTGTTGTTAGTTTATTGCTGTACAGCAAAGTGAATCAGTCATATGTATACATATATCCACTCTTTTTTGGATTTCCTTCCCATTTAGGTCACCACAGAGCATTGAGTAGAGTTCCCTGTGCTATACAGTAGGTTCTCATTAGTTATCTATTTATACATAGTAGTGTATATATGTCAGTCCCAATCTCCCAATTCATCCCACCCCTCCCTTCCCCCCTTGGTAACCATAAGTTTGTTCTCTACATCTGTGACTCTACTTCTGCTTTGCAAATAAATTCATCTGTACCATTTTTCTAGATTCCACATACAAGCGATATTATACAATATTTTTCTCTTTCTGACTTACCTCACTCTGTATGACAATCTCTGGGTCCATCCATGTCTCTGCAAATAGCACTATTTCATTCCTTTTTTATGGCTGTTATTTCATTGTATATATGTACCACATCTTCTTTATCCATTCCTCTGTCAGTGGACATTTAAGTTGCTTCCGTGTTCTGGCTATTGTAAATAGTGCTGCAATGAACATCGAGATGCTCAACATCACTAATCATTAGAGAAATGCAAATCAAAACTACAGTGAGGTATCACCTCACACTGATCAGAATGGCCATCATCAAAAACTCTACAAACAATAAATGCTGGAGAGGGTGTGGAGAAAAGGAAACCCTCCTACACTGTTGGTGGGAATGTAATTTGGTACAGCATCTATGGAGAACAGTATGGAGGTCCCTCTTAAAAACAGAGCTACCATATGACCCAGCAATACCACTCCTAGGCATATATCCAGAGAAAACCATAATTTCAAAGGATGCATGCACCTACATGCATTTATTTTAGCCCCAAAATCTTGAATGTTACCATAGAAAATAAGGGATATAAGCATTAGAAAGGAAGGTATAATTATAATATGTAGATTATATAATCATCTACCCAGAAGAACCAACCAAATCAATAAACTCCTAGAATTATTAAAAAAGGTCAGAAAGTTTGCTGGATGTATGATCAGTCTGCAAAAATCAGTAGCATTTCTCGCACCAGCAATATCCATTCTCAATAATAGAAACTATAAAATGCTTGTGAATTAATCTGACCAAGACTTCCATGGAGAAAATATTAAAATGCATCTTAAATGCATAGATCATAGACATGGAAGAGAATCGGAATAAATGTAAATCCATGATCTTTCATAAGATTACCTAATATTACAAAAGTATCAATTTTCTTAAAATTAATATATAATTCAATACAATCTCAATTGATATCTGAGTCATACTTCTTAAAAAAAAATAACCCAGTAAATTCTAGAATGTGTTTGGAAGAATGAAAGTCCATTAACAGCTAATCCAGTCTTTTAAAAATATGAGCTCAGGTGTATACTGGGGAAACTTTTGCTCTGGTAACATGGAGTTACATGGACAGAATTTACTCTCTTGCTTATAACAACTAACCTAAATATAATATGGAAATCAACATTTTTCAAGGTATTGTACATTGCACAATGAAAGAGAGTGGTCCCTGAGTGACAAGAAACAAGGTGAACCCTAAAATTGCCTCAGTTTATTGCCTTGAGAGATGTTCAATAATGGAAATAAATAAGAAATTATTAACTGAAATATATCTGGAAAGTTCCTAACATATTAGGAAAGTAAAATACACACTCCTAAATAATCTATGAGGCAAATAATAAATAGAAAAATGAACATTTTTTAACTAAATAAAAATAATATATATCAAAATTTGTCAGATGCAGCTAACACAGTACTTAAAAGGAAATTGATAGCACTAAAAACTCAGTTGTTGAAGAAGAAAGGTCATAAATCAATGACTTCAGTTTCCACCTTAAGAACCTAGAAAAAGAAGAGAAAATGGAACCAAAAGCTAAGCACAATAAAGAAAATGATCAAGAAATGATGAAGTTCAGAATGGAAATCAATAAAATAGAAACAAAATTAGTAGATAAAATTCGTAAATAAAAAAACTAAATATTTGAGATGATTAATAAAACTGACAAACCTTTTGCTGAGTGACCAGGAAAAAAAGAGAAAAGACACGGTCACTAATGTCAGGAATAAGAAAAAGAACATTACTATAGATTCTGTAGCTATTGCAAGGTTAAAAGGGAATATTATGAACAACTTTATTCTACTGAATTAACTTAGATGAAATGGACAAATTCCTTGAAAAATGCAAACCATCAAAGCTCACTCCAGAAGAAATAGATGATTTTAAAAGCCCTCTATGTCTATTAAAGAAATTGAATTTGTCGTTAAAATCTTACACACACTCACACCCACACACATTACAGTCACAAAAATGGCTTTACTGATAAACTCTACCAAATATTTCATGAAGAACTAATGCCAATTCTATAAAGCTCTTTCAGAAAGTTGAAAAGAAGGGAATACTTCCAACTCATTTTATGAGGCCAGCATTACCCTGATACCAAAACTAGACAAAGGCATTACAAAAACAGAAAACTGTAGACCAATATCTATCATGAACTTAGACATAAAAGTTTTGATTTTTTTAGTAAATATAATACAACAAATAGGAAAAGGATGATAAATCATGACCAAGCAGGATTTATCCTGAAAATGCAAGGTTAGTTTAACATTTGAAAGTTAATAGATGTAATCCACCATATAAATAGAAAAAAAATCATATGATCATCTGAATACATGCCGAAAAGGCATTTGATAATATATAACATTCATTCCTAATCAAATTTTCAGTAAAGTTGAAATAAAAGGGAACTTAACCAGATAAAGGGCATTTATGAAAAACCTAAAGCTTAATATCACACTAATGGTGACAGACTGAATACTCTACCCCTAAAAAACAAGAATAAGATAAGAATATCCATTTTTACCATTCCATTCAACAGTCTGCTAGAGGTTTTAGCTAGGGAAATAAAAGAAAGAAAAGGCATACAGATTTGAAAGGGAAAATACTGTCTCTATGCATAGACAACAGGATAACTTGAGAAGAAAATCCTAAGATATCTACAAAAAAAGCTACCAGGACTAATATGTGAGTTTAGCAAGTATGCAGAATACATAGTAAACATGTAAAAGTTAATCATATTTAATAAATGCTAAAATGGGGCTTCCCTGGTGGCACAGTGGTTGAGAATCTGCCTGCCAATGCAGGGGACACGGGTTCGAGCCCTGGTCCGGGAAGATCCCACATGCCGCGGAGCAGCTGGGCCCGTGAGCCACAACTACTGAGCCTGCGCGTCTGGAGCCTGTGCTCCGCAACAAGAGAGGCCGCGATAGTGAGAGGCCCGTGCACCGCGATGAAGAGTGGCCCGCACTCGCCGCAACTGGAGAAAGCCCTCGCACAGAAACAAAGACCCAACACAGCCAAAAATAAATAAATTAATTAATTAAAAAAAAAATAAAACATTTGTTAAAAAAAATGCTAAAATGAACAATTGGAAGTTTAAATGAAAAATGTCATCTATAATAATGTAAAATATAAAAAGGAATAAATCTGAGAAATTTGTACAATAGCTGTAGTACAACTACAAACATTGCTGAGTGAAACTGAGTAACTAAATAGATATACTGAGCAGAACATTCAAATAGTGTGAAGATGTCAGATTTCCCTGAATTGCCCTCTAGATTCAATGCCATCCCTATAAAAATCCTGGCAGAGTTTGTTTTTTCCCCTGTGGAAATTGATAAACTGATTTTAAAATTCATATGGAAATGAAAGGGATCTAGAATAGCCAAGTCGATTTTCAAAAAGAAGGACAAACTTGGATGACTACCTGATTTCTAGAGTTGTTATAAAGCTATAACAATCAAGACCCTGTGGTACCAGTATAAAGATAAACAAGTAGGTCAATGAAATGGAATAGAGTGCCCAGAATTAGACCCATACATACAGATAATTGATTTTTGACAAAGGTTCAAAGCTAATTCAGTAGAGAAAGGATTGTCTTTTAAACAAATGTTACTGGAATTATTGTATATCTCTATATACCAAAAAAGGACTTTGATCCATGCCTCTCAAATGAATTTATATACAAAACAGAAATAGAGTCACAGATGTAGGACATTTATGGTTACCAGGGGGGAAAGCTGGTTGAGGGGGAGGGATACAAAATAAAAATAAATAAAATTATTTCAAAATGGATGATAAATTGTAAAACCTAGAACTATAAAACATAAGGGAAAACCTTTGTGCCTTGGATTAGGCCAAATACTTTTAGGTACAGAATCAAAAACATAATCTCTTTTTTTTAGAAAAAATTGCCAAGTTGGACTTCATTAAAATTAAGACCTTTGCTTCTTTAAAGATACTGTCAAGAGGGTGAAAATACAAGTCACAGAGGGAAAATATTTACATATCACCTTTCCGATAAACACTTGTATGCTGAATATATTATGAACTCCCCAAACTCCATAGGAAAGCAATCATCCCAGTACAAAAAATAGGCAAAATGAACAGACACTTCATCAAAGAAGGTAAATATAACCAAAATCATTATTATTATTATTATTTTTAATTTTATTTATTTATGACTGTGTTGGGTCTTCATTTCTGTGCGAGGGCTTTCTCTAGTTGCGGCAAGTGGGGGCCACTCTTCATCGCAGTGCGCGGGCCTCTCACTATCGCGGCCCCTCTCGTTGCGGAGCACAGGCTCCAGACGCGCAGGCTCAGTAGTTGTGGCTCACGGGCCCAGTCGCTTCGCGGCATGTGGGATCTTCCCAGACCAGGTCTGGAACCCGTGTCCCCTGCATTGGCAGGCAGATTCTCAACCACTGCACCACCAGGGAAGCCCCAAAATCATTATGTTTTTCTGGACCATTTGAGACCAATTGCAGATATGATGCCCTATGATCTTCAAATCATTTGGTATGTTTTTCCAAAAAAACAAGGGTATCCTCCTATGTAACTTTCAATATAACCATTCAAACAAGGAAATCACTGTTGACACATAAGTAGTATCGAATCCACATACCTCATTCAAATTTTGGCAGCTGTTCTAACAGTGTCTTTATTTCCTTTCTGCTCCAGGGTACAAATTGGGTGCTTCCTCATCCCTGTCTCCTGCTTGGCCCCTTGGATGATTTCCAAGTAAAGGGAAGAAGAGCCTTTTAAGAAATACGGAAAGGGAAGTACATTTCAAATTTAATTTATTTAATTTTTTTGGATAACATTGTTACACATTTGCTATATCTGTGTATTAGATATTCTTTTAAAATAATTTAAAAGTTGCAGTTATCATGACACTTTAATTCTAATAGCATCAGCAGTATCTCCTAAGAACACAATAATTTCTTACATAACCAAAATACCATTATCATACACCCCAAATTTAAAATTGGTATATTAATACTATGTAATATCAAGTGCATAATCAAATTTCCCTAATTGTTTCAAAATATTCGTATAGCTTTTTTCTTTTTTTTCTTCTGTTTTTATTGAGATATAATTGACATACAGCATTGTAGAAGTTTAAAGGGTACAGCATAATGAGGACTCACATACATCATGAAATGATGATCACAATAAGTTTAGTGAACGTCGATCATCTCGTATAGATAGAAAATAAAGGAAAAAGAACAAATACTTTTGAGTGTGTTCAGAATTCTTAATATGCATTTATAACATACAACAGTGTTAATTATATTAATCGTATTGTACTTATTGTTTGTACCTATTGACCATCTTTGTCACCATACAGAGATATTACATTATTATTGATATATTATCCACACCATACATTTCATCCTTGTGACTCATGTATTTTGTAACTGCAAATTTGTACTTCTTAACTATTTCACTCATCCTTCCATCCCCCTCCCCTCTGGAAACCACCTGTAACTAGTCTATATCTAGAAGTCTGTTTCTGTTCTATTTGTTCATTTGTTTTGTATTTTAGAATACACATATAAGTTAAAACATAGGTATTTGTCTTCCTCTGTCTGACTTATGTCCCTTAGCATATTACCCTCCAGGTCCATCCATGTTGTCATAAATGGCAAGATTTCATTTTTTATGGCTGAGTAATGAGCCATTATATATATATAGGTACATATATAGCGATATATAAATTATTATATATTATCTACATAGAATTATATAATACTAATTAATAATTACAGAGTATTAATAATTAGTAAAATTAATGACTCATTAATAATATTAACTATTAATAATTAATAGTTAATTATATTATATAATATGCATTATAAGTTATTAAATATATCTTATATTATATATTATTATATATTATATCATATATATCATATGTTAAATCATATATTATATATCATATATATGATATAGTTCGTATCCTGTATAATATATTATAAAATATATCCTGTTACATATAACATATAAACATAATGTACTATATAATATATGTTATATTACATAGTACATATTTTATAACATATACCATATTATATATGATATATATTATATAATACATATCAGATAGTATTTAATATATATTATATAATGACATAATATATAGTACATATAATGCATTATATATAATTCTAAATAATATATAAAATATTATACATTAATATTATATGGAATATAGGTATTAATACAATATATAATGTTTTATCACATTATTATGATTAATTATATTATAGATAACATTAATTACTTATATAATTATATAATAAATTGTATAATTATAGCATATATTACATATTTTCTATAAAATATTATATAATATATTTTATATAAAATATAAACATATAACATATATAAAATATATTATACATTATATGTATTATAACACAATATATAATAACATTATAATATATAATATTATTAATATTATTATATATACATATATTATATATTAAATATAATACATATAATGTAATATATATAGTATATAATAAATAATATATAATATTATATATAAAATATTATATATAAGTTATAGATATTAATAATACCATTATATATCATATATATAGTATTTTATTATGTATTTTATATTATATTACATATTATAAGCATTTTATAATAATACTTCCAATACTATATTGAATAAAATTGGTGAGGGTGGGCATCCTTTTCTTGTTCCTGATCTTAGAGAAAATGCTTTCAGCTTTTCAAAGTTGAGTATGATGTTGGCTGTAGGTTTGTCGTATATGGCCTTTATTATGGTGAGGTGTGTTCCCTCTATACCCACTTTGCTGAGAGTTTTAGCAAAAATGATGTTGAATTTTGTCAAAAGGTTTTTCTGCATCTATTGAGATGATAATGTAATTTTTATTCTTTAATTTGTTAACATATGTATCATGTGGATTGATTTGCAGATATTGAACCTTTCTTGTATCCCTGGGATAAATCCCCCGTGATCATGTTGTATGATCCTTTTAATGTACTGTTGAATTTGGTTTGCTAGTATTTTGTTGAGGATATTTGAATCTATGTTCATCAGTGATATTGGCCAGCAATTTTCTTTTTTTGTGGTGTCTTTGTCTGCTTTTAGTATCAGGGTATTGCTGGGCTCAGCATGAGTTCAGAAGCATTCCTTTCTGTTCAATATTTTGGAATAATTTGAGAAAGATAGGTGTTAACTCGTTTTTAACTGCTTGGTAACCCATCTGGTGTTGGAATTTTGTTTGCTGGGAGTTTTTAAAAATACTGATTATATTTCATTGCCGGTAATAGGTCTGTTCATATTTTGTATTTCTTCTTGATTCAGTCTGGGAGATTTGTAGGAATTTATACTTATCCTAGGTTGTCCATTTTACTGGCGTTTTCTGGATTTTGTTGCTGTTGCTGTAGCCATCCTAATGGATATGAGGTGGTATCTCATTGTGGTTTTGATATCCCTAATGATTAGTGATGTTGAACATCTTTTCATAGGCTAGTTGGCCATTTGTATATCTTCTTTGGAGAAATATGTATTCATGTCCTTTGCCCATTTTAAAGTAGGCTTGTTTCTTTTGCTATTGTTGAGTTATAGGAGTTCTTTGTATATTCTGTATATTAACCCCTTATTGGATCAGTGATTTGCAAATATTTTCTAATATTTTAGGTTGCCTTTTCACTCTGTTAATTGCACGCTTTGAGGCACAGAAGTTTAAATTTTATTTAGTCCAATTTATCTATTTTTACTTTCGTTCCCTATACTTTTGGTGTCATATCTAAGAAATCACTGTCATATGCAATGTCATAAATCTTTCCCCCATATTCTCTTCTAAGAGTTTTATAGGTTTATGTTTTATTGTAGGTTTTTGATCCATTTTGAGTTAATTTTTCATATTATGTAAGGTAAGAGTGCAACTTCGTTTTTTTCCTCATGTAGTTATACATTTTCCCCAACAGCACTTGTTGAAAAAAGTGTCCTTTGTTGAATGATCTTGGCATCCTTGTCAAAAATTATTTGACTGTGTATGTGAGGTTTTATTTGTGGCCTTCCCATTCTATTTCATTGGTATATATGTCTGTGGTGATGTACACTTTAAAATACATTTTATGTCTTAAATATCTTTAAAAATACCATCAAAACTAGCTAATATTTTGGCTGGGTAGAGAAGTTTCTTTTTATAATTTAAAGGCATCATCCCACCAAATTCTAGCTTCCATAGTTGCTGTTTAAAACCGGTAAGCTGGGCATTTGGTATAACCTTTCAATCTGGAAACTCACGTTCTTTTTTTCTGCTGAAATTCCTTGTAATATTTCTTAAATAATTTTCTTCCTTCTACTTTCTCTTCTCTCTCTTTTGAGCATGTATTATATGGGTGTTGCATTTCATGAACTAATTCTCTTCTGTTTTATTTTCTTTCTGGTTTCCATTTCTTTGTCTTGTTGCTTACTTTCTGGGAGATTTGTGCAATTTTATCTTGTAATCCTTCACTGATATTTTAAAATTTTTACTGTAATGAATTTTGTTTCCAAAGACTGTTTTATTGTATTCTCTACATTTTTATAGAGTCAGTATTTTCTCTCATTTCTTCAAGATGAATAATATATTTTTGAAGTTTTATCCTCCCTCCATGGTCTCAATTTCTTTTGTTTTGATGCTGTTTTCTTATCTTCCAAGCTATAAGTCTTCCTCAGATGTCTGATCATTCTTGGTTCCCTTCTCACAGTTAAGAATGGGGAACAAAAATCTTAGTGGTAACTTTGATGCATTGTCAGTACTTGTGAACTTTGAACTTCTCTCTAGGGTGGGATTTCTCAACCTCAGCACTACTTACAATTAGGGATAGCTGTCTTTTTATCCTAAGGGGTGGGGCTATCCTGAGCCTTGTAGGACATATAGCAGCCTCCCTGACCTCTACCTGCTAGATGCTAATAACAGTCCCTCTTGTTGTGCCATAAACATGTGCCCAGATAATGCTACATTTCCCCTGGGGGTGGAGCAATTGCTGCCAGTTGTACACTACTGCTTTAGTGTAGGCTGCTTCTTAGAAAAGTTCCCTAGAATCCTCAGCTCCTCTTGGGCTGGTCAGATTCCCAGGAAAGAACCTTCTAATCACTTGTTTGGAGGGTAAAGGTGTGGCTGTCAGACTTCTGAGAGCTCAGTGGGGCAAGGCTGTTGGGAATCTCTGCATTTATATTGGTGTGCCTGGTTCATTATTTTCCCCTGTGTAGATATAATAACTAAGCCCTCAACTGTTTCCACTCTTCAGCAGTCCAGAGGCCTTCTGTTTTCTTTCTCCAAAAATAAACTTTCTATCTGGATTAGGATGGGGGCAGGAGATTTAAAAATATACATGTCCTTTCAAACAATCTTCCTTATTTTAGCCCTCTACCTCCACCTCCACCATGAAGCCCCCTCTACCAGAAGTGCCTGGGTCTGCCTCTTCCTGAAACGTTTGGAGGGTCTCTGCTGTTAATTGGGTTGATTCTTAGCTTTTTCCTTATTACTGACTTGGTATCTACCTTTCTTGACTTCAGGCTTTTTAACTTCCAGAATTCTGTTGCTGTGCTCTGTAGTATACTTGTGGCTGTTGTCCTAGTTTATAGGCTGCTGTAACAAAATACCATAGACTAGGTGGCTTAGAAACAACTGAAATTGATTTCTCGTATTTCTGGAGGTTGGAAGTCTGAGATGAGGTGTATTTCTTTGTTTAAAAAGTGCCTTTTACTCTGGGTTTTAGTAGTGTTTCAGGAGAGAGGACACATAGATGTATGTTTTCACATTTTTAACCCAAAAGATTCTAGTTTGGTTTTTTAAGATTTTTGAAATGTGTAATAAAATTTGATCTATTAAAACAATGTCTGACTTAGACTTACAAAAGTGATGTTCTAAGAAAATGTTTTTTGTTCAGTTTGTAAGTCTGCCTTTTTGTGTTTAATACATTTTAGAGAGTCAGGTATATTGAGTGGGTAATTATGATTTGAATTGTCTAAGAGGGTTTGATTAATTATGTATGTAAGTGGTATTAAATGTTTTAAAAGGATTTAATTTGTTAAACTTATAAATTATTGTGCATGATTCAAAGAACAAGTGAAATTGAGGTTTCTATTTTTAGCTAAAAGTTCAGAAATAAAATCTTTCAATTTATCTTATGGTGTTAAGTAAAGCAATGTTTAAAAATATATAAATTTAATAAATTAAATATTAATCAAAATATAGAAAATAGCAGAGAGAATTTCTTTCCATGTATGAAATCCTGCCCCTCCACCTTCAGATGTTAAAAGACCACTGACAAATATCTATCACATTGTATTCAATGATTGACTACATAGAAATGGAAAATAATCAGAAGACAAGCTATTGTAACAGTGACAGTACAATTAGGATACAACAGTTAAGGCAAACCCTAGTTCTGAGGGTTTGCAGTAGTTCAGGTGTGAAATGAGGCTGGAATGCCTGGAATGTGGGCAGAAGCCATGGAGAGAAGTGGAGGAGGAATGCTTTTGAGAATAGTTACTACTTGGTTATAGGCAAGTTATGGGACATAGGGAAAAGGAACTTTCCTGGAAGGCTCCAAGCTTTCTGGCATAAACAAATTTGGGGACGATAGTACGGTTTACTGAGACTTGGAAAATTGGAGGAAGACTAGATTGACTGTGGGTGGGATCTAGCCATTAAGAGCTTAGTTGTAGAATAATTTTTTGAGATACCTGTTGGCCCTTTAAATGGAAATATCTATAGGATGATACAGATATGGAGCTCAGAAAAGTGGTCTGGGCTAGTAATAGTTGTTATTTCAAATCTTGTGGGGAGGGGAGTTTGTCAGCTCAATCCCCTAAAAAAAATGTAGAGTGAGAACGAAAGGAAGCCTATATATGGTTTGCCACACAAAATGGTAAATTACTTAGTAGATTGTATAACCTATAAAAGTGTTAAACTTGTAGGATGGATTTAAACTGCATTTTAAACTTAACTTATTAGAAAACACATTATTTTGATGTGTAGAAAACGTTTTGAGTTTTAAGCCACTTTTGAGTATAGATAGCACTATGCAATTAATGTGCTGTCTAAAATAATTTAAGCAAGCAGAGTGTGTACCTTTTGTCAGATTAAAATCCTCTCCCTACTCCTGTGCACACATGGTATTACAAAACCGGAAGGGGTGTATCAAGTCCATGTATTCTGAGCCCTTGTCTCTTGCCTGGATCGCCGGCGTAATATTTCTGACAAGTGATGGTTGACCTTTTGCTTGGACACCTGCAATGACAGGGAACACTCACATTCATAAGAAAGTTCGTACAATTTTACGTATCTTTGTTTCTTATAATTGTCCTTATACTGAACTGGACCATTCTTCCCTGTATCTTCCAACCATGATTCTTATTTTGCTTTAAAGGGCCATCTAGAATATAAATCTCTCAAATATTTAATGATCATTAGTGTGAGTTTTATGGTACAGTGTCATAACTTCAGGGTCCAATGTGGCAGATTTCTGAGTTCTCTTCTCCCTTCTGTCATCATTTTCTCTAAAATGTGACTCCCTGAGTGAACCCCGGTGCTCTGGACGTGATTCAAACAGTACAAATTCAGTCCTGCTATGGTCTACCTTGTTTGGACACTGAATTTCTATTAATGTAGCCTAAGATTACTTTGACTTTTTTGGGGGGATTTGCTATATTACGGTATTGTCTTATACTGGAGCTTGAAATCTACTAAAATCCTTCTATGTACCAGCTGCTAACCAGACCTGCTCCCTTCAGAACCGGTACATTTGATTTTTAAAATTTAATTATAGGCCAGGCTGTTATCCTGTAAAATTTCATCATGTTAATTTGGCCAACACTTATAGCCTGTCAAGGATTTTTTAGAGCTGAGTTTTGTCCTTTAGTACATTAGTTGGTATTACCTACGATTTTGTAAGCAAAGCTGACATTTTTGTGCTAGGCATTTCATTTATGTTCTTTCACCTGGTGCTTCTAATACCAGGTTCAGTGTTTACGACAGATCTTTCCAGTCCCTGGAGGCAGTGTAGTACCTGGTGGAGAGGAAAGTGGGATGAGAAGTCCAGTTCAACCACACTAGCTGTGTGGTCTGGGCAAGTTCCATCACTCACTTTGCCTCTCTTTCCTTATCTGTAAAGCAGGGATAATAATAAGTGCCTTGTGGATTTGTTCTGAGGAGAAAGTGAAATAATTCCCATCAATCACTTACCACAGCTCATGAACAAAGTACATGTTCAATAAGTGTTAGCTTGTGGTTTTAGTAGTTCCTTTCCAGTGAGGTCTGGCAGGTTTCACTCGCTTTCCCAAGGTCACAAGCCAGTCAGAGAATGAAGCAGGGCTTAGTCCACAGGTGCTTGAGTCAGAAATCATTGGATTCCGACTTTGGGCTTGACATTTGCTAATTACATGACCTTGGATCTGTTGTTTAAACCCATTTACCTTCAGTTTTCACATCTATAAAGGGGAGAATTTAGTGTCTCCATCAAAGGTTGTTAGGAGAATTCAGTTAATAACATGAACAAAACCCATAATGTTTGGCTCCACAAATGATAATTCCCTTTCTCATCTTTTTTTTTTTTTTAAACATCTTTATTAGAGTATAATTGCTTTACAATGGTGTGTTAGTTTCTGCTTTATAACAAAGTGGATCAGCTATACGTATACATATATCCCCATATATCCTCCCTCTTGCGTCTCCCTCCCACCCTCCCTATCCCACCCCTCTAGGTGGTCACAAAGCACCGAGCTGATCTCCCTGTGCTATGCGGCTGCTTCCCACTAGCTATCTATTTTACCATCTTTCTTAATCTACCTCTCCACTACCCAAACCCATGGGGTTTGAATTAAACAAGATATGAAAAGCACTTAGTCTATAGTATGGCACATAGAATGCATTCACTATTTAGTGAATTATTTAACTCTTATTTAAGAGCTAAAATTTTACAACAACTTATACCTGTGGGATTTGAGGAAATCAGAATATATTTCTGAGTGTTTTCCCCATGGTTTAAGTAACATAATTAAAAGTACTGATACAATTCCCAAGTGACTTAATTTCAGTTTTTGTTTTAAAATGTAACTGTTTTAAATTTTAAAATATGCAACAATCTGAGACAGTAGAATCAAGTGACATTCAGACTATATAAGTGCCATAGAAGTTGAGGAAACTCAAGGTGCAAAGTTGACTGTTGTAGCCAGAAAAGATTGATGACAGAAGTTCTGTTCAGGATGGACTGCTAAAGATGGGTAGGATTTGAAAAATTATATCACAAGAGGAACCCATAAGGAGTAAAGAGAACTGTTTTGTCTCCAACATGTAGAGGCAATCACCAAATTATGTATGGAGGCTGGTGGGGAGAAACAGAACTGAAAGACACTTTGAACTTTCATTGATTTAAGTATGTACCTGAAAAAGACTGATTTGAAGGGATTTTTAGCTAAAATAAAATAAGGTTACATTCCTGCACACTTTCATTTGTATTTGACATTCAGTCATATTTCAGTCTGAATTTTACTAGGGCAAAGAAGGTCAAGCAAACATCTCCAGTTCCTTTCTCAGGCGTTTAGCTTATGTAGAGGTAGGGGTGGAATGAGTAGTATCACCTACACTGTATTTAATGACTGTTTACTGTGTACCATCCTGTGTGCACACTTAATCCTCCCAAGAACCCTAAGAGGGAGGTACAATTATTGTTTTCAGTTCACACGTGAGGAAACTGAGGCTCACAGAGATTAAATAATTTACTGGAGGCCACACGATGAGTCACTGATGGAGCTGAGATTGACTGGGAGAGTTGGGTTCAAGAGGCTCTGGTCTCATATGTATATATATGAAAGAATCATCCCAGAAATGGCCATAATTAACAGAGTTGCACACACTGATGCTAAGCTTAAGAGCATTCACCTTGAGAGAAAGCATTTTCAGAGATGTCACATTCTATTCAATATTTCCAACTGAGTTTCAAACTCAACATGTGATGAATAACAGAATTATACATCTCACTTGCACTCAAAGCTGACCACAACCAAAATTCACAGTATGATTGAAACAAGCCCATGTTTAAAAAAGTTTTAATTAAAGATAACAATCCCATGAAAGGAGAAGAAATATAAGAAATATTTTGTCTTAACAAGCAATACAAAATAGATCCATTGTCAAAGACCATTTAATTTTTAAAGATCAACAATACCAAAAGCACAAAGTGGAGTATAAGAAAATAGTTTTGCATAAGTATGATTTAATTAAAGCTGTTTATAATTATTGTCTCCCACAGTAGTTAAGCATGTTGACTTTTAAGAATTTCTTTTATATACATTTATGAAATATTGAAGCCAATCAGACCATTAATGTACACTTACTGCAACTTTTTTATAAAGAAAATAATGCTAAACTAAAACCAAAACTGATATCATCATTGAAATTAATAGCTTTCAATATGTTTGTATAGATATTTTAATTCACAATGGAAAAATTTTTTCCAAAACTGGAAATTCATAATATTTGTGTAAACTGTGGAAGATTTTAAATGTGATTTTTTTGGGCAATATTTTATAGTCACATTTTTTAATCAAGATATTGAGTTTTTGTTTTATTTATTTATTTAATTTATTTTTGGCTGTGTTGGGTCTTTGTTGCTGCGCGCGGGCTTTCTCTAGTTGCAGTGAGCGGGGGCTGCTCTTCCATGCAGTGCGTGGGCTTCTCATTGCGGTGGCTTCTCTTTGTTGCGGAGCATGGGCTCTAGGCGTGTGGGCTCAGTAGTTGTGGCTCGCGGGCTTAGTTGCTCTGTGGCATGTGGGATCTTCCCAGACCAGGGCTTGAACCTGCGTCCCCTGCATTGGCAGGCGGATTCTTAACCACTGCGTCACCAGGGAAGTCCCTTGAGTTTTTGTTTTTTGAAACTAGTTTGTCATAACATATTGTGCCTAATCACAGTATTTCTTTTCTAGGACTACTGTGAATGTGTAGATTTATGTTTACTGCTGTGGGACAATTATTTATAAAATAATATTAAATCCAGTATTAGCTGCCTATTTCAGACACTTAACACTTGCAGAAATCCATGTTGCATTTACCACACTGCAGGGTTTTTTTTTATGAATGTGCAAATACTATTTTTAATTTTTCTTGAATTTTTGAATTTTATGTAATTTATTTTTTATACAGCAGGTTCTTATTAGTTATCTATTTTATACATATTAGTGTGTATAAATCAATCCCAATCTTTTTTTTTTTTTGGGAGTCACACTCATAGTTGAAAGTAAATGAACTTTTAGGGTACAGAGTTGTGTGTTCCAATAAGCATGTGATTATATTAAAGTGATGGTGGAAGAAGATGACCTCGATTCCATTGGGAATCTTAAATTTTTATAAATTTATTGGGAAAATCATTTTTCATGTACTGCTGAAGTTTCTTTTTGGTAAACAGTATCTTTCTAAAAGAAAAAGCATGAAGGAGAAATTGAGGTGTGTACATTTCCTCAAATGACCAGCATTGTATTCATGAATATCGGGTATCTGGCAATGAACAGTGTGGGAACTGTTCATTTTTTAATCTGAAGTAAAAATACTTTCCAGAACTTTTAGTTTGCTTGCCCATTTGTTTTGTACATTTCATCTCTGTATTTAGCTCCTGTCTTTTTTCTTTTTTTGAGTATTAATACTTTCTATAAAGATTTTGTGAATATGTCAAAAAAAAAAGAGACTCCGCTCGCAGAAATGTGAATGTGGGACTCATACCAGAGCCAGAGAGGAGAGGTCATGGACAGAAGGCAAGGCTTGAGAGACTGCTTGGGTTGACCCAAGGTCAGTCTCTGACCCATTCTGGGTTTGAGTCTTAGTCTTTAATCCACTAGTGATAGTATACTTCTTTCAACATAAGGTATTGAGTAGCCCTTTGGGATTTTTTCCAACTATATCTGTCTGCCGTGTCCACTTCTGTGCAAGAGTTCAGACGGGACAGAGCACAAGACATTTATATAGATCATAGTTGTGCTGCATTTTTGTGTGCGATTTTCAAAGCTTTTCTGTTTATGGCTTAAATCTCCTCTAAGTTGTAATGCAGTCTTCCCATTTCTTGAGACTTGTTAAAAGTTCTGAGCTAATTTCCTTGCCTCCCCTTCCTTCCCTGCTGAGTCCTGGGCAGCATGATGAGTATTCCAGTCAGGACTGTGAACCAGTCAATCAGGGGCTTGTGGACAGCCTGAACAACAGCCTCTTAGGGCCAGAAAAGTCTATTCTGGTACACATTGTGTTGCTTAGTACCAGCTGTAATTGAGCTTAAGAAAGCAATAGTTAAGGGAACGGTGAACTTTTCCCTAGGACCAATTTTACCCCTTAATAATCACCATGCAACAGCCGTCTTCAGGTGAAGGCGGTGGGACCACAGACTGGCTTCCACTTCATTGCATGTGATGTAAAGTGGGAACCAACAAACCAGATAAAGCAAAGCAGAACGCAAACAAACAAAAATTCCTATCTCTTCTCTGCACTATATTGAAGAGACACCGTGAACAAAAGTAACATTGTCATAAACCCATATGAATGAAAACATAAAGATTAAACTTTACTGATGGGATTAGCACTTTGGTTTGTAATACTGCCTTGCTGTCTCTTGTAGTGCTTTTCTGCATTGGTCTCCTGGATGGACAAAAATGGCATGCTAATTTTATTGGTCCATGGGAATCTGGGACATTTAATGAATTCACGTTTCCTAATTTATAACACATTAAAATTTTTACAAAGCACTGGATTATTAACGATCATATAGTGATGTAAATGGTAGTGGTTTCTTCTTGAAACTGGATTACTTTAAGAAAGCATTAGTATTGCAACTGAGCATTGTTGATAATTAATTAAGGTAATGACTAAAGCTGTGAAGAAGTGTTATATGCTTTTCTCAGCTGGGATGCTCATTATCTGCTGGGGCAAGATTTTGGTGAAATAGCTAATATTTAAGCAATAATTTACCTGAGAAATAATCTGTGTACATATGATAAAAAGGTCTCACATATAATTCTTGTAAAGGATTCATAGGTTTTTTTTTTCAGTCAGAATACAAAGAACAGAAACAACAAGTAAATAGTATGCATTTTAATGACATGCTTTGATAGTGAAAAAGTACTTTATTACAATGATGTATGTTCACTGAAGAAATTTTGAAAAAATACAGAAAGCTTAATGAAAATAAAAATCACCCAAAATCCTACCACTCAGAAATAATGGTTATTTTTGTGATTTTTAATCCTTTAATATCTTTTTAAATTAAAAATGTTTATTTTCCCCAGCTTTATTCAGTTATAGGTGATCAATAAAATGGTATGTATTTAAATGATTTGATATGTGTATATAATGTGAAATGATTACCATAATCAAGTTAATGAAATCATCTATCACCTCACACAGTTACCATTTTTGTGTGTGTATATGGTGAACACACTTAAGATCTATTCTCTTAGCAAGTTTCAAGTATACAATACAATATTATTAACTATAGTCACCTAGCTGTACGTTAGATCTTCAGAACTGATCCGTCTTACAAATTAAAGTTTGTACCCTTTGAGCAACGTCTGCCCATTTCCACCACCACCCAGCCCCTGGCAACAGCATTTGGCTCTTTGTTCAAATTTTTTTTTTCATATTGCACCTGTGAGATTACGCAGGATGTGTCTTTCTCTGCAGAACTTATTTCACTTAGCATAATGCCTTCAAGTTTCATCCACGTTGTTGTAAATGGAAGAATTTCCTTAATTTCTTATGGCCGAATACTGTTCTGTTGAATCTATATACCACATTTTCTTTATCCATTCATCCTTTGATGGACCCTTCCACTGTTCTCATATTTTGACTACTGTGAATAATTCTGCAGTGAGCATGGGAGTAAAGACGTTTTTTTGAGATACTGATTTCATCTGGATATACACCCAGAAGTGCTGCTGGGGTGACATCTTTGCTCTGTTGAGGTTTGATTTAATCCCCGTGGTGTATAAATGTAACTGTTCTCAACGAGCAAGTTATTTTGGGAAAGGGAACACCATGGTTAGCCTCTTTGCTTGTACACGTCTTTTGGTAAATGCGTGAATTTATCACCCTAGAATATACACCTGGAAATAGAATTGCTGTGTGATAGAGCGGGTCTCTGTTTGGCTTTAGTAAATTCTGCCAGCTTTCCAAAGTGGCTGCACAAATTTACACTCCCTCCAGCAGTAACAAGAGTTCCAGTTTTCCTTATCCTGCTCAATTCTTGGAATTGTCAGCCTCTTTAATCTTAGCCATTCTGATAAGGCTTTGGTCTCAATTTTCTTTTCCCTGATAAATAATGATGTCGACCATTTTAAAATTAGCTTATTGGCCAGCGGAATATAGTTTTTGAAATGCCTGTTCAACTCTGCTCATTTAAAAATTAGATTGTCTTTTTCTTTATTGCTTTGTAGCATTTTTTCCATATTTTGGGTATCAGTCTTTTGGTAGATGCATATATTATGACTATCTCCCACTCTGTGGCTTGCCTTTTGACTCTCTTACTGATATCTTTTGATCATATTATGGTCCTTTATTAACTACACAGTAACGTCCCCTCCCCAATAGCTTAGCTTTAAAAACAAAGTAACAATGCAAGTTGGATATGGGCTAACATTTTATGAAGTAATACAGTATAAAAATTTTTTTGTCTAGGACTTGTTACTATTTTCAAGGTAAGAGCCTTCAAAAGTTTCTACTGGCATTGTTGTTTCTAGATAGAAATGTTAAATAGAGGATTTTTAAGATTTGGCTTTCCTACTCATTTTGATACCTCCAACACGTCTGTCTTATAAATTACCTCCTCATGTTCTTAGGTCTTAACTCAGAGAGAATTTGCTCATGGGTGGGCACTGGGTATCTCAAGAGTGCTTCTAGAGGCAAAGCCACTGCATTTGTTGTTTATTTCCGATGAGCTTTAGAAAATAATCTTGATCAAAAAAGACAGAGTGTCCTAAACCAGTACAGATACACAAATATCTACTAAGTGAGACCACTTTTCTGCATAAAATAACACAGACAAATTCTCTGTCTGTGGAGCGGCTTACTTTGTCCATAGTTACCAAAGATCTCCAAACCAAACTTGGAATTCAAACTCCTTATTATGGGCCTCAAGGCACTGCCTAGTCTGTACCTGGCCCATCTCTCCAGTTCATCCTGGACCACCTTTCCCCTTGCTCACAGCTCTTCAACCACACAGACTTCTTTTGATTCCTCCAAGAAGACAATATTTCTTCCTATTCCACAAGTGAAATTGCTGATACATCTAGACCTGGCTGCTCTTCAGCATGCCTTGTCCTAGAGCTACCCAGACCGTATCTCCAACATCCTTCTCACGTGACCCTTACCCTTCTCTTCAGTATGAATCGCTTGCTTCGCCCAGATGCCTGCCCTCCTCATTTTCAGAGAACCACTTCCTGCTCAAGTTTCCCTCTCTCTAAATGTCCTTCCCTTCTCCTTCATGTCGAAGTCACAGCTCTTTTGAAAAACTATCCCAGTGATTTCTTTGTTTTCTTCACTCTACAACCCACATTATTTGTATCATAATCTTGGCACTTGATTTAATGTATTGTAAATATTTTTTAGTTAGTAGACTCCTAGCATGCAAGAGGCTCAAGGCATCAGGACACAGTTTTGTGTACATAGTATCATTTCAACAATGGATAGAAAATGCATAAAAAAGGAATTTTAGGAAAGAATAATGATTGATTTAATTTTTGTGTGTATATATATGTGTGTGTGTATAACGTGTGTATATATAGTGTTCTACAACGAGCATGTGTATTCAGAGGAAAATGGAAAAAAGAACACAAAATAAATATGTAGAAAAAAAGGAGTCTCCTTGGACAAGGTCTAATCACTATGTCATGTTATTTTATAAAATAGGCAGTATACTTCTTTTAAAAACTTAATGTAACGCAAAACTGAAGTTTTTTAAAATGAACTTTCATTTTAATGAATTTCATTTTCAGTTTGGATATTTTCATTAATATTATTTCATGTAAGTGAAATTAGGAAGTATAATTTCCACACAGGTTATTCTAACTACTCTAAAGAGAAAACTTTTTTTTTTCTATAACCTGTGGGTAGCTGGTTGGAAAGCAGGCTATTTTAATCCCAGGTGGACTATTTTGCAGAGACTTAGGGGTAGAGACGCCTGGAACCCAGGCTTTGCCAGCTCCCCCCTGCAGTGAGGGGCGGGGCGTGAGAACCTCTGTCAGAGCACATTAATGAATCTTTGGGTGTGTAAGGGCAGCTCTGGAAAAGAGTAGGAGGTGGAATGTAAATTATTCTGCATAAGGAAGTGAGAAAGTGGAGTTTTTGGAAGGGAATCCAGGAAACAGGAGCCTGGAGGCTCATTGCTTGAATGGACAAATATTTGCTTGCCTGACATGGGCGGGCACTAGGTACTGGAGATTCATTGGTCATCAGATAAAAATCCCCAGTGGAGTGAATATTCTAAAGGGCAGGAGGCTGAAGCCTGAGCGTTTTTTTTTTTTTTTTCCCCAGGGGTGAGGGCGCTAGAGGGCTTTGAAGAAAAGGGATGTTTACTGTTTTATGCTGTTTTATGCGTGGCGTCTATGTTGCCCCCAAATTTCCATCAAACTTAACAATGTTTGCAAATGCTGCCTGAACAAGATTTGGGGTTGTATTTGGTTGAGACAAACCGGGGGAAAGAGACGAGCAGCCCCATCTGACAAGGCGGTGCAGTCTGCCCAGCCCTTGTTCTTCTGGCATCAGCGTCTCGCACGCTCCCACACTCCCCCCGCCCCGCGAGGTGGGGATGCGCTGAGTCCTCCGGGACCCCAGGCTGCACGGACCCTGTGGATCGCAAAGCAGGAAAAAGACAACCCTTCCCCTCTTGTGTCCTAACCTGTTGGGGAGTTACCCAAACCACCTTGCTTGTGTAGTGGTATGTTGCAGGGTTTACCAAAAACAGTTTTTTCCATTTTTTTTTGTTTAAGACTTTTTTTTTTTTTTAAACATCTTTATTGGAGTATAATTGCTTTACAATGGTGTGTTAGTTTCTGCTTTATAACAAAGTGAATCAGTTGTACATATACATATGTTCCCATATCTCTTCCCTCTTGCATCCCCCTCCCTCCCACCCTCCCTATCCCACCCCTCTAGGTGGTCACAAAGCACCGAGCTGATCTCCCTGTGCTATGCGGTTGCTTCCCACTAGCTATCTATTTTACGTTTGGTAGTGTATATATGTCCATGCCACTCTCTCACTTTGTCACATCTTACCCTTCCCCCTCCCCATATCCTCAAGTCCATTCTCTAGTAGGTCTGTGTCTTTATTCCCGTCTTGCCACTAGGTTCTTCATGACTTTTTTTTTTTTTTCCTTAGATTCCATATATATGTGTTAGCATACGGTATTTGTTTTTCTCTTTCTGGCTTACTTCACTCTGTATGACAGACTCTAGGTCCATCCACCTCACTACACATAACTGAATTTTGTTTCTTTTTATGGCTGAGTAATATTCCATTGTATATATGTGCCACATCTTCTTTATCCATTCATCCTATGATGGACACTTAGGTTGCTTCCATGTCCTGGCTATTGTAAATAGAGCTGCATTGTTTCCATTTTCATTTACGTCTCGGACCATTTATCTCCTCTGCTTAAAACTTTTCGATGGCTTCATTACCCTTAGGATATACTAGTCTATATCCTTAAAAACAAGATAGAAGAGCCACACAGTGCAATGCCTGTCGACCCCCATTTTGGATTTACTGGAGTTGAGTGCATCACATGGAACCTTTCAGGGCCTTGGCACAATTTCATCTTCCCATCCTTGGCCCCTGGCTCCTGCCTGATTACATCTCAGTTTAATTGTCTCTTCCCCAGAGAAGCTTCCCTTGCCTCCCCGAGGGTAGATCTGCCTGTGCAGTGCTCTTACAGAGTCCCGTAGCTCCTCACACACTGAGCCTACTTGTAGTAGCTTGCTCTCTAATTCCTGGTTTCTGTGCTACAGGTTCAGTTTTAATTGTTCACCCACAGTTTCATCCTGCTCTGTATCCTCAGAGCCCAGCCTAGTGAGGAGGAGGAGCTTAGCAGAGTAGACAGGAGTTCCCGGGAATCTGGAGGCCGATTAGAGTGACAGACTCCAGAATGTCTTCAGAACTTACCTCCTTTCCTATGACCTGGGATCTTTGCACCTGGGGCAGTTTTTCTCTCCTGAGATAGGTTCACTCCCAGGGGACTCCGTACGGCTGCAAGGTTGTATGTTTCTCTCTGGCTTGTTAGGGCTCAGGGTGGGACCTTGGGTGCAATCCAACTGTAAATCTGAGCACAAAAAAAACACAGGATGTCCGCAGAGAAATAAAAGCTAGTTAATCATGGTGGGACAACAGGTCTGCAGGAGCAACAATAGCGCCCGACACTAACTGCCTCGTTCCTACTATCCCCAGGGCGAGGAAAACCAATGTTTACCCGTGGTAATCCTTATAACTTCGGCGTTGGGACTTTGGGATTGTTTGTGTCTGGCGAAAATTACTTGTATTCTGGGAAGGCCCTGAGTTGTGTAACCTATGAGTTTCCTTCACTCCTGTCTCTTCCCAAATTACGTTACTCAGTTTGGCACGCGCTGTTGTGTTTACTCTTTTTTTTTTCACATCTTTATTGGAGTATAATTGCTTTACAGTGTTGTGTTAGTTTCTGCTGTACAACAAAGTGAATCAGCTTCATGTACACGTATATCCCCATATCCCCTCCCTCTCGCGTCTTTTCTCTTAACACACTGACTTCAAGTGTGTCAAACATTTCTGCTGCTTCTCACAATTCATCCTGGAGGGATGCCAGTGTTCAATGACACGTCCCTGGCTTTGATTTGTATTTTAGATTTATTCATTTGTGTCAGCCCACATTCCTTCAGAGAGCTTGTTGTCAGTTTTACATAGACTCTGGCCTTGAGTCTTATCTGTTTTCTTATCAGAGGCTCTGAAATCCTTGGGGATCTAAGAGGCAGCGTGAGGAAAAAGCAACTGCAGAAAAGCTACTTCAGCTGCACAGCCAAGGGCCCTTGTCTGTGTGCCGTGCGAGGCCTCTGCATCAATCTTTTCAGTTCTCCCTGCAGCCGCGCTGTGCTCTAATTCGGAGGGCAGTACGTGCTGACAGATAGAAAAACACGCCTACATCAAATCCTCCCTTCCTACCACCCCAGAAATGTTAACAAAGTGGGTGAAACTAGGCCCTGGTTAACAGAGGGTAATTTGGGTTGGTCTGGTTTTACTAAGCAATAGCACCAGTGTTGCATCAATTCTATTTTATACATACGGTCAGGCCAGGTGACTTAGGCCAATTAAGCTTACAAAAATTGAATTTGACTGGAATTATTTTATCTTACGCAGAGATATTTTCCTAGAGCCATTTAACCTATAAGAGAGAACAAAATTGGGAAAGTTACGCGTTTCTTTCTCTTTTTTAGAAACGGATCACGAACGCTAATTTGACTAACAACTTTAAGAAATTACATGCTGTTTCTACTTGATGTTACACAAAAGCTTTGCCTCTTCTCCTTGTTGGCCACCTCTGTTGTCATGGCAACAGTTGCGATTTCACAGATGTAGCAGTGCATTTGCTGAGCAGGAAGATAAGACCATTGTTTATGAGGATAATTATTTAAGAACAGGTGTCATTAACATAAGACTCATTGTCACACTGGTTGGAAAAAGGACAAAATGGAATATTGCCATCATATGAGATATGGAAATTTTAGAAGAAAGCATAAATAAATGACATGATGTACAGAGCTTTTTTGTGCACTAATTTGGTATAAATATAAAAATGCATGGAATATAAGCATAAGGTCATTAAAACTTAGCCCTGGAAGGGACCTTAGAAATAATCTAGTATAAACTGTTAACGTGTTCTAATGTACAAAAAAAAAAAAAAAAAAAAAAAAGCACTATTCCTCAGCAAACTGCATGTGTAATTTCTTGTGGGAAATCAGTGAACAGTGGAAACTTACATTGGGATCAGGAGAAATGCAGGGTAATCTAAGTAGACATCATAAGGTTTCAAATTCACCTCCTTATTAATGAAATAAATATATTTTCTCATAATATCTGAGAAGCTTCTGTGTGGAGTACGCATTTTTATGGTAATGACCCGTTCCACCTAAAGAGGTAATCTCAATTGAGCAAAGTAATTGAGTTTTTAATGCAATTTTTTCTTGCATATGTGAGATAACTAATTATTTCTCACCAAAAATGAAGTTGAGCTAAATTACGTTATTCTTGAAGGTATAAGGAATGACTCTGAGCTAAAGAGTAGTTGCTGATCGCCCTGGAAACTCTCTTATTCATCCTTAAAAATCATCTAATAACATACTCCTATTGGAATTACTTGAAAATAAGTGGGCAGGGTAAGGGTCTCTCAATTTCAAGAGAACTCAGGATTTAGGCGAACTGCTAACAAATAGTTTGTGAACCAATAGGACGTCTGCCCACGGCTTAAGAACATCCCTGAAATCCTGGGGCATCTCTCTTCTCACAATGTGATTATTATAAGGTTGAACTTCCGGTGACTTCCCCAAGGTTTAAGCTTTTCCTTCTCTAACATTTGTAAGACATCTTCAACATGCCAGGCACTATTTGATTTGCCAGATTCAGAAAGTAAATGATATTTTCCTATCAATTGCTGTTGTGGAATTCTATCCGCTATGTCTTGGCATTATTTCTAAGAACATTTTGTTTTCATTCTAAATATTACTCTTACTGATAAAGATGGGGACAAAATTGATGTATGGATTGTAGGATCAGATTTATTTTCCACATTCAATCATAGAATTCAATTTTTAGATATAGAAACCAACAGGAAAGTGTGGGTTTTGTGACTTGCTCTATTATTTTGGATCAAAGGTAACACTTAAAAGGAATTTTTAAAGTATGTGCAGCAATTGGTACTAAACTGAAATTTCATTGCAGAATGTTGAGGAGATGTGAAAGGCAGGGAAGATTCTGGACCATAGTATCACTATATAAGGAAGGAGTTTGCAGATATTGACTATCGTGGCAATTTTGATACAAATATTTAGTTGATGGATGAATTAAAACCAACAACTCAATTTAGCATAAACTCTCAAAGGCCATCAATTTAAACAGCCTGTCAATAATTATTGCGATTAGCTCAGCACACAGTTCTGAAGGTTTTAAGCTGGTAAAAAGAAACGGTTATATTTGTGAGTGCATGGGACCCGTGAATGCACAAGAGGCAGTAAAATATCAGTGGTTCACCGAATGAACTTTGGAGTCAGAGAGAGGGTTCTAATCCAAGCTTGGGATCTTACAAGTTCTGAAACTTTAGGTACGTTAAACTCCCTAGGCCTCTCAGTTTTGCTGCTGTAAAATGGTAATAATTTCTGACTCATAGGGTAGAGTAGCAATGTGCTAAAAAGTACCTTATAACAGGTACTCAACAGTAATAGTAATGATTACTATTTTGTTAGTGATAGTTTAATGAATCTTTGTATGTGGAGGTAAAATATCATGACTCTTTTGCATTTTAATTAAAAATACTTTTGTTCTAGGAAATTAAGTATTAATTCCTAAGTCCTAAGTATTTACCAGTCAGGTCTCCAGTAGGAGCGAGCTCCTGCACTGCCCAAGTTCCATTCTGCTCATCCCATTTCGGATTTCTTGAAGATCACTTTCACGAGCCCATTCCTGTCTGTCATTGAAAACTAGTTACACCCACACTGCCTGGGGACAGTAAGACAGGCTTACTGTGCGGTAACTTGTCTTGATTTGAGAAGCAGATTTAATCCTTCTCGCCAAATGTAAGGTCCATGGAAAGAATTACTATTTCCCTTACTGGAATTACATATGCTTAGATACAGACTAGATGGACCGAAGTAAGAGAAAAAGTCAGTGAATTACTTCTTTGGATCTTCCATGCTTGTGGACATTCATGGAGATTCAGAAGGCAAAGACATGATAATAAATAAAATGTTTTTCTTTGGGTATTTATGACTGTGAGGAGAGAGCAATTTATCTGCATATGTGGACAGTACAGATATACACATGCACACACGCACTACATATATAGAATATATATGTATAATTACATGCTGTCCTTGGCAATAACTGAATAAACTATAAAGACAAAACTTTACCAATCAGGTATGTTTATAATTCTTACACTTATAAATACCATTAAATAATTTGTGAATGTATTTTACCTTTTTTTTGGTTAAAGTATTATAATTTATGCTATTTTGGGGAGCAAATTAGCACTAAGTTGCAGATGTCTGATGTAAAAGAATGTTCATTTTGAAAAGAGATGTACTGTAATTGAAATAATTGAAACTTTCATTATAGTTGAATTTTCCTCTTGTCTCTTTCTTTTTAGCAGTAACGATAGGTTAGAGAATTAATTTCTTTTACATTTTGTGGCTTGATGAGATGCCCTTAAATATTCTAGAGAGAAAATTTTAAAAAAACCCACCCAGTTTCTTGTAAGTCCTGGAATTGACTTTCTGACAGGCCTTTCTTCCTAGGTCAGCTTAGGAGAAAAGGTAGGGATATGGAATTAAATTGCTATTAGAGAAAAAAGCTTAGTCTATATTCTTGCAGGCACAGCATCAGAAACTATTTTAATCATCCTTCACAAGCCTGTGTTAAACACTCACATTCTGCAGATCCCTGGAATGGGAATTTGGGCGTGGTTGCCATCAGCAGTGTTTGGGGCTTTCCTCCCCCTCACGTCTCAAGACACATTTAATAGATGTGCACACAGATTTGTGGCTGTTAAACTGTAATCCCACAATTGCTGTTGGAGAACTTCACCATATGTTAAAACTTCCTTACTCTGCTACTTTTAGCTATGCCAAGTTATTTTAAGAAACCGACTGGTGATTAATAGCAGAACTGTTTAGAGAGTCTTTAGGAAGAAAAAATTCTGTGTCCAGGCATTTGTCCCAAAGACACATATGACGCATAGAGGAAACCAGAACTGAGCCAGAGATCTCAGTGTCTCACCTGCATTACATGCTTCCTGTTTCAACTTCCTTATCTCTGTAATAATGCAAAGAATCTTCAGTTTTAAAGAAGGAAGATGAAAATTAGAAATGTACAGCATCCAACAGCCAGCACACAGTCAGGACTTCGAGATGAATTCAGGTTGAACTCCCCTGGGAAAGATCACTTTCCATAACTTGGTGCAGGTCTCAGTGTGAGCTGAGGAAATGGAGGATTGCAGAAGAAGGAAAGAGTCATTGCTTTCATGGGGCTGTCCACAGCCATGGCAAATGAGTTTCCTTTGAAGCAAGAGGTTCTGCCACAGGAAAGAAAGGCAGCGTCTCTGAAAAAAGAGGTGAGAGGGATTCAAGAATAAAAAAGCAAAGAATCTAGGGTAATTTAAATGTGATTTTGGGGAGTCTGCCTGTCTGTAATTCTTGCATATATAGCTGTAGTTAAGTAACAGGAAAGTAACACAGAGAAAGAAACTGGGAGCCTATTATTAAACCCTTTTCAAAAATTATTTTTTTTCCTACAGCATCATGTTTTGGTCTACATTTTCATTCTTTTTTGCCATTAAATTCAAGAGCAAAGCTGTGTGTGGATTATAATACAATATCCTGACCCTGAACTTCAAACTGCATGTGAATTCTAATGCAAGATGAGTTATTTTAACTAATGCATCACGTATTTTAACTCAGATGTGGTAATTCACAGGGGAAAAATATTTATGATGTCCAGGGCTCTATGCAAGGTAGAAAAAGCCAGTTGCAGGCTCCCTCAGGTCATTTACTGGGATGTTTTCAAGGCCATTCATCCGGTCTAGGGAAGGGAACTAACTGAGTATCTAGGTGCTAGATACTATTGTAAGTACTAATGGTTCTGACCCACAACTCTATGTTGACGAAGGCTGTGAAATCCTAGCTGCAGACAGGAGGAACTCAATGTTGGGAGAAGCAAAGCAGTCTATGACAGATCGCACAGCTAATAATGGCAAATCCACATGGGGATGACTGCAAATGCCAGCGCTGCCCACTGGAGCAGGCTGCCCTCTAGCCGGGAAGTACTATACAGGTGTAAGTTAATGGGGTTGACAAGGCTCTTTTACACAAGTTATTTCATTAGATTCTGGGAGGTAGGTATTGTTATTTTTATTTTTTGAACAAGAAAACTAAAACTAGTTATGCTTGTGTAACTCGCCGTGAGCCCCAAGTAGCAGAGCTAGGTGCTTGGATCCATGTCCTACAATTGTTGGCCATGGCCATATTTATGAATCGACAGGTGCCTCTTAACGGCACAGGGCATCGAAAGCTAAGATCACAGGGTTTTCTGCCCATTAAGATCTTAGGGTCAGTTGATTTCCTAAATTGACTGTCCGTCACCTCCTTTTTCTCCCCTCCTTTCCTTCTCACAGCTCCCCAGGCATGTAACCCATTTTGATTTCTTTT
Organism: Eschrichtius robustus; assembly: GCF_028021215.1. Classification (NCBI taxonomy): domain Eukaryota; kingdom Metazoa; phylum Chordata; class Mammalia; order Artiodactyla; family Eschrichtiidae; genus Eschrichtius; species Eschrichtius robustus. Next base: position 119,995,022 of record NC_090832.1, read on the forward strand.
AAGCCACCACTGTGATTAATTTGTGTCAAGAGCCACTATGGACATAACACAGGTTTTCTAGATTTTCCTTGCTTTTAAAATGAAAACTCAAACATCTTTTAATTTCTGCAGAATTTTTACCATGAACATCATAGAGAAGAAAAGGAAACATGGTTCCTTTAGTTATAATTGGCCTTAGTCTCTGTAAAACGTGAAGAGTGCTGTATCTGTTATCCTTGGGCTCCCTTCTGTGATTCTTTTTCCTAGATAGTCCCCTGGAACTCTCCATCCCCTCATTCTTTCATCATTTGACTTCTCCCTCATTGTGGGCCCTCCACACTCAATGCTACCCTCAGTTTCAGGTCTTGTAGTTGTCCCTGGGGACTTGTCAGTCCCCAGACTCTGGGATCTCCATTCATGGAATAGCCAAGTACCATGGGACATTAAATCTTGGCTAAATTCCATCTAGGACTTCGTGACTGAAACTCCAGAAAGAGAAGGAAGCTGGTGAGTTTTAGAATTGGAGAAAGAAGAAAACAGTGGTGGTGCTATGGGAGTGGAGGTGATTACTTTGACCATTCCAACCCCTTCCTCGAAAGCATGGCTGACATCAAAGGCATGAGACAGAGGGCAATTAAAAGGTGGGTTCTGGAGGCGCCCAAGAAAACACTGAGCAGAATTCCTGGAGAAGGAGGGGTGGGATCATGACAAATAGGTCCAAGAAATAGGAACTGGAACAGGAAATCTAGTTATCCCTCTAATCACTAAGTGTTACGGATAGAGGGTTAAAGAGTGATCTTTTACAGGATTTGGTTTTCCTTTGCAATATTCAGGCATAATGGTTATTAGTTATGCATTCTTGTTGATAAGCCAGTTGCCAGCTGTGACCTCTCTGACTCAAGATGCATAAAGTTGACTTGAACTATTAATACCATGGCTTGTGGAGGGCCCAGGCCTTCCAAAATGCCAGAAACTTCCTAGGTTTTACCCATATGGTCTGTCCTCTCCACCTCTGAAAGATTTTTTTTGTTACATGTTGCCTATTTTATTCCACATCAAACTGGGTATCAATCTTTACCACTTTCCACAAAGAAGCCTCTCACCAACTCTTTGGCTCTCTCTTTACCTCTCTTTGCCACTTCCATCATTTTTTCTTTCCTTCTTTCTTTTGGACAAATTCCTCTTTGTCCCAAATCTTTGCATCAGCAGATAGCCAGGCTTTGCAGAGATTCTCACCCTATGATTTAAAGACTTTTCTCCACAAAAGTGAATTTCTGCTTAAGGGAATTTCTTGTTCCAACTGCTAGAAGAATAATACTTTCTCCACATTTTAATAAAGTTGAATCACTTTTAAAAATCTCATCCTTAGGAACTACTGTGATGCTGTCATGGGGTCCTTCATCAAGTCACCCATTCTTCTCTGTAATCAAGTGGCTCTGGAAACTGATTCAGATCTAGGAAATGGGTTAGGCTGTTTATTGTGGTGACTCAAATCTGGCATAATTCATCAGATTTAACCTTTTTAATAATAACAATCAAGTAGGATATTAACTACCCATTTATTTTGCTTCCAGAGACCTTATAATTATTATGATAATACCAAAGATTTCTATAGGATAAACTATGTGTATTGCACACCAGTCCTGTTGACTGTCACACTAACCACATGCATCTTGTTCCAGTGGCTTTGGGGCTCTTTTTTGGCCTCTGCCAGTATCCCATTCTATTTGTTGAGATCAAGGAGCCAGTTTCAAAGGCAGCGTGTTTCATCCTTCTCCTTGGCCTACGAAGGACAGGTACTACTGCATTTCTCAGAGATAACCAGTGCTTTTCTTTATCTACATATTTCAAAAAGTATTTGAATCTTTGACCAGGCTTGGAGTTGAGAATTTAAAACCTTCAACTTATTACTTAATTTTTTCAAAGTTCTGTGCATTTAGAAGCAATTAGTCTGATTTCTAGCTCCTGTGTTTTTTTGTGCCCCTCTTAATGAGTTTTCAGAGAAGCCATTTCATCTGCCAAATACTTGCCGGAAGGCAAGTGACTCTATCGCAAGTTACCTCAGTGCTACTTTAGGTAATATTTGCTACTGCACCCCATGCCAAGGATTAGTGGTGTACCATTTCCTCTAATGTTAGCTTCATCTTTATTGCCTTCAAACCCAACTAGGTAAGACAATCCATCTCATTTCCTTAAGGGTCTTTCACCTTCAAATACAAACGACATACAGACCTGGTTTTTAAGTTGTAGACAACAGAATCCACTCTAGTAATTTAAGTAGATTTATTAAGGAACACAAAAAGCTCAAGATGAATAAATAGACTAGAGGCTATGTGATGGTTATTCCCTGCTAGCTGTCTACCTGGCCCTACCCCTTCTGCATTCTTTGCCCTGCTGTACCCTAGGACACGGACCTCCATGGATTGCATTAGCTGGCCTTTTTGCACCCTGGCTTCTGGTTGGGTCCGGCCAATAGGAGCATCAAGCAGAAGATCAGAGTTCAGAGGAAGAGAGAAGTTAGGCATTTATTCCTCCTTATTTTTCTCTGCCGTGCTGTGTTCTGGCAGCGGCTGCATTTCTTTAAGGCTGTATCTTCTGTCAGGTGGCCCCTCCTCCCTGGCCATACCTTTCCCAGGCTCCTTTACCATTACCTTTTTTGTCCCTTCAAACCTAATGGTGGTTACTCCCTGGCTGCTTAAACATCTTATTTTGTTCCTTTAAATTCTCTCATGCCTCTGTATCAGTCATTTCATTAATCTCTTCAGTTAAACGTTTCTGAGCATATCGACTGTTTCCTGTTGGAAGCCTGCTTGATACAGATTGAGTTTCTGAGACTGACAGCACCATCTTCTAGCCCTGCAAAGACCAGAGCTTCCAGTTATGAACGTACCACTCTACTTGCCAGTTCCAGAAGCATGCCATGCCTGTCATGCTCAGTAAGATGCTGAATCAGGGCTTCTTCCATGGCCAGGGACTTCAGAACACCACTGACGTGCCTGTAATCCACATCCATGGCAAGCTCTGTTCCCATCCCTTCCTGTAATTTAGTGCTGAATTAAAGTCATGCACAGGTACATCTGATGGTGGGATTTAAACACCTATCATGACTTAAGCAGCAAGAGGGGATGGAAAATTTTTTCTTGGGATATTTATGTTTGGAGGAAGTATATATACATATTTTCAAATGTGAAGAATTGTTCAGAAAATTTGGGACACATGTGAATGACAGATTTTACTTGTTATCTCTCTCATTCTCTTATCCTTAAACTACCATATTCATTCAACAAACTCCACTCATGTTTAACCTTAAGTTTTCGCACTTTTTTTTTTTATTTTAAAATTTATTTATTTATTATTTTTGGCTGTGTTGGGTCTTCGTTGCTGCGCGCGGGCTTTCTCTAGTTGTGGCGAGCGGGGGCTGCTCTTTGTTGCGTTGCACGGGCTTCTCATTGCAGTGGCTTCTCTTTGTTGTGGAGCATGGGCTCTAGGAGCGCTGGCTTCAGTAGTTGTGGCACGTGGGCTTAGTTGCTCCATGGCATGTAGAATCTTCACGGACCAGGGCTCGAACCCGTGTCCTCTGCATTGGCAGGCGTATTCTTAACCACTGCACCACCAGGGAAGTCACCCACTTCTTCTTTTCTGATTTCCCTTTATTTTGTCCTATTGCTCATCCTTCAGTACTTTCTTTTTGCTTTAGAACAGTCTCAGAGTATTCTCTAGCAGCCATTTAAAAACTCCTTTTCAAGCTAGAGAGAAGGGCCCCAGTATGGTTGAGGCTTGGCCTCTTCCCTCACAGAGGATTCAGGACTGCTCTTTCCTGGTCAAGGGAATCTTGGGTTCCTTTAAAGAGATGGGTGTAAAGATCTAGATCCCAGGCCAGGTGCTGTGTAGAGCAGTGGTTCTCAAAGGGTGGTTGAAGGACCCCTGGGAGTCACTGAGATCCTTTCAGGAGGTCCATACGACTCTTCCTTTTCCACCTACCTATCTCTGCAAGGCTGAATTTTCTTCATCCACGTCAATGCAAGTAACAACCTTCAACAACAGATCGAATGCGGAAGCTGACCTGAGAGTTCAGTTGCCTTCTGTTAAGACATTAAAAGGTTTTTTTTAAAAATTAATTAATTAATTAATTAATTTATGGCTGTGTTGGGTCTTCGTTTCTGTGCGAGGGCTTTCTCTAGTTGTGGCAAGCGGGGGCCACTCTTCATCGCAGTGCGCAGGCCTCTCACTATCGCGGCCTCTCTTGTTGCGGAGCGCAGGCTCCAGACGCGCAGGCTCAGCAGCTGTGGCTCACGGGCCTAGTCGCTCCGTGGCATGTGGGATCTTCCCAGACCGGGGCTGGAACCCGTGTCCCCTGCACTGGCAGGCAGATTCTCAACCACTGTGCCACCAGGGAAGCCCCCGTTAAAAAGTTTTGAAAAAATATACAACAATGTCATTCTTCTCATAATTTTTTTTGTTTTGGAAAATATGGCTATTTTAATATTTATTGTTATTTAAAATAAGTAAACATTTAATAATTCTTTATATAATATTAAAATAAATAATTGAATTAAGTAAAAATGTTTAATAATAAATAAATAAATAAATATTTGAAAATTTCTCAGTTTTACTTTCTGAGACAGTAAATATCATTAGACAGAATCCACATAAACAAAAACTCTCTGGGATCTTTAATTTTTAAGAGTTTAAAAGGGTCTTAAGACCAAACACTTGAGGGTCTCTGATATAGAGTTTTATTTCTTTAGACTGACTTGGATACACAGCACAACACACATGACCATATAAAATAGACTTTGCTACAACAATTACATTTTGGAGGTCCATCAATAATTTAAAACCCAATTTTATTTTCATCAGTGGCCCATGTGGTCTAATTTTTATCTCATTTATCAGTCCTCCAAATCCTCAAAAGATAAAAATAACCAGTTAAGGATATCAGAAATCTCAAATTTCCCAATTAATCAAATCCAATCAAATCTACCATTAAAAGTAGTCAGGAAGTATATGCCAGACCTTTATTTTAACTGTTTAATTGGGTAATATCTTTAAGTCCATGCAGCCTTCATAATGTTACTTGGGTTTCTGCAAATTAGATCCCAAATCTCAGTTAAAATCAGATCTAAAATCCATTACATGGGGACTTCCCAGGCGGTCCAGCGGTTAAGACTTCGCCTTCCAATGCAGGGGGTGCGGGTTTGATCCTCGGTTGAGGGGCTAAGATCCCACTTGCCTCACGGCCGAAAAACCAGAACATAACACAGAAACAATATTGTAACAAATTCAATAAAGACTTTAAAAATGGTCCACATTAAGAAAATCTTAAAAAAAAAAATCCATTACATGAGCATAGCTTTAATTAGTTGACTTGTTTCCTGACATGTTTGCTGAATAAAGTGTACCTAGCTGCTATTCCAGTTATTAACCAATACCTTTACAAGTATAGTCATTCTTGACAAAATTCCAGAATATTTATCAATAAAAAAGGCAGATGCATAGAGTAAATTTAGAGTAGCACTCCTTGATTCTTTCTTTACGAACTCTACTGTAGACCAGGTACAATGTCCCTAAACTGTTTGCATGGATTAAACAGCCATGTCAGTGTCACTACCTTTACATCCTGTGTCATTGTATATCCAGAGGACCAGATAACGATGAAGGAAGAGGGTCTTAAAATTCTAAAATAATAAAGAAATTGACCCAAAAGTATTGTGGTGTAGGCTACCAATTGTGGCTGGCTGGGCACATGGCTGCCGAGCAAGAGGTAACAGAGATGAGCCCCCCTTGTAGGTATGAATGCTCAGGTGGCTAAGTTATCACCAATGGAATGGGAAGTAAATGGACTCTTAGAATTCATAGGATGGAGGGGCCACTCCACTTGTTTGAGCCCATCTGTAGCAGAGTCCGCCTTTCTGTGCTTAATTACTACAGGAAGAAGAAAGAACCTTCTATCTTGGTTGAGCCATTGCATTTTTGTCTTTCTTTGTTAGTGTTAGTGAAGTAGCTTAGCCTTCACTGCAACTAATGGAAATCTAAGAAAAGAAAATAAGAATTTCAGTATAACATTGGTTGGCTAAAGAATGTCATAATTAAAATGATATTAAAAGGTCCAATTGATAGACTTGATTATATTAATTTCATAATGTTTATTCTTTTATCTATTATAGGTTTAATAATTAAACCTATAATAGATAAAGGTTTAATAATAAGGTTATTAGATAATAAGGTTTAATAATTAAAATTCTTAGTAATTATAAACATGACCATTTCAGAACTATACAGAACTATATATTTAGCCCCATGTTTTAGCAATGCCTGAGTGCATTACAACCTGCATAAACGGAATTTAATTCTCTGTGACTGTCTCACAGGCTTATTTTAACTCACCTTAGAAAGAAAATCTTAGAGTGACATTTTCCTAAAGCTTCCCTACTCCTTCCCAACACATACACAAGGATGGAACTGCTGTTTTTCCTCCTTTACACTGCATGTTAAGGCTTCATCTCGCTAGTGGTGCACCGCTCCTGGGATTGGTCTGCCTTGTGGAACTTCGGTTCACCTACAGAACGAGAACCTTCAGTAAAACAGACTCATGGTAGAGATGTTTTCTGTTCCTGGAAATATCCGAGGTCAGGGGCTAGAGTCCTTGACAGGGAGGCCCAATAGTAGTTAGAACAGAGGTCCTCAACATTTTAATCTGTAGGACACGCTTGCTATCCCCATGTCTGACACTCCCATGGGGCCACTCCCAGTGCCATTACCAATATGCTAGTCATAACGTCAGCTCTTTATCTTTCTCATGAAAGCATACCAGAATGCAAATGAGTGAGAATAATCTTATGATGTCAGTAATATCACATGCGCTCTCATTTATTGCAAAACTAAAGTATTTATTAGTGCCAAATAATTTTTATAATTCCCAATAATTGAAGTAGCCATCATGTAGCCAAATTCTGTGGCTAAGAGTTCTAGACTAGGTAGATTTTAGGGTTTTAAAAATAGAGTAAAATTTTCTTCAGTGAATTCATTCTCAACATTGGCACAATCCATGTTGTAGTTTTAGGTCTTAAAACTCATTACAAATGAAAACATAATAATACTGTGCCTGTCATAATATACAATGTACAAAATTAATTTATGTTGTTTATATAATAAAGTGGCTTTGGATTCACTGTCTTTCAAAGAGTGATTGGTGGGATATAAAATATGGTGTATATGTATAATATTATGTATATAAAAATAATGCTTCAGGAAACAATACTAATGAGGGAATTCAAATGTTGAACAAGGGGTAGTGTTCAACGAATGTTCAAATCCCAATCTATACTTTTTATAAATTACTTCAGTTCTCTATGCTGTCTGATTTTAAAATGTCATCCTTGAAAAAACTGGCATTCTAGTTTTAACCTCAAATAAAAATGAATTTGTATCTATTTTCTGTAAGTAAAAGCCTATGAAGACCCTTACTAGGGTAAGGCTAGTCCAGATTAGACTCTCTTATTTTGTGCTCCCCATGGCACCTTATACTTTATGTTGTCTAACACTTATCACAGCCATCATAACCTCTTTAAAGCCTCCTCCCCACTGCCTTAGGCCAGGGAGGTGGGGACAGTGTTGGTCCAGCTCACAATGTCTCCAGAATTTAGCGCAATGGCAGCTACATGGCTAATTCCCAGCCAACACTTAATTGGAGTAAACTGAATTGATCAGAAATAGGTCCTCAATAAATACCTCTTGAGTGATTAAAACAATTATCAGAGAGAGAGAGAGAGAGAGAGAGAGAGAGAGCGAGTGCTCCTAATTTAATAAAAGCAACATAAAACTCAGATTCAAAACAGTAATTTCAATTGTGCTCTCACTGAAGGCCTAGCTGTCTTCTTTCCCTGACCTTAACTTTCATGGACCAAGCGCTCAGGCCCTCACCCTCTGTTTCCTAGCCCCCCCTAGACTGGTACTAGTCGGAAAAAAAAGTCGAGATTGTATTTCTGTGACTGATAAATTGGGTATTTAGGACCACAGAATTTAGATAGGTTAATCATTAAACTTTTTTTGCATTTCAATTTCCCTTCTGCAGAATTAGGAAATGGTGTCACATCTGTTTGTCATTTGTGGAGGGGAAATTGTTGTCGGCCACATGAGCTTAAATTGCTCAGTCTCTGCGGAGATCCATCTGGCAGGGGAAGGTGCTAAATATAGATTTCTCTGGGTTCTCGTCTCTCCATTTTCAAATGTAATAAGTTTTAAATTCACAGTTACAACTCAGATATGCAGACTTATAACTGTATTTCTCTGCGAGTGAACTCAGCCTGTTCCCGAGCCCTGTTTTGTGTGGCGAAAGTGACCAGTCTTGCTTTATAAAGATAATGGTCCTGGTTTCCTCAGTTCTGTCCGGGTTACATCAGCCTCTTTTGAGTAAACACTCAAGCTTTCAGGGTTTCTCTGCTTCTCTTTTTCCTTCTCTCCTCCCTGCTGTATCTGGGGGCAGGAGGGCCCCTGATTACCAATATCACAGCGCGATTTAACCTCGAAGCATTAGGGGCGGAGCCTGCTGCCCTCCGGCCCTTGCTGGCCTCCAGTGAGGGGTCTCAGGTGCCGGGCGTGCGCGTCCCCTCCTCTTCCCGCCCTGGATCTGGGTCCTAGTGCACCTGCTGAACCGAGGTTTGTTTTCTCAGCACTGAGAGCGCACAGTGGTTCCTTCCCATTGGCTTTCGCTTGCGGATCGGCCTGAGATCTTGCTGTCAGTCTTATTCAGCCGCCAATTAGAGAAGCTCACATGGTCTGCGGCAGGCCACGCCTCCGCTCAGCGGGGCGGGTTGTCCTTGGAGCCGTCTCGGGAAGGTGGAGAGAGACTCCAGGTATGTTTGTCATGTTCCAGGCCCTATCGCCCCACAGCTGCCCTGCCGCCATTTCTGTTCCCCTGTGGTCATCTCGTGTCAGTCTGGGGCCTAGAGGAAGACGGCCTCAGACTAAAAAAGAAGGTATAAAATGAATGGGAGGCGGTGAAGCAGTGACAACGAGTGTAGACAGCTCAATAAAATTGGTCGTAAGGGAGGGTAGGAAAATAAGGCGATACGTGGAGGGGGGTTTGACTTGCTAGTGGGATGGAGAGAGTGGACATCTCCCGCTCTTTCTTGTTTTGTGTTGTATGTAGAACCCTCTTCGGTGACTACGTTGCTTTACGTTTCATTTACTCATTCAACAAGTAATTATTGTAACCCTACCACGCGCCAGATCCAAGTCTCCCATATTTCCACACTTTGTCGTATTTAACTTGTTTTAATGTGAATTGTACAAATAATGTAAAATTGATGATTTAGCAAATGACTCTACCCCACCTCCTTACAATGTGTTGGTTCGTACTTTGATCATAAGAATTGGATTTTCTATCCCTGCTGTGCGGCTGCTGCAGCCTTGAGGTGCGTTCTCTCAGTACAGTGGTTCCTCCGGAGAGTCATGTCGTTAGGACTTGACTAGAAGATAACCGGAAACTCTGTGGAAGGAGATGGATCCAAACTATGTCCAGGGGTAAAGGAAAATGAAGAAGAGCTATCTGAATATTTAGGGGGCTAGTTTCTGGTAGGGTTATAGCAATCCTACAGGACTAGGTGATTAAAGTTTCTGATATCAACTTTCCTTCATACACACTTACTCCTGACCTAGAAATTTCCCTTCCAAATAGATTGAGTCTCTGAAGGGGAACATGGCCTTGGACAGCCATTTTCTAGGTAAATGTGCATCCAAACTCAAGGTATGGTGTATGTGGTACTGACAATTGAGGGGAGGCCAAGACCTTTAATTAAATAATTAGAAAAAACCCCAGTGTCTTCTTGCAATATAAAGAGCAATCTTGACAGTGAATTTTAAAAAAAGCTTCTGGGGTTTGTGTTTAAGAAAAGAAAAAGGTAGCGTTATTTTTTGAGATACCTGGAATATCCTATTTAATTCATAGTAAGGAAGGGCAAGGAGAATACCAAAGGCTTTATTTTACATAATATCAAAGCTAATAAAACATTCTGAAATAGTTTTATTTACCATTTAGTTAATAACCAAATATAAAAATACAAGCAGCAAGAAGTCTAAAAGTATTGTTTTATGAAGTCGTCAAAATTCTAAAAGTAGATTTCAACACTTGGATATAGAAAATTATATAAATACGCTTGAATGAAACACATTTAATGTACGAGTGGGTTTTTACAATCTCAAACTACTCTAAACACTTTCAACAAATAAATACGGTAGTCTCCCCACCCCATCTGCAGGTTTGCTTTCAAAACTGGTTTCAGTTACCTGTGGTCAACCACGGTCTGAAAATATTAAATGGAAAATTCCAGAGATAAGCAATTCATAAGTTTTAACTTGCGCGCCATTCTGAGTAGCGTAATTGGAATCTCACGCTGTCCCACTCCAACTCTCCAGGATATGAACCATCCCTTTGTCCAGCGTATTCTGCCTTTTAGTCCCTCAGTAGCTTTCTCAGTTATCAAATGGTCTGTGAGTTATCGCAGTACTTTTGTTCAAGTAACCCTTATTTTACTGAATAATGGCCGCAAAGCCCAAGAGGAGTGATGTTGGCAATTCGGATCTGCCAAAGGGAAGCTGTAAAGTGCTTCCTTTAAGTGAAGGGTGACAGTTCTTGACTTAATGAGGAAAGAAAAAAAATTGCTGAAGTTGCTAAGATCTAGGGTAAGAATGAATCTTCTACCTGTGAAATTGTGAACAAGGAAAAAGAAATTCCTGTTAGTTTTGCTGTTGCACCTCAAACTGCAAAAGTTATGGCTACAGTGCATGATACACACTTAGTTAAGATGGGTCTAAGTTACAAATTAAACTTTATCATAGGTATGTATGCATAGGGACAAGGATAGTATATAAGGGTTAGGTACTATCTGAGATTTCAGGCATCCACTGGGGGGTCTTAGAAAGTATCCCTCAAAGATAAGGGGGAACTGCTGCACATCACATGAGTGCCGTGTAGGTATAGGGAGATAATATAGCCCTTAACCTCTTTTTCCATCCAACTACCTCAGGTGGAAACTTACTTTCCTCTAATATCTGATGCATTGTTCCTAGATCATAGAGCTACAACAAAAGCTTTACCAGAGAATTAAGGTAAGAAAAAAGGATTCTAACATTTCTATGAAGGGATTATAGAATGAAATCTATTGAGGACAATGGGAGGAGATTAAAGAACAGGGAGGCCTATATTCTTTTCTTGAAGTTTGCTAATTTTAAGAAAACGGAAACTTTTATCTCTAGTATTCATTCTTTGGTTCTTAAGTCTTCAATCAGTGGAACTCATACAATATTGCAATAGTTTAAAAAAAACGTGGTGTTAGGTAATGGCATTTTAGATAACAGGACATTAATTTTTAAGTGGTATAGATTCTATACTAGGTGTTGAACTGTGTATATGTCAATTACTCAGATGCAAATGGGAAAATTTAAGGAGTTTAGGTGAAGACCGTTTTGCTGTTAATCCTTTTAAGCCCCTAGATGTCACTCATGCAAAACGCTGTTGCTAGTTAGGAATAGCTTTAGGAAGGTTTAAACAATTTCACATTTATGGTAGGCCATGCCAATTTATTTATGCTTCTCTAATATTCATTATGTATGACTATCTAATTTCTAATTCCTAGGTTGATAATGGGATCATCACAAAAAGCCAAATATTTTAATTTTTATTTTATTTAGTGAAAATCATACTGCACTGTTATTTAGGATTTAAACCTCAGAGAGGGTTTGAGGCAGTCTGCAAGATTAACCATAGTGCAAAATATTATCATTTATTCTGTCATGTGTCTACAAAGATAGCTGGGATGGCCATTTCCTAGTTTTTTTGCTATGTTTTATATACTATACTATTACCTGGTTGGCTTTTTGCAAATTATGTGTTTTTGTAGGAGAAATGCCTACGGCTGGAGAATTCACACACATACACATACACACACACACACACAGCCTTATTGAGCTGTAATTGACATATTACACTGGGTAATTTTAATATGTCCAACAAGGTAATTGAATGTTCTATATATTGCAAAATGATTACCACACTAAGGTTAGTTAACACATCCATCACTCACACTACCTTTTTCTGGTGTGAGTGGGGTGAGAACTTTTAAGACATGCTCTCTCAGTAGCTTTCAAGTATACAAAATAGTATTGTTGACCATAATCATCATGCTGTACATCAGTCCCCAGAATTTATACATCTGGTAACTGGAAATTTGTACCTTTTGACCACCTTCATCCACTTCTCCCACCTCCCCACCTCTGGCAACCACTCCGTTTCTGAGTTTAGGTTTTAGATTCTAGATATAAGTGAGATCATATAGTATTTGTCTTTCTCTGGCTGACTTATTTCACTTAGCATAGTGCCCTTGAGGTTCATCCATCTTGTCACAAATGGCAGGATATCCTTCCTTTCTAGGGATGAATAATATTCCAGTGTGTATATATATATAAAATACCAGTGTGTGTGTGTATATATATATATATATATGTATATAATTCCAGTATGTGTGTATATATATATATATACACACACGCACACATATATATACATATATATATATATACCACATTTTCTTCATTCATTCATTGACAGACACTTAGGTTGTCTCCATGTCTTGTCTATTGTAAATAATGATGCAGTGAATATGGGAGTGCAGTTATCTCTCCAAGATACTGATTTTATTTCCTTCAGATTATTCCCAGAGGTGGGAGTGCTGGATCATATAGTAGTTCTATTTTTAATTCTTTTAGTAACCTCCATAACATTTGCCATAGTGGATGCACCAGTTTACATTCCTACCAACAGCGCAAAAGTGTTCACTGTTGAAAAGCTCCGCATCCTCACCGACACTTATCTCTTGTCTTTTTGCTGATGGCCATTCTGACAGGTGTGAGATGATAACTCATTGTGGTTTTTTTTTTTTTTAATTTATCTTATTTACTTATTTATTTTTGGCTGCGTTGGCTCTTTTTTGCTGCGCCCGGGCTTTCTCTAGTTGCGGCGAGCGGGGGCTACTCTTCCTTGTGGTGGGTGGGCTTCTCATTGCGGTGGCTTCTCTTGTTGCGGAGCGCAGGCTCTAGGCACGTGAGCTTCAGTAGTTGCGTCACACAGGCTCAGTAGTTGTGGCACATGGGCTTAGTTGCTCCGCGGCATGTGGGATCTTCCTGGACCAGGGCTCGAACCAGTGTGCCCTGCATTAGCAGGCGGATTCTTAACCACTGTGCCACCAGTGAAGCCCCTCATTGTGGTTTTGATTTGCATTTCCCTTATGGTTAGTCATGTTAAGCAACTTTTCATGTACCTGTTGACCATTTGTATGTCTTCTTTGGAAAAGTCTCTATTCAGGTACTTTGCCATTTAAAAGTCAGACTGTTTGTAGTTTTGCTATTAAGTTGTATGAGTTCCTTGTATATTTTGAATATTAACCTGTTACAAGATACATGATTTGAAAATGTTTTTTCCCTTTCTATTTTGTTGATTGCTTCTTTTGCTGTGCAGAAGCTTTTTGGTTTGATGTAGTCCCAATTGTTTATTCTTGCTTTTCTTGCCTGTGCTTTTGGTGTCATGTCCAAAAAATTGTTGCCAAGATCAATGTCAAGGTCTTTTTCCCTATGTTTTCTCCTAGGAGTTTTATAGTTTCAGCTCCTACATTGAAGTCTTTAATCGACTTTGAGTTAATTTTTGTGAGTGATGTAAGATAAGGGTCCATTTTCATTCTTTTGCATGTGGATATCCAGTTTTTCTGACACCATTTATTGAGGAGATTATCCTTTCCTCATTGAGTATTCTTTGTCAAATGTTAGTTGACCATGTATGTGTGGATTTATTTCTGGGCTCTGGATTCTGTTCCATTGGTCTATGTGTGTGTTTCTATATACTTTGTTTTCTGGTAAACTTAAAAAATATTATTACTTATAATTGAAATTAACTTCTGTGGATCTGTATTTAAACATGAATAACACAAATCTTCCAAGTTAATGTAACTCAGTACTTCTTGTTTAGTTTCAGCTTTCTCATCTCTTCCACTGTCTCCCCAGAGTTTACCCACCAACTTGTATATTCTCAGGTGAGGATGTTTTTTGCTAGCGCTCCAGATTGAAAGTGAGGCAAATCTCTGTGACTCTCAAATTCCACCAGAGATGGTTAAAATTATATGTCAATTTAGCTGGGCCACAGTGCTCAGATATCTGTTCAAACATTATTCTGGATGTGAAGGTGCTTTTTGGCTGAGATTAACATTTAAATTGGTGGAATTTGAATAATGCAGATTGCCCTCCATAATGTGGATGGGCCTATCCAATCAGTTGAAGGCCTTAATAGAACGAAGACTGACCTACCCTGAGCACATAGGAATTTTGCCAGCAGACTGTCTTTGGATTCAAATTGCAACTCTTCCCTGAGTCTCCAGCCTGCTAGCCTACTGCAGCAGATTTTGGACTCCCCAGACCTCAACAATTGCATGAGCCAATTCCTTGAAATAAATCTCTCTGTATATATACACATTCTGTTGGCTCTGTTTCTCTGGAGAAGCCTGGCTAACACACCTCCCTTAAGCAGTTAAAATTTCTATTGAGTTTTATATCAACTCACCCTTACCCTTTGACCCTGAGGAGGGGGTACCCAGAGCAGAGAGTACCATACTGTTTTGATTACTATAGTGTTGTAGTATAGCTTGAAATCAGGAAGTGTGATGTCTACAGCTCTTTCTCAGTATTGCTTTGGCTATTTGGGATCTTTTGTGGTTCCAAAAATTTTCAAGGATTTTTTTCTATTTCTGTGAAAAATGGCATTGGAATTTTGATAAGGATTGCTTTGAGTCTATAGATGGCTTTGGGTAGTATGGACATTTGAACAATTAATTCTTCCAATCTATGAACATGCAGTATCTTTCCATTTATTTGTGTCTTCTTCAATTTCTTTCATCAATGTCTTACAGTTTTCAGCACACATAAACTTTTTATCTTTGCGAAGCTAACTGAAATGGCAGGGATCAGACTTATTTCAGGAGGTACTGTGTGGAAGGAGATGAACCCAGATTATGTTCAGGTATAAAGGAAATGAAGAAAGAGCTTTTAATACTTACGGGGCTTATGTAACATTCTTAAAAGCACCCCACCTATAAGAGTAAGCTTAGACTGATTCAATTAGTTGAGGTGTAATAAAGCTAATATTCTTTCTAAGGACTGATAAATAGTAGTAATAAGTTGAAAAATATGTTGAAGATTCAAAAGAGGATCTTCAAGAGTTAGAATAGATTTTCTGAATTCTATGTTTATCTTGATTCCTGTTTGGATTTAGATTTCAGAGCCTAGCTTTTGTTGGCTACAAGTTGCTGGAAAGATAGTGTTGGCATTGATAACATCTATGAATGGCTCACTTAAGGAGTTACAAAGTCCCCTTTTACCCTAAAATATCCTCCTGTGCATCTTGTGCTTAAAAATTTCATGCGTTGTGTCTAAAAATTTCCCATGATTAATCCATTTGTAGTTGAAAGCAACGCAGACTGCTGTTGAGCTCACTCAATCTAACTTCACAATGATAAAGCCTATTAGTGATTGAGTTGACTCTGTTCTAGATAAAACATCTGATTTCATTATATTATCTTCAGTTACCTGGCAGAGTTTTGAGGGAGTGCATTGCAGAACAGGTATGTTTTTGTAGGGGTGAGGTCTGGGGGTGAGGGTGGGTTTTGTTATGATGAACAGAAGACAACATGAAGGAACAAAGACCCTGAGAGAGAACAGGAGACCAGGGAAGTTTGGTGGTGTTGGGAAGGCTCCTTTTGGGGGATCACTCTTTTGCTGAAGTTTGAAGAATACACAGGATTTAATGTAATCATGAGATGGAGGAATTTCTTGGCTGAGGGAAGAGAGTTACAAGAAATGAGGAGCTATGAATCGTCTAATACATATATTATCTGAAGTGTTACATTGGTAGAGTGAAGACCAATTTACTTATAACAATTGGAAGCCTAAAAAGTAAAATTTTTTTCAGATTACATTTCATATGGTATTAGATGATGGTATATTCTGTTATCTTTCAGAACTTATTTTGGCATTCACTATGTTCAAATAGCTGGGTGATAGAGGGAGAGAAAAGGTAAAGGTATATTGAACTCATGTGATACCAAAATTATGATTCTGGTGAGAAAATAGAAACAGAAGGGAAATTGACATTTACATTTACAAAAAGTATTATAAAATTGGATTGCTTAAGGAAGTTACATGTGTTCTACTCATAAGGCCAAGTCAAATAAGTTGAGGGCAGTTCTTGGAGGGAATGCATGAGCAGAAGGGAAGTCTTAGGATTCTGTTGGGTCAAGAATGTTTGTTCTGGGCTTCCCTGGTGGTGCAGTGGTTGAGAGTCTGCCTGCCAATGCAGGGGACACGGGTTTGAGCCCTGGTCTGGGAAGATCTCACATGCCTCGAAGCAACTGGGCCCGTGAGCCATAATTACTGAGCCTGCGCGTCTGGAGCCTGTGCTCCACAACAAGAGAGGCCGCGATAGTGAGAGGCCCGTGCACCGCGATGAAGAGTGGCCCCCGCTTGCCACAACTAGAGAAAGCCCTCGCACAGAAACGAAGACCCAACACAGCCATAAAAAAAAAAAAAAAACTCTTTGACATAAATTGCAGCAAATTAAAAAAAAAAAAAAAAAAAGAATGTTTGTTCTTAAGGAAGCTATCTTGAATCTTCAAATTTTTTGGACATTTTTCAATTAGTTAGAATTCAAAACCCTTCAAAACTTGTGGTCTTATGTTGCACAATACAGTTGTTCCTTCTTTTTTCAAGGCATGCTAGTACATCATTCTTTCATAACACTGATTCTCATGGTGATAAAACTGGGCTATTGCCATAACATGAGGTGGGTAGTAGAGTGTGTCTCCTATGAGATGTTCATGCTAAAATGGGAGGAGCTGAACACAGGTCAGATAAAGGGTAGATGTAGGTCACGAAAGCAGACTTGGAGAAGCTCAACGAGGAAGAAAAGCTATTAGCTGAATCTCCAAACCTGAATAAGCATGAACATAAGAATCTGAGGCCAAGAGGGAATTTAGGTCAGGTGGAGGAGGGAGTCAGGTGAGGAAACTTGTACACAAGCATATTTGTGTCAGATGAAGTTGGAGTATTGTGGGTGGTGCAATCTCAGTTGAAGGCCCTCAGAGAACTTTCTTAGGGGGATGGTAATTGTCAGTCCAAATAAAGTCAAGCCTACTTTCACAATTTCTAAAACACTCAACTTGGCCTCAACACCGGGTATATCACAGCAGTTTCTATAAAGTATTGTAATTATTTCTCAATATTACAAAGTTTAGCCTCCTGGCACTTCTCCTTGGCACTTTTTACCAGAGTTCTAGTTTACCTTTAGTCTGCTCCAACAGATAAGAACTAAAATATATTAAATTGTGGAAAATTATAAAATCTATAAAATATAAAATGCCTTTTAAGTGATATACATAGACACAGAGTATTTATATCTTGATTTTGTATTGTATTTAATTTCATTTCATAATACTTTTCTTCAAAAAGACTTAGGAAGTACAATTGAGAAACATGATCAATCTCTGTGCATATTTTTTTTTTTTCTTGTAAGTCAAAGGTCTGTATTTGTTAGTGGTCTCTTCACAACCTTCTAAAATTTGACCAGCCCTGGAATTGTGATGAAGTTGGGAGGAATGGTTAACATTTGGTGAAACTTTCTACTTATTTTCCTCATTTCTCCTTGACTTTCAAAAGATGAAGATTTCAAGTGGAAGAAGTGAATGACTAATAGCTAAAGATATTCAGAAATATTATCAACACCTACACTTGGTATAAATTAAGCTATAATAGTCTCAAACCTGCTTTTTTGTCTTTAATGATGTGGATATATGCCTTGGTGACAGTCTTAATGGGAACAATTGGTCTTTCTGTTCTGAGACTTGTTGCATTTTCAAGAAAGTAGAGACTAAATTGTCTAAGTATAGCATTGGAGAATGGAAACTCAATCTCACTGTAAGGTGTGTCCTCCATAGCAAATAGAACAAAATTGTCATCCACTCTAATAAAACAACACTATGAAAATTTTGAGGGTCTATGAGGATGGCAGTATAAACTCTTATGTTTACCTCCATCTTTTGTTGGTTATGCTATTAATTGCTTTTTCCTACAGTTGTTCTGAAGGTTGTCCATACTTTCAAGTTTATCCCTTTATCAGGACCTTATACTTTAAAGGTGGAAACTAGACATGTATTCATCAAACAATCAGCAACAAAAGCAAAAATGAGGGAGGGATGCAAAAAAGTACTTCAAGTGTTGTTCAGGGGCATTGGTTTGGAATAGCTATAGAAGTTGTCAAGGAAGGCAGAGATCTTTAGAGTGACCTTGGGTAGAACTTGAATCGGTAGAGAAAGAATTGCATTTGGGGTTGGGGAGGGAGTGGACATGAGTATTTACCTGCATACGTGCCGTTAGGGTGTTAAGAGATGATGAGGGAGTGGAGAGGTGAAGCCATATTGTGCTGACCTCTTAGGGCTGCCTAAGCTTCCTGGACTTCATCTGATGGTCTTCAACCACCTACAGTCCTCCACTGTCCCTAAAATCTGTGCCTTAAAACTTACAGGATCTGAAGCCATTACTTAACCAATCCTATCCTTACCAAGGTCTTTATGCCCCAAATCAGTGATTTGGCATTTCTACCAGATAGTAAAACAACTTAAGTTATAAAAAAATATTTAGTTCTGGAAGTTAATGATAAAGTCTGGGAGCTTGTTTTCCTGAAAAGCCAAAAACAACTTATAGTGCTCTTTGCCTAAATAGTAATAATAAAGCAATACAGTGTTTTAAAATATATTATCTCATTTGATTCTGAACATGGCCCTCTGAGAAAGGCAGGGCAAATATTAGTATCGCTAGGAGGAAATTGACATCCAGAATGGTTGTTTTGCTAAGTAACAGGGAGGAGTGGAAAAAAGGACTCGTGATTCCTAACTGTGTGTGTCAGATGCTTCTATGAGTGGTCTGTTAGTCGTACATTATATTTAGCTCTGACAGTTTAAGTTGTACATATGCTTTCCTTCATCATAGAACTGGGATTATACTTACTTCCTTGATTTCAAGGATTGCATAAAACATAAATACAGGATTAACACAAATGTAGTAATGTAATTCTCTATACGTAGGTCTCAATATTATAGCTGTTTTCTCAATTGAATAATCTTTGAAAGAGAACCCTAAAGGAGAGTTTCTTGAAGCAAGTAACTTTTTTCAGAAAATGGAAAGAATAGGTTTTTTTGAAAAACTGTCATAGATACAAAGACCTCAGAAAGAGGCTTCACAATAAGGAGTGCTACAATCATGAGCAATTTGAGGATCCAAAACCAATTTTAGAAATCGTTTTTACCTAAGATTAAAAAAGACACCAGTTTGCAAGGTAAGAAGCATTTTGCAAAGGTCTTGTCCATTGTTTGATGTTTTATTTGGTTCAGGGAGAAAATGATTGTTTCATCTCATGGCTGACCTCACATACAGCAAACTAGAACGTCATCTAAAGTAGCGTGATAGGGTTCAAGGTGGTGAAGTAGAAGGACGTGTGCTCACTCCCTCTTGCGAGAGCACCAGAATCACAACTAACTGCTGAACAATCATTGACAGGAAGACACTGGAACTCACCAAAAAGAGATACCCCACATCCAAAGACAAAGGAGAAGACACAATGAGATGGTAGGAGGGGCGCAATCACAATAAAATCAAATCCCATAACTGCTGGGTGGGTGACTCACAAACTGGAGAACAATTATACCACAGAAGTCCACCCACTGGAGTGAAGGTTCTGAGCCCCACGTTAGGCTTCCCAACCTGGGGGTCTGGCAATGAGAGGAGGAATTCCCAGAGAATCAGACTTTGAAAGCTAGCGGGATTTGACTGCAGCACTTTGACAGGTCTGGGGGAAACAGAGACTCCACTCTTGGAGGGCGCACACAAAGTAGTGTGCGCATCAGGACCCAGGGGGAAGGAGCAGTGACCCCATAGGAGACTGAATCAGACCTATCTGCTAGCATTGGAGGGTCTCCTGCAGAAGCGGGGGGCAGTGGTGGCTCACTGGGAGGACAAGGACACTGGCAGCAGAAGTTCTGGGAAGTACTCCTTGGCATGAGCCCTCCTGGAGTCTGCCATTAGCCCCACCAAAGGGCTTGTAGGCGCCAGTGCTGGGTCGCCTCAGGCCAAACAACCAACAGGGAGGAAACTCAGCCCCACCCATCAGCAGACAAGTGGATTAAAGTGTTACTGAGCTCTGCCCACCAGAGCAACACCCAGCTCTACCCACCACCAGTCCCTCCCATCAGGAAGCTTGCACAAGCCTCTTAGATAGCCTCATCCACCAGAGGGCAGACAGAAGAAGAAAGAAGAGCTACAGTCCTGCAGCCTGTGGAACGAAAACCACATTCACAGAAAGATAGACAAAATGAAAAGGCAAAGGACTATGTACCAGATGAAGGAACGAGATAAAACCCCAGAAAAACAACTAAATGAAGTGGAGATAGGCAACCTTCCAGAAAAAGAATTCAGAATAATGAGAATGAAGATGATCCAGGACCTCAGAAAAAGAATGGAAGCAAAGGTCGAGAAGATGCAAGAAATGTTTAACAAAGACCTAGAAGAATTAAAGAACAAACACCTAGAAGAATTAAAGAACAAACAGAGATGAACAATACAATAACTGAAATGAAAAATACACTAGAAGGAGTCAATAGCAGAATAACTGAGGCAGAAGAATGGATAAGTGACCTGAAAGACAGAATGGTGGAATTCACGGCCACAGAAAAGAATAAAGAAAAAAGAATGAAAAGAAAGGAAGACAGCCTAAAAGACCTCTGGAAAACATTAAACACATGAACATTTGCATTATAGGGATCCCAGGAGGAGAAGAGAGAGAGAAAGGACCCAAGAAAATATTTGAAGAGATTATAGTCAAAAACTTCCCTAACATGGGAAAGGAAATAGTGACCCAAGTCCAGGAAGTGCAGAGAGTCCCAGGCAGGATAAACCCAAGGAGAAACACCCTGAGACACAATAATAATCAAATTGACAAAAATTAAAGACAAAGAAAAATTATTAAAAGCAACAAGGGAAAACGACAAATAACATACAAGGGAACCCCCATAAGGCTACCAGCTGATTTCTCAGCAGAAACTCTACAAGCCAGAAGGGAGTGGCATGATATATTTAAAGTGATGAAAGGGAAGAACCTACAACCAAGATTACCGTACCCGGCAAGGATCTCATTCAGATTTGACGGAGAAATCAAAAACTTTACAGACAAACAAAAGCTAAGAGAATTCAGCACCACCAAACCAGCTCCACAACAAATGCTAAAGGAACTCCTCTAAGTGGGAAACACAACAGAAGAAAAGGACCTACAAAAACAAACCCAAAACAATTAAGAAAATGGTAATTGGAACATACATATCGATAACTACCTTAAATGTGAATGGATTAAATGCTCCAACCAAAAGACACAGGCTTGCTGAATGGATACAAAACCAAGACACATATATATACTGTCTACAGGAGACTCACTTCAGACCTAGGGACACATACAGACTGAAGGTGAGGGGGTGGAAAGATATTCCATGCAAATGGAAATCACAAGAAAGCTGGAGTAGCAATACTCATATCAGATAAAATAGACTTTAAAATAAAGACTGTTACAAGAGACAAGGAAGGACACTACATAATGATCAAGGATCAATCCAAGAAGAAGATATAATAATTATAAATATATATGCACCCAACATAGGAGCACCTCAATATATAAGGCAAATGCTAACAGCTCTAAAAGAGGAAATTGACAGTAGTAACACAATAATAGTGGGAGACTTTAACACCTCACTTACACCAATGGACAGATCATCCAAACAGAAAATTAATAAGGAAACAGAAGCTTTAAATGACACAATTGACCAGATAGACTTAATTGATATTTATAGGACATGCCATCCGAAAACAGCAGATTACACTTTCTTCTCAAGTGCACACGGAACATTCTCCAGGATAGATCATGTCTTGGGTGACAAATCAAGCCTCGGTAAATTTAAGAAAATTGAAGTCATATCAAGCGTCTTTTCTGACCACAACGCTATGAGATTAGAAATCAATTAGAGGGAAATAATGTAAAAAGCACACACGTGGAGACTAAACAATATCTTACTAAATAACCAAGAGATCACTGAAGAAATCACAGAGGAAATCAGAAAATACCTAGAGACAAATGACAATGAAAACACGATGATCCAAAACCTATGGGATGCAGCAAAAGCATCTCTCAGATGGAAGTTTATAGCAATACAATCCTACCTCAAGAAACAAGAAAAATCTCAAATAAACAACCTAACCTTACACCTAAAGGAACTAGAGAAAGAAGAACAAACAAAACCCAAAGTTAGCAGAAGGAAAGAAATCATAAAGATCAGAGCAGAAATAAATGAAATAGAAACAAAGAAAACAATAGGAAAGATCAATAACACTAAAAGCTGGTTCTTTGAGAAGATAAACAAAATTGAGAAACCTTTAGCCAGACTCATCAAGAAAAAGAGGGAGAGGACTCAAATCAATAAAATTAGAAATTAAAAAAGGAGAATTTACAATGGACACCGCAGAAATGCAAAGCATCATAAGAGACTACTGCAAGCAATTCTATGCCAATAAAATGGACAACCTGAAAGAAATGGACAAATTCTTAGAAAGGTATAATCTTCCAAGACTGAACCAGGAAGAAATAGAAAATATGAGCAGACCAGTCACAAGTACTGAAATTGAAACTGATTAAAAATCTTCCAACAAACAAAAGTCCAGGATCAGAGGGCTTCACAGGTTAATTCTATCAAACATTTAGAGAAGAGATAACACCCATCCTTCTAAAACTCTTCCAAAAATTTGCAGAGGAAGGAATACTCGAAAACTCATTCTACAAGGCCACCATTGCCCTGATACCAAAATCAGAAAAAGATACTACAAAAAAAGAAAATTACAGACCAATATCACTGATGAATATAGATGCAAAATTCCTCAACAAAATACTAGCAAACAGAATCCAACAACACATTAAAAGGATCCTACATCATGGTCAAGTGGGATTTATCCCAGGGATGCAAGGATTCTTCAATATATGCAAATCAATCAATGTGATACACCATATTAACAAATTAAAGAAGAAAAACCATATGATCATCTCAATAGATGCAGAAAAAGCTTTTGACAAAATTCAACATTGATTTATGATAAAAACTCTCCAGAAAGTGGGCATAGAGGGAACTTACCTCAACATAATAAAGGCCATATATGACAAACCCATAGCAAACATCATTCTCAATGGTGAAAAACTGAAAGCATTTCCTCTAAGATCAGGAACAAGACAAGGATGTCCACCCTCGCCACTATTATTCAACATAGTTTTGGAAGTCCTAGCTACGGCAATCAGAGGAGAAAAAGAAATAAAAGCAATCCAAATTGGAAAAGAAGAAGTAAAACTGTCACTGTTTGCAGATGACATGATACTATACATAGAAAATCCTAAAGATGCCACCAGAAAACTACTAGAGCTAATCAATGAATTTGGTAAAGTTGCAGGATACAAAATTAATGCACAGAAATCTCTTGCATTCCTATACACTAACAATGAAAGATCAGAGAGAGAAATTAAGGAAACAATCCCATTCACCATCGCAACAAAAAGAATAAAATAATAGGAATAAACCTACCTAAGGAGGTAAAAGACCCATACTCAGAAAACTATAGGACACTGATGAAAGACATCAAAGATGACACAAACAGATGGAGAGATATACCATGTTCTTGAATTGGAAGAATCAATATTATGAAAATGACTGTTATACCCAAAGCAATCTACAGATTCAATGCAATTCCTATTATATTGCCAATGGTATTTTTTATAGAACTAGAACAAAAAATCTTAAGATTTGTATGGAAACACAAAAAACCCCATTAGCCAAAGCAATCTTGAGAAAGAAAAACGGAGCTGGAGGAATCAGGCTCCCTGACTTCAGACTGTACTACAAAGCTACAGTAATCAAGACAGTATGGTACTGGCACAAAATATAGATCAATGGAACAGGATAGAAAGCCCAGAGATAAACCCACATACCTATGGTCAACTGATCTATGACAAAGGAGGCAAGGATATACAGTGGAGAAAAGGCAGCCTCTTCAATAAGTGGTGCTGGGAAAACTGGACAGCTACATGTAAAAAAATGAAATTAGAACACTCCCTAACACCATACACAAAAATAAACTCAAAATGGATTAAAGACCTAAATGTAAGACCGGACACTATAAAACTCTTAGAGGAAAGCATAGGAAGAACACTCTTTGACATAAATCACCGCAAGATCTTTTTTGACCCACCGCCTAGAGAAATGGAAATAAAACCAAAAATAAACAAATGGGGCCTAATGAAACTTAAAAGCTTTTGCACTGCAAAGGAAACTATAAACATGAAAAGACAACACTCAAAATGGGAGAAAATGTTTGCAAACTAATCAGTGGGCAAAGGGTTAACCTCCAAAATATATAAACAGCTCATGCAGCTCAATATTAAAAAAACAAACAACCCAATCTAAAAATGGGCAGAAGACCTAAATAGGCATTTCTCCAAAGAAGACATACAGATGGCCAAGAGGCACATGAAAAGCTGCCCAACATCACTAATTATTAGAGAAATGCAAATCAAAACTACAATGAGGTATCACCTCACACTGGTTAGGACGGGCATCACCAAAAAATCTACAAACAACAAATGCTGGAGAGGGTGTGGAGAAAAGGGAACCCTCTTGCACTGTTGGTGGGAATGTACATTGATACAGCCACTATGGAGAGCAGTATGGAGGTTCCTTAAAAAACTAAAAATAGAATTACCATATGACCCAGCAATCCCATGACCTGGACATATACCCAGAGAAAACCATAATTCAAAAAGACACCTGCACCCCCATGTTCATTGCAGCACTATTTACAATAGCCAGGTCATGGAAGCAACCTCAATGCCCATTGACAGATGAATGGATAAAGAAGATGTGGTACATATATACAATGGAATATTACTGAGCCATAAAAAGGAATGAAATTGGTTCATTTGTAGAAATGTGGATGGACCTAAAGACTGTCATACTGAGTGAAGTAAGTCAGACAGAGAAAAAAAATATCGTATATTAACGCATATATGTGGAATCTAGAAAAATGGTACAGGTGAACTGGTTTGCAAGGCAGAAATAGAGACACAGATGTAGAGAACAAACGTATGGACACCAAGGGGGGGAAAGTGGGGCAGGGAATGGGTGGTGGTGGTGGGATGAATTGGGAGATTGGGATTGGCATATATACACTAATATGTATAAAATGGATAACCAATAAGAACCTGCTGTATAAAAAAATATAAATAAAATAAAATTCTAAAGTAGTGTGATACAGAGGGTTTCCTCCTCCAAATAGGAACAGATATATGTAGAAACATACACAGACATATATGCAGTTAATTTCTGGCTGCTTGGCTGTCATCTGTCCAGCAGTCTGTATCTGTCTGTCTGTCTGTCTATCTTTTTATCATTATATATCTCTTTTGCACTTAGACTCTCACAATCCATAAAAGCCACTACCAGAGAGTTGACATTTTAGATTTAAAAGTTATTTAATATATAATTAATATATTTAATTATAAAAATATAAAAGTTATTTAATATATTTAATTTATATATGCGTAAATGTTTAAAATGTTAATGATATTAATATTATATTTACCTTTTATACTTGTGTGGGCATTGCAATAAGCAGCAGTTAGTTAAGTGGTGTTAAAGCAGCTGTGTTTGAAAGGAGGTGGACAAATTTTTATGGCATTTAACAAGGGTCATGATAGGGGAGTGTGTTTTTAAGTGTGTGTGTGTGTGTGTGTGTGTGTGTTTGTGTGTTACTATATTATCTGGACAGAGAATAGTATGAAACTGCTGTAGGGGAAGAAAGACATAAAAGTGGAAGAGCTGGAGGGAAAGTTTAATTTCATCTTTTCGTTAAGATTAGTCCTGCTTCTAACGTCTTCTGTAATGATAGTCCAACAGTGAGTCCTTTCCTTCAAGTGTTAAGATTTTAGCCGTTATTGCCAACCAGTGCTTTCCGGTGTATTCCTGTATCGAATGACTAGATATTTGATTAGCTTCAATTAATCAGACATATGCATGTGCCATGCTTTCTATTTATGATGGATATGTAAATATAAACTAGATCTCTCTCGTCTGCAAACTTAGCCACATCACTATAAGTGGATGTGGTTGGATTTAAGAAAAATATAGAGAGAGGTATATTAATTATAGGCAAAAAAGGAATGCACCATTGGCTTTCTAATTCAGGAAGGATGTTGCCATATGAGAGAAGAGATGATTTGGAGAGAAAGAAATGAAAGTTTTCTTTTTCTCCAAGAAGATTATAGCTGGTCCTTAAGTGATCTATGAGTTTTAGACGTGTCTGCTGACACCAATAAATGTAACTTCTGTAGGGATTTTGAGAGAAATATGTATTTTTATTTCGTATTTTTGTCTCCTTAAGCTGAAACCTAGCAGAACTTCTTGCTTCTAATATCGCTCAGTTTCACCTTAATATTACCTAAGTCCTACCTTAGCTCAGTTTTCTTCAAAGTTATACAGCTATTAGTCAATCAAAGTGCATTTGCTTTTCAGTTTTGTACAGAGACACACAGAGCTAGATGTTTTTTCAACCTGAGAAGTATGAGTTTCCAGAAGATGTGAATGTGACGTGAGGAGCCTGGTTTGATACGGAGAGATTTTCTGAGACCTCCGAAAAAAATATGCCTTACATTTGTGTATTGCTTTACGGTTTTCACAAAAAGGTTGTCTCATGTAGTGTCTCACTTTTTACTGGCATCAGAGCTCTTGCCTGAGAGAGTGGTTGCCTCTGTTTTACACCTGAGGAAACTGAAGATCAAAGAAGGCATGTGACATGCTGGTCACTGAGCTGAAAAGTGGCAGCGCCGGGATTCACGCTGGGTCTTCCGGCTCCACGGTCAGTGTTTTCTCGACAGACCCTTACTGGGTGACCCACCAATGCTTGTCAAAGTGTAATGGTAAAATATTTCTTTTCAGGTCCACATACTACATGTGATTTGTAAAGTTTACAAATATTAGGAAGCAAAAAAATTGCTCAGTGTTAAGAATTGGGGTCAAAGAAAGACTTCTTTTGGTTACGAAGGCAAAGTGTTTCCTCCATGCCCAACTGAATCATATTAGGAACAGCTGTACTAAGAAAGCAGCTCTGTACCCACCACTGCTAGGCTCAGGCTTAGAGCCAGGAATGTGAGGACCAAGACAGGGCTGGTGGAGCTGAAAATACTCTGGAGAGCCTGAAAGAATCGTCCCGTGGAGTGTGAGAAAGTGGTCTGTGAGACCGATGGTTCAGTTCACTCACCTTCCTCTGTTTTAGTCTAATATCAGGCAGAAAAGGAGAACATTTTCCTTGGAGTGATTTGTGTTCTTGTCAAATTTGCTGTTTACAATGTTTTTAAATTTCAGTATGGTATCTGATACTGACTCATTTGGAATTAGCCAACATTCTGGAGAATTAGAATTTATATATTTTTGGTGGATTTCTGGCTTATAAACATTGGTACTTTAATTATCAATAATTTTACCTCTAAGTTCATAGATTAAATCAGGAAATATTATTACCAAATAAATAAGCAATATTTTGTTATTAGCTAATTGTCTTTGTGAGCACAGAAGTATGTCTCAATGGCACAGTTTTTCATATCAGTTAAGATTTTATTTTCATTAGAAAACTAGGAAAATGGTGCATTTCAAATTAGGTACATGGTTGAATTATTACCCTTCCAACTAGACAAAGACACAGAGCAAAGCTTTGCACTCGAGTGTGTGATAAGAGGCCAGTTCTCTTGCAGGAAAGAATAATTAAACTTGCCAATGGAAGAGCTTTAATTGAAAACATTTCTTGATCTTCGAAAAACAAGACATGGGGATCATTTTTGAAGGTTGTTAGTATTTGACTCAGCTAAGACTGACCGAGACCTTCTCCTTGACCAAACTCTTCTCAGACTCTTCTGAACTCTTCTCAATCAGGCCCTGACTTTGGGCTTCCATGTCTGTTTCTGCCTTGTTAATTTTAAGAACAATCCTGCTTTGTCAGTGTAGCCAGGGTCCCCCACCCTTGGTATCCAATCACTCTCAATATCTGCTCAAGTTCCTCATTCTCCACCACCCCCAGGTGCTGTGTGATAGCCCAGGCCTGCCTTCAGCAAGAATCCTGCTAGGTTGGTTTAGCCAGAATCCCCGCCAACCGCCATGTTTCCCAATAGTAATTTTCCATCCACTGACTGCCACCCTGCTCCTTTATAGTTCCTGGCTATTAATTCCCACGTTTCCTTATTGTATTTGGGGTTGAGTCCAATCTCTCTTCCCTGCTGCAAAACTCCTCTGTCCCTATATCTATCACGATAGTCCCCCTGAATAAAGTCTGCCTCACTGGTCTTTAACAAGTGTCATGAATTTTTTTCTTTAACAGATGAACTATTTGATCATTAATCAGAGGCCAAACTGCTACTTTATTGATAATGAACCTTGAATCACTGAGTTTAAGCAAAAGCAGAAACCAAATCAAGAAGGTTGATTTTTGTAAGACTGGTAAACAACGTGGCATCTAAGTACATATAAGTTAATGGAGAGAATAAAATGTCAGAATAAGGAGTTTGGACTTCATTTCATAATAGGGGGTCATTGAAGGCTTTCTAGGGTGCTAGAAGATTCTGGCAGCGTGTATAAAACAGAATGTGGAGGGAGAGAAATAGAGACAATTTGGAGCCTTCACCAGTGTTCCAAATGAGGACTCACAGGGGCCTAAAGTAAGATAGTGGTGGTGAGAAAAAGGAGGACGGAATGGATATTAAAGCTGTTATGAAGGCAGAATGAATATTGATTACATGTGGGCAATCGAGGGAGAGTGAGGTGTTAAGGCTGTGAAAATGTTTTCAGCCTAGGGCTCAGGAGGATGGTGTCCCCACGAAGGAAACGTATTTAGTTCAGTAAAAAATGTGGGGTTGTAGTTGAAGCAGTGGGACTGACCTTGAGAGATAAATAAGAGCTATGCATAGATAGGAATTATCAACATCCAGCTGGTATTGAAATCATGAGCCTGGATGAAACTGACAAAGGAGTCAGTTGGTGTTAGGAGACGGAGTATCCACAAAGAAGAGAGAGGGGGCATGGGAGCAGAAATGCCTATAGTGAACCAAAAGTGGGAGTTTTGATGCAAGCAGACTGTTGACACAATTGAGTGCTGCAGAGAAAGTTGAAAGTGAGAAGAAGACAGTGGAGTTGATGGCTATGAGGTCACTGATGGCTTTGGGAGAACAGTTTTAGTACAGCAGATGAGAATATATATTGGATTTCGGTAAATGAAAAATATAGGAATTTGCTAGTGTATGTTTTTGGAAAGTTTGGCAGAAAAAGGAAGGAAGCAGATAAGATTGTACTTGAAGAAAAAAGTAGCAAAAATATGGAAAGGTTGTTGTTTAAGAAGAGGGCATGTGCATGTATTTATAAACTGCGGGACGAGTCCTTTGAGAGGATGTGATCTGAGAAGTGAGAGGTGGGAAAATCCTTCAAGGGCAAGTTCTTAGAGAAGGTTGGGCCAGGTGGCATACACGGCACGATTGGAGGGATTATCCTTTTTTTTTTCCCTCTGAAATGGAAGGTAATAGAGAAGATTTGAGTCAGGTAGGGGAATGTTGGGTTGTTTTTGCCTGATGATCTCAAACTTCACAGTGGTGTAGGATAAATGGAAAATGAATTTTATGTGTTCTGATTTTATCCTTTATAAATATTCCTTAATCCACTAAGTAAAGTGTTGTTACCAGAATGAATTAATAGTTCATTTAATTATATAGATTAGTCTTAATTATTAGTTATAGAGTGGAAGATTTTCCTAAATTTTAATAAGTATATACAGTCTTCAAAATGCATACATCAGAACAAGATTATATGAAAAAATATATATATACATAATATGTATAACTGAATCACTTTGCTGCACACCTGAAACTAACACAACATTGCAAATCAACTATACTTCAATGAAAAAAGAAATAATATTGGTAGTGTAAAATGAAGTGAAGGTAGATCAACTTTAATCTCAGTGTTGTTGATAATAAATATGAATCATGAGCTGTGATTATCATTGAAGCACACTTAAATTAGGATGTTTTCTTGACCTGTTCTCATTTGTTAGAACTGCCCCCCACCCCAACTGTTTCCTTGACATGTCCCCTTAAATATCTTAGAGACCCCTCAATGTCAACCTGACCTTTATTGAAGTCACAGTTTGCCCCCTCTCCTGGCCAGCCTCCTAATGGTCCCTCCTTCCTGATGTTCACTTACTTGTGTGGTTCCCTCCCACATTGTACCAGGGTTGGTCTATGTGACCCATATGGAAGAAGTGATGGTATGTCACTTATGATATTAGGTTAAAAAATTCTGCAACTTCCATCTTGAAAGTCTTCTCTTGCTTGTGCCTTCTCTCCTTTGGATATCTCACTGTGTGAGGAGGGCGGGCCGCAAAGTCGGGAAGAGGGGAAGCCAGCTGCCATGGAGTGAGAAGTCCTATGGAGAAGAACTGACGCCTCCAGTCAATTACTAAGGCGGAACCGGGACCCGCCAACAACCACAGGAGCAAGCTTGGGAGTGAATCCTTCAGTAACAACAGACTTCTGAGATGACTGTGGCCCTGGATAGTAGCTTGGTTGCAACCTCATGGAGACCTGCTCCCATATTTCTCATCTTCAGAAGTTCTGTGCTTGCTATTTTAAGTTGCTACCTTTTAAGGTAATTTATTATGCAGCAAAAGAGAACTTTCAAATAATTGTACGAAAATTCTACATTTGAGGAACAAATACTTAGTTGACAGGGATTAGTGACAATGTGACAACGTGCTAATAGAACCTCAGGCAGATGACATCATTCCTACCTATACACGAAAGGGAAAGGCCTTCAACATCCATAGTGATGGACTAAATTCACTAGTAAGAACTGACTAATAAAACCTACGCTACTGCCTAAATGTTTACTCCCAAATAATCTAATTTGCGTGGAGAACTGCTATGGGGCTTGTCATGGATGCCAATATTGAAATATCTGCTTCATATATGAGTCATGAACCAGACTGATGGATTGATGTGACATTTCCCATTTGGCCACTCATTTTATAAATTGTTATATTGTCTTAAGCTCATGCTGGTGTAATTGACATTATGAGCTATCATAACTCAATCACACAGGTGTTTTTATAGAGAAAATGAAGTTCAGAGTTCAAAATAAAAGAAATGCCTGTGCCATTTTATATTTCTTAGATGTCTGACTCAGCTATTTTAAAATTCACTACAGATGTTATTACCTTGTCCAAATAATGGTGGTAATGCCAGTAGCTGAATAGTCCATTTACTTTCTTTTCATTATGAAATGCTGTTTAAGAAGTATTTTAAGCTTCTTGGAAGAAAATCACTATTACTATGATTATGATGATTGCTACTATTTTTGGTCATTTTTTCCTTTTTAGGATATAAAGAAGATGTCTGGGAAAGGGGAAATGCCTACACTATTTTTCATGTAAATTCAGCAAGAAATGCTGTTCCTTTGTAAAGATCCATTGACAGAATACTTGAAATCATTTTTCTGCTTCTAAGAAATTAAGGACTTTGAGTGATAAGACTCCAGCCACCTTCTTTCTTTAGCAAATTGGTTGTTCTGTTTTAATCCTAAAATTTTCCCAATGTAGTTAAGTGTCACATCTAAACAGAAGATATTTTTAAAAATCAACTTGGACATGATGAATTCCAATATTGTATTCCAATTTCGAGTACTTTTTACTCCACAAAAAAGGCAGACCAGGGACAAAAATGGCCTTGGGGCCATAGCTCAGTGTTGCAGATTTTTCCTCCTTTGATTCCTCTCCTCCAAGTTTGACAGAGATGAGAAGATTCCATTTTATTGGGTCTGGGTTGCTTTCCATTAGTCTTTTCTCAAAGACCTCTTTTTGCCAAACCTCTTTCCAGGAACAAGGTTTGACCAGTGAATTTTAGGTACTCCAGGAGTTCCTGAAGAAGTTGAAATATAGATGCTACCTTTACACCTTTCCCTTCCCTTGAGTTACCAAAGAGGGAATGACCTGGAAGTGTTGAGTGCTGAGTTGTACCAGGAGAAGGTTTCAATGCAAGGAGAGTAAAGAATAAAAGATGCGCAGCATGAAAACTTTTCTTGCATTCTTTTTTTAAATTATACTTATGTTATAAAATTAAGATTTGGAAGACATGACTCTTTCTAACTCAAAAATGACATGAGAGTCCCTTGGAGTATCTTTTGTTGTTGAATATATCTATATAGCTCACACTTACATCATGTTTCCTATGTACCAGCTACTCTTTAATTGTTCATGTATTGCCTCATTTAATCCCCATACCAACCTTATGAGGCAGATACTATTATTATTCCCAGGGCAGGAAACAGGCCAGGGCTGGCTTCATGGGCCTGCAAATCTGTGCAATTTCACAGGGCTTCAGAGGGACCCTGCACTTGGTTCAATACCATGTTGTCACTGTCTTGAAAGTCCTAATTTTTGAACAAGGAGCAATGCATTTTCATTTTGCCTAGGCATAGGGAAAGCATGGGCAAAGGCAGAGCAGTGGGAAGCAGTATAAGAACTTACTGCTAAATCATGCCCTGTTAGGTGGGTTTGGCAAGGGAAGGATTGGAAGAATATGCAGACTGGGGTTTAGATTTTACCTCGTAGGTTATGCTGGGGCCGGCAGGGTTTGAATTATGGAAACATAGACGTGCAAGTAGACTGCAAATGCTTCCCACACTAACGTACTGTATGTTATAGATTCACAGTGAGCTTCTGAAAAACATTTGTTAGTGACTACTTTACTCAACTCACAAATAATACAGGAAGCACATGAACAAAAAGCAATTATTACTACATTTTGAGATGGAATCAGTCATTAAAATGTGAAGCACACAGAGCCACAACATTTAGTCTCTTCTGTTTGTTTGGGTTTTTTTTACACTTTAGTCTATCAGAACAAAGACCAGAAAAAATGGTTACCAAGAGAAATATAATGGAAAAAGTATTGAAAATGAAATTATTCTCCCATGGGATCATAATAGTGTGTTTTCCATGGACTGAGACAAACACACTTTTCCTAGGTGATCCTAACGAATGCCATGTCTTTATAGACTCTATATGTGTGCCTGGAACTCTCAAACTCACACCCTGATCCAGAGCTCACTTCAGAGTTAGAGATTTGATTATCAGACATCTCCATTAGGATGGCTCTCAGATACTGCTGGTGAACAAGCCCAAAACTGAGTCTTTGATCAACCTCTCCTGAAATTCTTCTTCCTCCAACCTGCCCACTTGGAAGATGGCAGCTTCTGTCACCCTTGCAATTGCTCACTCTGCATCCAATTCATGACCAACTCTGTGTTTCATATCCATCTGTATCTCCTATTTCTGTTGCTGTCACTCTTGACCAAGCCACCATCATCCCTCACCTCGACCCTTGCACTAGCTTCCTCAATGGTCTCCCCACCACTTGTCTTGTCCCCTCTCTAATTCTTCCTCATATTGTAGGCAGTGATCTTCTTAAGACGAAACTTGACTCATGTCTGATGAAAGCCCTCCAGGGGTTTCCTAGTTTGATTACAGTGAAACCCAAATTCCTATAGGAGGCTGAAGGAGTCTGTCCCCAGCCTGTCCTCAACCTTATATCATGTCTCTCCTCCCAGCTCACCAAGACAGCACCCACGTTTCCCTTGTTGCTGCTCCAGGAATGTGAGAAACTGTTCTGCCATGAGCCTGGATATAGGATGAGCTCTCTCCCTGAATGCATGTCTGCATAGATCACCTCATTCTTGATCATTGTTCAGAACTACAGAAGATATCTTCTTTAGGGAAGTCCTTCTTCACATTTCTGTCTAAAATAGATCCCTTTGCTATCTTCTCTCTAAGTGCTCTGTGAGTTTCAATTATTGTTTATTTGTTTAATGTCTTCCTCTTCTGGAAGCTATAAGCTTCATGAGGGCCAGGCCATGTCTTTTGTTCATCTCTATCCCTAGGGCCCAACACGATGCCTGATGCACATGGAAATGTTCAATAAGTACTTAATAAGTGAAATAAACATGGCCTTAATGTTGTTTTACGTACTTTGTGTATTTTATACCTTGAAACGTGTCTTTGTTGTATTCTCCTGAACATCTTCACCTTCCTTTAGATGCTGTTTTTCTGCTTGCTCGTCTCCTGGTTCTTCCCCCATAGCGTTCCATACTTAGTACTGATATTTGTCTCTGATGAACTGTTCACCACTCAGGGCCTGAGGTAGAGTTTCCACCAAAGTACCACCCACTGATGGTGTGGAGGTGGGTGTATATCGAGCTCTGGGAACATGCCCCAGATGCTTGCCACAAACATGAAATTGCTTTGAATCTCTTATCTTAATTTAAAGTAAATTTGCATTCTACCTTATAATTATTCCATATTCTTTTACTTATTATAAAAAGTAAATGCTTGGTGTAGCTTCTATGGCTAGTGCCTGTATCCCAGAAGCTCTGGTTTAAATATTTTTAGGCATTTTTAGGCCAGCTTAGTTTTCAAAACAGTTCCTTCCCCACTCTTAGCAGAGAAATCCTGAGCACTATAAAAGATGCCCAAGTCCTGCTCCTACCTTCTGGTCTTCTGGTTTGTTTGTTTCTGCTTCTTTTATCCCTTCCACCCCAGTTCTGCTTCCAGTAATTCTTGATGGACTGCTGCCTGCATTTTGGGTGGAAAAGCTCTTTATTGTGCTGGACTGTCCTGCTGGTGTCCTCTCCACCTCTCTCCACATTGCAGAGAATTTTGCATCCCTGGCCCCCAGCTACTAACTGTCCATAGCACGGTCATCCTGACAAGCCAACCGCATACCATATTTCCAAATACCTGTAAGTAGGTTGCTCCTCCCCGAGTTGAGAACCCTTCTCAGACTGTTGACCTCTTTTACAAAATCCAGAGCTTTCTTCTTTTTTTTTTTTTAAAAGGAATTCCTTATTTTTATTATTTATTTATTTATCCATTTATTTTTGGCTGTGTTGGGTCTTCGTTTCTGTGCGAGGGCTTTCTCTAGTTGCGGCAAGTGGGGGCCACTCTTCATCGCGGTGCGGGGGCCTCTCACTGTCACGGCCTCTCTTGTCGCGGAGCACAGGCTCCAGACGCGCAAGCTCAGTAGTTGTGGCTCACGGGCCTAGTTGCTCTGCGGCATGTGGGATCTTCCCAGACCAGGGCTCAAACCCGTGTCCCCTGCATTGACAGGCAGATTCTCAACCACTGCGCCACCAGGGAAGCCCCAGAGCTTTCTTCTTGATAATAGCTTTAGAGGTTAATAATTCTTTCATTCATTCAAAACGCAGGCAACTATTTATTAAATGCCCACTGTATGCCAGCCACTGCTCTTGACAGTGGGGATACAGCAATGAGTAGACCCACCCTCTGAGGTTTGCTGTGTGGTTCTTTCTACCTAATGACTCACTGATTTTTTTATGCTAGTTTCCAAACAAGGTTGTTCTCTTCCAGTGTATCATTAAATTATTTTCATTTTAATAATGCCATTTGCAGCAACATGGATGGACCTAGAGATTATCATACTAAGGGGAGTAAGTCAGACAGAGAAAGACAAATACCATATGATATCACTTATATGTAGAATCTAAAATATGATACAAATGAACTTATTTACAAAACAGAAACAGACTCACAGACATAGAGAACAGACTTGTGGTGGCCAAGGGGGAGGGATGGCCTGGGAGTTTGGGATTAGCAGAAACAAACTATTATATATAGAATGGATAACAACAAGGTCCTACTGTATAGCACAAGGAAATATATTCAATATCCTCTGATAAACCATAATG
This sequence comes from Eschrichtius robustus, assembly GCF_028021215.1. Lineage (NCBI taxonomy): Eukaryota > Metazoa > Chordata > Mammalia > Artiodactyla > Eschrichtiidae > Eschrichtius > Eschrichtius robustus. Next base: position 120,031,018 of record NC_090832.1, read on the forward strand.
GAGAAGAATATGAAAAAGAATGTGTATATATGTATAACTGAATCACTTTGCTGTACAGCAAAAATTAGCACAACACTGTAAATAAACTATATTTCAACAAAATAAATTAAAAAATTATTTTCATTTTATGTTTTGATGATTCCTTGTTTAAAAGTTATAAGGACATTGACATTTAGGATACATGAAAACATTGACCACAAAAATAATAAATATAATTTTAAAAATGCACAAAATATGAGTGATCAGTGCCTAATAGCTAACACATTAGTAGAATATTAATATTTTAAACATACTTTACATTAAAAAATATTTTATTTTATTTTTTTTCATTTTATTTATACCATTGCTTGATTAGGCTTAAATTTAAGCTTAAAAATTAACCTGAAAAAAAATGCCTTCATTTGATTAAACACATGTCTAAATTATAACTAAGAAATGCAAATAATATTTTCATATATTTACTGATAGACTAGGATTCTAAATTATTACAACACTGAAATAAGCTTCTTTAGAATATATATTTTCATCTACTTCTAATCAATATATCTGTTATAAACATAAAACTGAGCAAATATAGTTAAAATATGAGAGGTTGGAAGAGTGAAATAGTGTATTTAGAAATAATATTTCAAATAAATGCCTTTCATTTATTCATTACAAATTATACAAGCAGAGAATTTTATTTCAAGGTAACATTATAATACACATTTTATTGGAAAATACCTGGGTATTGAAAATATATGTATTACTATAACACTTTACTATGTTAGTTCATTTAATACAATGATCTTATGAGGTACATACTATTATTATACACACTTTACAGTTAGAAAAAGAGTGCCAGATACAGGTGAAGTTTCTTTTGACCACATGCTCCAATCACATTTCTCTTACCCTTATCTCAGAAGCAACCACTAGCATGAGTTTGGCGTATATTCATCTACTCACTTTTTACTATATGTCTATCAATAAACAATGTATAATAAATATTTTAGTGCTGAACAATGTAATTTTTATAAGAATTCCTGCTTCGATTCTCCTCTTCTTTTTGACATAAGTAGTTCATTTTGGCAGCAGTGATTTTATTTGCTATATGCAATTATTTAATTTCTCTGGGTTTACTCACATGGTCATGTCATTCTAGCATATCTGTGTGTTCATTCATGTATATAGTTGTACAATAATTAAAGACGCTGCTGAATGCTATCAGAAGCAGCAGAGAGAATCCCGCATCTATCAAATGAAGCAGGCTGGCAAGACAGGGAGGGGAGGGTTGCTGGGCTGGCGTGAGACTACTCTTTGGGAGAACAGTTGGCGTGCGTGTTTCCAAAGACAGCCATGTGACGCAAGAAAAACTGGTCTCAGCAGGAGGTAATAAAAAGGTACCATTTTCTCTCCTACCTGCTAACATTATTTTCAGATTTCAGAACGTGCAGTCACAAGAAGATACAATGGTAACAATTTTATACCACTTTCCATGTGCCAGGCACCATTATAAACACTTTATATACCTTATGGTGTCTAATCTTGACAACAAACTTGTAAGGTAGGTTTATCGTCATCACCACCATTACCATCATCATCCTCGTCGTCATTGTTCGTAGTTTGCACCGGGAGGTTAAGTGGCAGGTACTGTCACAGGTGGGTTCCAAACCCACAGAGTGTGGCTGTGAAGCCTGAGTGATTAACTCCTACACTGTAGCACCCCTGGCGGGATGAACAACGTTGAGAATGAAGTAACATGATACTCTCCCTACTGATAAGTTTGGCAACTTATGGTTGCCAAAGGGGAAAGGGCAGGGAGGGATAAGTTAGGAGTTTGGGATTAACATATACACGCTACTATATGCAAAATAGATAATAAACCAGGACCTGCTGTATAGCACAGGGAATTATACTCAATATTTTGTAATAACCTATAAGGGAAAAGAATCTGAAAAAAAATACAGATATATATGTATGTATAACTGACTCACTTTGCTGTACACCTGAAACTAACACAACATTGTAAATCAACTATACTTCAATAAAAAAGGCGTTCTTTTATAGAGAAATTTCTGTGCAGTGATATAACAAGTAGCTGCACTTCTCTTAATTTTTTACTTTTCCAGAAAGACGAAATAAAAGCACAATTAGTTTCAAAAGGAAATTATTAAATCTGGAACAGATTAAATATCATTTATTAGCTGTTACCTGTCAAAAGACTGCCAAAATGTAAATACCTGAATGTTTGTTTCTCCTTTTTTTCCTCTACTTTGTCTCATTTTGTTTTTTTACTTTAGAATTTTAGATGATAATGTTCTATGCCTTCTCTTAGTAGTCTCGCTTAGCCAAACCGACAATTATCTCTAGGAATAAAACCACAGAAACCACAATAAAAGACATGGCTGAATGGCCCCTAATTGACTTGTTTAATCCCATGAAGTGTTTTCCTCCTGAGACAATTAGAAGGTCAGGATGGAATACCCTGGATACAACAGGTATATGAGCTGCTCTTAAGTAGTTTACATACTCACTATTTGCTGAACACAAAACATCAGTTGTTGGACCTTAGCTGCAGGGTTCGTTTTGTTAATCTGAAGGCAGAAACTTCACTTTCATTCAGTCATTTATTTCCAGTTTATTCTCCCATCTGACCACCACGGCCCAGGGCCCTACCTGCCCTCTGTGAGCACACTTGTTCACCACCCCCCTGCTCACCCTTGTCGGAACCCTAGGTCTTCGCAGCCTGGCTTTCATCTTGCATCTCTGCTGAAATCGCTCTTTTGGCAACTGATAACACTTCAGTGATCAGCTCCAGATCCAGATCTAGTGATCTTTTTTAAAATAAAAAACATTTTAGGATGTGCAGTTTAATGGCATTAAGTACGTATGTTACTGACCAGGGTTCTTGGCCTCCTTAATCAATAGAAATTGATGAGACGCCAGGCAAGAAATTCGGGCAAGGCTTTACTGGGACTCGTGCTGCCCCAGGAGGGAGCAGAAACAAGGAACAGGTGCCCTTGCTCACTCTCTGAGGGGGGCGGCAAGCTGGTCCCTTTTATGGGGTGAGGGTAGGGGCAGGTCCAGGGGTCGGGCTGGAGGGGTGGCTTGGGTGTTTTGCCCACCCCTTTGATGGTGCTGTGTGCAGGGGGCCATGCGCAGTACCTGTTTTGGCTCCCGACACCTCAGAAGTGGCAGTTGGGTTTTTGGTCTTTGTGTATCTTGTTCCTAATTTGCCCCAACTGCGCATGCACGCAGTTATTTTTAGTCCCTTCTAGTTTCTTCGTATTTTGTTGCTTGAGGTGAGGTGTGTCCGGGTGCAAGCACTGCAGCTCTGCAGCAAAGGGTCGCAGGTCCCAGGTCCCAGCCTGTCTCACGTTCCCATTATTGTTCAGCCATGACCACTATGCATCTCCAGAACTTTTTCATCTTCCCAAACTGAAATTGTCCCCATTGACCATAACTCCCCACTGCCCCTCCCCCAGACCCTGGCAACCATTCTTCTACTTTCTGTCCCTATGAATCTGACTACTCCAGTACTGCATACAATATATTGTACTTTTTTATACACTCTTTTTGGCTTATTTCACTTAGCATAATGTCTTCGAGGTTCATGCATGTTGTAGCATGTGTCAAGATTTTCTTTCTTTTTAAGGCTGGATAGTATTGCATTATACGTATATACCATATTTTGTTTATCCACTCACCCATGTGTGAACATTTGAGTTGTTTCTACCTTTTGGCGATTGTGAATAGTGACGCTGTGAACATGTCTCTGCTTTCAATTTTGTGGGTATGTACCCAGAAGAGGAATTGCTAGATCATATGGTAATTCTGTCTTAAGTTTTTGAGGGATTGACATACTTACTGTTTTCCACAGCAGCTGAACCTTTACATTCCCACCAGTAATGCAGAGGGCTCCCATTTCTCCACGTCCTCACCAACACTAGTTCTTTTCTTTTAGAAAAAATAGTCATCATCCTGCTGGGTGTGAAGTGGTATCTCTTTGGGGTTTTGATTTTGCATTTCCCTAATAATTAGTGATGTTAGCTCTTTTCACGAGTTTTTCATGTGCCATCACTAACAGATTTCTAAAGGAACTCCTGTAATCAGAGTTTTTCTAATTCTGACCTTTCCAAGGTCAGTATGTTCCACTTGTTCTTGTATTTCCTAAGAATCTCCAGCAATCTCCTACTCCCTTGTCTGCTTAAACTCCTTCAACTTGGTTTCTGTTACTTGTAATCATTTCTGGTTCAGCTTTCCTAGACTCTATTCCTTGTTGCCTCTGACTTTGCAATTAACCACAGCATTTGCTCTGCCCTGCTATCCTTGTAAAACATTTCTGCTACATTCTTACCATTTTCTGCTTATTTTTCATAGGGAAAATGATGAGCAACAGGAAAGAAAAATCCCTAAAAATGTTTTTTACTCGAGTGAAATAAATACAGAAGCAGCACATATAGAGTGTACTTTCCTCTCCGGGGGAGTCTCTATGATACATGTTTACTGTTGCCCCTTAAGCCTGTATTCTCTCTTCTGCCAGGATGTCAGGGCAATAGTAGCCTATGTCGTAGCAGCCAGCCAAGCAACCCTCAAAGGTGGAGGAACAACAACCTGGGGGGCGTGCATAGGTGGGTTGGGAAGTCGGGGTCTGTGGTGGCGAGTAGACTTCTCTTGGGTCTCCACATTTCCATCCCTGACATGCCTGTTCTAGGATCTCATAAGGTAGAGTGAGAATTAAATGACATAATCTATGTATAGCACTTCAGCCAGTGCTTGGCATTCAGTACCAGATCAGTAAAGGTTAGCTATCTCCCTCCAAAAAAAGCCTATTTTAATATCAAGATTAAATTCTCTTCATTCTATGGGACTTTCACCTAGCTGGTATGTAGGGAGCATGGGATATAGACATTTTATTTCTTTTTAAATTAATGTCTTGCATTTAATGTAAAAAGATGGCTTTCTAATTGTACAGTAATTAAACTTAAACAAATGTTACAGTGGGAAATGGGATTGACCATGCCATCATTTAAACGAGGAATGAGAAGAAGATCAAGGCCTTGATTTTCCATAATCACTATTAGGGTCACACAAAATGTTATTTCCAGTAATGGGGGCTACATCTTTATTCTACTGTTAGGACTTCTGAAGTAATGAGGAGGAAAAAAAAGTTATAGTGTATTTCACTGACAGTTTAAAAGATTTGAATTAATATTCTTTAAGGTTCTATAGGGTTTTATCAAATAATAGTTCAGCTCAAATTAAAATGGAAATTACTGTAATATTTTTCCTCTGAGAAAGAACTCCTTTGTCTGATCTGTCACTGTATCATCATTTATTCTTCTGTTATTAGAATGATCATTCAATCATATTTTGTTCTTTTAGGGTTAATTATAAGCTTAAAGAACTGCCATCAGCTTCTCTCCCCAATGCCATGACTATATCCTAGAACCTTTCATCGGGATTCTGACAAAGCAGGATCTTGGGCCTACATCTATCTTTTCTATTCTGTTTTTGGAAGGAAGTGAGTTAAGGAGATTATATAATTTGTCAGTAGTCAGAAATCATCACACTTGGACTTTTTTAGACTTGTGTCTTCTTTTCCTAAGGAATTTTACATCGTGCTCTGCCAGAACCACCAGTACAGATCTGGAAAAACTGTGGGTTCACCCTCAGTTGATGAAAGTGATGGAGCTCAATGCTGATATTGTGCAGACCCTACTTGCTCTGTCAGATGTGATTACAGTTTCTGTTTATAGCCATTCGGTTTCTTAAACTGTGGCCGCTCTCTGCCACCTCTCTGTTTGAAAAATGTGTGTGTTCTCTATTCCCTTAACTCAGGGGTCAGACTTTGAGGATAAAGTAATGATTTCTTAAGGCTTCAGTGTTCTTATTTCCCTGCCCCCAAATGTACCAAAATGTCCTGTTTATGGGTGTTAGAGTGCCTCTGACCAAGCCCCGTGCAACTGCATCTGGCTCATGATGCAATTCCAGCTGATGCTTTGAGAATCTGATGTGGTGTTTTCATTTGTCTCACTAGTAAATGGATATATATTGCTTCCAGTTTGCAAGGTGTAGTCTTCTCAGCTGTAAGGAGAATCCTTTAGGTATCTTTGATCATGGAAACGATATTTTAAAATTAGAGACGTGACCTCACATAGAGCACAGAGCAGATTTTGTTTCCACTGGAAAGAAGTGGTTCCTGAATATCAACATTAAAAACAATAGATGTTTAACGATGCAGAATGCACAAAAGTGTTAAGGCTAGTCTTGTTTCGTACTAAAACCAGTTGCACAATGAAAGGAAAATAGTACTATTCTTTATCCCACTCTGCCTCAGGCTTTGTTTCTATTTGAGGTGGTAATCTTTATGGCTAAAATGTTTAACACGTTTTCATACCAGCTTCATCATTTCGTGACATTTTCGATTTCCCTGAGAAAAAAAGCTCTGTGACCGTGAATGCTCTCAGGACATGTCCACCTCTTCACGTGCTGTGCAATGTCTCACCCTTAATGGAGCTCAATAAATAGTGGCTAAATGAAGGACACGTTTTTCCTTATTTTATGCTTCTCTGTAGTTTGAACTTGTAAAGACACCATTGCCTGGTGACATATGACAATCTTATAGTGGTTTTGATAGTGTTTTTTCCCTTCTTTTTTATGGTTTTTGAAAATCTCCCAAGTTGTAGGAGAATCTGTTCTCACACATTTCTAACTGTCTGCTCGGGTACTCCACCGTGGACACAATGTATGTCCCGTGGACCTAAATCTCATTATGTCTCAAGCTGAACCCATCCTTTTTTCTTTTAATCAATTCCCCCTCGCTGTTAACATCATCACACTTATTCCAACTACTTCTTCCAGTAATTTGGCGTGGTGCTTGACTTCTACACTTTCCTGCACGCATTTTCTGACCGCGGCCAAATACTGCCAACGCTACCTTCCCAGCATCACTTACCCCATCTCCTTCTCTGCACACCCACCTACCACTTACTTCGTTGCATCTCGTGTCTTGGTTTTTCTTTCTTCTTTCTGCCCTAGTCCTTCCCTTTTAAATCAAGGGATATCTGCTCTCTTCAGATCATTTTGAAGCAGACATCTAATTACATCACCCAGTCATTCACTTTTTGTCCTAAGGTCCCCAACTTCTTATGGAAAAAAGTACAAGCATTCTAGCTATTGCTCTAGAACAGCATTTTCCAATAGAATACAATTTGCACCGCATAACTTAAAACTTTGTCCTAGTTCCATTAAAAAAGTTAAAAGAAAGTGATATATTTTTAACCCAATATTTTATTAAATTACTGTTTCAACATGTCATCAGTACAAAATTATTAATATTTTACATTCCGTTTTTCTACTAAGTCTTTGAAATGTGATCTGAGCTGCATTTCAAGGGCTCAATGCTATGTGTGGGTAATGGCTACCCCATTAGACGGCAAAGCTCTAGACTTTTCACTGCTTACTACAAACCTGTTTCTGTCTCTAATTTTCTTTCCTCTGTATACACAACATGCTCCATCCAAGTTGAACTCTATGTTCATGTCTATAAATCATCTGGGTTATGTTACCACCATGTCTCTGTGCTGTTTTGTATCCGTGGAATGCTATTTCCCCTCCACATTTTCCAATCCTGCAAGTGTTTACAGCTTTGTTCAAATGCCACCTGCTTCAGGAGGTCCTATCTTCTGTCACGTGAAGTAAGCTTTCCCCTCTTTGACTTTCCACAGCTTATTTTCTGTGATGGCACTTAGCAATCTTAATTTTTCTACTAGATCATACATTTCTTGAGAACAAGGACTGTGTTTCCTTCTTTGTGTCACAAAGCTTAGCCCTGGGCTTCGCTCATAATGGCATTTACTGAGTGCTTAATGAATCGTAAGTTAAACTCCACGTGAAGGTGATTTTATTAACTAGGTTTAGAAATGACTGCAAATAGTCTGAAATGAAAAAAGTGTACATGGATACATAGGTAATTATTTTGGATTTATGTGCTTTCAATTTAGGAGAAAATGTAGCTTTACCAACAACGGTATACTCATATTGAGACAGGAGGGAAGGAGGCAGGGCACAACCTTTAAAAGAATGACATAGCCATTGAGGATATGACAAAAACTGGTTAGAACCAACTAGGTCCAAGATGGCGGGCAATTCGACTTCCAGTGGACCTTGAGCCTCATTATAATACATTAGCATATGCTAAATGACACACCCGCAGGTACCATGACAGTTTCAAGGCCAACCATAAAAGGCCAAAAAGTGGGTGATGGCCCAGTTCCTGGAAATCTCTGCCCCTTCTGCAAAGTAGTTGGAATAATCCTCTCACTCATTAGCCTATGAAATTACCCAGCCCGTAAAAACCAACCACCCCATATTTCAGGGCTGCTCTTGCCTTTTGAGGCAGACTGCATTCTGCATATGGAATGTGTATCTCTTTCAGTATACCTGCTTTCACTTTACTATGGCTCGCTCTTAAATTCTTTCCTGCAAGAAGCCAAGGAACTTCACTTGGCAGCCTGTCCTAGGAACTCACCTGAGACCTGGGATGTAACCATCCTCTCCTGCCCCATTTTCCTACAACAGTATGGCTTGTGTCAAGAGTTTATAAGGACATATTTTTGCTTAATAAGTGCCAGGTGAATACTTTCATAGATTTCTTTACAGTCACCTTGATTAGCCATTCTTTGAGAGAGGATACTGCAGGGGGTTGCTTTTTTTTTTTTGCTTATCAGTTACTAGCTAAGGACCACAAGGAATCAGAAAGAATCTTGGCCTCTCCAGACCTCTCCATGAGCCATTTAACAGAGATTCCTCTTTTGTCTGTTTTACACACTCATTTCCCTCAGGATAATTGAGTCAGGAAATTGTCTCTAAGAAAGCTTGATATTGGTGAGGCTTAGGTATAGATTTTTTTTTAATGATGGTGTCTCTCCTTAAATTTGCCTTGGATTGCTTCCTGCCATTGTAAAATAAGTTCTTCTAATAGAAATGCCTAAAATTTGTTAATTGATGCACCAGAACATGCCAAGTTTCCACATTCCAACCCAGCTTCTTTTTTTTTCTTGGATGGATGTACCATAATGGAAATTTCTCTTTGGTCTCTGAGTGTAGCAGATGCTGTCAGTTTTTTCACTCATATCTCCTGGGATCCCTTTACCGTTTCTGCGCATGCCAGCCTGACTTCCAAAATCCAGGACCTTTGCACAGCCAACTGAAGGTGCTGGGAATTCCTGTACTCTTGTGAGCATCCAATTACTGAAGGATGTGAGGGTAAATTCACTTTAGTTCCCCCAGCCTTGGCTGTGAGGCATGCACTTTACACAGTTTCCAATAGCTTCTCCTCACCCATGGTGCTTGCCGCCTTAATAATGCATCCGTAATTGTTTGCCTTCCCTTTCCTTCCTGTACCCGCTCCAGTCAATGTGGGTTTCCTTGCCCCTCCCAAATAAACTCGATGCATTCAGTCCTCGACTCAGTGGCTGGTTTCTGAAGAACTTAAGACAGTGAGCTAATCAAGGATTTAAAGCCCTTAGCGTGGTTTCTATTCTCCCCACCTCTCTTTCCTTCTCTTTTCCCACTCTTTTCTCCTCTCCCACTTGCCTGTGACTTTCCTTTCCTTTCCTTATCCAGTATTTGTGGAATGCCTATTTTATGCTAATCTCTGAATAACAGAGATGAAAGACAGTTTTTTTGTTTTTTATTGCACTCAAGAATCTCAATCTCCCTGTTTATTCAGGGAGACGGAACAGGAAAGAGAATGTTATAATACAGAGTGGTAAGTGCGCTAAGATGGAGAGAAATGCAAGGTACTACCAGAGTGAAATACAGGGGAAAATACAGGGCATCAGAGAAGGCTTCTCCTAAGAGTTGCTGCCCAGACTGTTTTAAAGCTGTTGTTATCAAAGTGTGGTCGCTGTATCTATAACAGCATCACCTGGGAATTCCTTAGTAATGCAGACTTTCAGAGCTAACCCAGACCTACTGCATGGGAAGCTCTGGGGCTGGGACACAGTCATCTGTACTTCAACAAGCCTGCCACATGATTCCGATGCCCTTGTCTCACTTCACCTGGCACCTAGAATCGCCTTCCAAATGAAATGCTTGCACTTGTCTCAGAGTCAGCTTCTGGAGTTACCCAAATTAATACTGTGCTCTTGAAATACTGGAATTTTTAATTACCTGCGGCTGCTTTGGATGACGGCAGCCTAGTTACATAGCAGGCTTTCTACTGATTTATGCTGAATCACATTCCACTGAATGTTTCATGAAATCTATACAAGTTGGTTTGTCCTTTTTTTCCTTTTTCTTTTAACTTAAAAAAAGACTATTTCAGCCTCTTGTTGATTTTGATGACATGAATTTTTGTTCTTTGAACTTTTTTTTTGAGGAGAAAAAAAAAATGATTTGTTTCAGCTTATCTCTACTAATATCCTCATCGGACTGAATGGAGAAAATGGTGTTGATTTTGATAAAACCCCAATGAAAGCCAACAAGAGAAAATTAATTATTTATTCCAAATTCTTAATTCTAAATTATTAAAGCTCATGCGCAGGTGTGGTCTTGTTGATACTAGGAGGCTAATTTTTACATGGACCACTATTGGGTAACCGTCCATCCATCATTTGGGAACCAGCCTAAACAACACAAACCCAGCAAGAGAAAAAAAAAATCAGTCCGGAAGATTTGGTGTTATATCAGATTGATACATGGGTGATTACTTAAAAAAAAAACCTCCTATGATTGTTTTATAATTTTAAGTTTGGTAGTGGAAAAACCTTATTCTTGGTCGGAATGGGTATTAAATGGTTTTCCTCTTATGTGCCACTGTCACATCATAATAAGACATAATAAAAATCAAAACAACTTGAATATAATATTTCAAACCCTGGCAGTAAAATTGTTTGGCAAACCTATTACCAACGTCATTAGAGAAGAATAAATAGAATCACATACTCAAACATAAACCAGTAGCAGAGAGTTTCAAATGATTTTTTACATTCTTACAGCTTTGTTAATCCTGTTGTCTCAAAAGTAAAAACATTGTGTGATCATCCTACAGAGACATACCCATGCGCTATCGTTTTATTCTTAATTATATTTGTTTTTATTATGTACGAGACCTATAGCTCCATTTGATCTACATATCATAGGGGCAGCTGAAGTTGACCTAAATTTTGTGGATTTAGATTGGTCTCTCCCCAAACTAGGTCCTCTTCTTACCTTCCTGTTTATCAGTCATTATCCCCATGAATACAGATTGAAAATCTGAGTTTTATCTTTGACCTCTCCTGTCTTACTCAGCTCAGGCTGCCATAAAAAATATCAAGACTGGGTGATTTAAACAACAGATTTTTATTTCTCACAGTTCTGGAGGCTGGGAAATCCAAGATCAAGGTCCTGGCAAGGCAGGTTTCATTATGAGGCTTCTTCTCTTGGCTTATAGGTGGCTACCAGCCATCTTGCTGTATGTTCACAGGACTTCTTTTTGTGTGCAGGGGGAGAGAGAGAAAGACCTCTCATTATAAGGGCACTGATGCCATCATGACAGCCCTACCCTCATGATCTCATCTTACCCTAATTACCTTCCAAAGACCCCCATCTCCAAATATGAGGGGGTTTTGAGGATTAGAGCTCCAACATATGAATTTTGGGGGAACACAAACATTCAGCCTCCCTCTTCTTCTCAGTCACTAAGTTTTGCCAAGTCTTTCTTTGTGATAATGCTTTCACCTGTACCTTCCTTTCCACTCTGATTAAGAACATTTGAATTCAGGACCCTTATTATTTAATACATGGGCTGTTGCAACAGCTTTTTAATGGCACTTGCCTCTAAAATTTCTTATCTTAATCCATCATGCACACAGTTCCCAGGCCAGTCTTCCCAAAATGACTCAAACTGTGTCGGTACCTCCCTGAACAATGTCAATTGTTCCCAGTTGTCTGTAGGTGAGGTAAGACTGCCTGATCTGATGAAGGTCTCCCACAGTCAGTTCACAGATCTCCCTTTGCAATCCTCATTTCCCTGTGTTCCCACCTGTCAACAGGCAGACTAATGACCCCATGCTCCTACAAGCTGGCCTCCCCCCAGCCCAGGTTCATGGCTTCCGCGTGTGGCAGCACTCCCCTCCCCCATCCCAGCTATCTGGAGCGTAGTAGTCCTTGCACTCAAGCTGTCCTCCTCTAAGAATCACTGAACTCTTAGGTAAATGTGTTCTGAACTTCTCATGTGGCATGTTTTACCCTACTATGTAAGTATGAATGCACCCATGAAAAATATATGGTTAACTCTGTGTGTGTGTTTTTTAAAGGAATCATCTTATATCACCTTGCAACTGGGTGTTTGTTTTTTAATTCAACAGTCCAACAATTTGCTTTTCTTAAGATGTACTCATGTGGATTTGTTTAATCCTCTTTATTTATCTGTATGGTATTTCACTGACTATACCACATTTTAATATGAGATTCCCCTCTTCATATACATTTAGTTTATCTCCAGTTTTCATTTGCAATTCAAGAAGTTTCACAAATATTCTGGTACATGTTTCCTTTTGGCATATCTTCTGAAAGCTTCTTATCTTTTTTCTTTTTTTTTTTTTGGTGCTGTCTGTCACTTTAATGTTATCACTTGAAAGACAAGGATTCTAAATTTTTTTTTTTCTCTTTTTAAAAAATTGAGCTATAATTGACATATATTATTTTCAGATGTACAACATAATGATTTGATATTTAAAATTTTTTTAAATTTGTATTGAAATATAGTTGATTCACAATGTGTTAGTTTCAGGTGTACAAAGTGATTCAGATATATATATATATATATATATATATATATATATATATATATATATGTATATATATTCTTTTTTTTGTATTCTTTTCCATTATAGGTTATTACAAGTTGAGTATAGCTCCCTGTGCTATACAATAGGTCCTTATTGGTTATCTACTTTATGTATAATAGTGTGTATATTTTAATGCCAGACTCCTAATTTGTCCCTCCCCCCTTTCCCTTTTGGTAACTATAATGATTTGATATTTGTATATATTGTAAAATGATTACAACAATAAGTCTAGTTAACATCCATCACCACAAGTAGTTGTACACTTTTTTCCTGGTGATGAGAACTTTAAAGATCTACTCTCTTAGCAACTTTCAAATATACAGTACACTGTTATTAACTACAGTCACCATGCTTTTTATTACATTCCCATGACATTTATTTTATGACTGGAAGTTTGTACCTTTTGACCCCCTTCATCCATTTTACCCCCGCCCCCCCACCATGCCTCTGGCAACCATCGTATGGCATTTCTCTTTCTCTGGCTGACTTATTTCACTTAGCATTATGCCCTCAAGATCCATTCATCTTGTCGCAAACGGCAAGATTTCCTTCTATTTTGTGGGTGAATATTTCTGTATACGTCGCAACTTCTTTATCCATTCATCCATCCATGGAAATTTAGGTTGTTTCCATATCTTGGCTATTGTAAATAATGCTGCAGTAAACATGGGGGTTCATATATCTTTCTGAGTTAGTGTTTTCATTTCCTTCAAATAAATACCAAGAAGTGGAATTGCTGGATCATATGGTACTTCTATTTTTAATTTCTTGAGGAACTTCCGTAGTGTTTTCCACAATTACATTCCCAATTGCACCAATTACATTCCTACCAACAGTGCACAAGCTTTCCCTTTTCACATCTTTGCCAAAACTTATTTCTTATCTTTTAGATCATAGTCATTCTAACAGGAGTGAAGTGATATCTCATAGTGTTTTTGATTTGCATTCCCCTGATGATTAGTGATGTTGTATACCTTTTCATGTACCTGTTGGCCATCGGTAGGTCTTCTTTGGAAAAATGTCTATTCAGATCTTCTGCCCATTTTTAATTGATTTATTTGTTTTTTATTCTTATTGAGTTTTATGCATTCTTTATATATTTTGGATATTAACCCCTTATCAGATGTATGATTTGCAAATATTATCTTTCATTCAGGTGGTTGCTTTTTCATTTTGTTGATGGTTTCCTTTGCTATGCAGAAGCTTTTTAGTTTGATATAGTTCCTCTTGTTGATTTTTGCTTCTGTTGCCTTTGTTTTTGGTGTCAAATTCAAAACTTACCACTTATGTTTTCTTCTAGGAATTGTATGGTTTTGGGTCTTACATTCAAGTCTTTAATTCATCTTAATTTAAATTTTTGTGTATAAAATAATGGTTCTCTTTCATTCTTTTGCATGTAGCTGTCTAGTTTTCCCAACACTGTTTGCTGAAGAGACTGTCCTTTCCCCATTGTATATTCTTGGCTTCTTTGTTGTAAATTAATTGACCATACATGGGTGGGTTTATTTCTGGGCTGTTTATTCTGTTCCATCGATCTCTGTGTCTGTTTTTATGCCATTACCATACCATTTTGATTACTGTAGCTTTGTATTATAGTTTGAAATCAGGAGCATGATGTCTCCAGCTGTGTTCTTTTTTCTCAAGGTTGTTTTGGCTATTTTAAGACTGCTTGTTCAATTTCTGTGAAAAGTGCCTTTGGAATTTTGATAGTGTTGGGGAGGGGGAAATTTCTTCCTCTACCCCTCTTTAGTTCTTGTGCCTGGACTACTAATAAAATTGACACATCAGATTAATAGGAAAAAAGCCAATTTAATTTTGTGTGCACAGAAGACCAGAAAATGATGCTCAGAGTACAACCACAAGCAGGCAACATTTATACCTTTTTACACAGAGAAATAATAAATTTGTGAGGATTTGACAGGACAAAGAAACTTAGGTTTGGGCGCTTAATTAGTAAGGAATTTAAGCAAAGTTTGGGCTTGGGTACTGAATTAGTAAAGAAGTAACAAGGTTTGTTTATACAGGCTTCTTGGCCCTGAATTCCTTATCTCTGGTGACAAAGATGTCTTTCTTTGTCACTAGAGGGCACCTTTCGCATGGGAAATTTATTTCCTGCTTTCAGGAAGACAGAAAGGAGGGATTGATGTGTCCTTCTTGCATCAGTTGTTTCTTAAATAACTTTAATTCGAAATAATCAATATGCCATTGAGGCATATTTTGGGGGTGGCCTGCCCTGGGCCCCAACAATAGGGATTGCATTGAATCTGTAGATTGCTTTGGGTGTTATGGACATTTAAAAAATATTAATTCTTCCAATCCATGAGCAGGTAATATTTTTCCATTCATTTATTTGTGTCTTTTTCAATTTCTTTCATCAGTGTTATAGTTTTCAGTGTACAGGTCTTTCATCTCCTTGGTTAAATTTATTCCTTGGTATTTTGTTCTTTTTGCAGTTTTAAATGGGATGATTTTCTTAGTTTCTCTTTGTTATAGTTAATTATCAGTGTATAGAATAGCAGCAGACTTTTGCGTACTGATTTTTGTATCCTGCAACTTTACTGAATTCATTTATTAGTTCTAACAGGTTTTGGTGGTATCTTTAGGGTTTTATGTATATATGTATATAATTTCTTCTGTGACATGACAAGTGACAGTTTCACCTCTTCCTTTCCAATTTGGATGACTTATTTCTTTTTCTTACCTAATTGCTGTGGCTAGGACTTCCAATACCATGTTCAATAAAAGTGGTGAGAATGGACATCCTTGTCTTGTTACTGATCTTAGAGGAAACGCTTTCAGCTTTTCACTGTTGAATGTGATGTTAGCTGTGGGCTTGTCATATATGGCTTTTATTATGTTTAGATATGTTCCCTCTATACCCACTTTGTTGAGAGGTTTCATCATAAATGGATGTTGAATATTGTCAAATTTTTTTCTGAAGTAACTTATTTTAAGTAACTTCATATACCATAAATAAATTGTTGATTGCTGTTTACTAAGACTATAGTGCTAACACTTTCTAGTATCTTCTCATTCTTATTAATGTTGAAAACAGTTTTTTCTCACTCTAAACCTGTCTTCCAATGATAAGTTATGGCTTTCTAAGCTATTATTTTGTTAAATTGTATAAGTATCTTACAACTAAATGAATGCATTACTATATTCTGCTTTTGGGAATATTATAGATAGGTTTCCTAAATAGTGAATTAGAAATATCTCAGTATGTGGTATACTCTCATTTTCAGACTAGAAATAGTAATGTTTACTTGAATTAAGAAATTACTAGTACCAGTGCTTCCTTGTTAAAACTTTAGGATGTTCATTGCAGCACTGTTTACAATAGCCAGGACATGGAAGCAACCTAAATGTCCATTGACAGAGGAATGAATAAAGAAGATGTGATACATATATACAATATACATATATTTCCTCTTGTTCTCATTTCATGTTTTAGAGGAAGATTAATTTGGCTCTATAAAGAATTAATTAAGAGACAGCCCTCATCCCAGTGCCTGGTCTTGCACTGTAGAATTTACAGCCAAGAAGAAAATGTATTTTTGAAAGGGCAATGGCTGGTCTCATCCCTCACTAATTGACACCCCATCTGTCGATGACTTTTTTTCCCTTCCTGTTCTCTGCACTTCATGGGAATAGGAGGCATGGCTCATGTTTGGTAATTGATAAAATTTTTTTGAGAGAAAAAAATAAAGGTTTCAACTCCCTTGGGGGAAAAAAAAAAAGGAACGAAATAATGCCATTTGCAGCAACATGGATGGACCTAGAGATTGTCATACAGAGTGTAAGTCAGAAAGAGAAAACAAATATCGTATAATATTGCTTATATGTGGAATCTAGAAAAATGGTACAGATGAACTTATTTGCAAAGCAGAAAAGAGCCACAGATGTAGAAAAAAAACTTATGGTTACCAAGGGGGGAAGGGGGGGTGGTATGAATTGGGAGTTGGGATTGACATATATACACAGCTATATATAAAATAGATAACTAATGACAGCCTACTGTATAGCACAGGGAACTGTACTCAGTGCTCTGTAGTGACCTAAATAGGAAGGGAACCTAAAAAAGAGTGGATATAGTATATGTATAACTGATTCACTTTGCTGTACAGCAGAAACTAACACAATATTGTAAAGCAACTATTCTCCAATAAGAATTAATTAAAAACACCCCAAAACTTTAGGAGGATTTCATTGACCGATATTGACCTTGTCGATCAAAAGACTGAATTGCTTGTTATTGTTCCATTGTTTATGTGGTTAGAATACTTGAGCAGTAGAGAATCATTCTTTTCTTACATATATCCACAGCATATAAGATAACTTCTTTCTTTATTCATCAGTGTTATAATTTCACTGAAAAGCTATCAGCTTGGTCTGATTTATTCCCTGATTTATTCCCTGAAAGAGCTTGCTTCTTTTGCTAATGGTTCTTTGTGCTATTTTCTCTGTAAATGCTTGTTTCGTTATTTCTCTTTAAATTGAAAAAAGGCTTTCAGGAATGCAATTTTCAGGCTCATTCTAAGTATTTGGAACCAATTTCTCTTCCAGTCTTCCCTTCTTCATTTTCTGAAACAACGGCAAACCATTCATATGCGTATATGTACTCAAACGACACTGTTGGAAGTTAATCTCCAGTGGTGAATGAGAGATTTTGTGCCGATTTTGCTTTTGAGCCACGTGAAATAGAGGGGAAGTTAGATGTTTGAGGCAAACTTAATGGTTCTGGAGGTGGACACATGTTAAATGAACAGTTTTGTGACTTGCTGGCTCTTAACGAGAAGAGCTAGGACTGATCAACTTTTACACGCTTGTTAATAGACACTGGTTCTCAGTGACACTTGGCCCTTGTTTGCTCTGAGAGAAGCTTCTGTGATAGTTTTAAGGAAGAAAAATACTATCTAAAACATATAACACTCTTTTCCCCATCATTCAACAGAACTGACTTGGAAATGAGTAAGAGACATATTGTGAATTATGCCCTATCACTCAGACACAGAATGTCATGTGACACCTAGAATTTGCCAGGGCCACATGTCAGGCATTTTTGAAATGTATTTGACAAGGTGGTTTTTCAAGAAAGGCATATAACATAACGTTATATGGTGGCAGGTCTAAGCCATGGGCATACTGAAACCAAGTAGATGTTGGTTCTGGAATCAATATTCCTATCCAAAAATATTTATTGAAGAGGGAAAGTGAGAGTTCTAGGCACCTAGACATAGATGCCAGACTTTGCTGTGATTTCGTAGCATTAATTTCATAGCATTAATTTAATTTGACTGAGTGGGACTCAGTATATTTGTATGTGTATTAATCAAGTCAAGATTATAGAAGTCCAGGACCAAAGAATTATTTAAATCATACACAGAGTAAGATTGATTTGTATAAGCAAAGAAGCAAGGGCTTGAAGTATTTGCTAAAGCCATTGTTTTTCATTGAGAAAATTCCTAGCTTTGGGCCAGGTAATGTAAGTTGGCCCTTGCGTGTCTTTAGGAGGTATCCTATAGGTTGATGGACAGATCTGACTGTCAGATCATGTCTTAGGTTAGCCATGAACTTCTTGTTTCCAGTATTCAAATTAAACTTGGCATTTATTGTGAAATCCCTGGTGCCTTCATGTAAAACAATATGTTCTCTGCAGCTGTGCACTTTGCAGTCACTGGTCAATGGTTAAGCAGTTTGCAGGAATGCTTTGGAGCTGTGGTGAATGTGCTTCCCCAAGGCCTTCTGGTAGAAATTCTGCTTCACAGAATGAGTGAAATTTTTGGAATATATACTGGTGAAATTAGTCATAATGCATAAAACTGCAGCAAATAACAGTGTAGAGCTCATTGGACTAAATTGATGTTGGAGTCAGTAGTTATCTAGCTACAGGGCAAGGGCACATCAACCTTCCTAGGAACTCTAAAGGCAGAATACGCCAGGTGTTCCAATTTTCTCATTTAATGTGGGAAGAGCAAGCCCAGCTTCCTTCTTATAGGTGTAAGAATCAAACATGATAGTGATGGTATATAGTCAATACCAAGTCTTTAATGCCATGACTATGAAGAAAAAGTCTTGTTATCTCAGTTGTCCTACAAAAGAATTCTAAAATTCAAAGAATTTTTTAACAAATAATTTATTTTCTTTCATACACTCATTCTTTTAGGTTTCTAGTATGATTGATATTTTAGAAATATTTAGAATCAGCCTTTACATCAGGCTTAGAAGTTAAAATGGAAAATAGTGAAGAAAGTAGTCCTGACCATGTAAGGTTTGGGATTTATATGTTTGCATGGGGCCATGCAATCTGAGGAGCTGGAGCCTCTTGTCTCTCTGGCATTATTTCCTTAAGAAATTGTGATAACATATTATTTGAGAGAGCTTGAGTGCTTTTGCAGTATAGCTGCACTCTTTTTCCAAAGCAGTCTATCATTTTAGAGGTGTATAATAGCTTTATTCTATAACATGCATACAGTGGTGAAATATAGCTTATACAACTATTTAAGAGTGTGCTTGACTATCTTCTAACAATGCAATTCACACAAATGGAATGAGGTCATGTTTAAATTGAAATATCAAGTCTTTTTTCAAGATCCTTGGAAACAAACATTTTGAATCTAAATATATTATTTGATTTTTTTTTTTTAAAATATGGAACGCTTCACGAATTTGCGTGTCATCCTTGCGCAGGGGCCATGCTAATATTCTCTGTATCGTTCCAATTTTAGTATATCTGCTGCCGAAGCGAGCACTGATTATTTTAATATCACTGCATATATATGTTTAAATAAAAATAAAGGACATTACATCAGCTTCAGATTTGTTTAATTCTTGTTGTGTTTGGCTTCATCTGAACTACAGAGGTGGCAGAGAGAATGGAAAGCATGAAGAAGTTCAGTCCAGAGATACTTAGGAGCTAGGAAGAGCCGGGGTCAGTGATGGATTGGACGCAGCAGGGAAGAGAGAAGGAAAATTTAAGAAGGATGCCATGTTTCTGACTGAAGTAACTGAAAGAGAAAAAGCAGATGTGGAAGTAAGATGAGTTTGGTTTTGAATGCATCGAATTTGAGCTCTCTAAGGACATAGAGCAGAAATGTCTATTAAACATATGGATCTGGGCTACAGATTTGGGGAGTCATTGTCATAAAGATAGTAAGCGCATTAAATGGGATAGCCTGCTTCTCTCCTTTCTCTGCACATTCTTCCCAGGCAGAGGACAGAGCCCTGAGGAGCATACACAGGTAGGGGTAGAACATGAAGAGGAAGCCAAGCCATAAACGTGACTCAGAAAAAAATCAGCCAGAGAAGGAAGAGGAAGCTCAAGAAGTCACAGTGTCAGAGAAGCTTGGAGACAGAAGTACGTCAAGGAATTAAAGGTGGCCAGTGATGCCACTTGTGTAGCAAGGCCAAGTGAGACATGGGCGGAAAGGTGCCCACTGAATTTGTCGTGAATGGAGTTTTTCCCAGAGAGGACTGTGCAGACAGGGAAAGGTGGATTTAGAGCAGATTCCAGTGGTGGCCATGCTGGGATGCGGTCACGATGAGGGTGGCTGAGTTATGGGAATGAAGGAGAACAAATGCGTAAGCAGTTAGACTGTGGGATGGGCTACTGTATTAGTCAGGGTTCTCCAGAGAAACAATCAATATAAGAGGAGATGTGTTATGGGAATAGGTTCACATGATTATGGAGGCTGTGAGAAGTCCCACCATGTCTTATCTGCAAGCTGCAGAACCAGGAAAGCTGGTTGTATAATTCCTGAGATGGGAGGGAAATGTGGGGTTAGGGCTGCTGGTGTAAGTCCTGGAGCCTGAAGGCCTGAGAAAAAGGAGGAGCTCCAATGTCTGAGAGCAGGAGAAGATGGTGTCCAGCTCAAGGAGAGTGGGCGGGGAGGGATGGAGACTGAGAGAGAGAGAGAGAAGGAGAGGGCTCACCCTTCCTTGGCTGCCCTCAAAGAATTGGATGATGCCCAAATTGATGAGAGTGGATCTCCTTTACTCAGTCTACTGATTCAAATGCTAATCTCTTCTGAAAACACCCTCAGACACACCCAGAAATCATGTTTTACCAACTCTCTGGACATCCCTTAGCCCAGTCAAGTCGATGTATAAAACTTAACCATCACAGTTATCAACATGGATATTGAAGTTACCTAGGATGGTTGCAGTACTGGGGGAAGGTCAGGGTGACATGTCAAAGTCTCTATGCGTTAGCAGGAGTAATCAGGTTTTTAGAAGAAATCAATGTTGGGAGCAGGCATTGACTAGTGAGGCTCAAAATAGACAGGATTTTTATAAATGCAGTGAGGTAATGGTCTATGTTCCGGCTATGACCCTTCGGAGAAAACAAGCAATACAGTTTAAACTAGTTTGATATGTGGCTGTTTAATGTTCAGACACTAGAAACAAAGTAGGGCCATTGGGGGATGTAGATGGCTTCTCAGGAGCTGAGCTTCTTTGTGTCCATCTTTCCAAGGATACATTAAAGGTTCCTCTCATTTTTTTCTGTGTCTGTCTCTGCTTTCTCTCTGGTTTTCCTCATCCTACCATTTGTCTGTACATGATACCCAGTGTCAACCCACCCTTGAGTCCAAGGACGTCTCATGTCAAGTCCCCACGACTAACTCTCAAGATTCTCAGTGTATTTCAGTTCCAGTTGATGCTGGACGGGGAAAGCATGGAAACCCGCCTTGTACAGTTTATAAATAACATAGATTTCAAGGGCAATGTCTACCTCACTTCCTGGCTTTGAAGGGCCTGGGGGAATAACTGGCCTCCAGTTCAGAGGTTTGGGGGAAGCCTGAAGTGTGTACGTGCAGAATGTAAGGAGAGAGGCAGTTTGTTAACCATGGAAAAGGGGCTCCAGATGGGTTTAGAGGGGGAGGAGCAGGGCAAGTTTGCGCTGGGAAGAAGGAAGCACATAACCATATAGCTTTTGTTGTTTTACCGTTTCTTTTAAATTATATGTTCCTCAAAATATTTCACATCCTTAAGTAGATTGTGGTGTGTCAGAGGGCTTGTATAGTATTATATCACTATATCTTATGTTTCTTCTGCATCCCAGCACCCGCTCACCCAAGTACCCAGCAAAGGCCCTCTGTGTCCAGTGGATTTGGAATTTATATTCTTCCTTGAGATATGGATAGTAATGTACAGGTCCTATCAACTGCACAGTATGTTTTATAGGTTCTTCTTCTTTCTACCTGCCACATCTTGCAACACTCAGCCGTGTGCCTGACCGGTACACAGTAACTGACTGAATCAATTTAAGTAAAGGGTAATATGATGGAACAAAATTAGTGAAGACATTGTTTCTAGTGCTTGGGGTTTTAGCAACTTTTTCAACACTTTGAAAGGTGTCACACAGTTTCATGTGATATTTAAGGACTCATTTCCATTTATGATATATAACCATTCTGTTTTTTCCATATTCTTTGGTTTATTTTTTAACAAACTCCTGGGATTATTAGCCTGCCAGAGAGAAATAAGGGTGGAAATGGTGACCGGAAGTGCTGCAGTTACTTTGTCTGGAAATGTAAAGGCAGGAGGAGGGACATTGGGGACAGAGGGAATTTTCCAAAATAAGAATGAGAGAGAGTCTTTCCTAAATGCAGGTTATGTGAGATGGAACAATAACCAACTAAATGGATCCTGAAACAGTCTTGAGGTCTTACTCTGGATGGCTTCATGGCAAAGTTTCCTGGGTACCTCTCAGTAGTACTGGACACTCCGCCCCAGTGAGGAGCCCACTTTTCCTTAGGATGACCAGTTAGATTTTCCTTACCTGAATGGTGAGGGGCTGAAAGGTTCCGATGGTTTGGAGGATGAGGAGTTGGAGATAGAACTGGTGGGTATGTCTAAGGTAATTATAGAATGAAATCTAATTTGGGTGTCAAATAGATTAATACCCAAGATTCAGGAATATATGATTGAGACTTACATATTAAAATTGCCAATATTTAAAGCTTTCTACTTTCTCCCTCCCTGTATGAGTCATAGTCTACTGGATGAGTTTTAGGAGATCTATTTCATATTATTCAAATCATGATGTCATTTCCCCCCTTATTTGCTATATTCCTCATTCTTACAGTCAAAGCCACAGGCTACATGATCATCTTGTTTATATAATAATGGTATGATATAATTACTCCAAATAATGAGTAGCTTGAAGCTTAGTTGTGAGCTGTGCCTGGTCACTTCAGGTGGTTACACTCTTTTCTCATGAGGCCTGAGATTTCATTGTGAAATGGGACAATGTGTCCAAAGGCTGCATCCCTCCATCTGGAACTTTCTGGCCACAAGTAGGACCAAGATTCATACTCTGTTGGTGGTGATGTGTCAGGAACATAATCCTTGAGGATGAATTGTCCCTTCAGTTGGTTTATTCTTTAAATATTGATTTAATCAACCTTTCAATTACTCCTCAGAATTTCTCACTTCTGCATCAGTTTTTGAATTATCTGATCACTAATGGAGGACATAGATATACTTATAACCACACAGGATCTCATAACAAAAATACCTAGATTCCATCATCAAACATATTATATTCTCATGTTGCTCTTATAATAAGTATTTAATGAAAATTATGTGGTATGTTATAAATACAGAATTTGCTGCTCAGCTGACTTTCTCATTTTATTTGTTCTCTAATGTGTTAATGGAAGGGTTTCTAAAGTGAAAAAAATGAACTTTGGAGAAACTTTTAAAACTTATTTCCAGAATATATCTAAGTATAAAGGACACAGATATAACTCTTTCTTCAAATGGATATAAAAGCATGAAGGAAAGATTTAAAAAAATAAAAATTTATCAAAGATTAACTATGCTATTTTCTGAGCTATTTTAAAATTTTATATCTAAATAACTTCCTTAATTCTTAAACCAATGCATTTTAAAAAGTAAATTCTCAGATAATTTCTTTGTGTGGATCATTTCAAATAAGGGATATTCTAGAATGCATTGGAAGATTTATAACATGGAATCGGTAGCTTTTCTTGCCGTGAATGTATTTTGAGAGAATTAATGTCATATAACTCACTTATTAAAATTTCAGTGAAAAGAATAGGCATCGCAAATCCTTGGGTAACTGTCAGCTTTGAATGCCCATTCTTACCTGCCGGAGACCTTGTATTTCAGACCTTGCACTTTTCCAGCTGTGCAGAATTCACCTCTGTGCTGACTTTGGTTCTCTCCAGGGGGCGCACTGGGGGCAGTTTATCAAGATGGGGCAAACAAGGATTAGAGCTAGTCCTTTCAAACAGCAGTGCCCCCAATCTTGCTGCCTGACAGGAAGCCCTTTCCCTCCTGTCCATGGGGAGCCACCCTTCCCTCCTGCTCTCCTCTCCAGTCTTTTGTCAACTTGCACTGTAATCCACCATCATCACCACTGTCAGGGCTCCCCAAGGGCCCTCAGTGGCTGCTTTCGGGTTCTCAATTGTATCACGCTGTCTGCTCTGCCAGAATGTTGGGCAGGAAAATTACCTGCTCTCAAATCATTTTATTTATTATTTATTTTTCTGCCCCTTCCCAGATGTCTCCATCGTTTTTCTCATCCTCAGAGATTCATCCTCTGTCTCCTTAGATCTTTCTCTTCTCCTTTGCTTTCCAAGTTTTTTTTTTTTTCAAACTCATGTAATATACTCCAATAGATAATATTAAGTTTAAAAAGATAACAGCTAGCATTGTAAGCTATGAGGGACCTTTTAAGGATAGTTCTATCATTTTCTTCTGCCAATTTTAGGGAATAGTTTATATATGCACATAGCAGAATGACAGACCCATTATTTAGGAGAGATGAGAATTCTTATGTATAATATACAAAGGCAGATAGTAATTTACTAATGCCCCTAGATTGGTAACCCAAATTTATATCTTTTATCACTAAGTAGAATAATAAATTCCTCTATATCTAGATACTGGGACATAGATGAATAAATGAGCCAATTTTAAAGTAGCAAAAAAGAAGTAGTATTTTTTCAGTATTATCCACTACCTGTTTCACAGGTTGTTCTAATACATACATGATTACATTCAGTCTGTACAATGAACCTTGAATTTTTGCTTTGGGAACCTAAAGTTCAGAGAAGTTAAGCAACTTCTTCTAAGTCAAAAGCTTGTTGTGGTGATGCTTCAATTCCAAACCAGGTCTGTTAGACTCTGAAGTTCACATTTGTCATTATATCAGCTTTCCCAGTGCGTGTTTTTGGAACACTGTGCCAGTGAGAGATTTCAACAACAAATAAGGGTTCTCTGCTTAATTAAGATTGAAAACTTCTTCCGTAGAGGAAATGGTTTAATTATATTTAACCAGAATGGCCCAAACTTTTTATTATGCTGACTTTTCTTTCTGATTAATATTATGTGGAGTTAAGGT
Organism: Eschrichtius robustus; assembly: GCF_028021215.1. Lineage (NCBI taxonomy): Eukaryota > Metazoa > Chordata > Mammalia > Artiodactyla > Eschrichtiidae > Eschrichtius > Eschrichtius robustus. The sequence goes on from NC_090832.1 coordinate 120,056,215, forward strand.
TTTAATGTTGTAGTTTTTAGTGTGAAACTTCTTGGTTCATCAGAGCCTGGTTGTATTACATTTCTTCAGTGTTCAGCTGGGCATTGTTTTGCATGATTACTCCAGTCAATAAATCCCAAATATCTAGGAGTCATGTTGTGGTAGATTAAAAATATGGTCACAGATTCTTTACAGCTCCTTTATCATGAGGACAAAACTATTTTCTCACTCCTTAAATCTAGGCTGACTTTGTGACTTGCCCTTACTGACGAAATGTGGCTAAAATGACACTGTGCAAGGCCTTGCTCCCTCTTGGAATGCTGCCCACAGACTTTTATAGAAGGAAGCTTATCTTGCCTATTAGAGGTAAGTGGCCAAAAGAAGGAAAATAGACATGTCCTACCTAGCAGCCAGCAGATACCTACCTAACTGCTAGATATGAGTGAGGCCATCTTGGACATTCCAGCAGAATCAGACCTCCAGCCGAATGCAGCCCTGTGAGTGAACCAGGTAAAACATGCAGAAGAACCATTTAGGCAACCTAGGGACTTATGAGGGATAATAAACCACTGTGTTTAGCCACTGAGTTTTGGGCTGAATTTTTACTCGGAATGAGTTAACTGATACACATGTGAGAACCATACCTGACAATTTATGAATGTTGACATTCTAGCTGTAGGGTATTGCCTGGTTATAAGAATTACATGCATTTCTGCGTTTGTACTTGACCTTATTGAAATTAGTACTTTATGCATTGCATGTGCTGTCTGTTGGGAGATAATTTGCTATGGGTCTCTCACATTTCTACATGTCTTATGAGCAGAAGCATTGAAAACTTTTATTCTGGGCTAACTTTTCAAAGATGTTTTTATAGTGAACAGTCTTGGAGGATAGAGATAGTATCTCCCTCTGGGGCAGAGGCGGATTTGCTGTCTGTCCAGGACAATAAAGATAATGTCTTCCTCTGAGACAAAGATTAGGTAGGTTTGACTAAGCTCAGAGTTTCTCAGCTGTGACTCAGACCCCTGGGGTGAGCAGCATGCATTTGGACTCCCCCTCTAACTCCTGCCGCCTTGGGAGTTAGAGGCTGAGGAGAAACAGTGCAAACATGGAGCTCATGCTGCCTGGGTGCCATGAGGAATACAGTCCTTTGTCTCTGACCTGGGAATCTCATGTCTTCTGCCATCATCAAGGAAACTGCAGCAGGCTAACTTGTTAGCTTATAAGCTGGAAAAATCTCAGACTCTTCACAGTTCTTGACATCTAACTGAACTTAATGCAGAACATAAGATACTTTATGGAAATTGTATGAGCTTCTGACTTTTTCTCAGGGATAGATTTATGAGAAAATCTTATTCCTTCTGAAATGCTTATTATTCATAAGCACCTATATGTTGGTCTTTCAGGAGTTCATTTATTAGATTCATTAGGAATTGTATCTAAGAAACAGAATCTTTAATTTGCAGTGATAATTATACACTTGAATGACTAGAACATATTAATATTTCATTAATGACTATTAAGTTCTGCTAGAACAGTGTATGTTATGCTAGATATAGTTTGTTTTTTAATGATTAATTTCCTGTTTATACTTTTCCCCATTATATTTTTAATTTTTGTATATTTGTGATTTCTCTGTCCCTGTCTCTTTTTTTCAATTAATTATGCAAGTGGCTTATTTATTTTAGTTCATTATTTTATTTTTAAGAAACAACTATTTATTAGTTCTACTGGTTTCCTGATTTATAATTTATAAATTTCTGATGTTTTTTATCAATTTCTTCTTTCTGCTTTCCTTAAGTTATTTTTAATTTTTTTCTAGCTTCTTGAGATGAAATGGTTAATTCACTTATGTTCACTCTTATTTGATACTGAGCATTACAAATTTTGCTGTGTTCTATAGGCTCAAATATGTGATATTTTCATCATTGTTATTTTTAGTTCTTGCAATTTTTTTCTTAAACTAAAGAGTTAGGAAGATAGAGCTTTCACTTATCCTGACAGGTTTTTTTTTTTTACCTGTTTTTTTCTTTCATTTGTGGAGTTAGTGCATTGTGATCAGAGAATAGAGTTTGTATTGGTTATAATTTTTGGAATTTTTGTGGGTTTCTTTGCATATAATATACGAACAATTTTTGGAACTATTATAAAGGTCCTTTTTAGTTGGTATGTTCTCTGTTTTCAATGTGAAGTTTCTTTTTTTTTTTAACATCTTTATTGGAGTACAGTTGCTTTACAATGGTGTGTTAGTTTCTGCTTCATAACAAGGTGAATCAGCTATACATATACATATATCCCCATATCTCCTTCCTCTTGCGTCTCCCTCCCACCCTCCCTATCTCACCCCTCTAGGTGGTCACAAAGCATGAGCTGATCTCCCTGTGCTATGCGGCTGCTTCCCACTAGCTATCGATTTTACACTTGGTAGTATATATAAGTCCATGCCACTCTCTCACTTCGTCCCAGCTTACCCTTCCCCCTCCCCATCAATGTGAAGTTTCTAAATGCAGGGTTTCACGTGGGCAAGGACTTGTATAAGGACAAAGGGTAAGGAGCTATCAAAGATGCCCACTAGGTTTTTGATGTGTGCAAATTGGTGAGATGTACAAAGTGGTAAGGATGACCTTTGAAGGTTTTCACTACCAGTTGAGATATTGAACAACTTTTATATCACTACCAAAAAATTTTAATCCATAAAGGTTTTGGTCTTAGGCTGGCGCTGATATTATCCATGTGGAATGCAAAGTTAGATAAGTGAATCATTTAAAATGTGCAATTTCTTCTAGGGACACAAAAAGAGTTTGTCGTGTTTTACTTCACTTTAGTTGCCAGCTTCCAATTGTTTTCTGTGGCCATAAGTAATTGTTCTTAATGTTTGTGGCAAGAACCCAGTTTGGTTACATGCCAAAATTCTCAGCAAATCCTGTAGTGCTTGTATGAGCATAAAAAAGGAAAAATCTCTGGAAGGATGTGTGTGTGTGTGTGTGTGTGTGTGCGCGCGTGTGTATAATGGAACTCATAATAGCGTAAACCACTAGGAATGGGGTGGGAAGTGTGTTGGATGAGGATCCCATTGCAGGGGATCATCAGAACTTGTAACCCACCACCATTCTCTGCCGTTTGGGCTGTTACAGCACTGGAACTGGATAGAATCCTAGAACAAGAATCTATCTGATTACCATGGTTTCCGCTGCTTCTAATTGGCCCCAAACCAATGTGGGTCCATCTGATAGAATGATCTTTGGAGCTAGCTCTATTCTCTATTATCTGTGAGTCCAGGGGTAAGTTGCGTAACTTACCTGAGTCTCTTTTTTTTTTTTTCTTTTATGACAATGTAGATAACAAAATCCACCTGAAATTTCATTTTGAAGATTAAGTGAGATATATGAAAGCTAGGACATTGGCTTGCCCAGTTTTATCTCTTCATTGAAGTTAGGTCTTTGGAGTACATGGTCTGGGGAATAAGAACTCAATCTTGACAACATTAACTTAGGGAATCAAATTCCCTTCCTTAATCAGCAGTTTTGGGCTTCTTCAGTCTAGGAGCAGGGTTTACTGGGTGTCCCTCTTCAGTGGTGGCACGTTGTAAGGCAGTTCTGTGTGGTGATCCAGCTGTGGACTCTGACACCCTGTAGCTGGGGCCAAATCCCTGCTTCATCTTTCTAGCTGTGTGACATTGGTCACAGTCATTAATCTCTCCAGAGCTTCAGTTCTCTTCTGCTTTAAAACTGGAATAGTAATAGCACCTGACTCAGGGGTGTTGTGAAGGATAAATTCAGTAAAGCATGGGAAGCCGTGAGCCTGGTACCAAGAGCGTCTGCACTGCCGTCACCTCAGAAATGCGTTCCTTATCATTTTCTCTGTGAACACCCATTTTTTGAAAGTTAAAAATAGCCAAAGTTAGACTTAAGTCATGATACAGGATGGTCTGGAGATTGTTTCTTTTCGTCTGTTTTCAAATTTTGATGATTAACAGTTAAGGTAAAGAATATTGAAATGCAGAAATAAAACACTGCATTAAGCCATCACATGTCTTAATAAGGAGTGTGGCACTGAGACATTAAAGTAGCAATTATGGTTGCCCCAGAATTAAAAAATACAGGTTCGCTTAACACGATCTATCTGTTTATAGGAAAGGCTAAAAAGAGGGTAGAAAAATATTAGGAGAATACAGAAAAACTTGGCAACTCATCTGTGGTTGGTTCATGACATTAACTGACCCTGGAGGGCTGCCTTCCTTTTTTTCTTCCTTTCTTTCTTCCCTTCTTTCTCCCTTCCTTCCTCCCTTCCTTCCTTCCTTCCTTCCTTCCTTCCTTCCTTCCTTCCTTCCTTCCTTCCTTCCTTCCTTCCTTCCTTCCCTCCCTCCCTCCCTTTCTCTCTCTTTCTTTTTGGTTGACGGATTTTATTAAAATCTGTTTTATTTATTGCCTTTTTTTTCTTTTTTTAAAATTAAAAAAAATTTTTAGTTGAAGTATAGTTTATTTACAATGTTTTGTTAATTACTAAGTGTTGTTGGGTGGTACTAGGTTACTTTTCAGCAAACCACAGGGAACTTCTGGCTTGAGTTAAAATGTGTCAGTGGCATCATGGTGGGGGGGTGCACTTTCCTTTGTGTTCCGGCTGTTAGAAACTCCAGACGCCTCTGGCTATTTGAATGACACATCACAGGGAACAGTTCCTTTTTCTGAAGATTAAAAAATGCACTATTTCTTTAAATGGAAGTAGCAGATTTATGTGAAGCCATTTATCAAAGCCCCCTGGACCTATGAACACCAGGGCTGCCTTGTGTCAACACCAAAAAACAACGCTTTGAATGCTAGTGGATGAAAGTCCCCTTTCACAGTGGGACTTCTCAGCATGACCCCAAGCCTGACGTCCCACTCTGTCTTATGTATTAGATGATAAACACAAAAATAAAGGAATAGGTGATGCAAGGCATCACACTAGCATACAGAACACAGCACAGATCATCACTCCAGGGAAGAGAGGTGTTTTTAAAAAATGGAATTCCTAAGCTCTAGGGAGACAGCTGGGAATGTAACACCATAGTGTGGGAGGGACTCTTATGATGGGATTCATTCCTTCACAATTAAGTGTTGGCAGGAAACAGGACAGAAGTTAGCCTATGGAAAGACAAACCTTTCTTCCCATCTTCATATCCTAGGTTTTTTGTTGCAAATATAAAACCTTTCCTAATAGAACTGTACTCCCATGGAATTTATCAATGAATCCCTGGGCTGCAAAATTCCTTGATTTAGGCTAAACCTGCTGATGTTCTGCAAAAGGGCTATGTTACACTCACGCAGCAGGAACTTAATTTCCAAGGAAGCATTTTCCATATACCCTGGCAGGCAGTGGGGGGAGAGCCTTGGGCCGTGACTCTAGGGTCTTCACGGGTGCTGAGTGGTTTAGATTCCTCTAAGAATATGATGAAAGTTACGGCCCCTTGTTCAAAATGAGTATTTAGTTCAACCTTGGCAACAGTGTACCTACCTACGCTCCCTGCTTCCCTCTCATGCCGTTAGTCCTTTTCCCTAATTATAATTCTCAGCAGAATACAAAGGACTTAACTCTGGAGTGTTCTGCATTGGGGCTGGATGGTGGAACAGAGATGTGGCCCCTCCAGAAACTTGAGGAATGGTCTTATAGAGGAAGAGGCCCCCAAAGAGATAAAAGCAGAAATTGCCTTCAGTAACTGCTCACAACAACACACTCTCAGTTATTTTGGAGGAAAGAGGAATCATGGGGCAGTAGGATTGTTGGGAAGATCACGCCGTGCTGGTCTCATTTGCATACGTGGGACAGGTACATCCACAGACGCAAAACTCAGCTGAGCAATAAGCTTAACTTTTCAGTAACCGGATGTCATTTATATTTTGAGCTTGTAGTCTTCGGATTAGTGGATGTTTCATCTCGGTCAGTTTGGGTTTTGCTTCTTCCCTCCATCAGTTGGTGCTTCTAGAGTGTAAAAGGGGGGTGTGGGTATGAGAGGAGCACCTTTTCTGTGGGCACCTGCATGGGGGTGGGGCCGTGGGCAGTGATGGAAGGATGGGCAGAGTGAAGCCATTCTGTCAGAAATTACTGAGAATGCAAAGCACAGCAGTTCGTTTGTCAGAGCATTATCTCCTTGCACATTAAAATCAAGTGAGCACGAGCTTTCCCATGAAAACCTGGAGTTCTCTTGAAGAATCAAAGGGCAACCCTAGTCCCATAGTCTTGCAACCCTCATTTATTTCTGAATCTACTCATTTACCATTAACAGCTGAGCTCTGAGGTTTGATTTTGGATTGAATCTGGAGGGAAAGGTAAGATATTTAGACAATAATGGAAAAGAACGGAAAGCGGTAAGGCAGGCAAAGGAGAGAGAGGATATGGCAGATATTTGACGTACAAGAAGCAGTCAAGCTTAAATACAGGGTAAGCGCAGGCAGAGGTGGGCAGGACGTGAAATCACAGAGTTAGGGAGGGGTCAGACTGAGAATTGAAGACTTCATCCTGTGAATTATGGAAAAATCACTGACAACTTTTAATTGATATGTTAACTAATGTTTGGTAAGCTTGGACATGGTGTGTAGAATAGGTCAGAGGAGAGAGAAAAAAGGTAGAAAAAAAAGGAGTTAAAATTGAATACCCAGTAGTTTTTTGAGCAGTTAGTGGGGTAGAAATTTTACCTCAATATGTAAAACATTATTTTTGATTATTAGAGGCTTTTAATTTATGTGTTCTGTTGTTTTTTGGTCATTTTCAGTGTTTGCCATCAACTTTTGCATACCTTATTTGGTTTTGATTTTTTTAAACCTTGCATTTCATCTTGTTGAGTGCATGAGGCTTGAGTTTAGTGAGCGTTTAATACAAAGAGCAGAGTAGGCTGTAAGCTCTGGTGACACTCTGCTTGCCATCAAGGTCAGCTTTCAAACAGCGTGACCTACAGTGCGGGGTGGTGGTCCACGGAACGCAAATGGGCTTGAACCCATCTCTGCCTTGGACTATTAGCTTCTGTTGATGTGAAATTGACTACTGCGGGGTTGCCACTTAGGCAACTCAGAAACAGCATGTTTCTTAGATTTTTTTTTTTTTTTTTTACTACTTGCTGTGCATGCATGTCTAGAACTGAGTTAGTTTTAAATAGATATTTTTTTCATCTGAACTGCATAAAGTATTATTTAACAATGGCACTATTTTTGTTAAGCCAACATCTTATTTGCTCACCAATTGCTTGGTGCACCTAACGTCTGTTAGAAAAAAATCTTAAGCGTGTATTATTACAATCTAACGATCAATATCAGTTATAAAACACTGAAATTAATGATAATGGTTATGATTTACTGAGCGGTGTATTATGTGCCAGATACTGTGCTATAACTTTGATCTAGATCTTTAGAAATCTCTAAAGCAATGCTACAAGAAATGTATTCTGATTCCTATTTTACAAATGAGAAAACTAAGGTGCAGAGAGATTGAGAAACTTATTCAAGATAACACAGATAGTAGAGAGCAGAGAATGTTTAACTTATCATTTTGTATCCTAAGTAGGGACACAGATATGAAAGCAAATCTGAGAATTTGAGTATGTCATAAAATGAAAACTAAAACAGCAGAACAGTCCAGTCCGGCAAAACAGTTCACTTTTCTGAAGGGGGGTGATAAATTTTTGCTGATTCAACCACACTCTTTTCTAATTCACTTTGCAACAGATGGATTCACATCTGCAAGGTGGCAGCCTGCAGAGAGTAGAGGGTTGCAGGGTGATGTCATTACTGTCTTAGCCTGAACTGTAGAAAGATCACCCTTCCAGATATCAAGGCTTAAAATCTTTATGGGACTTTACTAATTCATTTTAAATGACTGCATAGTTTGCTAAGACAGGTGCTATCTTTTTAATGTCATTAGCCATTGGTCATTAGGAGAAGGATTTTCTCCTTGAGAGTTCAGGAGATACACTTGTCTGACAGTTCATGGACTCTGTAAGTGTCTGGCAGTCAAAGCGTTTTGTTCATTCAGGGACTTTATGGTAAGTTTCAACCCAATATTTATAAAATCAATCAAGTGTCTTAATTTGGGGCTGTTTGAGTAATCTCTGTAGACTACCTAATCTCAAGTTTCCTTTTTTAAAGTTTTCATGAAGGAATCTCTTAATAAAAGATACTAAAACATTTCCTGTACAGTGTAAGCTTTTGCGATGACAGAGACCCAATAATGATATTCAGAAATGTAAGGAATTGAATGCAACTCTTTTATTCTATTGAATGATATAGTATAGCTTTTGTATAATGAGACATTTGGGAATTTGTTAGGCTGTTGGTTTTGTGCATTTAAGTAAAAAGTGTCAAATATCTATCCTGTGATATGTGAATATTTGAGAAGCAATATAATATCTTACATTATTAAATTACAATATAGATTCTTGAAATGTGAGATGGGTTGTCTTTAATATCAGCAACCATATTATCAGGAATATTTGTTACCTTCTTGAGTCTTGGTTTGTTATGTGCTCAAACATTTGTTCTTACAAAAGTGTTAGTAATACATTTTTAAAGTAATGTGATTGGAATATGCTTCATTACTTCTTAAAAGCCCTAGCTTGACACTCTGGATGCTGTGATTTGAAGACCTTCTTCTAAGACAGTTGATTTTCAAACTCAATTTAGTGGCAGTAATAGCACACGAAAATTTGAATGAAAGAAGTACATCATTGGTTGCACTTATCAAATTATATCAGTTCCATCCTCAGTTATACAGAGGTTTTTTGTGAAAACTTGGCTCATATATTTTTATCTTTCCTTATATCAATCAGTTTTTCTTGCAAACAAATTGGAAGGGCAGTGAGTTGTGTGCAGGAGTATAAATTAGTGCAAATTTTCTGGACTGATTTTGCCACATGCATTAAACAATCCAAAAACAATTGTATCCTTTGACACAGCAATTATGTTCCTATGTATTTATGCTAAGGAATGAGAGGGATACATGCATCGTTAGTCATACGAAGATGTTTATGGTCTTTTTCTTTATAACACTGAAAAAGTGGGAATTACTTAAATATTCAATAATTAGGGATGAGTTAATTATGCTCTCTATACAATAAAATTAGATGGAGCAATTAAAATCATGGATAATACTAATAGTAATAATAATTGTAACATTAAATGGAAGATTCCAGAAATAATTCCTAAGTTTAAATTGCATACCATTCTGAGAAGCAGGATGAACTCTCGCACCATCCTGCGCCACCCCTCCCGGGACGTGAATCATCCCTTTGTCCATATGTTAGTCACTTAATAGCCATCTCAGTTATCAGATCCACTGTTGTGGTATCACAGTGCTTGTGTTTAAGTGACCCTGATTTTACTAAATAGTGACCCCAACTCGCAAGAGTAACGATGCTGGCATTTCGGATAAGCCAAAGAGAAACCATATAGGGCTTCCTTTAAGTGAAAAGGTAAAAGTTCTCCACTTAATAAGGCAAGAAAAACAATTTTATGCTCAGGTTGCTAAGATCTGCGGTAAGAATAAGTCTTCTATTCTTGAAATTGTGAAGAAGGAAAAAGAAATTAGTGCTAGTTTTGTTGTTGCACCTCAAACTGCAAAAGTTATGGCCACGGTGCGTGATTTGTGCTTTGTTAAGACGGAGAAGGTATTAAATTTGTTCAATAAGATATTTCGAGAGAGAGAAAGAGACCACATTCACATATCTTTTATTATAGCATATTGTTATAATTGTTCTATTTTATTACTAGCTATTGTCATTACTCCTTTACTGTTTAATATGTAAATTAAACTTTATCACAGGTGTAGGTATGTGTAGAAAATAGCATAGTATAGTTGGGGTTCAGTGCTATCTGCAGTTTCTGACATCACTGGGGGGTCTTGGACCATATACCCCCAGGTAAGAGGGGACTCCTGTATTTAATACGTACCACTTAATGCACTTAAATATACTTCAAAATTTCATAACAACCTAATGCCTGGAGGTATTATACAACACCTGAAAGCGACATATCTGGTAAATTATGGAAATTTGATTCAGACTCACATATGACTGTTTATAAAGCTGAAGCCTATCAGACTTTATGAATATGTAATTACATAGAGAAATACACATGATTTACTGTGAAGGGAAAGGATACAAAGTACTATATATAATATCACATTGAAAAAATTCCTTAAATGCGTGGAGGAAAAAAGCTGGAAAGACAGCACCGAAGTGAAAATAGTTATTTCTGGGTAGTGAGTCTACAGATAATTTTTTTGGTTTTTAGGTTTTACTTTGTTTTCCATGTTTTAGGCAATGAGCAACACATGTTGCTTTTGTAATTAGAAAAACAAGTCTTTTTTTCCCCCCAAATTTCCCTGCCACAAGATGTTAATTGCAGCTTTATTTATAGTATAATTTGGAACAACTTAAATGTCCAACAATAGAAGAATTGTTTAATGAAATATTGTTCACCAATTCAATGGAATAATATAAAATGATTTCTATTACGTACAGACAAGTTGGGATAATGTTTATTAAATAATGTTCTATGGAATCAGGGAGAACATAAAATATTATTTACTCTAAGATTACAGTGATTTACACCATGATTATGATGTAAATTCTGTTAACACATTGTGAAAGGCCAAAATGTATGGGATAATAAAAGTTATTTTGAGGTTTGGAAGTGATACAAATATTTTCTCTAATGTTCTAATGATGAATAGTAATGTAAAAATATAAGAATCTCTGTGGTTTGGTAAACAACTAGATATATAAAAGGGAAGACTTTTAAAGGAAACACTTGGTCTATTTTGCTACTTTACAAAAGACATTTACTTCTCAGGGGGCGATACAATTAGACAAGTATGGTTCAACTTCAAAGTATTAATTCTCAATATAATTCAGCATCATCAGAAATAACATGGCTACAAAGGCAGAGAGCCTCTGGTTTTCTTCTCCTCCACACTTGCCAGAGCTATTCCTACAGATTGCTGCCATCCCAAATTAGAAAGCAACCTGAATAAAAGGTCCCCAGACAGGTTGTCTCTGCTGCTTTGACAGATGCCACGTACTCTCTCCCTGAGGTCATGGCAAATGACAGGATGTGAAAAGTGAATACATGAAAATGCTTTCCTAGCACTCTCTCCTCCCGGGTTTGCTGAGTAAGATGGGCAGTGAAGAAAGCCAGCAACTCTAAGCCGTGGACTTCCAGATAGGGCGTCCACAAAGGCAAAAATGGCTCTCTTGGAAGTGGCAGTGCGATCCCAGCATGTATTTTGCCTCCGGGGCGTCAGAATGAAAGTTGGCAGCTTGCCTGGTGTTCTTTTAGAGCCCAGGTACAGAGGAAGCCAAATGTCCTGCTGCCTGCTTCTGCACCAAGTGACGTACCTGTCTCCTTCCCCTCCTTCCTAGGCTGCCTCCAATTCAAAGGTTGTCACCGGTAGATAAAAAATGCATTATTCCCAGTTACTTAGTTGGGGGCCAGAGACAGTGAGCTTAGCTACAATAAGTCAGTGTCAACTGGTGCTGCAAAATTTAGTTGTGTTTTAAAAATAGTTTAGCATACTATTGGTTTTTCATGAAATATAATTGTACTGTAGAAGGACAGACTTCTTAAGCTGCTGTGACAGTTCAGGGGTTGATTTTGATGTTTCAAGGGAACTCTTGGAGAAAGAAAGAAGCAGATACACTGCACAAGGTGGTGTCACTTATTGGGACGTGAAAATCCACAAGTTCAAGACATTTTTAGAGACAGAAGTCCCCAAGTGATCATGATTTTCAGGGCCCTCAATTTGGGATGTTTGAACTAGAGAGATGATTTTCACAATAATTTTGGAGATCATTCTTAGCACTGGAAACATCTTGAGGAATTCTGATCTAAAGAATAGTCAAAGGGCATGGTGCCTAAAGACACAGGTAAAGCTTGTGAGTCTGTATATGACACTCCCTGGTGTCCCTAACAGCAGTGTTTAATATCATCAGTGCAGAGTCAAATAGAAACATCCACTCTTGAGTTTCTGGATTGACATACAACAGTTAGCATATGAACATTTGAGAAAGATGATCACTTAGGAACAATGAATGGATTCCATCACTGAAAAAACATTTAATCCTTTAAAAACGGCATAGTAGTAATAGTGTTTAATGGACTGCATAGTTCTTAGTCACTCCAAAAAGGGGGTAGCTGCAATTACACAGAAAATTCAAACCAATCCATGTTGGGCTTTTATTATGTGTCTTCTCATACCTATTTCCTTCTTTTTATACCTACAGTTCCCTGCCTTTCTAAGATGTTTCTTTTGATGGAACCATTCTTTTTCATTCTCCGTTAGTTTTGGGGGGGGGGGGTTGATTTACCTATTCCTGGTTTCAAGGTTGGGTTTTGATAATCTTAAATTAAGCTGGTCATCCCAGTTTCCCAGTCATAATACTGGGTTCAGAGATGGACACATAAACCAATCAAAAGCTTTAAGATGTGAGGAGATATTTGCTAAGTTTTTCTGGAAAAGAGAAGCTTCCACTTTCTTCTACAACATTTACTAAAATATGCGTGTGAGTCTCTCAGGTTTATAACTAAGACATCTATTTGGCTACCACTACAGATAGAGTCTGTGTGTGTGTGTGTGTGTGTGTGTGTGTGTGTGTGTGTTGGTGGGAGGGGTCGGTGGGTATGTGTAATGCCCGTACAGGAAACTGAGACTGTAGAAGGCAGTGCACAGAAATAAAGATAAATTGGATCCTAGGCAACGTTTTTTTGAACTGGACAATCAATCTGCCTGAACTAAGAACTACTTCTGGTTATAGATTCACTTTATTAAGCTCATTTGATTTTTGATATTTTACAACATAAATAGCACTAACTGATACAGAATTCCAAGATTTTTGTAACAGGAAGTTCAATCATCTATTCAAAGAGATAATTTATTTTTTTTTATTGACGTATAGTTGATTTACAATGTTGTGTTAGTTTCAGGTGTACAGTAGAGTGATTCAGTTATATATATATGTATATATGTATTTACATATATATATTCTTTTTCAGATTCTTTTCCATTATAGGTTATTATAAGATATTAATAACCCTGTGTTATAGTTCCCTGTGTTATAAATTAAGTCCTTGTTGTTTATCTATTTTATATATAGTAGTGTGTATCTATTAATCCCAAACTCCTAATTTATCCCTCCCTCCTCTTTCCCTTTTGGTAACCTTAAGTATGTTTTCTATGTCTGTGAGTCTATTTCTGTTTTGTGAATAAGTTCACTTGTATCATTTTTTTAGATTCACACATAAGTGATATCATCTGATACTTGTCTTTCTCCGTCTGACTTACTTCTTGCAGTATGACAATCTCTAAATCCATCCATGTTGCTGCACATGGCATTACTTCATTCTTTTTTATGGCTGGGTAGTATTCCATTGTGTATATATACCACATCTTCTTTATCCATTCATCTGTTGATGGACACTTAGGTTGCTTCCATGTCCTGGCTATTGTAAATAGTGCTGCAGTGAACATTGGGGTGCATGTATCTTCTCAAATTAGAGTTTTCTTCAGAAATATGCCCAGGAGTGAGATTGTAGAATCATATGGTAGTTCTATTTTTAGTTTTTTAAGGAACCTATGATTTATTTTCTTAACAAGGTGCAATCTGTTTATTAGAGAATGGCATACAGTTAAATCATATATTTATCTTAACTCACTATATTCTGGAGAGCAGTGTTGCAAGGAGTAAATTCAGGGTCAAATTCCCAGGCGTCTCTGTGCTGTGGGACCAGCTGTTAAACGTTGGCTCGCGCTTTCTCTCATTTTACCGTGATGTGAAAGGATAGGAGCGGGGTTAGTTTAATTCAGATCAACAAACATCTATTCAATGCTTAATGAAGAGGACTTTTATTTTCATTTTGACTGCTCAGAGTTTGAATCCCCTTCTTATGTTCAGAAATGTCTGAAAAAAGCTAGGTATTTGCTTTCTCAGTCTCCCTCTCAGCTACGGCTTGGACATTGGGTCTAGGCTCTGCCAATCAAGACCCCTGCCGCAGAACTTTAGGTCCAAAGCTAGTGATGTGAAGAAGCAGGGCCTGTGCAGAGTCCATTCTGGGTGTGGGTGTCAGAGACACACCCACAACCAGAAATAGATTTTGTTAGGTACCACTAACCAAATCTATTATCTAGACACAATAGTGACTGTAGTTGTAAGAGTACTGCCCTCTGTCAGTCTTGTCAGAGGTATAAGATGTTGAGTTTATTGTCAAGACTTATGGCTGTAGGCCTTTCACTGGATCCTTTCTGTGGGTTTTTAGTTGGTTGGTCAGCCCTTAAGACCCAATGGTGTCTGAAGTGTCTGGGAAAATCAGAATTTTATGTAGCTGTGCTAAATTCCAATTAGAAAAATAATAGCAGTAGTCTCTAGGACTTCAGAGAAAAATCAGATCCTCTTCAGCAAGCAGCTCCTCTCCTTTTGAGAAAGAGCTCTTGCTTTGCTACTAGGCTCTGGGAGAGACCAAAAGTCTTACTGTTCACTGGGTGATCATGCAACAAAAGTTGCCCATAGGTTGATATATATCAAGCTATAAAGTTGGAGCATGCCCAGTAGGATCCCTTTATCAGATTGAGCAGAAATATGGCGTTAGATCTGAGCAGATCTTGAGGCATAAACAAGATACATGCAGAGTTGACTCACACTCCTAGTGTGCCTACTTCTGTAGCCCACAGCTTTGGCTGCGTGAGGTTGTTTGAGGTGAATCAGTCCAAGGTGCCCTGGCGAAGCATTGCATCCCCTCAGGTGTGGTCTGCAGGACAGTGGAGAAGCAACAATTCCTAGTAGGTAGAAACTCAAACTTTCTCCATGTTTTCTAGAAAGAGAGACACCTGGAGGCATCGGTCCCAATTCACAGGATGTGGCAATTAGGTTAGCTGAATGGTCCGGAAGTTAAAAGACACACAATTGAAGGAGAGGAATAAGGAGGTTTGGGGAAGAGATAGATAGACCTCTCAAAGTGGACCCAGGATGTGAGAATGTTGTACCCCGTATGAATGCTAACCCAAAGGCCCTCCCTGCAATGAATTCACTTAACTAGCAAATGTAAGAAAAGATGATATCTAAATGGGAAACGAACATAGGAAAATGTGCCCAACTTCATTAGTTAGCAGGAAAATGCAAATTAAAACTCCAGTAAATTCCCGCTGAACACCTCACAGAATAGCTAAAATTAAGAAGATAAAGAATACTGTCAAAGTTTCAAGTGTCACATGTTGGCAAGTATGTGGAGTAAGCAGGATTTACAATGTTGTGTTAGTTTCTGGCGTATAGCAGAGTGGTTCAGTTATACACACACACACATATATATATTCTTTTTCATAATCTTTTCCATTATGGTTTATTACAAGATATTGAATATAGTTCCCCGTGCTATACACTAAGACCTTGTTGTTTATCCATCCTATATATAATAGTTTGTATCTGCTAGTCCCAGACTTGAGTACCTGACCCCCCACCTTGGCAACCACAAGTCTGTTCTCTATGTCTATGAGTCAGTTTCTGTTTCATAGATAAGTTCATTTGTGTCATATTTTAGATTCCACATATAAGTGATATCATATGCTATTTGTCTTTCTGTTTCTGACTTACTCTGCTTAGTATGATAATCTCCAGGTCCATCATGATGGCATTTTAAATTGAAAAAGCATTAATGACTGCAATGGATTGAAAAGTATCAAATACACAGAATTCTTGCGTTCACAATGATAATACTAATAACAAAGTCCACTGATTGTTACCAGGCACCAATATACTTTAATTATTTGGGTTAAATGATCCAGGCTTTCTACAACTTGCCACTTGCCAGTGTGATACTCCTAATATGTGCCAGGGTCAGCCTAGGTCCAGGAGGTTCACAGTGAATAGAATATATCCACCCTCTTAAGTTAGCTCAGCTGAGCAGCCTGCATGAGATCTAGCTTTGGGGACCTAGATCCTTGAAGACTACACTTTTTGGCTGGCTACTTCACCTCTTTTAGCTCTTCATCTAGGATTTCTGGACAGTTAACCTTTTCTGATCTAATTAAAGCCAGTGAAGTTTGTAATTCATTGGACATGTAAAATGCCTTGCCATCTTTGAATACCCAACTGTAGACATCCAATTTTAGGGATCCTCAAACCACTAATCACTGGCCGAGATGAAGGGCTTCCATGGCACTAGGTCAGTCAGCAGTGGGGCTGTCCACAGAGAGCAGAGTAGATGCCCCTCACCCCTTAGCCTGTCCTTTTAACTCCTAGAAAGGGATAGAAGGAAAGCAATAGAAGAACAAGGCTTGAACAAGTGTGAAAAAATTTTGAGATGATTCATTTCTAGGAGATTTCCCAGGAGGTTGATACCCACTTACCTACAAATCTTATTTCACTTGTTTTTCAAAGTTAGAATCTTCTTTGATTTTTATTGGTCTTTCAAATGTCCTTCTAACAATTTAAAACTCGACCATTTATATAATGGCCCAGAACCCAGTCGAGAGATAGGGCCATGGGTTCAAAAGTTAATGACTTACTTTTATGACCTTGAATAAGTTTATGCCATCTGTGTTTTTTTCTTTGTATAAATTGTATATTAATACCTGAACTGTGTTTTAAATGAAGGCAAAAGTTATCTTGCGTGGAGAAATCTTTTGAAACTCCCTGGGGAAATAACTGGGAATAAACAGACATTTCAAATGTCTTCGCACTCACAGAATTTATCAGATGAAAGACTTGTCAACCCAAACACAATAATTAATGTCATTTTCTCACGTGGAGAGTCCCTATTGCTTCTACTTTTTGTGCAGTCACATTAATCTTAAGCCCATGTGGAATTAAAAAGTTCTTTTAATTAAGCATATCACTTGGTACTTTCTAACCTTAAATTTGAAGATGATAAAACATTTTATAATGGTCAATGAATTAAACACTCCTGGGGCTTTTACAGACATGATTAGAAAGGGTAACTATCCAATTATTCTAGATGTAGAGCTTAAAGATCTGCAGTAGCCAGCCAAAAAGTTGGGCCTCTGAAAGGCTTTCTTTCTGGAAAAAAGTGTTTGGAAAGTTGCTGAACCAAGAAGAATCATTTGTAGTGTTGTAGTGGAAGTATGTATTTAATCTTTCATTCAACATATACTTATTAGGCACCTACTCTATGCATTCTTCTAAGCACTGGAGTCACAATAGTGATACAGTCATTGGTCTTATAGACCTCACATTCCAGGGGAAGAGAGAGAACAAATAGGCTGTGTTCTTGGTGAGGGCAGACTAGCATTTCAAATAAAATATCTCACTGAATTTAGCTAAAACATCTGGACACACAAAAAATGTACTGGAAGTTATCAGAGTGCTAACAAGAGAGTGAAGGATTATGGGGCCAGGATGGAGGAAAACATGGACTTCGGGCAGTGAACTTACTGTTTAACTTTGCTCCCCTCAACCACTCCCTCCTTGATGGGGGCATTTGTCAGCTCTGACTGGCTGGCTGAGAGTGGAGCTTTCAAGAGTCTCATGGGCTAGGGCACAGTGATTGGGTAGAGAAGACTTGAACAACACCATTAGCAACCTTGACCTAATAAATATATGTATAACAGTGCTCCTCTCAAACTGCAGAATGTGCATTCTTTACAAGTACACATGGAAGAGTGACAAAAATTGATCATATTTTGTGCCATAAGGTAAGTCTCAACACATTTGAAAGGATTGAAGACACACAGAATATGATGTTTTACCATAATGCATCTATATTAGAAGTTAATAGCAAAAAAGATAACTATAATATCACCATGTGCTTTGAAATAAGAGATACATGTATAAACAACCCATGGATCAAAGAAAAAATACAGTGGGGATTAGAAATACTTTGACCTGAATGATAATGAAACCACTTTATATAAAAATTTGTGGGATACCAGTAAAGCTGCACTTAGAGGAAAATTTATGGCCTTAAATGCATATATTAGAAGTTTTTTAAAAGCTAGAAAAAAATCAATGAGCATAGCATCCATGACAAGACTCCAAAGAGAATAGAAAGAAGAAAATTAGATTTAGGAGCAGAAATTATGGATATAGAAAACATATAAACAATAAAGAGCACCAACTATAGTTAATAAATTCTCTGAGAGACTTGGTCAGAAAAAATAAAGAATGCACAAATAACTGTTAGGAATGCTCATTGCTACAGATCCAACACACAGTAAAATGATAAGAGGATACTGTGAACAACTTAGTGACAATGTATTTTGATGAAATGGATAACCTAGAAAAAAACAGCTTACAAAAGCTAATAAGAAGAGGGACCTTCAAGATGGCAGAGGAGTAAGATATGGAGATCACCTTCCTCCCCACAAATACATAAAAAATACATCTACATGTGGAACAACTCCTACAGAACACATACGTAATGCAGACCTCCCAAAAGGCAAGAAACTCCCCACGTACCTGGGTAGGGCAATAGAAAAAACAAAAAACAGAGACAAAAGAAAAGGGACGGGACCTGCACCTCTGGGAGGGAGCTGTGAAGGAGGAAAGGTTTCCACACACTAGGAAGGCCCTTCGCGGGCAGAGACTGTGGGTGGCAGAGGGGGGAAGCTTCGGAGCCACGGAGGAGAGCGCAGCAACAGGGGTGCGGAGGGCAAAGTGGAGAGACTCCTGCACAGAGGCTCGGTGCCGAGCAGCACTCACCAGCCCCAGAGGCTTGTCTGCTCACCTGCCGGGGCGGGCGGGGCTGGGAGCTGAGGCTTGGGCTTCGGAGGTCGGATCCCAGGGAGAGGACTGGGGTTGGCGGCGTGAACACAGCAGGAAGGGGCTAGCGTGCCACAGCTAGCGGTGGGGGGGGGGTGGGGGAGTCCAGGAAAAAGTCTGGACCGGCTTAAGAGGGAAGAGACCACTGTTTCAGGGTACGTGAGGAGAGGGGATTCAGAGCGCCGCCTAAATGAGCTCCAGAGATGGGCGTGAGCCGCGGCTATCAGTGTGGACACCACAGATGGGCATGAAATGCTAAGGCTGCTGCTGCAGCCAAGAGGCCTGTGTGCAAGCACAGGTCACTATCCACACCTCCCCTCCTGGGAGCCTGTGCAGCCCGCCACTGCCAGAGTCCTGTGATCCAGGGACAACTTCCCCGGGAGAACACACGGCGCGCCTCAGGCTGTTGCAACGTCACACCAACCTCTGCCGCTGCAGGCTCGCCCCGCATTCCATACCCCTCCCTCCCCCTGGCCTGAGTGAGCCAGAGCCCCCTAATCAGTCGCTGCTTTAACCCCGTCCTGTCTGGGCGGGAACAGATGCTCTCAGGAGACCTACACACAGAGGCAGGGCCAAATCTAAAGCTGAACCCAGGGAGCTGTGCGAACAAAGAAGAGAAAGGGAAATCTCTCCCAGCAGCCTCAGGAGCAGTGGCTTAAATCTCCACAATCAACTTGATGTACCCTGCGTCTGTGGAAAATACCTGAATAGACAACGAATCATCCGAAAATTGAGGCAGTGGACTATGGAAGCAACTGTAGACTTGGGGTTTGCTTTCTGCACTTAATTTGTTTCTGGTTTTATGTTTATTTTAGTTTAGTATTTAGAGCTTATAATCATTGGTAGATTTGTTTACTGATTTGGTTGCTCTCTTCCTTTATTTTTTTAAATATATATGTATTTCTTCCTTTTTCTCTTTTTGTGAGTGTGTGTATGTATGCTTCTTTGTGTGATTTTGTCTGTATAATTTTGCTTTTACCATTTGTCCTAGAGTTCTGTCTGTCAGTTTTTTGTTTCACTGTGAAAATGACTATACGACCCATAACAATCTACAGATTCAATGCAATCCCTATCAAACTACCACTGGAATTTTTCACAGAACTAGAACAGAAAATTTCACAATTTGTATGGAAACACATAAGACCCCGAATAGCCAAAGCAATGTAAGAAAGAAAGAAAAATGGAGCTGGAGGAATCAGGCTCCCAGACTTCAGACTATACTACAAAGCTACAGTAATCAAGACAGTATGGTACTGGCACAAAAACAGACGTATAGATCAATGGAACAGGATAGAAAGCCCAGAGATAAACCCACACACATATGGTCACCTTATCTTTGATAAAAGAGGCAAGAATATATAATGGAAAAAGACAACCTCTTCAATAAGTGGTGCTGGGAAAACTGGACAGCTACATATTAAAGAATGAAATTAGAACACTCCCTAACACCATACACAAAAATGAACTCCAAATGGATTAAAGACCTAAATGTAAGGCCAGGCACTATAAAACTTGTAGAGGAAAACACAGGCAGAACACTCTATGACATAAATCACAGCAAGATCCTTTCTGACCCACCTCCTAGAGAAATGGAAATAAATAAAACTAGGGGCTTCCCTGGTGGCGCAGTGGTTGAGAATCTGCCTGCCAATGCAGGGGACACGGGTTCGAGCCCTGGTCTGGGAGGATCCCACATGCCACGGAGCAACTAGGCCCGTGAGCCACAACTACTGAGCCTGCGTGACTGGAGCCTGTGCTCCGCACAAGAGAGGCCACGATAGTGAGAGACCCGCGCACCATGATGAAGAGTGACCCCCGCTTGCCACAACTAGAGAAAGCCCTCGCACAGAAACGAAGACCCAACACAGCCAAAAATAAATAAATAAATAAATAAAAATTTAAAATAATACAGACATACATTTAAAAAACAAAAAACAAAAAACCAAAAACCAAAAATAAACAAATGGGACCTAATGAAACTTAAAAGTTTGCACAGCAAAGAAACCATAAACAAGACAAAAAGACAGCCCTCAGAATGGGAGAAAATATTTGCAAATGAAGCAACTGACAAAGGATTAATCTCCAGAATATACAAGGAGCTCATGCAGCTCAATATCAAAAAAACAAACAACCCAATCTTAAAATGGGCAGAAGACCAAAATAGACATTTCTCCAAAGAAGATACACAGATTGCCAACAAACACACGAAAGGATGCTCAACATCACTAAGTATAAGAGAAATGCAAATCAAAACTACAATGAGGTATCACCTCACACCAGTCAGAATGGCCATCATTAAAAAAATCTAGAAACAATAAATGCTGGAGAGGGTGTGGAGAAAAGGGAACCCTCTTGCACTGTTGGTGGGAATGTAAATGGATACAGCCACTATGGAGAACAGTATGGAGTTTCCTTAAAAAACTAAAAATAGAACTACCATACGACCCAGCAATCCCACTCTTGGGCATATACCCTGAGAAACCATAATTCAAAAAGAGTCATGTACCACAATGTTCATTGTAGCTCTATTTACAATAGCCAGGACATGGAAGCAACCTACGTGTCCATTGACAGATGAATGGATAAAGAAGATGTGGCACATATATACAATGGCATATTACTCAGCCGTAAAAAGAAATGAAATTGAGTTATTTGTAGTGAGGTGGATGGACCTAGAGTCTGTCATACAGAGTGAAGTAAGTCAGAAAGAGAAAAACAAATACCGTATGCTAACACATATGTATGGGATCTAAAAAAAAAAAAAGGTTCTGAAGATCCTAGGGGCAGGACAGGAATAAAGACGCAGACGTAGAGAATGGACTTGAGCATGGGGAAGGGGAAGGGTAAGCTGGGATGAAGTGAGAGAGAGGCATGGACATATATACACTACCAAATGTAAAACCGATAGCTAGTGGGAAGCAGCTGCATAGCACAGGGAGATCAGCTCGGTGCTTTGTGACCACCTAGAGGGGTGGGATAGGGAGGGTGGGAGGGAGACGCAACAGGGAGGAGATGTGGGGATATATGTATATGTATAGCTGATTCACCTTGTTATAAAGCAGAAACTAACACACCATTGTAAAGCAATTATACTTCAATAAAGATGTGAAAAAAAAAAAAAAAGAATATCCAAGAGAGGTGTGCGTGGTATTGTACCTCTGAAGTATCCTCTTTCCACTGAAATATAGATGTCTCTTTGTACTTCTAATGGAGTAAGTTACAGTTTAAATGAATAGCATGGTTTGGAATCAAACAGTCTAGACTCACACCCAGTTCTGTGACCACAAATGGATCACCTCAACTCCCTGAGCCTCTTTTTGCATTTGTAACATGGTTACGCTTATGTCTGCCTTTCAGGATTTTTTCCAAGGCTGGATTTAGAAAATGTTTGCAAAGTGCTTGGCATGTGAAAACTGCCCTCTAAAGGGTTGCTGATACTATCATTATTGTTGTTGCATTTCTATTATTATTGAAATGCACTCCTTCTCTAAGGGATGTTGTTATATATCTATTAATATCAACTCTCGGATAGCACTGAACATATGGGTTGTAAAACTCCTCTGGTCCGGACATTTTTAAGAAAGGATTAGGTATGACACCATATTGTACAAAAGATGTCAGGAATGTCAGAGACCCGTGATTCAGCCATTCCTCCCCTCTCCCACTGTGTGCTTTAATATTAGCTTTTGCATTAATTCAGTAAGAAGCATCGACAGGGTTTTCTTTTCTGCTGATTTCACTGCAATAGTTGGGTGGAACCCCTTTGTCTAATCTGCGTGATCTAAGTCATTATTTCTTTTGAATTAGACTAAAGGAGTCAAAGATCATAATTAAGAACTTGAAGTTATGCCTGCCATAACTCTGTCACTGTACTTTCTCCAAATAATTTATTTTTTTTCCGTTAACCAAATGGACTGATTTTTAATCATGTTCCCTAGAAAGTGGGAGATGGACATATCTGAAAGAGAAGAGACGTAAAAGATTTTCATGATATGTACATATACATCTATATGTACACACACATATTGTATGTATGTAAAATGCTTTTTGATACCTTAAATATCATGGAGAACAATCATCCTAAAAATAATGCTCTTAAATTATTTAATGTCATATATTAGTTAAATTATTTAATCAGTACTTATTAACTTTAATTATTGATTACTTTAACTATTATTCATTTATTATTTTATTATTATTTGTTAATAATTATTATGAAATTACTTAATGACCTTTTAAGTAACACTAAAAAAGGTAAAAAGTATTTACGAGTGATTGCATTTTAGAAGCAAGCTAAGCATGATGGGAGAAATGGCTATAGCAGTAAAGAGGAAAACAAAATGATATCCCATTCAATTTTATTTAATTCAACAAGCATTTTCTACAGAGGGTATGTAAATGTAATACTTGGTTTTCAGGTGATTCTAGTCCAGAAGAGGAGACAAAAATATAAACCAGTAAGTTAAAATATGGGTGATAATATCAATCACATAAAGACTTCTGTTGCACTTATAACAAGATAAGAAGCAATTGGGATTAACATATACATACTACTATACATAAAATAAAAAACCAACAAGGACCTACTTTACAGCACAGGGAACTATACTCAGTATTATGTAATAACCTATAAGGGAAAAGAATCTGAAAAAGAATATATATACATGTATATGTATATAACTGAATCACTGTGCTGTATACCTGAAACTTACATGATATTATAAATCAACTATACTTCAATAAAAATTTTTTTTTAAAAAGATAAGAAGCAATCGCAGCAGAGAAGGAAGTGGTAAACTCTACGGTGTAGTGGAAGAGAGAATATTTTAAACTTCCTTGAAGTGTGTGTATTTGACCGGTATAGTAGAGGGACCACTGAAGCATCTTAAGAACTTAAACTTTCTGGGCTTCAACTCAGTCATCTGTAGAATGAAAGAATTCAACCAAATGAGATCTAAGGTTACTTTTAGCTTTAAAATATTGTTGCATGAAATAGGAGAGGTAAAGTGGGCAGGTGGTGGCTAATTTAATTCTCACTGAGAGTTGATTAATTCAGTTTAATTCTATTTCTTAGAATTCAAATGTGAATTTCTTAACCCTTCTTTTCTTAATTTATATACAAGTCTCAAAGGCCAAATTAAGACGGAGAACATTTTAATTCAAAGTCTTACATTAGAATCTACTTAGGATAATGCTAGTAACATGCATGACTTTTGAAGTCAGGCCAAGTTCAGTTCCTAGCTCTGCCATTTACTGGAGGAAAGCCAGTGGGTCTCAAAGTGGCATCCCTGGACCTGCTGCATGACCAGGGAACCTGAGTCACACACATTCTCAGGCCCCAGCCCAGACTTCCTAAATCAGAAACATGCAGGGCAGAATCCAGCAATCTTCTTTCTAACAAGCCCTCCAGGTGATACTGGCACACACTAGAGTGTGAGAACTACTGATGTATGATATGGACTTGATAACTTACCTTTCCGTGCAAGAATGAGAGTAACGCTTAACTTATATAGTGTTTGGCAGGCTTTAATGACATAGTGTTTATTACTTGGTCCTCAATAGATAGTAAATCTATTTACTATATCAATAACATTACAATAACCATTGTTATTCCCATAAAAAACTGAGGACTATACCTAGGTTTAATACTCATTTGCACTTCTTACAAACATAAAACTGAGTTTGTTAAATACATTATACTTATTTAAAAGGAAGAAACAATTGTCTTATTATCCAGTAGTGCTTTCTAGAAAACTCAACATATTGGGTGATTGTTTGGGTTTCACTTAGTTGGTGTGGAGCAGTCTTTGCATTCATGAATCCCTTTGGCCTGTCACCCTTGGCTGTAGCATAGAGGAAACCGCCAGAAACCAAGTGTACACTCCGGGACAGTGTTCAGTGTTGTCATTTACTAGTTATGACTTTAAGCAAATCCTGGAACTTGAATGACCTTCATTTTTCTCATCTCTAAAACTGGAGTCATAGTATCTCCCCACTAGGTACTTGTGACAATCTAATGAGTTACATATTGGTTAGAGCGCTTTGTAAAACACACATTGGCTGGCATATCCAAGTTCAAGGTTGGGAGAATTAGATTATTCATTCATTCATTACTTTTAACAAATATTTATTAAACACTTAACAATATGGTAAGCATTGTGCTGGAAAACACTGCACACAGAGAGACAGAACCTGCCTTTGAGTTGAGTGATGGCATAAATATTTGTGACTTTTTCATTCATGAAGCTAATGAGCACAGTATGTAGAAATTAATTTGTTCCAGGAATGCCTTACCTCTTGGGGAAAGCTTCACTTTAAAAGGCTCCAAATTTGATAAGGATGTCATGAAATGACAATTCATAAATATAACTGGGTACAACTTCTCAGGAAATCATTTTGTCAATATGTGTCAGACTTATTTAAATAATACACCCGTTGACCTATTAATTTCACTTCTGTGACCTCAGAACATATTCTAAGGAAATAATCAGGGATGTATCAAAGATTTATATGAAAATGCTTATTATCATTCTGTTTGAATAGTGGAAATAATGCCTAACAACAAGGGAATGATTCAGTGAGTTATGTTAACATGCATGGTGTAATATCATAGATATTTAATATTTAATGAAGTGTTAAAATCCCCACAGTGGAGTATTACCTAAAAATAAAATCATGATAGATACATTCCAAATGATTCTAATTAAAGAATACATATTCAAAGAATAAAGACTTTAAAGGAAGTGGGTAAGCCTCAAAATGATAGTGAAGAAATGGACCAAAATAGGTCCTTTGTTGAGTTATTTCATATTTCAGTGAATTTATACATTTTCTAAAATGAACATATTTTTTCTTCTGTAAGCAAGAGTTCCCTGCACATACTCCCCTCTCACTGGGTATGAGAGAAGCACTGTCTCTTGCCTTCCTTTGCTATCTTTCAAAGGTGCAATCAGAGACTGCCTAAGAGATGTATTACATCTCTAATAAGTGAGTATGTTAAGTTTCAGCAGTGATCATGAAAATGGGAGATATCTCTTTTCATTCAGCAGTTGAGTCAGTAACTCATAGAAGCAGTTGCCCATGTTGACAAATGTCATCTATAAATACAGCAGGCTCCCTCACAGGTGGGCTTCAAGGAAGGTAATCCTTTCTTAGGTCTGGAATTAACCTAACCCGTTTTCTACCCCTAACAGCCGTATGGTTTCCTGGTGTTGCAGTGCTATTGGACAGGAGAGTCTGTTAGGAATGTGTCTGAGATCCTTGGGCAACCCTTCAGGAGGATTATTTAGACAGAAAAGGACAGAATAATGACACCTTTTAACACAGTGACTCAACTTAAACACATTAATTCTCCTAGGTTTTGGGGTGGGTTTAGTGAAAGCTCACTTGCAAAAGTACTGAAAGTTTCAAAAAAAAAAAAAAAACAGAGACTTTAATAAAAAGCGGTATTTAGCAAATATCAATCCAGCAAACTGGCCTTATTTCTGTATTTGCTGAGGTTCATCTGGTGTTAACTCTTGAAATATTTATTTTCAGACAATGGAGCATAATGGAATAACCCTAGTTTTTGAGTGAGAAAAGATTCTGCTTTGAATCTTGTCTGTCTCATACAAGATCTTTGACAAGTTACTTATTCTTGTCTCTCAATCCATCATGAGTAAAATGGGAATACAAATGCCTATCTCACAGAGTAATTTTGAGAATAGACTAATAATTAAGGGTATATATATGCTGAGTGCCTGACACAGTGTGGCACATTCTAGTTACTAAACTTGTTGTAGCTGTTAACATTTTGTTTTTATTGTAAGGAAAGCTCCCAGATATATTGCTTTTCTACCTTCTAGAGGTTGGTAAATACTTGCATCATTATGATGAGACAAAACACCAACTGAGGCACAACTGATAATTAGCAAGGATTTCCTTCCTACATGCCATCCCTGTTCTGTGTCATCTTGAACAGTTCACGTTTCTCTGTAAATTTCAAATGTCCAATTTGTTTGTATCCCCCTTCCCGAAAATGCCTCTCTGCATATTCTTCAGCACATCTCGGGATTTTTGTTGTCTTATTGTCCTATAGAAAACATCAGCCAGAAGAAAGGAAACCAAGACCTTCAATAAACCTTTGATACTTGTGACACTGATTTTGAAAATATCTCAGCAGTCTCTGCCTTTTCTAACATCACATACTTCTTCCCCAATACATCATTTATGGACACACACTAGCATAATATAATATTTTCAGCTGCCATTCAGGGGAACATGAAGCTGGAAATATGAGTCGCAGGTTGAATTCCAGTAAACAACTTGCCCACAAATTGTTCCAGGAAATAATTTGTCTCTATGTGGAAGCTCAAGGAATTTATGTACAGGGTCCTGGATGCATTTGAAAAGAAAGCATTCTAAAGCACTTATCCCTTGAAATAAAAAGGGTAGACCAATATATTAGTTTTTCAAAATCCGTTTTTATGGACATCATCTGATTCATTCTTTGCCCTTCAGACATACAAACAGCCTTGTTTGGGGAGCTGGGCTGGTTTTGGCTGTAGCACTGAGCCCTGGGTTTGCAGTGGATGGAGAACAGGACTCACCTTCACGTAGCTAATGAGACTGATTTTCACTCGAGGCCACTATTTTAGGTCCCACCCATTTGTGAAACTGACTCAAATGTTCGCTTTGATCCAAAGCTTTGGCGTAAAAAAAAAAATCGGCTCTTTTGGCCCTGCACGGATGATAAAAGTTTCAGCTTTTATTTGTTTCTCAAAGGCCACAGTTCTGTGATGTTGGACCTGGTTTTCCTTTTCTGACCTCTTTGGCAGAAGTCAAAATATTTTATCACCAAGTTCCTAGGACAGTAATGATGGTAGTAACATTCATAGCAAATTTTACAGGCTCCAAACTGCTTTTGCAGATGGTCTGTCATAGTTTTTGCAATAATTTCCCCACAATGCCCACTCAAGAGCATGGTGTGACAAACTTTTTTTTTTTAACCTGTAATTTATCTTGTGCAAAGTGCTATGAAGTGGCTGAGTGAGACCACATACACATGAAGAAGGGGTCATTCTTCATTGGAGCTCTATTTGCTATAAGTAGTTGACAAACTATTTTTTGTTCTTTGAGTAGATGATTTTCATTGGTTTTCACTACTTGAAAGTCACAAGAACCAAATATGTTCAAAAGTAAAGTCTGTGCAACCAGTATAATATGAGGTTATTCATGGATAGACTTCAACTCACCTTGCACAAATAAAACCTGAGTATTTTTTGTTCTCACATAGTATTACAGCTTGTTGGATTAATTTTCTGACAGATTCAAACTCATGTATTTCTTTGAAATGCATTGCAGATTTTCCTCCATTACCCACATTTCAAAATTATTTATGCTCTACCACTGCTGGCTCTCAAAGACATTGTTACAAGGAGAGAAATGCAGAATTATTGCAAAACATAGCTCCAGGAAAGCCCTTATGCTTGTCAGTTGATAACATATATTACACTTTCGTATATTCATCTGGTAAGGATTTAGATAGCCCTGACTTAGACAAAGTATTGTGTCTTTTTTGCAAAAGTGCTTCAAATCCAAACATTTCATACATACTTCTGGTAGCTCTGTAGTAATGAAGGGTCATCACAGGTTTCTGTTTCTAAGCCAAGTATGGGAGAGATTAGGTATGTTTGAATCACTTTAAGTTTACAGTCTGGTAAGTTCAGTGAGAACAGCTAACATGACCAGTTCCGTTCTACGATGGTAAAAGGGAAGCACCCTTGCTGTGTCTACCGCTCTTATAAGTGGTTGACAGTGGTCTCAAGTATCCTTATACATTCTGAGTGCCAGAGGATGGCCAGAGAACAGGCTTTGGCTCTGGACAGATTTGGGCTGGAATTCTTGGCTTGTCACAATGGAGCCCAATATCCCCATTTTTCAATGTAGTGTTGTTCAGTTTCAATGAAATACTGTATATGCAGACCTAATGCATAGTGTTTGCCAAAAATGTATTGCTTAATAAATGGTAGATTTTTCTTTCCTGAGAATTCCCAAGGAAATTGTTAGTGTTAGCTCTAGGGTGAAGATGAGAAAGTCATGTATATGTGTGAGGGAACAGCATTGTGAACGGAAGGAGAGTGAGTCTTGAGTGGCACCTGCTGAGCTGGGTCACTGGTTTCTAGAAGGTACCATACTCCCCCCTCCCCAACCAAGTATGAAAGCTCCCTGTCTCTGGTCCCCTGAGTACCACTGTTGGTAGTTATTGATAAATTCTATTGGTGTAACGCGATAGCAGTCAATCTTCCCTTTTGTCAACCAGAAAAACAAAGTGTGAACTATGTTTCCATGCCCAATGATGTTTAAACTTCAGATGGAAGGAATCAAACTGTAATAGCTCAATTCATAGAATTTGCTGTGGTGTGATGAGAATTCACCTACTCTAGCAGGAACACTGATCTATCTCTCATTAGATCCAGGAAGCTCTGAAAATTGACATCTCATTATTGATCTTAAGACTTAAAAGAAATCCTTTAATTTTCAAGGAAAAAAATACGTTATGAAAGTTTTAAGTTTTATTTGCAGCCTGGGGAGTCCTGGTTGTCCTCTTCCTTAGCCGTCAGCAGTTGATGCTCATTATTATGGAAAATTGCACTCATAAGTGCAGTGTGATGTGGTGTACTGGGATGGCGTTCTGCATCAGTGTGGGTGAAATCGTTTAAAAAAAGAATTATTAAAGCACATTTTTTTGGATGTTCATTGTAAAGGGATGTAACACTTTCCCTTTTAAAGTAAAAGCGCATTTTAGAAGAATAGAATATAACTTTCTGTCTTGATGGAATGTAATGTAAAAGAGAAGTTTTCTTTATTGTCTTGAGACCACTGACATATATAAACTTTTCAAATTGAGTAATTTGGAAAGATAGATACAATAAAATGACAAATTTCCTTGCATTTTGCTATAGTGCAGGACTTCTTTATACCTTTCAGTTCAATTTCAAAAACCAAGTCTTTTAAGACAACTTACACTGGATGGAAACTCTGGGTCACTTTTTGTTTCATGGGTGAAGATTCTGTATAGTAAGGATGTTTGTATTAGATAACAATTCTATCAAATATAGCTATCAAATGGTATTTAATTGTTGATACATATCTATGTCCCTTAATAGACTGCGCAGAGATTGCATATTATATATAGTTGTGTATTCTCAGTCCTAAATCGATATTAGGTATTTAATTAATATTCAGTTTAAATAAATACTATGTGCTATTAAAAGGCACCATATATATTAATTAAGAAATCTTTTCATAATTAGGCAATATAAGCATTTTATTTGATCTATACACTTAGGGGTGAATTAAGCTGAAATATTTGGTTGAAAATTAAAAAACATAATATACAAAGTTTTTATTTAGATGACTTCAAATATGTTTTTAAATTCTCTGCTTAGTATTTTAGGAGTGAAATAAAGAAAGCATGGTAAACATGGACTATCTGTAGAATATTCTGATAATGCTATCAGATAAGAATTTAAAATGTAGTGAGAAAAACACAGTCTGGAAAGCAAATGTATGTACATCATGATTATAAATCTGAGTTCCTGATTTTTCTCTTCATTGGTTGGTTGGAGATTATACAGAAAATGTGAAAGATTATCTGTGGTCTATTTTTAAACCAGAAGCAGCTGTACCAAGTGAAAACTTAGAATACTAATTTCAGTTGGAAGCTGGCCCTGCCTAATTAGGAGCATTTTCTGAGGTTTGAAACTTTTCTTCCAGTTTATGCTGTAATGAATAAGAAGAGCTATGATTTTTATTGCAAATTCTACTCTTTGTTGAAACAAACACACAAATGGGGTATTAGGCAGACAGGATTGATCTGGGACTTTCAGTTCTGATTTGATCCAGTTCTAATAAATACAGTCGGAAGGTCATTCATTAAAAGTTTTTTCTTACAGATTTTTAAGGTTTATTTCTTCTTTTTTTTTTTTAATATAAAGCAAAATAAATTTTTTATGTTTATGATCTGCCAATTTCCCAGAAAAAGTTTTGTGGTGACTTTAGTTATATACCAGATATATTAAAATCACCAATGGACAACACATATTTTATTCAGGTGCCATCTGAAAGTTTTAAAAATTTGTTGACGTAATATCACTGAACTGTCCACTTTAAAATGGTTGAAATGATAAATTTTCTGTTTTGTGTATTTTACCACAATTTTTTTAAAATGTGTTGTTTCAAGACGTTTAGGTTTTATAAAGGTATTGTATTAGCATAACAATGAAAAATTTAAAAGACCATCTCTATTCTCATTATATTTCTTCATTCTTAAGGCACAAATTTATTAAACCAAATTAAAGTGGCGGGTCAGATTATATTCTAGAAACAATAACACCCTAAATATTTTCTTTGTTTCATTTTAAGGTCATTATATAGGTGTTTTGTATCTTGGGAAAGATAGATTTCAAATTTTACATCAAATATATGGTACTTTGAATATACTGTGTGTGTTAATAGTAGCTCATTAATTGTGACAAATATAATAAGAATTAAAAGAATATTATCCTTATAGTTTCTTAAAATGATTTGCTGAAGAAAGATATGAAGCATCAGGCTTGTGATATGCACCTAATAAAACAGAAAATATTCTAACAGACTAGAATTCTAACAGGAAGAATATTCTGTTGAATATTGAATATTGAATATTCTTCCTATTCTAACAGGAAGAATAACTATTGAACATTTAGTGTTACCAGTGCTTCTGTTTTCTGTGACACCAGTGTTTACCAGTATATTTGAGGCTTCTAGTTACCTACTCAGTGGCCATTTTCATCTTTTAAAATAGTAACAGATTCCCGGGCTTCCCTGGTGGCCCAGTGGTTAAGAATCCGCCTGCCAACGCAGGGAACACAGGTTCAAGCCCTGGTCCGGGAAGATCCCACATGTCGTGGAGCAACTAAGCCCCTGAGCCACAACTACTGAGCCTGCACTCTAGAGCCCGTGAGCCACAACTACTGAGCTCACATGCCACAACTACTGAAGCCCGCGTGCCTAGAGCCCAAGCTCTGCAACAAGAGAAGCCACCGCAATGAGAAGCCCGCGCACAGCAATGAAGAGTAGTCCCCGCTCACCGCAACTAGAGAAAGCCCTCACGCAGCAACAGACCCAAAGCAGCCAAAATAAATTAAAAAAATATATGTAATAATAAAATAAAATAGTAACAGATTCCTGACTTTTCCAGGGAAGAATGTGCTCAGGTAAAACACCATGTTTTTCATCTTCCTAATAGCTAGAGGTGGCCAATTACATGCTAATAGAAATTATTGGGTGATTCTAAGGCTTTTTAATAAAAAAAATCAGATAGCTGGAATATTTTGTTTTCCTCCTCACTAATAAGGAACAACCTGACATTATGTGCCTCCTGATATGATTTAATATGAAATACGCAAAATCGCCTTTGAAATTTTTTTGCCAGAAAACTTTTCTTGAATCCAACCAAGTCTCTAGACCTAAGTACAAGTTTACTGGAAGCCATTATTTTTCAAAATGAGAAAGCTTCTCTTTCTAGAAGGTAGAAAGTCTCGGGAGTGAATGTTTTCCTCTGATCTTCACAATTAGAGCATGGTAGAGCCTGGATAAGAGTCTGGCCTGGATTCTTTGTGCTACTTGGAATTGCTATATCTGGATGGCAAAACTGTGGACCTGTTTTTATGTGATACAGGAATAAACGTCTATAAGGCACTATATTTTGGAGTTTCCATTATATGAAATTGAAATGGATGTGAGCTGAAAGTTCGGGAATCTGAATCATAATTTATTTAAATCAGCAAAAATCATAATAACATTCTCTGCCACACTGGCCAAACCCTGGTCTCTGTATCAATGAGGCAAAGCCATGGCAAGAATAGAGTCAGTGAATAAATCTACTCATACATATTTAAAACAGAACAGTCCAAAAATAGTGCAGGTTTCTATATTGATCACATAATCAAAAAACCTAAGAAGCATCACACAAAAATAAAATATAGTGAAAAATAAGTAGCTAAATATCCTTGAAAACATAAAATCTTAGAAATGTGAAAGAAACAAAAAGATCTTTAGTCCAACCTTCTCTTCCTACAAACGTGAAGACTGTTTCCAGGAAGTGGAGTGACTTCCCCAAAGTTATACAGCTTGTTAGTAGCATAGTTGGGACTAAAGCTCAAGCCTTTGCATTCTCGACACTCTTCTCTTTCCACTACCAGGTGTAAACAAGGGAAGGAGTGAACAAATCCTCAAGGAGAAGAATCCACTTTAGAAGTTTCATTCAACAAGAGAAATAAAAAAGTATTGTATATACATTTTGAAAAAATAATATGAATTTTTTAGTTAAGGGTGTATGCAAAAACTTAGAAAATTTAATTTAAAATCTTTTGTAATTTTATAATCAAAACTACAATGACACATCACCTCACATCAGTCAGAATGGCCATCGTTAAAAAGTCTACAAATATAAATGATGGAGAAAAAAGACCCCTCCTTCACTGTTGGTGTGTATGTATATTGACACAGCCACTATGGAGAACAGTATGGAGGGTCCTTAAAAAACTAAATATAGAGTTACCGTATGATACTGCAATCTCACTCATTGGCATATATCCAGAGAAAACTCTAATTCAGAAAGATATGTGGGCCCCAATGTTCATATCACTATTTACAATAGCCAAGACATGGAAGCAATCTAAGTGTCCGTTGATAGATTAATGGATGAAGAAGATACATATATGCAATGAAATATTACTCAGCCATAAAAAAGAATGAAATAATGTCATTTGCAGCAACATGGATGTACCTGGAAATTATCATACTAAGTGAAGTAAGTCAGAAAGAGAAAGACAAGTATCATATCACTTATATGTGGAATATAAAAAATGACACAAATTAACTTATTTACAAAACAAATAGACTCACAGACATAGAAAACAAGCTTACGGTTACCAAAGAGGATCAGGGTAGGGGGGACAGAGAAATTAGGAGTTTGGGATTAACATATACACACTACTATATATAATATAGATAAACAACAAGGACCTACTGTATAGTACAGGGAACTATACTCAATATCTTGTAATAACATATAATGGGAAAGAAGCTGAAAGAGAATATATATATGTATAACTGAATCACTTTGCTGTACCCTTGAAACTAACACAACATTGTAAATTAACTATACTGTGATAAAAAATCATAAAAACCTTTTATAATTTAAATAATTTAAAATTCTTTTAATTTACATGCAAAGATTTCCTAAATGATTATTCCTTAACATTTTAAAATAGAATATCTAATGCTTAGGAGCTTAAGGTTTCGAATCAGAGAGACCTGGATTTGCATTCTTGCAAGTGCTCTCCCTAAACCCCAATCTCATCAATCAAACTAAAAAATAACAGCACCAGCCTTGTGGGGTTGTGGATAGGGTTTTGTTTATAAATTGAATGTTTGCAAAGCGCTTTCGATAGGGCCTGGCACATAGGTAGAACTAGAGAATGCTAACACATTGTTATTATTATTATTATTACCATTATTATTACTGTTATTGTTACTTGTATATTATCAAGTCATGTATTCCAAGAGGTTGTTCCAGTACAGAATGTCACAGTGTTAACGATGTCCTCAGCCATGATGATTGGGAAAAACTGTGTCTGAAGTCTTACTGTTGTTTTTTCCTAACATTTAATGACTTGTAACAATGCCCTCAATGATGTGGAGCTACCATCCTTGTCCAAAGTTTGTTTTTACTTTAGTTAACCCCCTTAGCTGTATAATGCCTTTACAGTAAATATCATGATATATTTTTTTCTCTGACCAAGAAATACGTGGGTGCTTTCATCCTTCATTTTCATATACAGTCGGGCCTCCATATCCTCGGGTTCTGTATCTGTGGATTCAACCAACTGCAGATGGTAAATATTAAAAAAAAATTCTAGAAAGTTCCAAAAGCAAAACTTGAATTTGCCACGTGCAGGCAACTATTTACATAGCATTGGCATTGCATTAGGTATTATAAGTAATCTAAAGATGATTTAAAGTATGTGGGAGGGTGTGCATAGGTGATATGTAAATAAAATGACCATTTTATATAAAGGACTTGAGCATGCCTGGATTGTGGCGTCTGAAGGGGTCTGGAACCAATCCCTCTGCAGATACCGAGGGAAACTGTATTCTGTTTAGTACATTTGGAAACGTCAGAGTCAAGAGATTTATGTAGTCAAATGGCATCAATGTGGAGACGATCAACTTGTCCAAATTTTTATTTCAAACACTTTGGAAAAAATCTTCAGGCGAAAGATGCTACGTAAGTGCTGAATTTCAGGCCACGTGACACTGAAGAGTTAAATGTGAATATTATCTCTATGGAAAGGGGTCAGAACTTTATGCAAATAGCGCTGTTTCGGCAATAGGAACATTCAGTGTAAATAAGGAAACAGGGAAAAATGTTATAGTTCAGTAGATTCTTTTTGGGGTAGGGCAGATTGCCATGTGACGTCTTTTCTATTTTTAACTGGAACGTGACAAGAGGTTTTCAGTGTTTATACTAGTTCAATCCTAAATGGTTCTCTAGTCAGAATGGCCAATTGTGACAAATTATACTCAATTACATGACTAGCCACCAGAGACTGAGCTAAATTGGATTTGTTATTGGAAGCCAGCGCCAGTGCCTTGGTAAGCCAAACGGTTCTTCAAATTTTTGACGGACTACGATGGCTTTATTTTTTGCTGTATTTTATGCTCTCTCTCTCTCTCTCTCTCTATATATATATATATAAATATACTTGTTTGCTCGTAGAATGATAAAAATAATGCACATAGGGATGTCATTAATTTCAATGTGAGTTTAGATGGTCTGGAATTTGACGTTTACTAATCCAGATCAATGCAGTGGCACCCCAGGAAACGTGTCATGAAACTAATACCAGTGAGTAAACCTGATACCTAAAGCCACTCCCCTTGGAGGATTGGTTCTTCCTGAGTATTATATTTGGCCAAAATCTGATGTGATCCTTCTCTACAATAAAAAGTGAATGTGTGGCCAGAATATTTAAAGATGTATATAAGAATGAAGCTACCTTTATTGTAGATGTTTAAATTATTCTTCTTGAGGAAGAATATTTCCATAATATACCAGAACCAAAAGACTAAGTTTAAATGAGTTGGATGGACTTTTTGGTTTATTACCTCTGTCTCTGTGAGCAAATTTGTTCTTCTATGTGGGAAACCTAGATGAGGCAGAGTTGGAGGCAGGTTTCCATTTAATACGAAGTTCATCCAAATCTTGCTAGCTCTGAGAGAGGCCATTGTGTGGCTCTTTTCCTTTCGCTTTCTGCCGATTTACAATCCAGATTCTGTGATCCTTCTTTTCCTTCCCAGGTCTGAGATTTGAGTTTTGTGGATTTAAAGGTCATTGCTTATTTATATAATCCTCTGTTATTTCTTAGTACTTTTTATAGCAAAGATGTTTAAAATTATTAATTACTGAATTTCATATTCTGTAATTAGCTTAGCTTTGTATATTTTGTCAAAATATGACATTATTTAACTTGCTTTGAATTTTTTTCTCACTTAAAATAGTTTTGTCTCATTTAAAAAGTAGTATTAATGCAATATGTTTTTATAAAAATTTTATAAATCATACAATTCTAAAGAAGAAAGGAAATATCCAAAATAAAATACCCAGAGATAAATCATGGTTTGATGTATTTTTAGTTATTTTTTCTTACTATTTATTACATACACACACGTGCACAGACACATACATATATATTTGTTTCACACTAAAATAGAGATCATACTGCATAAACAGGTGTCTTGTGTCTGTTGTTTCATTTTGTATCATAAACAATATTGTATTATAAATACAATTCCACATTTTTTAAATTATTTCTTGAAAACACAATTTTTAGTTGCTGCATTTAAGTTTTAATTTACATTTTCCTCTAGAATCTAAGGCAGCACTGTATCAAGTAAAAGAGCTAAAGTGAGTTTTCTATCAGTTCAACAACTTGTTACCACAGACACTTGTTGGCTATTTAATGATTCTATCCAGTTGCTTTGTGAGCCAATCCATAAATATTAATATTTCAAAGGTATGCTAAATAATTAACTAAGGGTGTAGTTTCTAAGAGAACATTTGATGATTTATAAATTAATACATGCACTATAACTGAATATACAGATTTGTGGATTTTTGATAAATGACTCCTTATTGGTTAAACTCATTCTTTCTGAAACAAATGTTTCCTGAATGCCAGGCACTATCCTATACACTAGAAATGAATCAGTGAGCAAATTCAATTTCCTGCCCTCTTGAAGCATATATTCTAGTGGGAAACAGAAAATAAACAAGTAAAAATTAAGTATAGATGTTCATATCAGATAAATATAAGTGCTATAGAGATAAATAAAGCAAAGTGAAAGGATTGCGAGTTAGTGGGGTACATATTGGGGTGAGCCTATCTCAGGTTGCTTGGTCACTGAAGACATTTCCAAAGGGATATTTGAACAGAAGAGCTGGTGTGGTCTTTGTTAGCAAATATAGACTTTCTCTCCCTTCATTAATCAGGTCTTTATCATATGGAGTAATTTTTCCAAGACAGCAATTGGCATATATTACTTTTAAAACTTAAATCAAGCAAACAAACCCCCAAGCCTGCAGGGTCTCCTTAGTATCTGGGGGAGAAATAAACACCGCATCCAGTGTGTGAGGTGCTCTGTATTCTGGTGCCTGCTTCTCTGCCAACCTCATCTCTCACCTGTTCCCGGTGCGTAACTTCCACATCATACACACGGATTTATTTCCTGCCTATGAACATGCTATATTCCCTCCTCTGCATTACTTCCTTCTTCCTGTTGGGAATGTCTTCCTTTCCACTTTTCCAAGGTATCTAGTTTTAAAGACTCAACTTCAACCCACTTTCTTAAGTAATTATTTATTGAAGTTGGATTTATGAATAATGATTTTCTTTGATGGTTATTCTAGAGACATTTAAGAAATCATTCTTTTAGCATTAGACAAACAAAAACTTTTCTAAATTGTTCATAACCTGTTTTTTGCATTCTTAAACACTTAATAGTAAACGCTATTTAATCAGCCTCAGTGACAACTATGCTGATTTGTGCCTAAGCAGCACTCATATCTTTACTATTTATTTAGTAGTCAGTTTGTCTATCTATATGTATCCTTTCACCTTCACTCCATCTATTAATCAACCTGTGACCCATCCACTCATCCATTCTTCTCCACCCATCCATCTATCCATCCTTTCATGCATCTACCCATCCATCCACCCATGCATCTATCCATCCGTCCCTCCATGCATGCATGCAACCATCCACCACCCATCCTTCCATCCTTCCATGCATCCATCCTTCCATGCATCCATCTGTACATCCTTCCATGCATCCATCTGTACATCCTTCCTTCTGTTTTTCACCTATTCATCCATTGACCCATCAATTTACCCCTCCACACAGACACCCTGCTTTGGATATAAAATATATCAAAAATAGCATCTATATTCTTTCTCCTCAACTATATTTTAACCTCAATATTACAGACCATAGGCCTCTGTGTGGTCTCAACTTCTAATTTGGTGAGAGGTTCATATAATAAATATTCACTAAATACTTGTAAAGGTTAAAAATCCCAAGTGAAAAACATTACTGGGATATTTGTGAAATGACCTTCTCTAGAGTATCTGTTTTTATCTAAATGGAGGACTTAGGTCCTGTTGGTACTCGGAGGAAAGAATAGAACTTTCCCAGTTCTATGAGCCAATGAGTCTCATAGTAGCTGGTAAAAAACAGTGTTAGCCACTACTTCTTTGTGGCTCTTTAAGTCCATTTATAAAATCGGTATACCTTTCTTTCAACTTCTCACTTCCTAGGAAGATGAAGGGAGAAGATGAAAGGATATCTCTAAAATACCCATTAGCTCTTTAGAATAGAATGAGCAGGTGCTATATCGCCTATTCAGCCTCACAAGAAATAAGCTTTCAGAAGTCAGTGATTTTCAAATTATTTTCTGCAGAGCCTAGGGGTCCCATTTTTTGAAGAATCTCTAAGGGCAACTAGGAGTGTGAGGTGGAGGTGGGGGTGAACAGGCCACTCACTGCTGCTTCAACCAGGACAACCACACATTTGTTGTATGTACGCTTCTGCAAAAGTTCACCTCTGTAGAAATGCCTCAATTTCCTCTTCTGTTAAATGGGTATATATAATGGTTCACATCTCAGAAGAGTGTTGTATGGATTCAATGAATTTTTATAGGGAAAATGCTTGGAACAGTGTCTGGTATGTGGTTTTAGAAAATGGTTAGCAGTCATTATTTTTTGCACATCTTTACCTGATACTAAATCTCCTCAGCTTCTTGTGCCTTCCGATGTTTGTCTGCTTGCCACTAGAAGGTAAGCCCTATAAGAACCAGGCGAGATTTTTCGACTTTTTGTTCAGTGATTGTCTCCAGTTCCTGGACCAGTATTGGCACATACTAGATACTCAATAAGTATTTGTTGAATGAATGAATCTTATTAAGTTTCCTCTCTCCTTTCTGGCTAGTTCTTCCTCTCTCCCTGCTCTCATTACCTCTTCAGGTAGCCTTTTCCCTTTGTGACGTGATATTTCTATTGTGATGTAGGTGAGGCCCTTAAATATATTGGGCTGTTAGAATTGTATGTAAAATAAAAATAAATAGGTCGAGAGGGAAAGCCTATGCACTTGACCATAAACTTCATGACAATAGAGATCCTTTTTGCTAATCATTTTATTCTCAGTGCTTGGCCGAGTGCATGGCCTACAGTATAAAACATAATTATTTTTGATGATTGAAAGAATGAATGTGTCAATAAATGAAATAAATTGTTACCGTTTTTGACTACTTAGAGTTGCGTTTTGGGGCTGTGCTCCCCAGAGGTTTAGTTTTAAGATAGAAAGTTACAGGTAGGGAAAACACTGAAATTATAAGATAATATTGTTATTTTACATATTCTGCTACACATTGTGACAAATCACCACAGAGAAAAGCTTATAGAACTTAGAACTTGTCTATTTTATTTCATTCTTCATTTTAAAGTTATTTGTTATTCTAATTTATAGATTAGATAAAAGTAAAGAAGATTAAAAATAGGTTACAGACGGGAATTCCCTGGTGGTCCAGTGGTTAGGTGTCGGAGCTTTCACTGCACGGGCCCAGATTCTATCCCTGGTCAGGGAACTAAGATCCTGCAAGGCGTGTGGGGTGGCCAAAAAAAAAAAAAAATAGGTTACAGAGCATGTAAAATGTTTGCTTTCAGAGCATCCTGAAAAGAAGAGAATTATAAAATGTATGTGTGAATCCCTCTGTTTCTGCAAATTAAGTTGATTTGTCATCTTAAAAGCAGAGTAATTGTTTCAATTTACAGGGCCCATAGACAGTAGTCACTCTCAGGGGAAAGTTTTCCACTTCACATGGGAGAGCCCAAGAATCTGCTAATTAGATACTTGACTCCTGAAGGCGCATCCTATTTCTAAGTGTGTGAGGTTGTACAGTCCCCCAAAGTATTCACTCCCTGACTTCTTCAAGGCATCTTCAAAAAGCCGATGGGCTTTAGATCCTACAGAGATTCATGCCTACAGTAATGTGTTCTCCTCAGGAATAAAGGCCCATCCCGTACATGAAATAGCATAATAAGCAATCCTGCCAAAGGGCTCAGTTCATTCTTGGCAACTTTCAGTTTCCTTCAACAGTTTTCACTTAGGAAGATGGTTCCTGTGTCCCTACTCATAGCGATATTTCCCGAATTGTTTCTGAATATCTGGTCTGAAGGGGTCATGAGTAATGAAGCCTAATTTAAAAATTCATAATTAAGCCTAAAAAAAATGATCCTGAATTGTTTGTGCTTAAAAGCATTCCTACCCAGGTTTCTGAAGAGGTGAAGCAAAATAATTACTTTTAAAATGTGGAATGCATAAGTGAATTTCAGTTCTCTGATAAAAGTTTTCTGTACATATACAGATATCTATCTATCCATAAGTATATTTATGGTGAAATGTAATAGTAAAGTTTATTTGTGAGAAAAATATAAGGAAATTTTTTATCTCGTTCTGCTTTGTCCAGGACCTTTGTCCTTCATCAAAATAAAGTTATTTAACAAAGAGAGGGATCCTGAGAACACGATGTAAGAGAGGGATGCTGGGAACCCCCATCAGAGAGAGGGAACACCCTCAGGGGAAGAGATGCCAGGAACGCCTGTCAGAGAGAGGGGTGCTGGGTGGGAACTCCCTCAGAGTGAGCTGTTCCCTCTCAGAGCACCAGGGCTGGTACTGTCTATCCATGGAGTGCTTATTCAGAAGTTTATGTTTGCCAAGGGAAGATCCTGAGAGGCTTACAGCACTAAATGCTACAGATAGTAAGTATTATTAATTTTCTGAGAGGTTTAAGTGAGACGGATTTTTAATCTTACACTTATTTAATTAAACTTCAGATTGTCTTTGGATAGCCAGGTTTAAAGAAAAAAAAAAGTTATCTAGAGGGGTCAAGGTGCAGTGGAAAGAATCAGGACTCCTAGATTTATATTTCTTTTCTTCCACTAATCAGCTTCCTGTTTCTAGTGAAATACTTAATTTCTCTTCGCCCTGGCTTTAGTAGAAATTATAATAGCTTCTTATTTTTGCCATAGTTTTTTGAGGAGGAGCAAATGAGAAAAATGTTTGTGACAATCCTTCCAACATACTGTACAAATATAGCAATTATATTGGGAGGAAGGCATTGGAATATCCTCACCCTACTGACTGTTCAGGAAACTTCCAGTACAGGGTAACAACAATCCTTGTAAAAATGTCTCAGTTGTTTGCTTCTGTCCTTGGAACCGCACTCACACCTCTCAGATAAAAGTGCAGCAGGACACAGACAGAGGAGGTCTGAGGGTGGCGTGGCGGTTCAACCAGTGGCTTTCCATTTCAGGGGCACAGAATCCTTTGTTCAAATGCCATCCTTTGAGGAAGTCAAATATATGATACGACATACAATAAGCTAAGCTGCTTTGGCTGGAGGGAAAGGTGGGCGTTCAGGTGCCCCAGTGGGTCTCCTGCTGCCGTCAAAGTACTGACCTCAGTTTGAAAGCTGCCTCGTTTGAGGAAAGGGCCAGTGGTTCAGAAGCCTCCCTGAGGGGCAAGTTGCAGCCCTTTGCCAGGGACAGGGCTCCATCTCCCTGGTCTGACAATAACCTGTGCTGCCCCAAGTGCAGGGTTCCTATTGTGTTTCCAGATACCAGATCTCAAAGCGCAAAATAAAATAACTCAGGACCGCCAGATTAAGCAAGGTTAATCCTTGCTTAATCAATTAGCCTTGTTTAATCTGGTGATTCTCAAACTTATGTGACGAAGAGATTCTTTTGGGAGGAAACACCTATTAAAGAATGTTTTCAGAACATAGTCTGGCAGGTGGTTTCTAAATCCTTTCCAGAGGACTGGAGAGGGGAAAAGAGGGGTAGAGAGGTTGGCCGAGGGAAGAGAAACCAGCGCTCACACACTGTCCCCTGCTTGTGCCAGGACTGTCTTGGGCTAATCTAACTCCCCCCAGACCCATTTTACAGGTAAGAACCTAGAAGCTCGGAAGATGTTAGGTTACTTGCCAAGGTCACAAAGCTAAAAAGTTGGAGGGATTCAAACTCGGGTCTAATTCCAAAACACTGTTCTTTTCCCATTTTGATTCAGAAAAATCCCATGCCAAGAGCCAAGTTACACTGGTAAGAAGGGCAACATCAGAATTGAACATTTCAGCCAGGAGTAGCTTAATTGTCCGGTCGGGTGGTTTCAGACTGTCCCGGAGGAGCCCCCTGGGGGGGCCACGTGAGGGCGGAGGACAGACTGGGGAGGGCACAGTCACGGCCGAGACCAGCTCTGTTTATACTTGTTATTCTCGGTAAGACAACGGCTGAGAAAGGATTCTCCTGACTTCCGGAAGTTTGAACACCCCTGATGTCACTGGCTTTCTCTTTTGCCCCAGGTGGCTATGGGGGCCCAGCAGGTGATTGACTGGCCAAGATGCAGAACTTTCCAGAGGCAGAGCCGGCTGTGGTGCCATCTGGGTTGCCAGGCTCTCTCACTTCAGTACCCTTTCCACTCGGGTGGGCTGTTCAGACTAGACATCAGAAATTTAATCACTTTTAAGACCATTTTCCATTTTATCGCCACTTTCTGAGGGCTGGCTAGGGACACCAAGATTAAGAACTCCATTTTCTGGCTGAGGTGTGCAGTTCTACTAGTTTTGTTTCCTGGCAGCTGCTTTTGGAGGAGGGATCTTTTTTTCCAGATCCTGGCAATAAAGATTTTTCCCCCTGAGGTGCCACTCTTCCTAAAGATGAACAAACAGCGATAATAGCTATCATTTGGTGAGAGGTTAGATAACAGCTAAGGGCTAAATGCGTGTTTTCTCATGTTCTTCACTTATGAAACATCCTGGAGGTAAATATTGTTATCCAAATTTTAGAGGTGAGGAGCCCGGCTCTGCCAGCTTCCTGAGCTCGCCCCAAATCCGGAGGCTCGTTAGTTGGAGAGCTCGGACTCAGTCCCAGAATCTGCCCTCAACACCTGGGCTTTTAGCCACAGTG
Organism: Eschrichtius robustus; assembly: GCF_028021215.1. Taxonomy (NCBI): domain Eukaryota; kingdom Metazoa; phylum Chordata; class Mammalia; order Artiodactyla; family Eschrichtiidae; genus Eschrichtius; species Eschrichtius robustus. Next base: position 120,099,529 of record NC_090832.1, read on the forward strand.
CTAAATTGCCTAATTCTTTGTCCTATCAGGGAAGTGAGTTCTCAGCAGACAACTGAACCAAAACCCTCTTAAATTTCTTTTAAGTTAAATACTGCGATACTGGAGTCTTAAAATACTTATTTCATTGTGGCTTAAACAATTTTTGAAAGAGAATCTGAACGAGTGGAGGAAGTACAGAGCAGACCCTTAGGTATGTGCTGGGATAATTAAGGGTTGGCAGTTGTGAAAACCAAGTCCACGGGCCAGTGCAAATTGCACATGGAACTCCTGTTTTGCCTGACTTGTTACAGAAGCACCCATCTTACAAGAAGAGTAAAAACATGATAAATACTGAAGAGCCAAATGAAATTCCAGCATTCTCCAGATACCAAGTACAATGTTTTCCTCCCTAATGACTGATTATGATATTTAATTTTCAGAATATTCTACATGACTTAAGCTAACCACGACTACTACCACCACAGTAATAAACCCTGGGAGGTAGACAAGATAATGAACGGATTGAGACTCTTGCATTTCAAAAAGTGTCCAAGTGACGTACCAGAGTTTTGTAAATTTCGGGCACTCTTTGCAATACATAATACGGAATATGTGTACAACACACATTAAAATAACACATGCTTGCTACCTACTGTCTCCCAGAAAAAATCATATTTTTCGTATCACCATTCTTAATCTCATTGAAAATTTAGTAGTGTTTTCTCTTGAATAAAGGACTGTAGTACCCCAGTCTCTGTTTTCTAAACAATTGCATTGTTCTGAAAAATATATTTTTAGCTAGAAATTGAGAAGATAAAGCATGATTGAGTAAGTGGAGGAAGGTGAATACATGTAATTCCCTTACTTGGAAATGATTAAACATGACGTTAATTGACTTTGTCCTATTGAATATTCTACCTTTCCTTGACAAATACATGAATAATATACCATATTAATCACTGAGCTAGTTGACCAAGACAGGAGAAGCAGCTGCCACCCACAGGTCATGACTTTGAGTCACTCGTGAGCATTTTGGAAGAGCTGGTGTTGGTGCTATACCTCTCTTAATGGCTGACTGTTCCAGTAAACCTGGCACAATGATTCAGCATAGATTAGATGCTAAATTCTCAGTGTGAGTGTGTAGTTTTCTTAGTAAGCTATTCCTTATACTCATCGAATACAATTATTTCATGAAGTGCTCTTAAGGTTGCATCTATTTGTGAACCTGTAGAAGGATGGAACTCTTTAATAGGCCAGATGACTTAAGACAAAATGTCCCCCAAACTATAATTTTGTAATCGGTGTGTTTCTTTACTGATTAAAACATGCCTACTCTGAACTGTTAGGAGATGGTTTTTAAACAAAATCGGGCTTGATTGCAATGTAACAGTTGACCAAATTCAGTATTTTAGTAAGAAGTATGTATGAAAACAATACTCTGGAAAAGATTTTGTTATCGGCCGGAGAATCAAATCATCAGGTGCTTAGGTTCTGGTTGCCATTCTGTTGTCCTTACAACAGGAGCTACGACATGTAGAGCAGAGTGACTCACTCATAGTAAGTGCCCCGGACACTAGTGATGGTGGCAGCGTGATGTCAGCCCCAAACAATCATCTCATGCCTTTCTCATTTCTGTAACATGTATGACTGAAGATACAAATGATTTCCATAAAGAAATACACTACTTATGGGAGAGGTGAAACACGAATTTTGATTGATTACATATTCCTAAAGTATTTCATAATCTGTTTCATTATCTCTAAAGTAGAACCAGATGAAAAAACAAAACTAGACCTTTCCAGGGTGTGGAATGCCAGAAACCCTCACACACTGCTGGTGTAAACTGGTGTAATCTCTTTGGAGAACTAGTTGGTAGTATCTATTAAAGCTTAAAATACACATACTCTATGGCTTGGCAGTTTTACTGCTAGGTATATACCCAGCTGAAGAGTGTGTGTGTGTGTGTATATGTGTAAATACATTTCTTTTTTCTTTCTTTTCACCTAATGACACCAACTAGTGTAGCTCCAACGGGAAACTACCATAAGTAAGAATGATTGGGCTACAACTACACAGTAATATGGGTAAATCTGAAACATAATATCGAATGAAAGAAGCCAGGCATAGAAGGAAGCATACTGTATTGTCACATTTATATAAAATATAGAAATAGGCATAATGAATTTATAATGGTTACCCCGCTACGGGGGGTGGGGGCAGGAGCAGGGATAGCAACTGAAGTAGTGAGTGGGAGGGGGCCTCTGGGGCTTTGTAATCTGAGCAGTGGTTTCATGAATGTGTTTAGTTAGGACAATTCAAGCTCTTTTCCTTATGTGTATCACATTTTGAAGTTAAGAACAAGAACGACAATGGCAACAAAAAAACACGCTGTTATTGTGAACAAGTAGAAAACGTGTTCTCCTGTTGTCCATAAATATTACAGGGTGAAGGTCATGACAATGACTCTGAAGTCTCCCAAACTTATTGTAATGAAAAAGAGAAGTTTAGTTTTACCAATCAGAAAACTAATTAGCTAATTATTTGACTATTCTCTGAGATTTGACCTGTATTATTTTCTGCCACCTTCTTTATTTGGGTGTTATGGCCCATTCAGATCTTGAGATAACTTAGAATAAAAAAGCACTGGTCAGTGATTGGAGCTGAGGTTTTCATCTACATTCCGGAGGAAGTATGCAGTGTTCCAGCCTCAATCTAGACAGGGAGGAAAGTTAGCAGAATTCTGAAGATGAATTATCATGTGCTTCACATATTACTACTGTGTTCATCTTCTCTCAGTTCTGTCCTCCCACACCGGTGAGAACCCTGGCAATTACCAGCAAAACTCTCATAAATGAAACAAGAATCCAATCGCATAACTTTCCTGCTTGAAATCGTCCAATGTTTGCCTGTGTTCAGGCCTCTAGCCACTCTTTGACCACATTTCTCCCCCTTTCCTCCTTGTTCACTCCAATAGAACAAAGATCAAGGAAACTATCTTTTGTGTCATGTTGTATCTCAAGGCCAGAATAGTTAGTACATGTAAAGGCTTGATACAAATGTGTTAAATGTATAGATACAGAATAATAAAAGTGGTGAGAGCAGAATATTTCTTCTGTGTGTCCTTTTGGGTTTCTTCTATCAAAACAATTTGAATTTCTGAAGTTTTTAGACTCTTGGAAGCTTATAATATGTTAAATCCTGATGTGCTTAATTGTCTAGCACCCATGTATCAAATATACCAGGTAGGGTTACTGTCTTTCCTTTAATTATACCCTTACTCATAGGAGGCGATGACAGGCTTCAAGCAAACGTACTCCCAGACCGAAGAATCCGTGTGTCATTAGCTGAGAGCTAATGGAAATAGAAAAGCCATGAGCTATTATATAACCCCAGCCAGGGGTTAAGTCCTGGGGGAGAATGTTAGAAGCCCATTAAAACTGGGGAAATGTGGCTGATTGAAAAGATTTCTGTTTTTCATAAAAGCATTCTACAAAATTTACCTCATTTCTCACTGAATGTTCCCTTAGAAGTGACTTAGACATTTAAAAATGCAGAGAATATAAAATGCTATGGTCTTGCTGTCTTGGCTTTCTATCATGCTTTGCTTGTATCGACTGTGCAGCATTGATTTCCTGGATGACCAATTGCATTTTTGTTTTGGGTTTGCAAGTATTGATAAAATACGTCATTTTAAATGACCAGCTTACACAAAACAATAGAGTGAGCAGGTGTTCAATGGCCAGAATGAGGTGTTCTGCCTTCTTCTGTTTACGTAAGTTGCGTCTTCAAGATAGAGTCACAGAACTCCTTGGGACTCTGCTCTGCTTATAATACCTTGAACGCAAATTTTTTATTGTGTCCGGGTGTTTACAGCCAAATGCAGCAGTATATTGTTGGGTAATGCACAGGTGAAACACCATTGTCTGGGAGGTGAATGGCCATCTTTGTAGCATGGGATGGTGGTGCTGGGCAATCTTAGGTGTTTAGAGAGAAGCTTTTGGGCCAGGGAAATTCTTGGTGTTCTGCTGTTTTTAGCATCACCTCGGACTACTCGTGATTTTATTGCTGATCATTCACAAGGAAAGAGGTCATTTTCAGGTTAGAATGTCCTCAGCAGAATGCTGCTTTCTCTGAGTGGGTGCTAAACGAGGGGTGAATATAGGTTGGCCTCATGTCCCTTAATTGTCGTATCCACATCACCATACATAGCTGAGTGGGAGTGTCAGGGTTTCCTGAATGGTTGGGATAAAACACAGCTCCTATTTATTTGGTGAATTACTATGTGCCAGTCTCTGTTTTAAAAGTTTCATATCCACTAACTTACTTAATTATCAAAACAACCCTAAAAGAAGTGTTATTATTATTCCAATTTTCCAGTTGAGGAGATGGAGGTAAAGCTAGTAACTCTTCCAAAGTTCTGGCAATTTTAAGAGGCCCCGAGGTCCAGTTGGCTGCTCTCTGGTGTACGTGCCTGTGTAATAGTTCCCCTGAGTATGAGCAGAACTGGTGAATGCGACGGGGTATCACTGTCATTACATTACCTTCAATCTCAGAAGAGACTTTCCAAATATAATTGAGGGTCCTCATCAGCTGACTCTGAGTTCATCAAAAAATGAAATGACCCTGGGTGGGCCTAACCTAATCCATTGAGCCCTTGAAAAGAAGTCTGAGCTATCTAAGGCAGCAGAGATGATCCCGCTGGTCTGGAAGGAGCAAACTGCAATGTAGCGGTGAGGGCTCCAGGGCAGGACGTAGCGAGTGGACTCTTGGAGCTGAGAGTTGCCCCCGACTGACAACCAGCAAGAAAATAGGGAACTTCATCCACCAACGATAATAAACTGAATCTACCAACAACGACTTCGACTTGGAAAAGGATCCCATGATCCAGGAAGGAATGCAGCCTGCCTTGTACGTTGATTTCAGCCCGGGAGACCCTGAGGAAACTACCATGACACGAGCCACCGTGTGCCTGGACTTCTGCCCCGCATAACTGTGAGGTGATGAATGGGTGTTGGATGCAGCTAAGTTTGGGGTAATTTGCTGTGCAGCGATAGAAAATACTATGATATTTGCCATAGGATAGGGGAGTTGAGGTCTTCAAGCAACAGATTCTTGTAAATGGCCTGTTTTTTAATTACGCTTCTTGCTTCCTGCCTGGGCCTCTCTGTGAAAGTGCAGAGGAGTTCTTGATCTCTGCTGTGCACTTCCCACCACTCCTCACGGCCTCGCTATCCTCACCCTCATCCCCATCATCTAACCCTAACCCTAACCCTAACCCTAGCCCTAGCCCTAGCCCTAGCCCTAGCCCTAACCCTAGCCCTAACCCCAACCCCAACCCCAGCCCCAGCCCCAGCCCCAGCCCCAACCCGAACCCGAACCCTAGCCCTAGCCCTAGCCCTAACCCTAACCCTAGCCCTAGCCCTAACCCTAACCCTAGCCCTAGCCGTAGCCCTAGCCCTAACCCTAACCCTAACCCTAACCCTAGCCCTAGCCCTAGCCCTAGCCCTAGCCCTAGCCCTAACCCTAACCCTAACCCTAACCCCAACCCCAACCCCAACCCCAACCCCAACCCCAACCCCAACCCCAACCCCAACCCCAACCCTAACCCTAACCCTTTTTTCTCGGATGGCAGTTCATTCGCTGAAGTAGGAATGAATCGATTTACAATTGCTTGACTCCTAGGCATTCTGATTTTTCTGTTTTGGGATAAGGCCCAGTCATTTTCTAAATGTGCCCAGATGATTTTATTTTAAAACATCCAGGTGATTTTATTGTGCATCAGGGGTGGAGAACCAGTGGTCTAAACTCACATCCTGTGAAGCTCTAGAGGGACAGCCTGCAGTAACAATTGATATGCAAAGTCTTGTTCAGTGGGCCAGGGCTGGGGAGTGACCTGTGCTTCGCCTCTGGTCCAGCAGCCTTCCATACGGTCGCTGTTACGAGCCCCGCTCAGGGTAAGTTGAGTATACACACCTTAATTATTTCACTCATCCAGAAGATTCAGAGATACACAAAAATGAGACACTTCTGAAAAACATGCTCTAACTTCCTGAGACAGTATATTTTAAAACTTAAGGAGGGAGAACATATTTTCTTAACTATACGGTAAAGTGAAAGGCTGCCTCTCTACAACGCAATCAGTGCTCACATTATTATGTAGTAATTGAGTCCCTTGCTTGATAATTGTGCCCCTTGGGTTCCAGCTGAGTCACATGCCTCCTACAAGCCATTGTCTTTGCTACACAAGTACCTTGAAAGAAACATTAAAGTAATGCTTGCAGTAATAATATGTGTAAATCATTGATTAAAATTGTTTTGTAGCAAAGATTCGTACTTCTCCCCATTCTGTGTGTGTGGTTTGGGTTGGGAGGGAAGTTGATTTTAGTATTCCAGTTTGTACTGTCATATATATTAATGCCTATCTCTGTGTGCTTTCATACATACATACTCTAAATATATATTTACCTTTATCATCCTGCTATGAATTAGCATAAGGTTTTGATTACCTTTCAATATTATTTGTGTCTTAACCATTGCTTTTAAAAGCAAGCCATATATTTGAAAGTCTGAAATTCACATATTAATTATGTGAGGCTCAGTAAATTGAAGGAACTGAAAAAAATTTTTTTTCTTTCGTATTTGAAATATTAGCTTTTGAAGTCCTGCATCAGATGGGCCCTTTTCCCCTAATTGATAGAGAAATGTTTGGTTTATAATAAAATTAGTGTGAGGTATGTGTATGTGTATTTCATTCAGGTTAGCTTTGTTTTAGGGGCTCTGTTATAAATTACCTCCAGGAAGATGAAAAGCCAAGTGTGGTCTAGTTTTATTGAGTGAAGCCTAGGCTGTGAAATAAAGCCCAAGGATGTGGAGGTAAGAGAGCCAGCAGCTGTGAAGTGAGCTGCCAGGTAGGGGTTGATAGAGATTGTCTTGTTGGGGCCAGTCCCCATCCTGAGAGCCTGACTGATGAAAGTGAAGTAGGGAAAATAATGAAACACCAGTGAGAGGACATCTGAGTTACAGCTCTCAGCCAAAGTCACAAAATAAATGGAATTTGTGAAACAAGAACACTCTCCATCTTTAGGAATGGGGCTTGATGCATGTAAAGGATATTTGAATGGAAAATCTTAATGTCAAAGTACCTAAAAATATTTCTATCATTATTGGAGATGAAAAACCTTCAGGTGGTTTCAAACAGGACAGTAAAAGAGATGTGCACGGTGCCTGGCACATTGCAGCTACTTACAATAACTTTTGGATAAATAGGTGAGCAATGCATGGGGCCTTATTACCATATTTTTTCAGTTTTTGGTAGGTTGAGAGGAATTATGTTTAATAGTACAAAGGTTCTGTGTTTGGTAAAAAGCCAAAGACCAAAAATCTGGTGTTTTGCAAAATTGTGTGCTAAAATTAACAGGACTTAATGGAGAAAATGGAGTGAGGGTGAGGGGTGACCATTCACACTAGTACAACTTTGTGACAAGAGCACTAACCGAATTGGCACTGATACCTTGGGAGACAGCAGACTACTCAGGCAGGCAGTTCAGTATAGCTAGAGGCTGTCCCAGAGGATCGTAAAATGTACAGAAAAAATCCAGTGGAAATTCTGGTAACTCCTTAATTAGCAAGAGGCTGGCAGGTAGATGAAAGTAGAGATCTGAAGCATTGGGGTCCTTTGAAGGTGTGTGCTGTAGGGGGTGCAGACTGTCAAGGCGATAAGTCATAGGAGGCTAGGGTGTTCCTCTCTGGGGAGGTCTTATTTTAACTTTATGAAAACGTTGCTGAAAGAAGTTCTGTGCCTGAACAGACAAGGGGTGAGGGCTTTATCCTTCACTGCTGAAGGTTTTATTTCTACTCCTGCTTTTCTGGTTCCCCTTGCCTAGAAGAAATTACATAAGAACTAGATTACTGCCGTATTATACTGACATTCCTCTTTCCCAATTGCGTACGAGCTAATCGATGTAGTAGAACAGATTGTCTAGTGATTTGGAATTTTGTAAAGAAGGAATTGGACCCCAGACTAGTAGATCTATGGGGATCTTAGTAACAATATAACAAGTCTCATTTTACAAGTTTGGAAGCAGAGAATTAGAGAAATTACATCCTTTGTGTAAGGGCCTATAGTAATTCGATATTTACGAAGTTAAAAAAATTTAAAAAGCCATAACACTGGGGGTACTTTGTAAATTTATGTTAGGTGAAAGAAATAAAATAGAATTTTAAGAAACTGTCTAATTAAATTAGTTTATTTCAACAGCAATTAATAATACTATTATAACACGTATGAATATTCTGCTTTTCTGGCTGGCTTTATGGAAGGTGAAAGCAAAAATTGCACTGGACAAAGGTAAACGGGCACGGAAGACTTTTTTCAAGACCACTGCAATAGGGGAGAGAGGCTACAACTCAGTCTGAGCTCAGCTCTGGAAGCAAAACTCTGGAGAGTTTTTATCAGCTGGATGGAAGGGAATATAGGCCATTTGTGTTTGCTAGCTGGACTCATCCAGAGAAAAAGTAAACTTTCTCTTATCTTCACGACAGGAAATAATCCACATCTCACAAAAAAGAGATAGCTAAAAATAAACAAACAAAAGCAAAAGCAGTTAAATTCACATTTGTATTATTATTATGAAATTCTTTGTAGCATTAAAAATAAAAGGTAGAAGAGTACTTAAAAACATGTTGATATACTTTAAGTAAAAAACCCCCCAGCATTTCTCCAATGTTATATATTTACATATAAATATATATTTATGATAATATCATATGGTAATTTATAATTTTCTTCTACTTCCTAAAAGTTTATATTCGCACGGTTGCTTCCTCTTCAAATCCTATTTCTACAGACTCCTAATGCCTTGCCACCTGCTGTCCTTCCTTTCACTCTAACAAAATGTGGAACATACTTTAATTTCTCCTGAGCAACATGTACACAGGGCAGTTGTGTGTGGCAGACCACTTGTATTGAATGTTTGAGGGCAGTGGAGAAGGGCTTTAGCACATCAAGTTCTCAACCTGAAATCGCAGGATAGCACCCCTCTTCTCAAAGTCCCTTAGCCATTTCTTCCACGAGGCATTTCTCATAGACCAGGGGTCCCCAACCCCTGGGCCAAGGACTGGTACTGGTCCGTGGCCTGTTAGGAACTGGGCTGCCCGGCAGGAGGTGAGCAGTGGACGAGCAAGCGAAGTTTCATCGGTATTTACAGCCGCTCCCCATCTCTCACATTACCACCTCAGCTCTGCCTCCTGTCAACATTATGGTGAGTTGTATAATTATTTCATTATATATTACAATGTAATAATAATAGAAATAAAGTGCACAATAAATGTAATGCGCTTGAATCCTCCCCAAACCATCCTCCCCACCCCTCTTCCATGGAAAAATTGTCTTCCATGAAACTGGTCCCTGGTGCCAAAAAGGCTGGGAACCAATATCACAGACTGTTCCTTCACTTTGGGCAGTTGCTTCTGCCAACTTCTTAGCTCTTCTCTCTAGACCTCCTTCATCTTTACCCTTTTCTGGACACCTTCGTTCTTTTCCTACAAATTTGTTTAGGAAACTCCAGATTCTTTGTAATGCAATACAATTTAACTTCCTCTTGGTTTGGTTTTATTTCTTTGTCTTCAGGAGCATGCTCTGGGGCTGCCTTTCTATTAGCAAAATGGCTCATTGGCTTTCTTTCTAAAAGGAGAATAAATATCTTTTTTTTTTCCTTACTATATATCAATAGACATCAAGTGTTTTGGACGGTCTGCACAAGCATGTGAGTGCAAATGGACTCTTATTGACAGTACCAATCTATATTTTCCTGTTTCTTTCCTCTTTTCTCAAATGGAGCCCTGCTGCTACTCCAAACTCCCCTTTTTACTTTCTCGAGTCTCCTGTGCTGCTGATATATTAGAGTTTTTGAGGTATGAATGCTGTTCAGTGAGCTGGAATCCTGACTCCCAAAGTTATATGCCAAAGCCAGACCTGTTTTTTGCTGAAGTGAGGGGAATGTCCCCCATCCTTACTGTATTGCCATCAGCTAGAAAGTGATCAGAGGAGAACAGCCTTGCATCCTCAGTACCTCCCTGAGGTCTTGGAGACGGTAGTCTTCAGTAACTCATCTGTAACATTCTGCTCCCTGAGATTCCCCTGGAGCTGGGTCATAAGACACACCTGAGTGGCCGCCTCCAGGCCAGACCTGGTGTCCCTCTCTGCTGACTGCTGGCTCTGTTGGGAGGTCTAGTTGGTTGTGGTTTCCTCCTCCCTCAGGGTACGTTATTCCCGAGAAGCTCTTCAAATATTCTTGGGAATAAGATCCTGACTCCCCTACCCTACTTTATCCTAACAGTTTAGTGAAGAAGCCTGAAAATATCTGAGTATTAGTGGTGGGTAACCTTACAGACAGGATAGAAATAAATAAAAACTTTGAGTTGCAATCTTTAAGGAGTAAGAGCATGAATAATTTTCAAGTTTTATGCTTTTCTCTGTTTTCCATATTTTTTATGTGGACCATGTCTTACTTTTATAATCAGAATAGTTAAAACTTATTATAATAAATATAAAAAAATAAGGTACTTGAAGTATATTGTAGTTTGAGAGATAGATGATATTCCCTTACATGTAAGAACAACTAGTCTGAACATAATTATCCTAATTACTCAAACATAGGCTCTGTGAATACTTATGGTCTCCTTTATCTAAAGGATTTTTTTTTTTTGAAATTTCTGAGCACAGATTTATCCAGGGAGAATTACAGAGAATTGTATATTCTGGAAAAACTGGGGGACAATTGCCAAAACCCTTGGAGTTTTGTACAGTGTTTTAAGTCTATGGGAACTTAAAATGTTTCAAAAAAGAGACAAAAATGAAATTTCATCAATTAAAAATAAAAACAAATGCTCTTCCTTAACTTCAGCCATTCCTAAATTCCTCCATTCTCTTGCTCAGGGGTTTCTCCGTGGCCTGCATTGGGATTAATGGTTGGTTATCAGTATCTAACAGAATGCTGGTATCTGAAGCTATTTGTGGCAAGAGGTGCTCATTGCTGAATTTCACACTGAGGGGAATGGGTGTCTCCACTGAACCATAGTGGAGTTGATGTAGAAAGAGAAAGGGCATCAGAGGAGTGAGATAAAGATTCCAGTTTCCCCTGGGGTGACTCATCAGCTATCAGTACTGACCCTTTGGCCATTGGCTCTCCATTGTTTTGATGGTAGTGGCAGCTGTGCTTTGAGAGTCTCTCAGAAACCTGCTGTGTACAGGCTGAGGGAGCCCTTTCAGTGGCCTGTGTTAAAGACAGGAGTTCAATTAGGACCTAAGGATATAAAGAGACACACACTTCCTGGGAAGTCACGCCTCAGGAATTCAAGAAGTTTTTTCTCAGAGTGGCCAATGGAGCTTGAAGTCATATTCATTTTATTGTTAAAAGTCAGTGACCTTGTTTTGTACCCCAAGCTGAGGATGTGAGAGATTTGGGTTATACTGAGGGTACTGTGGAGGTTAAACACTGCATACACTTTGGATTCAGAAACACCTTGACTCAAATTCTGTCTCCATTCTTCTAACCTAGAGTTGTTTAATGTCTCTGAGCCTCAGTTCACTCATTTGCATAAAAATAATAACAGTACCTATCTTAGTAGCTGTAATAAATAAATGAGTTCATTATTTAAAACAAGTGGCTTAATTATTGCAATATAGTAAATGTTTGATAAACAGTAGCTATTATTGTAGAGTTACAGACTTTCCTAGATATATTGAAGGCAATTTAAGAAAAGCAGATGCAACTAACACCGTGCTCTGCATACAAATAATCATTTTAATGAAATAATTATGAGACGGGAACAACTGTGGGATGTAGAAGAGGATCCACATGTGAAACACAACTAGAACGATGGAGGAATAACAGCATCAAGCAGAAACATGGCATTGTTGGCATTTTAATGTAGGCCGTTTGAGACTTTTTGATGTCAACCATTTAATCAATCAGCCATTCTATCTACATATGTTTTTTATGCATCTTGCTATCTAAGCATTCCTCTCCCTTAGCTAAATGTCACATTATCTGTCTATCCAATAAATATGTATCTAAAACATCATGCATTTTTATATCCTACTGGGGAAGTGGACCTCAAGCCATATATATTTTAGCCAGAGAATAAAGTGTGTCCAAATTGGGACACACACACACACACACACACACACACACACACACACACACAGAGGGGAGAGAGAGAGAGAGAGTACTGGTTCTCTTTATCATGTGGATGTAGTATGGCACTCTCATCAACTGAAAAGAAAGAAAGTAGAAAAGACATGGTTTCCATATGTGATGAACATTTTAACCTTTTGGAAGATCAATTCCTGTGATTGTGGTACTCTTGGAGCTGTACTTCCCTTCCTTGGGAACGCAGTATGAGTTTTAGAATTTACCTCATCCTTGTTGAAAGAGGGATGAGGAGACTCACAAAAAAGAGAAGAGCTTTAACTTAAAATTTGTCCCCCCAAAACCAATATGTTTGAAAATTTTTTATATTTGTCACTTATTTTCACTTGTTGTGGATGGTCTGTTGATGCTTTTACCCATTATTCTATTGGAAAGTGCATTTTTATATTGAATTGTATGCGCTCTTTGGATATTAATGAGCATTACCCATCTGCCTGTCATATAGATTGCAAGTATTATTCCCAGATTGATGCATAGCTTTTATTTTGCTTTTGGGTATACAGATATTAAACTTTTTAATACTATTATATGTTCTAGTGCTTTCCTTTGCAATTTTTTCCTTACAGTGTTACACTTAAAATAGCTTTTCATTCTCATTCTCATTTCATCTTCATCTGTATTTCCTTCAGCCTTTCCATTTAGAAACAGGGGTAGTTCTCTGTTTCAAGTTAGCATTTACATTTCTTGATAACTTTGGTAGTTTTCTACATATAGGTCCCGTGATCTTGTTCTATTATTCCCAGGTATCTGTTCTTGTTTTGGGAATGGTAATTTATGTCTGTGATTTTTAAAATTTGTTATTTCAGCTGTAAAAGAAAGGTGTGGGAATATCTATGTATGTTTTTTAAACTGGCTATTTTAGTGAGCTGTCTATTCAAATAATTTTTTTTTGATCATCCTGGGCTTTCTAAAAGGACACTCTTTTCACATGTAACTATTGGGAACTTTGCTTTTTAATTTTTATTTCTTTTTTCTTATTTTTCTTTTTGATTAGGAATTTTTAAAAAAGGGCAACAGCTTCTTCACTTGAGTTCTTTTATTTGACTAACCACCCTCTACGAGGAAATATTTTGAAATGGTTTTTATTGTAGGAAGGGCATGTGAGTTGTGCACTGTCTGAAGTCTTGAATATCCCAGAATATCTTTCTTTTGCCTTTGAACATCAATATCAGCTTGGTTGGTAGTCGAATTTCAGGTCACGACTTTTTTGCCCTCAAATTAATGTAGATCTAGCCTCAGTTCTTCTGCCATTATCTGTGCAGGGGCATCATAGGTCAGCCCAAGTTTGTTCTTTCTTGATCAGTAACATTAGTACAACAAAAGAAGTTAGTTTTTCTCATATCACCTGTGACACTAACAATCTTCAGAACATTTGCCTTTGTCTCTTTAAGAAAACAAGCCCTTAAGGAGCTCTTTGGAAGTAAAGACTATGGAAGATTTCTATCTATGACAGCCCACTCATCTTCTCCTCATTTTTCGGCTTGTGGTGTGGTTAAACTGTTCAGAGAACTGTGATAAATATAATGACCTACCGAGGCTTTATATTCCATGACCAGTAAGTGCTTTAAAATGATTTTCTAATTTATTTTGCTTCTGATATTGATTCCTTTCTCATGACACTATGCAAGGCTGCATATGCAAATATAATGAATTTTTGTCTGCTTTTTAATGAAGATTTTTAATAAGATTAAGAATCAAGAGATATTTGAGCTCTCTGATTAGGCCAAAGATCTTCCAGTGATTGTACATCTATCAACCAAGGTGTTGACTACTTCTCTGGCTACCTTCTGAGGGTGCACCAAACAGCATGGATTCACAGTTGCTCAGAATAATCCCTGAGTAAACTTCTCAGACCTGACCATCTGGAATATTACTAGGAAAATGCCAAATAAATGGGATAATTTTTACTACTTTATCTTTAAAACAATATAATACATTGCTAATACATAAACAGTATAAAAATAGAATATCTTGTTAATAGACAACATAAAACATTCTCTTTTGGGATAATGTGGTTGGTGCATTATGATTATTTTTGTTTTTGCAGTGAGTCCACTAGTTCGTGTAATTCATACAGAGGGGTATCCAGATAGTGAAGCTGAATCCAGCCTCTGTACCCCGACACCAAATTAAATCTCAGAGACAGAGTTTGGGGTGAAGTAGAAAGGAATAGCTTTACTACTTTGCCAGGCAAAGGGGGCTACAGTGGGCTCATGCCCTCAAAACTGTGTGTCCTGACCTGGAGGGGATAGTGAAGAGTTTTATAGTAATGGTTCAAAGAGGGCATGATCAGCTCGTGGACATTTTTCTGATTGGTTGATGGTGAGGTAAGTGGGAGTCAACGTCATCAACCTTCTGGTTCCAACAGATCTGGGGTCTACTTGCTTGTGGGCAGCATACAGTTAACTTTTCCTACCTGATGGGGGTTTCAGTACCTGCAAAACAGCTCAAAGATACTGTTCTGTGTATCCCTTGAGGGGGAACCAGGACCCAGCCCCAAGGCTGCATTATTGTTTCTTGACTGCTCCTGCCTGGTCTCACCATCCCCTCCCTTCCCTAATTAGCATCTGTTTGAACTCACCCAGTTGGAACTCAGGGAAGGTCATGGAGGCTGAGTGAAGCCTGTTTCCTGTAATCAAGAAGTGAGGGACACAGAAAAGCTTTTGTGCCCAGGAGCCCCACTGGGTCCTGCTCTGTTTCACTATCACCTTGAGTCCCAGAATTCATCCACACTGGAGGTAGTGAATGCTCATCTAGGGTTCTTGAAATCTGTCGAAACATGTCTCAAAATGAGTCTTCTATGTTGTACCATTGCCTCATGCAGATGTTTTATCTAGAATCTTCTACATTTGTCATATTATTAAAAACAACTTGTGTCAAATTCTTTTGGGCTGAGATTGAATATAAATTAACAGAATTCTGAAGCAACAGAGATTTATTTTGGATTGTGTTCACATGTTCTTGGTGCAAAGCAGTGTATGTAAGTGTGTAGGAAGGAATCACAAGGGATTCCTTTTCCTCAACAGCATGTACTACTTTAAGGTTGCAAGTTATGGGCCCATGAACCTTAGGCCTTCAGAGATTCGATTTATTTTTCTCTCTTAATTGCAGTTATCACCACCTACATTATCTCCTGGGGTTCCTTTCTAAGAACTGCAGACAAATAGGACATAATTTCTTCAGGAACTCTCTTTCAGCTCACAAAAACTAAATATATAAGCCATTTCTGCCTTACAGGTCTCTCTGCTAAGTTCTGAGGAATTTGAAAGAGGAAAATGAAAGTAACCACAATTCTAAGAAGTTGAACTAAGTTGTCCCTGTTTCTGCCTTCCTTTTTTGATTGAATGTGGACGTGTGCAGTCCCACTGGCTTTCAAGATTATGTGAGATGATTGATTTTATTGATCCTCCCCTCCTGCCTTCACTTTTGTTCTCTCCTGGGACTCTGTCCATCTCAGTAGATATCTTGCTGCATTGAAATAATAGATGTGAACTTGTGTTAACCAATTGCCTTCTAGAATCCTCTGGATAATTTACTTCTCAAGGGAAAATCTCAAATAGGTGACTGCTATATCTAAGCTCTTCTTGCTCTATATGGAGGAAATTCTCTTCCTGGCAGGAACTTTAGAGCCATTCCAAGATATTCTATTCCTCAGAGGGAGGTTCAGATTTTCTCCTTCAGGGTCATTCTAATGATACGTTCATCACTACGTCCTGTGCTAACATACACACACACACACACACACACACACAGCCAGTAATTTCTTATTATTCTCTTACTAGGTTTGATTTTGGGGATTTGGAAAAGGGTCTCATCTGTGCTATCTACCTCTCAGTATCCCCAGTTGCCTTAATGACTAAAGATCTATTATTGTATGCAGTAAAGAATTAACCTGGCACACATGGGAGGTTCAACTCCTGCATATTCCAAAGAAAGGCTTGGTATTTGCCAGGCTCCTGGAGGAAACTTCTAAGCTCTTGGAATAAAGACCTAAACAGAATGTCTTTGTTTATCTGGGAGCCTTGGGCCACAGCTGATGGCCCATCCGCTCAGTGCTAAGGATGTGATATATGGCCGGGCCTTGAGCCACATGGTATCAGCTTGACCTTTGGCATTTAGCCACACCGACATGACTAACCCCCAGTGAAAACCCTGCATGCTCATGTGAGCTTCCCTGGTTGGCAGTAGTTACTGTGTACTGTCACACAGCTTTACTGGGAGAATTAAGCACTGTCGCATAATTCCCCTGGGAGAGGACAATTAGAAGCTTGCACGTGATCTTTCCTGGACCCTGCCTTAAATGCCTTTTCTCATTGATGGTTTTTAATCTGTGGATTTTTTTTTTTCTGGAATAAACTAACCATGAATATAATGGCTTTGCTGAGTTCTCTGATTGCTTCTAGTGAATCACTGAACCTGAAGATGGTCTTGGGGTGTCCTTGGACGCATATGCAATTTATATATTTGGGATAGAAAATATCCTTCAGTGAAAAATTCGGCAGCTGGATGACGGTGAGAGTTGCACAACAATGTGAATGTAGTTAGTGCCACTGAACTGTACAATTAAATATGGTTAAAATAGTATGTTTTATATTATGTGACTTTTACCACAATAAAAAAAAATTAAAAAAAGAAAATATCCTTTAAAATTTCTTTTCAAAAATACTTTTTAAATGAAAATGAAAAAATTCACTATTTTTTAAATGAAAAGGGAAGAAATTCACTCTTCTAAAGTTCACTATTACTATAGTGTGAACTTCCCCGCTGTGACTGGGTGAAGGAAAGCATTCACTTGCTCATTTAACAAATATTTATTGAGCATCTGTTCTAGGCTAGGATAGATACTCTAGGCGAGATGCTGAGGACATTGCAAAGAGCCAGACAGAAAGGTTCTAGCTCTCATAAAGATTAGAAAAAGAAAAGTATATAAATAATAAGTAAATAAATAAGGTAATTTTGGTTGTGTTAAGTACCATGGATGAAATTAATCTGATGATATGGAGAACACAAGGGGAAGTCCACTTTAAGTCAGAAAAAGCTTCTCTGAGAAGACATTTTCAGTGATACCAGAAGCTTAGAATGACCTAGACATTTTAAGAGCACTGGGAAAAACCAACTGCAAATGCTTTAATATGGGATAGGACTTGCCCCGTTCCCAAAAGAGAAGGGAGGCTATGCGAGCCACAACTACTGAGACCACACGCCGCAACTACTGAAACCCACGCGCCTAGAGCCCATGCTCCGCAACAAGAGAAGCCACCGCAATGAGAAGCCCGCGCACCGCAACGGAGAGTAGCCCCCACTCGCCACAACTAGAGAAAGCCCAAGTGCAGCAACGAAGACCCAACACAGCCAAAAATAAAACTATAAATAAATTAATTAATTAAAAAAAAGAATTAGTATGAAAAAAGTAAAATACCTAAGTAAAATATTTTATACTGATTATGTGATGAAATTGTAACCTTTTGTATACTTTAGATTAATTAAAATATTAAATTTTCAAAAAAAAAAAAAAAAGAGAAGGGAGGCTAGTGTGGCTAGAATGTTCTGACAGGAGAAAAATGGTGTGAGACAAGATTAGAGAGGGAGGCGGGAACCTGGTCATGCAGCCCTCGTAGGTGAAAGAAGCTTGCAACGGAAAGGCATTAAGAATGTAGATAGTTTTAAATTTCTACCGCTGCACTGAATGTTTGAGACCCCTTCAACTAAATGTAACCCGTTATCCTGGGAGGGTTTCTCATAATGCGCCAAGGGGATTTGGGAGCAGGGCTGGTGTGAGCAGCTCCATCTCTCCATGCTGGCCTCTGTTGAAACATCATTCTTTTCCATCTGGTCCTTGGTTATGACTCATGCTGACTGCTTCTTTTTGTGCCTCACCTCAACCATAGGGACTCTATACATGCCAACTCTCCCTGCTCAGTCTGTGTCCTTTTTGGAGACACAGGACACATTTGGTTGCTCTCTTGGGGTAGTCTAGGGACCAGGTGAACTTTTGGACATCTTCTAGTTCTCTTCTGTTTAGAGGCAGCCTCTTCCCCTCCCTTACTCCTAGACCATGCTGGGCTCACAAAACCGGGGTCTTGCAACTGTCTCAGGCCCTGTTCAGAGATAAGAACATAGGATCCCTTATTATTCTCAGATTTCCCCAATATGCCCAGAGTTGTGTTTTTCCCTCCCTGGACTTAGCCTAGCAGTTGGGGACGAGGCTTGCGGCCACCTCTCAATGTTCTCTGAGACATTACATACATAACAAATTATATGTTTACAGTAGTACAAACTTTATGCCTTGAAAGCTTTGAAACTCAAAATGTCTTTTTGTTTTTTCAAAACAAATGCCTCTGCCAAGAGTTTCAAAATCCTCATTTCCTTGATGTCATTCTTTCCCTGAGGCAATAAGCATAAAATATCCTAGCAGCTGCCTCAGTTAGGATAGTATAGAAAATATGGAAAAAGCCACTTTGGTAAATCAAAAATAATGGCTAGCTTGCTAATGTCAGGAATCTATCTAAATATTTCACATGGATTCACTCACTTAATGTTCAGAATAATCCTGTGAGGGAAGTACTATGAATATCCCTACTTTATAGATGAGGAAACGGAAACGGAGGCATGGAAAAGTAAAGGAAGTTGCTGATGGTCACACAGCTAGAAAATGACAGATCTGGAGTTCAAACCCAGGGAGTGGCATAATCTGATTTACATTTTAAAGTTTTTATTTTTACTGCTTAGTGAGGAGAGCATTACAGAGGAGCAAAAGTAGAAGCATGTAAGCTGGTAAAGCCTATTTTAAGAGAATAGTCAAAAGTACTGGCTGAGTGTGTATGTGGATGTCGAGGCATGGCATACTGAAGGAGGACGGTTCCTTTGTAGATGGTTCGACGAAGATGGAGATGAGGAATTCAGATTTACTAGTTCACAGTTTGATGTGGACTGATTTCTAATGACAACCAGTACATACACATTTGACAGTTAAATGGGAGACCACAAGTTAAAAAATAATGTCTTACACAAATGAACTTATCTACGAAACAGAAACAGACCCACAGACATAGAGAACAGACTTGTGATTGCCATGGGGCGGGGATGGGGGAGAGATGGAGTGAGAGTTTGGGGTTAGCAGATGGGAACTATTATATATAGAATGGATAACAAGGTCCTACTGTATAGCACAGGGAACTATATTCAGTATCCCGAGATAAACCATAACGGAATAGAATATGTAAAAGAATGTATATACATGTATAGCTGAATCACTTTGCTGTACAGCAGAAATTAATGCAACATTGTAAATCAACTATACTTCAAAAAAATAAACTAAAAAAATAATGTCTTAATTTGGTCAAATTGTCACTGGGTGGACGTGCGTTGTAATAAAATAGCTTCAACCGAGGAGGTCAACGGAAGGCTGGACCAGCAATCTTGGTTCCATGAGAGTAAGCAAAGAATTGCGAACTACCACGTTAAGCTTAAGCACCAAGCAAAGTTTATTTAAGCATAGGTACACTCTCAGAGAGAGAGAGAGAGAGAGAGAGAGAAAGAGAGAGAGAGGGCTGTTTCTGAGAGCAGGTTGTTTCAGTGAAGTGAAGTAAGCCCAAGGCAAAGTTTATGGAAGCAAATGTATAATCTCAGAGAGATACCTGGGCTGTTTCTGGGAATTGAAAGCAGCACTCCTATACAGGCTTAAGGGCGCTCTTAAGGAGCATTTTTCAGGGAGGCGGGGGTGAGTGACGGGGGATCATTATTTGATTGACAGTCCCGAGGTATGGAACAAGTTTACAGCTGCGCATGCTCTCACCCTTGAATCGCTAAGAAACGCCCACTGCGGGGGGGGGGGGCGCCGGGGGGAAGCAAAAACCATATGCAGATTTTATTATAATGATGGTATAATGAGTTTGGGTTTACTATAGAGTATACACCTGTCTAGTCTGGGCATGCGCAGCCCAGGGAAGTCCCTTCGTGTTACTGTGCCCCTCTTTACCAGGATAAGCTGCCCACCCCACGACCCTAGTTTTGCCCATTCTAGGTGGAGTCAGGGGAGAGTCCCCAGACGGCTGGGTGTGTGACTCGATTTCTTCTTGTTTTTCTCGCCACTGTCACCTCCTTGCTGCTGATGTCTGGGAGGGTCCCCAGATGGTTGGGTGTGTGACTCGATTTCTTCTTGTTTTTTTTTCACCACTGTCCCCTCCTTGCTGCTAATGTCTAACTACCTAACAAAATTATTAGCAAATATAGCTTCTTGTTGTTGTTCATTAAATTCAGAATATCTGGAATGCTCAAAATGGTTCTGCCAAATTTTTCTCGGTTTCCTTTGGTATTGCCCTTCTATCTGGTTAGATTCTTCTTTGATCTTTATGTAGGAAATTGTATTTTCAGTAGTTGGGGAATACTGTGTGGTGTCCCCAAAGAACTTGGAATGAAGGATAAGGGTGTATTTTCTGACAGTTAAAATAAGAAACCACTACATAATGGGGGAGAGAGTACATTTATTCTTCAAGGTATATTCAGACACAGAGAAGACTCTCAGCATATACTTATGAAAAGCATGAATGAATGAAAGGCATTTTATCGAGATATAATAGTCCTTAATCATATATGATTTGACTATATAAATGAAAAAAAATCTAAAGAAGAAATGTACCTATCAGAACTGTGGATGTGGAAAGAGTCTGGGTGAGGTGGGGGACACATTTGTTGCCTTAAAAACTCAGTGAAAGAATCAGGGTGATAAACCTTAGCAGTGCAGCCTGAGGCACTCTTCAGAGAACTTGCTCTCCTGGCCTGTTGTGTCTCGGGAGACGTCATAAAGGCAATGGAAGAGGCCCCAGGCTGTGTTAGTTCGAAATCATAAAATATTTGAGTAATATAATTAACTACCCTCAGTCTGAATCTAGACTAACCAAGTCCATTTTTGAATATTTTGACTCTCTGTTGGTTTTTTTTTTTTTTGAACGTTTCTTTAATTAATTAATTAATTAATTTATTTATTTATTTTTGTCTGTGTTGGGTCTTCGTTTCTGTGCGAGGGCTTTCTCTAGTTGCGGCAAGCGGGGGCCACCCTTCATTGCGGTGCGCGGGCCTCTCACTGTCGCGGCCTCTCTTGTTGCAGAGCACAGGCTCCAGACGCGCAGGCTCAGTAGCTGTGGCTCACGGGCCTAGTCGCTCCGCGGCATGTGGGATCTTCCCAGACCAGGGCTCGAACCCGTGTCCCCTGCATTGGCAGGCAGATTCTTAACCACTGCGCCACCAGGGAAGCCCCACTCTCTGTTGGTTTTTCATGCAAATGCTACAGTAAAAAGGCAAGCTGGCAGGAAGACGCAGGCTTCCAACCCTCCTGACAATATTTATTATTATATTTTAATAAATGAGCATTCTGAGTTTATCATGCCTTCCTGAGCTTTGCATCCATGAGTCCTTCTCTAAAGAATGGATGCAGGATGCTAAACAGACAGGTTCTTGGGCTGAAAGGATGATAAAAAAGGCCTTGGTTTATGTTAAATACATCACGTAAGCTGTTACATCCTGTAAGCTGTTAGGATTTTGATAGAATATAGACTATACCCCGGGTGGTTCAAGTGGAGAGACTTAATTAAGGGACTACTTACCCAGGTGTGGGTCACAGTTAAGAGAATGATCAGGGGCTGGTGAGGTACCCACAGAGAGCAAAAGGAAACGTCTGCCTCACCCTTAGTGCCAACAGGACAAGGAAGGAAAGTGGAGTTATTGGAGTCCAATGAAAGCTAGAACCATGGAGGAGAGGAGACCCAGTGGGAGCTGTAGTCATGGAGGAAAGGGGATATTTTAAGAGGTTGGCTTCTAGAGCAGAGAAGAACAGGGCAGAGTACCACAGCCTCTCTCCCCTCTGGCCCTCTGATTTGCTCATCATTTCCCTTGGCCTGAATGAAGCTGGCCAGCAAGAGGGCCCAGGAGATGCCATCTGAAATCAGTCTCTCAAGCCACAGAGCAGGCAATGAAGGGGAGATGGGTGAGGTGGGGTGGGGTGTGATGGGGGAGGCAAGAGGAGAAGCAGCAGTATGACCACTGAGAGACAGCCCCCTGGACATGAGAGGTAGCCCGGGTGGACAATTATCTATCAGAATTTATGAGTTTGTTTTCTCATATAATTTTGATAGGACCAATGAAATGTTAATTTGCGTATAATCGTGATGTATCAAAATTCTTGGTTCTGACCATTTCAGAAAGGTTCTTATTCTGAGGACAGCAGCCGGGGTCTTTTAAAGTTCCAGGGTTCCACTGAATTCAAAACACACTGATTTTCTTGGATATTTGTTGCTCTTTGAGGTGCTTCAGGCAGAAGGTCAAAAAGTAAAGACTTCACATTGTCCACGCGGTATACAAAAACATAAACTCCTGCACGCAAAGATGTACGTATTAATAGAACATTTAGAACAAAATAATGTGTCTTGCCCATTTTTGAGATTTATTATTATTCAGGAAATGTAAAGCCATCCTTGTTGAAAAGCTGGTCAAGAGAAAATCAGTTGGCCTTTCACGCATGGAAAACATGTACCTGCTTGGTTTCTATGGAATGTTTAAAGGTCAGTGATAACTTTACCATATCAGTAGCATTCACAGGACTTCACACGAGTTCTATATCCATTTCTGAATTTCAGACTTTAAAGGAATGTAGAAAAGAGTTACACAAAGTTCATCCTCAAAACTTTTTCCTCTAAACTCATAAATCAGAAATAAAAAGATGACCAAAATGAAGAACTAAAACACTAACTTTTTGAATTTTCACATACAAATAAAATAATGATTAGAAGTAATTTAAAGACTTCCCTGGTGGCACAGTGGTTAAGAATCCACCTGCCAATGCAGGGGACACGGGTTCGAGCCCTGGTCTGGGAAGATCCCACATGCCGCGGAGCAACTAAGCCTGTGCACACAACTACTGAGCCCGCGTGCCGCAACTACTGAAGCCCGTGCACCTAGAGCCTGTGCTCCACAACAAGAGAAGCCACCACAATGAGAAGCCCGCGCACCACAACAAAGAGTAGCCCCTGCTCGCTGCAACTAGAGAAAGCCTGCGCACAGCAACGAAAACCCAACACAGCCAAAAATAAATAAATTTAAAAAAGAAAAAGTTATTTGAGACTAAGTACCAGACAAATATGAGCATTGACATTTGCAGTGTTACATAAAATACAGGCTATGGTTCTTATCTGCAAGTAACAGAGACTGACGCATAAGAGAAGTTTGAATGGAGATTGGGAAACTCACACAAATTCTGAGAATACTGGAGAAACAGTCTTGGGAAACAGGCAGGAATGAAGAAGAGGCCAGACCACCAGGGCCAGTCTTATGACACAGGACCCTGCTGCTGGTAATTCTGAACACTGGACACCAGAGCTTACAAGACCTCCCATGGACACTGGTAACAGCGATGGCCCCAGTGCCACTGTTGCCATTCAAGGATGGAATCTCTCCTGTATCACTAGTGGCTGAATCACTGTTCCAGTCTATGTTACAAGCCTATATGCTATCTGGAAGGGGTTTAAGGTTAAGAGGATCTGACTTTTTTTGCTCCTATGGGGAAAGATAGATACACTCTACTTCTGTTAAGATTCGTACGTTTGAGAATTTCACAGACAAGCCAGAATATTTAGATGCTGGGTGACCAAACCAACACAAAAACCCAAACAATCCTTAGTCATGGTTAACATAGATACAAAGAGTCTAGTATTATCTCTATTACAAACAGAGTAAGTTTGAGGGGGGTTCAAGATGCAGGACAAAAGATTTAGACCAGATCAAAATAAAAGTTACCTGATTAGGAAATGTTAAACATGACTTACCAAGGTGATTTTTATGGTGTCTCCTTTCCGGATATCTTTTAAAATAAGATTCTCATTTGGAGAGATGTAAATGTTTGTTCTATATTATCTGTTTGAATTTGTAATATTTGATTTAATTCATCCTTATTTTGAAAGTTGTATTATTAAATGAGGGGAGAGATTGTTAGAATAAACACAAAGAAGACAAAAAATAAGACTTGATAAATGGAAAAGGGCAGAGTCAGAGCAGGATCTAATGAGTTGTTTAAGATCTCTTTTTATGCTTCTTAGCAGAAATATCCCGAAGATTCATGTGAGGTAGAGTAATATTGTACATCCTCTAGATGTTTTAAAAATGTAAGTGTGTTTCTCTAAAAATAGACAACCAAAAGATGCCATTAAATCTTAACAATCTAGTTTGAATTTACTCTGAAATTAGTTTCAAGGTGACCTATCTCCTAGATTCTTAAAAGAAATTGAGAATGACAGTCAGGGCCCTGTTGAGGAATTTTACTGAGTGTTTCTAAAAAAGATGACATTTTAGATGAATTCTACAGGTGCTTATTAAATCACTTTTACATTGAAAGCACCAGAGTCAATGTAAAAGATGAAGATGACACCATTTCTGTTTTGAAGAGGCTTTTATTCCAGTGGAGTCAGCGACGTTAGATTGATGCAAAGCAGAAAGGCAAGGTACCAGATAGAGAAGTTCCAAACTACAGAAGGCTAGAGAAAGGAGGTGTGCTTTCTTCTATGGGAGATAAGATGAGGTTGCTTTTGAACTAGGCTTTGGGAGACAAAAATAATTATAATTGGAAGAAAGTGAGGAGACATGCCATATAAGGATGGGAGCAAATTTTCAAGATGAAATGAGTATGTTTGGCCTCTTCAGGAAACAGCAGGTAAAGCTGCAGCGGAAGAGTATAGGGTTTGCAGAGGAATGGAGTTGAAGGGCTAAAAAGATGGGCTGGCCTCATATATTATGGTAAAGAATCTGGCTTTTGTCTTACACTGTCTGGAACTCTCCTGTGCCTCTCCCACGAGTATTCTTTGTCAGCAGAATCTCCATTTTTTTCTCATTATTGGGCACCCCAGGGGTTGAATGTCTAAGCCAGTCACAGTAATTCCTTCCCTCTTTGCAGTGATTGGATTAGGTGTGGAAAGGGGATAAAACCTCAGTCAGTGAGATGTAATGGGATGTATACTGGGGGCCTCTGGTAAAGGAACCCAAGACTGTAAGTTGATCCTTCCAGCCTCTGGATGTTGTCTGGGGTTGTGTTGCTTGGGAAAGTAGCAATTAATGTGGGTCCATGTAGAGTTCTCTCTACACTGAGATACTGAAGTAGCCAACCTTGGAACCACCTACTTGGGCATTTATTGTTATGAGAGACGAGGAATTTTACTTCTTGGGGCAGCATTTTTTTCTCTTGATATTTCATTATTTGTAGTGAAAGCATCTGTAGTGATATATCTCTCTTGCTATGACCCAATACTGCATTCTCTTTGGGACATTTGGAATTAAAGTAGTGCTTACTTTTTCATCTGTCACTCTATGTAGGAAGCTTTTTCTTGTTTATCAGAATTACTTTTATAATTAATACCTTTTTTATTTAGGAAAAGTTCACTCTCTGAAGTTCTGTTAAACATTTATTCAGTTGTCATATCCAAGAGTAGATAGAATAGATGAATATGGAAAAAAGTCCAAAGGTTAAAAATGTCAAATATATTCATATGTTAGAGTGTGCTTTTATTGTCTATTGAATAATATGAATTTTTCAGCAGAAACATGTGAATATTGGTACTTTCTGCATTACTTGGGAGAATGACAATCATCTTTATTAGCCTTCTCATTTGAAGAAAACAAACTTTTGGCAAAGTTTTCCTCAAAGAGATTATTCTCCTCACTCCAGGGAGCCCTTTGAGATCTGTGCTGTGGGTCAGGAAACTGAACCAGGCAACGAAGACTCCTTTGGAACCTAAATTTGATTGTTGAGATTCTGCCAACTCAAGCTTTATTCTTCTTTCTTCACTCCTGATGATTCTTTCATTCTCCTTTGTTTTGAGCAGGCAGTACTGGAATTTCACATATTCTGATCTTCCCACTCAGTGCCAGATCTTTTCCTCTGATCAATGTGTTAATTTATAATTAGAATCGCCCTATGTAACTTGAACATGCGTTCATCTGATGAAGTAGTCTGGCGGTTGGTTCAAAGGCACCAGCTCCTTCACTTCTATGGTTATTTAAGGCTCGGGGGGTGTGGTAAACTTTCTGGGAGTCCAAACTGAGTTGGAACCCAAAACTTCATGCACAGTAATGTATTTATTCAGTCGTTAACTTCATGGGTTTCTGAATGCCTAATTTCCCAACTTACTCAAATAATGAACATTATTTGAAATACCTCATTTAAATTTCTTCATTTAAATATTGATATAAAGACATAGGGGCTGAGTTGTATTTTGAAGCCTTTATTTATGCAAAACTTGCCTTAAAAAGAGTTGTTAATTTCCTTTTTTAATAAGACGCTCTTTTTTTCTATTTTAAGCATGATTTACGTCTATTTAGAAATTTGGAAAATAATGAGATAATGCAAAAAAAGAAAGTTGTACCAAATCACATCGGGGAGGGCAATTGCTTTTGATCAATGAGACATTTTATTTATTTTTTCTATGTGTGTTTATAAGTGTGCATAGGATGTCTGTGTGTTTACACACACACACACATACACATATATAAATGCATTATATATAGATAAATTCATACTGGTATTGATTGTACTCACTGGATTTTTAGGTAACTTTATGTTGATTTAATTTTAAACTTACATGTAATTTGCTAGATTAGCACAAAGAACTTCAGTATACTCTTTACTC
Organism: Eschrichtius robustus; assembly: GCF_028021215.1. Lineage (NCBI taxonomy): Eukaryota > Metazoa > Chordata > Mammalia > Artiodactyla > Eschrichtiidae > Eschrichtius > Eschrichtius robustus. The sequence goes on from NC_090832.1 coordinate 120,126,386, forward strand.
AGATTCAACAATTGTTTACATTTTCCCCATTTGTGCACAGAGTTTTATAACTTGCTGTTTTATTTAGCAAATATAACACAGCTTCTGGTATTTAGTAAATATATTGTATCATTCTAATGATAATGGGGATGATGTTGATAATAATGATAATGATTGCTAAATACTTTTTGGACACTTCTATGTGCCAGGCACTGTTCTAAGTGCTTTACATGTATTATCTCACTTAATCTTCAAATATGTCTAGAAAATATGCATTATTATTGCCCTATGTTTGAGGAACAGAAAGCAGAACACAAAGAAGTGAAGTGACACAGAATTGGCAGATGAAGAAGCAAGGAGTTGGTTAAGGAAAAATCTCAACACTCGTAACAGAGGTGCCGAAGGTAGACTAAGATTCTCAGTGAGTCTGAACAAGACAGTTCATTACTCACGGCACAGCAAACAGCAGGAGATTTAGCATGATAACGCCAGTTTCCCTGACCCCAAGTCTCAGGGGGTGACTCAGTGGCTTGGATGCAAGCTCTACACACAGTAGTTTGCACCTTATCTCAGGAACCGGGGCTAAGGGCTCAGCATCTTTTGTAGTACGCAATAAACAAGCCCCACCTGAGCAGTCTCATGGTTTCATGCTGTGGTCGCCTTGACCTACTTTACTGCCCATGTGTCTAGATTCCCAAACAGTCTCAGGGCAGAGGAGGTTAGACTTGTAACTGAGCTCACTGAGAAAGGATGTACCAGAAGGTGCTCAACACCCATGGCCAACTACTTTTTCCAGCCGATTTGTATTCAGATGAATTAAGTCCACATAACTGATTATATTATATCTCCCATCTCATTTTATAGGTATTATTCAACTAATTCTATGGTTTGGGCCATAAAGGGTGTTTCTATTTTTTTCTTAACCAAAGAAATAAAGCTATGATAAACATCTTTCACACAAATATTTGCTCACTTCTCTAGTTATCTACTTTAAGTAAATTTCTTGCGCTAAAATGATTGCATCAAAGGTAAGTTTTTTCCCCATATTGTCAAATTGTACCCCGACATGTTGCATTAATCAGTTCTTCCAGCAGGATTTTCTACAAATAATAACATTGTTTCTTTCTTTCCAGTATTTATACCGTGATACATCAGATAACTTATCTTTGTCTTACTGGGTTGACTAGAAAAGCCAATGTTATTGGGCATATTTATCTAAGCAGAGATCCATTTTTAATGAAATTTTATATTCGCAAATGATTTATTACCTGTCCAGACAACATGCCTTGCTAAAAACTAAATTTATTTGCTCGCCTGTTTTGTCTCCTTTAAAGATCAGAATGTTGATGAATATATGGAGGGGTTGTTAAAGTCAGGGGTTGTTAAAGTTGTTTTGTATTTTATAAAATTTCAATTAAAAGAATAGCTTCTGTTCTATGCAACAAGAGCTGGGCTGGTACTGGGCTGTAAACTTATTTAATTTATATTCTATACTTAGGGGTCTCTCTCTAATAAGCAAATGATTAAGTGTTGATTATTATGAAATTTGTAAATGTTTTCTAAATATTTTAAATAACAATTTATATTAAGATTCAGGATTGCTACTTATTGTTTTATTCTCTATGTTATTGGTAGTATTGATTTAGGACAAATGGATGTCTGTGTTTAAGTTTTTCCTAAGATTTATAAAGCTTGGAATGGCTATTAGAAAAATTCTACCTAATTTTTTTTTTTTTTTTTGGAGCAGAAAGAATAGAATTTATTGAGGAAACATTATAGGCACTTTGCTTTATTTCATCTTTTCTTGATTTTAAAAATTTTTTATTGGAGTACAGTTGATTTACAATGTTGTGTTAGTTCCAGGTGAACAGCAAAGTGAATCAGTTATACATATACATATATCCACTCTTTTTTTAAAAAATTATTTTCCCATATAGGCCATTACAGAGTATTGAGTAGAGTTCCCTGTGCTATACAGCAGGTTATTATTAGTAACCTATTAGTTTCACTACCATATACAGTAGTGTGTATAAATCAATCCCAGTCTCCCAATTTATCCCTCCCTCCACCCATCCCCTGGTAACCATAAGTTTGTTTTCTACATCAGTGACTCTATTTCTGTTCTTGTGAATAAGTTCATTTGTACCCCTTTTTTTAGATTCCACATATAAGCGATATCATATGATATTTGTCTTTCTGTATCTGACTTAGTTCACTCAGTATGACAATCTCTAGGTCCATCCAAGTTGCGGCAAATGACATTATTTTGTTCTTTTTTATGACTGAGTCATATTCCGTTGTATACATGTACCACATCTCCTTTATCCATTCTTCTGTTGATGGACACTTAGGTTGCTTCCATGTCCTGGCTATTGTAAATAGTGCTGCAATGAGCACTGGGGTGCACGTATCTTTTCGAATTATGGTTTTCTCCGGGTATATGCCCAGGAGTGGGATTCCTGGGTCATTTGGTAGAATTACATTGATTTTTAAAAATTAAACTAACTCTACATCTCCTGGATAAATTACACTTGCACATGATAAACTATTCTGTTTCTATATTGTCTAATAAATATAGCCGATTCACTTTGCGGTACAGTATAAACCAACACAATATTGTAAAGCAACTATACTCCAATTAAAAAAAAAATAGATGTAGGGACTTCCCTGGTGGTCCAGCGTTAAGACTCCGTGTTCCCAATGCAAGGGGCCGCAACACAACTAAAGATCTCGCATGTCGCAACTAAGATCCTGTGCAGACAAATAAATAAATAAACAAATAATTTTTAAAAATAGATGTAAACATCCTTTACAGTATTAGTTCTACCTTCTTAAACCATTTGTTTTTCCCTGGAAAGACTGTTATTTCTTTGTATGCATGTAGCCTTTTTCTAACAAAGATCACAGAAACTTTCTTGTTATTTCAATTCTGAAAAAGAATTCATTTATCATCTACATACATTATACTTCTATGTTGCTTTACATTTTTAAAGACATTTCACATAAATTGCATCACTGACATTTTGACAGCATATATATTTACATCTTTGCATTGAATATTTATTTATATTTATTTTTCTAATTGTTTCTCCATTTTTTCAATTAAAGCTTAAAATCTATCATTTTTTCTCATTACTCTTCAAGATATACTCAGTAAAAGGATAATATTTCCTAAATACTTACTTCCTTTCACATGTTTTGGCAGGGAGGTAAGGAGGTAAGGAGATAAGGTGCATATTAACTAATGTGATGCTTCCTCTTTTAAAATTGTGTCAGTTATATATATTCTAAAATAAGGTTCACCTTTTAAGCATTCCTTGTAGAGTAGACAAATATTCCCACACCTCTTTAGCTCTTTACTGTGACTAGGGAAGAAATCAACTTTGTCCTTTCAAGGACAATATTTTTCTGTAGTATGTACATGCATTTCCAGTACTAAAATAAAAATTTTTTTAAAAACTTTTTTCATGTATGTTTTCTTTTTTTTTCTTTTAATTTTTATTTATTTGTTTATTTATTTATGGCTTGTATTGGGTCTTCGTTTCTGTGCGAGGACTTTCTCTAGTTGCGGCAAGCGGGGGCCACTCTTCATCGCGGTGCGCGGGCCTCTCACTATCGCGGCCTCTCTTGTTGCGAAGCACAGGCTCAGTAATTGTGGCTCACGGGCCTAGTTGCTCCGCGGCATGTGGGATCTTCCCAGACCAAGGCCCGAACCCGTGTCCCCTGCATTGGCAGGCAGATTCTCAACCACTGTGCCACCAGGTAAGCCCCTAAAATAAAAATTTAAAGGCATGTGCAAAGCAATCTGAGTGCACAATCCTGGTAGAGCTTTGTAAATTTCCCACCAATTTTTATAGTTTTCTTTTGTATCTAATTTCATAGCACTTTTATTTTAGCGACTCACCTTTATTAAGTTAAAAAAATTTAATTTCACTTTCATATAAACAACTATATTTGTACTCAGATTTCTTTAATTTATAATTAGAATATAATTAGAATAGCATGTAAAACTGGCATAAACTTATCTGGGTAGAAACACAACTGACTCTTGGAAACTGGTGGACGCAGAAGAGACCCAATAGAAAGCAGTTTGGCAGCTTTGAGTACTTAGTGAACTTCAGTCATCATCGGCTATATTTCACTGGGGAAATAGAGTGTTGGCTAATCTGGGGAGTCAGTTTTGTAGAGGTCCGTTAAGAGATCTGCTGACACAGTAGAGCTCTAAGCATCTACGAAGAGTAGGGAAGGGTGATGGAGCTAGAGGAACCCTGTGATATGTTTCTACAGAAACATAAGGGTAGTTTCTTTTGTTGATACACGAAGCTTGAATAGATTTAAATCCTTTTAGTTCTGCTTAAATGAATTATGGTACATACACAGTATGGACTACTATTTATAAAATAGCACCATGTATCATGAAGCCAACTTAAGTGCATGAGCTCTAGTTTAGTATGTATGTTTATGTGCATCAATCTAACTGCTTGCAAGTGGGATTACAGTGGGTGTGGCAGGAAATGTACTCTTTAATCACTTCAAAGAGTTTGCATTTATATTACAATCAATACTGATTTTACAATGCTAAAGAGAAGAAAATATAAAAAGAGGGTCTCTATGGCTCTTGGAGATTTATCTTCCTTCTTCTGATATGTTTTAATCTCCTCCCTCACCTCCATCATTGCCACAACAGGTAAAGAATCTCACTGGCACCCTTAATATCATTTAGTTCAGATCATCCAGTGGGGGTAAGGTAAGGAAGAAGCCTAGGGAGCAGAATTCCATGCTAAAATGTCCCCTTTGGTCAAATGGAATTAATAGTATTGTACTTTCCATACACAGTTGTTAAGGTTAAATAAAGCAATATATGTCAGGTGCTTAGAATTCTGTCTCACACATAGTAAGCACTAAATGTATGTGCTGCATTAGCAATAGTATATTTGTTGTTGTTGCCAAGTCTAGCCAACCAACCATGTGCAAATAGAAGTTATGCTTCCAGTGCCATCCTTGACATCTGGACCTTGAGAATGAAAAGAGTGTGGACTTGAGTCAGACAGATCTGGTTGTGAACTCAGGCTTCATCTCTTACAGCTATGTGTTCTCAGACAGTGATTTTATTCTCTTTGCTTAAATTTTTTATTCTGTAAAATGGTTATTATAATAATTACCACTCAGGGTTTGTGACTGTTAAGTAATGTCCAAGGATATAAAACACTTAATTCATGGCTGGGCACCCACGGGTCCTCCATTAAGCTGCCCTCCTTCCTTCTTTCACTCCGTCATGCCTCCTGTCTCTCCATCACTTCCTACTTTTCTGCTTATGACTGAACTAGCTTTCATTTCTCCCTTCTTTCTTTTTGTTCCAGTAGGAGCCTATATGCTTTCTCTTTGCATTTTATTTGGATGATAAGCCCTTCACAGAGACATGCCAAAGATTGTTACATTTTAGTATTATAGTCCTGACGGTTATATTTGTTATTAAATTTTATTGTATAATTTGGGCTTCTACCTGGAGAGAATAAACATTACTTGCTATCTCAGTTTGTGCTTTCCTGATTTTCATAAATGCAGAACTGGAGTGCAACTTATTATCCATTTCTACTTTGATGGTCGCATTCATTTTTTATGATTTTGGAAATCATTTAGGACAGCTACCTGACTTGTTCCCAAATGGGACTTCTTTTGTTGTAATACCACTGACAACCTTCAAATGAGCAACATGCCTTAAGTTTTTTTTACAAGGTATTTTTTACCTTGTAAAAGTGTCTGGAATTTTAGAGAACATCCAAATAGATTTTTTTCTTGGCATCTTTCCTTTAATAAACAAACTGTCTTTGAAAAAGGTAACCTAGAAGAGGAAGTTAGGGAAAATTAGGTGCAACTGATTGAAACTTGTGTTGGTATAATTGTCAAGACATTTAAACTGAATATTTCTACATTTTTTTTATTCCCTGGAAACAACCTTCTCTGTGCACATGACATGTAAGGGCTGGTAATAACTTGTGCACAGAGTGCCCTTTATCTTTTACTTTGTATTTTAAGAGACTACTTTAAGTTTGATATTACATGAAGGGTTGGAGCTCAGCTTTGTCTTGCCTGAGGATTATACAATTTGGGGCAGGGGGGAGGTCCTCTTTAATAAAAGGAATAAAAAGTTTAAACCACAAAGTTAGATACGAATGTGAACATTTATATAGGATAAGAAACAACCCCACAAAATTTTAAAAACTTACATAGCCTATGAATGTTTGAAAATCTAGAAGCGAACTTACTCTAATACATTTAGTAATGAACTGCCTCACAAACCCCACAATACTGTTCCCCATATATTTAGTTGAAAGCTCTTTCATTATCTCGTTCTCTGACAAATGATTTTGTAATATTCACTATAACAACTACAGAAGATAATTAAGCTGTTTTTCTACCGTCGCTGATTAAAGTTTGTTTTTCATAACTGAGAGCTGGGATGCATTCAACATGAGATATTACAATAAGCTATACTTACTATTTGTATTGCTGCTCTGGTATGTGCACCACAAACATAGGAATTCTAATACATTTTCATTTTGAGAGATTGCTCTAAAACATTATATTGTGCTGACAATGATGTATGCTGCATTATTGAGAATATTCCTGAAGGAATAGAACTTCCATTTTGATTGGTGTCAATGAGAACTCTCCTTACAGTTACATGTCTGATAATTAGAAGAATTTTCCCCATCCTCTTCTTGCTCCGTACATTTCAAACCTTATTTCTCCTTTCCTACTTACAAATGTCCTGTGCTGGGAATCATAGGGCCTGTTCGTATCACGATATGATCTCTGGATATATACATTCATTTCAGTGATGCCCGGTGAATCAACAACAATTGAACTATATGTGGAAAAAACTGTGAAATGTAAACATATTAAACCCAAGTAAATATATCCCCACCTCAACTTTCCCTTCGCCAGATTCTAAAATGCCTGTGGCTCCTCCATTACCACCTCACTCCAGGGGATTTGTGATGGAGAGGAAGTCGAGAGGAAAGAGACAGCAGCCTAACCAGTTGTATTAAAGTCTCTCACTTTTGAAAGTTTTAGAGAAACCAGTGATTCTATGAACACATTGCGAAGGAATCCCCTAGGGCCTTGCAAGGGCCTCCTCTAAGTGAGCTGCCTTGAAGTTAAGCTCCATTAGCTTAACAGCAAATCTGCCTCTGATTACAGGACCTTCTGAGTAAAAGGTTTGCCCTGGAGGGGCCCGCTTTCTCCAGTCTCAGATATGCCACACTTGACTTTGTGTCTGGTTATGTTTTCCTCTTCAGCTTTTTCTCAAACGTTAAAAGCAAATCCAAAGGACTGAGATTGTGACCCAAGAACTGTTGCCTGTTTCTTAGAGCACTAATTCTGTGTGCACTATTAAAAAATGAATGACTCGCAGCATTATAGACATCAAGGAAGTTGGAGGAAAGCAAAGATGTGTACTGATCTAACCAAAGGGAGGCCTAGTCAAACCATTGAAGGCAGAAAGACAGGTGTTGCAAAGCCCAGGAATTCCCAGAAGACGCCCAGTGGTTGTCTAGCAGGAGGTCCATGATGAGTTAAACGCTGTCCAAAACCTTATTTTTAGTCTCCCAGGCCATGGTTTTTCTTAGTCTCACAGAGTTTAACAGACTAAAAGACGTTCACATAGAATAACTAGGTTCTCCAGAGACTTAGGTATAATTCTGAATGCCCAATTATTAATTTATAGTAAAATAAAACTCTACACAGACTGGAATACTTGAGATGGTGTGAAAAGGTTTCTCTCCCTACAGGCTAGCTGCAGTGACAAGTCTGATTATAAACACAAGGTTGCTTGCTGAGTACGGAATGAGAACATGGAGTGTGTTTAGTTTGTTTGGCTGCCAAACACCACAGACTTGGTGGCTTGTAAACAACAATTTATTTCTAACAGTTCTGGAGGTTGGGAGGTCCAATACCATGGCGCTGGCAGATTTGGTCTCTGGTGAGGCCCACAGTGAGAGAGCTGGCTTCTCACTGTAACCTAACATGGTGGAAGGGGCAAGGAAGCTTTCTCAGGCTTTTTTGATAAGGGCACTAATTCCATTTGTGAGGGCTCTGCCCTCATGTCCTAATCACTTCCCTAAGGCCTCATCTCCTGATACCATCAATTTGGGGGTTAAGATTTTAACATATGAATTTTTGAGGGGATACAAACATTCAGACCATAACAGTGCATGTGATCTTAAGGAAAGTTTTGCAGTTAATTTAAGTCAAATCACTCTTCCCTGTGTCTGTTGGTAGAGGCTTGCTATTCTCTTTACATCGTTACATGCACACATGTGCACATTCAACATGTATTTTTTTTCTGATTGACACATTCTTTGTTCACACATATTAATGCCATTGTTATGGCTGTAGTCAAACTGGGAGTCATTTTTAATCTTTCAGGTGACATAGCATACATCCTTTCTATATATCTTTAAATTTTTAAACTTTTGGCAAGGTGATACTCACCTATGGTTGACAAATCAGAGGACTTAAACAAAAACAATAGCTCACTGACCCATCACTACCACTCACAGTTCTTTCCCCTGGAGATTACCTGCATTTCTGCAAATAATGTGAATAAAATGGACTCTCTTGATTGTCAGTTTTTAGATATTTTCTATTAATCTCTTGTTAAGATAGATGGGGACTTAGCCCACTTATAACTGAGCAATCTTCCTTCATTCCAACACAGTTGTATTTTTTTTTACTAAATTCTTACATTTGTAACATTAATAATATTCTCATGCCTTATGTTTTGTTCTGCCAACTATAAACAGTAATTTTTTTCCCCTAGTTTATAAAATATGGATATTTGTACCTCTCACTTCCTTTCAGCACTTCCCTATTGTAGCTTCTATTTGTACTTTAATTTTTACTTTGTTAAGATTGATAACAATTACCTATGACATATAATACTACATATTATATGGAAGAAAATGTTCATTGAACCCAAGACTAGTATTATATGCATTCTGTTCATAAGTTGATTGTTGAGCAAAAAATTAGACCAAGGAAGAGTTTTGTGGCAAATAACCATGGTCTTTCACAGCCTGTACCTTGCTTTGCTTAAGAACTCCAGGCAAGCAGTCCTAGCATATGCAACCCGAAATGTGTTTAAGGATGACTTTTCATGTACACTGTGTCCTAAAGATGTGAATGTGAATGTAGACACTAAGGCCAATCATGTCCAGATAAGCAATCCTATCCTCGGTAAACAGCCTGACATCACTTTCTATGATCCTGTGTAAAATCCCCTCCCAAAGGTCCTTGGAGAACCCGTGTATTCATTGACTTCTTCGTATGTACACTGTGCCAGCAGTGAAGCTTTGCAAATGGTCAATTCAGATGCTGCTTGTTTCTTTGATCTTGTAAATTTAGACAACTAATAACAGCACTTATTATGATTATGTAATTATATTTCACCAAGAAGTGTCTCTTTTCCATTTCTGGTTTAGTGTTTTGTTTTCCAATTACCCTCTTTTTTCATCACTGTTTGCCTTCACTATATAATCTTTCCTTCCCCCTGCCCCACTTCATATAATGTAGCTGAGTTCAATAAGACAGGATAAATATAAGAATAAAAATTCTCCACTGAGTGAGTCATAGGAACCCCAAATTCAACATTAAAAACGGAATTTATCATCTTTAATTCAGTCTCGCTCCTTCTGTGTTCCCCCTCTAAGGACACCCAGTCCCAAGACCAAAAATCCAGCAGGCATCCCAGTTCCTTCGTCTGACTCTCCATTTACTGTGTGTTGTGAAATCGGATCTGTTCTGCTTCTAAAAGAGCAATTGAATTAGGGAAGTTTTCTCTGTCCTCACAACTGCCATCTTCGTTTGCTCTGAACTGAATTCTGAATCCTGTCACTGAGAAAATACTACAACAGCCCCTTCACTGCTCTCCTTGCATCTGGTGTTACCCACCTTCAAGCTGTTCTCCATTCCCAGTTAGAGAAACCTTTCTTATACTCGGATCTGATTAAATACATTTTCTGCTTACAAACCTTATTGCTTCCTCACTGCTTGCATGATAACGCCCTAAATCCCCAACATAATATTCAATGCCTTTCGTTATCTAGGTTCTGCTTATTTCACCAGCCTGCTCCCCACTAGAACCACACCAAACTACTTCTGAGCCTCTAATAAGCCACTTCCTCTTTTGTCCTTAGGGTTTTGCATGTTTGGTCCCCTCTCACTGGAACAGCCTTCAACCACCTTCTCACCTGGCAAACTTGTGGACAGGTCTCCGTTTAGATGGTAAATCCTTCCTTGAATGTCCTCTTCTGGAGTCATTAAGTGCCAGCTTCATGTTTCCAAAGATATGTTTTAACTGCTTCTCGGAATACATACATTAGGCTGAAGTTAGCTCTTTACTCTTTTGCCCACTAGACTGTACATTCTTCATGGAGATTGTATCTTATTCACTGTGCATCCCTAATGCCCAGGACAGATGCTGGCATTGCCTGATATCTGTTTACTAAATGGATGAATGAAATCATCTGAGTCCTTTGTCATACATTCCTCGATTTTCTCATGGTAATATTTTCAGCAGAGCAGGTGACTATTTCATGGGACAGTAAAATTTTTCTTTAAAAGGAAAGGGTGGATTAGATGATATCTCCAATTGCTTTAGGGTTATTAGAGTATTAAATTGACTGCCTTGTATATTCTGAAGCATTGTAACAGCTTTTGTAAAGCCCTTTTCAAGTTACTAGACTTTACATGGTTCGTAGGCATTACACATGGCTAAGAAAGCTGCTTTTCTATATACTTTTCATTCTCTAACCGTATCCGTGTGAGAAAAGCAGTTGCTGCCTGTATTTTTAGGAGTACACATAATAATCTCTGTGGTTATTCTGGGACATATTGCACTATGATAAGTGTGTTCCAACTATTTTAATTCAAATTCAACAAGTTGGTTTTTTTCCCCCAGAAAGCTATTTGAAATCTTATTCTGCAATCAATTCAGTTAAAAGATACTTCCAAATGGGAAATTTGCTTTCCAGTTCTTTAATTAACCTCCTTAAACGGTTTGCTGGCATTCTCTCTGCAGAGATTTCCAAATCACTGTAGGCCCTGGACTGTGGCTACGTCACTGGAGAGCTGGGTCCCTCGAAAGAGTAAGTTTTAGGGACTGAGCTTCGGCGCATCTAAATCTTCCACAATAACCTATCCATCGATAACAACGGAAATTTCTCCAGATAGTCTGAGCTTTGTTCTGAAGTCTCCCATATTGATTTGCTTCTCTGCTTGTTTTGTCATGACATGTTTAGTGTTTGAGGGAACTGTGGCTACTGAAATTGTCCACATTTAAAAATTACTCTTAAAATCATATCATCAGAGTGCAAGTTGACAGAGAGCAGAGCAACGATTTTAACGTCTATAGGTCCTGCTCCTTCCTCTGTTTTTAAGCTGACTCTGACTGTGCACTGGGACAGTGGATTTCCAGCTGGCTTCCTTGAAGCCCCAGCTCCAAGCAGGTGCTTTGGGGCTGGTGGCAGGAGGAAGTTGGGGCTGGATGAGCGGAAAAGCGCTTCCCTCCTCTCCACACTCGATCCAAAGAGCTTCACTTTTATTTATGTATATTGAACTTCTGAGTAAATTTCATTAACAAAAAAAAAAGTGAATAGAGCATGTAGCTACAAAATATTTTGAAAACAGCTGCCCTAGAATCTGGGTACGGCTTAGTGGGTAGATGTGATACGAAGCAGAATTCCCTTTTGGTTCTGGCTTGGTCCTGCATGGCCTGCATATCCTACCCATTCCATGCCCAGACTGCTCACTGATCAGTGCTTTAGTTATTAAACTATGGCTCATTACATGCAGTGTCTTCAAGGACAATTCACGTTGATAACGGATCCAATGCTCGCCCTCTGTAATAATTGTCCTTTGAAACCTCCCCACCCAGGGCTGAGAAACGCTGGATTCACCTGGAAGAGCATTCTGAAAGACATCTTCTTTTTTTTCTGAAAACTTCCTTAAGTGGTTATAAAATGCATTTTATTCTCTTTATCTTTATAATTTAAATAATCACTAAAATTGTTAAATATTTAAAATATGTAAGTGCAGATGAGAAGTGAGTCGAATCTTGTTTGTTTCTATTTCCTTCCAGCGGTGCTCATATCTCCCTTGTCATATGTGGAGAGCATCACTTGGTTTTGGTTTGACCGGAAGTTCTTGCCCATCTTCTGGAGATGGCAGCACTCTTTCCTTTGGGGAAATGCTCTTCCCCTACTCCATGGATTCTAGAAAGGAGAGGGTCAACACAACCCTCTGGAACCTGGCCGAGGGTGAGTCACATGACCCAACTAGCTAATCAAGATTCTATGGGATTTGTACTTTCTGTAGTAGAGAAAGAAGTTATCATTCCCCTGGACTTTACTGAAGTGAGATGAGGTGAGATGAGTAATTGCAGACTCTTCCTAGTTACTTCAGATCTGCTCTGCTTTTGTCTGAGTGATAGGAGGGCAGATTCGTATGTTCTCATGATAGTATTCTTGGAGTGGCAAGCAGTCTATCTCTTGCTTCTACCATGACTCTACTAAGGAAACAGCTTCTGGAAGATAGAGGATTTCTATTTCTGGAATTTTCAAAATTTTATTTTCCCCTTTCAAAACACTGCCATCTCTTCTTGCTTCAGAAAACGTTTCGAAATTAAGCTAAGGTTTTATGACAGATTGCTGTTCCCACAGCTTCTGTGGTTGAGACAAAAGCAAACAAGCATTTATGAGTTTTTACCTTTTAACTCTTTCCTGCTTGTAATGTCTACTATCACTATAGATTGCTTCATTGGAAAGCCAGTGCAGACCTGTAATTATCATTATGTTTGCATACACTGTGTTCAAAATATATAATTATTTCTAGCTCCCTAGATAGATATACACTGCAGCATTTTAGAGTTACATAATGAAAACTTCTGGAGTGTACAGAATGCAGTAAAATATGAACAAATACCTTGAGTATTTTTAGCTTTAGATAAGAAGATTTTGAATTGGGAGAAAAAGGCAACAGTGTGAAAGCTCTCTATATTACTTTATAAAGTTAAGACATGTATGTGGTCTAAATGTATCTAGCAAGGCAAATTGGACTTAAGATTTGTATCCTGAAGAGGCAAAGTATGACACAGAAGAAAAATTTCTATCTAGTCCGTTAACCACATTAATAAAAAACTCTACTTACCCGATAACTTATTTGATAACTTCATGGATCATTAAAAATATGTGAGAGGTTTATCTGCAGTATGGCTTTGAGATTCTTTAATTTAGAACTTTTATGGAGGAGGAAATCTTACATCCCTTCCAGTGAGTTATAAAACCATTCTTTCTTTGGAATTCTAATCTGGTTTTACATTTGATTTTTATTGAGACTTGGGAAAGAAAGAGAGGCCACATTGAGCCACTCTTGCTTTGGGAAAAAAAATTACATGAAAGAAAGTTTGCCTTTATTTATCCCAACTTTCGTGCTGAACCTATATTCCAGTTTTTGGGGCAATGGTGGTGGACGTGGAAAACCGGTCTCCATTTCCCTGTCAGGTTTTGAGTACTTTCGCTTATCTGTTCCATCAACTCCCCCCCACAAATCAAAACTCCCAATTCATCAGTGTATTTACTTTAATAATTAGCTTAAAATGTTGACCTTCTATGTTTTATTTTCAATGTACGAGAATAGGAGTAATCTCAATTTGATCTCTAAACGGAGAAACGTGTTAATTAGGAGGCGAGGGCTTCATGGTCAAGTGAGCAAAGGAGAACTACGTTTGGTTATCTTGTTATTTTCTTGTGTGTATAAAAATTAGAGACAGTTTAAGAGTCTCCTCTGAAGGGTTGTGGACTTTGTTCTAAGAAAATTGTGACTTGATTATTAATAACTTGATTATTATTATTTATTTTCCAACTCAACTGTGATTCTGGTTTACATATTGAAGTTTAAAATAAATTTTAGCTTCCAGAAAAAATGGAGACAGAGGAACAAGGTTTGAACCCTCTCCTAGAAACTCACCAAAATAACAAAAAGTAATAAAAAATAGGGGTAACATCTTCACCAGCTCTGAAAATAAAGGATGTGCCAGCTCTCCCCTACAAGTTTGAGACATTTTTTTCCCCAGTATCGTATAGATGAGAGCACAATGGTATAGACTGTAGGCATCGTCACACACTTCCCTTTCTTCGTAGAGCTGTGTAATGTGCAATAATCTGAAAGAAATTCTGGATAACTCATTTGAAGGAATAAGAGCTTTTGATAATCACAACACATAGGAGATCCAGAATCTCCACCCAGGATTCTCTTTTTTTTCGGCGTTGCTTAGCTGCAGAGGAGGAGATGGAAGAGATAGTCTGCAGCGTCTTTCCTGGTTTTATTGGATCTATATTCTTAAAGGCTCTGCAGGCAGGTTCCAATATAGAGGAGAGGTGCTGTAACATGGAGGAGTGGGGTCTGAAGGGAAGGGTGTGCTGTGTGGAAGCAGGGACTGTCTGACCTTCTTACACCATTTTAGCAGCTGTGGACCCGTGACAGTAAGGGTAGCAATGACAGGACACGTGAACTTGGCTGCTAGGATGGTTTGAATAGCTGCTAAGCAACATAAAATGTTCAGGCGTAAGCCTTTGGCTCCTTATAGAGTTGGCCTTCTGTATCCGCGGGTAATGTACCTGAGGATTCAACCAAGAGCAGTTTGAAAATAATTTTTAAAATTCCAGAAATTTCCAAAAAGAAAAGCTTGAATTTGCCAGGCACTGGCAACTATTTACGTAGCATTTACATTGTACAACTATTTTTGTAGTATTTACATTGTATTAGGTATTACAGTAAGTCCCCTACATACGAACCAGTTCCATTCTGAGAATGCGTTCGTCAGTCCAATTTGTTTGTAAGTCCAGCAAAGTTAGCCTAGGTACCCAACTAACACAATCGGCTATATAGTACTGTACTGTAATAGGTTTATAATACTTTTCACACAAATAATACATAAAAAACAAACTAAAAATAAAGAAAACATTTTTAACCTTGCAGTACAGTACCTTGAAAAGTACAGTAGTACAGTACAACAGCTGGCATCCAGGGGCTGGCATCGAGTGAACAGGCAAGAAGAGTTACTGACTGGAGGAGGGAGAGGAGGTGGGAGATGGTAGAGCTGAAGGATTATCAGCAATAGGAGACGGAGGGCAGGCTGCAATTTCACTCACGCCTGACGCTGATGGCACAGGTTCTGGTTCCTTGCTGGATTCAATTCTATCTACCATCTTGAGAAAGTGATCCAGTGATGTCTGGGTAGTAGCTCTTTTTTTCTCATCATAAATGACACGGTAGCACTGGATTGCATTCTGAACGGCTGCTGCAACCTTCGTGTACCGTTCCACGTTCGGGTCCTGTGCCTCAAAAACTAACGGTGCCTCCTCACATAAAGAAAACCCCCTTGCCATTTCCTGAGTCGTGAATCTGTTTGGTTCTTCAGGTACTCCTTCCTTTTGTCTCTCTTCAGCCTTTCTCTGGGCCTCCAATACCTGAGGCTTCTTAGCAGTACCAGCTACATCACCACTGCCTTTATGTTTGCTTCCAGACATCCTGGGCTGGAAATAAAGATACAGTATTACTGTACTCTATACAGTACTGTACAGTAATGTACACAAAAACACAACCCCTTGTAGAGGATGCACGCACGTGACAATGTACACCAGACACGGGAACTAACTTACGTGAGTGGACATGCAAACGCATCTTCCCTTCTTTGAAAGTTCTCAACTTGAATGTTCGTATGCAGGGGACTTACTGAATATGTAATCTAGAGATGATTTACAGTATATGGGAGGATGTGCATAGGTCATGCACAAATACTATCGATGTATCATTTATATAAGGGACTCTAGTATCCATGGAGTTTGGTATCTGTGGGCGACCTGGAACCTGGATACTGAGGGATGATTGTATAGTTAATAAATTGGGAGAGAATGCACACACTGTGGTATATTCACACAACAGAATACTACACAACAAGGAGAAAGGACAAAGTGCTGCTACATTTAAAGCACGGAGGAATCTGGGTGATTCATCCTGAGTGAGTCAGACAGACAAGAGCACACACTGTATGGTTCCATCGCTCCAAAGAACCACACAAGCAAAAGTAACATGTTTGGTAGACATATCAGTTAACCTTGGGAGGAGGTAATGGCTGGGAGATGGCAGGAGGAAAGCTTCAGGGGAGCTGCTGATGATTTAGCATCACTTGTATAATGACTTGTATAAAGTTTATAAGGATTTTTCACGTTGTCACTAATAATTGAGGTCCAGACTTAAGGTTTATGATCTTTACTATATGTAAAAACATTGCGAATCCCATTTTGTGGCAAGAAGAAGTACCTCACTCAAGGTACTTCAAGGACAATCGGGGCTGTCACACAGCTGCCTAAGGACTTGTGCTCCAGTCCCGGGAAGTATTGAGGAAGGAAGCAGCTCTTAGGCTGTGCCTCCTTCTAGCACGTCGTACCTCTCCTCCTCCTGGTACCTACACCCACTTCTCTTCTTTGTCCGTAGCTTTACTCTCCTTCTCCTCCATTTTCTCTTAGCTCTCATAACGGGAACTTGTCCATGCTTTGCACTTTCCAACGTCAGGGCGCCCTTGTACCTTTGACACCACCTTCTAACACTCTAGTCCCCCACTTCTCTGAGAAGCCCCCGAGGGGGTGCCCCTGGAGCGCCAGCACAGCCATGTGATGTCTGCCCTGCGAAGGTGCCCACTTGGTATGGAGCAGGGATACCCAAGCTCCAGAGAGTGAGACATGGAAGGGGTCCCTTTTGAATCGTATGGGCAGGGCCAGCGGTAACACTCACCCCCCAACCTCATCCCACTTTTTGTCTTCTCTCCATCAATACAATTTCAAAGATAACGTCTCCTGACACAGTCCAGCTACGACTTCTGTAACTGAAATGCTGCCGTGGCTTTGTCCAGTCCAGATTAGTTTCACTCTCTTCTTTGTGTTCTTCTTATGGCCCCAGTCATTACAATTAACTCGTAATCATTTTACAGTTCGAGAAAGGCAATTTTTATTAAAAATAGAATAAAATGGATTTCAAACTTGTTAAGAGGATGACTCTGGCCTTTTATAAGATATTGAAGGGGCTTCCCTGGTGGCGCTGTGGTTGAGAGTCTGCCTGCCAATGCAGGGGACACGGGTTCGAGCCCTGGTCTGGGAAGATCCCACATGCCGCGGAACAACTGGGCCCGTGAGCCACAACTGCTGAGCCTGCGCGTCTGGAGCCTGTGCTCCGCAACAAGAGAAGCGACGATAGTGAGAGGCCCGCGCACCGCGATGAAGAGTGGCCCCCGCTCGCCGCAACTGGAGAAAGCCCTCGCACAGAAACGAAGACCCAACACAGCCAAAAATAAAAATGAAAAAAAAAAAAAAAAAAAAAAGCTGTGACATAGAGGGTAAGAAATTGATTATGGTACCTGAACGTGTACCAAGAATTATCATTCTGCTTATAATTGTTTATGAGCAATATAAAGACTATCTTGTTTTAATACTCATGGAAACACATGGATATCTGGTATTTAATTTTTATAAAATATTTATTGTAAAGACTAGTTTTTGAGTACAATCATTGTTGAAAATACAACCTGTTTTGCAACAGTTACTATTTTAGGTCATTCGTTCACTTTTTTCACTAAGAGCTGAGATTTTACCTTGACTTTAAAATTGTTACAATAGGCTGGTACTTTTCATTGTGAGTAACTCCAGACTTTCTAAAAAGTCTTTTCTCCCTGCAAATTATTATTCTACAGGCACTAAGTGGTGGTTTCCTCAAGGACTGAGGAAGATGAGCACAGCAAGCAGATGGGTTGTTGCAGGGAAGGTCCATGCAGGTGTTCACTCCAGGCATTTCAACTAGAAGGGGTTTAATGCAGGGGATTACCCAGGTAATGGAGGGGTTGTAGAGCCAAAAGGGGTTGGTGAGGCAACCCAGGGATTAGCAACAAGAGGAAGCTCATACCACTGGTACCACCCCTAGGTCTGGGAAATGCAGAGAAGAGATGTGCTTGCAGAACCCAGAAGCTAGGAGGCGCTAGACCCATGGACAGAGTGGATATTCAGTGGAAGCTAGAATATTAAGGGAGATGCAGCTGCAAAAAAAAAATGCCACTTAAAGCAGGGCTGGGGGTTGCAAGAAATACCCTGGCTTTCCCTTTCTTCAGCTGTCTTCCAGTGCATTCCCTGGTCAAACCTACCAGTCACCAGAGCAGACGAAGTGGGAATGGGAGCAACAGGCAAAAAAAACAGCAGAGGAGTAAACTTTGTACATAATACATGTCCCCAAAGATGACAATGTGTCTTCCCAATCTTGGCCATACTTAAAGTAGTAAAATATCACACACACACACACACACACACACACACACACACACACAGCTATCTGGCAACTCCAAATAATACAGAACAGCAGTAAGTAGTTTTTAAAAATGAAGGTACAATTAGCTAAATATTTAATTCTAGGCCTTCATTCAGAATCTAATTATTTACTCTAATCTTGCACAAAATTACTAATTGAAGCAGACCAGACACAGTAGTTTAGAAAGGTAAAATGGGCTGCCAGGTGTAGATGAAGACAAATCCAAAGTTGGAATATTTAGCATTCTGCAGATGGATAGAGAACAGAAAAAATACCATATAATTGAGACAAAATACATTAAAAGTTTTTCTGTGGTTGTTTAATATAAAAAAAAAAAAAATCTGTCATCCCCAACTTGAGAACCCTGGAAGGCAGGCCCTCGAGGCTTGAAGTCTTGCATTTATTGATGTTGCTAAAGGTGAAAAATCAATCACTGAGAAAAGGTTAAATTATTAATAGTATTGGCTGTTTAAATGGGAAGAATTTATAAAAGTTATTACATGGATATATAGACTCAAGCGGCATCTGTCCCCTAGCAGAAACATAAGTGTATTTTGAATACTTCAAAACATCTTGATACCACATATATGCATATGTGGTATTACTAGAGAAAGACGTGTAAAAACATTAAATGCGAATAAGGAAGATTACTGTTAAGAAAACAAGCGAAATGCTATGTAAGCTTCCCTTACACACACACACACACATACACACACCCCTCAGAATGAAGAATCCGAGGGCAACATTAATTCATTTATTCTACAAATATTTACTAAGCACTTATTACACCTCACATTTTGAATATGTTTTATTTGTTCAAAAGTGACCCAGTTTTCAGAAATATCTCACAAGGTAACTATATAAAACTGAGCCAGATGAAGGGTGCATGCACTTTAATTTCATCATTGTTTATTTTGAGATTGATGTGCAAATGTAACTGGTCACATGTGTGAGATGTTTTCTTTTGCTTATTTACGGATATTGAAATATTCAGTTTATTGGGGACATGTTTATCACCTGAAATAGATTGGTAAATATTTTAAAGATATTATCATGGGTTATTTGGCAAGGATGTCAGACAATTTATACAAGAAAGAGGTAAGACTAGTATTTGCATATTATGGCTCCCAAACTGCAATATTCATAGAAAGATATTTTTGTGATGCTATTTGAGTGAAAGCAGAAAAGGAAATGAGAGATAGCACTAAACGTTAGGTTCCCCAACTCAGATTTATTTCTCAGATTTCTCTCCTTCTTACTCTTGCCTTGACTTTTGGTTTACTGTCCTGTTTCTTAATTTCTGATCTTCATGCTGATATTTGGTCATCATGGTTTGACACTTGGGTCTCTCTCATAAACTTGGTTTGACTCCAAGTCTTGTGATCACATTTCTTATATGTGTTAAAGTCATTTTCAGTGACAAACCTTGATCCACTGATTGTACTGTCTTGTTTCTTCTATAAGCACATCCCTGAGGACTTGTATCCTACCACTAATGGAATTAAAATAGTGTGATGTGGTGTGTATATTATAAAGTTTAAATGGCTTTTCTTTTAAAGTAGTTATATAACTTAAATTACTTCTTTCAATTAAATTAGTGAGAGCTGTAGAATATAAAATGATCTAACTATTAGAGATGCAAGTAGTCATTTTTTAGTAATGTGCATTATTAATTCCTCATCATTGAATATTATACTCTTCTAGAACATATTTAACTTAGTTCAACAAAAATATTTAATTTGGAAGTATGTGATTATTCCAACTTACTTCCAAGAAAAATTTGAGGTCGGGCTGAGGGATTTTGAACAGGCCTGGCCTTTGACTTTTAAGAAATAACCATGTGAGACACGTAAGATGCCTAACAATTTAGGGACACGTAAATGGCTTTCAGTTCCGAGTAATCTGTCTTTCCTAACAGGCTCTCCATTTAATGCTGTGTGAACTACCATGTAATGATCGCCACCAGTGCAGCTAAATGCTTTTATAATTAAATCTATATTGAATGGATTTCTTTGTCTTTCCTAAGCAGTTTCCTGCTGTGTGTTTAAACTTCTTGCAGTTTAGAGTATTGCCGCAGAAAATGTAAAATATGTTAGAATGAAGTGGAATTGTGTTCTGTGGCAGGAAAAAATATATATTTTTGCCAAATAAATAGGTATTGAATTGTATTTATTAATAACGTATCTCATAATGCCAGTTATAGCTTAGGAAAGATAATACCTTTTGTGAAATCTATGGGAAATATTATATCTTGGCAAGGAGTATAGAAAAGTTTATAATTATCTCTTTCACTGTATAATCTTTCTAGGTACTCCATGGGAAGCATGATTCATGGTGGTTGAAAGTAATAATTCAGGAGTTAGAATGAGTTTAAGTTCTGATTGTTCCATTTACTAGCAATGTGAACTTGATTATTTATCATTTGTAAGTCTGTCAAATGGGACAAATAATAGTTCTAGTGGCCTAGAGACATTTTGAAATTTAAATGTAAAGATGTACATGTAACATGCCTAGCACAGTGTCTGGTGCCTAATAAATATTAGCTATTATTATCTCTTTTTCTTACTAAACAAATCTCTTGACATGAAATTACGTTGTGATTTATTTAAGAAAACAACATGGATGTACATTTCAAATTTAGCCTACAAATTAGGGAACAGATATTCATAGAAAATATTTATTTTCTTAAAACATTATTTATATCATATTTCCTATCCCACAATGATCTGCAAAAGATTGAGTTATATACAAATGTATTAATTTAACTATATAGTAAAGTCCACAAAATGGTTATATTAGAGTCAACACTTTTGCTTAAATCTCCAGATTCTCTTTCAAAACTGTAAGATAGATTTATTAACTTTAGTAGAATAACATGAATATTTGAACGTGTGTGAACCTAAGAAAATATTTATTTGCAAAAAATAAAAATGGACAAAATTAACTTTAGTACATGTAAATACGTGTGTCATACAAAATTAGTAGTTGCTACCTATTGATATAAATTAAAGTCTGTGTAGATAACGCAGTGTGAGTACTGATTTTCAATGCTGTATCACTGCAGTTCACATGTAACATGTCTCTTGCTATCTGGAAAGATCTGACTATTTTATTATATGCGTCAAGTTCTGTTATGTCATGTGGTATTTTGAAAAGAGCATTAGCTTTGATATTAGACAGTTGGAACCTCAGCTCTGTCACTTACCGGTGGCAGAGCACCACTGATTCCTTTTGATGAGCTTCAGTTTATTTGTTCATAAAATAGAGTTGTTGAAGGGTTAGTGTGAGTGTGCAGGTATGATAAACATTCAAATTACTTCTATGCTACAGTGGTTATTTCTCTGTTTTGGGCTCTTGTCCATTCATTATTTTTTACATTTGAAGGAACAACTGGTGAGGCTCGTTAGGATGCTTTTCCCTAATCTCCTTCCATGTCAAACTGGACTTGCCAGTCATGATGGAATTGCTATTTTGGAATATCTGCTTGTCTTATGGTAAAAGTCATATACTTGAGAAAATGTATAATAGAAAGAAAGAACCGGACATCAGTACCAAAGACCTGAGTTTGCATTGTGTGCCTATAACCTGAGAGGTGTGTGGCTTCTCTGGGCCATGGTTTCCTCATTTGTAGAATGAGAATAATAATAATATCTGTCTTGTTGCCTGATGTTATAAGAATCAAATCAGAGATGGTTTAAAAATGCTTCTTAAACTGAAAATTCATCTGGTTATCTGATTCAGCTGGTTATCAAGTAATGGCTTCATTTTTGTAGAAAGATTGAATACTGGTTATATTTTTTACATTCTTGACATACTTTCTCATAGTCTTCCAGTGGCTCTTTCAAAATGGCTGGCTGCAGTTAGGAGACATCTGTTCCCTAGCAACGGCATTTCCTGACTGCCCTCTGCAGCATCACAGCTTCTGGACACAGGTACACACTACATGTCACAGTTTAGGAGTTTATTCACCTTCACCGAACACATATGTGGAATTTCTACAGCTTATCGAATGAATGGAAATTCAATGACCATGACTCAGGAACATGCATGGGTTAACAATTCTTAAACATTTTATTAGACATTTGATTTTACCTAATTGTCAAGTGTAGTAATTTATTTTTTGAACTGATGTCTCCTTTGTTTATGACAACTATTGTTGCTTATCGAATCACACCTAAAGTCCTTGAATTTCACAGGCATCTACAAAATTGTGTTTTCTATATTTCTGAGAGATATTCAGCCTTACTAAATATATTAGCGTAATAATAGTAGTAGTCAAAGCACAGAGTTTTATTTAAGCTAGCAAATAATTATGCTTCACAATAGACCTATAAACAAGCCCTTGATGATTAATAAATTTATTAATGGTTATTCTGGTTATGGAAACAAGTTCAAATTGGCTTTTAGCCTAATGTTAGCTTTTAGTTTTATTAGGTGTCAAAGTGAATAGCTCTGCTCATATATAATTTCAGTTTGTTAGGCAAAGAGAGCCCTCACATAATTTCTTTAGTGTTTTTAATACTTGTAGTTCTTAGATTCTGCTGAAGCACGTTTCTATCAGAATGACTATGTAAATCATTGAAAAGGTGCAGGCATTTGGAATAATCAGATATTTCTCAGCAATCTTACCTGAAAATAATGCTGACAGTTCACAGTAGAGCTGATTAGTTTGTGGCTATGTTAATTTTTGTAGGGCTGGCTGACTGTTGCTTTGGGATTGTTTTTTGTTCGTTTCCAAAATCTTTGAGGCAATCATGATATCCATTTTAAGACCTGGTGTAATACTGGAAATAAGTAATACCTTGAGTTTTGACATCTGCACTTTCAGATCTTCTGTTATGGCATCAGCAAGATAGATGGTTCCTTAATGCCTACAATTCAGGATATTAACTTTAGTTTCTAAAAAGAGAAAATAGCTAAAGACTAAACTCATCTAAAGTCTATTTCTCTTTACTCAAGCCACTATATAACTTTAAAAAATAAAATCTTATTATGTGTAGAGTCTTGTTTGTCACATGGCACTCAAGAAGCATATGTGTGCAAATTATTTTTCCTGCCACCTACTGTGATATTATTCCCAGGTGCTACTTCAGAAACAAAGTTGTTATAAGGAGTAGAGATTTGGGGAGAGGGAAGGTTGAGAGAGGAGGGTTTCTTTGCAAGTAAATTCTTAATAAATGTTTTGTGTGCAAAAACATTTCAACATTGCTATGTCTGTGCCTGGAACACAGGAATATAGACCTCTTTCAAATGAACAGTGCCAAATATGAGTTTTCACTAGAAACTGCAGTACAAAACGATATGCTATCCAACTAATAAACACTTGTTTTTTAGAGAAACCGACAAAAGTTATAACAAAACAATTTCTTGCCATAACCATTTGAAAAGGTGTGTAATAACATTGTGATTTAGAGAAGTGCCAACTGAAAAATAGCTATGTAACCCATAGGATTGATAAAAAATGTAAAATTCTGAAAATATCAGGTATTGATGAGGTTTCTTTGAAAATAACTGTTCTCCCACACTGCTAGTGGGGATGAAATGGCTGCAGCAATTTGAGAGGCTGTAAAATAACAGTGTAAACCCTCTGACGAGCAATTTCAATTCTGAGTATCTGCCAGAGATTAGCACGTCTGCCTAAGGAGATATCAACAGGGATGAATTGTAAACAAATTAAATGCTCATCAAAAGGGAGAAGGATAAATAAAATGTGGTACATTTTTATATGAAGAAACAATCCACCATGAGCAAGATTCAGCAGAAATAACCAGCTGCAGAATCAGACCCCTACAGAGATAAGAGGTACTGGAATGATGAGATAAACAAAATAAATGCAGGTACTGTGTTGAAAGAATAAAAGACGGAATTGAGAGTATCATTAAGGAATGAGCCTCCCCAAATTCACCTGGTAGATTTAAACTAAATTAATGGGATTTCTGGAAATCACAATAGTATAGTAATGGAAACAAAAGCAAATTATTACAGAATTAAAGATGTAATTGATGAAATCAAAGTGCAGAGGAAATTATTCATAAGAAAACTACAAAAGAAAGAAATGGAAAAAGTGAAAGTGAGGTTAGAACACATAAAGATTAGAGGCGTCCAGCGTCAAAGCATTCCAGGAGACAATAAGAGGTAAAGACTTACATTACGTGAGACAATAGCTGAATTTTTCCCTCAGAATTTACTAAAGACACAAACGCCCAGAATCAGAAAAGCCCACACATCTCAAGCAGGATAATGAAAAAGAAAAAAATCCACACCTAGACAAACTGTAGTAAAACGGAAGGATCCAGGAGACAAAAGAAAGATCTTAAACCCAACCAGAGAAAAAAGACTGATTACTTAAATATTGACTGTTAATGCCCCCAAAACAATGGAAGCTGAAAGACAGTGGTAATAATATTTTTCTGTGCTGAGAGATGGTAATAAGTCATAAATGTAAATTCAGAATACCTTTCAATAAAGACACTGGAACAAAGGCATTGTCAGACAGTACATATGGAGAGATGCCATTGCCAACCGTCCCTCTCACAAAGCTCCTCTCACTACAGGAACTTTTCATCTTTCAGGGTGTACTTCAGGGAAAAGGAAAATAATTGCAGGAAATAGGTCTGGGGTACAAGAAGGAAATGTCAACATATAAAATGAAAATTGGTGAGTAAATTGAAGAAACACTACTTGGATAAAAATAATAAACATATGGAATTTGTAGGGTTAAAATCAAGCTAGAATTGAAATCCTAGAAAACGTCATATAAGTTGAGAGTGCAGTTATATTAGTTTGAACATTCTAACCTGCTTTATATTTTTTCAGGAAGAGGGCAAAGGTGCTGATCATCACTGAACTTTATTCAGAGTTAAATGTGTCTGTAAAAATATCTTGGATGATCACTGACAGAAAATAGAATAATGAAATGTGAGAAAGCAAAAGTCAATCCAAGTAAGGCAAGAGGATTGTTAAAGAGTAAAGAAAAAAAAGGGACAAAATTAGGTGATAGAAGTGAATGGAAATATATAAAATTCGTAATCATTGTAAGTGATTTCAACTCTCCTAATAAAAGATAAGCGATTGTCAAAAATCAATTAAACGAATAGTTTCTATAAGAGACATGGCTAGAACATAAGGGCAGTGAAAAGCTGGCTGGACGTAAAAGAATGGAAAACCCATATCAAGGATAAACCAACCTAATAAAGCTCTTGTAATCACATTAATACTGTACAAAATAGATTTTAAGGCAGAAATCTTTAAAGGGGAGAAGAGGGGCACTGTACTTTTTTAAAAAGATTCAGTACATTGAATTGAAGATAGTTTTGAATTGAAGAGAGTTTCAATTTACATGTGCCCAATGATATAACTTTAAAATACATAAAACAAAAATGTATGTAATAGAAAGACCTACCATGATAGTGGGAGATTGTAATACACTTCTCTTAGAAAGAATTAGGTCAAATTATGAAGATAAAACAGGAAGGATTTAAGAAGATTCAGACAGCTCCACAAATAGATTTGATCTAATAGGCATATATAAAAACCATGTACTCCAAAACTAAAGAATAAATAAGCTTTGTGGATTTTCTAAAAATTTTAGAAAAATTGACCACATCCTAGGCTGTAAAATAATCTGAAAGAATTAAAGAATGTAGGTATTATACACAGCCACATTCATCAAAATACAATTATAGATTAAACTATATTAAATCACCAATACATCGCCATTTTTAAGGCATAGAAATGAAGTTTTATGCACATTAAAAATCTATTACAAAAACCTATTACAAAAATATATTCTCATAAATTATGCCTTTAAAATATTTAAAAGGCATAATATGTAAAAGGTATAATTCAGATAATTATGGGTCAAAGAAAAATAAAAAAGGAAATTAGAAAATATTTCATATTGAAAAATAATAGTAAAAAAATTTACTTATCAAAAGTAAAAAATTAAATAAAAAAATATATAAAGGGACAATTTATAGAATTAAAGGCATATTAATAATATTGCATTATTTTCCTGTTAAAGAGGAATTGAGACTGAAAAATGGGGCCAAAAACAACAGTTTAAGAACTTAGGAAAGGAAGAATAGAATGAACCAAAGCAAGATAATGAGCAGGCAATTTTATTTTATTTTATTTTTTTATACAGCAAGTTCTTATTAGTTATCTATTTTATACATATTAGTGTATATATGTGAATCCCAATCTCCCAATTCATCCCCCCCCCCACTGCTTTCCCCCCTTGGTGTCCATACATTTGTTCTCTACGTCTGTGTCTCTATTTCTGCCTTGCAAACCAGTTCATCTGTACCATTTTTCTAGATTCCACATATATGTGTTGATATACCATATTTGTTTTTCTCTTTCTGACTTCACTCTGTATGACAGTCTCTAGACCCATCCACGTCTCTACAAATGACCCAATTTCGTTCCTTTTATGGCTGAGTAATATTCCATTGTACATATGTACCACATCTTCTTTATCCATTCGTCTGTCGATGGGCATTTAGATTGTTTGAGCAGGCAATTTTAAATACAAGAAATTAATGAATAGAAAACAAAGAAATCTTAGGGAAAATAAAGCTAAGGCTAATTCTTTAAAAAAAAAATCTAATAAAATAACTTCTGGTAAGATTAATCAAAAAAACAAAACACAAGAATACCCAGTATTATTAATGAAAAAGGCATATTTATAAAAATAGCAGATATTAAAAACATGACAAAGATAATAAGTTTGCTAGAAGCCCATAAAGTACCACATTGGCTAGTAGAGCAGTAGTATGAAATGTGCTAAGTCTTTTTAGTCTGCTGTGATGAATTTTTCACAGATAAGTAGGATGAAATTGTATTCAGGCAGGTGAAATTGTTGGATCTGTTTTTTTCTGTTTATTTTATTTTTCTATGTATCTGTTTATTGAGGCACCCAGGCAAATGATAACTGCCTGTGAACCTGTGACTTGAGTTATCAGATACATGATAATATTATTGTTTTTCTTTTTTAGAAAACTGCTTATCATTCTATCATTTATACATAAAACTCCTAACATTCTAGGCTATTTTTTGATCACTTGGGGTTGTCCAATACAACCTCCATTCTAAGTTTTACTGGTTGGAAAATTTGGAAAGGCAAAAACTATCTTTCCCACATTTATTTTTTCTGCAACTAGGTTTATTTTGGGCATTAATTTCTGCCATTTAGATGCATTCATATGGTGTTTGGAAGCCAGGTGTGACGTAGAGACCACATGCCCGATGTCCTTGACTTACACCTACCTGGAAGTCCCTGGAAATGTGTGGCCTGCTTGCAAAACAACACAGTGCCTATCTCTAGATTTCAGTGTATCAGGAAGCAATGGTAGTAGCGATGAGGGTTCTTGCTCTTACGTTCTAAACTCTGGAGCCTAGTTTCAAGTTTCAGTTTTTCCTTCTGGGTATAAAAGGGATTCATGGCTGATGTTGTGTATTCTTGTTTTAAATTTCTGTGTGGTGGTAACTTTAGGGCATCAATTCCATGTTGTTTTAACAGAAATCTCCCCTAGAATCTGCTCCTCAGGCCCTTTCAGTGTTTAGGTACCTAATTGCCTGACTAAATCTCTTCTTGCATTAAAGTATAAGGGTTTGTTTCTTGTCCTAAACCTTGACTAAGACACACTCAGATCCTTTGGATATTTTCTTCTTTATATGATGGAGAATTGTACTTCCCTGCCATGGATTTGACAATAGAGTCAGTGACAATATAAGTACTGTTGATTTGTTTTCTTCTCTTGAATCCCTGAGTATTAGTAGAGAGCTAATCATTCAAGATCTACAAACAACATTGATTTCAGTATGACAAATCTCCCTGTCAGGATGAGTACTGCTACACCTGTAACACAATCTTCCTCTAGCTTTCTCCAGTCAGATATGTGTAGTGTAGGTGAAAGCCACTGCCTGAGAAAAACAGAGGTCAGTGTCAATATATATCCCTATGATTAACCAAATACAATACTAGGAACATTTTTTATGAATATTTCTCAGTGGAAATCTAACTGATTATTTTTTAAAAATCAATGGATCTGATTAAGCTATAGTTCTTCATGTTCATACATGATGTGATTGCTAAATCAGTCAACTTATTCATTACTCCAGTGAGCTATCCCTTCACTAATAAGAAGCAGATATTACCCTGAGGGATACTTGAACATATCAACAGACCTGTGACCTAACCCAGGTATTGCTCCTGGAAAGAATCAATGGGTGACAGGTGACCATTTATCAAAATCTATATACCTGCCATTTGGTTTTGCCTCAGTAATCTTGGGGTCTTTATTTTTAGTCAGGCTTCATATAAAATAATCCCCAAAGATTTGAGCAGTCAAGTTCTAGGGCATAACACTTGCTGTCAGCTATTCTTCCTGGCCAGAAGATATGCTGTGCTTCTCCTATTTTTTTTTTTTTTTACATTAATTTCAGGTGAAGTAGGATGAGAATTGAGTTTTACTAGTTCTCCATCTTCCAGTTTAATATATTACAAATTTAATTCTGTTTCAGTTAGAAAATGTCTATAAATAGCTTCCCACTCTGAAAACAAACTTGGTTATGTAGACCTATGTGTTGGTTTTAGGATATCTTTGAATTAGTAGCCAATCTATGGTGGTCTTTCTCCCGTGACCATAATATATGGGTTCAAGAATCAAGGGATGTGAACCAACAAAAAGGATTGAGTTATCGAATCAGACTCACACTAATCAGAGATCTTACCCAGTGAAATGCTTTACTAAGAATTTCAAGGTTACAAGCAATCAAAAGGCACAGGTGAAGCATGAGAGGTCTGTTATATTCCATGTGGCTCCCCAGGTCATTCCTTCTAGCGACAGGCATACTCTCTCTGGCCTAGAGAAAGAGATGATATTTCTAATGAGATTGGCAGGGCAGCTAACACAGGGTAGGTAATATCTTCTTTTTCCATCCCATATAGTACTAAGGCTTTTGTGTCATTTTTAGGAAGCCATGACTCACAAATTCATAACTTGATGTACCATAAGCAATTCTAAACCAGAGGCAGGGATATCCTGCTAAAAGTATTCAACAGATATTCTCTTCTTAGCCAATGTCATTAATTTATTTACTAAAAAGAACCAGATATCAGCTTGCTTTTGAGTTAATTAGACAACATTACCTGTCTTCTTTCTTTCCCTGAGGTATCCTCTTTTGATTCCTGCAATCAACAGAGAAACTGATCACAAGCCAACTGCTTTACTCCTTCCCCAGGGTGGAAATGTGAATGGCTCCTTTCACTATTATACTTAATAAACTACTTGTAGAATAACTTAATAAACTACTTAATAATAAACTACTTTTTCTTCCCATCTCTGCAACTTTGAACTTTTGCTGGTCTAGAGGGATAAGTTCTCAAGATAAAAAATGCTTCCACCAGGGAACACATAATAATCCCATTTATTTATTTATTTAATATCTTTATTGGAGTATAACTGCTTTACAAAGGTGTGTTAGTTTCTGCTGTATAACAAAGTGAATCCGCTATACGTATACATATATCCCCATATCTCCTCCCTCTTGCATCTCCCTCCCACCCTCCCTATCCCACCCCTCTAGGTGGACACAAAGCACCGAGCTGATCTCCCTGTGCTATGCGGCTGCTTCCCACTAGCTATCTGTTTTACATTTGGTAGTATATATATGTCCATGCCGCTCTCTCACTTTGTCCCAGCTTACCCTTCCCCCTCCCCTTGTCCTCAAGTCCATTCTCTATGTCTGCATCTTTACTCCTGTCCTGCCCCTAGGATCTTCAGAACCATTTTTTTTTTTTTTTTTTTTTTTTAGATTCTATATATATGTGTTAACATATGGTATTTGTTTTTTCTTTCTGGCTTACTTCACTCTGCATGACAGCCTCTAGGTCCATCCACCTCACTACAAATAACTCAATTTCGTTTCTTTTTATGGCTGAGTAATATTCCATTGTATATATGTGACAAAACTTCTTTATCCATTCATCTGTCGATGGACGCTTAGGTTGCTTCCATATCCTGGCTATTGTAAATAGAGCTGCAATGAACATTTTGGTACATGACTCTTTTTGAATTATGGTTTTCTCAGGGTATATGCCCAGTAGTGGGATTGCTGGGTCGTATGGTAGTTCTATTTGTAGTTTTTTAAGGAACCTCCATACTGTTCTCCATAGTGGCCGTATCATTTTACATTTCCACCAACAGTGCAAGAGGGTTCCCTTTTCTCCACACCCTCTCCAGCATTTATTGTTTCTAGATTTTTTTGTTGATGGACATTCTGACTGGTGTGAGGTGATACTTCATTATAGTCTTGATTTGCATTTCTCTAATGATTAGTGATGTTGAGCATCCTTTCATGTGTTTGTTAGCAATCTGTATATCTTCTTTGGAGAAATGTCTGTTTAAGTCTTCTGCCCATTTTTGGATTGGGGTGTTTGTTTTTTTGATATTGAGCTACATGAGCTGCTTGTATATTTTGGAGATTAATCCTTTGTCAGTTGCTTCGTTTGCAAATATTTTTTCCCATTCTGAGAGTTGTCTTTTTGTCTTGTTTATGGTTTCCTTTGCTGTGAAAGAGCTTTTAAGTTTCATTAGGTCCCATTTGTTTATTTTTGTTTTTATTTCCATTTCTCTAGAAGGTGGGTCAAAAAGGATCTTGCTGTGATTTATGTCATAGAGTGTTCTGCCTAGGTTTTCCTCTAAGAGTTTTATAGCGTCTGCCCTTACATTTAGGTCTTTAATCCATTTTGAGTTTATTTTTGTGTATGGTGTTAGGGAATGTTATAATTTCATTCTTTTACATGTAGCTGTCCAGTTTTCCCAGCACCACTTATTGAAGAGGCTGTCTTTTCTCCATTGTATATTCTTACCTCCTTTATCAAAGATAAGGTGACCATATGTGCATGGGTTTGTCTCTGGGCTTTCTATCCTGTTCCATTGATCTATATTTCTGTTTTTGTGCCAGTACCACATTGTCTTGATTACTGTAGCTTTGTAGTAGAGTCTGAAGTCAGGGAGCCTGATTCCTCCAGCTCCGTTTTTCTTTCTCAAGATTGCTTTGGCTACTTGGGGTCTTTTGTGTTTCCATACAAATTGTGAAATTTTTTGTTCTAGTTCTGTGAAAAATGCCATTGGTAGTTTGACAGGGATTGCACTGAATCTATAGACTGCTTTGGGTAGTATAGTCATTTTCACAATGTTGATTCTTCCAATCCAAGAACATGGTATATCTCTCCATCTGTTTGTATGATCTTTAATTTCTTTCATCAGTGTCTTATAGTTTTCTGCATACAGGTCTTCTGTCTCCTTAGGTAGGTTTATTCCTAGGATTTTATTCTTTTTGTTGCAGTGGTAAATGGGAGTGTTTCCTTAATTTCTCTTTCAGATTTTTCATCATTAGTGTATAGGAATGCAAGAGATTTCTGTGCATTCATTTTGTATCCTGCTACTTTACCAAATTCATTGATTAGCTCTAGTAGTTTTCTGGTAGCATCTTTAGGATTCTCCATGTGGCATACCTATATTGATCAAGAGAATATTGCAATAGTGATGGTGCTTCAGTTCCAGACCTAACCTCTGAGAAGACGAGCAGTTTCTGCCTCCTACCTCTTGGAGCTCTGGGCTCCCTTATAAAAAATTCAGGCTGCAGAGGGAAGCTACGTGGAAGATTAAGGAGGCATCAGGCATGTGAGTGAAGAGGTCATTGTGGATGAACATTCCAAGTGAACCTTCTGATAACACCAACCCCAGACTCTAAGGGTGTAAAACTGCATGAGAGATGCCAAGTGAGAACACCAGCGTAACCTGGTCAACCCAAAGAATCCCAAGAGATGATAACAAATTGTCGTTTTAAGCTCCCCAATTTGGGGGTAATTTGTTCCATAGTCTTCTGTAACAGAAACAACATATATTCTCAAATTCAAGTTTAATTTAAAGTTACAAGTTGTAGTGCCCCATTCTTATTTTTATACTGTTATAATTGTTAGTATTCTGTAACTATTACTATGTATATCTCAATATTTTTTTCTGTTTTTAATCTAAAGATCAATGGCAGACCAAATTTTTGCAATGCATTGAATTTTATATGGGTGACCCAGCAAAAGCACATCTCAGATGAAGCTAATATAATGTTATATGCCAATTATACCTCAAAAAAAATTTAAAAGTACATCTCAAGAGTCCTCCCAGGATCTGAAAGTGGAGATGTGCCTCCTTGAGCTTTTTTTTTTTTTTTTTTTTGGTGAGAAAGTTGCCATGTCACTATTACTAAAGTCATTGAAACAGTTAATGTAAATTAGTGTTATTTAGTGCTATGTTATGATTCATGACTATTGTCCAGAAGCAAAGACTACTTATCACATTTACTTATAAAGCTATATCTTCATTTACAGTTTCAGTTATAATCATTTGTTCATTTATCCTGGCTTATTAAGCATTATCCAAGAGATGATCTCCTTGGCTTCAGAGACGTGTGACATTTGCCCAGATATGGATTTCCTGTCAGTGGCCGGGTCTGGACTCCTTATATTTGTATATACTGCTAATTGCTCTTCAACTGTAGACTCTTAATAGGGTTTATTTTATTTTCCAAGAAAGAGCTCTATAAAGCTTTCTTGAAAATTAAGAGAGATGCTAATTAAGTGTTTATTAGCTTGAAATTCCCAGTATTTTAAGATTTTTTTTACATACAAAAATGGGCATTTCATAATACTACATTCCAGGTAGTTTTAAATTCATGCCTAACAATAACCTTATGAGGTGGTGTATATGCATTTTTACTGAGTAGGAGAGTAGGGCTAGAAGTTAAGTGACTTACACTGTCTCAGAGTTAGAAAGTAATTCTGCTGGGATTTGGATCCAGGACAGCTTACAGAGCCTACCAACTCCCACTTTTATCCTCTACAGGAATGAACTATTACTTATTCTCTACTCATAAGCATATGTTTATCTTTAGCTATTATAAATTTTTAACCACATTTAATATTTCAAGGTTGATGTGGTAGATTAATCTGTTACCTCTGAAAGTGGACGGGATATGGAGAAAAAGGTAATATGTTGAAATAGCAAAGGCTAGTCCACCAATTACTGAACTTTTCCTATAATGTTTTTCTACTAGATAATCATAATTTCTCATTAGCTTGGATTTCTCAATAAGACAGAGCATGCACATGCTTGCAAGAAAACAAAAATGTAACAGAAGAACAGACATAAAATTGATTAGAGAGGCCTCAACACAAATTGGACTAAACTGAGAAGAGGAAAATCCAACATGAATTTGGAGGGCGAGATTTGTAACATATGGTAGGGTGTTTTTAATCCAACCTTCAAATAGTGGTTGCAATGACCTCTCTACCTGCAGCTCTGATCCTAATGGGCAAAGTACATCTAGTGCCTATGGACCACAGAGCATCTCAACCATGCCCCAAGGAGAGAAAAACAGCCAGATCAGTTCATTTCAGCAAGACAAAACGCAGTCGTGTGTTTGTCACTGAGAGATTCCCTAGAGAAACTCCTGCTCCAGGAGCTCCTGTGAGAGCTGCAGTGTGACTGCATTGCTATTTCCTTTTAAATATAGTTGAAGACCTGTGCCAGAGGAGAAATGCTGTGGGGAGCAATACTTGTCATTAGAGGAATAATAATAATAATTGTTGAAATTAATAGTGCTCTCTTCATTTAGGAGATTTATCCTTGTGGCATACCGTAGCTCCTAAATGTAGCAGACTAGTTCAGGAACTCTGTGTCCAAGAGGATGTAGATTTATTTCTTACTTACTAAATATTCCTATTCATCTCTGTTTGTCACTCTATCTAGTGGCTGATTTATTCAGCTCATTCGTGGCCATTCTGCTCCAGTTACTGCCCCTAAGATTAACCCACTGAGGCAAACCTGGATCTTCTTCCTAAAGTTATATCCACAAGTCCAACTGACTCAGATTTCTCAGAAAAACCTTCAAGCTTCCATTTATTCTTCCTAGAACGGACTGTCTCTCAATTTGTCCAGACAGTGAGCACTTCAGAACTGGCAAGAATCAGAGAAAAATGGTCTACATTTAATGTAGCACTTTGTTCAGAATGATTTAACAATGAAAACTCTCATGACCAACCACATACACTCCCCACTCACTCCCTGTTACTCTTCTCTGCTTTGTTTTTCTCCATGTCATCTCTTAACATACAGCCTAATTTACTTATTTTGCTAATTGTCTTTTATTCCCTAGGATTCTTTAGAATGAGGGCAAGTATAATTGTTTATTCACTACTGTATCGTCAGTATCTGACACACAGTTATTTGTTCAATAAATAAAAGAACTAACATGGAGGTCTATTTCCTTACCTGCAAATTTTTTATAATGATACTATAGGTATCTCGTATTAGCCAAATCTTTTTCATTCCTACAAGAAGTGTTTTATTGTAGATTTTCAGAGAGCAGGAGCCTATATTCCATTATTTTTATTGGGAAAATCATGATGGGTTCCAAGCCACATTCTTAAATACCTAAATTACAGTCCACAAATGACTTCTGGATAACATCAAGCACTGAAAATACAAAATATCTAATTACTTGAAAAGTAATAAAGTCATTGGAGTAGACAATGTGACTCTGAGTTTTCTTTTTCCACTGCAAGGAGCTAGTACTCCAAAGCAACCATGCAGTGAAACAATATGTTAAATATAGAAAAGAAAATGACTAAGTTGAAGTCTGTTGGTAGTGCCTTCCCCTACCTGACAAAAACAAGTAACAATCCATGTCAGCATAAACCTCTAAGTAAAAGGTAGAGAAGACAATAGCAACTATAGATAATAAGTTTAAAAAACACGTCATAGTCGCATCAGGAGAACAGCAGGGTTAGAACTGCAATATGATCCAAGTTCTCTCATAAGAAGAAGCACCCAATTTAGATGTCTGCTGATACGCACATGTAGTTTTGTTCAGGAATGTTTTGATTTTGATAGTGAATTTTTGGTAAAATTTTTTGCAGATCATCATGGTGAATGGATGGTGAGATTTTGAATAGCAAGAGCTAATTTGACATCTCTTGAAGGGTTTTTAAGAATTAAATGAGATCTTCCTTCTCCATAAAGACCTGACCTTATTAATTATTCATGTATAGCAATACATATTATTAAGTTTGAAAGAAGTAGAAAGATAGATATAAATGTTGTCATTAAATTCATCACAAATTATTGATATGCCTATTTTTGCTTGTGAACTTTCTTTTCTGCCTGTCAGCTGTTTCTTTCTGATTCAATAATCTTACAATTGACCAGTTTGGAGAACATGAAATAGGAGAGAGGCTTTTCAAACTGTCATATCACAGTACCATTCTAATCAACCATGAGTAAGCAACTTGCTGTCCTGCAGCTGCGGTGATGACCATTTTTCCTTGTGACTGCTCTTAATAAGGTTCTTATGTTGTATTGGTCTGTCTGGTACCTAAAATAATTTCAGTTTTTACATTTCAAACCCAAAACTGTTACCCTAGGGACTGAAAACTGTTTAAATTGTTAATTCCTGGTTTTAAAACTTTGAGAAAGATTGGTATTCTATTTTGCATGTCTCAAATCCCTCTGCATTATTTCAGATGCCTAGTCTATAACAGTTTTGTATATGCAGTTTTGCACTTACGGAAATATATACCTAATTTGAAATTAAATAAGTACTGTTCCTGTATCATAGATTAAAAATATGGCTGGCAAGCTGTTCTTAGATTCATGAAGTCTGTTGTTGCTACTGCAAAGCTACCTGCATATCTGGCTCAGTTGATAATGACAGAAATAAGAGTAAACTTAGGAGTCTCATATGCTACCTTAGAGTAGAATTTTATTTTGATTTTAGCAAACAATATCTACAAGCAAACTATACAAATAAGTTTTTCTGGTTAAGTATTTAGTTTTACTCCTTTAGGATGGAAAATCTTTGCAGCATTCTGTATATACTTAATTTAGTAAAGGGTAACTCATTAGCCTAAGAAACGAACCTGAAAAAGTAGACCAGTCAGTCTTATCCTAATACCGATGACTTCTCTAAAAATACTATCTAGTTACAGTCAGATTAGTAATTAAAACTAAAATTTGTATTCATATTATCATTTCATAAATATAGCTGTATTTTTTAGATTGCTAGTTTTTGAAAAAATTGCCTCATGCAATTTTGAGCTCAGGAATATATATTGTGGATTTACAGGTTAAACAGTACTTGCCGTGGTCCTGAAAAGCAAAATTTGGACACAATTTGGAAGTGCAGGAGCAAGCTGACCAATAAAGTGCTAAAATGCTAAGAAACTGAACAAATTAGGGAAATACAAGTTACCACTATGTAAAAACTAATTTATTTTCATTGATAGTGGACTAATAATGTATGGGTGGCTCAATTATACCTCATTGATTAATTCATTTCTTTCACAAATGTTTATTGAGTACTTTCAAAGTTTCACACACTTCACTGGTACAAATAGATTTGCTTAATGACACAAGAAAAATTATACAGAAAAAATTAAGGAAAAAAAATAAAGACTAATCAGTGTATGCTAATATGCAAGGAGTAATGGACTGTAAACTGGGCAATTCTCAGTGCTTCCAAAGAGAGCAAGTCTCTTTACGTAAACAGTATGTCTTCAGCCTTATGTAACAGATACAGTCAAAGCACTGAGAAAACACAGAAAAGGTCTAAGAATTGACATATCAGTGTAAAACAATTGATAATCCAGAGTTAGCGCAATCTCTCTCCCTCTCTCTTTCCCTCTCTCTCTCTCTCTCTGTCCCTCAGCTCATGCACATGCATGCGCGTGTGCACACACACACACACACACAAACACACAAACTCATAATGTACATTTTAAGATTCTTTTCCTGTCATTAACTTCTAAGCTACTTATATTGTGGCCATAAATTAAGGTATGTGTGATATATGTTCTCTGCCAAAATAACACTGTTTTTTTTTTTTTTACTGTTTTTAAAAAAAGAAAAATATTGAAAGTAATAAAATAATCCAAGAACTGCATGCCAGTGAAAACACACATGGCGAAACTTACAAGATGCCATAGTATAATTTTAAGTTAGAGCTCTAAATATATTTGTTAGTAAACAAAAAGCTCCTAATTAAAAAGCTAAGTATTTACATAAGAATATAGCAAGAGAAAAACATAAGGCCAAAAATTTGAAAGAAGTAAATGAACAAAATAAGAGCAGAAATCAATAAAATAGAAACGAGAGGATACAAAAGAGATGTTCAACACAGCCAACAAAGTAGATGCTTTTTTGAAAAAAATCTAATAGAGAAACAAACCTCTGTCATTATTGATCAAGAGAGAAAAGAAAGAAGACACAAACAAACAATATTGTGCACAGGTTTCCTATTGTATGCTGGCAAAGTTTTCTCTTGGAAATATGCTTATAGATTCTTTTGTGTCATAGGGTATGTGAGTACTTAATATTCGGAGATATTACCAAAACATTCGCAAAATTTATTGCAGAAATTTAAACCTCCTACCAACAAGATGTAAGAGCAAATGTATATACATCCTCGTGATATTGTCAGATTTTTAAAGTTTTTGCCAAATGAGTGTAAAAATTCATCTAAGTGTAGTCTTGCTTTGTAATTCCCTGATCACTAATGATGTTGAACAACTCTTCATATATTAATTGGCTATGTGTGTTTCCTCTTCTATGAAATCTTCTTGTTTGCCTATTCTTCAGTCAGGTTGTCAGTGCTTTGTTTATTGGTTTGCAGGAGTTCTTTAGGTACTCTCAATACTAATATGCTGTTCATTGCAAGT
This sequence comes from Eschrichtius robustus, assembly GCF_028021215.1. Classification (NCBI taxonomy): domain Eukaryota; kingdom Metazoa; phylum Chordata; class Mammalia; order Artiodactyla; family Eschrichtiidae; genus Eschrichtius; species Eschrichtius robustus. Next base: position 120,164,559 of record NC_090832.1, read on the forward strand.
AGCAAGAATATCCTTTTCTAGGTTACATCATCTATTCACTTACACACAAGGTTGGTAACTGATAAGCCCATATGTCCATTTCGGTTCAGCCTTGACAACTTGTTACAAGTATAATTAAGTCAAACAGAAGGTACATCTAAAGGAGCAATAGTAACTCTGTGTTCAAGAGGTTTAAAATCAGGCATGGTACTTTGAGGCAGCAGTTTACATCTGGATCCCAGGGTTTTTATAGTAGTAGTAGCAGCAGCAGTAGTAATAGTAGTAGTAATAATAATGATCTTTTTTTTTTAATTATTAGCACCTTTAATTATTATTTATTTATTTATTTATTTATTTATGGCTGTGTTGGGTCTTCGTTTCTGTGCGAGGGCTTTCTCCAGCTGCGGCGAGCGGGGGCCACTCTTCACCGCGGTGCGCGGGCCTTTCACTGTCGCGGCCTCTCCCGTTGCCGAGCACAGGCTCCAGACGCGCAGGCTCAGCAGCTGTGGCTCACGGGCCTAGTTGCTCCGCGGCATGTGGGATCTTCCCAGACCAGGGCTCGAACCCGTGTCCCCTGCATTAGCAGGCAGATGCTCAACCACTGCGCCACCAGGGAAGCCCGCTAATGATCATTTTTGTTGTTACTATTATTAAAGAAATAATTGATTAGTTTGGGGTGACAAATGTGTAGTGTGGTAGATATGCTTTGTTGCTCACTCCTTCCCTGTAAGAGGATTATACCTCCCTGCTCATCACCATATGACATACAATGTCTCCCAAGCCAGGAGTGTACTTGCACTCCATTGATTGTATACCAAAGTAGAAAATTTAACAGCCTTTGTGCGCTTCAATGGCCCTCATGCTCCTTTTCACATCTCAGCACATTTCAGAATGTGGTTTTTCTTTCAGGCTAAATCTCAGAATGAAGAAGATCTATTGAACAGAATCTCAGCCATAGCAGAGCTGCAACTGATATGTAACCTGAGCAAGAAATAAACCTTTGTTACTCTAACCCCTGAGATGATTACAGCAGCCTTACCTGGCCAAAGCTCATACATGGCAAATGTTGCTAATTGTTCCTGACCCTCCTGCCTTCATCGTGATGTGATCCTTGTATTGTGGGCTGGCATCATGCCGGACAGGATGTAAAATATTTAAAAGTTGACAGACAACACTCTTCTCTTTAAGGCTTGTAATCTTTACAGATATATAGAAAAAGTGCAAAGTAATGAAATTAATATGATCTAACTTTGATGTTCCTTATCATTTTCTCAAGTCAAAGGTTAACATAAAATAATGTTCAAATTAGTGGCGCTGATGTAGTGAATATAATATGACTTAGAATAGTGCCCTGGCATATGGTAGATGCCTAATAAATATTTGTTGGACAAATGGTCAATAACTATTAAATTAGTAAAATTATGAATATATCCAGAATACTAATGAAACTTAAGCAGCATATGGAAATATGGTTTATAAAATATGAAAATACTGAAAAGTGAAAATGTTCACACAGATTCTGTCTTTAGAGATGATATCCCAAATGACTCCCAAAACTATTGAAATCAGTTTCCAATTGGTAATTATTAATATTATAAGTGGCATTTATGAAACAATGTAATAATAACTATTTGCCACTAATAATCCACAAGATAGATATTTCATTGATTACTAAGCAATATGGAATTATCTACTGATTGCATTATTGCAGTTTTTTTTTTTAATTTTTATTTATTTATTTATTTTTGGCTACATTGGGTCTCCATTGCTGCACACAGGCTCTCTCCAGTTGTGGCGAGCGGGGGCCACTCCTGGCTGCAGTGCACAGGCTTCTCATTGCAGGGGCTTCTCCTGTCGTGGAGCACAGGCTCCAGGCTCGTGGGCTTCGGCGGTTGTGGCACACGGGCTCAGTACTTGTGGCTTGTGGTATCTAGGGCACAGGCTTCAGTAGTTGTGGCGCACGGGCCAGTTGCTCCGCGGCATGTGGGATCCTCCCGGACCGGGGCTCGAACCCGTGTCCCCTGCACCGGCAGGCGGGTTCCCAACCACTGCGCCACCAGGGAAGCCCTATTGCAGTTTTTTTAATGACACTTTTATTGTTAACATATATTAACTGCTGTTAAAATGTAGTGACATATTCCTACCATGTGGTTATTTTAAATGCCACAAATTTTGAAAGTTCCAGAAAGAAAATAATAAAATAATAAAAGTATCATAATCAGCAGAAAAATGGAAGATGGAAAGACATTAGAAAAAAAAAAAAGAAAATTATTTATATCATAGAAATATTTTGGAAGAAAATATAGAATGCCAGGGAAAGAAGAGAAATGCTTTAGTTTCAGTGAAATATACTCATAATTATCAAGCATAACTGATACTTTTTACCAAAAACTAAAAGACAAGAAAAAAAAATCTTAGAGAATCCATTAAACTAAATATAGCTTTTGCAAATCTAAGTATATGACTATATAAATTGCCTCTTAAATTACTCTCTTTTTGAAAGGTATTGATCTCAAGTCAGAAATTCTAACTTTCCAAAAAGTAGGAAGTTTTGGAAATGAATATTATGTGAATATTTCAAATGGAAGAAAAATGACTAGAATCTGGTTACTTCATTCAATTTCAAAGGATTCTGTATTTTGTCTGTATTTCAAACTCTTTGGAGGTAGAAAACAATGTATCAAAGAGTGGCAGGTTTTTCATGTATTTCAGGTAAACATGAAGGAAGAGAAATGCACATTAAACAATAATATTAAGTGTTCAGAATTATAATCTGATTTTTAAAATCTATAATTATCAGTGCTGCAGAACAGAAACTATATGTAAATGAGAAAAAATAACGCCATGTGGTAGTGAATACGATTCAGTTCTTAGTGATGTAATGTCTAACACCAATGGATTAGCCAAACAACTTTATGATTATGGGAACTTTTCCATTTGGCAGGAACTGTAGCAAAATTTGAATATTATGGCAAACATTTATACAGACACTTTAACTAAAAACTACTACGTATTATTTTGGGTATGAAAAACAACTGAATAATTAAGACATACATGTGATCAGAAAAGTAACTTTGAATAAATTAATTGATATTACTCAATTGCTATATATATGTATATATATATAATCACATAAATTGTATTAAATTGAGATAAATTAGTGCTTGATTTGAAGATTTCTAAAATGCATGTTTTTCAGATGGGAATATTTTTGTGAGGGTTTGCCCAGTAGGTGACAAAATTGGAGAAATAATACAGACATTTTAGTGGACTACTTGCAAAAATCTGAATCTTGCCAGAAATAATCTAAGAAGCAGGGGTAAAACAGGGTGCAGAAGAAATAACATATTGCAACAAAGATAAAAAAACAAACGGGTATTTTACGTTGCTTGTTCTGTGATTGTTTAAACTTCTTAGTAAAGAATGTAGCTAAACTCTCTTTTGACGCCATTGATTTTGTTGTTATTGCTGTTGTTCAAGAACTATATAACTACTTTTCAGCTTTAGAGAATCACTGTAGTATATTGAAAGCACATTTACCAGACATAGATTTTAAAGTGACAACAGATAAATGTTTTTTTTTTCATGAGTGATATTGTTTCTTAAAAGTACTAAGGTCAATAAAATATTTTTAAACATAGGATTTGTCTCATTATTTTTAATCATGCTTTTTAATTGCATACTATATTAATAGATTCTAATAGTTGAACATAACATTTTACTACTCCTTACCACCATCTCATAATTCATAGCTATAGTTTTTTTTTAACTTTATCAAGGTTTGTAACATTTATAAAATGCTGTGTCACCATATGGTTGATTAGTTTTAATTTTGTGTTTAAATTGCTAATGAATGAATTTCTGCTCATCTCTTTAAAACAGCTTCAAGTTCTGGGGACATTATTTTGACTAGTCTTTTAATTCACTTGATTTTAATTCTTATATGTTGAGAAAATTCATGATAGGCTGAATGTTGACCCTCCTAAGATATGTCTACATCTTAATTCCTAGAACCTATGAATATGTATCTTAGTCTGTTCTGGCTGCTATAACAAAATACTGTAGACTGGGTGGCTTAAAAATGAAAAGAAAAAGGGAAATTTTTTCCTCACGTTTCTAGAGGTTGGGAAGTCCAAGATCAAGGCACTAGCAGATTCGGTGAGAGCCCACTTCCTGGTTAATAGATGACCATCTTCTGGCTATAACCTCACATGTTGGAAGGGGAGATGCAGCTCTTTGGGGCCTCTTTTATAAAGGCACTAATCCCATTCATGAGTGTTCTGCCCTTATGACCTAATCATCTCCCAAAGGCCCCACCTACAAATAATATCATATTGGGAATTAAGTTTCAACATATGAATTTTGGGGGACACAAGTATTCAGTCTATAGCAATATGTTACCTTATATGGCAAAAGAGAATTTACATATGTGACTAAATCAAAGATCTTGAGATTTGGTTACCCTGGATTATCTAGGTGGGTCCAACGGAATCACAAGTGTCCTTATAAGAGGGAGGCAGTAGAATTACAGTGAAGGAGAAGATAATGTGAAGAGAGAAAAGATTGAAGTGATGTAGCCACCAGCCAAGGAATGCCAGAAGCCTCTAGAAGCTGAAGGAAGCAAGGACTGAATTCTTCTTTGGAACCTCCAAAAGGAACATCCAGGCTGACACCTTGTGTTTTGTTTTGGGGCAAATTATGCTCAGAGACTGAGATTATTTTTGCCAATATTTTATTTAACACAGGTTCACTGCAGGACTTATTTAATTTCACAAGCCAATAGCATACAGGATAATGTTCCATAATAACCCAGTAAAGAAATACCCTACTCCAAACCAATGATAGATTAATTACACTATTGTTCCAGGCAAGGGGAGATGAAAGGAATAAAGTCCAAATTTAGTTCAAGGTGTACCCTTCTACCAGTTGGTTCATGGGAGAGTCAGTTTAGTCAACCATGAGTTCATGTCCAGCTGCCAGCATAAGAACAAAAGTTCCCTGTTGCTAGAGCACGATTCGAGGGAATGAAGACGTAGGGCATGCAAGATGATCTTCTGGAGGCCACTGCATGGTTTTCACCACTGCCAAACAGAGTCACTTTCCAGGCAGGAGCTGATGCCCCAAAGTCTTTGGAGAGCTATTTAGATCAGCAGAGGGTCACCTTGCCCGGACCAAACACTCTTGAACAGTCCCCACAAGCTCTGGGTGTTTATACCCTAAATGTCCCCTCGCCATAGTTGCTTCTCATTGTGTTCTTACTGGTAAGCCCCAAGTGGTGCCTCTCAGAAGCTTACTGAGTGCTTCTCAGCAACCACAGATGTGGGTGATGACATCCTGACACAATTTCCCTTTTGTATCAAAACAACTTTACTTATAAAAACAACTTCATTCTTAGATCAAAACAACTTCACTCTTCAAAACAACTTCTTTTTTCTCATAAACAAGTAGATTTGAAATCATACTATACACAACACCTTGATTTCAGGCGCATAAGACTAATTTTGGACTTCGGACTAATTTTGGAGAATATATTTGTGTCGTTTAAAGTCATCAAGTTTGTGATAATTTGTTATGGCAGCAATAAGGATCTAATACAACGTATCATGTTATAAGTGAAGAACCTTTGGCATCTCTGATTGCTTATAATATTATTAGGTCATAATTCTATGTCCTGACGACTTTGGAGACATTTAAAAAAATTTCTCTTACAAACAGATATTAATTTGGAGAAGCTTGAAGCCAGCCTGATTTATTCTCCCCTCTTTTCAATTTGAATGTTTAAAATACTTTTTATTTTTGAAGTTTAATAACTTATCCAGAATATTTATAATTTCAATTATTTTTTCTTAATTTTTCCTGGAAATCATATATATTTTCATAAACAGTTTTAGTTATTCCCAGGTATCTGCAAAGTATTTTTTAATGTTGGAGTACAATTAATCGTTTGTTGGACTTTCTATCTTAGGGAAAGTTATATTTATGTCATATTGTCTTTGTTCTCTTTATTGTTTTCTCTAATTGCTTTACTTTTATGGTTTCCTCTCCATTTACTTTGGTTGTCAGAAAAACCCTCTATTCTTTTCGTTGTCATTAATTTGCTTTTCAGGTCTGCCTAGCTAAATCTAACTTAGTCTGATAATGATATTGTTCTGGTATTTTACTCGTGTCCTTCATTTTCACAATCGCATCTTTTTTTTTTTCATTTTTTGGTTTCATCTCCTCTGCTTTTTGCTTCTTCTGGTCTGAGTTCTTTGTTTTTAGCAAGCAATTAAACAATTTTTGTTTTTTTTTTTTTTGCTTGTGGTTTTATTGCATAGTTGTTCTGCCATGTGTCTCATCATGTACTTAAGTCAACTGGGTTACCTCTGTCCAAACATCAATATATTTCTATTGGTTTCAAAAGTATTCTGTCTTGGGCTTCCCTGGTGGTGCAGTGGTTAAGAATCCACCTGCTAATGCAGGGGACACGGGTTCGAGCCCTGGTCCGGGAAGATCCCACATTAAAAAAAAAAAAAAAAAAGTATTCTGTCTCATAAAGACTTAGGGAGGGGGAAGGGAGAGAAGAACTCAGTGGAAACTCTGTGCAGTCCTTTGAAAAACACTGCCTCTCATGTGATATTTGTTAAATTTACTGCCATATGTTTACTCTGCTTTGTTGGAGCTGGTTCATAACTGAGGATATAAACACCAGACTCCAGCTCTTCAGTTTCCTCATATACTTGTCTTTCCCAGTAACAATTGCTATTTCCCCTCAGTTTCTCTTCAGATTTTCACATATTAGTGAGAATTCACTAATGAGGATTGTTTGACTCATTCTTGGAAGTGGGACTAAGTTAAAAACTGCATGGTTTACTCTGTTTTTCTTTGAGTTTGGACATATTAGTGATGACAAACATTTAGTTTTTCCACAGATTTTTGTATTTAGTGAAAATTCTTAGAGTTGGTTGACTCTCTTCTCAGGAATAGGATTGGGTTCAGAGTTTTATAGCAACTTTTGTCTTTATCTTTTGACTAGATGTGTTTCAGATTATGTTGTAGCTCTTTATACGGTTGCTTGTTGATGGTGTTAAAATACAAAATTCACCTGAGTAAATTTTAAAGATCTAATTGCCTTTGCTGCATGATTCATGGACCAGACAGCTTCCCATCTATTGAGTAGAGGGGAACTGCAAAGGTCTACAGAAAGGGAAAGGTTTTCAGAGGCAGGGCAAAGAAGTAATAAAGAAACAAACAAAATTTCAGATTAGGTCATCTCTCTTTGGGGACAAAAGGGTCTTTTTAGGTGAGTTACCTCATCTTCCTTCAGTGGGGATAGAGAGGGCCCATGTGACACATTGCCTCATTGGTACTAATGAGAAAATTCCACACTGACCGGTTAGGATTACATTCCTGGTAAGGTTGTAACTGCAACTAGGTTAGGTATTAAGTCTTGATTTTGGCACACATGACTCTATTTGGGGCCTGCCATTTCTGTTTTAACAAATGGTAAATATTTTTCTTGCTTTAAAAAAAAATAGTTTCCAGAGAAAGAATCTACAATATAGCTTTGTTCCCCCATCATTATCTAGAAATTTCTCCTTTCATTAATGTGCCTCTATTTTCTTTCTAATCAGACACAATCCCTGGGGTATCACATAAACTTATATTCTTTGTCTAATGCTCTTTATAAAGTTTGCACTCTCAAATATATACTCTGAAATACCCTAAAATATATACCTTCATTAAGTTATATAACTTTCAATAAATATACAGTAAGTGTGATACAAATAGTACTGTATTTGGTCTAAATATGCTGACAATAAAAATTTGGATTTTTTGTTGGTATTATGGCCCAAAGAGACAGGAATCAATAAATCCTGCCACACACCACAGTTATCCATACCAATGAGGTTACTGAGGAAGCTGAACTTACAAGGAATAATGGCTTAGGAATATATGGTAATACTTATTGTTAAGTGTCTTGGGTCCTAAACTCCAATAGCAAGAACTCTTTTCAATTGACCTGGAGAGTATATACCTAGCTACAGTTCTAACTATTCTTCTCCTGTCAATACAATCAGCAAGAACACAGAAACATGACCCTCCAAAAGAATAATGCATTCTTCTGCCTGCCCCCTGAGTTACAGCTGAAGCTGGATCTTACCACTTACAAACAGCTTCATGAAAGGAAAGGAGTTATGGTCTGCAAGATCTGCCACAACTGTTCCAGGATGAAAAACAGGGGTAGTTTATGACATCTGCCCCATGGAGAGAAGTGGAGGTGGGGGGAGCACGCTGGCTCTACTCCCTCACTTCACTCCTTCTTTTGGCTCCAGCCAAACAGAAGTACTACTCAGAAAGAATGCTTATGGTTTCTAACTCTTCCCTGTGACTTGACCATTAGTTTAAGTGACCTCATCCATGTGCTGGCATCCAACCAAGCAAGTGTTGCATAACTCCAGCACGGTCGGTGGGTTTTTAGTTAAGGATGCGTAGCAGTTATCTTTTCTAAACTACAAATCAGAATATGGAACAAAAGATTTGTATGCCTTTTTTTTTTTTTTTTTTTTTTGTACGCCCTTATTATGCAGTTTAGGAAACTAAGAGACTGAAAAGTTGGAATAAGTGGAACATGTTGATGGTTTATGGGGTAGGAGGAAAGAAAATATGAAATATGCAATTCTTTTAGAATACTTTAATAATTAGAGTAACTACAGGTGGCTATTGTTAAAGAGAAGAAACCACAGGCCCATAATGATGTCACTTGTGCCCATGGTGCCAAACCTAGATTTAATACCTAACCTACTTATACTTTGGACCATCACCAGAAATGTAATCTTAATCAACCAGCCCATCCCCCAGAGGAAGGAGAGGCACTCTGCATGATAAAACCCTGTCTCTACTCCCTCAAAAGAAGTCCTGGCCTAAAAATAATCCTTTCTTTTCTTTAGTTTTTTCCTTGTCTTTTTCTTCCGCTTCTTCTTGTCCCTTGCTTCACCAGTCTTCCTATAAAAGCCTCCCGTTTGTACAGCCCCTCAGAGAGTCCTTCCAGCTGCTAGATAGGATGCTGCTGGATTTATGGATCACCCTAATAAAGCCAATTAGATCTTCTAATTTCTAAGTTCAACTTTGATTTTTTTTAACACTATAAAAGAATAGAAGATATATAGCTCTATTGTCCTCATGGAACTTAAAATCTAATTCAGAATGTATGACAAATATAGAAAATGTCTGGGGGATTGTTTCAAAATAAAATATACAAAATGTTTAATAATTTAGGATCTTAAAGTCACAATAAGAAGCAATTACCCTGAAGATAACATTATTCAGGGACAACATTATAGGGAAAAAATCGAGTTGCGCTTGAGATAGAAGAATATGAATTTGTGAAATGGAGAATAAAATTCATTTTAGGCAGAATGAAGACACTGGATGTGAGGATGAAAAAAACGCATGAAGGAGATGAAAATAAACTGGTTTATTTTGAGAACCAAACCCTTGAGGGTTTTACAGGGGAGCAGACTTTGCCACCCTAAAATATGTTTATTGGCATAAGGATTATTTTAGGCTGATTGTTTTTAAGAAACTGCAGACATAGGGGAAGTTCTGAAAACTGAGCAGAAGTTACCCTTTTGTATGAGACACTTAACATATATAAGAAAAATATTTGTAAGGGTGTCTCCCTCGCTGTACCAGGAAGAGGGAGATGACCTTATCTCTAGGATATCCTATTGTTACCCAGGCTGTTGCCTCAAAATCATACCCCTGCCCCTCCCTTGAATAGAAACGAAATTACTCTTATCTAAGTTTCAGGAGGAAGCTGCAAAGAGAATATAACAAGAACCACTTAGAACCAACTAGGCCCAAGATGGTGGAAGATCTGACTTCCAGTAGGCTGTGAGACTCATTATACGCTCATTATAAAGCATTAGCTAAATGACACACCCACCAGCGCCATGACAGATGATGATTGCCATAACAACAACTGGAAAAAACCACACAAGGACTGAAAAGGAGAGCTGCATCAGTTCCAGGTCCAAACCACACCCCTGTTCTTGGTTAACTCATGAATATTCCTCCCACTCTTTCCAAATCCCTCCCTTTTACCTTGACCCTCCTATATATTTGGTGTCTCCATCCAAATTGGGTTGAGAAGTTGATTTGTAAACTAAATTCTGGCTTCTCTGTTCTTTGGCCATTTAATAAAGCTTGAGCTGTGCCAGTCGCAGCAGAGATTTTGTTATTGGCTGTGTGAATCTGATCAGAAAAAGAACCTCCTTGCCTGAGACAAGAGGTCTCTGCCTGGGCTAGGACCCTGGTGTAGGTCTGGTTGACCAATTCGGTAACACTCTCAATGCAGAAGGCAACAGACTTAAATATGCTTAACAACCTTAACCTCTTTTACTATGCTTTTCCTGGTAGCCTCCCACACCTGACTCCCCACCCCCAATATCTTCTGTTGTCTTTAGCTGAAGATAGTATTAAGTGAGGGCTGTGCCATTTAGGGGAGCTACTCAGTTTTACTGGGTCACTCCCACGTATGCAGGGAGTATACATGTTATCAAACTTCTGTTTTTCTCCTGTTAATCTATCTTATACCAATTTGATTATTAGACCAGCCAAAGGACCTAGAAGAAAAGAAGGGAACATTCTCCTGCCCCTACAGTGTTCAGGGATGAAGTGGCATAGGTATGTGAAGTGAACAGACGGAAGAACCTGAAAGAGGTTCAAGCATTGTTCTCAGCTCCATATGGAAATATTTTTATCAGTTCTATATGCTGATTGCTAAAATATACCACAAGATAGCCATGAATATGCAAATTGAACTATCTGATTAATAGGTCAAAGGAACTTATCAATGTGTATGTAATTCTTAAATATATATTTCAATCTCAAAGGACATCATTAATAATTATCCCTTATTTTGAAGACAGAGAAAAAGTGATAGTTGGCTACCTTTCTGTGTAGAAAACAAAGAGAAGTTAAATTATAATGAAACTGAGTTAGAAACAGAAATCATTAGCTCTTTGACCATCTGGTAAACTGAGATGAAGTATATGGAACATGGAAACCTGAAAAGTTCTGTCTGTGCAAATAAGTTGATGTTTAACAGATAGAAACATATTATGATTTCAAATTTCCTTTCTTGGTGCATCCAAATCATCATTGAAGGACTGTGAGGGTTCTATCTGAAATATCTCTAAGAGCCAGACAGATAAACTAATGTGTGAGTCAGGCTGAGTGCAAAATAATAGGGAAGGATGGGGGCTGGAGAGAACATGGTTGTGTGCACTTCCTGAAGGGACTTTAATTCAGTTTTTATAAAAACACTGTGTCTGCCAGAGAAAACTCGTGCAACAGCCATATGCAGCCCATGGGTCACCAGTTTGACACCTCTGCATTAATTTGAAACCTGGCCTTTAAAGATAATACAGATATACCTGCAGTCTAATGAAAATATTGAAAAAAGCAATATTAGCTACTTAAAGTCCATCATCTTTTGAACTCTTCTTTTTTTTTTTTTTTTGCAATTGACAAGGAAATTTAGTTATTTCTGAGATATACATTTTAAAGTAATAACTAGAATTATGACTTATAACATTATATCAGCACATATAAGATTTTTCGAAATATCGTGTAATGTCTGAAATATTTATATTAACATATTTCCATACAAATAACCCAAAGAAAGTTTAGTATTAGTTGTTTTTTTTTTTGTTGTTTGTTTGTTTGTTTTTTTATACTGCAGGTTCTTATTAGTCATCAATTTTATACACATCAGTATATACATGTCAATTCCAATCACCCAGTTCAGCACACCACCATCCCCACCCCACCAGGTTTCCCACCCTTGGTGTCCATACGTTTGTTCTCTACATCTGTGTCTCAACTTCTGCCCTGCAAACAGGTTCATCTGTACCATTTTTCTAGGTTCCACATACATGTGTTAATATACGATATTTGTTTTTCTCTTTCTGACTGACTTCACTCTGTATGACAGTCTCTAGATCCATCCACGTCTCAACAAATGACTCAATTTCGTTCCTTTTTATGGCTGAGTAATATTCCATTGTATATATGTACCACAACTTCTTTATCCATTCGTCTGTCGATGGGCATTTAGGTTGCTTCCATGATATTGAACTCTTTTTTATAAACAAGAGGAGAGATCAGTGATGCATGAAATAAACATGAAACTGAATGATCCCATTCTTTTAGACTAAGTGCCCAGATGATGAGAGCTGTGGTCCTGTTTTCTGAGCGAAAGGATCTCAGTCCTTGTTTTCTCTGAAGAAAGAATTTGACAAAGAGAGCAAGATTGCAAAGCAGGCACAGAGTTTATTGTAAGCACAGTATGGGTGCGAGCACACACAGGCACACTTGTGGAGTGAGTTGCACTTTATAGGGATAGCTTAGGTTGTTAATATGGGGTTAGTTTTCTGGGGTTTAGATGAGGGTGACTCCCCTTCCCCTCCCCTACAAGCATGTCATCTGCAATTCCTTATTTGGGCTTCCACCAGCCACCTTTTGAATCTTTCCTGTGGGCACCTAAGCAAAACCCACGGTGGGGCGGTGGTCAAAACTGCAATGCTAATGGTATTATAATAATATTACAACGTGGCCAGTGTTCTAGAGGATGACTTGAGACCCCTTCTGGGCAAGTGTTGGGCTGGGAAATCCTCTCGACCACAAGAACGAGGAGGCTGTGGTGGGTTGCTTTATCTTCCATCTGATCAGGGTGTATTGTTCCTGTTGATATTTTATCTCAAAGGGTCAGTATGAAACTGGCTGCAGCAGGTTAACCTGAGGCCTATCTGTCTCCTTCCTCAGTCCTACCATAAGACTGGTGAAATGGGCAGCTCTTTCACTCTCTGCTGCACTGATGCACTCAACTCTCTCCTTATTCACTCTCTCTCCTGGCTCCTGAGAACAGATAATGGAGGTTAATCTACTTGGGATAATAGCAGAGGTTAAGTAAGGACATTGAAATGATTAAATACACAGAGAAAAACTGGACCAAAGTATTACATTTCCATACATCTCCTCCTCACTGCTTTCAGATGCTTTCAAATATGATTTAGTCTTTCTTTTTCTTTTCTTTTCTTTTTTTTTTTTTGAGGGTGGTATCTTCTTATCACTTGCTAATTGACTGCGTCTGCCTGGGGGTTGAGTTTCTGTTAAAACTGAGCCTGCAGAGAGAAAGCAATGAGAGAGAAAAGAGAAAACTAAAGGGGAGGATGTAGGCAGAGAGAGACCTAGGCCCTCAGTAGCCCTATAATGACACTGAGAGAAGAATAGAAGGAGATGGAAGGTCTGGTACCTGATAATTATGATGTGAGAAATGGGGATCAGGCAAATGGGAATGTGGGTAAGAATTTTTTCTATCACTGATTGTATTCTGCTTCAACCAGACATAATGACAAGAAAGTTTCAATTGGCATTTCCAACTGCTCACCAAATTATGATCTTGGCTCAATTTTTTCCCCTTAATTTGCTGCATTCTTCTCCTCTCCTCCTCCTCCTCCCCCTTTCCCTCCTCTCCCTCCTCCTCCTCCTCTTCCTCCTTCTAACCAGAATGCCCAAGTCCGAAGAAGAAAAACAACAGTGTTTTGGCAAAGTTTTGGTTTTAAATCTCCATTTTAAAGAATTAGAAAGATGATCTCAAAGATGAGGTAGTTTTCTGAATTGGCCTAAATTTTACAGGTAGAAGAGGAAAGACAGAAAAGATGTATGTTTATAAATTTTAAATAAAGACTTTTATTCTTCAACTATTAAAGGAAAAGCTTTGAGCTAGAAATAGAAAAATAATTTATTAATAAAGATCAATCAGCTCTTCAGCTAGGGAAAATATAGTAGTTTGACACTCAATTGAATTACTGTTTGTACAGTATTTTCTACTTTATCTAGTTTGTGCCTATATTTCCAGGTACTAACAATTTCTCTACAGGTAAATTTGCCTAGGGTGCTTTCAGTTGCTGTAAGGACAAATACAAATTAAAAAGAAGAGACTTCAAGAAGCTAGCACCCTTATCTTCTAGTTTTAGTGGGAGGGTGAGAACCTAACTAATTATGTTATTTATATAATATATTCTATTTATTTTTGTTATTATACTTATTACTGTAAGTATTTCCACTTAGCCTTTTACAGGGTGAATATGGAATCTTCTTTGGTTACAGAAGCTTTCTAAATTAAAAAAGAAATTTGAGATACATGGCTATAGGTAGTTAAAAACAGATCACCAAAATGTACTTATTTTGTGACTATTCAATGATAGGAGCTTACTTTTATGGCACTGTGTTTGTTATTTTTTTTTATGAAAAATTAATATATAAGCCTTTTCTCATTTCATTATGTTCACTTCTCGTTCTTTCATATTGGTTTCTGTTTCCCTTTCCTTGAATGCTTTCAAGATAACTGATTTCCAAATTAATGACCATCTTCTCCCTTTGTCAACATGCCCCTTACCTGAAATGGATTACATCAGTGCCAAGCTGGTAAATAAGTAAAGCTTAGTCACTTCTACAAAATCTTACTTCAATACCTTTCTTAGGAGAGTGTATCCTGATTAAAAGGTTGTGCTCTTCCCCTTCACAAGAACTAGCAAAAATTTAGGTTTACTTAATGGCAAATATATATGATAATATTGTTCAGGTAAACAAAATACAGTTGGGTAAAATTTGCAATGCAAAAATGTATTTTGTGGTGCTATTTTAAGCACACATTTTAGATGTGGCAATGTTTTAAGTGCATGTCTACATAGTTGAGATACTGTAAATTGTTTTTCTAAAAAAAAATTCAAAATTGCGTTTTTTTTTTCATTTTTGAAGATGTTCATTTGAGAATTCCTTTCAGGCCTGTAATATTAGTATACTGAATCAATCTCTCTCTCTTTTTACTTTTCTTCTTTCCTTTTCCTTAAAAAACAAATTGTATCCTGCAGCTAATTATTGGACTGGGGAATCTTTCACCATTTCGATGCCCATGCCGTCATTTTGATGCTGCCTAACTCAGAGCTTCTTCACAGGAGCAGGGAAGGGACCTGCCATGGGCTGGGTGCACATCTTACCTTTTAAAAATATTTACAAAGGCCTATAAGGCAGAAACGTGGTAACCTCTTAAACAACCTCTCTTGTTTTCTTGCTCTCCTATAGTCTCTATTCTCAGACAGCATCCACAGAGACGATAAAACAAAAGTCATATTCTACTCACTTTTTAATAGGGTTATTTGTTTTTTTGATGTTGAGTTGTATGAGCTGTTTACCTATGATGGATATTAACCCCTTATTGGTCATATCATTTGAACTGAATAGACATTTTTCCAAAGAGTAAGTGCAGATGGGCAACAGGTACATGAAAAGAGTCTCAGCATCATTAATCGTCAGGGAAATGCAAATTAAAATCACAATGAGGTATCACCTCACACTTGTCAGAACGGCTAACATCAAAAAGTCTACAAATAACAAACACTGGAGAGGGTGTGGAGAAAATGGGACCCTTGCACACTGTTGGTGGTAATGTAAAGTACCAGTATGAAGGTTTCTCAAAAAGACTAAAAATAGAACTACCACATGACCCAGCAATTCCACTCCTGGGTATGTATTCAAAAAAGCTAAAAACACTAACTGGAAAAGATATATGCACCCCAATGTTCATAGCAGCTTTATCTACAGTAGCCAAGATATGGAAGCAACCTAAGTGTCCATCAACAGATGAATGGATAAAGAAGCTGTAGTATATATATATATATATATATAGAGAGAGAGAGAGAGAGAGAGACAGAGAGAGACACAGAGAGAGAGACAGAGAGAGAGAGACAGAGAGAGACAGACAGAGAGAGAGAAATGTCCAGTAGGAAGGAGGAAAACCTGTAGGGTGTGGTCCTAGAGAAGATGGGGCTGGTGACGGGAACGGTAAACCCTGCTGGATGTCTTCTGCACTGAGATGAAGACAGTATAGTTATCACTAAGTTTGGCAGCATGGAAGTAACTGGTGAACTTGACAAGAGCAGTGGCACTGAAATGGTGGGGGCAGAAATCCTGTGGTTATCACCAATCCTGATTTGGTGATATTACTGGAAGAAAGCAGATATTGAAGTTGACATCAATTTGTGAATTTTCTAAGACTTCAACTCTAGTTTATGGACACTGGTCCCAGTTTTTTGGGTTTTTTTCATGACACTGATCAATATCTGTGCTCATAATGATCCTGAATATTCTAGTTGCAATGATAGAAACTGGCTTTAAAAAATGAAAATCTCATATGCCTGTTTACTTACAAAATTAAACATTTAACCAGTTAGTTGAAAAATTCAGAGTTATGAAGCCAACTGTGCTTGAAAACAAATTAATTAATTAACAAAATGGGGAGGAGCTTCTCCTTGTGGTTTCAACAGTGTCTATATTTGTAGGTGTAAGGAAATATCAAACAGTGATTTTCAAAGATGCTTTGAATTTATAGCATCTGGGGAGAATACTTACAATTTACTATTTCAATACTTGGCAGGTGGAGAACCTCAGTAAATAATTTTGCCTTTTAGGAACATAATATTTTTTTTTTCAAGACAGTAGTTTAAACCTCCCATTTGCTGTGGCTGGTTGGGTTCCTCTGTACCCAACTGGTGGAGACCATGGCAGGGTATCAACAAAATGCATAGACATTCTCTGTAAAGCAGGGGAGAAGCCAATATTTATTGTTTAAGCTTACCATGTTCTAATACTGAAAGCTAGAAACACTCAGACTTCAAACTCATCACAGCAGGTGTTAAACAAGGAGGGGGAAGAGAAAACCATCATATATTAATTTAGCCTGTTGAACCCTCCTGACATGCACAATGTGGTGTGCTGTTTCAAATATATGTTATTTTCCTGCCTGTAGCCGTCCATCTGTTCAGGAAGGTTTCTTTAAGTACTTGAGTTGAAAAGAAGAAAACTTCAACAATACATTCCCTAAAAGCTGCTTTTTTGGTTCTTGTGGATTTTATGGTGGCATTCATAATAATACATCAGAAATAAAGACTTTATTTTCTGCCTTTGTCATTTAAAGAGCTCAGCTTGAAGACGCTTGCCTCGCAGCACAGCACAAAGTATTTCAGAGGAAGTAAGTTGTGTAGGTGGCAAGATACCCCTACATCAGGGGGTTGATGACTGTTGTCTATCTGCCAAATAAAATTACATTCATATCCCTGTTATAAATATCAGTCTTTTTCTCAAAGTGGACATGTTTGTAGAGTGTTTTCTACATGGCTTATGAACAAATACCTGTTTTCAGTACTGAAAAATATTGCTTTATTTAAGTCTGAAATTACATCATTAAACATATAATACAAATTAAAATGAATGGATGTGGCCCAGTGTGTCTCCCAGTATAGACTGCATATGTAGGGATTTCTCCTTAAGATGGAAATGCAAAAAGGATCTGAGCTCTATAATTCTCTTCATCCCCCTTTTTTGTTTAAATTAATTAATTAATTTATTTTGGCTGCGTTGGATCTTCTTTGCTGCGCGCGGGCTTTCTCTAGTTGCAGAGAGCGGGGGCTACTCTTCGTTGCGGTGCACGGGCTTCTCATTGCAGTGGCTTCTCCTGTTGTGGAGCACGGGCTCTAGGCACACGGGCTTCAGTAGTTGCAGCACGCGGGCTTCAGTAGTTGTGGCTCACGGGCCCTAGAGTGCAGGCTCAGTAGTTGCAGCGCATGGGCTTAGTTGCTCCGCGGCATGTGGGATCTTCCCGGACCAGGGCTCGAACCCGTGTCCCCTGCATTGGCAGGCGGATTCTTAACCACTGAGCCACCACGGAAGCCCCATTGCCCCTTTTTATGTCTATAATACCGTTCAAGAGATTTATTTTGCAGAGACCTATGCTGTCTCTATAGGTTTGGTTCTATTTATTAAATTCAACCACTCAAGGAGGGCAGTCTCCTCAGAAGAGCTGTCAGCATTCTACTAGGAGGATCCATTATTCTTAACAGATACCCCACATGTGATATAAAACACCATTGTGAAAAGAGAGAAATAAAAGCTACTCCAACGGCATTTCCAACAAAGGCTTCTGCTTACACTTACGTTCTTCCTCATGTTTTTGTCTGAACCTCTGACTGTTTGCCTGTCTGCGCTTTCCTCCCCCGGATCATTTTCAGCTGAAGTAGACCAAGGCAGTAAAATCATAAATTCTGTTTGTTTCCTACTAGGAGTAGCTCATGCAGTTCCACTGCAGGGTCCTTTTAAGGTGTGCCAGTCAAGATTTTGAAAACTTCTGTGATTAGTTGGTAAACAAATTGCAATTCATTTGTGGATTTGGTCAAATAGAAACTGTATGGAAATAGTGATTTATATCAGCCGTGATAAGGCCATTTATGCTAAACAGAATAAATGTCTGATCATTTCTTAATGGAAAACCTGAAGCAATTTTCTGATAATTTGAGTGCCTAAGTGTTGAATCACATTAGCTTAATCCTCACTTCGTTTCTTTTAAATTGAGTAGCACTCTTTTTTTCTTGTTGAAGTGCATTTATTAATATATATGCCGTTTAAAGACTTAGTCAATGATTTATGAGTATGCGGCACCCAAGATATCTGGAATCTTTTAAATTAATTCAATAAGACTGTCACATATACTGTCTTAGTTTTTATAGTTTTTTTCCTAGGAGATTAAATTAAGCTAACTTAGATTCTAATGGTGTCCAAAGGCTCCTATTCCCCACACAGAGATAAATAAAAATGTTAGCTCAACCTCTCCATAATAAAAATGGGTGTTCCAGGTCATCCTTTTTGTTCTCTTTTAGGGTTGGATGGATGTTAGGGTTATATTATGTTATTGTTGTCTCTTGGCAACTTTTTAGGGAAACAGGAAACTTGGGTTGCATGGACAGTTTCTCTTATTAAGACTAAGTCATCTCTCTCACTTAAAGAGCTACTAGATCCTTCTCTTCCTCTAAGTTTATATCCAAGACAGACTTGAAGAAGAGGGCTGACCTCATGCACTAAGGAATAAAATAATTAAAACACAAAAAACAAGTGTCTCCATTTTATTTTATTTTTTCTTTTGTTTGTTTTCAATTTCCCCCAAATTGACCATTTTGGGGAAACACTAATAATGGCAACAATAATAACAATGTGTATAGACACCTTATGGTTATCACTAGCATTTCTTTTACTTGACTCCATTTTAGAGCAGTTTTTAAAGCAAAAATTGATTAATCTAAGATGCAATCATCATGGAAATTGAATTGTTCTCTTTTTCCCTTTGTAAAAAAGAAACATTGGTTATTTCATTCCTACTATGGTAAAGTTCTGATGCAAGCCATGTAACCCCATGAAGTCAGCTGCTGCTTGACTTGTTTTCCTTAATTTCATAATAACAAAGCCTTATTGTCATTCAGTTTACAAAGTACTTTTGAGCCTTATATCAACCTGGTGAAATAAGCAGGACAAGTGTGTTATTATTCTCAGTGGTATAATTAAAACTTGAACTCAAGTCTTCTGACTCTAAATTCAGTGGTCACCCCCCATTTCCCCCCAACACACTATAACATGTGGCTTGACCCAATGCACTGAAGCACAAATAAATGCACCAGATCACACCACTGCGCAAACCTGTTTCACACAGCTCATCATGGTCCAAAGAGCCCCAAGAAGGGCAGAAAGGTGGCTGGGAGGAGGGTGCTAGTTAATTTCACCATTCATCTCGTTCTTTTTCCTGCCTTAGTCCATGTTACCTTCTAAAATTCAAAGTCCGTGGTAGTAACGTGGCCTGTCCAAGGCAGGAAGTCATTCTCTTCCATGTTTTCTTCATACCATAAGAACACCAATGGGTGGGATTTGGTGGAGAGACAACATTCCAAGCATTAGTGGTTAGCAATTTGTTTACCTTATGAGACTGCTTTTGATTTTTGATGTTTGATGTTTCTAAATATAAAGGGATGCTCTCTCTGAAAAACAAATAATACTGACAACGAACTTTGTTGCAGATTGTGGGATTTTCAGACAGTCCCAATGAGATATATAAAGTAGACATTGCTCATTTTTCTTACATGTGATCTTCGAAGAAAATCTTATTTAGCTACTGAAAATCCTGGAAATGTAAAAGTATTTCTTCTTAGGCATCATTTTTCTCTCTCTATTTTTTAAACTAATAAAATGTCATATTATCAAAGCAGTCTGTTGCATTCAGTGTGAAGGAGTGCA
This sequence comes from Eschrichtius robustus, assembly GCF_028021215.1. Lineage (NCBI taxonomy): Eukaryota > Metazoa > Chordata > Mammalia > Artiodactyla > Eschrichtiidae > Eschrichtius > Eschrichtius robustus. Next base: position 120,184,698 of record NC_090832.1, read on the forward strand.
GGCATCAGGCAGATATATGGGAATCAGGAATGTGCTGAGAGCTAGCTCACAATCGTTCTCTACAGGGAAGGAGGGACGTAGTCCAGTGTGTCAGGGACTTATCGTGCAGAATAGCTGCCCTGATCTCGAGAGTGGATTTGATCCCAGAGAGGGAGGCAGGATCACAACGTGGGTAAGAGCTTACATTTCAAAGTTAGATATACCAGTCTTTAATTCCCAACTCTGTGACTTGCTACCTGGGTGTGCATATGTAGGTTACTTAACTTCTCTAAGTGTCTCTGGAAACACATACACACACACATACACACACATACGTACACATACACACATGCCATACATTCACACAATTCAAGAATCAAAACAATACGAAAGGGTAGAAAATCAAAAATCTAATTTTTTCTTACTGTATCTTAGGAAATGTGACCGATTATACCTCCCCTTAAATTGGGGAGGATTGGTGTCTTAGGGTCTTAGGTGGAAGTGATACCGTGGACTTTGGAGGCGAGGTATAAAGGAAGATTTAGCTTCCTTCTGGTTCCTGTGAGATGCTTGTTCTTGGACTCAGCTGCCATGTTGTGAGGAAACAGGCAATCTGGGTAAAGAGGCGCCATCATGACCCCTGGCACACAGCCCCACCTGAGCTCCTGGCTGACAGGCAGCTCCTACCTGCCAGGTGTTGTCAATAAGTCGACGTGAAAGTGGCTAGTCCGGCCCCCAGTCACGTGACTTCAGCCCATGTTGCACGGAGTAGGGATAGCCTGTGGTTACTGATCCCCACCCAAACTGCAGACTCATGTGAAAAATAAATGATTGTTGTTGTTTTAACTCACTAAGTTTGGAGTAGGTTTTTAAACAGCATTAGGTAATTGAAATAGAGTTATGATTTATTTTACTATTTTGTTGTTGATGGAAACCTGGATTGTTTCTAATTGCAAACAGAGCTGCAATGAGTAACTCCCTACATGCTTCATATCATAATATCATATGTGAGTATGTATATATATTTCTAGAATAAAATGCCATTAGTAGAATCTCTGGGCTAAGGGATAAACACCATTTTTAATATTTTTATAGATGCTGCCAAATTGCCTTTTATGACAGGTTTTTATTAAACTTATAAAGTAGGGATAAAAATAGAATTTATTTTGTAGGAGCATTGAAAGATTAAATGATATAATCCACAGGATGGTAGAAAACACAGTTCCTGGAATAGTAAACATTTGATAGATGTTGTTATGAGACAAAATGATACCTGATAAACTATGTTTTGGAATCATATTTTTTTAAAAAGGAGTAAATAATTGATGTGAAGACTTTGTTACTTTGATTTTTACTTCATTTAATGATGCTGAAACTGAAAATATTTTGAGGGGCATTTTAGTGTGTGCACTTTTAATCTTTCACATCATCCTTGGCACAAAAATGAGACAAGGATTTTCCAAAAAGCAGATTTTCCTTTTGAAAAATTCTCTCTAATGAAGTGATCTTATTTTTATCCTGTTTTTAGTTAAATATTATGATATTTAATATCAAAGAAGTGCTAGTAAATCCCTTATAATGTAAAGAGCATTAGAATAAGGAAATTAAGAGAGTATGCTGTGAAGAAAATTTTTGGATATATAATCAAGGGTAAATCCATAATTGATTTGTGTTATGCATATCTTTTTCTAATTGAAAAGAGAAAATCTTCAGTAATGAAAAAGGAGAGGGCTAATTTAAGTCCAACAGAATCACTACTACAGGTTTTCAACTATTCTATTTGGTTTTGTTTCACATATTGTAAAAAAAAATTAATTTGCAAGCCTAAGGAGGGAAATTTATATAGGGCTTCACGTTGCACTTAGAGCCCATGGTTTTCAGATTTCTACCAGATTTTATATTGACATCCATAGAACTTTATTTTTTTCCCCTTTAAATAACATATAAACTTTGTGTGGCACTTTGTAACTTGCTATACTTTCATATACATTGTATCCTGTGACACTCAGAATACACTGTGAGGTAGGTCTTGTTTTCCATATTTTGTAAGTGGAAAACTAGAGGCTCAAAGAGGTTTTGAGAGAAAAGTGTCACTGGGTCAGTTTTCCTCCATACGACACATTCCAACGGGCAATTCTTTACAAGCAAATAGACTGGAGACTAAAACCAAGCTGGGTGTAACAAAGCAGGCACCCCTCAGCCCTCTTCCCCCCACCTCGCCCATTTTATGGTCCACCTGGAGAATGAAGCCATAGCAATGGATGGTTTGCACTAACTTCTCCATAACAACACTCCCGTCACTCAACCATGCCTAGCCTCCAGGTAACGGCTCTTCACATAAGACCTCTTCAGTTACTCTGTACTTTTCTTCGTTTCTTTCCCCATTTTTGTTACTCTTCAAAAAAAGCCTCACTCTAGCTCTCTTCGTAATTTCAGTCTCCTGATTTTTCACATGAAACCTAGGCTATTTTTCAGTCTCTTGCACATTATTCTGCGAAAGAGCTTCAGACTTCCATTTCAATTAAGATTATAGCTCCTAAGCATTTCCCATATACAAGTGTGCTAACCCGACCTGTTACTGATCCCAGCCAAGACCGCATCGTCTCTTTTTCTGTTTCTAGTTCTGTTTTGTTATGCACGTGTTTCTTTTAAATTCATATCCTCTCTTTCTCTCTTTTCATTATATAAGTAATCATTGTAATGAATTAAAACAATAAAACAATATATAATGAGAAAGATGAAAGCATCCCTAGTCCCTTTTCCTTATCCCACTCCTCATCAATCATCCATTACCTCACCTAGAGACAAGCGTGATTAGCAGTTCGATAAGCATACTTACAGTTAATTTCTGTGTATTTACATACACATTCACATATGTGTGTATAACTATTTTCTTGGATAAATTGTGTAATAATATATCATCCTGCAACTTTCTATTTTCATTAAAATTTGTGCGTTGACACTGTTTTCCTAGCATTACATACAGATTTCTCATATTTTGTAATGACTCTAACAACTTATATTTCATGTAGTATATAAGCTTATAAACAATAAAGGATCTGGAAGGGTTTGAAAATCTGTTTGTTCTGAAACTCAAATGTGAGGGACAATAAAAGTCATCCTTTGGTGGTGAGTAGGGTTAAGAAGCTATTGTTTGATACATACCAGCATATATTTATTAGCTTAGAGATGGTTAAAATAGAGGCTTCTATGTATATTCTGTAAGATGGATATATTACAGTTTATTTAACCTCTCACCTGCTAAGGGATATTTAGATTGTTATAAAATTTCCACAGTTGTTAGCACTGCTTCAATGAGTATCTTAAAATAAATCTTTGTGCTAATGTACAAGTATTTCTGAAACTTTATTTCTGCAGGTAATGGTCAGACATTGAAACACATATTTCTTTTTTAATTTCATAGTAAAGAGTAGAATTTGATCCGTGCATCTATCTGTACTATGGCTATAGAAAACCATAAAGATGTCATTTAGGTTTCAACCCAGTTAAAGTTACCAGAAAAAGTTTACCAGAAGTCCAGGTTCTTGTTCAACTTGTCCAACAGACTTTGGGCGAAGAACACAAAACACAAAGGGAAACACACACACACACACACACACACACACACACACACACAGAGGCTGAGGAGCAAAGAGAGCAAAGAAGCAGTTCATTGAGGCAAAAGCGAAAAGACACACACAGAGAAGAGTGCAGGCATCCCTGAGAGTGGGGAGAGTGCCGCAGGGTTGTCGATCCCCCTTTTATCTTATTTTTAGCCCTTTGAATGGATGGGGGTCTTTTTGATTAAGGGTGGAATATTCACTGAGGGGAGGGTTGAGGTGTGGCCTGGATTGCACCTGGTTGCATCATCTTCTGGTCCTGAAGCCACTGTACGCGTGCTCTAAGAGTTGTTTTCCCTTACATTTTCCCTTATTAGTCCAGCGCCACACGTGGAAGATTGTACAGGGTCATCAGCAACTTGTACATTATTATTGCCCGTGCTCCGTGGTTTTCATGGTCAGAGTTTCTTGTTCAGATGCTACCGAGTTTCTGTGTTAGATGCCACTCCTCTGTATGTCATGGTCTCATTAAGTGCAAAACAAGGCTCTGCTTTCTGCCTAATGCCTATGCATGAGGACGCTGGCCTTGTCCCTATCTTTCCTGACTCACAACAGTATCAGACCATCATTTCATAAATAACAGATTACTTTGGCTTGACCAGCAAAATACAATACCCTTTTTGTGGTAATCTAGAAAGATCATAGAGCTACTTTACTTAAAATAAAATGAGATTTAATTAAAATGAGTTAAATGAGACTGTCTGAAGACTTAATGAATCATTTGGATGCATCCAAATATCTACACATTTGACAACATTTAAAGAAACCTTTGGTTAGCTATTATTTTAGTGTTCACCCATATTTTTGGCACTGTTCATCTGAAACATTTTTGAGAAAAAGGTATTCTGAACCTGTCAACAGAAATGAATGGTAAAAGGAAGACAAGTGTAGAGACGCAAGAGGGAGGAGATATGGGGATATATGTAAATGTATAGCTAATTCACTATGTTATAAAGCAGAAACTAACACACCACTGTAAAACAATTATACGCCAATAAAGATGTTAAAAAAAAAAGAAAAGGCAATGTAATTCAAAACAAAAAAATAAATAATGTAGTAAAAAAAAAAGTATGTATATTCAAACACCAAATAAATTCCTCAACAGTTTCAAACCAATGAAAAGGGAAGCATTCATCTAGTTTTTAAATAGCGAACTTTCCCCTGAGAATGTAGCCTAAATAATATACTAATTTAATTAACGTAAAGCTTACAGTCACTCTTATTCTAACTGGATAAATTCACAAAAGAATCTAATTACTTGCTCAGAAACCCAGGATGTTAATGTTTGAGCATGAAGATGAATTCTAATTGATGTTTACAATGCATTCTCTTAGAACTTTTACTTAAAAAATTAATAAATAGTAACTATGTATCTACTTTAGGCAAAGTCTCATAAACGTAGGCATTGTATGAAAACAACATACCTTCTCAACTTTGTTGGATCAGAAACTTTATTTTGTGAATTCAGTAAAAAGTAGAAAGATTTGAAATGCTTCTTCATGCTGACAAAACCTACAAATCCATTATCTATAAACCAGAAAATAAAAATAGTTTCGGTATGTTCTAGACTCCATTATGTGCTTCATACTGTAACCGAGCAGGACCCTTTGAGGCCTTCCCAGAATAGACCTCCACCCATGTCCACCTGCCTTTTGTCTGTAGACAAACTTTAGTCAAAGAATAAATTTAATCAGAGAAGTGAGAAAATGCAGAAAGAAAGGAAAACAGTCAAGCAAGACAAAATAATAATACTTTAGCCATTAAACAAAGTCTAGGACCTTTAGTTCTTCCTTAAGGATTATAGATAATATTCTGAATCATGTCCTTTGAGCTGTTTTGCAGATACTGAAACCCTCACCAGGTGGAAGAAGTTAACTGTATGCTGCCCACAAGCACGTAGACCCCAGACTTGTTGGAACTAGAAGGTTGGTGATAATGACTCCCGATTACCTCACCACCGACCAATCAGAAGAATGTCCACGAGCTGATCACGCCCTGCTCCTAGAACACTATAAAGACTCCTCACTACCCCCTCCAGGACGGGACACACGGTCTTGAGGGCGATAGCCCACTGTGGCTCCCTTTGCCTGGCAAAGCAATAAAGGCTACTCTTTTCTACTTCACGCAAAACCCTGTCTCCACGTTTCTGTTTGGCACCGGTGAACAGAGGCCGAGTTTCAGCAACAATAGTGTATGTGATGGTTAATTTAAATGTCTACTGGGGATGCCAGGCAGCTGGTAAGACATCATTTTTCTTGCTGTATCTGTGATAGTGTCTCTAGAAAAAAATTTGAATCAATAGACAGATTCAAAGGTAAAGAAGATCACCCTCACCACTTCGAGGGGACATCATTCAATCCTTTGAGGGACTGAATAGAACAGAAAGGCAGAGGACAGGTGAATTTTCTCTCTGCTTGAGCTGGTACTTTTCCTGCTCTTGGACAAATGTGCTTTTGGCCTTCACCTTTCAGATTCAGACCTGGACTTACGTACACCATTGCCCCATCCCCTCCACCCGATTCTCAGGCCTTTGGATTCAAACCAAATTGCACCTTTGGCTTTCCTGGTTCTCCAGCTTGCAGAGGGCAGATCATGGGACTTCTCAGCTTCCATTACCCCATGGGCCAACTCCTATGATAAATCTCTTCTCTGGAGAATCTTTACTAATACACTATATCACATTTAATTTCTACAACAGTTCTACAAGTTAGCGAGGATTAACCTCATTTTTTGGACAAGAAACTGAGCCCCAACAAAATTAAACAATTTCCTCAAGTTTGCAGAAAAACTCAGAAGGCAAAACATTGGAATGTTCTTTAAGGGCATATAACTCAGTCTTGTTCATAGTTGCATCTCAAATAGGTTACATATGGGGTCTTAATAAATATTTGTTGACCATTCTAACCTTTCTTATTTCAAAGTCAGGGCATTGACTGTGAAACTGCATCAATATATTCATTTAAAAAGATAGAATGAACCTTACCAGTGACTAGAATAGCTACCCATTCACAATATCAAGATGTCAAAGTAATAATTATAAAATCAATTGATAAATGATGTTGAGGTATATTTTATCTAGGTCAGTAGGAAGACAAAGGGATTGTATGTGCTTTGTAGTACATCTCTCAGTAGCAAAATAATCCTGAAAAATCTTATTTTTCAAGGTATTTTATATCCATTATTATAAGAATCATTATTTCATGCCAATCGTCATAGGTATATTACAATTTCCTTCATATCAATTATACTTTAGTCATGTCTTTGGGGAAATTTACCTCAAATTTTGCTTTATAAAATTTTTCATATATATTTAAAAGTGGGAAAAATCGACTGGCTTTAACAATTATCAATATTTTGGCACACTTGTTTTATCTATTTAAGCTTTTTTCCCTAAAATATATTAAAGCAAATCTCAGACTTCATACTATTTTATCAAATGCTTTATTAGATTCGAGACATACTGAAGATCAGTTGCTTAGAAGAACTGATCAGAATTGATCTTAGAACCGATCAAAAGATCAGTTTCTCCATTTTATTTTTCTGACCCTTTCATCCTCCTCTGTAGGTAAATTCTATAGTTGTCAATAAAGGACGAGCCTTATGCTGTGGTAACAAACAACCCCCAAATCTCAGCAGTTCAGAAATTGCTTCTCTTTTAGAAGTCAATAAATTTCTGGCAATGGACAGATTGTGCCATGTAAAAACAGGAAGTGTAAAAGATGCAAACATATGTAAGTGTGACAGATGAGTACAGTAGAAGTTTTCTGTAGTTAAGTATAGAAAATCCTTGCACAGCCTTTTAACATTGGGATGATTTTGAAAGTACAACAGCCGTTGCATTAGATAAAGAACAAATGGTGAATAAGAGGAAGAGGATGCCATAGTGAGAGAAGTCGACCAGAAGCAAGATCACAGGTCAAACTTAAGTCCTTGGGGTGAGAAAAGAGAGGCTGCAGTAAGAATGTGAAACATATCTATATACTGCATAGAGAATTAAGCATGTTAATACTTTCGGTATTTCTATAGATGATTTGGAAACAACTCATTTGTTTCTAAAATCCCATTTAAACATTCCCCTACACATATCTGAACTTGGCAACTCCAACAACGAATTGGTTTACTATGTCCCAGTGTTATGATTGGTGCACTGGAAACAGCTTTTACATAAATGATTCCTGGTGAAAGGATGACCGCCTTAGGACTGTGGGTCTAATAGTATCTCTAGCTACTGAGTAGAGAGGAAGCGGGGAATTAAAGTGGTGCTGCAGGAGAAATATCAAGTCCATATTTTTTTTTGTCCTTCAGGGATACTTACCAAAGAAGTGGGTGGGATATAAACTATTTCTGTCTTTACTCTCGATGATGAAGTAAAAATAAATGGCTATTTGTTTAAGCATTTGCAGGTACTCTTTTATATGGAAAAAAAAGAGATAATAGTGTTAATGTCATAGCGTAATTGTAAGGATTAAATGAGTTAATATCACATAACTGTTTAGAACAGTGCCTGGCTCATAGTAAGCACTCTATATTGAGCAGTTAGCATTCTTATTATTATAGATGGAAAATACTTTAGATATGCAAAGCAAACACCGTAATTCATTCTTTATTTTATAAATATTCACTAATTATTATCTCTCAGGCATTGTGCTATGTAATCAAGTTGCAGAGGTGAATGATAAATTTGTCACCCTTATGTTAAATACGGGGGAGTAGGTTAAAATTTATCTTAAGAATACCAGTATGTGGCTGGATTTGTGAAAACAATGATTGTGGCTGGACTGATACTTAAACACAAAAGGGTGAGCGGTGGTTATGTTCAGATCAGTTGCTTAGAATGACTCTGTTTTTTTTTTTTTTCCCTGACAGTGAAAAAGAGTGGTTTAAATCCTACTTGTCTTGGATTGTTACAGGATTTTTCATTAAAATTGATTTTGCCAATTTTACTCAGGGTTGACTGTAAAGAATGAGGGAAATTATATTAGTGTATACTTGGAAATTTGGTAATTCCCCAAGGCATATTGAGATAACCTTACTGATAGCTAACCCTTCACTTCACACAATCTTAAGTGTATTTTGTTTTGTTTTTTGGCTTCTCAGAAGCTTTCTGCTGAGAGAGTAGGGAGGCTTTGATTCCCTTTGTTTCTGTTTTATTCAGAAAGAAGACAGGCCATTACACCCACACCCCAAGTGGTTAAAATGTTGAGGTGACTTGTGCACATCTGTTTTCAATACCATTTCCCCTTCTTCATTCACCTTGACAGCTAACTCTGAATTCTCTATTCTTTCTTATAACAGCTTTATGGAGTAAAATTGATATACAATGCACTGTGCATATTTAGCATATACAATTTGATGAGTTTAAACATATGCAAATGACAATGGTGTGAAGGCAATTCAATGAAAAAAAATACACCATATACACTCTCACACCCCCACACACAAACACATCTGCATGCATACATATGATGAATTACCTTAGAATTAAATTCACAAATGTACATAAGGCATTTAAGCAGTCTCTGCTAGTACACGCTGAACGAAAAGTAGCTTTCATTATTGCACATATTTGGTCTGAAAATAGCTACAGTCAACTGAAAAAAGGACAAAGAATCAAAGGAAAGAATATTAGGTTGAGGAAGTTGCCATCTATTTCTATTCTACTGACAGTTTTCATTATGTATAGATGTTGAATTTTGTTGAATTTTTTTTTTTTTTTTGGTATATCTACCCATTTATGATTGTTGTTTCTTCTGGGTGAATCGATCTAGGAACATGATACTTCTCTCAGAGATCCAGCCACTCGTGCTGTCTCACAGTTCGGCCTGGGTCCCTTTTGGGCAAACCAGTGAAAGAAATGAGAGAGAGAAAAAGTTGACAGAGATGCCTTCCACATTCTTCAGTCCCCAAATCCTCTTTTTCTAGATTTCCTCTCAGGGTTCTGGTGCCTGTGCCACCACCACCACCACCACTGGATCACTCCATGAATGAGATTGCCTTTGGGGCAGCGCAAAAGGAAAAAAAAAGTGGGACTTCCTCCTCATACACTCTAGCTCACAGGGACCTCCTATCCTGATCCTCTGGCCAGAAAGACAAGGTTTCTCTCAGGATTTTGGCTGTTCATGCCCCACTGCACAGTTTTGCAATGGGACTCTCTGTGGCTTAAAGCCAAGACAAAAGAGGAAAAAAGCCCAGAGATTTAGCCCCGTTATAGATTGTTCTTCAACATTTACCCCCTTCCTCTATCTGCCCATTATTGTTAATTTTTCAGAGTCCTCATTTCGTTGCTTTTAGCATTTTGTTCAGGGGTTTTAGTTGTAATCATTGATAGAGACAGGCCTTGGTAGATTTATTACCTCTTGACCAGCACTGGAATTCAAATAACCTTGCTTCATGATGGTAAGTGAGGACTCAGACACATATTAGTATAGATAATTCTAAAGCCCCTTTCTTAATCACTGTATTCCACATCTTACGTATAAAGCATAATTTTTACTTTTATATATTTTATGCAAAATCAAAAGACTTGTGACCTATTATTTCTGTTGTGTTACCTGGAGATAGTGGAAAGAGAACAAGAGCTAGAGCAAAAGAAAAGTCAATAAACAGAAAAAGAAAGAGAGAAAGGGCAATAAAATAGACAGAAGGATAGGTAGATGTGAGTTGGCTTGCATCATTAAAAAGATGTACTTTTCATATGTCTCAATTAGGGTTCAGGCAGGAAACAGATGTTATGCTACGAGAGTAACTAAAAAGAGTTTAATGAAGGCGCTGTTTCCAAAGGGGTTGGCAGGGTAAGGAAAGTAACAAGGGATGCTGAAACACAAAGGGAGTCACAGCAGCTGAGATCCATTCCCATCCCTGTGCTTGAAGCGGCAAGAGGAGCAGTTATTAGAACCCACAGCAAGACACACCGTGTAGAGAGTTTGCAGAGTTTTATTGGAATGGGTAACCATAGTGAGAGAAATGCAGTCACTGCCCTATACTTGTCAGGGAGGAATTAGGCAGTAAGTACTCTGTCCTGTGTCTCCTCCTGCCCTCTTCTCTCCTGCTGGTGCTTTCTTGTTGTGTGAACTCAAACAGATGCCAGACTCCAGAGAGCCTGGATGAGGCAGCTCATAGATATCACCTTTCAGAGTAGGTTGGAGGAAAGCGGAAAGTGGTTATAGAGAACGAATGGGGAATATCTACTCCTTTTGCCCATCATTTTTCATTCTTATCTAACAAAGGGAAAACTCGTTTGTCTCATTACAAAACAACATCACTATAGTCTTAATATTACCTTTTACTTAAATTAAAATATTAGGACCAACTGTGCCATTCAGATATGATAGAAGAAAAAAGAGGGAACATAATTAATTTACATGAAACATAGCTACTGTAGTCCCCTCTTATATAGTTGATCTCAAAGCTAAGTTGATAAATAGCTTTTCTCTTCCATGACCCATTCTGTATTTCTCTTACCCTCCACCGGCATGTTGACTGGTTGTATCTTTAATCTGGTGGGATGAAGGAAACTTTATTCCCAGAGGACACAAGTCCTCAGTAGCCCTATATTTATTGGTTGCTGCAGTTCTCCATTTTCCACTGCGCATGGAAGTTTACAAGGTGACCTAGTGAATCCTTTGGACTTCAGAAATAGCTACGGTGCAATTTCCCTTTGACAATAAGGATAAATCACCATTTCTAGTAAAGTGACATTATTTTCTGCCAATTGTTTTAGCACCATGAGGAGCCCTAAGTAACCAAAGTACATTGTGATTGGCAGAATAATATCACTCCAAAGATGTCTGTGTCCTAATCCCTGGAATCTGTGAATATGTTACCTTACGTGGTGAAGGGGAATTCAGGTTGCATTTTAAGACTGTGAATAAACTGACTCTAAAATAGGAAGATTATCCTGGATTATCTATGTGAGCTCAGTGTAATCACAAGTGTCCTTAAACGTGGAAGAGGGAGGCAGAAAAAGGGAGATAGAGGGAGATGTGACTACAGAAGAATGGCTAGAGAGAAGTCACATTGCTGGCCTTGAAGATGGAGGAAGGGGACCATGAGTGAAGGGATATATGTAGCCTCCAGAAATGGTAAAAGTCAAGGACAGGAATTCTCCCTTAGAGCCTCTACAAAGGAATGCTGCCCTGCTGGCATCTTGATTTTAGTACCACGAGACCCATGTTGCACTTCTAACCTACAGAACTGCAAGATGATTAATTTGTGTTAAGACACTAAACTTGTGATGATTTGTCACAACAACAATAGAAATAATTTTCGACATACGCTGTCAGTTCCAATTTAATGGACCCATGATTCTGCTTCTTGGTGGAAGCATTTCTCTCTTGAGAAATAAGTACTCCAAATCCACTGAGCCCAAGGCTGAGAGGAGAAGAATAAAGAATTCCTTCAGTGGGACGGGACATTCTGACCTCCATTCCTTGATTCCCAAACCCATGCATTCTGGCTTTGGGGGAATAATGTCATATGTTGGTTGCTGACTTAAGTCATTTTCCCTATTCTATTGGACCATGTCTCAACTTCTCCGTGTGGCCCCGGATGACAAATAACTGAGACTTCGATAGGCCATTCCATCATTCTATCAATCCAGCTGCTTCTGGTGTTGGTATACATATAAGACCAGTGAATACATCAGTCATAAGCCCATTGTATACCTTCTTCACTGTAAAATAAATTTTTTGGTTAGAGACAGTATTAGTGTAGTCTATCAAGCAATTATGTAAATCTGAAAATGATGTTGCTCTCAGAAATTTTGTAGGCCGAGGAGGTAAGTATAAATATGAAATATGTATTTCTTTCTATGAAGACAAATTGAGACCCTCTCCATGGTGGAAGGTATTCAGTGCAATCAGAGTGTCTGGTGGGTTTGACTTGGAATGATGCCATAACGGGAACCTAGCCGTGTCCTTTGCATTTGGCAGTTTTGGCACTTGCGATGTTTAAACTAGGCTGTTAAATAGATGAAGAACTTTTATCCCTGCCTGTGCCTACTGAGTATCCACTGAATTATATGCAAATGTTGGTACTGAGTAATATCTTATTATCTATGATTTGTATAAATCTGATTTGACCATCAACTCTTTGTGCTATCACACTCATCTTCAAATATTCTTCTATATAAGTCCTTGACCAATGGGTTAGGGACTCTGAATGGGTGTAGCTTCCTGCCTCAGGCCATAATTTCCATGCTGTAAAATAAACAACCAAATATCCTATGTGGAATTCACCCAACTAGGAGCATACTATTTTATTGCTGTATTCCATGGCCACCCTAACTGGGGAGTTAATGCAGCAACTCTTTACTTCCAACTGGTTCCATGTTACCTTGCAGACCCTTCTGTATACCTGGCCTGCATCTTTCTTCCTCTGTTCTAGGAAACTCCCCAGGTGGCCATAACTACTTGTGAAGTTTAATTTTGCATTCTGGAGCAGCTGGGGCCAGATGCCATACAATGGGATGCTTCCCTGCACGTTATATGCTATGATTTGATGGATCAGTAACACGCAGTCCAGACGGGAGTTTAGGTGGCATAGTTATCTGATGTGTTAGGATCAAATACTGAGTTGCCACCAAAACTACTTTTTAAGTGGAGAACAAGTATGGGCAGAATATCGCATAGCCTCATTCTAAGACCTTACGGATTTGTACCATGGGTCCCCATTAGGGTTTGCAAGAGATTCCATAGAACCTCTCAACCTATTCTTACTATGAATTCTGGGCTTGGGGAAATAACTACAGGAGAGTTCTGTAGTTCCACTGAACCTGTTATGAGAAGAACTAAGGCCAAAGCTCTATCTGTCACTAACTTCCATCAGCCCCGCTTTGACCAATTGTCTATAATGGCATTTTGTTGTGTCTGGAGCCTGGCAGGAGTTCTGAGCCAATATCTAATGTCCCTTAGAAAGTATGGATATTTTCCTTCCTCTAATGCACAGACACCTTGACAAATAGCTGACAGTACCTCAGGAGAAAGCTTCTGAGAAGATTCAAAAATATGTACTGCAGAGTCCTTCATCAAATAGACATGACCTCCCTTTCATTGAAGGGGCTTCAGACTTGTGACCTGGAGAAGACCCCATGAATCCCTACTACTGTATCTGAACTTACATTGTTGTCTGCTAAATCTAGAATTTTCCACTCATTTAATCAAGAAGCGTCTTAGGCTTGCTAGTCTGGTCATTTATTTTCTCCTTAGGGACACTATGATCAAGTAGCCGTTGTCACAGAACCTTGCGTTCAAACTGCCCTAATCACTGCTCTTTCAACCCCTATGTGGCCTCAATCAGCTCCTTTGATTCTGGTGGTGACTGTTGCTATCTTGCACCTACACTCTGGGATCCTATTATTTTTGTTCATAACAGGGAAATCATTATCACTGTGCACCCATCCCCCCTCACCTCTAGCTTGCAAAGTTTTGAAGAATGCTGGTGGGTCCTCAATAATAATTTATGTCTTAGTGAGGTGAGTGTCCTATGGGCCCCCCTAGAAGATGTGGTTAAGAAATGGTTGATTAGATTGTACATAATGACTCCACTTCGCTCCCTGGACCCTAGAACTTCCTTCTCAGTATGCCAGGGAGTTCTGGCATCTCAGTCAAATGTAGGTGCTCTTGAGTACAGGTTTCAGTTAACCAACCCGTCAGATTGTTGACCCAAGTCTAAGGTGCTTGAGCCAACACATTAAATTCTGAATCCTAGGTAAATGTACTCAAATACATTTGGGCCAGTATATTTTTTCCTCCTAGTTTTAATATGTTGAGCTACACATTCTCTGAATTTCCATACTTACAAGTTGACAATATCCTACCAATTTGGGCTATAAGCTGTATCTTCAAAGAACACATCTTGTCAATCTTCTGGGATATTCTGTGTTTTAATTCTATTTATGGACCCAAAGGCAAGGAGGTGGTAAGGGAGGCTCCAGAGGAGATTTTGTATGACTTTATGAGACAAATTCTCCGAGTGAAATCAATGTATGATTTTCTTTTAGATGGGGGAAGAGGGACTTCTTTCACTAGCAAGGATGTTTTTTGAGCATAAGTGGCATTGAAAATTGAGGTTGTAAATCTGCAACTCTTTTTATTAATACCTGAACTTGATTCTCATTCATAAGTGATTTGCTGTTACAGGCAATATTATATTCCTTTAAAACTGATATCATTTTTCTGATTTTCCACTTGTACCTATAATTTTGAACTCATGACTTTCAATAACGACTTTTTTATGTGTGTATTTTCTTAAGGGCAATCAGAGCAGCCATCTCACCCTGCAATCTTGTAATCACCATTGTCACCATAGCAGCCTTATATCAGCCCCTTAATCTTCCAATGCCTTGCCTCTCCTTGCTCTCCATCCCTACCATTACTAGTGACACATGGAGCAATCTTGATGCCAGTGCCTGCCACAGTTCACCAGTGTCTTATTTCCCCCAGCAAACGTGATCATTGGCGTGTGTTACCAAATCCCAGAATTCCTTTGTGATGGCTGTTTCCTCAGGCCACTTCTGGGAAAAATTGTTGGATTATCTCATCAGGAAGGAAATGACACACTCAAAAAGAAAACGAAATTAAACAAAAGGGCAATTTAAAGGGGGTGGGAAGGATAAGGGACTGCAAAGGAACCAGGATCTAGCAACAACTGGAAGACTGGCAAACCTCACTTGGAAGGGCTTGGGGGAACAAGCTGTTGTTGCAGCTGCATGCCATGGGAGGGTAGCAGCCGGACAAGAGCCACCGTCTTAGGTGGAGGAGCACAGTTGCTGTACCAAAGCCTGCCAATAGGGAGCTGAGGGAACACATTCTCTGACTTCTTTCCTCTGATCTACTGCTGCAGCATCCCCCCACAGGACCTACCAGAAGCCAGAGGATGAGAAAACCCAGAGGGTACAGCACACCCTGGCCAGACCTCAAGCCAGAGAGAAGTTCCAGTGGATGGAGAATGGATGTTGAGTGCAACCAGGGAATATGCAGGATGCCCTTGAGTGTAAGACCCATTCTTGTTTCAGAGATATTAAAATGGGAAAACGTGCCTTCAATGTGCTTTTCAAACTTAACGAAATACAGTAAAACTAGATAAGAATATGAAAATGATTTAGGAAGGTAAAAGATATAGAGCAGGCCCTTGAGGAATTTGTTTATTTTAATGGTACATTAAGTGTTAGACTTTCTGACAGTAGCAGGGGAACAAAAAAAACATGAATAATAAAAATTTAATTGTTTGATGAAACGGAACACACAATTAATCTAGATTTTTCTCTTTAGGCCAATTTCAAGAAGAATACATCCTATAAATCTTTATTTTAAGGTATAATGATTCTAGTCCCAACATAAAGGAAATCCTTCAAAACAGGAGTTTGGGCATGGAAGCATTTTAGGTAGAAAAAGAATGCTTCTAAGCAAGGCCTAGGAGGCAACTCTTGCATGCGATTTCTTCATAATTTTATGTATTAGAGGAGATTGTTATTTGGCTACATTTCAAGTGTAACTCAAGGCAAAATTGAGAACAACCTGTAGTTTATCCCTTTAGCCTCGGCTTTTCTTAATTTTACCATTTTCCCCTCCATATGGCACTTATCTCAAACTGCAAATGTGAAAAACAAAACAAAACAAAGCTTATTTTTGCATCAGGTATTTTGTCAAGTCCTGAATAAAATTAATACCAAAAAGTTATATTAGTGGATGTTAAGTAATTTCCACATACTTATTAAATTCAAATTAGTAAAATGATTATAAGAATTTATTTTAATAAAAATTAAATAATGGGGAGAGAAGGTATTTCAATAGAACCTTGGTGAATTGCAAAACCCAGACCTGCTGAGAGACTACTTAAGACATTGACTTATAAAATTCATAAATTGTTAGAAGTGAGAGAAAATATAATTTGGAGAGTTGTGATATTCATCCTGTACCATTGAGTACTGAACAGGTAAGAAGCTTCCCTCCTGGGAACAGATTGCATTTTCTTTAGAGAGAAACACAAAGGCAGTACCTTGGGAAGAGTGTCAAAATCAAATAATAATTTCTACAATCTACAATGCCTGTTACCTAAAGAACTCAGCCACTCACTTCCCTGGTGGTCCAGTGGTTAAGAATCTGCCTGCCAACGCAGGGGACACGGGTTTGAGCCCTGGTCTGGGAAGATCCCACATGCCGCGGAGCAACTAAGCCCGTGCACAACAACTACTGAGCCTGCGCCTAGAGCCCGCGAGCCAAAACTACTGAGCCCACGTGCCACAACTACTGAAGCCCGTGCACCTAAAGCCTGTGCTCCACAACAAGAGAAGTCACCTCAATGAGAAGCCCACACACCGCAACAAAGAGTAGCCCTCGCTCGCCGCAACTAGAGAAAGCCTGCGCGCAGCAACGAAGACCAAAAGCAGCCAAAGAATAAATAAATAAAATTAAAAA
The DNA here is from genome assembly GCF_028021215.1 of Eschrichtius robustus. Lineage (NCBI taxonomy): Eukaryota > Metazoa > Chordata > Mammalia > Artiodactyla > Eschrichtiidae > Eschrichtius > Eschrichtius robustus. The sequence goes on from NC_090832.1 coordinate 120,201,712, forward strand.
AAAAAAAAGAACTCAGCCACATTTGCTTGTTAGCTTTCAGAACATACTTGTGACATGTCTATTGAACTGTAATTCCCTTTTTTGTTATAAAGAAATTGAGGCATAGAGAAACTGACATGTACTAACTTCTATTGAGGTCATTTAAGCAGGGTCTATTATTAAGAGACATGCCAGACTTGATGCGTGATATAATAAGGGACACTTTAAACAAATAGAATCTGCCCTTTCTAGAGTCCCTGTTGATAATGGAGGATTTAGAAAGCCATATTTGTATTATGCCATCTCCTCCCCTCTCATACTCAGCCGTATCTGATTGTATCATCAGTAAGTACATGAACTAGAATTATCAATAATTAGACCGTCTGGTAACTTGGTCAAGCAACGATGATCTCTAGGTAATACTTTTCCAGGAAAAAAATTAAAATCAAGAAATTAGAAGTAAAAGCAGAACTGAAGAAGCACGTGTAGGGTATCTATGGGACTTCATAATATTGCAGAAACAATTATAAAACATACTTAAAACTTTCAAAGAATTAGAGATGATATATTTTTTTCAATTCCTTTTTAAATTTTAGAATAAACATTACTCAATGCATTAAAACACATAATAACAGAGTGACAAGTGTCTAAGATTTTACCCAATTGCAAGCCAACAAATGAGCCTGCCACAGTTCCCTGGATGCTGGTTGAAGACACAAGATTAGAGACAAAGGACCATTTATTACTGATAAGCAATAGCAGTAGCTGGAGTGCCAGCATTTTTGTGCCGGTTTCCCAAGCCACAATTCCTACAGGGGGACATGAAGGCAGCAAGATGACACTTGTGTATGCAGTGAATCACATGAAAGGGGAGGAACCCCAAGTTTAGGGAGCTCGATTCGCTTATAATAGGCAGTACACATACCTGTCATTTTCTCAGAAGGGAAATCTTCCAAGGCTGTAAGCAAATCTGTCTTTTCTCTAAGGGAAACACTATCTGTATCTCCCAAGGCTATTTTCAATATAAACACTCTTAAAAAGACCATGTAGAACAAAGGCAGTCATTGTACAAAAACATGACCCCATGGAGGATTGTCTCCCAAGACAGTGTATCACATATATAAGATTATTTCTTCACACACAAGATATGAAAATGAATGGAACACATAAGAATCCTTTGTGAGACATGTAAACATTTTATACACAGAGAAATGGTAATTAAGTAAAGTTTGTTTTTTAGCATTATCTGATTGTTTTTAACCTTCAATTTTTTCTAGATACGAGTTTATTAATATCACTAATGTAATAAATAAGGTTTTTAACGCTGCATGATAAAACTTTGCACGTTTAACTGTTTTTCTGTGCTTAATTCCCCTAAATTCAATATCTAAGTTTTCATGACTGTTTCTAAATTGCGCATAATAATTTTAATATATAAGATGGTTTGATTTTGCACCAGACTTCTTTTCTATTCCACTAATGTCTCTGTAATTTTTTCCAATTTTTTTACTGTTGTGATATAAACATTATACAAACTTTACTCTCATAGCCATTGTGAAGCATACAGTTCTATGGTATTAAGTACATTCATATTGTTGTGCAGCCATCACTACCAGCCATCTCCAGATCTCTTCATCTAGCAAAACTGACACTCTGTATCCATTAAATAATACTTCTTAATGTAATACTCAGGTAAATAGATGATAAGAATATAATCTGCATCAGACACCATTCTACTCAGTAGTCTAATTAAAGTGACCAGGTTAGGATACATGGTTAATATTTTGATTATTGCTATCTGTAAACCATCCTAAAGTCTAATATCCAGAAATGTGGGCCTCAGATTTATCAAACATCATGGAAAAGTTCCCTTCCTATGACAAGCAGGGTTATTCTACAAGAGTTGAGTGTATTATAATCCATAGTTCTACATATGTTTATTCAGGATGCTCTCGTTGTACCTATAGTTTCCAAAGTAAATGCACACAATTATTTCAAGGCCTCTGGAATTCTCTTTGCTGCTCAGTTTATATGGATATATCTTCTATATTCAGCAACATATATAGAAATCGATGGACCTGATTTTTCACTGATGGGGCAGTGGTCAACATTTTGGCATTTCTAACAAAATCCAATCCTGAAACCATGAATTCTTTCGGGGGAAAACTATTTAGTTAACACAAGATTTGTCCATATTATATTGCCATAGTCTCTCCATATCCAAATTTCTTGCCTTAGCGTCTTCTGAGGATAATTATCAGTCCTAAGAATTCCAAATGGGCTTGGCTAAAGCCTCATGTCTCAGGTATACATTTCATTTGTGTCTTTCTTAGCCATCAATCTGTTCATCTGTATCAAGGTCTTAGTATCTCTTTTCATATAAACGTTACTATCAAAAGAACTTATTCTATAGTGGGATATTACAGAACTTCTCCCAATTCATTAAGCTCTTATACTTTGCCTTCTTTGTGAGCTTGGAAGATCTCCATGGTTATTCTCTACAAATACAGTGAGAGGGACCAAAACAAGCTCACCCCCTTACTCTTTCTTAACACTCTTCTGAGGTTAGAGCCACCCATACTGTCTCACAACTTATTTTATTTTCTTTCATTGACTGTTTTCTGCTTTACTAAGCATTTAAATTAGTTTTACCTTATTTTATCATGTAAAACTTATGTTTACTAACCCTATTTTCTTATTGACAATTGCTAACCTGACATCTGCCTCTTTATATGTATCAGAATTTTTTTTTGTTTAGGTCTCCAGGCCCTTCTGTGTTTAAAGGTAACTAAAAACTTTCTTCTAAGTTCTTACAGGGAAGCTATTTTGCTTAAGATCATCTTACCTACACTTTTCAAATAAATATTGATTACAGATATTTTTAACAGAACTCCCTTTAGTCTATTACTCAAAATGACGGAACAGTTAGAAATTAAGGTGAGCCTAAATTTGTTACCTAAACAATTGAATAAACTACATCTCTTAATCTTTTCTAAATTAGGGTTGAATCATTTAAATTTTAAGTTGGATATTCATTGGAGTATTTGCTGCTTTTATATTAAGTATTGTGGAAATGCATGGATATCAAGTATTCTTTTTACTCTGCTGTAATACTACCATTACAAAACATTTTTTGTTATGGAAAATTTCAAGTAAGTGCAAGCATATAAAAGAATAATATAATAAATCCTCTATGTAACCATCTTACATCTCCAACAATTGTCACTCATGGACAAACTTGTTTCAGTTTTGTCCCTGCCCACTCAGCCCCACTGGATTATTTTGAAGCAACTTCCAGACATAACACTTTTCATCTTTAAATATTTCACTAAGTATTTTAAAAAGATAAAGACTTTCGTAAAGCACAATCATTATACCACTATACTATTTGGAAATACAAAGTAATTCCTTTCAATAATTTAAAATCCAATCAATATTCAAAATTTCTTAATTGTCTACTGTTTATTTCCCTTGATTTACTTTTCATCCTTGTAGCGTTGTTTGACACGCTCCCTGCAATTTCTGTAAACTGATGGTTAAATCTAGAGGTTTGATCAGATTCAGGTTTGATTTTTTATTTTATTTGGTTAGAATTATGATTTTATTTTTTAATTAAAAAAATTTTTTTAACATCTTTATTGGAGTATAATTGCTTTACAATGGTGTGTTAGTTTCTGCTTTATAACAAAGTGAATCAGCTATACGTATACCTAATATCCCCATATCTCCTCCCTCTTGCGTCTCCCTCCCACCCTCCCTATCCTACCCCTCTAGGTGGTCACAAAGCACTGAGCTGATCTCCCTGTGCTATGCGGCTGCTTCCCACTGGCTATCTATTTTACATTTGGTAGTATATATGTCCATGCCACTTTGTTATCATGTACTTCCATCAAGAGGTACCTAGTCTCTGGTTGTCCTTTGTTTTATGACATTAGCAAACATTGAGGATTATTGTTTAGATTATTTCATTATAGGTTTGCAAAGTGGGAATATTCTACCTTTATTATTTATTCTTCCTTTTTTTTTCTTAAGCTGGAATATGGCTGCAAAGAATCAGCTATTAGATTTGGTTACTCCAAAGTTTTGTTCACATAGAAAGGATGCATGCTTGACTATTTCTCTTAGTGTACTAATGTTTAATAAAATTAATTATTTTCCAAGCATCCTTCTTAGGAGACTACTAACTGTATTTTAAAAATATACTTCTGAACTCATTTGACTTATTTCAATCTACTGCAGTTATTTTTTCTGAGACTCAAGCTACCCCACCTTTGCCTGGTAGAAGGCTCTTCAAGTTAACTCTTGAGTACTTCAGACAGGGTCACAGAAGTTTAAATAGTTTTATTGCTTTCTATTATAAGATGTCCCAGACACATCTTGCATAATTCCTCTGCCAGCCTTGTGATCAGCTAGTTCTTTATGGAGCTTTGGTTTATTTTTAGTGGGAAAGACAATAGATATTACAATCTAGGCATTAGGATGCTTGTTATTGCCAAGGTGATCTTTTATTTCTTTTCCTAGTCATTTTCAGTGGACAAAATTAGAGAAAATGTACGTTTTTAAAAACAGACTTTATTTTTAAGAGCAGTGTCAGGTTCACAGCAAAATTAAGCAGAAAGTAGAGAGAGCTCCTGTAGGTCTCCACATGTGTAGCCTCCCACTTTATCAACATCTAACAGAGTGGTACCTTTGTTACAACTGGAGAAGCCATATCGACACATCATTATCATCCAAAGCCCACAGTCTCTATTAGCGTCACTCGATGTATATTCTGTGGGTTTTGACAAATGTATAACGGCATGTATCCATTATTATAGTACCATACAGAATAATTTTACTACCCTAAAATATCCTCTATATTCTGCCTATCCACTCCTTCTTCCCCTCTAACCTCTGGCAACTTTTCATCTTTTTATGGTCTCCATAGTTTTGCCTTTACTAGTATGTCATATTGTTGTAATCATGCAGTTTGTAGCCTTTTCAAACTGACTTCTTCTCCCATGTCTTCTCATGGCTTGATACTTCCTTTCTTTATAGTGTTGAGTACTATTCCCTTGTCTGGATATGCCACAGTTTATTTATCCATTCACCTACTAAAGCGCGTCTTGTTTGCTTCCAAATTTTGGCAATTATGAATAAAGTTGCTATAAACATCTGTTTTGTGTGGACATAAGTTTTCAATTCATTTGAGTAAATACCAAGAAGCATGATTATTGGATTTTATGATGAGTATGTCTAGTTTTGAAAGAAACTGCCAAACTGTCCTCCAAAGTGGTTGTGCTATTTTGCATTCCCACCAGCAATGAATGAGAGTTCCTGTTGCTCCACATCCTTGCTATCATTTGATGTTGTTAGTGTTTTGGCTTTTCACCATCATTTTTTTTTTTAATTTAATAAAAAATGCATATTAAGTTCATACTGATATTTCCAATTGTAACTTGAGAAAAAAAAAGTTTTTACTTAAATTATTTATTTCATATGTGTATCTCTTTCTCTTAAACCATAGACTTTCTAATGATATACACATAATTATTTTTTTGCCTCAGCCTTTAATATATATATAACTATATATATATCACTATTGAAAAATATCACTTTGAGTAATAGTCTTCTAGTTCTATAGAAACTGTTAAATTAAGATTTATCCTCCTGAACATTCCCACCAACCACAAACAAAAACAAACAAATCACTAATTAGTGACCTTGGAATCAAGGACCTGAGGCCTACAATGCCTCTCTGATAGAACATTAAACCTTGATTACTATCTTCGGTTATATTCCAGAAGCCACAATGACTTTGGGCCATTGGGAAGAATAAGGCAGTGCCATGTGAGCTCTTAAGACACATGTACTTAATAACTACAATGTTATCTTTGCTTGATGTGTATAAAATTTCTATTTTACCAATTACCCTTTATGTTAAAATCACTCCATGTTTTTTAAGTGTTAGCTAGGTAAGTTTAATTTCTTTCCATTACAAAACCTATAAAGAGAATAATTTTACATGTAATAAAATATTAAGAGTGGGATCTAATCCCTTTGCATATGGCGCATATGGCAAGGGGTTAGGAGAGGGTGGCCTTGATCTTTATTAGAAAATTTTCAAGGACCCATTAATGGATAGAACCAGAATATTGAATTCTAAATGATGAACAGAATGCTTCTATGTCCAAAAGCATATATATGATGGTGAGATAATAAGAATATTTCTGTGAACGAAATTCCTTCCTGCAGTTACTTATTAAGTCAAAACTTCATTTTGCAATGTGGTACGTACTGGAATTCAGAAATCTAGGCAAGATGTTCCATTCAGCCATCCCAGGCCCATTATCTTTATGTTAAGTGATTTTCCTTTTTTGGGTGGTTTTGAATCAGCAATTAGACCCGAAGAAAATGATTGATGGTTTTTCTTAGAGACTATCATTATAAAATTAGCAATCTGTCTTACTGCTTCACAATTGAGCATTCTGTTTTGTGTCCTGGGGAAGATCATAACATCACAAATGTGTTTAGTACTGTCTTGTCTTCCACATCCTCTTCATCTCTTCATGGTAGAGGATAAGTGATTTGGCATAACCTAACTCAATTTTGACTTTCTGGTAATTAAACATTTAGTCTTGAACAGATTTTTATCAATATGATATCATTATGCCTCACTCTTTCTTCATAGCCTGCAAATAGAACTTTACAGGGGCTCTGTAACTGCCACAGGAAAGTAGCAATATAAACACCAAATGAATGATTCTGTTGTTTTATGGCTTTTATTTTAACATTACTTTCCAAAGTATACTGAAGAAATAAGTTTATGGATTTTTCCTTACAGAAGAATGGTTCTAACAGTTTGACTAATTATATAGGTCTATTGAAATATTTTTTAAATGTATTTTGGTAGTCCAAATAAGAGCCCTTCCCCCCCGTGATAGCCAAGTAGGAATATTAGTAATTTTTCAAAATGAAAAATTAGCCACATTACAGGTTCAATCTAAGCAGCACGATGATGTGTGTTTAAAATGTTCTTCTACTTAAGATGTCAAAATTTAAAATAAAAATTTAAACTAATTATCAAGAGGGTATTACTAGTGTAAATGAGGGTGGTACCTATGGGACAGAGGTGGAAGTAGCGATGATTTTATTTTAATAGGGAATCAAATGTCTGCATATTGTTCCAAAATGGAACTCCAATTTTAGAATTTAGAACAGGAACTACTAGTGGAGGGTCTTTCCAGCTGGCACACTTCAGATCATGTGATCTCAGCACCAATATGCACTACCTATTTCTGAAACAGATCCATCTTGGGAAAACTAAACTCATTTAAATAAATGTCCAGGATTTTCAACTGTTCCCCTTTGTTACATATGTTTTGTTGTTGTTGTTGATGTTGTTATAGATGTTTTAAAAGCATCTTTTGCAGACAATAACTGCTGCTGAAAGAATATTATTCTTGCCCTGGGTTACATAATTAACTCTTAGAGCTAAAAAAAAAAAAAGGACACTTTTGGACTTGAATCTAATTCATTTTTTTCTAAAATCATGTAACATTTAAATATTTAATTTGTAGGAGTAGTTCACCTTTTATTTCTCGCTTATAAATAGCATGGAAGACTTGAGGAAGAAGAATCTTCTTAAAAACCTCTAGGTTGTGGACACATGTCAGTAGCATAATGGAAGATCACTATGATTCAGAGTTGGAATGTAGAAATATAGCTAGGGCCTCATGAGAATGGGATCAGATTGGGAACCTTTTAGAGCCAAGGAGTGGAGTTTGGGGTGGGGGTAAAGATAAATTATTTCAGTTGAATACCTGAATTAGTTTGGGTAGGGCAGTGAAACATTTAGTGATACACAGAACCAGAGCTAGACCCTGATAACAAATCGAAATTACAATGGAGTGATCACACTTCAGGTGTAAAAAAAAAAGGGAATCAGGCGGCTATTGAGGATCTGGCTCAGACTTGCCTCTACATCACTGAGAACCTGAATTTCTTTGAACTGTACCAGACCCAAGGACACCACCAGCCATATTCAGAACACCACCTGCCAGCTGCAACCTTGTAGTCTCAAGTTCTCCCCTTATAACTATGCATGCATTTCAGACCCCAACCAATCCTAACTTCACAAGCACCTTTACTTCTTGCCAGTTACAATTATAATTCTTGATAAACAACTCAAGTAACTAACAATAACCTTGTGGTTTTTGCTTTTGTAAGCCTCTCCCATTTTGTACTCCGGCAGAACACAATTCAAGTGCTTCTATTGTCTCCTGGGCTGCAGTCCTAACAAACCCCAAGTAAACACCTTTTTATTTCAGTCAGTTCTCCATTTCCAAAAGTTTGGTTAACAACCATATTGTGGAGATATCCCATAAAATAGAAAGCAGTGAGTGATGAAAAGAAAAGCCAATATATGATCTATTAGAAAAAGCTGTGGCTCATGTATCACCAGACCACAAACAGATATACAATTATGGAGAATTCTTAGTCTCTCTGTCAGCCGTTTCTCATGCTCATAGTGTGTTTGTCATTGTATTGATTATTTCAAAATATTGGGCTTAGAGATAACCCTTTCTTAGAAAAGGCTGGTATTTAATAGCAGAAAAATGTTATATAGTGTTTCTTATTCTATATATGGATTCAGTAAATAGTATTTAATTTATTCCATTCAATTAAAACTTTTTGTCATGCTTATAATTTTTTATGCATTGCTGAGCCAGAAAAAAAAAAAATTAAGAGAAATTCTCAGAGGCAAAAATATAGTTAAGAGCACAAATCCAGAGAGGTGAATGAGCAAATGACAAGTCCCCGGCTGCCCTGGAGAAATCCACTTTTACACAGCTGGTTCCATGGCTGAGGCCATGGAGTCAAAAGGCTAAGCCTAGATCCTGTTCCATGTCTGAAGTCTAATAGGAGACCCTTCAGATAAGGCCAGACCAAGAAACTTGCCTCTTCTGTGAAAGACTGGATACAAAATAAGTATTCTCTGCAAATGTTCTGGATGGAAGGAGAAAAATAAAATCTCCCTTGAGATAAACTAAGTAGACATAGACCCTTGAGAGGATTTGTGGTCAAACTCAAACTCGTGTTTGCAAGCTGTTTCACCTCCAGTAACACATCTGTATCCAAGCAGATTTAAGGAACTAAGACAAAAGGTAAAGACAAAGGACAAAAGGCTTGTATTAATAAAGTTTTACCTTTTTATCAGAACAGCAAGTCCTCCTCAGATACTTGTTTGTAGATGACATGTTCAGAAAATTGAAAATGGTTGACCATAAACTCCTGGAACTAATAAGCAATTGTAGCAGGGTTGCAGGTTTCAGGGTTAATATGCAAAAGTCAATTGTTTTCTGAAAAAGAAAAATGACTGGTGTGGAGAAATTGGAATATTTTTTGTACTGCTGATGGAAATGTAAAATAGTATAATTGCTATGGAAAACAGTTATGGTGGTTCAAAAATTTAAAAATAGAATTACACATAATCCAGCAATCACACTTCTGGATATATAATAAAAGAATTAAAAGTAAGGACTCAAATTTCTATTTGTACACCAAGTTCATAGCAGAATTATTCACAGTACCCCAAAGGTGAAAGCAAACTAAGTGTCCACCAACAGATGAAAGGATAAACCAAATGTGGTATATATACACAATGGAGTATTATTTGGTCTTAAAAAGGGGGGAAATTCTGACACATGCCACAACATAGATGATCTCTGAAGACATTATGCTAAGTGAAATAAGACAGTCACAAAAAGACAAATACTGTATGAGTCCACTTACATAAGGTATATAGGATAGTAAAATTCAAAGACAGAAAAAATAATGGTCGTTGTCAGGGGCTGGGGGCAGGGGAAATGGGGAGTTGTTTCATGGGTACAGTGTTTCAGTTTAGAGAGATGAAAATGTTCTGGAGATGGATAGTGGTGATGTTTGAAATCACCATGCTGAAGTACAACATGTGAACTTACTGAATGTCACTGAACTGTACACTTAAATTAAGTTAAAATGGTAATTTTATGTTATGTATATTTTAGCACAATAAAAAATTCACTAAAAAAAGTCAATTGCTTTCTTATATACCAGCAATGAAGATGTGGAATTTGAAATCACAAAACAAACAAACAATACCATTTCCTTTAGCATCCCCCAAAATGAAATTCTTAGGTATAAATCTAACAAAATATGTAACAAATCTATATGAGAACAACCACAAAACTCTAATAAAATATATCAAAGCAGAACTATATAAGTGGAGAGACATTCATGTTCATGGACAGGAAGACTCAATACTGTCATGATGTCAGTTTTTCCCAACCTAATCTGTAGATTCAATGCAATCTTAATCAAAATCCCAGCAATTTATTTTGTGAATATTGACAAACTGATTCTAAAGTTTATACAGAAAGACCCAGAATATCCAACACATTATTGAAGAAGAACAAAGTTGGAGGACTGATACTACCCGACTTCAAGACTTACTATAAAGCTACAGTAATCAAAACAGTGTGGTATCTACTAAAAAACAGACAAATAGATAAATGCAACAGAATAGAGAACCCAAAAATAGACCCACATAAATATAGTTAACTGATCTTTGACAAAGGAGTAAAGGCAATACAATGGAACAAAGACAATCTTTTCAACAAATCATACTGAAACAACTGGACAGCCACAGGCAGAAAAAAAAAAGAATCTAGACACAGACCTTACACACTTCACAAAATTTAATTCAAAATAGATCAGAGACATAAATGGAAAATATAAAACTATTAAGCTGTAGAAAGTAACATAGAAAAAATCTAGATGACCTAGGGTATGGCAATGGCTTTTTAGAAACACCAAATCATGATTCCATAAATGAAATAATAAATAAACTGTATTTCATGAAAATTTAAAATTCTACCTGATGAAAAACAATCTGTTAAGAGAATAGAAAGACAAGCCACAGCTGGGGAGAAAATATTTGTAACAGATACATCTGACAAAGGCCTGTTATCCAAAATATACAAAGAGCTCCTAAAACTCAACAATAAGAAATCAGACAACCCAGTTAAAAATGGGCCAAAGATCTTAACAGATGCTTCACCAAAGAAGCCATACAGATGGTAAATAAGCACATGAAAAGACGCTCCATATCATATGAGATATACAAATTAAAACAGAAATAATATGCCACTACACACCTCTTAGAATAGTCAAAGTTCAGGACACTGACAACACCACCAAATGCTAGAGAGGATGTGGAGCAACAACTCTAATTCATTGCTGGTGAGAATGCAAAATGGCACAGCCACTTTGGAAGACAGTTTGGTAGTTCCTAATAAAACATACTGTACTCTTACCATGCTTTCCAGCAATCATATTCCTTAATATTTACCTAAAGGAGCTGAAAACTTATGTTCACACAAAAACCCTGTACACATGTTTATAGCAGCTTTATTCATAATTACCAAGACCTGGAAGCAACAATATTGTCCTTCAGAAGCTGGATGGATAAACTATAGTATTGTACATCCAGAAAATGGAATATTAATGAATGCAAACAAGAACTGACTTATCAAGCCATGAGAAGACAAGGAGGAATCTTAAATGCATATTAGTAAGTGAAGACGCCAATCTGAAAAGGCTACACACTGTACAATTCCAATTCTATGACTTTCTGGAAAAGGCAAAACTATGGAGACAGTAAAAAGATCAGTGGTTGTCAGAGTTTAGAGGGGAAGAGGGATGAACAGGCAAAATACAGAGGATTTTTAGAGCAGCAAAACTACTTGGATGATATTATACTGATGGATATGTCATTATGCATTTGTGCAAACCCACAGAATATACAACACCAAGAGTGAAGCCTAATGTAAACTATGGCCTCTGGATGATAATAATGTGTCAATGTAGGTTTGTTCAAAAATTATAACAAATGTACCACTCTGGTGAGGGATGTTGGTAATGGGGGAAGCTATGCATGGGTAGGGGCAGGGAGTACATAGGAAATATCTGTGCCTCCTTCTCAATTTTGCTTGATAGATTGCCAAACATGCTTGGGGTAATAGTTTCTGGGTCTATCTTCTTTTTTTGTTTAAAGTTTGAGTGGATACCAAACAGAAAAAAAAAAAAAAAAAAGCAGTGAAATGATTGCTGGTCTTTAAGTCAATAAGAAACATTAATTTTTCTCATAGAAATATTTGGAATTCATAAGAAAAAACACGACAGAAAAAGAAAAAAAATACCTTCACAGAAAAAATTTTTTAATGTACAGAATCTTAAACATTAACCACATATTTTTTTTTCACTTAAAGATAACTAGATATGCATTTTGTAGAGGAGTGAAGTAATAGGCAGTAACCCTCATCACCTTCGTTAGCATAGAGTTAGACTATAGAGCTGGGTGAAACTATGGAGTCTAATCCCATATAAATAGGCCTTTTATATTTCATATCAAATAACTTTTCAAGTAAGTCTTCTGGTTCATTACAAAGTGGCCAGAACCCACTCTCTACTGTCTGCTCTACACCAGCTTTCTGGACTTTGGATGGTTGGCAGGTGGTCCATATGGATAGTCAGTATCCAATTATTATTAGCTTTGTACTTCCTATTACCTGTTTTCATGAATGTCTGTGGGACAGCTATAGGGTCTCCTGGTATGATCCAGTCATATTTGGGTATATGTTGTCTGGATGTAGGGCAGAAAGATAGAATTTGGAGAGCTCTAGAAATTACCAAAGGGATTCTTGGTATCCTGACCTTATTTGTAAGTATCACTGTCATCCTGATCTACACCTAATAGCCTTGGTTATCTGGAGAAACACATCTTAGACCTCCCCAATCTAGTCTAGATCCCAGAATATTTCCTCACCTTTGTGGACAGCTAGGAATTAGAAATCATAGAAAGAGGATACCTATTGATTCTGTTGTCCTGGAAACTTTAAGACCAGGTCCATTTATGTCCAGAGTGTTGGACAAACCCATAGTTTATACTAGATGTCTTCGTGATTTGTTTCCCCTAGAGTTAAAGTGGCTATTTTTGTTTTGTTTTCTTTTCTATACTTTTCTATTTTTCCCTTTTTCTTGCCTCCTTCCTTCCTTCCTTCCTCCCTTCTTTTCAGTTTTAAAATTAACAACACTAGTACTCAGGCATCACTGTTGCTCTGATGGAAAGCATTATTTTCATCAAGGAAATTTAACAGCATGCTCATGTCTAACTTCCGGTTCATAGAAATGATTTTAGCATTTATGAGAGATAGAGCTATTCAATATCTTCGAATGTTCAAGTAGAGGAAAGATTCACACCTTCAGTATTTACGTTTACATTAGTGATACATGCTGATTATAGAAAATACAGAAATAAAGTTTCCATAATTTCAAGAAACTTCTATATTTACGCCTCAGCATATTTTTCTATCTACCTCCACTTCTAGCTATATTTGAGATCATGATGAATTAATCATATCCTATCTTTTAACCTGATATAAGGTAAGCACTTTTCTATCTTTAATATTTTTGTAGACTTCATGATTATGGATTTTTTGATACTTTTTCAATTTGAATATGGGATACTTCACTTATATAATTCCCTCTTGTTAATCCTTAAAGTTGATCCCACTGATTCAACATTACAAATAATGATGACAGTCATAATTTTACATTAATCTTTGATTAAATTTCTATTTTTTTCTCTGAGTATATTTTCTTAAAAATAAATTTATTCATGAGACGTATATAAATGTCTTTTGATACAATTTGCTGGACTTTTCCAGAAATGTTTTATACCAATTTATAAACCTTCCATTAGCATCTAAGAGTGTATTTCAATATGTCCTCTAGCATTATGAGAAGTTTCTTGTTTATGATTGTCCTTTTTCAAGATATAGGACCCAGTCATCATGGGCCTCCATTATCCGAGCTTATCCAGTCTATCCGTCAACTTTTGAACAGGTTTCATATAACCAAATGGAACCCGGTATTCTTTTTAAGATAATGCATTTTTGTTGTATCCTAACAATGTAAAACCTGTGCCTAGCAGAAAGAGAGACACAGAATTAGAGAACAAACTTATGTTAACCAATGGGGGAAGGGTGGGGGACAAATTGGGAGATGGGAGTTGACATATATACACTATTATGTATAAAATAGGTAATTAATGAGAACTTACTGTATAGCACAGGCAACTCTACTTAATGATCTGTGGTGACCTAAATGGGAAGGAAATCTAAAAAAGGGTGGATATATGTATACATATAACTGATTCACTTTGCTGTACAGCAGAAACTAACACAACACTGTAAAGCAACTCTGCTCCAATAAAAAAGAAGAAAACAAAACAAACAAACAAACAAAAAAACTTGAGCTTTGTAAAGCTAAAAGCTATCATAGTTAGTAATGAAGTGACAGTTAACAGACATTGAAATTTCTCTGCTTGGCAATTTACCTATGTGAAAGGAAAATCAAAATGGAGTCAGTACTGCTATAAGACTCCCTATAATGGAGCCAGGAAGCCATGAAGGAAGTGTGATTCATGCATGTCTCAGCCTGGATGGAATCTGACCCACATATTGTCCTAAAGAAGACATTCAGAAGATCTGCCAGAAACTCAAGATATGTATGAGACTGTTACCCTAAAATAACTCATGACAGCCTATCTACCTTTTGGACCTCTACTCTAACACAACTTGTGATTCCTTAAGGGCAAATATTTCTTGATTCCCTTCAGAGTGAATCACAATTCTCACTGGGCAACTTTTTACAACCTTGTGTTCTTGTGTTTTGTTGTTGTTGTTCTTTTTGTTTTTGTTTTACCTTTATAAGCCCTTGACTCCCTTTCTTCCTTGGAACGCTCAGTTTTGCCAGAGTCTGTGTTTCTGTGTCTCCTGAACTGCAATTCTTAGGACTCCAAATAAAGGGTTTTTTGTTTGTTTTGTTTTTTGTTTTTGTTTTTGTTTTCCATTGACACCGAACTCTTATTGGAGAACAGGTTACTAATTTATTTTCATCTCTAAACCACATCAGAAAGTTAGGCTGCTGAGGAAATAGCCTAACTAAACTCTGCCCTCCTTTACAGAAGATGGAACTTAGATGAATTCTAATTATCCATATTATAGCTTAATACATACCAATTAAGTACTATAATACAGGTTTTGTCAGGCTTCTTCAATGAACTTCTGCATCAAGCGGAAGCAACGGTGCAAACGTTAACTAGAAATAAATTGTTAGGCTGGGGGAACTTTTTGCAAGTTCAGGGGCTGCCATCTCAGTAGAGTGGTACAAGTAATAAACCTTTGCCTTCTGCAGGCCCTGAGCTGCCTTGTAGGGTCCCAAGGAGCTCACCTTCCCCTCCACTGACTCCTAAGAAAGGAGGCAGACCTGAAGTGGTCTGCTGACCAAAGATCAAAACAGATTTAAAATTTTAAATGCTTCCTATCTGTGACACTGATTTGTCCTAAGGAAATTTTCTGCCACAGCGTTTGAAAAATCAAAAGAAAAAAAAAATCTTTCCCTTGTCAATGAAAGCAAAAAAAGTAAATGTTTCTAATGACTCCAGGATTTTTCACTTGTAATGTCTGGGTACTTTAGTATATCTCATTGAATGCTATTCTATTCGTTCAGATGTCTGAATTTGGTAAAGTTACCGCAATTAAATTCCAGATTACTTTGATTCTAAGTCCCAGTTTTCTCTGTGCTAGCTGGCACCCGCCCCTCCCTTCCCCCAGGATATTTCTTTTCTCTTTAGATCTATATACAGTGTTTATTGTCTTGCCCTGACCTTCAGTCTGATGTTTGCTCCTTTGAAATTGTGAGGTGGCCCGGGGGTGGGGGAGGGTGGAGGGATGGGGTGGGTGGACTCAGATACCATCTCTCTTCAATCCTATAAAGAAACTAACAAAGGGAGGTTTCTTCCTCATTGCTGCCTCTTCTCTTCATTATTAGCTCAACATAGAGAGAATATTGGTGTCATTCCCTTTTTTCTCCTGTCTCACAAACTCACCTAACCTCTCATTTTTATTATTTTTTCCCCTCCTTGTCAAAGATGCTTCTGTAGGCCTCTTCTTCTACGAATTAAAAGCTGCGACCACCTCCACCCACCACCACTAATAGATTCAGTGTGTGCCCTTTGTATCCTACGTTGCAAGTCTATTTTAAATTTAAACTGACTGCTTATTTTATTTGTTGTATTCATTGCTGGTGACATAGTATCTCTGGCCCTTCATCCTATCACGTGTCAAGTAGAGACAATAATGCCAGTGCTGTATTTTTTTTTTTTTTTTTTAGGTTCTACTGATGTTTCTCTGAGTGTCTCTAAGATTCTCCTCTTTCTTCTGAGGAGTAATATAATCCTGATCGTCATTCATGGAAAGGCCCCAAAAGAGCAATCCTCATTGCCACATGGGTAGCTGTGCTGAATTACCATTTAAGAAAGAGAATACTTTTAACGTTCCCTGGTTCCCTGATCAGTTTCCCTTGGCTCTAGTTTTACTTAAGGAAGACCCTTTAACATTTCCTATGAGGATGATTTAGTGGTGATAAATTCAAGTTGCTGGGGAACTATATCTCTCCTCAGGTCAGATTGCTCACTGCTAGAAAATCAATACCCGAGAGGCAGTTGTCGGTAGAAAGGAAAATTGCTTTTAATCAGAATGCCAGCAATCTGGGGGAGATAGTGGACTCAGTGTCACCCCCCCAAAACCTTTCCCAAGCTTCTCCTCAGCTATGAAAGTTTTTAAAGCAAAAAAGGGGAGTAATCTCAGTGAATCATTGAGATGGGGGTCACTATCTCAGATCACTGCATGCAGGCCTGTTGACTTCTAGTGATCTTTCTTTAGAGGCTGTCTTGTTCACACAGTTTGTTCAGGAGATTACTGAAGGGGAAGCTGGGAAAGAGATCTGGTCACCTGTTAATTACTCATTCTTCATTTCTATTGCAGAAAAACCCACACGAATTTTTTGGCCAACCCAATTCTTCTTTGATCTATGGAAAGAACCAACACGTTAGGCAAGGTATTTTTTTTTTTAAACATCTTTATTGAAGTATAATTGCCTTACAATGGTGTGTTAGCTTCTGCTTTATAACAAAGTGAATCAGTTATACATATACAATGTGTTCCCATTTCTCTTCCCTCTTGCATCTCCCTCCCTCCCACCCTCCCCATCCCACCCATCTAGGTGGTCACAAAGCACCGAGCTGATCTCCCTGTGCTATGCGGCTGCTTCCCACTAGTTATCTATTTTACATTTGGTAGTGTATATATGTCCATGACACTCTCTTACCCTGTCACATCTCACCCCACCCCCTCCCCATATCCTCAAGTCCATTCTCTAGTAGGTCTGTGTCTTTATTCCCGTCTTGCCACTAGGTTCTTCATGGCCTTTTTTTTTTTTTTTTTCTTAGATTCCGTATATATGTGTTAGCATACTGTATTTGTTTTTCTCTTTCTGACTTACTTCACTCTGTATGACAGACTCTAACTCCATCCACCTCATTACAAATACCTCCATTTCATTTCTTTTTATGGCTGAGTAATATTCCATTGTATATATGTGCCACATCTTCTTTATCCATTCATCTGTCGATGGACACTTAGGTTGCTTCCATGTCCTGGCTATTGTAAATAGAGCTGCAATGAACATTTTGGTACATGACTCTTTTTGACCTATGGTTTTCTCAGGGTATATGCCCAGTAGTGGGATTGCTGGGTCGTATGGTAGTTCTATTTGTAGTTTTTTCAGGAACCTCCATACTGTTCTCCATAGTGGCTGTATCAATTTACATTCCCACCAACAGTGCAAGGGTGTTCCCTTTCCTCCACACCCTCTCCAGCATTTATTGTTTCTAGATTTTTTGATGATGGCCATTCTGACCGGTGTGAGATGATATCTCATTGTAGTTTTGATTTGCATTTCTCTAATGATTAATGATGTTGAGCATTCTTTCATGTGTCTGTAGGCCATCTGTATATCTTCTTTGGAGAAATGTCTATTTAGGTCTTCTGCCCATTTTTGGATTGGGTTGTTGGTTTTTTTGTTATTGGGCTGCATGAGCTGCTTGTAAATCTTGGAGATTAATCCTTTGTCAGTTGCTGCATTTGCAAATATTTTCTCCCATTCTGATAGTTGTCTTTTCGTCTTGTTTATGGTTTCCTTTGCTGTGCAAAAGCTTTTAAGTTTCATTAGGTCCCATTTGTTTATTTGTGTTCTTATTTCCATTTCTCTGGGAGCTGGGTCAAAAAGAATCTTGCTGTGATGTATGTCATAGAGTGTTCTGCCTATGTTTTCCTCTAAGAGTTTGATAGTGTCTGGCCTTACACTTAGGTCTTTAATCCATTTTGAGTTTATTTTTGTGCGTGGTGTCAGGGAGTGTTCTAATTTCATACTTCTACATGTAGCTGTCCAATTTTCCCAGCACCACTTATTGAAGAGGCTGTCTTTTCTCCACTGTATATGCTTGCCTCCTTTATCAAAGATGAGGTGACCATATGTGTGTGGGTTTATCTCTGGGCTTTCTATCCTGTTCCATTGATCTATATTTCTATTTTTGTGCCAGTACCAAACTGTCTTGATTACTGAAGCTTTGTAATATAGTCTGAAGTCAGGGAGCCTGATTCCCCCAGCTCCATTTTTCGTTCTCAAGATTGCTTTGGCTATTCGGGGTCTTTCGTGTCTCCATACAAATTGTGAAATTTTTTGTTCTAGTTCTGTGAAAAATGCCAGTGGTAGTTTGATAGGGATTGCATTGAATCTGTAGATTGCTTTGGGTAGTAGAGTCATTTTCACAATGTTGAGTCTTCCAATCCAGGAACATGGTATATCTCTCCATCTATTTGTATCATGTTTAATTTCTTTCATCAGTGTCTTATAATTTTCTGCATACAGGTCTTTTGTCTCCTTAGGTAGGTTTATTCCTAGATATTTTATTCTTTTTGTTGCAATGGTAAACGGGAGTGTTTTCTTAATTTCACTTTCAGATTTTTCGTCATTAGTGTATAGAAATGCAAGAGATTTCTGTGCATTAATTTTGTATCCTGCTACTTTACCAAATTCATTGATTAGCTCTAGGAGTTTTCTGGTAGCATCTTTAGGATTCTCTATGTATAGTATCATGTCATCTGCAAATAGTGAGAGCTTTACTTCTTCTTTTCCGATTTGGCTTCCTTTTATTTCTTTGTCTTCTCTGATTGCTGTGGCTAACACTTCCAAAACTATGTTGAATAATAGTGGTGAGAGTGGGCAACCTTGTCTTGTTCCTGATCTTAGTGGAAATGGTTTCAGTTTTTCACCATTGAGGACAATGTTGGCTGTGGGTTTGTCATATATGGCCTTTATTATGTTGAGGAAAGTTCCCTCTATGCCTACTTTCTGCAGGGCTTTTATCATAAATGGGTGTTGAATTTTGTCGAAAGCTTTCTCTGCATCTGTTGAGATGATCATATGGTTTTTCTCCTTCAATTTGTTAATATGGTGTATCACATTGATTGATTTGCGTATATTGAAGAATCCTTGCATTCCTGGGGTAAATCCCACTTGATCATGGTGTATGATCTTTTTAATGCGCTGTTGGATTCTGTTTGCTAGTGTTTTGTTGAGGATTTTTGCATCTCTGTTCATCAGTGATATTGGCCTGTCGTTTTCTTTCTTTGTGACATCTTTGTCTGGTTTTGGTATCAGGGTGATGGTGGCCTCGTAGAATGAGTTTGGGTGTGTTCCTCCCTCTGCAAAATTTTGGAAGAGTTTGAGAAGGATAGGTGTTAGCTCTTCTCTAAATGTTTGATAGAATTCGCCTGTGAAGCCATCTGGTCCTGGGCTTTTGTTTGTTGGAAGGTTTTTAATCACAGTTTCAATTTCAGTGCTTGTGATTGGTCTGTTCATATTTTCTATTTCTTCCTGGTTCAGTCTCGGCAGTTTGTGCATTTCTAAGAATCTGTCCATTTCTTCCAGGTTGTCCATTTTATTGGCATAGAGTTGCTTGTAGTAATCTCTCATGATCTTTTGTATTTCTGCAGTGTCAGTGGTTACTTCTTTTTCATTTCTAATTCTATTGATTTGAGTCTTCTCCCTTTTTCTCTTGATGAGTCTGGCTAATGGTTTATCAATTTTGTTTATCTTCTCAAAGAACCAGCTTTTAGTTTCATTGATTTTTGCTATTGTTTCCTTCATTTCTTTTTCATTTATTTCTGACCTAATCTTTATGATTTCTTTCCTTCTGCTGGCTTTGGGGTTTTTTTGTTCTTCTTTCTCTAATTGCTTTAGGTGCAAGGTTAGGTTGTTTATTCGAGAGATGTTTCCTGTTTCTTGAGGTAGGCTTGTATTGCTATAAACTTCCCTCTTAGCACTGCTTTTGCTGCGTCCCATAGGTTTTGGGTCGTTGTACCTCCATTGTCATTTGTTTCTAGGTATTTTTTGATTTCCCCTTTGATTTCTTCAGTGATCACTTCGTTATTAAGTAGTTTATTGTGTAGCCTCCATGTGTTTGTATTTTTTACAGATCTTTTCCTGTAATTGATATCTAGTCTCATAGCGTTGTGGTCGGAAAAGATACTTGATACGATTTCAATTTTCTTAAATTTACCAAGGCTTGATTTGTGAGCCAAGATATGATCTATCCTGGAGAATGTTCCATGAGCACTTGAGAAAAATGTGTATTCTGTTGTTTTTGGGTGGAATGTCCTATAAATATCAATTAAGTCCATCTTGTTTAATGTATCATTTAAAGCTTGTGTTTCCTTATTTATTTTCATTTTGGATGATCTGTTCATTGGTGAAAGTGGGGTGTTAAAGTCCCCTACTATGATTGTGTTGCTGTCGATTTCCCCTTTTATGGCTGTTAGTATTTGCCTTATGTATTGAGGTGCTCCTATGTTGGGTGCATAAATATTTACAATTGTTATACCTTCCTCTTGGATCGATCCCTTGATCATTATATAGTGTCCTTCTTTGTCTCTTGTAATGGTCTTTATTTTAAAGTCTATTTTGTCTGATATGAGAATTGCTACTCCAGCTTTCTTTTGATTTCCATTTGCATGGAATATCTTTTTCCATCCCCTCACTTTCAGTCTGTATGTGTCTCTAGGTCTGAAGTGAGTCTCTTGTAGACAGCATATATATGGGTCTTGTTTTTGTATCCATTCAGCCAGCCTGTGCCTTTTGGTGGGAGCATTTAATCCATTTACATTCAAGGTAATTATCGATATGTATGTTCCTATTCCCATTTTCTTAAATGTTTTGGGTTTGTTATTGTAGGTGTTTTCCTTCTCTTGTGTTTCTTGGCTAGAGAAGTTCCTTTAGCATTTGTTGTAAAGCTGCTTTGGTGGTGCTGAACTCTCTCAGCTTTTGCTTGTCTGTAAAGGTTTTAATTTCTCCATCACATCTGAATGAGATCCTTGCTGGGTAGAGTAATCTTGGTTGTAGGTTTTTCTCCTTCATCACTTTAAGTATATCCTGCCACTCCCTTCTGGCTTGCAGAGTTTCTGCTGAAAGATCAGATGTTAACCTTATGGGGATTCCCTTGTGTGTTATTTGTTGTTTTTCCCTTGCTGCCTTTAATATGTTTTCCTTATATTTAATTTTTGACAGTTTGATTAATATGTGTCTTGGCGTGTTTCTCCTTGGGTTTATCCTGTATGGGACTCTCTGTGCTTCCAGGACTTGATTAACTATTTCCTTTCCCATATTAGGGAAGTTTTCAACTATAATCTCTTCAAATATTTTCTCAGTCCCTTTCTTTTTCTCTTCTTCTTCTGGGACCCCTATAATTCGAATGTTGGTGCGTTTAATGTTGTCCCAGAGGTCTCTGAGACTGTCCTCAGTTCTTTTCATTCTTTTTTCTTTATCCTGCTCTGCAGTAGTTATTTCCACCATTTTATCTTCCAGGTCACTTATCCTTTCTTCTGCCTCAGTTATTCTGCTATTGATCCCATCTAGAGTATTTTTAATTTCATTTATTGTGTTTTTCATCATTGCTTGGTTCCTCTTTAGTTCTTCTACGTCCTTGTTAAATGTTTCTTGCATTTTGTCTGTTCTGTTTCCAAGATTTTGGATCATCCTTACTATCATTATTCTGAATTCTTTTTCAGGTAGACTACCTATTTCCTCTTCATTTGTTAAGTCTGGTGTGTTTTGACCCTGCTCCTTCATCTGCTGTGTGCTTTTCTGTCGTCTCATTTTGCTTATCTTACTGTGTTTGGGGTCTCCTTTTCACAGGCTGCAGGTTCGTAGTTCCCGTTGTTTTTGGTGTCTGTCCCCAGTGGCTAAGGTTGGTTCAGTGGGTTGTGTAGGCTTCCTGGTGGAGGGAACTAGTGCCTGAGTTCTGGTGGATGAGTCTGGATCTTGTCTTTCTGGTGGGCACGTCCACGTCTGGTGGTGTATTTTGGGGTGTCTGTGGCCTTATTATGTTTTTAGGCAGCCTCTCTGCTAATGGATGGGGCTGTGTTCCTGTCTTGCTAGTTGTTTGGCATAGGGTGTTCAGCACTGTAGCTTGCTGGTCATTGAGTGATGCTGGGTCTTGATGTTGAGATGGAGATCTCTGAGAGATTTTTGCCGTTTGGTATTACGTGGAGCTGGGAGGTCTCTTGTGGACCAGTGTCCTGAAGTTGGCTCTCCCACCTCAGAGGCACGGCCCTGATGCCTGGCTGGAGCACCAAGAGCCTTTCGTCCACACGGCTCAGAGTAAAAGGGAGAAAAAATAGAAAGAAAGAAAGAAAGAGGCTATAATATAGTGAAGTAAAATAAAGCTATTGTAAAGCAAAGCTATACAGACAAAATCTCACCCAGAAGCATATACATATACACTCACAAAAAAAGGAAAAGGGGAAAAATTAATATATCCTGCTCCCAAAGTCCACCTCCTGAATTTGGGATGATTCGTTGTCTATTCAGGTATTCAACAGATGCAGGCACATCAAGTTGTTTGTGGAGTTTTAATCCGCTGCTTCTGAGGCTGCTGGGAGAGATTTCCCCTTCTCTTCTCTGTTCACACAGCTCCTGGGGATCAGCTTTGGATTTGGACCCGCCTCTGCGTGTAGGTCGCCTGAGGGCGTCTGTTCCCCGCCCAGACAGGACGGGGTTAAAGGAGCAGCTGCTTCGGGGGCTCTGGCTCACTCAGGCGGGGAGGGAGGGAGGGGTACAGAGGAGGCGGGGCGAGCCTGTGGCGTCAGAGGCGGCGTGACGTTGCAGCAGCCTGAGGTGCGCCGTGCATTCTCCCGGGGAAGTTGTCCCCGGATCACGGGGCCCTGGCAGTGGCAGGCTGCACAGGCTCCCGGGAGGGGCGGTGTGGAGAGTGACCTGTGCTCGCACACAGGATTTTTGGAGGCGGCAGCAGCAGCCCCAGCGTCTCACGCCCGTCTCTGGGGTCCGCGCTGATCGCCGCGGCTCGCGCCCGTCTCTGGAGCTCGTTTAGGCGGCGCTCTGAATGCCCTCTCCTTGCGCACCGCGAAACAAAGAGGCAAGAAAAAGTCTCTTGCCTCTTCGGCAGCTGCAGACTTTTTCCCGGTCTCCCTCCCAGCCAGCTGTGGTGCGCTAACCCCTTCAGGCTGTGTTCACGCCACCAACCCCAGTCCTCTCCCTGCGATCCGATCCGACCGAAGCTGAGCCTCAGCTCCCAGCCCCGCCCGCCCCGGCGGGTGAGCAGACAAGCCTCTCGGGCTGGTGAGTGCTGCTCGGCGCCGAGCCTCCGTGTGGGAATCTCTCCGCTTTGCCCTCTGCACCCCTGTGGCTGCGCTCTCCTCCGCGGCTCCGAAGCTTCCCCCTCCGCCACCCTCAGTCTCCGCCCGCGAAGGGGCTTCCTAGTGCGTGGAAATCTTTCCTCCTTCACAGCTCCCTCCCACTGGTGCAGGTCCCGTCCCTATTCTTCTGCCTCTGTTATTTCTTTTTTCTTTTGCCCTACCCAAGTACGGGGGGAGTTTCTTGCCTTTTGGGAGGTCTGACGTTTTCTGCCAGCGTTCAGTGGGTGTTCTGTAGGAGCAGTTCCACGTGTAGATGTATTTCTACTGTACCTGTGGGAAGGAAGGTGATCTCCGCGTCTTACTCTTCCGCCATCTTCCCACCTCCTAGGCAAGGTATTGTGTGATCAAAAGATTTGAAAGGTGTGCCTGGGCCAGAGATGAACAGAGCATGGGTGTGCCTAGTTTAAAAGTTAGTTACAATGCAGCTTTGCTAAATTGACAAGAAAAGGAGTTTCCTGCTGAGGGCAGCTTCCTGCAAGGAGCTGCTTACACTCCAACTCGGAATGATAAACTTGCTGTCAAGAGTAACCTTGGGTATAAGTTGTTTCCTTCAGCACTTTAAATAAATCATCTACTCCCTTCTGTCCTGCAAAGTTTCTGCTGGAAAATCAGCTGATGGCCTTATGGGGGTTCTCTTGTATGTGACTCTTTGCTTTCCTCTTGCCACCTAAAGACTTATCTCTTTATCTTTAATTTTTACCATTTTAATTGTGATATGTCTTGCTGTGGGCCTCTTTGGGTTCATCTTGTTTACGACTCTCTTACATTCCTGGACACAGATATCTGTTTCCATCCCCGGTTAAGGAAGTTTATAGTCATAATTTCATCAAATAAGTTTTCTGCCCCTTTCTCTGTCTTTGCTCTTTCTGGGACCCCTGTAATGTGAATGTTAGCAGGCTTGATGTTGTTCTAGAGGTCCTTTAAACTATCCTCATTTAAGTTTTTTTTTTTTTTTTTCTTTTTGCTGTTCTGCCTGGGTGATTTCCATTATCCTATCTTCCACATTGCTTATGAATTCTTCTGTATCACCTAATCTGCTGTTAATTCCTTCTAGTGAATCTTTCAGTTTTTGTATATTTCAGCTCTCATTAGCTCTACTGTATATTTTCTAGCTCTTTTTTTGAAGTTCTCACTGTGTTCCTCTATTCTTTTCTTGAGTTTAGTAATTGTTCTTTTTACTACTGTTTTGAATTCCTTAGCAGGTAAATTATTTATCTCCATTTCATTAAGGTTTCTTTCTGGGGTTTTATCTTGTTCTTTCATTTGAAACATGCTCTTTTGTTTTCTCTTTTTGTTTGACTTTCTTTGTTTGTCTCTATGAAGTTAGGTGAAACGGTGACCTATCCCGGTCTTGAAGCCATGTCCTTATGTGGGAGCAGACCTTTGCAGTCTGTGTGTGCCCAGCGTCTTTGGTGGCAGAGCTGGCCCCGAAGTGAGCACAGGTAGCCTCTGTCTTGGTGGTAGGTGGGGCTGGAGTCTGATTGACTGTAGCCAGAGCCAGGTGTGAGCTGGGGCTTCTCCCAGGCTCAGTGGTGCTCACCACCCTATCAGGGGGGCTGGACTGGGGTCTGAGGGGCTTGAGCAGGAGCCCTGAGGGAGTTGGGCTTTTCCCTGGAGTAATGGCACTCTCTGCTTTGGTTGGGGGCATGGCCAGGGCCTGAGGTCTTGGAACTGCGCTTCTGAGCTGGCTCCCCTTTGCCCTGGTGCATGCACGCATGATGGTGATGGCAGTCCCTGCCTTCGTTATAGATGGGGTCAGGAACCGAGGGATCGGAGCTGCACTTCTGAGCTGGCTCCATTTTGTCTTGGTGGAGTGTCTGCCTTAGCAGGGAGCAGTGACAGAGTCAGAGGGGTGGAAGCAGGAGCCCAGTGGAGGCTGGTGGGTGTGCTTGGGCAGCCCCGGCAAGCCAGCCACGGCAACAGGCAGTTTTCAATCTGCTGCTTCCGCTCTGGGACTGGGGACACGTGAGCCTGTGCGTGCACTCTTCAACAGTGGAGTCTCAGTTTCTTACAGCCCTCTGGTGAGCTCCGCTGGTTTTAAAGCCAGTTAAGGGAGCTCTTCTTCCTGGTTCCACACCCAAGGGTTGGGGTGCCTGATATGATGCTCAAATCCCTCACTCTTTTTGAAGGATCCTGGAGCCTGTGATATCTCCTTCCTCTCCTGGGTCACCTGCTAGGGGCGTGGGTCCCATCAAGATCACTTCTCTTCCCCTCCTGCAAGACTTCATTCAGTTCTTTCTTTGCTGTCTTGATTATAGGAGTCATTCTGCTAGTCTTCGGGTTGTTCTCAGTGAGAGTTGTTCTATATGTAGTCGTAGTTTTGATGTATTTGTGCAGGGAGGTGAGCTCAGTTTCTTTCTGCTCTGTCATCTTGATCCCACCCTCCTAGATTTCTTAATCGATGGCACCCAAATTGGCCTTCGTGATGTTTTTCTGTAGGGATGAGGTAAGTTTCTGGTACAGTAGCAATCCCTATTCTCAGGTATTTACCAATCACCCGCCATATACAAGAAACAATACTGAACACCAAGGGAAAAGAATAAACTGTAGGAGAGACTGTATTTATATCTCTATCTACATCTATATCTATATGTATTTCTATTTGTCTATCTATGTGTCTATTGTGAGTTAGAAAAAAGGCATCAGTTGACAACAGAATGTTAAAGGCAGTGAGAGGAGGTGTAAGTATTCCAGGATCTCTTTAAAGAAAAGAAAGATGTTAATTAAAATTTTAAATGTAAGTAAGATTTAGAAAAGTGAAATACCATGGAGGGAAATATGGGTTTGTTTTTGGTTCTAAATTCCCAATTACCTGGTACATAAATAACAAACAGAGAGTATGAGCTTAGAAGTTTGTCTGTTTAAGAATGTTCTTGAGTTACAGGGAGTATACTTGGAATGGTGGGTCCTGTCAGTAAATAATCTTATATTCAGTTTTCATTTGACTATGTCCACTCTGGGTCCAACAGAACAATTGGCTGTCATTTTTGTGGCTACTCAGATATAGTGATTTGGAGGGAAAACTGGCTTAATATTACTCAACATGACATCATAGTAAGATAAGATTATAAGAAACAATAGAGTTCACCTGAACACACCCTTTTATATTATTGATGAAGCAGAGTCAGGGAGGTAAAATGACTTGCTCAAAGTCATTTAACTAGTAGTGGAATTAAAACCAAAAATTTCCAGATTTTTTTGACTTTGAGATTGAGGAAGAGGTAGAAACTAAGCACTGTTTTTTGGATATGCTGAGTTTGAGGTGCTTGCGAGATTTACAGATGACGTCTTGAAATGCTTTGTTAATTATGTCTGAATTTCAAGGCTATGCTTAGTTCAAGGGATACGGATTTCAGAACTATTAGAATATAAATGAGTGTGAAGAATGTCCCTTAAAAAGGGCACTTAGATATCTTAAATTTCACTCAAAAGAGGAAATTCTCACAAATGTGCGTTGTGCCTTGGCCATCAACATTACATTATCTTCTTCAAGCTCCTATTCACCCAGTTTCTGCCCCAACATCATAGTAATATACATCCCACAAAGCAGCTCACGACATTCATACATCCATTCAGCCAAAAATGTTTATTGCCAGACCCTATTTTAGGTGTTATGGATAATACAGTGAACAAAGTAGATAAGGTCCTTGCTTTCAGGCAGTGGTGTTATAGTGGAGAGGATAAAAAAATCCCAAATTGACAAATAATTTTACCAAGCAAATATATAGTGGTAAGTATTCTGAAAAAATAAAAGGGAGTAGTGTGACAAAGAGTGATGTGTCTACAGCAGGTAGTCAGGGAAGGACTCACTGAAAAGTAACATGGAGCTGAAACCTGAATGACCTTCTGGAAGAAAAGCGTCCCAAACAGGGAAAATAATAAGTGAAAAAACCCCAAATTGTCAAACATAAAGCATTCAAAAGAGAGAAACTAAACCAGCATGGAGGAGCCCAGTGAGCAAGGGGGAGGATGGCATGAGATGAAGTCTCATCATGAGAGGGATAGACAGGGAGCTGATCGCATAGGGCCCCACATGAGGGCTCCCATGGTGAGGGACATGGATTGTACTTCACATGCAATGGAAAACCATGAGGGAGTTTAAAGCAAGACAGTGATGTGATCTCATCTACATTTTAAAAAGATGACTTTGGCTCCTAAGTTGAAAACAAACTGTAGAGGCAGGAGTAGAAGCACGAAGACCAATTAGGAGATAGAGGAGTGGTCCCCAGGGCACATAGTGATGCTTGGGCTACAGTTGTCACAGAAGAGATGCGCAGGAGGGTATGGAATCTAGGTATGTTTTGGTAGAAGAATTGATTCAACTTCATGTATGGGAGTGATGGAGAGCAAGGAGTGATGAACGGGACGGATTGAGGATTATACCTAGGTTTTGTTTTTACAAAAGTTTGGGTAGTGGTGCCATTTATGCAGGTGCAAAAGCTTGGGAAGAAATTAGCTTAGAGGAAGAAATCAAGAGATCTTTTGGGGCACATTAAGTGTGAGACATCTGTTATGTATTCATGTAGAGATGTCAAGTAGGAAATTATGAGTATATGAGTCTGGAGCTGGGTGGAAAGACTGATGCAGAGATATTAGACGCTATGTGACTGGATGAGTTGCCCTAGTGAGAGAAAGTAGATGCAGGGGCGAGAAGGGCCTAGGACCAAGCCAGGGAGGGAGAGTGAGAGCTGACCAACATTTCGAGGCTAAAAAAGGAAACAGAAAAGTATGCTAAGGAGATATAGTAAGGGCAGAGAAAACAAGTTATTAATAAGGGGTCACAAAAACAGAGCTTCTGATATTTTTCTTTAAGGGGTACTTAACCAAAATATTTTTGTTTTGGTACAGGCTCCTGGCATTTTGATCTCAAGTGTCTGGTATATATCATTTTTTAATTTAACCAATAAACACTTTCACTCTATTATGGGATGAATTGTATATCCCCAAAATTTATATGTTGAGGTTCTAACCCCTGGTACCTCAGAATGTGACTGTATTTGGAAATAGGGTCTTTATAGAGGTACTTAGGTTACAGTTAGGTCATTAGGGTGGGCACTGATTCAATATGATTGGTGTCCATATAACACAAGGAGACTATGACACAGACATGTGTACACAGAACAGAAGGACCATGTGAGGACACAGTTAGAAGGTGGCCATCTGAAAGCCAAGGAGCAAGGACTCTGAAGAAACCTAGTCTGCTGACATCTTGATCTTGGAATTCCAGCTTCCAGAACTTGGAGGAAAAAAACTTCTACTGTTTCATTCAGTCTATGATATTTCATTTTGGGAGCCCTAGCAAATCAATGCATAGCCCTTGTCTTACTTTATTTTTCTGCAGCATCTGAAATTGTCAACTGCCTGTTTAAAAAATGGTCACTTTTATTAGTTCAGGTATAAAGTTAGCTAGAGTAAAAGAGTCCCCAAATAATAAACATATGTTAGAAATTTACTTTTCTTCCACTTTAGAGTCTGCGTGTAAGTTCAGAGCTGGTGTTAGGGGCCCAAGTTCTTTCTAATGGTTTGCTCTGCCATCCTTGGGGTTTTCTGCCATCCTCACGATCCCAGATAGTTTACCTCCGTGTCTACATTTCAAGAGGAAGAAAGGGCACAACGTGCCCTTTAAGGAAGTGACCTGAAAACTGCACACATCACTTGCTTTTACACACATCGGTCAGGACTTAGTCACACAAGCCATGCCTGCCTTTAAGGGAAGCTGGGGGGCAACACTAACTAAAAAGTGGAGATTCTACTATTGGAGAGAAGAAGGAAGTTTTTTCAAAATCAGCTTTATACACTAAGATGTGAACTTAATCACTTTGATTTTATCTTATAATATTGCTTCTAAATATTATAAAACTAAAGAAAGTTTATTTTCTAAAATTGTTTGTGGTTTAGAGAACCACATTCTATCATTGCCCTTTTCTATCTACCCAGTCATGACATAGTAGAAAGCAAAGTGAGGCTTTCTCCCTATTTCCTGATTTTCTTACTTATAGAATTAGATGTGATTAGATTATCCCTAAGATTCCTTCAGCTAAAATTTCTAGAAATCTATGCTATGAAACACACATAATCTACATAAGTAGTTGAGAAATGAGGTATGCCAATGTAATTTTCACGCGTCAGTGTTATGGTGAATTATTTATTTTCAAATAACCAGTCACACAGTTCCTAGACAACTCTTTTAAAAACAAAACAAAACAAACTTCCAGAAGAAAATATTCAAAATATTGCAGCTTTTCCAGTCTTTTCGTATATATTAACCACAAGGGGGCAGTAGTAGAGAAATTTCCCTTTCATTTTCTCAGGCTAAAAAAACCCACAAAAGCAAGAGGATGTGACAAATATTGTACATAGGCAAAAAATAAAATGAAATAAAATATGCAAATGATGGGAGCCCCAAAATCCAGATGCCCAAGTCCTGTCTCTGAAAATTCTCATTCAATGGGTTCTGGATTTCCTCTATGTTTAAAAACCTACAGGTGATTCTGATCTGATTCACAGACACAATGTAAAGCTTCTGCTTTACAGGAAATAATACCAGATTATTTTGTTATTTTATAGTTATATTAACAGGTTGTACTATTGACGGATAAGTCTGATGTCAAAGTGCACTCCCCACTAGGGATAAAAAAGGGACTAGTAGTCTCTACTGCTACTTGGTGGCAGCATGCATGTATTGCAAGGGCAATTATTGTAGGACTCCAAATTAGTGGAACATTTTAGAATTGGAAGACTACATACAGATCATCTAGTCAAGCTTCCAACTATTATAGTTGTGAAAACTAAGGCCCATATAAATGAAATGATTTATCTCCAAAGAGCGTTAGCGAAAGAGTATGAAATAAAAAATATCTCTGAACTTTTAAAAAAAAACAACAACAAACCACCGTGTTTAGAGAAATGTCGCCAAGTAGGTGATGTTATTTTCTCCTTTGGTTTCACATGTATGTTCTCAACCTGATAAAGCAAGAGGAGCAAAATCTTTTGTTTGTGTGTATCTAAAAAAAAGAGGAAAAAACTTTTACACTTTGATAACTTTTCAAGAGTGCAAAAGTCAGAAAATCTCAATACCACAAATATACACAAAATGTATAAGCATATGTTCATGCAGTCCTAGATGACCTAAACTCAGAAATTCAAATTCCTCATATTTCTTCATACATGTTTAATCAGCAGTAGCTTAACAGCTTAGAGCTTCTCTGTCTGTTTCCAGATTTAGTAATGTCATGATCAGCAATACTTTCAATTACTACTTAAACTGTATTGGAAGAGTGATGTCCATAGGATAGACATACTGTTTATTACCGACTGTAATGTAGATTTCAAAGACTAAAGAGGCAAAATATTTACACTTTCAAAGTTTTTATAACTGTATTCTAGTTGAGTCCAAGGAATCAAAAAATAAACAACCGTATTCTTTTCTCTTAACAAGGACAACAGAGAGTCTTTTGAAAATGTGAACAGTCCCTGTTAATGATATAATCAAAAAGCTAAAACTCAGATATAAATCAGCTCTGAGATTTATCTTAAAGTTTACATGATATAAATGGGGAAAATAATCAAAGCACATTGATATCTTAAGGATCACGTGTGATCTAAGTTTGGGAACTCTATTTCATTGGAATCACTCTTGAATAATAATGAGCAAAGATGCAATTAATCACCCAAACTCGTTTCTTCCCCGACTAGAGGCTTGTCCTCTGCCCATGTCAAAGGCCTATCTCTCAGCACCCCATTTCCCCATAGGACGAATTAAGTCCTGGATGTATGATTACCCCATAAATCTTAACGTGGGCAAATATTCTTTCTTTGGTTCTGGCCTGGGAGCATTCACCTCTGGCCCGCAGGTTCTCCCCTGCTGTCCCTGGTACCTGTCGGGCTGCCAGGAGCTCTGTTTGCCCTGCACGTGCCTCAGGACTTGCTCTGCTGGTGGCTCACCTGGACGCTATGGTGGCCGCTGGGCTCCTGTTCCTGCTGCCTCCACTTCAGCTGACACAGGGCTCCTCTTCCTTTCTCTCCCCTGCCTGGGTTGTTTCTCACTCCCTGTCTAAGGAGCTGCTCCGATTCATGAGAAAGTATCTTGTTCTTTCTCTGCTTTGGGTTCTGAGAGTCAACGGCTTTTCTTGCGGTAGCGGTTTTCAGTGTGAGAGTGACTCTAGGTTAACTCCCTTTGTGGGCACTTGGCAAAAAGCATTTGGTCTAGCAAGTTTTGGCCAAACTTATTTCGATGATCTCACCTCCCTAATTTATCATCTGTTGGGGTGACAGCATAGCACCTGACCAGACTCAGAGTTTCTCTCCTTAGGAGTGTGCACATGAATGCCAGTCACCCAATTCCCCATTTTAGGGGGATCCTATTCTTTAGTGCCCTAATGACCATCCTACGTCTAAACCAGGTGCATCTGCTTTGCATTCCCCTGCCCACACCATCTGCTATGGACTCACTCTTTCCTCTCCACACCAAGTTTAATATGAAATATACTCCCTGACTCTCCTTCACAGGAAATTCAAGTACACTAAACATATTGTTTCAGTTATCAATTTTTTAATCTATATTTCTTATAGCAAACCATCTTCAGTGGCTTTGACCTGGGTCAACCTATCTAAGCTGAAACTCCCTTCCTTCTGTGGTCCTGATCTCGGCTTGGCCTCAAGAGATACTTACATGATGTTGGGAAGGTGAGAGGGAAGCAGCCGTGATTGTGTTTGGAAGGGTACTGTATGGTTTGGTGCTCTTGCATCTCTTCCATTGTTGTGGGTCCATCTTGTTGCTTCAAGATAGCCACTGAGCCTACAGCTCCTGCAGAGTCCTTCAGATCGCCTCATTTAGCTCCATGATAAAGGTCTCCACATTCTTCTGCAAACCAGCTACATGTTGGAAACTTGGAAGAGGTGAGAGACCCATGCGGGTTCCAGGTTGTCCTTGAGGTTTCCAGCTCATTCTCACAGAATCCTGTTTGTTCTTGGTCCTCCCTTCTCTTCTTCATCCCTGCCTCACCCTACACTTTACATCCATCTGTCCTTATACCCATCTGTCCTCCCCAACTCCCTGCCCTACTGACTCTAGGCTGTAGCTCAGGTGCAGAAGCAACAGGCAATGTGAAAATTTGTTCTTCCAATACTGTAAGGTCAATCTTACAGTATTAAGAAACCCATTATTTTATATCATTTCCAGTAGTTCTTTTTTACCAAAGATTTTATTGAAGTTTAGTTGATTTACAGTGTTGTGTTAATTTCTGCTCTACAGCAAAGTGACTTAGTTATACATATATATACTCTTTTTCATATTCTTTTCCATTATGGTTTGTCACAGGATATTGAATATAGTTCCCTGTGCTCTACAGTAGGAACTTGTTGTGTATCCAGCCTGTATATAATAGTTTGTCTCTGCTAATCCCAGCCCCCCAGCCCCCCTTTCCTAGTACTCTTTCTTAGATCAAACCCTGACTGATATGTAGGTTGGTATCAGCAGTGGTTCCAGAGGAATCTAACTTTAAGTATGTGTTCTTCGGATTGGTTCTGGGATATCTGGAGTTGGTTCTCTAATTCGGTTAGACTTAAATGCACTAATCACCCTTTTCTAGTGGTGAAGGTAACACTGGTGTTCCATAGCATGCAACAGAACAAATATTTGTTTATATGATCACCTTTCGATACCTATACTCAGGTGCACATATGAATTTTATGGTAGAGTTAGGGCATTGATTGAGCAGGAGTAGGATCTTGTTGATGGAAAGGGATCATGTAGTCATATTTTGATGAAGCTACAGATCTTGAACTTACACATTTTGAGTCTTCTTTGTCAGTAGAAGCAACCCTTCCTCCCCTGTGTAAGGAGGTTGATTTTCCTTTGCCTAAAGACACTCAGATGGCCTTTCTGGAGCTAGCTCCCTTGCAAGGAACTCCTGATCTTTTTCATGATCTACCCTCACTACTTCTTATTGCTTCAAAACCTATAACCAGACTCAAGTCTCAGTAGAACTCAGAAGATGAGGCACAAAGTGTGGCTAGTGAGGAGATGCAAAATACACTACGAAAACTCCACGTTATTTGCCAAATTATTTCCACAGAAATCTGAGGAGCAAATGTGGAAATGGATCCTCGAGGTGTGAGATCAGGGTTGAAGGAATACACAGTTGAATCCAGCCAAATGTATTGAAATTTGTTTGCTAAGCAGAATTTTTAGATTCCATGTAGTAGCTTAAGGAGCAGGGAATGGCTATAACAGTTACATAGTTGCTTGTTTGAAATCTGGACTTGTTGGTAGTCTACACTAAAAAGTCAAATGGCCAGACTTCCTTATTCTACTGAATAGGAAAATGTCTAAAGGCTTAGAGTTGTTGGGATGCTAGAGTGATCTATCATGCAGGATCTGTTTGTTCTCCCCCTAAATAGATCCTCCAGGAAGGGTATGTTCTCTTCCTAAGAATCTCTGAGAAAAACATGCAAGAGGGGTGCCCTTGCATTCTTGAAGCGCTCTATAGTAGATATTCTCTGTAGGCTATAAATGATGGAGAGTTGGACTCCCTGAATTCTGTGGAGAGGATGGCATTACTGGGGTTTCAGGAGCCAAGTGGCCTCACCTAATTGTGAAAGACAATGGAGACATGGAAACTGTAATGAGTAACAGATCTAAAGCAGTAATCAGAGTGATCTGAATAGCAGAGATCTTTGGCTCTGGTTAGTTATGGTGCTTCTAGAACTGGAATACATGAGCCGCTTATTAAAGTCTTACATGATTTGTATAAGCAAAAAAAAGCTCTAGATCTGTTGAACAGAAGTCACAGCCCCTCAACAAATTCCAAATTTGAGTCATTAATAGACCCAGAGATCCCTGAAAGAGGGGGAAGCCAGGTTCCCTAGACAAAGTACTCTAGTCCCAGCCAAAAAGTTGGACTATAAAACTTCCTCCTCACCTTCCGCAAAGACACTAGGATCCATTTGCCAGATTGACTATGCATTGCAGAAGGGAAATCATCAGACTTTCCAGGAATTGTTGGACACTGGTGCTGAACTGACATTAATTCCTTGTCAACCAAACTGTCACGGTGGTCCATCAGTCAGAGCAAAGCTTGTGGAGGTCAGGTGATCAGTGAAGTTTTGGCTTGGGTCCATCTCATTGTGGCCCTATTGTGTCCTTGGACTAACCTGCGGTTATTCTCTCAATTTGGAATTCATAATTGGAATAGATATGCTGTCAGATGTCTGAATCTTCATATTGTTTCCTTGACCTGTGGTGTGAGAGCCATTATGGGCACAAGGAAACCCAAATACACACCACTATAATTGTCTAGTTGGCCAACTTTTTCTACAGGGTCTGTAAATTAGTAAATATTTAAGGCTTTATGGGTCAATATAGTCTCTCTTTCTTCTTTTTTACTTCCTCCTCTTCTTTCTCCGCCTCCTACCCCCTCCTCCTCCTCTATCATCTCCTCCTTCTTCTTCTTCCTCTTCTTCTTCTTCTTCTCCTCCAAAACCTTTCAAAACTGTAAAAAATTTCTAGCTTGTGGGCCTTATAAAGAGAAACTAAAGTCTACATTTAGTCTATGGGCCATAGTTCACCAGGTCTTTCTTGGAAATATAGGGATTTGAGAAACTCAGATCTGCTGAGCTAATTCTTTCCTGCTCGTTATGGGCGTACAGACTGCGGCTGTGGACTTAAAGGTGTCTCTGTCCATCAAGAAAAGCCAACAGAGGAAAAATAGCATTAGACAGGTGTAAAAATGGAGGAATCAAGAGCTTTGGCTTTGATTTAACAGCTTGGCTGTGCCACTCTTTCATCTTTGACTGTGGAGATGTTACTTCTCTATTATTACTTTTATTCCTCATTTGTAGTATGGGGTTAATAGGAATATCTACCTCAAAGATTTATTGTGAGGATTAAATAACCTAATTTACATAAAATATTTATCACAGTAAGTGCTCAATAAATCTGAGCAAGGGCCAAAACAAACATGGGCACCAACTACCAATACCACAGTTCCTTACCCACCTAGAGGCTCTGCCCCATCCACAGTAGGGTCTCTTAGACAATGGCTCAATGTCATATGACGACTGATGTAGGACAAAACCATAGGCATAGAAAAGGCTGCTGTGATAATGTTTATTGTGTTTGTAAGTACAAGAGTTTTTTGGAAGTCCAGTTTCACAGGTTGGGTTCCGTGGGAAGCAGACTCTAGGGGATCTTAGCATGTGAAAGTTTTATTAGGGAGTGTTCTTCTGATCAACACCTGTGGTAGGAAGGGAAGAGGAGGGGAAGGGAGGAAGCCAGACCAGGTACAGGGAGATCTTCAGGTGTCAGCTGGTCTCAATGAAATGTTCAGCTGACACTACTGGCAGTTTTGAAGCTGAGATAACCTTGCAGATTTGCCCCAAGTTGGGAAGAAGGGGGCCAGACTTTGCACCCCTGTGTTATTCCGATTATTGAATTTTGCCCACCCTGGGAAGGGACACAGCTTTGGATGAGGCAGCTCCTTATATATTTTGAATATAAACCGCTTATCAGATATATGGCTTGCAAATATTTTCTACCACTTCATCGGTCGCCTTTTCACTCTGTTGATTGTTTTCTTTGCTGTGCAGAAGTTTTTTAGTATATGTGGTCCCAATGTCTACTTTTGTTTTGTTATTTGTGTCTTAGTGTCATATCCAAAAACTAAATTATTGCCAGCACCAAAGTCAGTTCAAGGATGCTTCTAATAAACTCTATTTGTTTATAGTATAATAATAAAATTATAGCAAAAATGACACAATTGTTGCTGTATGCTAGGCTTAGGCACATTTCTAGATACTATATAATCCTTAACTCTCAATTCTCAGCCTACCTTTGAGGTAAGCATTAGTTTATTCTTATTGTACAGATGAAAAAACTGAGGCAAAAAGATAGGATAATCTCCTCAAGATCTTCAGAAGTGAAGACAGAACTGAAACATAGCAAATCTGACTTTAGAGTATGTATGTGTTCTTCTTAGGATGATGGGAACCCAGATGATAATTCTAGGTATAATTTCAAAATAAGAATGACTTTCTCTATGGTAAAAATATGGTACATATTAGAAACCATTGGAACACCTACATTGTATTAATTTCCTGGGGCTGCTGTAACAAATAACTACAAACTGGAGAACTAAAAGGACAGAAATTTATTCTCTTATCCTTCTGGAGGCTGGAAGTCTGAAATCAAGGTGTCAGGAGGGCCACAGTCCCTCTGAAGACTCTAGTGGGAATTCATTCCTTGCCACTTCCAGCTTCTTGTGGCTGTTGGCACTTCTTGATTTATGGCTGCATCACTCCAATCTTCTCCGTAGTCACACTGCTTCCTCTTTTGTATGTCTTCTTGGTACGTCTCTCTGTGTTCTCCCTCTGCCTCTCTCTTATAAGTTTACTTGTGATTCATCTAGGACTCACTTTTAGATTATCCAGGATAAGCTCCTCCTTTCAAGATCTTTAATTAATCATGTCTTTTATAGTTGTAATGTACTCTTCATTCTTTGTCCATAATATTGGCAAGTTCTGGGGATTAATACATGGACAAATCTCTTTTGGGGGTCACCTTTCAACACACTAAACAGATTTTCCATCCATTTACCTGAAAATATTCATGAAAGGCATGCTATGTGGCAGACATTTTTCAATGTGCTGGGGAAAGAGCAATGAACAAAATAGATATTAACTCTGCCTTCACAGTGCTTATGTTTTAGCTGAAAGAGCCAAATACTGTCAGAAATAAATGAATAAATATATAGAGTGCCATCAGGTGAGAAATGCTGTGGAAGAAGATAGAGAAGGGGGAGGAGGTGCTGTGGGAAGGGGGTGGGAATTTTCAGTGTGGACATCTGAGGAGGTCTGTCTGAGAAGGTGACTGTGGAAGGCTGACAGATGGCTTCCCCCAAGGGTATCAGGTTCTAATCCCCAGAACCTGTAGATGTTACCTTATATGGCAAAGTCCTTCTGGACATGATTAAATTAAGGATTTAAAGATAATCCTGGGTTATCCAGTGGGCCTTAAATGTTATAACAGATGTCTTTGTAGGAGAGGGACAGAGAAGATTTTGCACAGGTGGGGAGCAGGCAACGTGACCAGGGAGGCAGATATTTGATTGATGTGCACACGAGTCCAGCTTCCACCAGAAGCTGGAAGGGGTAAAGAAGGGGTTCTCCCCAAAGCCTTTAGAAGGAGTGTGGCTCTGTCAACACCTTGACTCTGGCCCCTTGATTTTGAATTTCTGCCTTCCAGAGCTGCGAGGGAATAGATTTCCTTTGTTTTAAGACCCACAGTTTGTGGTGATGGGTTACAGCATCATCCGAAAACTATTGACATTAGCACAGCCCATAAGGAGGTGAAGGAGCAGGCCATGTGTATATCTAGAGAATGAGAACTCCTGGCAGAGAGAGACTTCATATCCAACAGCCTTGAGATGGAAGCATGCTTGGCATGATTGAGGAAACATGAAGGGGGCTACTGAGGCCCTAGTGCAGTGAGCAGGGAGAAGGTAGTAGGAGACAAGAGGTCAGAGGACTTGAGGATTTAGTGATGAGGTTTTCACTCCCCATGAGATGAGAAGTCACTGCAGGGTTTTGAGCTCAGGGATGATAGGATCTGACCCATACTCTGAGCAGCTCTCAATTCCTTCCAAAAGGAACCAATACCACTCTGTCTGTGGTATTGATATAGGCTACAGTTGGGCTAAGGGCAGTAACAGGAACCAATTAGGAAGCTATTGATTATGTTTAGTAGGCAGCTGATGCAATGAGTCTAGAGTTTATAGAAGATGCACACTTCTAAGTCTTATGGAAATATGCTTTAAAACATTTCAGCATAGGAGATAGGATATATATATATATATATATATATATATATATATTCAACTTTACGCAAGAGGCAGTTAGTTTTCCTAATAGGGAATACTTTACACATAGGAAGGGTGATAACATTTAACCGAAAGGCAACTACAAGTGTTTCAGCTATCATTATCTCTGATAAACACCAGAAGCTTTGCAAGTAGATGTTAGAAGAGGATTTTCACTGGTGAATTTAGTGGCTTTTAAATGAGCATAATGGCTATGCAAATAAATTATGTGTGGATTTAGTTGTATTCAACATATACAGATTGGTAAACTTGGTAAACGATGTTAGACTTCCCGTCACGGCTTGTATAGCATGATAGAGTCAGGGAAGCTTTTTACCCATCATCTTTCGGAATGCCATTCAAAGCATGATTCTAATGCAGTCATCTCACTCCTGAATGTTTATGAACATTAGAATATTTTGTTGGCTCTGTCAAATATTAGATCAATTGAATCTTGCTTCTAAAATATTGCTCAGCAAGAGAATCTTTCATGCAAAAAGGCATTGCTTAATCTCAAAAAACAGAGAACTGAGACTTCATCAAGCTGACAGGAACAGGTTGTATGAGGGGTTTTGTGCCTGCTTATTAATAAGGATTTGACTTACAAATGGCAGTATATGTGGTAGAATTGAGTCTGAGATTTGTTTTCATCGAAAACCGAGTAGTGGGAATGTAAGAGAGTAGATATCCTTAATCTTCTTTAGAAGCAATTTAGGTTTTTTTTTTTTTTTTTAAACATCTTGATTGAAGTATAATTGCTTCACAATGGTGTGTTAGTTTCTGCTTTATAACAAAGTGAATCAGCTACACATATACACACGTTCCCATATCTCCTACCTCCTGCATCTCCCTCCCGCCCACCCTCCCCATCCCACCCCCCCCAGGCGGTCACAAAGCACTGAGCTGATCTCCCTGTGCTATGCGGCTGCTTCCCACTAGCTATCTATTTTACATTTGGTAGTGTATATATGTCCATGACACTCTCTCACCCTGTCACATCTCACCCCTCCCCCTCCCCATATCCTCAAGTCCATTCTTTAGTAGGTCTGTGTCTTTAGTCTTTATTCCCATCTTGCCACTAGGTTCTTCATGGCCTTTTTTTTTTTTTTTTTTTCCTTAGATTCCATATATATGTGTTAGCATACTGTATTTGTTTTTCTCTTTCTGACTTACTTCACTCTGTATGACAGACTCTAACTCCATCCACCTCATTACAAATACCTCCATTTCATTTCTTTTTATGGCTGAGTAATATTCCATTGTATATATGTGCCACATCTTCTTTATCCATTCATCCGATGATGGACACTTAGGTTGCTTCCATGTCCTGGCTATTGTAAATAGAGCTGCAATGAACATTTTGGTACATGACTCTTTTTGACCTATGGTTTTCTCAGGGTATATGCCCAGTAGTGGGATTGCTGGGTCGTATGGTAGTTCTATTTTGAGTTTTTTAAGGAACCTCCATACTGTTCTCCATAGTGGCTGTATCAATTTACATTCCCACCAACAGTGCAAGGGTGTTCCCTTTCCTCCACACCCTCTCCAGCATTTATTGTTTGTAGATTTTTTGATGATGGCCATTCTGACCGGTATGAGATGATACCTCATTGTAGTTTTGATTTGCATTTCTCTAATGATTAATGATGTTGAGCATTCTTTCATGTGTCTGTTGGCCATCTGTATATCTTCTTTGGAGAAATGTCTATTTAGGTCTTCTGCCCATTTTTGGATTGGGTTTTTTGTTTTTTTGTTATTGAGCTGCATGAGCTGCTTGTAAATCTTGGAGATTAATCCTTTGTCAGTTGCTTCATTTGCAAATATTTTCTCCCATTCTGAGGGTTGTCTTTTGGTCTTGTTTATGGTTTCCTTTGCTGTGCAAAAGCTTTTAAGTTTCATTAGGTCCCATTTGTTTATTTGTGTTTTTATTTCCATTTCTCTAGGAGCTGGGTCAAAAAGGATCTTGCTGTGATTTATGTCATAGAGTGTTCTGCCTATGTTTTCCTCTAAGAGTTTGATAGTGTCTGGCTTTACACTTAGGTCTTTAATCCATTTTGAGTTTATTTTTGTGTATGGTGTCAGGGAGTGTTCTAATTTCATACTTTTACATGTACCTGTCCAATTTTCCCAGCACCACTTATTGAAGAGGCTGTCTTTTCTCCACTGTATATGCTTGCCTCCTTTATCAAAGATAAGGTGACCACTATTATTCAACATAGTTTTGGAAGTGTTAGCCACAGCAATCAGAGAAGAAAAAGAAATAAAAGGAATCCAAATCGGAAAAGAAGAAGTAAAGCTGTCACTGTTTGCAGATGACATGATACTATACATAGAGAATCCTAAAACTGCCACCAGAAAACTACTAGAGCTAATCAATGAATTTGGTAAAGTAGCAGGATACAAAATTAATGCACAGAAATCTCTTGCATTCCTATATACTAATGATGAAAGATCTGAAAGTGAAATTAAGAAAACACTCCCGTTTACCATTGCAACAAAAAGAATAAAATATCTAGGAGTAAACCTACCTAAGGAGACAAAAGACCTGTATGCAGAAAATTATAGGACACTGATGAAAGAAATTAAAGATGATACAAATAGATGGAGAGATATACCATGTTCCTGGATTGGAAGAATCAACATTGTGAAAATGACTCTACTACCCAAAGCAATCTACAGATTCAATGCAATCCCTATCAAACTACCACTGACATTTTTCACAGAACTAGAACAAAAAATTTCACAATTTGTATGGAGACACAAAAGACCCCGAATAGCCAAAGCAATCTTGAGAACGAAAAATGGAGCTGGGGGAATCAGGCTCCCTGACTTCAGACTATATTACAAAGCTACAGTAATCAAGACAGTTTGGTACTGGCACAAAAACAGAAATATAGATCAATGGAACAGGATAGAAAGCCCAGAGATAAACCCACGCACATATGGTCACCTTATCTTTGATAAAGCAATTTAGGTTTTAAGAAAGAATTTCAATGAAGGTTTTATAGCAAAAGTTTCCATGCTGAAAATATGCAAACCACTTTGGACTGGAAGGGTTCCCCTCCCTCAGTTCAAAAATGTAGACTCAGAATTATTTTCTTTTCCCTTGTTACCTGGATATTAACGTGTTATCTGTTATCTATCAGAGGATCACTCTGATAACTATCTAAATGAGTTTTCTAAAGCACATTTTGTGCAAACTTGCAATAAAAGGTGAATTCCTTCTTAGTAAAATCATTCTTTACACTTTATAGCATGCAAAATATAACAGCATGGATAAATCTTCCTGCTTTTAAACCTGAGCATGCAAAATATAACAGCATGGATAAATCTTCCTGCTTTTTAACCTGATGTAACAGTGATCTATAAAGAATGAATAAATCACAAAACATTTACAAAATGGGAGAAAAGGTGATCCAAACATTTATTCCTTATAGTGTATAATAAAATCAGTATAGACTATTGATCGTAATATTATGAAACAATGATGAAATAAAATATTAATTCTAAAGTTCATATTTATAAATTATTATTCGTTTTTTCCTTAGTGTTTTTTATTGAGGTATAGTCGATTTAAAATATTGTGTTAGTTTCAGGTGTACAGCAAAGCAATTCAGTTATACATATATATGTATATATCTATATTCATTTTTTTCAATTATTTTCCATTATAGTTTATTACAAGATATTGGATATAGTTCCCTGTTGATCACAGAAAAAATTCTAACCACTGCCCCGTCTTTCTCACTTCATGCATTTGGATCTGAAATAAAGAAATGAAGTTGGTGGGAGAATGAGAAAGCCTGTCTTCTCTGCACATGCAGAATAAATTCTACTAGTCATCCTTTGCTCTAGTTGGGGGATCTCTGTAAGTATAGGTTATTAATAACTGCATTTTACATTTTTGATATTTTAAATTAATAATCCTAATAATTATAATAATTATTATAATTATCCTAATAATTATACCTAATAAAAGGACACCACCTACAGATTATCTACTTTGTTTATAGAAATTGTGTAATCCTTAAGACAACCCTGAGACTAGGTATTCTTTTCCATAGAAAGGAATTCAGGTTAAGATTAGATAAATAACTTGCCCAGGTCCACATAGCTAGAAAGTGGTAAAACTATACCAATATTCTACGAAATTTATCTCTGTGCTCTTTTCATTAAATCATAGTGGTTAATTACAATAATCTTGAGAAATGGACAGAGAAGTGACTATTCTTCATAATTCATATGTGAAGAAAGTAATATTTTGTCTAAGATGACAGAACTAATTAATAGTAGAACTGGCCTTTAACCAGGACTTTAGACTCGCTGAGTGGTGCTCCTTCCTTTGGACCCCTCACTGGCCCAGTTTATGATGTACATTTTGCTTTTCTTGCCATCTCAAGGTAAGAACCCTGCAAAATCTTCCCTTTAATTCCTACTCCTGAATATTACAAATAAAATGACTTTTAAATGTCTGATTAGATAACAAAATCTCATGGTTCACTTTCTCACTCATCTTATCTTCTCAAGCTTTGCAAGTTTGAGAAAATCCGTTAGATAAATACATTGAGCAAAGTCACTTTAATATAGTTTCTTAAAACAGGATTTTTTAAAATTGAACAAAGTAGAGAATTGGCTCTATCAAACTTTTATTTTACTTTATTGTGAATCCTCTACAAACGTCCCTAATTTCCCTAAGGAAATTGGTTTACACATGGTGTATTTTCCTTTATATAATCAAGCACGATTAAAAGGATACATTGGTTTCTTTTCTAGAGAGCTCTCTAATGTCAAAAGTAAACTTCATCTCATTTATAGTGTGCAAACACACTATCACATTGTTCCATAAAATGCTGTCTTATGGATGAAATTGTAAACCTCAGCCCAGTTTCTCATAATCATGATAGTCTCTTATTTTTTGTAAATTCATGTAAATTTAGTTTGTATTTAATTGATAAAAAAAGAAATAAAACAGAAGGAGAGGCAGGAGAAAAGAGGAGAAAGATGAGAAAGACAAGTAGAAGAGAGAGAAGTAGAAGGGGAAAATATACGTATATATACCTACAAATGTATACCTACATATATATGTGTATAAAAGTACATGTAATATTTTAAATGAAACTAATATAATATGTATTACATATTTTATGTACTGTATAAGTATACATGTATACATATATATACCAACACACTTTTGCATTCTGGGAAACAAGGTTGTCTGAGACGTGTATCATTGTGGGAGCAGAATTCTAAGACGGTCCCCAAGATTTCTGGCCTCCCTCTGCGTATGATGGGGTGTCACAGCTGTAACTGGTTTATGTTACATGGCAAAGGTCAGGGATTTTGCAGGTATAATTAAGTCAGTTGATTTTGAGTTAATCAAAAGGGAGATTATCCTGAATGGGCTTGACTTAATCATATGAAAGTCCTTAAAAAAGGGAGGCCCTTAATGAAGAGCGAGATTCTCTTGCTGGCCTTGAAGCAGTGAAGTGCTATGCTATGAGACAGCCTGTGAGAACGTCACATGGCAAGGAACTGTGGGTCTCTAAATGACTTTGAGCAGCAGCTGGCTTATAGCCAGCAAGAAAGCGAGCTCAGTCCTACAACTGCAAGGAACTGAATTCTGACAACGGTCGTGTGAGCTTGGAGGAAGACTTCCAACTCCAGAAAAGACTGCAACCCAGATGACTTCTAGATTGCTACCTTGTGAGACCCGTATCAAAGGGTCCAATAAAACTGTTCCTGGACTCCTGACCCACAGAAACACACAAAAAGTGTGCCGTCTTAAGCCACATCATTTGTAGAAATTTGTATGCAGCAATAGAAAAATGCAATGATTTTTTTTCAAAAGTAATATATGCCACATATTCTTATAGAATCACACAGACATTTTCTAGACTCTAAGCTAGGTAGATATATTACAGTGGTTCTTTCAATTCTAAAATTCTGGACCGCAGGAGGTAAGACTCATGAACTTGAATGCGTGCAGGATTTATGTTGTGGCATAGATTATGAAGCAGTTTTAGAATAAAATAAGAGCTGCACTTCTCCCATTGCTACCACTGCAGGCATTGCCACCTGCTAACTACAGTTTTTAAAAAAAAAAAAAAAAAACATTCTTCAGGCCAAATGACATGACTAGAACATTCTAGGACTATATAAATCTCATGGACCAGAGACTGAGGCCTTGCTCCAGGATTACCCATTGAGGAGAATGATTAACAGACGATGGCTTTTTGTATTCCATATATGGAAAACAAAATTTAAAACACTGTAGTCCTTTTGTGCCAAGCAACTAAGAAATTTGATATACAAACATTTATCAACTGCCTCCTCTATATGTTCACTGTCTTAGATACTGGGGATAAAGATTTGAATAAACTCTA
The DNA here is from genome assembly GCF_028021215.1 of Eschrichtius robustus. NCBI lineage: Eukaryota > Metazoa > Chordata > Mammalia > Artiodactyla > Eschrichtiidae > Eschrichtius > Eschrichtius robustus. The sequence continues at coordinate 120,246,628 of NC_090832.1, forward strand.
TTTTCAAGAAACTCACAAAATACCAGGGATACAGATGTTTAAATAAATAAATAACAATTGAGAACATATAATTGAATGTGTCCAAGATGTATACCTGTTGTAAGATCCTTTTTATTAGACGTTGTGGTATTCTGTATTGGACACAATAACTTTATGTAAGGTAATGAGCTAACTCTTTTAAGGCTTAAATTCAAATGGCTCCAAACTCCTCAGTATTTTTATGTAGGAGACCCAAATTCTGAAAGTCCATTGACCATCAAAATATTGACCAAATTATATAAGTGGAAAAAAAGGACTAATATTTTGTAATTCACAGTTGATTAGCTATGATTCTTTTCACAAATTGACTTGAACTTCCTAATAGTGTTGGCAAAAGATGAAACAATTACCTCAATTGGAATCATGACGATAATTTCCTTTGTGGAACTCAATTAGCTATGCTTTTTCCTGTCTCCTAGAACCACTTTTATATTGTTTGGATTCATCCTAAATCAGCTGATGTCTATGGTTTCTGATATGCAATCAACCTGTTTAATAAAGTTATTTCAATGAGTTAAATGATATTACAGTTTTCTAGCAATTTCGCCAAAAGTCTCACTGGTTTTGAAAACAGTCTGATGTATCATAGAGATGTGATATTGTCGAGTTAAAAGGGATTTAAAAAATTTTTTGTATCTAAATTCTTTAAGAATTATTATAAAGCTCTGTTAATTTACTAATATTTAGTAAGTACTAAATTAATATGTGTATAGGACTGAGAGCTAGGTACTGTAGATGGTAATGCATGATTTTTTCTCTTTATCATATAATTTCTTTTAAAGAATGTTGTTTATACATGCACTGGATCTAAAAGCCTGATTCTTGATTACACTGTGAACACATTGTAAGTTATTCTTCCAGGAGAATGCCACTACCTTAAAATGCAGAGGACCACCATTACAATTTTTTTAATAGAGTCAGGTGATAATATTCTCTAATGAATAAGTAGATTGTACATTTAAAATTTGTATGAATATATGGTATATGTGATTTTATACTTCTTAGTTTCTTCATTCTGAGTAAATGATGCAACTGCATTGCAATGTATTTTTTAGGATTTCTTGCTCTGATACATAATTTTTAGCACCTCTTTTCTTTTTGAAGTGCTTTCTAAATGATTATAAGGACCTTCCAAGATGCTGCATTCCTAGAGTATGTCTTCTCTTCCATCCCTCTATTCCACCTATTGCCCACATGATAAAGAAAAGTGAAAGAAGATACCACAAAATGAATAGAAAGTCAGAGAAGGATAAAAATGAATGTAGAAAAAACCATAAAACTAGAAAATAATAGGCTAAAGGAGGCCAAGAACCGGTTAGAGTAACATAGGAAAAGAAAGACTGAAACAGTAAATTAAGCATGCCGTTTATACACAGGGTCATAGCATCCCAAGGAAGCCTTACTTATGTGTTCTGGCTTCTGCTCGACTGGGTCGTATAAATACAAATTACTTTCTATAAGTAGTATGGAAAGATATAATAGTATGGATAGATAGATAGTCTCAGCCCATGACTTAGCACATGAATCTTACACTTAAACAGGTTTGGAAGAACCGAGCTGAGAAGAGGAACAGTTGTTAACAGCAGTTTAGATAATCACAAGCTTGTTTAAGGTGGACCCATAAGACTTTTACTGAGATAAATGTCCTTCCGGAACCAGAGACCCTATCCCACTGCACTGCCTCCTGAGCCCACTTCTCGCTGTTCTTTGTTCCCTGCCACTAAACCTCAGACCTGGAAAGATTGCTTGAAGGATGACAATCGAAAATGTGTGCCAAGAATAGTGGTACTCAGGGAGATCAGCTCGGTGCTTTGTGACCACCTACAGGGGTGGGATAGGGAGGGTGGGAGGGAGACAAAAGAGGGAGGAGATATGGGAACATATGTATATGTATAGCTGATTCACTTTGTTATAAAGCAGAAACTAACACACCATTGTAAAGCAATTATACTCCAACAAAGATGTTAAAGAAAAAATAAAGAACAGTGGTTCTTAAATACTGTTCATTAGAATCCGCTGGAGAGCTGTTAAAAATTTAGATGCCAAGGTCCCTTCCCAAACCAAGTAAACCTCAGAATATCTGAAGACGAATCTAAGGTATCAGTGTTTTAAAAACTTCCCTGTGATTCTACTGCTTATTTAGGATTGATTCTCAATCACTCAAGGTAAACCCTGCCTCTATTCCTGCACTTCCTCAGTAATATCTAGCTCCTAAAAGTAACTGCTCCTTTCCCTAGAAACTATCGTCTTAGAGAGGGTTCCTGATAAAAACTCCTATGAGATGGGCCTTTATGAATATATAAAATATTTGGGAAGAATTTGTTTGACATATGCTCATCAGGCAAGTTGCTCATGGTGATAATTGAAATAGTGGGAAAATTTTTGGCCAAAATGATAATCAACAATGATGAGTATTTGAGTAAGCATACTGAAAAATGGCGAGGCATAGGAATGGGCCATTTATACTCTCAATTTTGTATTGTAAAAATGTGTTAAAAGTTTTTTTTTTCTTCATTAACAATTGATGGCTTAGTGGGCCAGGCTACGCTTAGACAAGAAGGGTATCATTTATTAGAACGTATCAGATATTTCTCGCTAGCTGACTTGATAATGCTTTCAAGTGGATCATTTATATCCACATACATACATGCTATTATTTCTCCGTCTTCAAACAAAAAAAAACTTTTTCTTGACCCATCTCCCCATCATCTACTTCTAGGGATTATCTCATTTCTCTTATGCCTTATGCAGCAAAACTTCTTAAAATTTATGTATATTTGCTGACTCCTGCTCCTCTTTGCTTATTTTCTCCTGAACCATCTCACCCTCTCACAATCCACTGGAATTGTTCTTGTAAAGTTCACCAATGACTTTACAGTGTTAAATCCAATGACCCTCATACTAACCTATCAGCATTTTTAGACAGAGTTGATCTGTATCACCTCCTTGAAATGTTTGCTTCACCTGGCTTCAGTGACTCAATCCATGCTTGCACTTTCGCTCATAACTCACTGATCACTCTTTTCTTTCTTTCTTTCTTTTTTTTACTTATCCTTTCTCTTTTCTCCAACCTTTGAAAGTTGATGTGCTCCAGGGTTCAGTCCTAGGACACCTTCTCTTTACCTTTTATTTTTACCCAGGTCCTATCTTTAAAGACCATCTTCATTCCTGTGAGAACCAGATTTATGTCTCTCACCTGGATTTCTTATCGTTCAGTATCAACAGTTAGAGCAAGCCTAACATGTCCAGTCCAAACTCCTGTTCTCCTCTCCACTCCTGAATTGGATTCTCCTTCAGTAAATGGCAACTCTGGTCTGATTCTCCTTCTCTCTGTAAATGGCAACTCCAGTCTCCCAGTTATCCAGGTCAAAAACTTTGGAGTTCTTGACTCCTCTCCTTCTTTCACATCTCACATCCAATCATTCAAAGTATTCAGAATATGACTACTTCTTACCACCTCTTGCTAAAATCCTGGTACTAGCTACCCTATACTCTCATCTCAATAACCTTCTAAGTGCCCTTGTTTCTGCCCTTGCTTCCTGCCTATTCCTAGCTCAGCAACCAAAGTATTTCTTGAAAACAGCAGTCAAACCACATCTCTCCTTCCCATCGCAGAATAAAAGCCAACATCTACCAAATGGTTCACAAGACCCTCGTCGGTAATTCTTCCCGTACCCTTGCTTATTCCCAAAACTTTCCCCTGGCTCTTGGCTCCTCTTAGTCATACCAGCCAGGGTCCTATCTCAGGACTTTGCACTTGCTGTTCCCTCTGCCTAGAATGCGTTTCTCCAGACATCTACATGATTTCAACCCTTGTTCAGCTCACCTTTCCAGTGAACACTCCCGAGGAAACCTTACTTAAAACTGCAAACTTCCTTCTCTCCCCAGCATTCCTTCTCTCCTTCCAGGTTTTATTTATCTTCGTAGTGTGTATCATCATCTTATGTACAAATATCTTACGCAACTTACTCTATCTTTATCAATTCGAATGTAAGCTCCTTAAGGACATGCATTTTATTTTGTCTTATTCACTCTATATTCCTAGCACCTTTGATGTTGCCTGCTACTTGTAACGTGATTAATAAATTCTTGTGAATACATCACTTTCTAGGACGACCACTAGATCCCTAGCACTAGAGTTTCTAGAACTCAATCAGAGACTTTACGTTGATTTTCATGTTAGAATTCTTAATGAAATGAAACATGAGGAAATTCCAGGGACATACAGATTTTTATAAAACATTCAATGTGGGAATTCCCTGGTGGTCCAGTGGTAAGGATTTGGCGCTTTCACTGCCGTGGGCCTGGGTTCAATCCTTGGTAAGGGAACTAAGATCGGCGCTGCCAAAAAAAAAACAAAAAAACAAAACTTCAGTGCACCTACTGGCATTCCATATCCCATGGAGTCTCCATATTGCCTTCATGCTGTGTTTTCAGTTACACAAAAGTGTTGGAGGTTACACAGAAATATGCCAACTGAAGCTTAAAAAGGACTGTGCAATGTCTCTTAGAGTCCATAATACTCATTTCCTGCTGGGCTTAATTTCAGGACCCAGAGCTATTATTAAACTTTAACAAGTGTTTCTTCTTTTATCTGAGGATCATATTGTAACATATTTATTTATTTTGTGGGTGTGAAAAAAGCCTCTAAAATCTTTTCATCAAGTTATACTCTTGGGACCCTCTTCCTGAGAATTTTCTACCTTTGTTCCTGCTGTCAGGTGAGCCCCGCTGAACTTACTTACCATCGATGTAAGAACTAATTGAAAATATTTTTGAGATGGTATTTTCATAAAGCTCCCAAAGGTGACCAGAAGTTTCCAGTGCTGTATATTAAGGGTTTCTGTGATTCAGAGACAGATGATTTAGTTATAATATGTCTTCTGGCACCTGCACGAACACCTGGGAGCCAGTTGGTCAGTGTTGATTTGCCAGGTGTAAGAAAAACTCTTTTGTTGCTGCTGTTATCAGCATGTTCCTTGATTGTATAATGCAGGTGAGATTGAATTTAGGTCATAGGGATGGTTTCATCTTGCCAGTATAGTAGAGGCATTTCTGCCCGACTGGGTAAACTTATGTCACTTATTATTGGGTTCAACGGAGTTAGTAGGAGGAGCAAGTTTGAAAGATAACTTTCATTACATCTCTTCTTTCAGTTGCTCAAACCATATTAAGAAACTGACTTTCTTCAGGAACTTTTACTATTTAGGTCTGTAAACAGTTTCTGAGTGCTGGATCTGAAGAAAGTAAATTTGGTAATTTTTGTGATCACTTTTTTTCTCATGAATCAACAAAAATATTGCAAGAAAAGATGTAAACGTCCTAAATTTAGCCACCAAAGGGAAAATGGAGCAGATGACCCTAAGTTGCTATGCCACAAATGCACGTATAAAAGGACGACCCCTAAAAAAATGAGTGACCTGCTTAACCTTCCATTTTTAGCTTTATAAAGTGTGAGGGTACGGTTATGAGATAAAATTTTTGTCAGTCTCTTGTTAATTCTCTATTTGTATTGATTTTTGTAATGTATGCCATCTTCTTGATGTGCAAAGATATCTTTCAGGGGCAGTGACATAGTGACCTGACATAGCTCGTTTGAGAGGGTTACCATGAAAATCATGGCAATCTAACATACACTCACATAGTGCTCAGAATTTATAAATTATAATGAAGGATTAGTTTGGGATTATTGGAATCTCACAGTGAGTCGCATGTACTACTTACAATGGCACACGTAGCTAGGTGCAATTGCAAGTTATCAAATTATCAGAATGATTTTACTCTGGGTATTTACTAACTAGACAGAGCACATTTGGCAACTCAGTCTCAGACAAGGGATTTTCCCAAAGTAAGAATGGACTTTTGGGGACGTGGCTCTTAACGTTGAAGGCAAATCTGGGGAAATGGAATGAAATTACTGGCAGAGGCAAAAAAGAATAACTCCAGAGAAATTTCTGAGTAAAAGTGCAGGCACCCTTCAAAGCATGTAATAAAGATTCATCTGCAGTTTATGGGTGCAGGCCAAGCATATTTAAAGTCCTCAAGCAGTGAGGACATAGGCAAGTGATGTGTAACCTAAAGACATAGTATTCTTGGAGTTAGATGGACATTAAAATGTGAAACTCTTAGAAAAGCTAATTTTATCTCTGCCACAGTTTTGTCCAGAATTTACCAGGAAGTAATAAACATTTGAGCAAATTTTCTAGACTGAAATAGAAGCAATAGATGAGATGAAAATAGAATCCTTCAGTATATATCAATGGATATCCAAGACCATTTAAAAATGTGTTATAAAACCATACACTCAAAATTGATTCATTATCTGCCAAATCACCTGAAATTTAACAAAAAATTACTGCAACATTCAGGTGTATTGATGTCAAACAGAGGAAAACGACATTGTGGTGGATTGTTCTTTTTTTCTAAGACCATTTAGCTTAGGCTATTTATGCAAGATATAATATAGTGATCATAAAGTGTTTTCTTTATTTCATAACACTGTCTGATTTTCACCTCTTTCAGCTCTTACGGTTTGGGGTCAACATCCCCCATCATCTGTCAAGTTGCAACATCTTTTTTTTTTTACATACAAATTCTTCAGTTTATTAAGAAAAGATGTTCTTGGAGTGAATGAGACCCATCAGAAGCAACCATATTGCTATGGCAATGCAGTTGGTCTACCAGAGGGAGAGTGGGCTACTTTCTGTAGTTGCCCACTGAAGGGGTTCCTGGGACAGAGGGGCACACAGGCCTTAAAGTGTTTTGTATTTTTCTGGTATGACTTTTCCAGAGGTGGGAAGTGGATCTCAAATCTGAGTGGGCATGAGAATCTCCTAGAAAACTTGTTAGAACAGAGAGCTGGGCTCCACCCCCAGAGTTTCTTTCTTATTTTTTTTTTAGAGTTATGAACATTAAGTTTAATACTTTTATTGTACCAAAGTTTACTAAAAGTTAAGTAAGTTCATGTTATCTCTGTTACAAAATTTGTCATCAAGAAAAATGACTTGGTATGATGAAATTTTCATAAGTAAATTAAATGTAAATGGGATAAGAGTTCTTAGGTGAACTCTTTCAAGAATAATTTTAAAAAATTTTTACTCGCGTACAATTGATTTACAATGTTGTGTTAGTTTCAGGTGTACAGCAAGGTGAGTCAGTTATAATATACATATATCCACTCTTTTTTAGATTCTTTTCCCCTATAAGGCCATTACAGAGTATTGAGTAGAGCTCCCTGTGCTATGCAGTAGGTCCTTATTAGTTATATATTATATATATAGCACTGTGTATATATCAATCTCAATCTCTTAATTTACCCCCCACCCTTTACCCCCTGGTAGCCATAAGTTGGTTTTCCACATCTGTAACTCTGTTTTGCAGAAGTTCATTTGTACCCTTTTTTTTTAGATTCCACATATAAGTGATATCATATGATATTTGTCTTTGTCTGATTTACTTCACTCAGTATGACAATCTCTAGTTGCATCCATGTTGCTGCAAATCACATTATCCCGTTCTTTTTTATGGCAGAGTAATATTCCACAGTATATGTATGTACCACATCTTCTTTATTCGTTCCTCTTTTGATGGATATTTACTATGGAGAACAGCATGGAGGGTCCTTAAAAAACTAAAATAGATACCATATGACCTAGCAATCCCACTGCTGTGTGTGTATCTGGAGAAAACCATAATTTGAAAAGATACATGCACCCCAATGTTCATTGCAGCACTGTTTACAATAGCCAGGACATGGAAGCAAGTTGCAACATCTTAAACGTGTATCATCATTTAAAAAGTGGAATTTTAGTCCCTGGCACAATAATTATTTATGTATTTCCTCCCATTCTTATCTTTATGCTTTTACCCCTTTTTTTTCTGATCCCAAAATGCCCAAACCAAATTAATTTTTCTCCTTAAGTTGTTGCCTCCTTGTTACCTTCTTATTTTTATTGACATCACCGTTCTCTGTGTTATCTATGTACAAAGCTTTAAAGTTGCTTTGATTCCTCTTTTCTTCTATGACCTTTACCTCTAATTTGTGACCAAACTGATCCAATATTACCAAGCAAACCTCTAAAGAGCATCTTGTACTTTTCTCTTTCTTTCTAATCTCGTTGGTATTGCTTGGCTTGAGTTTCATGACTTTTCACCTAGCCTGTTGTAATACTCTCTAAACTGATCTTTTGTCTTTACTTTTCCCTCACCTCCAATTCTTTCTATATCACAGGCTTAATATAGTAGTAATTACTGAAGTATTTCAGTTAAGAGGATGGTATTCCTCGATTGAGGTATCAGGTAGCCTTGTTTTTCTCCTAGAACCTATAGAAATCGCTCCACAGTAATTATCTCTCAACTTTCAACTTTCTTTGCTTAAAATGCTAAGCTGCCAAGCACTACCTCCATCCCTCTTTAATTAATGAATTTAGTAAAAATATGCTTATTCTGTATCATTAAATCAAAGCTGTATGCTGGATTCTGTACAGGATACGTGGATGGACACCTTTTCTGCCCTCAAGAAGCTTATAGTATTCCAGGAAAGACTAAATATAGAATTAAATAACTCTAAAAACTAAAAACAACCTAAACAGGTTTCAAACAAATTGCTATAGCCCTACGCTAATATATTTAACAAATACTTACTGAATACCCACTCTGTGCCCGCGTATTCTGGATGTGGGGATATAATGGCAGACAGAGCAAAAAACTTGCCCTAATGGAACTAATATTCCAAAGAAGTTAGAAAGATAATAAAAAAAAAATGAGTAAGTAAATATGTAATATGTTGCCACATAGAGCTAATTTATATGGAGACAAATAAACTAGGATAAAGGAATAAAAAGTGGGTCAGGGCAGCTCTTTTAGGAAGTGAAGTCTGGAAAGGCCTCTCAGAAGATGGGACACGTGACAGAGACCCAGTGAAGTGAGGGAGGGACCATACGAGGATGTAGGGAAGAGCATCTGGGAAGAGGAACAACAATGGAAAGGGGCCAAAGGAGCAGTGAACCTGGGTGTCCAAAGAACAGCAAGGAGGCGAGTTCATGGAGAGATAAGTGGGTTTGGGGGGGATGGGTGTTAGAAGTCAAGTTTGGAAGACAGACCTGGGAGAAAAGAATGTGGGGCTTTAAAGGCTGCGGTGAAGGACTTGGGCTTTGGTTTGAAGTGTGATGAGATTCTATTTGGAGGGTCTGAGCAGATGTATCAAACTGTCTAATTTAAATTTTGAAATAATTATTCCAGCTGCTCCGTGGAGAAAGGCTGGGGAAGGAGTGGAATCTGGGTAATCCGTGAGGATGCTCTGGCAGAGTCTGGGCTGGAGAAGATGACGGCTTAGGCTCGGGAGGTGGCGGAAAGGTGAGAAATGCTCCATGTGACCCTCAGTGCATTTGTAAGACAGACCTGACGAGATTTGCTCCGAGTATATTGGATGTGTGGTGTGAAAGAAGAGAAGAATCAAAAATAGCTCCTCATCTTTTTGACCAATAGGAGAGGATGATTTGGGAAGACAACATTGACAGTTCTGTTTTACACATGTTAAATTTGAGATTTCTGTTAATATATAAGTGTAGATGTAAGGTAGGTAGTTGACTACGTCAACAGAGAGGTAAGAGTTAGGAGAAAGGGGAACTCAGTAATTACAGATGACAGTGAAACTCTTGTGACTGGATGAGATCACTTAGCAGTCATAGCATAGATAGCAAAGATGCCAAAACACCCAGGCCAGGGACCCCTGACATTTAGACATCTGAATAAGGAGTGTCAAAAAGGGCAATGAGATTCCACTCATGGATTTGGGGATCAGGGAAAGTTTCACATAAAACATGCCACTTGACCTGACCCTGAAGTCTGAACAGAATTTTCACATTAGTGCTGGTGGGAGGAATTTGAGGTGGCAAGGAGTTGCACGAGCAGAGTCACAGGGGTAAAAAGTGTTGAATGTATTTAAGAAACAAATCGCTTAACCACCAGCCAAACTGGAGTATTCATCATTCCTCATACCTGTTCCTCTCCTTGGCATGATACATCTCGATGGTTGTTACTTTTTGATGCTCCTATTTTATGTCTTTTCTCTTCTAGGGCAGTGGATTAAAGCCCAGAAACTATGGTATTGATTCACAGTGGACACAGGCTGCTAGTTTTTTTTTTACCACTGGCTTTTCACTTTCTGGAGAAGGTGCTTTGCCTAACCATGAAGTGCCAGATGGCAGGGATGTACCAGTTATAATTTGAGAATAAATGTATCTATAGAACAAAACTAGATATAAACTCTCCAAGGAGCCCTGACTCTTATTATAGAGGAGCTTCTACAATTCTCCGTGCTTTTATCTTACAAATGTATAATTAGCACAAGTTTCTTCTGGGGTTCAGTATAAATCAGGCATCATCTATGCCCTCAAGATGTTTACTGTCTAGTATAAGGAATATGCTACGCACATAAGGTAATATACTAGGCTGAATATGCTTTTAGTGTTTTTACCTCTACTTACTGATTCCTATTTCAAGCAGTCTAGGACCTTTTAGTTATTGATACCCTCTTGGCTAAAGCAGGCAGTATGTAGGCAGATACAGGCTCAGACCCAGAATCCAGTGTCCTTTGGTGACTCTGGATACAAAGGTACTCAAAACACAAGTGGCAGCCTCCTGAGCTGGAGATTCTGCCTTCATTTCTCTAACCATTACTGCTATTTCCCACTGTGTCTTGGTGAACACCTTGATAACATCCAATCTATCTTTAGCAAACGTTTTTCCCAGGGGACATGGTTTTTCACATACTCTAAATTGCTGGTCAAGTAACGGATCTTTATATACTAATCACCTGTAAATATTAAACTACCAATTTAACATCAAATGTTTTGCAGTGTTTGGGGCTGTGCTGCCCACCTCTCACTTCCTCTGTACAAGCTCCTGCACTTGGTTATCACACGGTTTGTGGAATTCAGTGTCCTTATTCCCACTCTTCTCCCCAGTCCTACAAGTGTTCTGTTCCCCACAATTTCTCACCCATTAGTTATCTCAATAGATTTTTTTAAGATAAACTCTTTGATGATTCTCTAGAGGAAGCTCATGTCCTTTCTTCTTTCTCTTGTCACTGCCATATCCCTGGGATGTTATCTCCATGGGCAAAGTTTGGGACATTTTACAACATAAGGCATTGATGGAGACTGTAGCATTGGAAGTAGGACTTCAAGATTTGATGAGTTCTTTATTTACAAAACAGAAATAGGCCCACAGACATAGAAAACAAACTAATGGTGGCCAAAGGGGAATGGGGCAGGGGTGGTAAATTAGGGGGATGGGATTAACATATACACAGTACTATATATAAAATAGATAACCAGTAAGGACATACTGTATAGTACAGGGAACTATACTCAGTAACTTGCAATAACCTATCAGGAAAAGAATCTGAAAAAAGAATAATATATAATTATTATATGTAATATATATAATAAAGAATAATATATATCTTATATATAATATATGGTATATTATATATTCTATATCTTTTATATTACATAATATTATAATATATATTAATTATAATACATTACTGTTATATGTTATACTGTATTAATATATAAATATATAATATATATTATATATAATATATTATATTAGCACATACTATATAATATATAAATGATATAATAGCATATAATTTTATTTATATTATATACTATATAAAATATATAAAATACATGATATATAATCTATATTATATATAATAACATATATTATAATTATTATATATTTAATATATAATATAGAATACATATATTATATAATAATATATAATTATATATATTATATATGTTACATGTATATTACATAATACATATATTATATAATGTATCATATATATTTTTATACTATATATCATATATTGTAATCTATTACACATTATATATTGTATTAATATATATTATACATTATAAATTATATACAGTATATATAATATACATAAGATATATCATATACATAGTATATCATATATTATATTAAATCTATTGTATTATTATAATAATATATAATGTATAATATATATTATGTATATTATGTAACATATTTTATAATATATAATGTGTATGTTATATACATAATATATATCATATATAATATATACAGGATATATAATATTACATATAATATATAATGTATTATATTACATTTTATGTATATAATTATATACATAATATATAATACTTGATATATATTATATATATTATACATTATATATGATACATTAAATGTGATTAATTATACATTATACATTATATATGATATATAATTATACATTATATATGATGTATAATATCATATATTATATTTTATATATATTACATATAATTTATATATAATGTATAATTATATATAATTATACAATATATATGATGTATAATATTATATATTATATTTTATGTATATAATTATATACATAATACATAATACTTGATACATATTATATATATTATACATTATATATGATACATTAAATATGATTAATTATACATTATACATTATATATGATATATAATTATACATTATATATGATATATAAGAAGAAGACATGTAAGAAGAAGACATGTCACATGTAGCTCTCGGCCACACTTTCCTGTCATTATTGCCCTTCACTTTCATCCTGGGAAACTAGAGCAATTGTAATAACAGTAAGTAAAATGTATTGAGCCCATGGGATGCAGTGCATTTAAATTAACTATTAATCTTAACAGATACTATGAAAGTAGATATATTCCTCATTTTACAGATGAGGAAACTCAAAACAAAGAGGTAAAGGGCAGTTAAGGTGGTGGAACAACAGTTCCACATAGCAACCTGGCCTTAGACTCTGGGCTGGTAACCACCATACCTCACTGCCTTTTAACTGAAACTAGAGTTTACTTTTTTTTTTGCCTTGGCTTAGCCAAGGGAGTATGCTGTTTAGCATGACATAAGATACCTAACTCACCTCAACCTCACATAACCTTATGAACTTTACAAATCCCATCTTTGAATAACCCTTATTAGCCATACATCATGGCACATTTTCATTAAACATGCAAATTCCCTTAATCCAACAGGTCAGAATATTCACATTCATCTTTTGTTCCTTTATTACACTTTTCCATAGTTTCTTAATCATTTTAAGGAGCATTCAACATACCAGTTAAGGAATTTGGAAGCATGTCAGGACAGGGTCCTGGTGCTTTCCCTTCCCTCATTTGACCATTCATGCTGACACAACTGTTTCAAGTCACAAACCACAAGCTCCAGTGATTATTGCTTCTCCACAGGAAACTGGTCTTTGCTGCACAGAGCATTCTTTATTATATCATTTCTGCTTCCAGAGTCTGGGATCTTGTTCGTATTTTTATAAAAGCACAAGTTTCCCAAACTTTGTTTAACAGAACACTATTTCAGCGAGATTATAGGAGGGGTTCCATGAAAAACAGGATTCTACAGCTGTGGTTGGGTGAATAATGGCCTTCCAAAGATGACCACATCCTAATCCCTGGAATCTATGAATATGTTACCTTACGTGGCTAAAGGGATTTTACACATGTGATCAAGAGGTTACTCTGGATAATTTGAATGAGCTCAATGTAATAATAAGGGTTCATGTAAAGAGAGACAGGAGGACCAGAGTCTGAGATGTGACAATGGAAGCAGAGGGACAGAGAGAAAGATTGGGAGGCGCTACCTTGCTGGCTTTGAAGATGGAGGGTAGGGCCATGAGCCAAGGAATGCAGGTGGCCTCTAGAAGCTAGAAAAGGCAACAAATGGATTTTTCTCTAGAGCCTCCAGAAGGAATACAGCCCTCCTGGCACATTCTGGACTCCAGAACTGTAAAAGGATAGCTTTGTATTGTTCTAAGCCATTAGGTTTTGTTAATTGGTTACAGCACCAATAGGAAACTAATACAATGACCAAATAAGTTTGGGAAATGTTACATGCTTTCTTCTCTTTTAGGAAATTCACAGTGTATATTAATGCAAAATGTCAATGATAAATACTGAAACGTGTAGTAGAATTATAATAATTTTCTCTTAGAAAAAGTAACCTTCATGGACAGCGGGCTGTGTGAATAACCTTAATTACTTAGCTAGATTTTTATTTTTAATTAGTAACCTGGTCCAAGCCCAATAAATCCAAGGTATTGTTGACTAGTTCTACCAGATGGGCTGAGTTGTGAGCAAGCACCTTGAGCATTGTGCTGGGAGGATACAGACATACAGTGTGACCCTTCCACTCATCTGAAGCATTTTAGTCATTGTATATTCTCTGTATTTTCTGCTCGTATAAAATGGTAGCCCCTTAGATATAGTCTTATTGCTTGCTTGTATTATTATTCACTTTGGATGGATGATGCTTTGTAGATGTTTTTTTTTATGCTAAAAAGCCTGAGCATTTATTTTTCATTTCATGATGGCAGGAGTTTGAAGTAAAAATGTATTTTAAAAAAATTCTGTATTATGAATTATGCTCTGAGATATGTTTTATAATAAACACTACAATTTGTATTTTAGGAAAAAAGATGTTTTGATATATCAATTATTAGGAAGTTTGAGCTTTCTTAACCTCCTTTTAAAGCATTACCAATGTAATTTAAATGACTTTATTATTTTTTGCATTGGTTTGGCACACATTAATTGGAGAGGAAGCCAATATAAAGGTCAGGTGCTTTTTTATTCTTGGAATCAATTTCTGGCTAGATTTATAGTTTTGTTTTAGAAAATGACCTTTCTTGAGTTATTAAAATACATTCTTTTCCTTGTTTGTTGTGGGTTTCCCTCAGATGACATGCTATAATTAAATTTGTTTCTTTGGCATTCCAAATAGTTCTCACTTTGGAGTATCTCATTATAGAACTGGAGATACCACAAAAAAAAGGGAACATAAATAATCCAAGACAAATACAAACTCATCTTATTTATTAAAAAAAAATATTAACTTTCTATTTTAAGCCAGATACATAACAAGGAGCGCTGATGATTTACAAATATTTTCCCTGCTTTCAAGATGCTTACAATATTATTTTTTAAACATTCTAGTTTTCTTAGCCTTCCTTGACTTACATAAATACCTCAGGGATTTGTGTTAACTAAAAGGATGACATTTCTGACTGTAAGGGATTTTTCACCATTAAAAACAGTCACTGAGGTGCACCATGGAGTTTTTGGTTTTAGAGTTCTTCGGATGCCTGAGAGATTCTCTTGACAGAGGCCAAGGTTCTAATGCCTTCTTTAGTGATATTAGCTCTGCATTCGGGGAAATATCACTTTGTTGTTTCCTCATATGAAAAATAGAGACACTAGTACCTGTCTGACCATCTTATGGATTTGTGACTACCAAAAGAGACGCAATTTATGGTAAGCCTTGACTATTGTGGATAGTCTGTCTCAGGAGATGACTTGAATGACAGATGGACCAATTTCTCGGTAGCAGTAATTCTTAAAGTGTGGTCACTGGACCAGCAACATTCACTTTACCTGGGAACTTGTTACATATGCAAATTATCTGGCTCCACCCAAGACCTGCTGAATCAGAATCACTGTGCTTTAAGGAATCTTAGTGATTCTGATGTAAGCTAGAGTGGGGGAAGCACGGTTCTAATAGATTGTTAAATGCACCAAGCTCTGCTCTGAGCCCAAATAGGGCTCTTTTAATGATTCTCGACCCAGATATATCCATCAGGGGACTCGGTCTTCAAACTTAACTACTGATATATTTCACCTGCCCAAAAGTCCACATTTTCATTTCTGACACTCAGGAGACTTAGTAGCTGTTTTTAGTATTTCAAATGAGAAAAAAAAAAAAAAGTATTTAATTCTCAGTAGACTCTATTGTATAATAATACTTTTGCTATGTTTTAATGTTCTATATTTTTGCTAAAATATCATAGCATTATTTTAGAGGGGGATAGCTTTATGGATTTTACTGCATATGTGTGGCAGAATAGTGGCAGAATAAACATCTAGATACTTATGTTTGTGAGTCACTGATGAAAACGTGGTCACAACCCTATTACTCTTCTTTGATACATTCAAGTCAACAAGTCCTGCAGAGGCACGAAGACCATCCATTCTTATACATGTTTCACTTTTAAATGTAAACAGTTGTTTTAAGGATTGAGAAACATTTGAGGGAGAGTTTTCAACCTGAAGAAGAGAGACCAAAAGAAGCAATTGTAAAAGAAATCCTGAAAAACCAGAGACAGGGCAGGAAAAAGAAAAAACATTGAAAACAAAGAAACAAAAATAAAAACCAAAAAACTGTTATTATCCTTAGGGATAATTTTACATTTTTTGGTTTAAAAACCAAAAAACTATTATTATCCTTAGGGATAATTTATCCTATAATTATCCTTAGGGATAATGTTATCCTTAGGGATAACATTACATTTATAAAAACAGAAGGGGATTCTATAGAAAGGATACTTACTAACAACAAAATAATAAGATTTGGAAATTAAAATACAGAAGCCAGAATTAAACAGTCCAAAGAAGAGTTGAAATATAAGGCGGGAAATCTCCCAGGAAGAAGAAAAAGAAAAGATGCAACATAGGAAAGAAAATAATAACTTAAAGGATAAGATTGGATGTATGACTGATAGACATTACAAAGAAGGAGGTTAAAAGAAACTGGAGGGCAAGAAATTATGAGTGAAATACCATAACAAAAAAGTCCAGATCTAAGGTACATATATCTCTGAATTGAAAGGACCCAACGAAAGTCCACCTTGGTGAATTAATAAAGATACACCCTAAGACGTATCAGAAGAAATTTCAGAATTCTGAGTGCAAAATTAACTATATAATTTGTGGGGCTTAATGCAAAACAAAAATGAAGATCCCTTGTTCAAAAAGCAGGAAAAAAAAAGTGTCATTAAAGTTTCTAAAATATCAAACACTTTCCTTCTTTCTGCAATATCTCTTTCTCAACCCATCACGGCGTTTTTTTTTTATTTGCTATTTAGCGGCGTACTTACTTGAGTGTGGTAATGCTAACAGCGTGAGTGCAGACCCTCACAGGTGCCTAGGGGCTCCCACCGTGTAATTGGACAGGTTCCCTCTACTGCAAACTACCAAGGATGTGCTATGCTCCAGCCAGGGATGGTCAAGTCAAGCCAGGCAACTCTGTCCCATGGCACTGCCACCCCACCACAGAAAGAAGGGCAACCCCCAAGTACTGCCAACTCTGCCTTGGGATGGGCTTGGTACCTGAACACGTAACATGTATGTCCCTGTGCTGCACGCAGGCCCAGCTGGGATTGGAGGGCAGCAACTATGACAGGGTAAGAGGGGGAAGCCAGGTGAGGCCCGGTGTGCCAGAGACCTGGGGAGTGGGCGGCTGAGAATCCATCCCAGGAAAGCACAGAGGTGGCAGGAGAAATACCTATGTGCGGGCACCTGATGCCTGTCCCATGGCCCCATCAACCTTCAGCTATAAAACACAACTAAAAGCAATTATTCTGAATTTCAAGACATTAAACCAAGGCAGAACATGGGGCCCTGTGTGACTGTCCCTGGCTACCACCTGGCTAAGGCAGCCTGTGTGTAAAGATCCTAAAAGCTTCCATGAGCCACATATAAAAGACTAGGAATCAGATTAACATTTGACTTCAAAAATGATAATAGGTGCTAAAAGGAAAGGAGCAATGCCTTCAACTTTCTCAGTGAAAATCATTTTAATTTAGAATTTAATCATTGACCAAATTATTGAGCATAAATGTAGAATTAAAAATTGTAAAATATGAAGGATTCAAAGTTTTTTTTTTTCTTTTTCACCTTTTTTAGAAAGCTTGGAGGATATGCTTCAGCAGTACAAAGAGGTAAACCAGGGAAGAGAACGAAATGGAACTAGAAAACAGAAATTCCAATAAAAGAAAGAAGTAAAAGGAAGTCCAAGGGTGACAATCTTATCAGACTGCAGAGCAACTGGCCCACATTATTGCAGGAGGTTCCAGTAAGAAATGCTCCAGGGAAAAAAGTGAAGTTGATGCTATATGATGTAGGTGATCATTTTGAAATTATTATTAACAAGTATGTAACTCATAGGATGAAGCGTGTGAGAGAAAATAAGGCTAGGTATCATGCCAAGTAAAGCATCTTTGCCTTTGTGATTTGTTAGGTATTTCTTCATTAATTTGTAAAAATTGTTACCCTTTATTATTTAGGAGAGTCTAATTACCCATGAAATAATGATCCACCTCCTTTTACTATAGAATTTTTGCTGGCTGCATTTCCTAGCCTCTTTGCCCCAGATCCCCTTGCTTCCAGGTGGGGTCTGGGGCCCACAAAAATGACACATCACTTTTGGGCCAAGATGATTAAAATGGAGGTATGCTTTCTCTACCCTTTCTTTTTCCCTTCCCACCTGAACATAGAGGTCTCTCCAGTACAAGAGCAAAGATGAAGTTATTATAAGGAAGAAATGATTACATTTGGGAAAGGTATCTGTTAACCAATAACTGGCTTGTTAAATGAAAGAAACATAAACTTTTGTTCTATTAAGCCATTGCTTTGCTGTTGTTGGTATTGTTATAGCAGCTATCCTAACCAATACCAAACTCAGCTCGGAGGAATTCATGTTAAATTGGGTTTGGTCTCTGTCTTCTGTCTGTATAGTCTGATAGGAATGGGAAAGGACAAAGCCACAAAAAATGAGTTAGCCCTATTCAGCAGACTTAGAAGCTCCCCAAAGAACAACAATTAAGAGCACCGTCAAGTGTTTGTATAAATTGGGCTTATGCTTTGGAGGAGTAATTTTCTTAGCTGAGATGTCAGAGGAAAGAATAGGTGGGTAGCCAGTGGCTAGTAGGATCATTTCTGACCCCTGATCCAAGTTCTGATATCAAGCACTATCCCGTCTCCCCACAAATAAGAACCAAAATCCCAGGGGGATAGGCCTAGGAATTCAATACAATTTAAATTTATCACATAAATATTAAATCCCACAATGGACCTTTAATATACACAGAGCAAAAGATCATATATGTGTATATATATATATATATATATATATATATATATATATATATATAAAAATATATATAAATATATATAAATATGGGATTGGGATATATATATATATATGTGTGTGTGTGTGTGTATACATATATATATTTGATAGTAAAAAGAATCAGCCCAGGTAGAAAAGTTTATAAGTATTGGAAGTATACTTTGTGATGCCTTGTTGAGAATTTGATAGGAATGTTATTTATGAAAGCTGAGAGTTCTCAGGTGCCAGAGAGGAAGTGAGTGGGCAATAGGAATGGCCCACCTGTCAATGCAATGTCTACATTTAAATGTGATCATCCTTTAAACTTTGAAATGGAGACATATGATTGCAAATATTTAAAACGTTGATGGATCCAGCTCTGAGAATTTCCACTCTTGGCCCCAGCCTCTTGGTGACCTTAATTCTCTGACCACTAATGAAGAGATGCTAGCCCAGTTTTATACCAAATTCAGGTTACCATCAAAATGTTAGTCAAATATATATGCATGAACCGTACACTAAAGGTCTGGAGGAAAAGTATTTGAATATTTAAGCAAGTGTAATTATTTACATTGTGAGGATCCTTTATACTATTCATAATAGGAAGGAAATTCAGAGCCTGATTTGCAAATTTTGGATGAGCAAAATAAGTTTATTTAGAGATAAAGCACCAATATTTTAAAAGGTTTTTTTAAAAGGTAGTACGGATTCGACTGCAAAGAAAGCTGTAGATTGTTTGTAGGTAAATGTACAAATTCAAAATTATCTATATTGGATAAAATTGGAATGTAGCTTGTTTTCATGCCACAGGCAAATCTGTACTCATAACCTAGTTTATTTTGTAGGACAACGTCAATGCAAGGGACTTGCATTAAATGAGGTGCCCTTATATGACTAACATACCATACATGTTAAGGTGAAGATGTAGCTATGAAAACGAAAGTGGAGTTATAGATAGAGCACTAAGAAAGCAAACATTCTCCTGAAGAACCCCTATTACTTTTTATAAAATACTTAATGATTTCCTTCAACATTGATTTCAGTTAGTATCTAGTATCTTTGAATCCACACCAAGATTTTTAGAGACATAATTTGTCATATTTTTGTTTCACTGCAATAATTGATGCTCTATTGTTCTTGATAAGTTACATTAGGAGATTTTTTTTATTGTTCCATCTCTCTTTTTTAAAAAAATTTTATTTATTTTTTATACGGCAGGTTCTTATTAATCTATTTTATACATATTAGTGTATATATGTCAATCACAAATTGCTCCGTCTCTTACTTCCGAAGTATAACACACTTTATTATAATTTTCTGGTTATCACAACAGCACCTACAACTTACCTTATAGAATTTTATAATTTATTTCTAAATCTAAAAATATATTTTGAATACTAATTCCATATCCTATAGTAGTATACTTCCTACAGTATTCTACATGTTGTTGAGTGTGATTTTCCTATTGGTTCTACTTTTGAAAAATCTCATTGGTTCATCAAATTTTAAATCCTTGACCATTACATTATCAGCACATTACAATATAAAATTAGTCCCCTAAGATTTTAATATTATCATGGACAAATTTTTATTTTATTTTTTTGAAATTTGTCAGTAAGTTAAACATTAAGACAGAGGTACTAAATTTCAAAAGCTAACACCTGAATAATGTAAAGATACTTCTTTTGTATGACCTTTTGGAATAAACTGACACAAGCAATTCAAGTATTATAAATAGTAGCATATTTTAGATAAAATATTCGTAATGTTAATAAATCACTAAATCAATGAGTGTGTCTTAATAATTGAAACACTAGCTTAGCTCTTTTACTTATGGAAAGAGAAGAAAATATCTGAAATTGAAGAGAAGAAAATATCTGAAATTGAAGAGAAAAAAATCTGAGATAAATTTTCAAGACAAAAATTCTGTGAGGAGGAAAATGAAGGTGATAGCTAGGTAATCTAATTTGTCATTCTTTATGAAAATTGTTAGAAATGGGGACAGTAAAATATGTATTAAAGAACAGATTAATCAGGAATTTTTTTGTTTTCAGGCAACAGAAATTTAACTTAATCAGCTTAGTCAAGAAGGTAAATTTATTTACTCACCTAATTAACCCTTGAGAAAGGCAGAGATGCAACTAGGATTCAGGAAAGCTAGACCAACAATTCCAACCTTGATTAAGCTCCCTTTCCCATCTTGCCTATCAGTGTATCCCTCTTTATATGACCTGTGTTCTCCCAGATGAGTTCCTTGCATGAAGATAGAACAAGGGCTGCAGGTAGCTCTCAACTTTTTCACCAGAAAGGGATTAAAATTAAACTTTGCTATTCTCAAAAAAAAAAAACCAAAACCTAAGGAAGGGTCTATCTGAGTCCATTTGGGCTGTGATAACAAAATACCACAGACTGGGTGGATTACAAACAACAAAAATTTATCTCTCACAGTTCTGGAGGCTTGACGTCAGAGTGACTGCATGGTCGGGTGAGGGCCCTGAGGGCCCTCTTCCAGGTTACAGATTTCTCTTGTGTCTTCACATGGTGGAAGGGGCTAGGGAACTCTGTGGTGCCTCTTTCGTAAGGGCACTAATCCCATTTGTGAGGGCTCCATCCTCACGACCTAAGTGTCTCCCAAAGGCTCCACCTCCTAATACCATAACACTGAGTATTAGGATTTCAATATATGAATTAGAGTGGGGGGGGGGGCAGAAACATTTAGACCACAGCAAGGTCCTTACAGGCCCAGCATGGGTCAGATGCATATCCCTGAACCAATCGTATCTGACCATAGGTGTAGGTACAATGACTTAACTCAGCATGGGATAGGAGCTCACTCCTAGGCCAGCCAACAAGGACCAAGGGACATTCTACTGGAAACACAATTCATAGTAAGGGGAAAAAAAACAGAAGAAGGGAGCTGCAGTCACAGCTAGAAAAAATATCCACTAGAATAATGGGACACAAATCAAGATAATAACAAAATCATTTACATAGACTAACACCAAAAATATCTATTTGATAATACATATTCAATGTTACTGGAAAATAAGACTGTAGAAGATATTGAAGATTTCAATTTGAAGAAAAATAAATCTACGGCAGACCTTTAAATATTCGTTATCAAAAATGTGAGAATATTTTTTTATAAATTTATTTTATTTATTTATTAACATAATTTTTTTGGCTGTGTTGTGTCTTTGTTGCATACACGGGCTTTCTCTAGTTGCAGTGAGCAGGGGATACTCTTTGTTGTGGTGCGTGGGCTCTAGGCACGCGGGCTTCAGTACTTGTGACATGCGGGCTCAGTAGTTGTGGCTTGTGGGCTCTAGAACGCAGGCTCAGTTGTGGCGCATGGGCTTAGTTGCCCGCAGCATGTGGGATCTTCCCGGACCAGGGCTCGAACCCGTGTCGCCTGCATTGGCAGGCAGATTCTTAACCACTGTACCACCAGGAAAGCCCCCAAAATGTGAGAATTTTTATACCTTATCATTTGGACATATGTATATTTTATTTCAGAAAAATATAGTCACAATAGGTAGACTTTTTTGAGAAAAGGAGCAACGTTGATGTTAAACGAAAAAACTAAGAAACAATCTGACGTTTAAAACAAACTCTACAGAATAATTATGAAATCTCATTTGAATAACTTCTAACGTTCAGTAAGTAAAAGACTATTTCAAATTCCTACTGACATTTTATTTCTTTGATCAAACATGTCTTCAAAATATGCCCTTATATACATTCTATATATTGCCAAATGGAAACTTGTGCCCACAAACTTTTCATCTTTACTTTCCATAGTCGTCATATGAATACATCACTATACACTGTTGAGATAAACAGGGACAAGAAAAAATACACAAAAGCTTAACACAAACTGGAAGAAGATGGATTTTGTAGACTATGGAGGCCAAGATTAGATAATACTCTAGGAGTCCTTGAGAATGCAGTACTGGGTCATTGAGAGTGTTTAAAACTGTCTGATGATTTTATCTTTATTCTACATTAATGAGCACCAAATTGTGAATTGCATTGATGTTCATGCTACCTGGGCAATCACTGTCCTATTTAGAATTGGTTCTTAGCTCTGTGCTTTGAAAAGTCTCACAAAAGTGGAGCAGTTCTCTGAACATGCTTCCATGAGGCATGGCTTCACTTGGAAAGGTTGGTGATAAAGTACCTGGAAATTTTAATATGAGCTACACATGCCTGATGGCAGTAAATTGAGCATATGGGTGCGATTCAGACAATTGTGCCACTTAGGTTGGGTGAGTAATTGATGTGAAGTCAATTTTCCTGTGATTTGACTGAATGTTCATGAAGCTTTGGTGAATGCAGACCGGGCATCTTTCGGTGTAAAGACATATTAAATGTGGTCCTTTTAAAATTTTTAATAAAATTTGTGTATATTTAAGTAGTACAACATGGTGTTTTGATATATAGATATACACATAGAGAAATGATTATTACTGTCAGGCTAATTGACATATACATCTCCTCACATATTTACCACTTTTTTGTGTGTCATGAGAACACCTAAAATTTACTCTGCAAATTGTCAGTGTACAGTGCAGCATTATTAACTACAGTCATCATGTTGCACATTAGATCTCTAGACTTATTCATCCTACATAACTGCAACTTTGTACCCTTTGACCAGCATGTGGTTCTGAGTGCTCTCACTCAGAGTGTGGTACACAGGTCTGATAAGGGTGAAAGTTTACTTAGTGATATTACTCCAAGGTAGTACCTTGATTTGTCAAGTCATGGTTTACGGGGTTGTAGCCATTGCACTAAGAAGAAAAATTTCAAACTTCTTTCTGATAAAAATGTCCTAGAGGATTTCTAGGTCCGAAGAACTAGAGAAGACACACCAGAAAATAACACGTTATAAAACTGGTGACTGGACTCTGTGACTTGCCTCTCAGAATATGGTAGGACCTTATGTGACAAGCTGTGTCCCTCAATTAAACTCCAGAATGGGAAAGCCACTGGGGAAATTTTTCATTGTACTTTGCCAGTCAAGTTTCCCCACCCCCGCTTTCTCATTTGTTTCAGTTAAGAATTTGTAAATCAAAGTGTGACATATTTCCTGGAAGGTGAATTTTCCGCATTTCTGAGCTTAAAGCCAATAGAAAGCTGACACTAGTAACTTAAAGGTAATTCAACCCTTTATGTCAGTGACTATTCAGGCATTAGAATCACATAATAGATAAAATACTTTGAAGAAAACTTTTTTTTTTGGTGAGAATAGTGGCCCCATAAAGAATCCTCATTTATAACTGGCGTCTCAGATCTTGTGATTTTAAAAATGTCACACAGCCAATTTTTAAATCAATCAGATTTACAGTTGTTGCTACAGCAGGACTAGATTTTTCTGGCATAATACTGTTTATCAAGTCATTGTTCCATATCTTTACAGAGATTAGTAGATTAGGTGACTTTAACATTTCTTTAGGTATGTATGAAGGCACGTTTAATCATGTTACATCTATTTTGGGGAGGCAATTTTACATTTAAATCCATTTTGTACAATGTACAGATTTTTACATTGGATTACATAGGCTTTGAGAAGTCTGTAACCCAATACCAACCTTAATCCTTAGGCAACATTATACTAAATATACATGCAATTTCTTGAAATTATTGATACTTCAATGTATTGAAAGTGTTCATAAAAATAATATGTGACTAGTCACAAGGGCTCAGAAAATATTTCTTTGAGCATACATATATTTTCACATTAAAAGGGACCTATATGTGTAGTGGACCTTTAAAAAAGGAAGAGGGGGCTGCATTGGTTATATAGCAAAGAAGTGGGTACCAGCTAAATATGTCAGTTAGTCCACTGTGGGTTCTGCCTAGGCTGAGCAAAACCACAGAGCAAATACTTAAAGGTTATTAATTTCTAAAACTGTTTAGAAAACATTTGGGCAATAAAACTGATAAATAACAACTTCTCAAACTATAAATTATAAGGACTTCCATTTCTGGCTACATCAGAGCAGCTTGCATCAGATCAATAGTGCACTGAAACAACAAGAAAAGCCAGACTGAAAAATAAAACAAAAAGGAAAACTAGGACCTGAGAGGCCAAGGCCACAGAGAGAAGAGATGACAACTTTTCCACTGTGTTTTCCTCCCAGTGTGTTTCTGAAGTATGCCAGAGGGGCCAAGGAGAAAGCAGAGACTGAGAACTTTTAGAAGTTTCCTGAAACGTTTTCACTGTTCTTGAAATAATGAAAAGTATGGAATAAAAAGTCAGCTAGGGACTTCCCTGGTGGTACAGTGGTTAAGAATCTTCCTGCCAATGCAGGGGACATGGGTTCGAGCCCTGGTCCGGGAAGATCCCACATGCCGCAGAGCAACTAAGCCCGTGTGTCACAACTACTGAGCCTGCACTCTAGAGCCCGTGAGCCACAACTACCGAGTCCACGTGCCACAACTACCGAAGCCCATGCGCCTAGAGCCTGTGCTCCGCAACAAGAGAAGCCACCGCAATGAGAAGCCCACGCACCGCAACGAAGAGTAGCCCCTGCTCTCCGCAACTAGAGAAAGCCCGTGTGCAGCAATGAAGACCCAATGCAACCAAAAATAAATAAATAAATAAAATTGATTCTTTAAAAAAAAAAAAAGTTAGACCAAGGCCCTGGAAAAGAGGGAACCACAGAGAAGTGAACCCAACATTCTGTACGAATTTGCTAAATCCTCTGCTGTGCTGATGTTAAAAATGAGACGTAGTTGCTAAGAAGCTAAAAGGCTAAGCAGAAATGCCAGCACTGCCATGGAACTGGGAGACCTGGCTTGGAGTCCAGGTATGGGAAGCAGCCCACCACATACACCCAAGCCAGGAGACAAAGGAAGAGAAGAAACGTGACACTCGCTGTACTTAGGAGTCACTCTCAAGTGGTCACTTCCAACCTCAATCCTTCCGCTGGTGTTTACTTTTCAGTCTTCAGGGAGTTGCCTTTTGTAGTCCATCCAGATTTTTAAATTGTAATCAATGGGTAAGTAGAGTGTAGTTGGCTTACACCATCTTAGCAACGATTAGAAACTTAGATACTTTATTTTCAAAATACAAACATCCATCAGAGGGTCCCTGCCCTTAAATATGGTATTATGGGTGAACAGTTGAGTGTGAAACTTCTGCACGAGAAAGCTCCCTCCCCCAGTAAATCTAAAGTTTCAGATTAAAATTAATTTCTTTTTAAATTTATTTAATACAGAGAATTTAAATATCAGTTGGATTTTGGGGATCTCAGTGATATTTCAGTCTGGAGGTCAGTACAAAATAGCTTTTTATTCTAATTCTAATTTCTCTATTATTCTGACAAAAGTGATTTTGATAAAATAATTTTGAACATTGAAATAACAGCACCAAATATGTCAACCAGATATCCTTTAAGCTTTCAACAAACCTTGTATTTTATGCATGATGTATTATTCTAATGCAAAGGTAGAATTAGGTTAAAAAGTATCAGTTGTACTTACAGGAAAGAGTAAAATGAGCCCCATCAGGGCTCTTTAATCCCTGATTCCAAGTTCTCATTGCAATGACCAATAGAAGACACAGATTAAAGATAACCCACATCATTTCTGGATAACCCACATCTCCCATATACTAAAACTCTGGGAATTTGTACTTGAGAGAGTATGGATAACAGAGACACACTGAATCAACTTGCAACTCTCCCTCCAAATAGACATCATTATTACTGGACAGTACCAGTGGGAGAAACCCTACAAGAACCTCAGTGACTCCTGAAAATTTTGTGAGGAAACATTGAGCAAGAGGGCAGAGAGTGGAAAGATGGAAATACATAAATATAGTTAAATGGAAAAAACCCTCCCACTTATGCATAACATCAAGATATGAACCTGTATATCCAAAGAGTCCCCTGACTATAGAAGAAGTTAATGGAATGAAACTGACTTCAAAATATTTTCCCTTGAAGTGTCGACATGTTACTTACAAAGGATTAAGCCTAAGCAACAAAACAGGAAAATCAGACTGGCCTCAGACTTCTTGGTACTAAAAATCTGAGGGTAATGGTGCAACCTCTTCAGAATCTTCAGGGGAAAAGAAAATGTGTGACCTTGGCTTTCCATATAAAGCTAAGCTGCCCTTCGCTCTGAAGGCAGTAGACATATATTCTCAGATAAGGAAGGAATCACAACATATACCAATCCCCAATAAAAATTATTGTAAAATTTAATTGGGGGCTTCCCTGGTGGCGCGGTGGTTGAGAATCCGCCTGCCAATGCAGGGGACACTGGTTCGAGCCCTGGTCTGGGAGGATCCCACATGCCGCGGAGCGACTGGGCCCGTGAGACACAACTACTGAGCCTGCGTGTCTGGAGCCTGTGCTCCGCAACAAGAGAGGCCACGACAGTGAGAGGCCCACGCACCGCGATGAAGAGTGGCCCCCGCTTGCCGCAACTAGAGAAAGCCCTCGCACAGAAACGAAGACCCAACACAGCCATAAGTAAATAAATGAATAAATAATTAAAAAAAAAACAAAACTAGGACTCCTCATGGCAAAAATAGGCTCATGTTAATTGGTTTGATAAATCTGTGTTTAAAAAAAAAAAATTAATTGGTTTCTAAGTTATAGAGGTAAGCTTTAATTTGTCTTCAATCTTTAATCAGAGTTTTAGTGCAGTGGTTGAACACATCAAACATGAAAATATTTTCTTATGCAAGTGAAATTTATAGAGTTGATAAAGTTTGTTTTTCAGTAGTTTTTGAATATCGAAACTCACATTTTTTGGTCCCCCAAATTATATCTTAGTTATGGCTGACTCTGCAATGCAGTAAATAAGTATTGTTTCTAGTTCATATCTACCATGGCAGGTTTAATGAATCTCTTGAATAAGATTTATTTTTAAGTGCTGACTTAAAAATGACTATGTCAGGAAATTAACAGGTGCATTAGCATTTTGATGTGGAAATCATTTCTGTTCTTTGTTTCCACCCATTGTTCCCAAGTGATTATTCTGTCACCCTGAGGAGAGTTTTCCTGAGAAAAAAAACAAAAGCCTTCTGACTGGGTCAGGTTTGCGTTAAACCTTGTCATTACATCCCTTCTAGCTGAGTAGAGAGAAAACAATTTCTGTGTGTGGGGAGATGGTGTCAGGAGAGAAGAGTGTTCACAGAGAGAACATTCATTGTTAATTCTGGTACAGTAGCCCAGATGGGGAATGTCCCACATAGAGACGCTTCTGGTCTTTGTCTAAACACAGAATGATTTTATTATTTTCTGTGTCTGCTCCCTCTTTCTGTGGAAAGAGAGAGAATGGAGAAAGGAAAGAAAATTGAGCTTATTTTTTCATTTTTAGCAAAACCCAAATACATACTTGAAGGAAAACTGGAAAAGTTATTGTCAACTTATATATAACCACTCTCCTTCACAGTACTTAGATCAGAGAAGGTATGGCTGCTTTGGCCATGAATATTTTAAAGTTTCAGGGAAACTCAAGCAGAGGCAGTCTTACCTGGCACGCAAGCGACAGTATCTGAAGGACAAAAATTGCATCATCTTTTCCTGTGCGTGTGTGTTTATGAATTATTTCTAATTACTTCAACAGTATGGAATATTTCATCTTTTATGGTTCCCACAGTGAAAGGTAACCATAAATTGTATCCTACAATACCCATAGGATATTTTCTTCAAACTTTTTCACTGCAATGGCATTTTATAAGTTGTAAACATCATTCACATTAAGTAACTCTTCAATGTATTAAGTTCCCAAAAGTCTAACATGAATTTAGAAAAGTACAGCAATTTTACTACAAAGAAATATAACTATATATGTCATTTGGTATTCTATTTAGTGGAATATGGTTTAAAGGTTGAATAAGAACAATTGTTTCACTCAACTGGAAGTTGGGACACCACAGTGCCATTTTGGGCACCTAACACTACTGGACCCTAAAGCCAAAAAGGCTACATTGGCTAGGGTGATTGACTTTCATTATTAATCATTATGATTGCTGAGGCAGGAAAACATGTCTAGATCTCATGGAATTCTTGATGTGTCTCGTAATATTACCACATCCAGTGATAAAGTTAGTGGAAGACTCTAGAAACCCAGTATAGACAGGAAGACCAAGATTCAGATCCCTCAGTAAACAAGACCACTCTCAATTTGTTCTCCTTTTTTTGCTGTTTGGCGGCTCCTTTCAGTTTCTTTGTTGGATTCTTTTCATGTTCCTGAAGTGCATACATTTGAGCAATGCTGTCTCTGTCCTTATACATTTATTAATCAATTCTAAATTGATTTCTGAATTATTTCTATGGTTTAAGATGTAATCTATATACTGATGACTTCAAAGTTTGTAGCTCCAGCCAAGACCATCTCCTGGACTCCAGACTCATATATCAAATTGCCTAGCTGATATCTAAATATCTACTAAGATTCATAAAATCAAAAAGTTCAAAACCAAACTCTTGATATTTTCCTTTTTATAGCCTTCTCCATCTTAGTCAATGGAAACTCCATTCTTTTAGTAAATCAGACCCCAAATCTTGGAATCGTCATTGACTTCCCTCTTTTTCTCACTCGCCACACCTAAATCATTTTCAAAGTCTGCCAGCTGTACTTTCAAAGTATACCCAAACTCAATAACTTCTCTTCATTTTCTCTTGCTTGGGTCATTGAATAGCCTCCTAAGTATTTTTTCTGCTTCCTTTCTCTATTAACTATATATATTTATTTGGTGCTTTGGCATCTGAGGTCTTGCTGACACTGGAGAGATTGCCCTCCCAGGGCTAGCTAATTTCTTAGAGATAGTACTGGCCTGCAGGTGCTCCTTTCACATGCAAACCAACCAATCCAAGCGCATGCCTTCAACCATCTCCTACGGAGATCTTACATTCTAGACCATTATCTCTCTGCCCTAATCACCCTAGGGCCAGCTTCCAAACTACTAGAGGTAGCCCCTATATAGCTTGCTGAAATTATTCAAACTAGCCAATTCAATACCTGCATACCCTGCACTGCCTTTCTTTTCCCACAGAAACTACAATCAATGCCCCTTCCTTTTGGGAACTGTGAGTAACAATCTTTTCAATGGCAGTAGTGTCCTAATGTGTTGGGCTCACCTTACATGAATTATAGTAAAACCTACATTAAAAAAATCCCTTTTAAAAAAGAAAAAAATCCCTTTTTATTAATTTTTATTGGAGTATAGTTGCTTGACAATGTTTTGTTAGTTTCTTGCTGTACAGAAAAGTGAATCCATCATACATATACATGTATCCACTCTTTTTTAGATTTCCTTCCATTTAGGTCACCACAGAGCATTGAGTAGAGTTCCCTGTGCTATACAGTGGGTTCTCATTAGTTAAAAAAAAAAAAGTATATAATAATAAAAACAAAAAAATAAACCAAAAAACATCCTTGATTGCCCTCCTTCTCTCACCCATTGTAATCTATATAGAGCAGCCCGATGAGCCTTTAAAACATGTCAGACCATGTCATTTATATTTTAAAAATCCTCCAACAGCTTCCCATTTCTCTTAAGTCCTACAAGACATGACAGATTCTGTTCCTCCCTTCTCAGTTACTTCCCTCATCTCTGCCTCACTGGTCTTCTTGGTATTCCTTAACCAGTCAAGTTGCCCACTTCACAGCCTTTGCATTTGCTTTTCCTCTGCCTAGAATATTTTTCTCCTGCTTTTCCACATATCTTACTTCCTCACTTCCTTAGGCTTCTACTCCAATAGCTCTTACAAAGATATTCTCTTCCCCTTATATATAAAGTAGAACTTGCATCCTCTATTCCATCATTATATCTTCATTTCTCTGTTTCTTTTTTCCTTTCAGTACTTATAACTACCATCCGACTACTTTTTCTACTCTTACTTACTATTATTATTATGCTTATCTCTCCCCACTAGAATGTAAGTTTCCCAAATGTGGGTACTTTGTTTCTTTCACTGCTTTATCCACTGTACCTAGAAGGGGTCCTCCACAGGGATGGGTAGCCATTGAATACTTAGGCAGTAAAATGAAATTTTTGTTAGTTAAGTGCTAAAACTTTGGATATAGTTGATATGAGTACTAAGAAAATTTCTCTTTTATAGCAGTAAAATCCAAGATTTAAAAATTGACTTTTAAAATCAGTGCTCTCTCTAGCTGACATCCTTCATCCTATAAAAGTTGCAGGATCTCTACAACAGACAATTTCTATTCCAGAAGTCTGCTTAATGGTATCACCCATTGCTCACTGTACCCACTTTTCACATATCTGTGGATACTCTGATCCTATACCTGGCTTTATCCTTCCCCTCACCATCTAGATTTTGTCAGCCCCTCTGGACATTCTTAATATTTATCCATTTTCTTGGCTTCATATTTTCCCTCACCTTTAAAAATTTATTTTCTCCTTGTTTTGTCTTTTTTTTTCTTGCTTCTTTTGGTAAGAAATATTTCCCAGTATCTTAGGAAGCTTGAATAATATCTTCTTTACCTATCAGCTATGGAGAATTTGAAGATGTCTCTCAGACACAGCCCATGAAAGCAGAGAATAAGTAAAATGCACTGGATGCAATGTTACATTTCATTGAATATACTGAAGGGCATTGTTTGACTTTGACTAGATTTAGTGAGAACTAGTCTGCAAAACATTGTTTCTCTGAAGTTATAGTTTAACTCTGTATGTTGTGGAAAACTTAGACTAACACGCTAGGCTGAAAACCAATCTCCTGCTAGGCCATGGAATATACAAAATGAGCCTGGGGCCTATTGTAGTGGCAGAGAGTAACGAAGGGATCTAAGAACAAAACAATGAGTGTTTGTCAAAGGAACATTGACACAGGAGTCAACTGAAAGAGCTCCTAATGGTCAAACCTGGAACCATGGGAGCAGCAACAACAACAGAGTAGTATTACATTATTACCCAAAGCATAAAATAAATATTAATGAGTCCACAGTAATATAAATAAGTGATGCACTAAGAAAATGGAGGAGAAGATACAAATCTCTTGTATAGAAGAATTCCTATATCCTTCCTGAATTTCTTTATGCATGTTAAAGCAATTATAGGTTCTTAATTTTCTGCTTTTTTAAACAAAAGCTACTCCTTAACAATATACTTTTATCACTTAACAGTATAACTTGAGGATATCTTCATTTTAGTATATGGGAAGCATCCTTATTCTTTTTTTTACAATTTGATTGTATTTTTATGGAGGTACCATAATTTATATAACTAGTCCCCTATTAATGGACATTTATATTTTTCCAATCTTTTGCCATTATAAACACGACTACCATGATTAAACTTGTACATACCCAAATTAGCACAAGATAACTGTATGAGAAGAATAATCTACCAGGAATAAAATCATTTGGTCAAAAAGCACAAGCATATTTATAATTTTGATAGCTCTTACCAAATTGCCTTTTGTATGGGGTTATAAACATTTATCCTCTCTCCAGCAATGTATATGGCACTCGTTTCCTTCATGCATTACTAACATTGTGCATTTTCTAGTTTTTGGATTTTTGCTAATCAGATAGTGAAAAATGATATCACACTTACATTTTTCTTATATGAGGGATACTAAACACCTTTCCCATGCTTAAGTGTCATTTTATTTCTTTTGTATCAATTATTTATTCATAGTGCATGGCATTTTTCAAACTGGTTTCTTCAATTTTTTAATGGAGTTTTCTTTTTTCTAGGAACTCTTTATAAATGAGTCCTTTGAACTTATATTTTCAAATTTTTTTAAAAATGTGGTTAAATCATATCTCTGTTTTATTTACGGCTTCAGAAGCTTGAGTCATCAGACGGCCTTCTTTTCTTGAAAGTTAAAAAGAATTGTATGATTTCTGGGACTTCCCTGGTGGCACGGTGGTTAAGAATCCGCCTGCCAATGCAGGGGACACGGGTTCGAGCCCTGGTGTGGGAAGATCCCACATGCTGCCGAGCAACTAAGCCCGTGTGCCACAACTACTGAGCCTGCACTCTAGAGCCCGTGAGCCACAACTACTGAGCCAGCGTGCCACAACTACTGAGCCCATGCGCCTAGAGCCCGTGCTCCACAACAAGAGAAGCCACCGCAATGAGAAGCCCACGAAGCGCAACGAAGAGTAGCCCCCGTTCACCGCAACTAAAGAAAGCCGGTGCACAGCAACTAAGACCCAAAACAGCCAAAAATAAATAAATTAATAAATAAATTAACTAAAAAATTTTAAAAAGAATTGTATGATTTCTTCTTATATTTTTATTATTTTATTTTAAAATATAAACTACTGATTCTGTTGGAATTATCTGCTATATGATTTGAAGTATGGATCCAATTTTTTTTTGGTCCAATTGGCTATGAAATTGTCCTAACCCTGTTTTTCCAATGATTTGATGTGCCACCTTGATCATATATTAAATTTCAACTTATATTGACTTCTATTCCTGGGCTTTCTTTTCTAATTCCGTTGATCTCTCTATTCATGTGCATTTTCTACTGTTTACCTGTTGAGATTTTATAATACATTTGAACATCTGGCAGTGCATCTCCCACCCACTGCTCTTTTTTTCTGAGACTTCCTTTTTGTTTATATTTCTATACTTATTTTACATCAAATTTTCACTTCTAATGAAATTATCTTTTTTTAAAATTAGAAACGTAATAAAGTTGTTAAGACTAACTTAGCGGTAATAACATAATGTTGATGTTGGAATTTTCAAATAAGAGCATGTTATGTATTTCAACTTGTTTAAGTCTTCCCCTGTGTCTTTAGGAGTATTCAAATTATTTTCTTCATAAGGGCTTTACACATTTATAACTAAGTTTCTTTCCTGGCAATTTATATTTTGTGTGACTATTGGAAATCAAGGCTTTTTATTCACATTAGATTCTGATTATATACGTGACATTGATCTCTGTATATTAATTTTTTGCCTTGTTACCTTACTGAATTATGTTACATGCTGTCACATTATCTGCAAATAGTGATAGGTTTATCTCTTGTGCAATTTGTATAGCTTACTTTACTGCCAGTAAAATGTCAAACAATAACAGTATCTTTTCCTTTTTCTTCATTTAATTAGAAAATCTTCTAGTGTTTCTCTATTAAGGGTAAAGAATTTGGGCTAACATAGATGTATATTATCATGCTGATAAATAATCTAAACCTTTATTAATGAGTTTATAAAACAACAATTTGACATCGAATGAAATTGCAGTAACTTAAAATATTAGTTTTAGGAAATTAAAAATCTTCTTATCATGAAACAGAGCATACCTATTATTGGCTAAATATTTTATGTTCTTCAGTAAAAAATTTGTAGTTTTCTTCATGTAGAAATTTCACTAAAGGTCCAATTACCTCTTTTTCTTGATATCCAATGTTTATATTTAGGTCCCCATTTTACTGGAACTTGACCAGCTTTTGACACTGTTCTTAATTCTCACCATCTTAAAACATTCTTTTCTGTTTGAGCTAATGATGCCTCACTACTTGTTTTCCTCCAATATCTCTGACTACTCATTTACATGATTTTATTCCTAACTTCTTTATATTTGTTTTTGCTATTGTAAATAGAATCTTCTTTCACTTTCTCATTATACTTTTCCTACTGGTTCTTGTAGACATGTTCTAAAAGAATTTGATCCTACTGAAAGATTTTTCTATTAATTTTTCATTTAGTTTTTCAATTGCCATCTCTACACCACAAAGAACAATGTTAAATAATGGTTGAGAAAATAAGCACATTTTTCTTGTTCCTTACTTTAAAGGGAATTAACATTGCTTTACCAGCAAACATAATGATGACTATTGGTCTCATGTTTATTCTTCTATTTCTGTTTTATTTTTTAAATATATAATTTATTTAATAATGGGGTCTATTTCTAGACTTCCTGATATTGAAGATAATCATCTTCTGGTGGTGAGGTAATCACATATTTTTGCCATGTTAATTAGATACCTTGTCTTGATAGATGCATTCCAGAATAATTGTTGCTAAATTATGGTGAATCAATTCTTTAATGTATGGCTGAATTTTATTGGCAAATATGTGATTTAGGATCTTAAAATTCATAATATTTAAAGTTGGCTTATGGTTTGCATTTTTGTGCTAAATTATTAATTAATTGCGGTATTTAATTCAGTTATTCCACAAATACATAGCAAGCTCCCCGTTACAGTCAGTTTGCTGGGTGCTAGGAGTACAATGGATCGAAAAACCCACGTGGTCCCCGAACTCCTGGAGGTGACAATACAAGGAACAATTAGAACCAGTGTTCACTTTACAAAGAAGAGTTTACAATGTCATGAGGGACAAAATAGGAGAATCTGCACTAGTTGGAAGCTTGTGAGGAAGCTCCAAAAGAAAAGTCAGGAAGACTTTTCTGAGGAAGTGAAAATTGAGTAGAAGTTAATGTGTGAAAGGACTGGAGAATCAGGAAGAACCCTGTAAATACAGTAGAAGGATACACTAGAACAGGCACAATAGCGGGAAGGGAGTACCTGTATTGTGCAAGGCGCAAGCCCCTGCAACTCTTTCAGCTGTTTCTTTTGGCATTTATCTCTGTAGCTCTAAACTATGCACTTGTATGACTGCCTCATGATGTATCATTATTTATTGACTTTGCACTCCTGAAAATGTGTTATTATTCTCTCTACCACCCTATACTCAACATGTATAAATACTGTCTCCCAGTGTTCCCAAAGTGGTCATATCAGATTGATTAGATTTTTTTCTTCTTTTACATGTTTGACTCCATAAAATGAATTTTCATTTCCCTACACAACATTTTCCCTTGAAGTTAAGAATCATCCTCATTTGTTTCCATGTTAGTATGGAAATCATCCCTTGAAGTTAAGAATCATCCTCATTTGTTTCCATGTTAGTTTCCACATCTCTTCCAGTTGCTTAAATTGCCTCTCAATGCTTTTAAACACAACAGTATTGTACTCACTTCATCTTCTTCCAGACACCTTTCCCAGACACTTGAGTCAGGACTGGCTGCTTCCTAGGACTGCTGCAGGTGATCACCTTGGAACCCCTCTTCACCATTATCTATTCCCTTTGTCTCTCTTTTCTGTGTTCCCCAGTTTTCTGAGTTCCATGACTTCTTCTTTCTTGGCTTACTCTCTCAGTTTCTCTTGAGAAAGTGACCATGGAAGATAAGATTTAGAAGGCATTTTGTATCTGAAGTACTTTCTATTCTGCTATGGCATTTTTGTAATAGCTTGGCTGGGGATAGAATTCTAGGTTGGAAATAAATATCCCTCTAGAATCTTATAGACAACACCACATTGTGGTTAAACTTCTAGTGTTGCTGTTGACCTTCTGACTTGTTAGTCTTTGTAATTATATTTGTTTTATTTTTATGTCCCTTGAATTTTAAAATTGTATGAAAATGTACTTTTAGTATGGGTCTATTTTTTTCCTATTCTGTTGAATGAGTCATTTCAAAATGAAAGTTTGTGATTCTGATTCTGGGAAATTTCTTTGATGATTCCCTTTACTGATTTTCTCTTTCTAGAACTCTAACTTGCATGTTGGACCTCCTAAACTGAACTGATTTTTTAAAAAAATCTTTTCACTACTTTTCTTCATTTTTCTATTTTTGTTCTGCTTCCCAGGATATTGTATTAATTTCATCTTCTGATCATTCTGTTAATTTTTTTCATTTCTGCCAACAGATGGTTTCCAAAGTTCTTATTTCTCAAATATTTATTTGTCAAAGCACCTTGTTCTTGTTTCATAAATGCAATATTTTAGAGACCCCACAGAGTCTGGTTTTCTAAGGTTTTTCTCCTCTTTGTTTGCTTATTTATTTGTTTTTTTGGGTGTCTCTTCTTTTATATTAGACATTTCTTCAGACACCTTCCTTGCCATTTTTCATGCATAAGAGAAGAACACAAAGAAGCTGATCAACAAGCTGATCTATGTGTGGGTGGCCTTTATAGATTGGGGACTTCGCTGTAGGCCTGGTCTTTCTCAAGAGGGTTCTGGGAGAGAAATAAGCACCACAGAATGCTTATGCATGACTATTTTCTCATTTTCTCAAGGGAGTTATTTAGCTAGTATCATTCTAGATTCCAAGAAGATAGTTGAATTCTTCTTGTATAATAGGAGCTTTAGAGCATTTGGGCTTACTTCTCCCATGGAACCTAGTTTAGAAGGGTTACTTTGGCCCCAGTGTACCTTTAGAACTTTTATCTTGGTCTAAAAGTTTCCCAGAAAAGAATCTTTCATTCAGCTATCCACACGGTATAATGTGTCAATATTCTGGGAACTCAGTGGGGAAGGCGTGCTAAGTATGTCAAAATTTCAATGAGTAAAGGTTCACTGAGGCCCCTGTTTACTGTAAGTGCTGGAATCTCACCTTCAACTGTGCTAGTGGTTCCTAGGCCAGAATTCTGTGATCTTCACTAGAGAAAACCCACTGTCTCTTGCAAAAGAGACAATGAGTAAGAGTGACCCCTCTGCCTGGAATCAGGGAGGGGATTTGGAGGCCTAATTTATTTTTATTGCAGTTTTAACCAATCCTCCTGTTTGCCCTACTTTCACTCTCACTTCCAGAAGTATGGGATTCGATTGATTCCTGGGCCTCAGGAGGTTCTGCAGTGAAACTGAACTTGCTACACTGCCTGCTAAGGATTCTGTTTTCTGGATTCTGCTAAGTCATTTACCACTTATCTCCTGCTTTTAAGTTCTCAAATTTTGTTTCTACCATCTTCTCTTTCAGTACCTTTATTCCTGTAATTTCTTGACTTAAGAAAACATATTTTTACTTTTTTTTTTTTCAGGGCATTCAGTAAAGAGCAAAGAAAAATGCATATGTTTAATCTACTACCTATAACCAGAAGCTAATTATTTTGTCTTTACACTACATTCTAACATTTTCTAGAGATAGGAGTGTCTCATTCATCACTGTTTCAGAAAGAAACCTATTTGTTCCTATTTATCCCATCAATAAACTTCAAAGTAATTTAAAAACAATCTATGGGGATATTATCTGCAAGTACATTTAATATTTATAAATATTTATTGAGAAGAATTTTTACAATATTATGGTTTGATTTTCAAGAAAATAAGCCTCTGTTCTCCACTTTGTATGTCTTCTTTTAAGATCTCTTAGCAAAGATTTTAGAGATAGTTATATGTTTTCTTATATTTCTTGCCAAGATGGTTACACGTTATTTTGAATAACTTGGTAGAATTTTAAAAGACAATATTTTATTCTCATTAATTTCCTGAGATTTTCTAGTATGTAAATAAATTTTATTTTGTGAATGTTTATTTTGTAACTAGAAAGCTAATTGTATTCTTTTTTTTTTCTAATAGATGTTTTTGCAGATATTTCCCTTGTGCCCTTGGAAGACAAATATTACCTGTAAATAATAATTTTTTTTCAGTTTACAATGACCAGTCTTATTTTGAAACTCTAATTCAATTTTATTAATTTCTATTTCCTCTCTTTTTTTTTGATGTCTTTATTGGAATATAATTGCTTTACAA
This sequence comes from Eschrichtius robustus, assembly GCF_028021215.1. Lineage (NCBI taxonomy): Eukaryota > Metazoa > Chordata > Mammalia > Artiodactyla > Eschrichtiidae > Eschrichtius > Eschrichtius robustus. Next base: position 120,285,152 of record NC_090832.1, read on the forward strand.
TGTTGTGTTAGTTTCTCCTTCTATTTGCTTTTTCTAGATTTATTTAGCTGTTATTTTTCTGCTATCTTACAATATTAATTTATTTTAATAGCTTTTTGTTTAAAAATGTGTGCAATATTTTATAATTATGTGGAATCTTGACTTTATTATTATAAAGTTTATAATTATAAAAAACATTTCTTTAAATAATGTTATCATTTTTATAATTTTATAAATTATTTGCAATTATTTTAATTTACTTTTTGACCTAGTATTCCATAGGAACGTAGTTTTGTTTTTTAAGTACTTTACCTTGCTTCTGTGAACTTTCATTATTATATTTAAAAATTATTCTGTATGATGGGTGTCTCACGTTGATGGTTTCAGGGCTTCATTCCATCCATAGACATGCTTTATTTAGGAATTTTTTTATATCTGAACAGTCTTTTTTTAATTTTCTTCTGCAACTAAGGTGGTTTTATTTTAGTTTTTAATTAATTTTTTTTATTGGACTATAGTCGATTTACAATGCTTTGTTAGTTTCTGCTATACAGCAAAATGAGTCAGTCATACATATACATATGTCTGTTCTTTTTAGATCCTATTCCCATATAGGTCATTACACAGTATTGAATAGAGTTCCCTGTGCTATACAGTAGATTCTTATTAGTTATCTATTTTATATATAGTAGTGTGTATATGTCAGTCCCAATCTCCCAATTTATCCCTCCCCCCTTCCCATTTGGAAACTGTAAGTTTGTTTTCTACATCTATGACTCAATTTCTGTTTTGTTAATAGGTTCATTTGTACAATTTTTTTTTAGATTTTACATTTAAGTGATATCATATGATATTTGTCTTTCTCTTTCTGACTTACTTCACTCAATATGGCAATCTCTAGGTACATCCATGTCACTGCAAATGGCATTATTTTGTTCTTTTTTAATGGCTGAATAATATTCCATTGTGTATATGTACCACATCTTCTTTATCCATTCCTAAATGGACATTTAGGTTGCTTCCATGCCCTGGCTATTTTAAATAGTGCTGCAATGAACACTGGGATGCATGTATCTTTTTGAATTATGGTTTTCTCCAGATATATGCCCAGGAGTGGGCTTGCTGGATCATATGGTAGCTCTATTTTTAGTTTTTTAAGGACCCTCCATACTGTTCTACATAGTGGCTGTACCCCCATTCCCACCAGCAGTGTGGGAAGGTTCCCTTTTCTCCACACCCTCTCCAGCATTTATTGTTCGTAGATTTTTTGATCATGGCCATTCTGACTGGTGTGAGGTGGTACCTCATTGTAGTTTTGATTTGTATTTCTCTAATAATTAGTGATTTGAGCATCTTTTCATGTGCCTCTTAGCCATCTGTATGACTTCTTTGGAGAAATGTCTATTTAGATTTTCTGCCCATTTTTTGATTGGGTTGTTTGTTTTTTGATATTGAGCTGCATGTGCTGTTTGTGTACTTTGGAGATTAATCCCTTGTCAGTTACCTTGCAAATATTTTCTCCCATTCTGCAGCTTTTCTTTTTGTTTCGTTGGTGGTTTCCTTTGCTGTGCAAAAACTCTTAAGTGTACTCAGGTTCTGTTTGTTTTTATTTTCATTACTCTAGGAGGTGGATCAAAAAAGATCTTGTTTCAATTTATGTCAGAGAGTGTTCTGCCTATGTTTTCCTCTAAGAGATTTATGGTATCCAGTCTTACATTTAGGTCTTTAATACATTTTGAGTTTATTTTTGTGTATAGTGTTAGAGATGTGATTTAAAACTATATAGATGTGGAGTTGGTTATAACTCTAGAAATTCAGTACCTATTGCTTTAACATTTCATCAACTTCACCCACCCTCTGAAAATAATTGACCTTTCAACTCCTATATAGGAAATACAATCCTGTTTGTGATTATCTCATATTTGGACTCATAATTTTCTCATATTTAGCAGAAAGAAGAACAAACTTCAAACTTTTTCATAAACAATCAAATAATAATCTTCATATTTGTTTACAAGCATTATGATAAAAGGCAAAATACTATGTACTAATCATAAAATAGTCACCCCAATAATGTTTTAATATCTTTGACTTTTGTCCAATTAAGAGGAAAGAATTGAGCTAGTGAAAATTCAGCCCCTATTCCTAATTAGCAAGCTATAGAAGTAAATAGGTCTGTAGAAAATATACCTCTATTACAGATGTAACAAATACAGAGGGAACAGAGAAGGAGTCACCAACACTTTTTCTGTTAAGGGCCAGACGGTAAATATTTTCAGATGGCTTCCGTTGCAACTACTCAACTACGTCATTGTAGTATGAAAGAAGCCATAGTCAGCATGGAAATGAATGAGGCTGGCTGGGTTCCAACAAAACTTTTTTTTTTTTTTTTCAAAATCAAGTGGTAGACTAGATTGAGCCTGTGGGTCATAGTTTTCCAACCTTTGGAATAGATTTATGAGGTCCCACTTTATACAGAGAGAAGTTGAGGAGAACTCTAAAAATGGCCTGGAAACTGATCATGGAGTTGTGTGAAGACTTAGTCCTCAGCTTTCTATTTATGACCAAGAAACTGAGGATGAGAGATCAGTCCAGACATGGTCTCTGGTGTTGGATATGTATTCAGCCATTTGTCTTACACTACCTCAATATTAATAACTTCCTTACAGTGATTTTTATCTAATCCACAACATTTCTAGCTAAATTGGGGGTAAGCTGAAATAATTATGATCAGAAAATGTCTCGTATTTTATCCTTATATTGGAATTTTCCTTTGTGATGGTGCTGGCTATCTTCTGTTTGACTCTATATATCAAATTTCCATGCTTCTCTACACTGCTTGTGACCCTGGAGGCTGACCTGTATGGGCTGAACCAATGGACATCCATGCCTACTAGCTGTGGATTGTTTTTAGCTGTCAGGAAGCAGGGAGTGAGCTCCGCAGATCAGAGAGAGAGAAGAGAGGATGACTGAGGTTTTTGTTTCCTCACCTCCTTCCCTTTTCTAAATGTTACAGCTTTTTTGGGGTAGGTCTCCATATAACTCTCTCTTTCTCTCTCGATTTTACAGACTCTGCTTCACCCTTTCAGGAACCTAGGACGAGCTCCTGGATGTTACATTAAACCAGTGGTTTCCCTACACACTCTTAAAAACTCAGCTCAAATTTTCCATTTTTGTGTGTGTGTGTAATTTGTTCCTTTCCAAGACTCTAAATGATAGAGTTAACAAGTAAATATACAACATCTTGCAGTCTAAGAGAATGGATAGTTTCTATTTGTAGAGTGCAAAGTTTGTTATATTAAAATCCTTTCGTATAATTAAATTTTGTTTCATTTACACTTTTTAATTTTTGTAATCTACAGTTTATATTAAAGCATTACTTATATCAAATGAATTTCTATAATTTTCTTTTTTTTTAAATATATGATTTGATGGCCCATAGAAGTTTTAGATTTTAGTTTAAGCTGTGAAAAATGACTTTCTCTTTTCCATTTAGTAATTTTTCATCTTTAACATCTCACTCTGATTTAAATATTGCTGCTCCAGTGTTTGTTTGCCTTAGATTGATAACATTTTGCCTCCAATTTCATTTTCATTGTATATAAATTATTTATTCTGATTATTTAAATAATATAATTTTCAACCAAGTTGAGAAAACATCAACTCAATAATAAAAGACAAATAGTTCTTTAACAATCCCAACTCCACAGCTGACTACTATTAATATTTTTATACATAGAAGCTGTCTTATCTGGGTGAGTTAATTGACATAGTTGGTAAAAGGAAAACATCACAAAAGTGAAATAGCTATATCTAAATTTTAGTTTAACTTAAAGCTTATAAATTACATTAAATTAGTGCTCATTTTTATGTCCACAGAAGTTTTTTTCTATATAAAGCACCATGTATAAGTTGATGATGGTGAGAGTGACCATGATGATGATATTCTTCTGAATACTTTTTGTTTCCTCCCTTTTGTCTACAAAATTAAGTAACAAAACAGTGTTTTTCAAACTTTGCCCTTTGTAATTCCCTGTATCCTTCTTAAGGACCTGATTCTCAGGCCCTGTATCTTAGGGAATCTTATTTATTAGGACTAGAGAGGGATTTGAAATTTTGCAAGTTTAACAAGCACTCAAGGTGTTTTAGATACAGGTGGCCTTTAAACTACTCAGAAAAATTGCCTTGGTATGACCAATAAGCCTTTCATGGTCCAGCCGCTTTTTCCTGTCTCTAGCGCTCTCTTGCAAAGGCATCCTATCTACCAGTTTTCACTTCAATCGTATTTAACCATTTGGAGTCTCTGGATGTTGCCAGTTTATTTGTTAGCAGTACTCTCTTCATGGGCATGCCCCTCCTCACCTTGTCCATCTGCAACCACGGGTTCATTTGTTCCCCTGCCTCTCTTGTGCTCTCTCCTTTTAACGCCATCAATCATTGAGAGGGAAGGGCTTTTCGGAAGCCATCTTACAGATGCCGTCTTACTCTAGTACCAGAATGAGCACACGCTCCTAAGAAACTGTCAGAACAAACCCCTCCGTGGTCCGTGCACATTTAACCTAGGCATTGGGAGATTTCTGAGATTCCACAGTCACCCATTAGCAGGGGAAGTCCTACCTTTGTGTGCTCTGATCTGTGCATCCCTCCTGTGCTACCCAAATATTTCCACTGTGTTCCCAGAAGTGTGGCTAGGTGATCAGCACTGTATCCTCAGCTTTCTTCCTGAACACCTCTTCTACCTTCTAGCTTAATCCAATCTAACTGTGCCATGAAGACGGCATTCTCAAAATGAAGTGTTCTTAAGTAACAGCTTGAGTCTATAGCCTTGTTACAAGCCCCCTTTCTTGCAAGCTATTACTTTTTCTTCCTTTTGCAAATGACATCTACTGTTACTTTGAGGCGAACACCATCATAATTCTCCATCTTGCTACTCCTTTATTGCTGTCACCTGGTCACTTCCATCATTCACTGAAGACAATCCAGTCTATCATTTAAGATATCTATTATGCACATGTCTGACTTTAAGTAACTTTTAGGTCTAACACACTTACACATGGTACTTATTATTAATAGACCAGTTACCTGTCTTAGAAACAGTGCAAAAAATAATCCTCTTCCTTCCTATTTATCTCAGTTTATCTCTGTAAACTTCTCCAGCTTAGTTCATTCTGCCTCGTCCTCAATATAATTGCAAAATGTTTTATATACTGTGGCTACATAGTGCTCCTATTCTGCAGTTACATTTTCTGAATATAAAGTGTGCATACATATATGTATATATCATATATACGTATTCACATATGAATGAATATAAAGTCTATGACATATATTGAATATATGTAAATCATATCTTTGTGCATTAAGTTTTTGTGTTCTCTAAATCTTGTGTTGGATGTTAAAACTGTTTAGAGAACAGGGGCTGTGAGGTCTATGAGAAGTGGTTCCCAGATTTCATCTTTTTACAGAGCTCTGACAGGTGAGAAGCAGGAATTTTTGTTGAAGGACTTCCATCCTTTAGTTATAAAATCACGGAACTATTCTGGAACATTTTCATCTTTTCTTTCCAAGAGTTCAATAATAAGAAGGATAGCAGGATCTTTTATTTCAGAACAAATACAAAAATATGTAAGATCATGTTATTGAATAGTCAAAGGATTGCTATGAAGACTAAAGAGTACTTTCAAGCTAGAATAACAACTTTGAATTACGAAAAAAATACTTAAGCGCTTGTCCTACATAGGAGCTGGTGTGAGTTTGCCTAAGCACTGACTGTGTGTTTTTTCAGAGTGCTATTTTGCAAAGTCATCTCATAACCAGATTTCTAAACATAGACCTTGTAAATCAGAGGGAAAAATCCAGAAGACATTTTTGTACACCGAGGTCAGATGAAAATTTCCACTCTGTAGTATTTTGTATGATGTTATCTGCCCTTTGTCTCAAACTTTGGGGAGCAGGGTGGAGGTTTAATTAAGGAATTCTAATGGAATATTTATAGAAATATTAAGTAATCAAATCATCATTATTTTGCTTGACATTTGATCTTTCCCATCTTGCATCTTTGGATTATACTCTCCTCTCCCCTTTTTTTACATGATCAGAAATGCCACATAATGCCAAGATCAGAAAAAGTCTAAGTTTTTCCTTGGGAAAATGACTATAGAATAGCTGAGGTCAGAGACTACTTACAGTCAGTTATGGAACTTTAGGGTAAGGACAAAAAAATGGAGTGTGGGATTAAAAAATACATAAAGATACAACCCTAAAATTTATACCATAGCGTCACTCTCCTGTAACACAAGCTGTCCCTGCATTAGCTCCTGAAGGGCAACACAGGTAGTTGTCTGGCAGAAAGAAAATTACTCTCAGATACTTTTAGCTATAAGCATGCTCTCAGCTAGGAGCGCTACTGGAAATATATTGATAAATATAATTTAATGTAACTATGGGGATTCATGGCAATCCACATGTAGTGAAAAGTTAAGTATTTATTCAATTAACTGAAGCAAAGGAGAATAAAACTAGCATTTATTGGATACAGAATTATAGGTTTAGGAGATTAGTGGAACAGTAATCATCAAGGTTTCATTCTATAAACAAGTTCTTGCAGAGTGATACTTAATCCCCAAGGAATAACCTCTTACACTGTCTTGTGCAGACATAATTAGGAAATATTCTTACTAGTTGAGAACATTTACTAAATAAATATATGTTTAATAACTGTAATCAGAATAAAATTTTTTTATGATTTCATACCATTATTCCTCTGTGACCTGTAAGTCTAATGATTGCTGCTTAATAGAAAGTTTGCATTTAGATAAAAAAACTATGAATGAACAAATAATTTTGAATTTTTAAATTAAATTTCTATTTTTTCAGAAAAGGAAACATTTATGCCCTTATGTACTAAGTATACAGAGATTTAGGTATATATTTAGTTTATATCAACATAAATAATCTGTTTTGAAGTATCATTTGAATAATGCAGTGTGAGAAACATACCGTATTGAATTCTCCCCTGAGACAATTTAGAACCAGTGATTATGTCATTTGAAAAAAGGAAGTCTTTATTCCTAAGCTAAAAAAAAAAAAGTTAAACAAACAACAACAAACTTACAGATTTCCAGAAAGTGTCTTAGATGAAAACGTTATCTTTGTCTGAAAACACAGACAACTTTGATTTGGGAATATAACTCATATATAATTCTTTAAAGTCTACCTTGCCTCAAATTTTAATATAGCTACACCAGTTTCTTTTAGTTAATGTTTGTATCATATATCTTTTTAAATTTTCAGTGTATATATGCTTTACATGTGTCACATTTAAACAAAATATAATTTTATTACCAGAATATAATGCTACTTGTAAATTTGTCTTTGTCCAATTAATTTCAGTATAATCACTAATTTTTACCATGTTAATGAATACTTTCTATTTCTCCTGACCATTTTATGATCAATTTTTAATACATTCTTCCTTTTATCAATAATTTGCTTTCCTTTGTTATTTATAAGTCATGCACTCCTTCATTATTATTTTAGTGTTAACGCAGATTACATGTCCTTGGTTAGTTAAAATCTAACACTAATCTTCAATTCTCTCTTTTCAGCCAACACTAAAATCTTAGATTGTTTTAGTTTCCATTTTTATAATTTCTTATGATTTTTATTACTATTTATGAATATACTACTATTTATGATTATATGCTATTGTAAACATTATTATTAATAATTATCTGGTCAGTATTTTTGTATTAGATCACAGATTTACTGGTTTTATCTCTTTTCATTCCTTTGTGCATCTTCAACCTACCATGGCCTTTATGGTTTCTTCTGGATGAAGAACATCCTTTATTTTAATATTTCTTTTAGTGCAGTCTGCTAGATAACATATTTTTTCTGAGTTTTAGACAGAAAATGTCTCTATTTCACTTCATCTGTTGACATGTATTTTCATTAGTTAATATTTTATTTTGGTAATGATCTTCTTTTGGCTAGGAATATGTCATTCCACTGTATATTGGCATTGTTTGTGTAGAAGTCATTTATAAGTGACTGCTACTACTTCTTGTAGTCTGTTTTCTTTTTCTAGTGACTTTTAATATTTTGTCTTTGTCTTTAGTTTTTTGTACTTTTACAGTGATATGTGTAGTTATGGATTTCTTGTATCTATAGGTTTATTGCATGTGCAGAATAAGCTTGCCAAATCTATAGGTTGATGTCTTTTTAATAGTTTTGGAAATTTTTTAGCCATATCTCTTTAGTCCTGCCCTATTTTCCATTCCTTCCTTTTGGGATGCCAACTATATGTGCATTAAATCTTTTATCATGTGCCTCTTTTCTTTTGTTCCATCTTCTTACTTCTCTGTGCGTTTTTTCCTACTTATTTTCTCCTGACTTTATATTCTAGTTCTGTAAGTATCTCACTAATTGTATCTAACCTGCTATGACACTCACTCCCCAAGTCCCTAATTTCAGGTACTATATTTTTTAATTCTATAATTTATTTTTTGCTCTTTTAAGTGTGTTTTGTTTCCAGTTCTCTCTTTCAATATTCTGTCTTGATGTTTTTCTCTTTAATGTAGTGATGATTCTTTTTTTTTTGAAGTCTGTATCAGAAATGTTCACTTTCTGAAGCCACTGATTTCCATTGTTAGTTTTTTTGCTGATTTTAATTCATGTTACTCTTTATGTCTCTTGTACTTTTTGATTACGTACTAAATAGTTTGGAAAAAACAAATATTTTGAGAGAAAGAATAATGTTTTCTTCTTCTTGGGAGAATTTTTGCTTGCCTTATTCTGAGATGACTAAAAATGTGGTAGCATTATAATCAAATTTCAAGAATTGGATTTCTTGAAAATTTAAATTTGAAGTTAGCTATAATTTATTCAGATACTGTTGTATATTCAGCTCATCCTTATTTCTTGAGTGTAGCCCTTTGCCATTTTAACTCCAAATAGAGTGTGGTTTGCTAGAAACACCATTCTCCATGGGCTCTGTGCTCTAACTTTCGTGGCCTAGATCCATGAGACTATCAAAAGTGCTGCCCGGCCTGTTGGTTGCTTTTTTCCATACCAATATGTCAAAATGTCAGTCTCATTTATTGACCAGTTATTTTTTCACAGTACTGTTAGTTCTTTGATAACTTCTGGCAGATTCCATACATATTCCAGGTTTTCTAATTTTCTTTTTTTTTTTTTTGCAGGTAATTTGGTCTGAATGACCTAAGCCTTTAATTATCTGAAGTCAGTGTCCTCTGCACTTTATAATCCTTCCTGGTTAGCTTGATGTTCTCTATTGGAGAAGCTGCATAGCCTTGTTAACATCATGGCCTTTGCATCTTGATTGTCTGGGTTTGAATTCTGCCCTGCCTCTTATTAGTTCTTTGAGCTTTGGCAGCTAACTTCACCCCTCTTTGCCTGAATTCCTTCATCTGTAAAGAAGGGACAAAAGTGTACTCCATTTCTTAAAAATCAATGTTTATAAAGCATTAAAAACCATTCCTGGTATACATAAGTTGCCATATACTATTGTAAAGATACTACTTGATGTGTGCTGAATGCTACATGTTCTTTTATGCATCTTTCCTTTGTATATTTCTCTCTTGGTCAACCTTCTTTCAGAGTTTCATGAGTAAACCTTTCCTTTTATGAAAAAGATGATTAAGGTGTTTTTCTGAAAATCAACAAAATATCAGTATTTCTTTTTTTTGACAGGTAATACATCTCCTTATTATATATGTCTATATATTCAATCTAGTAGTTTTTCCTTTGCCTTATACATAATATCATATAATGCTAGAGTTGGATGGGCATTTTAGTTCAGTGACTCCAAAACGTTTCTTTGGCTACATCAGAATCATGTAAAAGGTTTTGTTAAAATCAGTCTTGGGAGCAGCTGACTCAGGACATTCAGATGCATTAAATCTGGAATCGTTTCCAAGAATTGAACTATAACAAGTCTTTTCTTCATTCTACTGAGTCACCTCCCACATCTTAGTCAATTGCTATTCATACTATCTTAAAGTTTCAATACTAGTCATTTTAAAAAAGCAAAATGCACACTTTTTTTTCATTTGCAGAGGATACTGTATGGTCATTTTCATGGTATCATAGTTTAGTTTTTAAATCTCTGTGCTTGAAACACTTTTTTTAATTCAGTAATAAAGTCTGGAAAAAGTTAATTCTGATCGTGGTCTTTTTGCATGGCTAAAAATGTCTTGAGTGAATTATTTACCCTTTTCTATGTTTAAAAATTAAAACCCCACCAGTGAATTATTTGAGCAATTTTGAATTCTATAAACTGCATTCCCACCTAATGCATTTCAAATACAAAAGCATCAAAATATAGTGTATATGTTAAGAACTTATTTATATATTTACTTATTTAATTTTTGGCTTAGGCCCTACTTCTTACTTCTTTAAAGGTTGACCACAGTTCTTTAAATCATGATTTAGAGAAGCGTGGTAAAAGGACAAAAGTACATTTATGGATTTGATTCACATAGTATGTCAATCCCATTAAGCCAAGTTAAAGTTTCATAAGGCAATTTAGCAGAAGTATAATGGATTTTTTTTTAAACTAATGCTGAGAATGCATTTAGTAAGAGGGAAGGTAATCTCCCCTAAGTACCCCAGACAGAGCTTATCCCACCTACCCACCTACATTTAATATTTTCATATCAGGAAGTGCTTATCTTTTAGAGGAATCATTATTGCATTTAACTCTTTCCATACTTATTTATCATCTTCCCTAAAAGACATTAAACTTGAAGAGAACAGGGATCTACTCTTATCTGATCACAACTTATCCCCAGGCCCAGTCAAGTGTCAGGCATATGGTATGTTTTAATAAATAGTAATAGAGTTTTTTAAACGCAATTGTTTGAGTCATCCAATAAATACACCTGCTCTTCAATATCAGAAAAGGTATATGGGGCTGAAAGAGAGTTGTTAGCTGGAGTTTAGGCAAATTGTTATACATTGTAGATGTTTTTATTTCCCCGGAGATACTTCTAATGAATAAAATCAGTACAATGACTTTTTAGATCCATAAAGGTTTAAAATGCCCTCAGATATCTTGTGGGAATTATTCCTTTATAACTATCTCAAGTAGTGTATCATGGAAACATCTCTGATTGTTCAGTCTTCAATGGGAATAGTTTTTCCTTTTGCAATGGGAAGGCTGCTGCTTTGTTGGTAGTGGGGTTTTCATGAAATTATGTGCAAGTACTTGTCAGGACATATTTCATAACAATAACAATTTATTTTTTTCATACCACAAAGAAGAAAACATTTTGCTATTCACATAGTTACTTTTATTATTAAAAATGTTTAGCACTTCAGTATATGTTTAAAACAGATTTTTGAAATATTACACGTTTACTTTTATCAGGTAACAGTGTAGGCAGAAAATACCCATTGGGGACAATTTTATTTGTTCTCTTAAGTGTTGCTTAATTTTCTCAGGATACAATTCACAAAATATAGGAAGGAAAACTGTATGGGGTGCAGTGTTAATAACTATGACAGAACAAAAAGGAGAACAGTCTCGCTGATTAGAATAGCGAAGGAAGTTCCACAGAGTCTTACAAACTGGAACTGGGTCTCACTGAATGAGCAGGATAAGGGTATGGTGACACTAACACAAATATTATATCAGGGAGACAAGGGTATGTGAAGCAAACTTAGCCTATTTGGTGGCTTATACTGAAATAGTAATAATATATAATAATATAAAATAATAATAATAATTATACTCCAAACCTGTGGTGTCTTATACAAAACTCTTGGGTCCCAATGTGTTTCAGAATTCAGAGCTTATAAGAGTTGAGAAACAATATAGAGTTATAATTCACTCTATAATACCCAGTGGGGTCTGGTACAGCACCCAGTAATCAAACTAATTAATTTCTCCATTAAAGTAAACATATTCATACTAAGTGGACTAAATATAGACTAGATACAGTCTCACATCAGTTCAAGTTGTGTTTTACTGACAAATGAGTTCAAGTCAGGTCAGGGTTTATTACAAAAGAAGTACATATATACCTACAGTTCAAACCTGTAGAATTGCAAACAAAGGTGTTGTCAACTTTAGGTAACATTTATTGATCAATCAAATATGTGCTGGGCAAGTGCTTTACATGTAATAACTCAATTAGGTCTACTTATTACTCTCCTTTTTTTTCAAATGGGGGAAAAAACAGAAGAGTAGAGTCAACACAGCTGGAAAGGCCACACAGCCAGTAGAAATTGATGGAGCAAGGATTTGAATGAAGGCAATTTTTGATATATTGCCATTCTCATAATACACTCCAGTCACTTATCTATAGCTTGTATGCAGGGTGTGAGTGAAGGAGAGTTTGGGAGTGAGGCCAAGGGGATAAACAGGATTCAGGGAAACTTTAAGGGAGTGGGGAGGGACAGAGTGGAGATTAAATATCTGTTGTCCTCAAGGAGATTTTTCTAATCTTATGAGTTATCAGTTATTTTCCAACTATTCTCATCTGGTACGTGCAATGAAAGTATTTCCTGGGAGATATATCTGCAGAACAAATAAATGAGCGAGAAGTATTTAGAGGTTAATTCTTATTATTCTTAAATGAATTTCACTTATAGTTCTTGAATCTTAATCCTTTCATGCGCAGAGAAAGCAGCTTAAACCACCTTCATGGAATTAAACCTTCCCAGTGTCCAAGAACAGCTTTTGAAAATCTGAAATGCCTTTGGAAAGTCCTTGTACTTTTGCCAAGAAACGTATGTTTCCTGGGTTACTTTTCTAAACTTGAAAAGACATCTCAGCCTACCAGGAGTGGGGAGGCTACTTCATATCCCACATCACTTGTGAAGAGATGCCAAAACAATTGTCCACTAGCACCTCTCTCATAGTTCAGAGAGGCAAGATGCGTGACTCCTCAGGCACAGCTGCAGTGTAATAGGAAGATGCAGAGCCAGAGGGAGAGGAAGTCGGATTTCTACAACCAGCACAGTCCTTAAAGTGTGACAAAACTAAGCTATGCCACTTCTCTTCTCTGGTCACAATGTCCTCAGCTTTAGAATGAGAAACCATATGTATGAAACAGAAACAGACTCACAGACATAGAGAACAGACTTGTGATTGCCAAGGGGGAGAGGGGTGGAGGAGGGAGGGATGGAGTGGGAAGTTGGGGATTAGCAGATGCAAACTATTATATATGGGATGGATAAACAACAAGGTCCTACTGTGTAGCACGTAGAACTCTATTCAATATCCTGTGATAAACCACAATGGAAAAGAATATGAAAAGGAATATATATATACACATATATATATAAAACAAAAAAAGAAAAGAATGAGAAACCTGGGTAAGGGGTATCTTTTTGGGTTTTGCTTTGTAGTTTTTACTCTAATTGTTTTATCATAATATCTTCTATATTGTAAATATAGCAAATGTCAAAAATCAAGGTCTTGTCATTATCAGAGATATGATACTGTTCACTCATTCACATGACAAATATTTGTTGAACGGCTACTTCCAGTCAAAGCTGGGTGTTACAAAAAAGCAGTGAAAAAATATACAGGGTTTCTTTGCTCATGGAAGTCTCAGTCTAGTGGGAGATAAAGACAGTTAAATAGATCATGGCAATAGAGTGTAATTTGCATCTTGATGAATTCTGTGGGACTATGCAGAAGCTACCTAACTCAGATTGTGTTTTGCAATAAAGTGAAAAATTATTTAAAATCCAATGTGGATTTATTCACAACTGTCTTCCATTTGAGAACAGCATAATTCATATTAGTGGGAAATTAAATCACTTAGAATACATTCTCATCTATCCTGTAGCAGAGATTGATTAGTAAAGCGTAAAGAAAAAAACACAATTTTGAGGAGGTCTTCTGTCCTAAGAGACTGAGGTCGGGAACAGATAGTACTTCATCTTAGCAGGCAAGCCTGAGTGAACTGGATAGAGGGAGCTAGAAGTTCTGCATAATAATGTAAAGGAAATTTTGCAACAGAAAGATTGCTGCACAACTTGGAAGGAAATGGCAACCATAACTTTCAGAGAAAGATGGTCAAATTTTTCAAGCCTAGCACTGTAAATGTGTTTAAAGCTCATCTCTTACTACAAAACTTTTCATGAAATCTGCTATACATACAGATGAGTGCAAATGAAGTCATCTTGGGAGATAGCAAACAAAAGAAGCAGGCCTAGAAATTGGGGGTGAGTGTGGAAGAGAAGGTGATAAACAGCAGTAGGAGTAGAAAACTGAGTGAAGTCCAGAGTTCAGCAAAAGTGGTAATTCAGAGCCAGAGGGACCAAGTAAACTTAGGCTCCTGTGTCGCAGAAATCTCAGGAAGGTCTTTGGGCTTCATCTAAAGTGTGGGATAAGGACTTGAACTAACATAATTTAAATCTCTTAAAGAAGAAGCAGCCCCAGCTGGTGTCAGGGTTACAGTTGATAGAGAATGGGGAAGACAGAGTATTGTCAGGAAGATACAAGACCCCGAAGGGAGACTGGAGTCTGCCCAGAGCCCATCTTGCTTTTCTTTGTCTCAAAATGATTCACAGAGTAGGGGAAGGTGACTGTACTCCCAGAAAAAAAAAAAAAAAAATTCAAAAGAAGACTACACTTTTTTCTTCTCCATAAAGTTATAAGTATCAAATGCCACAATTTATTAAACTGGATATGCACAGAGCTAAGAAATGAGAGAACTGAGTAGCCACCTCTAAGACCCCTGAAGAGTATTCCTCTCCTTGGTCACTGTGGCTGAAATGAGGGATAACCAGAGATTGGAGCCTGGGGGCGGGACTTGGCACATGGTAGCTCCATGTACCATAGGTGACTTAATATTTATTTTGTGTTGCTTCATATTACATTTCTTTTCTTTCAGTCTGTATTCTAGGATTCTAGTTTTTTCTCATAAAGCAAGAAACCATATAGTAAGTCATTTCCTGAAGTATGTTACTGCAAGCTGAATGTAGATAACTTGGAATTGTCACCTTATGCTAAGGTCCTAGGTTGAGGATAAGGTCTTGAAACTTCCCTCTCCATTATATTTTCCTACTGGCTTGGATGGTTCTGGTGGGCAGGCAACATGTCTATATTGCTTTTCAGCGAAAGTACCCTCGACTCCAGCACAGTGTCTGTCACACAGTACAACACGTTTGTTTAATATCTATGGAAATTAAAGGTGCATATTCATGTAATAATGATGGTGAATTTGCACATGTGTAATTGCAGTTATGGATTCACTATGAAGATAGCCTCCTCGTGAGATTATTTTTTCTTCTATAATGATACGTTTTATTGATGTATACAATATATATTCCTTATTACACAGACTACTTAATAGATTGTAAAAGAGCGATAGTGATGTTGAAGTGTTAGACGCTCTTAAGATAAGGAACAAAGCTAACTAGCCCTTCTGGGACAGGAAACAAATGAGGTTAGCGGTCATATGACATATTGTGAACTGTAAATCAAGTTGAGTGACCATGGCTTGCGGCGTGAAGATTCCAAAGCCCTTTATCATTTTCTTTGATATTCATTCTACTATTTCATACTCCAAATTTAGTTCATATGAAAGTACACACGAAGCCTGAAACTCAGCATTTCATCCCTGGTTGTAGAAAGAAACTTTTCTACTTAATGTACACCTTAAAATTAAATGTTAACAATGAGGCGCTTAACTCATTGCTGGTTTTATCTTCAACAACTAAAACATCATAGTGATTAATTTTATTTCAGATTTTGAAATGTGTTTTTCTGTAAGCTCTTTTACATAATTTACAAACATAAATTATTAAATCTTTGCTGGCTTGTGAGTCTCCTGCCATACATCAGTGTATCGCTACTTGTCTTTCTGCAGCAGAGAGAACCTATGTGCCTCTTTCCCCTGCAGGATGGGGTTATAAAGCACCGCAGCTCCAAATTAAGGCCAGAATGGAAAGGCATTTTGACATTTTAAAATATACTTGACAGATCAGGTAGCTCTTTTGAAGTGAATTTGAGAAACATGAATTTTTTATGGTTAACTGTATACAGCATGGTCTGACTACCAAAGATAAACGTATTTGTAGAAAAACCACTAGGCAGAAAGAAAAGACACAAAACATAAAATGCAAAGAGATTTATAATCAGATCAAAACTCTAGGTTACTCTCATTGTCACTGAAGAAGGATACACAGATGTTAAAAATATATGGGAAATGAAGAATAGCCTGAATAATATCGTAAATGAGCTAATACGACTCCCAAATTATTATCAACTATATTATATAGCCTACATTGATCAAGTAGACATACTGTTACCAAATAACTCACCTACTTTAATATTTGGTACTGATTAGCTATAAGCTGTGTACATATAAAGTTAAGTAAATAAATGTTGATTAAAAAGTTAGAAATTATAATTGATGTGGATAGGGCACCTGATGTATCTAAAGGCAACCAGACAATCATTACCTTATTTCTCTGACTCCTTTTCTCCTGTATGTGCTGGAATTTCTTGGAGGGTGGTGGATAAAGGGGTGATGCACAGACTCTCTTTTTCAATTACTCTGTTCTGTTTCCAGACTTAGCTCCCACAGCAGGCCATCTTCCTCAATAGATTCACAACTATTTTCTATTATCAGTCAAGACTTGTTTTTTTCCAGTAGATCGGGAGAAGAGAGAAGTGTGTTTGAGGTTCTGGTGTAACTGAGAACTATCTGAGACTTTAGGGGAAATAACTGTTTTCAAAAATACCAAAAAGTAAAACAGCAACAACAACAAAAATTGCATCTTCCATTTTTATAACCGTCACAGCCTATCTGAAATTTTGTTTTAAATAATGTTTTTCCAATGAGACAGTTTCTATTTGAGAGCAAAAATCTTCTTTCTTTCAATTGTGCATTCTTATTGTCTATTAAAGGGCTTGCTTCAGAGTAAGAGCTCCATAATGTTAAATGAATGGATTGGTGGAGTGATGAGAAGATGGATGGAAGAACAAATGGATGGAGAGTTGGGAGAATGAATGAATGAATGAATGGATGAGTAGACTGATGCATGGACAGTTGTCTTCAGAGGTTGTCCTCAGTTAAACAATAACATTTTTTTTTCTTTTCTTATTATGCTATTAGCAAGTACAGCCTAATAATACTATAGTAAAAATGTACAGGCACCCCTCATTTTGTTGTGCTGGACAGATGTTGCTTTCTTTACCTATTGAAGGCCTGTGGCAACGTTGCATGCGGTGAGTCTGTCGGCACTGTTTTCCAACGGCATTTGCTCACTTTGTGTCTCTGTGACATATTTTGGTAATTTCTGTAATATTTCAAAATTTTTCATTATTATTATATTTGTTATAGTGATCGTGATCAGTGATTTTTTTTTAACATCTTTATTGGAGTATAATTGCTTTACAATGGTGTGTTAGTTTCTGCTGTATAACAAAGTGAATCAGCTATACATATACTTATATCCCCATATCTCCTCCCTCTTGCGTCTCCCTCCCACCCTCCCTATCCCACCCCTCTAGGTGGTCACAAAGCACCGAGCTGATCTCCCTGTGCTATGCGGCTGCTTCCCACTAGCTATCTATTTTACATTTGGTAGTGTATATATGTCCATGCCACTCTCTCACTTTGTCCCAGCTTACCCTTCCCCCTCCCCGTATCCTCAAGTCCATTCTCTACGTCTGCGTCTTTATTCCTGTCCTGTCCCTAGGTTGTGATCAGTGATCTTTGACGTTACTATTGCAATTGTTTTGGGATGCCACGAACCACGTCCATATAAGATGGTGAACATAATGGATAAATGTATGTGTTCTGACTGCTCCACTGACCAGCTGTTTCCCCGTTATTCTCACTCTCCTCAGGCCTTCCTAGTCCCTGAGACACAACAATATTGAAATTAGGCCACTTAGTAACCCTACAATGGGTTCAAGTGAAAAGAAGAGTCACATTTTTCTCACTTGAGATTAACAGCTAGAAATGAGTAAGTTTAGTGAGGAAGGCATTTTGAAAGCCGAGATTGGCCAAAAACTAGGTCTCTAGTTGTGAGTGTAAAAGAAAAGTTCTTGAAGGAAATTAAAAGTACTACTCCAGTGAACACATGAATGATAAGAAAGTGAAACATCCTTATTGCTGGTAAGGAGAAAGTTTCAGTGGTCTGGATAGAAGATCAAACCAGCCTCTATATTTCCTTAAGCTGAAGCCTAATCCAGAGAAAAGCCTTAACTCTCTTCAATTCTGTGAAGGCTGAGAGAGGTGAGAAAGCTCTAGAAGAAAAGTTTGAAGGTAGCAGAGGTTGTTTCATGAGGTTTAAGGAAAGAAGCCATCTCCATAACATCAAAGTACAAAGTGAAGAAGCAAGTGCTGATGTAGAAGCTGCAGCAAATTTTCCAGAAAATCTAGTTAAGAGAATTAATTAAGGTAGCTACACTAAATAGCAGATTTTCAATGTAGACAGAACAGCCTTCCATTAGAAGAAGTTGCCATCTAGGACTTACACAGCTAGAGAGGAAAAGTCAATGCCTGCCTTCAAAGCTTCAAAGAACAAGCTGACTTTCTCGTTAAGGGCTAATGCAGCTGTGACTTTAAGTTGAAGCCAATGCTCATTTTCCACTGTGAAAATCTTAGGGCCTTAAGAATTACGCTAAATCTACTCGACCTCTGCTCTCTAAATGGAACAACAAAGTCTGGATGACAGCACACCTGTTTACAACGTGGTTTACTGAATATTTTAAGCCCACTCTTGAGACCTACTGTTCAGAAAAAAAAAAGATTCCTTGCAAAAAATTATTGCTCATTGGCAATGTACCTGGTCACCCAAGAGCTCTCTGATCCAGAGGTGCAACAAGGTTAGTGTTATTTTCATGCCTGCTGACACCACATCCATTCTGCAGCCCATGGATAAAGGAATAATTTCCACTTTCAAGTTTCAGTATTTAAGAAATACATTGCATAACACTATAGCTATCACATATAGTGATTCCTCTGATGGATCTGGGCAAACTAAATTGAAAACCTTCTGGGAAGGGTTCACCATTCTAGATGCCATTAAGAACATTCCTGATTCATGGGAAGAGGTCAACATATCAACATTAACAGGAGTTTGGAAGAAGTTGATTCCAACCTTAATGGATGATTTTGAGGGGTTCAAGACTTCATTGGAGGAAGTAACTGAAGATGTGGTGGAAGTCACAAGAGAACTAGAATTAGAAATGGAGCTTGAATTGACTGAATTGCTACAATCTCATGATAAAACTTGAATGGGCGAGGAGTTCCTTCTTATAGGTGAGCAAAGAAAGTGATTTCTTGAGGCAAAAATTACTCTTGATGTAGATGCTGTGAAGATTGTTAAAATGACCACAAAGGATTTACAATATTACGTAAACTTAGTCGATAAAGCAATGGCAGGGTTTGATAGGATTGATTCCAATTTTGAAAGAGGTTCTACTGTGGGTAAAATGTTATCAAACAGCATTGCATACTATAGAGAAATAATTCATGAAAGGAAGAGTCAATTGATGCCACAAACTTCACTGTTGTCTCCACAGCCACCCCAAACTTCAGCAACCACAGTCTTGATCAGTCAGCAGCCATCAACATGCAGGCAAGACCCTTCAGCAAACAGCAAAATGCTTATGGCTTGTTGAAGGCTCAAATGATGTTAGCACTTTTTTCTATAAAGTATTTTGAGTAAAGGTATGTACATTTTTTAAGACATAGTGCTATTGCACACTTAGTAGACTACAGTACAGTGTAAACATAACTTTTATATGCATCGGGAAACCAAAAAATTCGTGTGACTCACTTTATTGCAGCATTTGCTTTATTGCAGTAATCTGAAATTGAACCTGCAATATCTCAGAGTTTTGCCTATAGTCACTATTGCAGTTATCCATTGCTACATAACAAACTAACTTAAAACAGAGTGGCTTACAACAACTATCATTGTCTCTTCATCTTTGAGTTTGCTGGGTTCAACTGGGTAGTTCTCCTTTGAGATCTCTCCTGCAGTCACAATCAGATAGTCATTTGAGTCATCTGAAGGCTTGGCTCAACCAAGATATCCCAGAGTTTACTCACATGGCTTGGCCTCAGACTGGAACACTTAAATGTGGATTATCCATGAGGATTAAGTGTCTCACTATATAGCAGTTAGATTCTGAAGGGAGGCAGGAAGCAGAAGCTGCCAGCTCAGTTAAGAGCTTCTGTCTAGGACTGGATTCAGGGTTTACCCAGTTTCAAGGGAATGACTGACACTTGAAAGTGACCCCTATTGGGGCACACAGGATCTGAATTGATCTTTTACTTATCAATAGTCTGCATAAGACTGTAAACTGCTGTTCACTGCTGATTCTCCAGCTGCTCACAGAGTGCCAGGCATGTAATAAATCAATAATAAATGATTCACTGAACTAACATATTTATCCGGAAAATAATATACAGTAGAGGCAGTGCTAGACATGAGTGAGATACCCTGATTTTTCCTTTATTTCTCTGACTCCCATGCACTCCAATATTGGAGACAGAACATAAGAATATACAAATGAGTACAGAATTTGGAATTGTTATAAATGAAATCTGCAGGAGTATATATGGAGTAATGGGGGAGGGAGAGTGATTGCTTCAGACACAGCATGTTCAGAGGAAGCCTCGCTAGGAAGAAGAACTTAAAGCTGAGAGATGAAGCAGGAGAAGGAGCCAGCCATGAAAAGAAACAGAAATGCACGCATTCTCATTCCAAAGAAATGGAAAGAGGCCAAGGCGAGACTGATGGATCCAAGAAATGAAAGAAGCCAAAGTGACTAAAAATAAGTTTATCAAGGTACAGGAAACCAGAGGGTTAACCTGATCATGGTCAGATCATGTCATGCTTGGCAGTATGATGAGAAATGCAAGTTTTATTCTAAACGCGGTTAGAAGCAAATTAAAATTTTTAAGTGAGAGAGTGATATAATATGATTTACACATTTAAAGTATTACTCTGGCTACGGAGAATGGTTTAGAAGAAACAACAGAGGAAATAATGAGAAGAGTTACAGTATTTTTGTGCTTGCTTAGGGGAGCGATGGATGGAGGGAGTGGAAATGGAAAAAAAGAGAACACAGATCTATTTTGGAGGTATGTTAGAAAGGACCTGAGAAGGAGTTAGAGAGGCATAAGATGATTTTTATGTTCTGTTTTTTCCAGTGCACCAAGATAGATGTAGTGCTTTTCACTAAGGTGGGAAAGATTGAGGG
Source organism: Eschrichtius robustus (assembly GCF_028021215.1). Taxonomy (NCBI): domain Eukaryota; kingdom Metazoa; phylum Chordata; class Mammalia; order Artiodactyla; family Eschrichtiidae; genus Eschrichtius; species Eschrichtius robustus. The sequence goes on from NC_090832.1 coordinate 120,306,342, forward strand.
AAGAATGCATAAAGGAAAATCAAGTGTTCCATTTTGACATGCTAAATTTGAGATATTTATGTGATAGCTAAGAGCAGATGTCCATAGAAACAGAGAATAGAAAGGTGATTGACAAGGGATAAGGGGTGGAATAAATAGGAAAAACTTTGTAAAAGAGTACAAAATTTCATTTATATAATGAATGAGGTCTGAGGATCTAAGGTATAACGTGAATATAGTTGACACCACTATATTGTATGATTGAAATTGTATATACTACTAAGAGAGTAGAACTTAAATGTTCTCACCCCTCCCCCAAAACAACAAATGGTTAATTAAAATAGATGTTGAGTTCCTAATTGGACATAGGAAAGTGGAACTTGTGGAAGAGGAGACATAGGGAACCCACGTTGAATTAATGATATTTAAATCTCATCCATGCGGGCGGACAAGATTTCCTGGGGACTAAGATTCTACATGGAAAGAGAAGAGGGCTTAGGACTAAGCCTTGAGGAATACAATCTTTTGAAGTTGGAACAAAGAGGACAAACAAACCCATAAGCAAAACAGAAGTGTGTGATGCTGGGAGAATTTCAAGAGAGAAGATGTTCCTATCTGGTCAAGAGTTGCTGAGAAAGAGCTCTTGGAGGATGCAGACTAAGAAGTATATGAGGTTTTTGTTGGAATTGGGTGTCTTTGACAAGAAGATAAAGTGACATGTTAGGGAATAACAGAATCCAGGTTGGAACGGGCTTGTGAGATTAGGGAAGGGAGACAGTGAAGACCTATACGTAAACATCATTTTTCTTACTGCTAGCTTCCCTTTTTTTCTGCCAAAGATTTTATACGCATAAAAAACATACACAAACATACAATCCAATTTCCCTTCTTTTACACCAAAGGCACCCGGATCATGATTATTTACACTTAGTAGTACATCCTGGAAGTTCTCCATATCATATAGAGTTCCTTGTTCATTTTATAGCAACATCACACAGCTTTTCAATGTAAGACTGCACCGTATTTTATTTAACCAATAGAATTATGCCTTATCTTCTTCTTATACATAATGTTGTGATTATAGATAATTGGAACCTCTGTATTAAAAGGCATTCCCCTCCTTAATATTTGCGCTAATTTGCATTTCTAGCTGCCATGTGTATGGCTGACTGTTTTTTCACAGTTTAGGCAACTTTGTGCATTATGAAACTTAGCATTTTTTCTAATCTGATAAACTAAAAATGATATCTCAGAATAGTTTTCAAAAATATGTTTTTTAAAATAAGTGAAACATATAACATAAAATTAAACATTTAGAAGTGTACAATTCAGTGAAATTAGTGCACTCACAATGTTGTGAAACCACCACCTCTATCAAATTCCAAACATTTTTATCACCTGAAAGAAAATGAAACCAAGAAAGACCTGTGGGGCCTTCCTGGCTACAGACCCCCATGTTTCCTGCCTGCCTTTTGTCTGTAGGAAAACTTTAGCCTCTTAGGCCTTCCCCGAGTTCCAAAGAGCAAATTTAATCAGAGAAGTGTGAAAATGCAGAAACAAAGGAAAATAGTCAAGCAAGATAAAATAATAATAGTTTAGCCATAGAACAAATTCAAGAACCTCCTCAAGGGCTATAGATATTATTTTTAGTTGTACCCTTCAGTTGTTTTATAGATACTAAACCCCTACCAGGTGGAAGAAGTTGATTGCATGCTGACCACAAGCATATAGACCCCAGACCAACTGGAACCTGAAGGCTGATGATGTTAACTCCTGAAATACCACCCTGATACCTCATGGCAAACTAATCAGAAGAATATCCATGAGCTGATCAGGAACCTTGTGACCCTCTCCCTTACCTTACCTCTAAAAACCCTTCTCCAAAACCCATTAGGGAGTTCAAGACTTTAAAGCGTGAGCTGCCCATTCTCCTTGCTTGGGCCCATGTTGGACACCCTGCAATAACAGCTGTACTTTCCTTCATCACAACCCCATGTCAGTAGACTGGCTTTGCTGTGCGTTGGGCAAGTGGATCTAAGTCTGGTTCCATCCCCATTAAGCAGTCCCTCCTTATTCCCCAGCCTCCCCAAGCCCCTGGTAACACCAATCTGCTTTCTGTCTTTACAGATTTACCTATTCTGAATATTTCCTACTAATGGAATCATATAAACCCTTTTGTGTCTGACTTCTTACACTTAATATAATGTCTCTGAGGTTCATATACTTTGTAGCATGCATCAGTACTTCATTCCTTTTCATGACTGATTAATATTCTATTTTACGTATATCCCACAATTTGTTTACCCATTGGTCCATGATGGACAATTGGATTTTTGTCTATTGTGAATACTGCTGCTATAATTATTCATAACTATTTGAGTATCTGTTTTCAAATGGGACAGTATATATGTAGGAGGGAAATTCTGGGTCATATGGTAATTCAGTGTTTAACTTTTTGAGGAAATGCCAAACCGTTGTCTACAATGACCATTTACATTCTCACCAGCAATGCATCAGGGTACCAATTTCTCCACATCCTTGACAACATTTGTTATTTTCCTTTTTTTTTTTAAGTCATAACCATCCTAGTGTGTATTAAACGGTATCAAATTGTGGTTTCCTTATCTGTTTATGGTTACATGGCTGTGTTCATTTTGTGACAATTTATTAAGCTGCCAATTAAGATTCTTTTCTGTACACATTTTATTCCAATAAAATATTTACAAAACTTTAATATAAATGTTTGTTGAGGAATAAATGGATACATATTATTGAAAAAATGTTCATTAAATTGGCTCCCTTAACAAAATGAATTTCCACTATCTACTTGTCCCAGCCAGTCAGCTTGGAAGGCTGTAGAAATTAGTCCTTCTTCCAATAGGACACACTTGGCACGTCTCTTACTGTTTCTGTTATTTTATGCTTGGCATTTATGCCCAGTGACACCTGGAAATTTCACTTTTTCATTCACTTCTATTTTCACTTGCTTCTATCCCACACATACTATGCAAATCTATCCAACCATCTACCCTATCTTAGAGAGTTCATCCTACTTTCAATTCAGAATGCTCATTCTCAAATGTAAATATTTGAGGGCTGTTGAAAAAATGACCATGGGTCTCTTGAGAACTTCAGTCCTTAGCTTGAAATATTTTAAAATGTGATTTTAAATGCAAATATGCTTAATTTATATGGTCACTCAACACAAATGAGACTGTAACTCAAATATGAAATAAAAATTATTTGGCCAAACAAGGTTGGAATATGCTTAAGAGTCACAAAAATTACTAGTATATTCATGGCCTCTTCTCTTTCTTACCACCTGAGTATTCCTCTTCTCCTCTTATTTGTTCTTGTACAGATTATATGGTTTACTTAACTATATTAAACTTAGCTTTGGTTAGAGTGGAGATGTGGGCAAGGAATACTAAAAAGAGGAAGAGGATATTCAGTTATCTGAGAAAAAATTGAAGAAAGAGAAAGACAGAAAAGGGGGAAGGGAAGGGGAAAAAATGAAAAGATCCATTGTACATGCAGGGGCTTAGGTGAGGGTTAATAAGAGGAATTCAGTTTTGAGAGAGGCTGAAGGGTGTAAGCAATACTAGAAGCTGGAGGAATGGGAGAGAGAATCCCCATGGGGCATTATTTTGAATTATAAGTTGGATTGATTTTGATGTCCTCTAAACATGTCAATAAAAAAATGAAATTTACTTTTGATTCCTTTGGTTGTTATCTGTGTCATGGTACATGTAACATCCAATGGAAAGTGGATTTTGAGACACTCCAGCTCACTTTCAGCTTCTTTTTCTTTTTACGTTATTACTGAAATAAAATTCAATATTTTAAAAATTCTGGTATCTAGCTTGAAAATCCTGACAATATGTTTGCTAACCCCAGTATGAAAAATACAAGAATTGTCCCAAAGTTAGCAGCCATGACACAAAGCTCAGTTAAGTCTTCTTTGTAAAACATAAAAATTATTGAAAAAAAAATCAGTTTTCCCATGAAATGTTACTGTATTTTATTTCAATTTTTTACTATGTAATGAGAAACCTCATATATCTCTGTAAGGTCTACAAGAAAAATAGAAGAGGTAAGGAAGGAGCCTTCCTTAGCCACGCAGGGCTCTCAGGGACATAACAGCTCTGGATTCAAAATTTAAGTTGAGGGTGGAGGTGTGGTTGTAAGAGAAGGACTTCAGAAGTAAGGTCAATTTATAATTTCTCCCTCTTCCTCTTAATAATATATATATATATATATATATATATATATATATATATATATATATATGCTTTAGTGTGTTTCTCCTGTGTGGCCCTATTATTGTAAATATAAAAAAAACTACAGAACAAAAATATTATAAAAAACACAATCTTCTTATGGTTTGCCTTTTTTCCTGCAGTCATTTCAATTGTGTCTGTTTTTTTGTGTGTGTGTATGTGTATATAATATTTTAGTTAAAACAAGCAAACAACAAATAAACAAGCAAAGAAACAAAATGAGCTAAAGATGAAAAGTCCCAGCCCTAAAATGGCAAACCTCTATCTTTCAACAGAAAATTATTTCTCAGTAACTTACTTATCCTTCAAATTCAGTTATAGGAATGTTCATTCATGTTTATTTCTAATAGGGAGAAAAGAATATAGATAGTGCTTGCCAATTAGAGGGTATGTTGAATCCGACTTATCTCAAATAACCACTTGTGACTGCTCTATGTTTTCCTTTCTCATTCAACCTCTCCATATAAAAGAAATGTTATTTTAAATTATTTTTCCAATTTGTAAAAGTGTGTTTGTTGCCAAAACTTCTGGACATAGGACTAGTTTTAATCCATCAAAGACACAACGTCTAGTAGCAAACCATATTCTTCATAGTATTTAATTAACTATCCTCACATGCCCAAGAGTTCTGTGTACCCAGCATCAGCTGACAAACCCCTTTGCTCTTGTCCTTGAAGTTCACGCCTGGTGTTACCCAAATGAAACAACTCCTTGAGCTACACAATGTTAACTCGGTTTGAGAGTGCTCTGAATGTCATCCCCTTCATTCACTTTCTTTGTTCACTCTTTTCAGCAAACATTTATTGAACCTCTCTTTGTACTCTACTTGGCAATGAAAGGAATACATAGAATTCTAATTCACTGACAACCTTCTACAGAGAAGTTTTGCAACATGCGAAGTTTAACACTAATAAAAAAGTTAAATAACAAAAATATGAGTATCATATGACAATTTTTTTTTACAACTGTCAAATAAATGGGTTCTGGAATGGCCTAAGAGGATTGTGAACAAGACTGGTCAAGGAAACCCTCAAGTTGAAGGACTTGAAAGGACTTGAAAAGAAAACGTGTAAGAGGTGCAAGAAATCAGTCCTGAGAAGAGAAAAGAAAACATCCCAAGAAAGGAACCAGAGCACAAGCACCATGGTAGGGGAAAACGTAGCCTTCCCAGAGGACCAAAGTGTCTAACCGTGTTAATTCAGGAGGGTGCAGTGAAGGATACTTGCAAGGAAACAGCATTTGGAGAGATCAAACAGGCAACCCAAGGGCTTCTCCTTCAGAGTTTTGATTTAGAAAATGATTAAAGAACGTGATTTTAGAACATTCTACACATTTTTCCCCTCCTTAATTAACTGAACTAATAAGGAGGAACAATTCTAAGTTATTCAAAATGGTGAAAGGCTTAATTCCCTTTGGAATGTGATTTGTATTGAAATTCAAATAAAATTGTGTTTGCTGTGACATTGCAGGGCTTAGATTATGGAAGAATTATGGAGCTTTTTCTTAGTTCATCTCCATCCAAAAAATAAACAGTACCTCTTGGAGATGTATATTGCAAAACTCTGAGTTGTTCTTTTTTTGAAAAATTCTGGCGTAGACATTTTTCTGAAGCTCAAGTAAGTTAAGCATACTCTAAGATGACAGTGTATTAAAAATTAAGTCCAAAAATTATTTTTTGATTACAATGGACAATAGGTTTAAAAAAAAAACTCTAAAATAAAAATGCCTTTGCAAATTTGGCAAAAATATTGGTGCCTAAATTCATCAGGGTATAATTTGCATTATTGATTTCAGATAATAATTTTGTGACATGTCTTTACTTGTTTTACAAGTGAGTTCTTTGAATACCTTTCTATTTACAACTGCAACCTTAAAACAAACTGAGAAAACCAGCAGCAAGCTGATCACTTGAGAGTCACATAATTATTGGTATCAGCCAGCCCATAAAAAGTGCAAAAGCCTTGAGTCAAGTCTAACTTAAAATTTTAAATGAATAAAGGCTAAGTTAAGCTTATTTCCTTGATGAAACAGTTGGATCATTAACTGGATACTAACAGAAGTCTAATCTTCATAGGTATTTTAAAATTATTGCCCACTCAATGGCATTTGGATTATATATTGTACAAAAATTTCCCTGAAAAATTAATATAGTTCAAACAATTCAGATATAAACTTGAAAAACATTCCATATCTTGGTTTTCTTTTCAAATGCAGTAGGGTTAATTGTGTGGTATACGGATAATGATGTTTCTCTTTTAAATGGTAACTGGAATAAGATATTAAAGTGGCCTTAGCAAAAGTTATCACCATCAAAACACATTGAGAATCTGTCTTCATAACATGCGTTATTAGTTGCTGTGCAAGCAGCAAGTTAGACATGTAACTGAGCAGGACCCCATGGGGTCTTCCTGCAGGGGGGAGGGGGGTTGGGGGGAGGACAAGCCTTCTTCTCCCATATCCTCTGCTTTGACTTGTCTCTGAAGTACCTAGATAATAGTATTTGATGCACATTTCCTGAGTTGTTTTGCAGATGTGTCACATTTGTGTGAGGACCTTGAGCACATAGCCGCAGGTCTCCTGGAGCCTAAGAACTGGTAATGTTAACCCCTGTGACACCACCCTGCTACCTCCCCATCAGCCAATCAGAGAATTATGCACAAGCTGATCACATACCTTGCGGCCCCCCTCCCTCACCTGGCTTTTAAAAGTGCTTTGCCGAAACCCTTCGGGAGTTCGGGCTTTTAGGGCATGAGCCACCCATCTCCTTGCTTGGCCCTGTAATAAACCTTTCTCTGCTCCAAGCTCCAACTTTTCAGTTTGTTTGGCCTTTCTGTGCATCGGACACACAAACTTGTGTTAACAGACAGACATAATCTCTGTCTTGGGAATTTACAATCCAAGGCTGAAAATGCTGACACAGATGCTACTGAAGCAATGTAGGTAAAGCAATTTGTATTAAAAAGGTAGAAAACTTGAACAGGTGATTTTTTTAAATTGCTAGTAACAAATAACTTTAGATAAACAGCAATTTGTATCTGGACACTTCTAATATTCTTGTCTTTCAAATAATTCATCAGTCTCCCAAGACTGTCCCTCAGGTTCATACATGAAGGCACCAGGGCATAACAGAGACTGATAAATAAGTTGCACCTTTGGCTGGATGGAAAGGGAATCATGGGTAGAGAGGCCGGAAATTCCAAGGAAGAAAAGGAATTGGCTCATTGTGTCTTAGTGATTAAAGCTGGATTAGGAATGTAAATTTGGTCTTTGGATACAAATAGAAGAAAAATTTAAATTCCTTATCGATCCTCTCTTGGTTTACTCCTGAGTCTCATGTATTTGAAATAATTCACTAAAGCGAAAATAAAATAAAAACAAACACCTTCATTAATTGAAGGTAAAAAGCAATGAATTACTCCAGCAGTCTGATGAGAAACCACTGGACCCTGCGCCTGGGATCAGGAAAATTTACGGTGATCCTGGAGTAAGAGAGGGTCTGTTACGTTTTCTTTGTTCTCTGTAAAAAATAGTTCTCAAAATAAAACATCAGAAACAAGTGTTCTGCATTATTTTATTGCACTACAATATGTTTCCAAAACAATATAGTCCCACATGGTTAAACAGAACAAATACATATTCACACAAAACTAAATACATATACAAATGGGGGGGCACAATCTTTAAGGAGACTGAGACATGATGGTCATAAAAAGCCACTGAAATTTGCTCTACTGTGCCCTATTTTCTTCATGGGACTCAAATCTGATTCTAGAGGAAAGAAGGCGAAGCTATATTGGAAATCCTGCTGAAATGTCATAGCTGATTCACCTAGGTTCAGAGAAAAAAACAAAAAGTCTATTTTTAAACAACAACAAAAAATTATCTTTAAAATGTATAAAAGATCAGACTAAAAAATGTGCTCAGTGTCTTTGTTAAAGTTATTTTTGGAATACGAAATTGAGATAATGGCATATTTAATACTTAAAATATTTAGCAAAAGGTTTATCCTTCAACAACAAAATCAGGTTAATACTCATTTGCATTTGTATATATTAACTAGACTCCTATATTAATCATAGACATATGCTTCCTATATTAATCATAGACAGTAAATTTGAAGGAAAAGACACAAAAGAAAAAATAGGCAAAAAAGTAATCAAGTTCATGAGATATATATTCTAAAATTATGACAGAGAAAAATCAGTCTTGGGAAAGAAAATAACATTTTAATCAACCAAAAATGACAAGAGAAAAATTTTTAAAAACAGAATTTTTAGCCATTTGGAGTCCTGGTTTTCTTCACCTAGTGAGTAATCTTCTTTTAAAAAAAAAAAGAACTCTTAGGACAGATACTTCAAATTCACTATTCTCTTGCTGCATCTCCCAACCTAAAAAACAAGCAAACAAAAAAACCCCCACTTTTTTATAAAAAGGAAAATATTTTTCTCTCTTTCTAAATGATACTGGGAATCCCACTCCTCTAAATATGTCAGAGAAAATGACAAAATAGAAATACATCCTTGATTGAAGGAGTTTCTTCTAAAATGAAAACAGGGAAATGAAGGAAATCTTCACAGACAGATAAATAGACTGGATGGCATAAAAATGATTATAATTATGATTAGCATAAGACATGAAGAGGAAGTTAAAGATATTCAGACAAACCAAATATGAAAAAGAGTTTTTAAAAAATCTGAGGGATTTATTACATGCTTGGTGTTAGTTGATATAAAGGAATTATTGCTCACCTTGTTATGCATGAAAAAGACATTGACTTCATGTAGGAAATTGTTCATACTTTTTGAAGGTATATGCTGAAGTATATAGAGGTAAAATAATATGATGGCCAGAATTTGTTTTAAAATAATTTGAACAACAAAAAATAAGGAGAAAAATAAGGTGTAGATGAAATTCTTGCAAAATCTTGAAAATTGTTCATTCAAGAAATTGGGTATGTGGAAATTGATTGAAGCTTTTCATAACAGAAATATTATTTTGTGATGATAAAAATAATATACATATGTTTTAGAAAGTTTAGCAAATACAATTAATTATAAACCAAAAATCAGCAGTAAGCTTAATTTCTCTTCATAGTTTGGGTTATTTACTTTCTAGATGCTACTGATAAAATTTTTATATGATGAATTACTATTTCTATTTCTTCCTGATGAACTATATAAAGATGTCTTGCTCCTTTTATTTTCCTTGTGTGTTTTAGTTACTTTTAAAAAAATAGGTTTATGAAATTTCATTTCATAGGAAAACTAATCACATTGTCATACTTGAAGAAAGTGTTTTTGTTTCATTATCTGTATTTAACATTTCAAATTTGTTCATATGGAATTAAAAAAAATCTGTCTATGCTTTTTTTTGTTACATCTGTAAATATTCACTTTGTAATTTAAAAGGATCAAGAACTGCTTCTGAATCTTCTTATTCACACTGTGGATATATATTCCACATCAGGTAAAATTATGGCTTCAACAAAGAGCTTTTTCTAAATCATTCCTGGTATCAAGTTGGTGCTCGATGGGTTTCAGGCTGGAGACAGATGGGCCCCCAGGGCAAATGGTTTGAGTTCTTTCCTTGTGGACTGATTCTCCAAGACAGGAATAGCAGGACAGTGGAGAGAGGAGGATGGGCCCTGCCCAGATAGAAGATAAGATACCCCATGTTCCTCATTCTTGAAGTCAGGAGACCTCCCCGACTACACATGCTCAGAAAGTTTCCTTGGAGGTCAAAAGGGGAGTTATGCTAACTAATGCTCACTTACCCATAGGCCTCTTCAGTAGAATCCATCTTAGCTAAAAGATGCACCCGCACACATGGAAAAATCCTGAGCTATACCAAATACAGACTTTGAACTGGGCAAATAAAAATGATTGGCCAGAGGAAACATGGAAGCAATGCCCCATAAAAGTGATACAAATAGCCAGGAGGGCACGACTCTCTCTGAGCCCGCCTGTGTGTCTATCCACATGTACTCTTTTTTTTTTTTTTTAACATCTTTATTGGAGTATAATTGCTTTGCAATAGCGTGTTAGTTTCTGCTTTATAACAAAGTGAATTAGCTATACATATACATATGTCCCCATATCTCTTCCCTCTTGCGTCTCCCTCCCTCCCACCCTCCCTATTTCCTAATAAATACTTAACTTGTTTCACTACTTTCCGTCTTCGTGGGAATTCTTTTCTGCAAAGCCGTAGGGCCAGGGTCTTGTCATTGGCCGCGGGCCTAGTGGCTGGGATTTGATTCTCTCACCACCGCGACGCAACCTCAATCACCGGCTGGGAACCGAAACCCTGCTTCAAGCCACTGCAGGCCGAGGCCACCCGAGATCAGGTCATATATTCATTGCTGAGAATTCACTGAACACATGCTGCTCAAATTCTGTCAGTTTTAAGAAGTGAAGACATTTATATCCCAGTCCAGAACTCCTAGGGGCAATATGAATAGAAAACTGACCTTCACTAAAAAGAAAGTATTCATCGTCACCCAGAGTTGAGAAAAAGCTAATTCAGGGGACTCCCTGGTGGTGCAGTGGTTAAGAATCCGCTTGCCAATGCAGGGGACACAGGTTCAAGCCCTGGTCTGGGAAGATCCCACATGCCACGGAGCAACTAACTGACACATTAGTATGGGATTGACATGTACACACTGCTATATTTTAAATGGATAACCAACAAGGACCTACTGTACAGCACAGGGAACTCTGCTTAATATTATATAACAACCTAAATGGGAAAAGAATTTGAAAAAGAATAGATACATGTATACGTACAGATGAATCACTTTGCTGTACACCTGAAACTAACACAACATTGTTAATCAACTATACTCCAATATAAAATAAAAAGTTAAAAAAAAAACTGAAAAGTTGAATGGAATAGTATGAATCACTCATCATATTTGTTTATTACTAGGCTGAATTCTTGAAGGTAAAGACAGTATCTTTTATTCCTGATAGGCGCAAAGTATTAGGCACTCAAAAATTTGGCTAAAGTATAGAATAGAGAAATTGTTTTCTTAAAATTCCATGATATAATTGAGAATGGCCAAATCAATCTACACATAGATTTAAGATTTCGTAAGAATTGAGGAAAATAATTCAAAGTGGCAGATGTTATTATCAACTATACTTTAGAAGAGAAGATAGATGCTCTGATGATATGTTCATAGTATCTTATTTCCTTTCTATTTTTTGGTTCCAATTTTTATCTCTTTTTCAAGACCCAGGTCAAATTAATCTGCTCCATCATGTATGTGTAATCTCCCACATTTAACTGCCACTATATTTTATCTATACATATTAAGGTCAGGTCTTTTCTATTCTCCCCTGAAAACTTAAGATTCTTGACTTCATGGTTCTAATTTTATTTATTTATATTCATTTTTGTTTCTCTTATTGCCTGGAGCATCATAAAAATTAAGTATATATGTATTGAATAAGCATATGAATAAATGGATAAGCATCATGACATAGTCTCTACTACCAATCGAAGAAAGCATTGGATAACGTTAACTGTATGCTTTTCTAAAAAGGCAATAAAATACTTATTGTCATAGCAGCATTATTAAAGAATGGTATAGAATGGCCAGTGGGATTTTTCTTGGGCCCTAGAATTGTTACCAAAACTTGCCAAAGCTGGAGACCAAAGGAGCGAAATATCCCAATCTGTAAGTTCTGCGACTGACCTGTGATTAGGGCCAGCAACCTTCTCACAGGACCTGTTGAAAGGTGCAATCTCGAAGAATAAACTTCACCAGGGATTATTTAAAGTATTTACTAACCAGTTTGGTACAGCACTAACTCAAATGGATGCTAGTTATAACAATCAGTATAGCTATAAAAGCTAATAATATCTCCACTTTTACCCTCCAATAATATCAGGAGAAGATTCGTAGAGCAAATATTAACTCTGGGCAATGCAATTCCTTCCCATCAAAGCTAAAAAACAATGGGAGCACACGGAAATCACTTATAAAGATGGAATGGAGATTGCTTTCAAAAACGGAAGGCTGGCCTTGATTTGCCCATTGACCAGTAAACACTGTGTGAGCGAGATCAAATGGAAGACAGACTGTCTACAGAATGGGGACTGGTACTGCTCCCCCTTAAGTAAGACTGCTGCAGGGAATAGCAGGTGAATCCTTAACCTTCCCAGAAGCTTGACATTTGACCGTGAAGGCTAGATGAGATTGGAGTTTACCATCTTGCCAGGGCTTCAACCATGTGGTTGCCCAAGAGTCTTGTACACCAGAGAAAGGTAGTGTGATGCAACCAGTTTGAGGCCAAGGGAACACAGAGTGCTTAAAGGAGCTACACAAGAATGAAACTTTTTCTCAGCAGGACAAGGCGGCCATCACCTGTGGACATCAAAGACAAGAAGAGGAATGCTACTTGATAGGAAACATCTACTCCCTGATACCTTGACTCCCTTTTAGGCCTTCAGTCTCAACATATTCATTCCATCTCCTATTGTCTTTGGCGCCTCAATTGACCTTCTCTTGTCCGTCAGTCCATCCCCTATTTTAGCAGCCTAAGTTATGCTGTATTTTGATGCTTTACCTTGCTCCCAGCGAAGGGTCCTTTTTCCTGCACCTTTTTTCAATGCTGCAGCACCGAGTATTAGTCCAAAGAGCACAACTTTGCGTAAATTATTGAAAAAATCATTCCTTCCAGTTGAAAGCAGCCCCACTCACTCACGGCCAGACAATCAGAAAATGGCCTGAATTTCAGCACTGCCCTCTCTCTTTCTGAGAGCCCTGATGCAGTCAAAAACCTGCAAAACTGTTATGTGGCAGGTAAGCTTAAAATCGTATAAAAGAAGACAAAATGAAAGCCGTTCAAATAATCTTCATATAAAAAACTTCAAATCTGTAAAAACTTAGCATTCAATAAGAATTGCTGTGAAATTTATATGTAGTTAAAGAAACAAATTGGTTATTCACTCAATTAACTCTGACAAACTGATCATTGGGAAAATTGGCTTTTGGTGAAATGATTTAAGCAAACTAATTTCCATGGAACCGACTTTTAGCACTGTCTCAACTTCAGAGGATAAATTAGAGAAGGAGCAGGAGGGAATACATGAAAGAAGCTCCTGTCTTTCTCACTCCATTCCAAGATGTTATGATCTGCATTTCAGGGAGGGAGGAGAAAGAATTTCAATCAGATATGAGACTGATGTTGAAATAAGGGGGACCAACTCTCAGCAAGTGAAATGAGTTCATGTAAATGCTGAAAGAGATGGAAAATTGTGAAATCTTCTGAGATACCATTAAAAAACCCCCCACTATTTCATTGCTATGTGAGGCCTGGAGGACACAATTAAAAGCAATGATTGGAAAATAATTTAAACTTTTATTTTTGCATCCACAAAAAATATTCTCCTATAATCAAGAGAAATCATTTGGAAATGGAGGCAAATGTGACTTGACCAACTTTAGTAGAGCAAAATTTTATGGTCTGTGAAAAAAACAGCATTTAACGTTATTTAACTATATTTTATTTACAAAACTCCCCCCCTGTAAAGTGTCCCATTTCATTGCCAGTTGAGAATTGTTGAAATGTACTTATTAATTCAAGAGATTAGCTAAAACTATAGGGTGTTTTTACTTACTCCCCCTTAGAGTTGATGCAGAACAATCAATTTTTCCTGGTGCATTCATTCTTCTGTAGGGCCATTCCCCTGGCAGTCCTGCCCATTTAGCAAGATGAAAAGTTATTGTCAGAATGGTCCCCGCAAAGTGAGAGAGCGGCATGGACTTATATATACTAACAAATGTAAAATAGATACTAGTGGGAAGCAGCCGCATAGCACAGGGAGATCAGCTCTGTGCTTTGTGACCACCTAGAGGGGAGGGTGGGAGGGAGACGCAAGAGGGAGGGGATATGGGGATATGTGTATATGTACAGCTGATTCACTTTGTTTTACAGCAGAAACTAACACACCATTGTAAAGCAATTATGCTCCAATAAAGATGTTAAAAAAAAAAAAAAAAAAAAGAATGGTCCCTGCTGCAGATACACAATGCCCAAGTTGATGTCAGTACTCGTTGGTACCATCCATTTCTACATCACTAGATTGACACAATTGTGGTGAGAGAATCATCTATGTATTCAGGTCTCCTTTTGTTTGCAATGTAGAATTCAAGTGGGTGAGCATAGTGTCATTTTGGATTATCGTCTTATAACTGACTTACTAAAAAATGCATGTAAGTATTAAGCTTAATGTTATTTGAAGGCTGCCCTAGAATTTTAAAAATTTTAAAACTTGTACTTTGTCCTCATTTCCTTAATATAAGTCATTTAGTCAAGTGGCGTCTATAAAAGTTTTAGAATTTCTGACCTGCCATTTGGAAATGTATCCAAGGCCGTGGACTTGGTTTTGGCATGGTCCTTGTAACTCTCCTGGGGTGTTTTTGTAGATGCAGGGGAGTATCAGGGATTTGGAGAGGGGATCCTTTTACCCTCTTTATCTGTGGTCTTTTTATCACTCTCTTTCTCCACTAATGAGGTCTCCATCCCTGACACTGACTGCAAAGGATCAGAGGAAATACAACTCCCCATTTACCAGTTACCACCTCAGTCTCTCTAGTAAATATTCATACATCTATTTCAACGAAGTCTTTCGCATCTGTTTATTTAAGGTTTCCAGTGGTAAAATTAAATTTATACGCAGTAGGAGAACTCAGGTGTAAAAGTTTAGTATCGTATAATCACTCTAATCCTTCATCTATAAATGATTATATAGATTCACTGACCACACTCTGGAGTTGTCCACACACACATGTTTTCTAGGCCAGTGAGTGTGTTCCACTTGCACAGTTCTCTCTCGTGATTTCTCCTCTCTGCCCACCCAGCAGCCCTTCTTTGCCATTAAATTGATAACTTCCTCTCACCTCCCTAAATCCCCCGCTTCTCAGGCTCAATGCCCTGACAGTTAGAAATGAACATCATCCAAGCCTCTATTTGTAATCCAAAATTTCACAATGTGCTGGCCCCTCCTTGGGTTGTCAGCAAGAGTTACTCTCTCCTCCACCACCTGTGCTCCTGGGAGGAAGAACTCATGGCCAACTTCAATGCCAGGAGAGGAAGCAGAGAAAAAGGACAGTGGTTGCAATCCTGCACTATGTGCTGCATTTTATGCTCTTCTTTCTCCTTTTTATTCAGTCTCTGGTTACCCTAACATCTAGATAGATCAAGTGTATCTCACACAGAACTTATTAGTTTTTTCTAATTAATTTATTTTATTTATTTATTTTTGGCTGCGTTGGGTCTTCATTGCTGCGCGTGGGCTTTCTCTAGTTGCGGCGAGCGGGGGCTACTCTTCGTTGTGGTGCGCGGGCTTCTCATTGAGGTGGCTTCTCTTGTTCCAGAGCACGGGCTCTAGGCGCTTGGGCTTCAGTAGTTGTGGCACGTGGGCTCAGTAGTTGTGGCTTGCGGGCTCTAGAGCGCAGGCTCAGTAGTTGTGGCGCACGGGCTTAGTTGCTCCGTGGCATGTGGGATCTTCCCAGACCAGGGATCGAACCCGTGTCCCCTGCATTGGCAGGCGGATTCTTAACCACTGCGTCACCAGAGAAGTCTCTGATTACTTTTTTAAAATAGATGTCCCCACATATAGGACTTTACATATAAGACTCATAGTTTTCCATATGACTTGTAACCCTCCTTCCAGTAATTGATCTCATGTTCAAAGATTACTGATGTCCTTCTTGATCTTGAGTTCTCTCTCAATGTCTTTTTTATTAACTTGATATTAGAATGTACTCCACTCAAATCTTAATTCCCTTTTCTGCCTCTGCGCACTATGGAAAGAGAAGGCATGAATTACCTTCTCTTCTTAGATAATTAGCTAGAAGTTATGCAGTGCTTTTTTTCAAGTGTCTTACATGACTGCAGACTGCTTTGGAGGTCATGCTGAAAGAAATGACAGAGGACGATATGATTCTTTCTCCTTCCTGTTCCTGATAGCAATAGCTACAGCAGAGGTGCATGGAGCTATGTTAGTCAACTCAGAGGGAAGGCCTTTTTTCGTATAATTCTTCCTCTTATTAATCTCAGTTACTTCCTCTATATAAAGGTCCTACTGCCTGAAGAATGGCAATTCATTCTTTTTTGCCACGGTATGTTTTACTGTGTTCTTATTTTGAGATATCATCACTCCTAAAAATAGATATGTTCAGATTTTTCTGATTGAGATTATTTTCTGAGCACAATTGCCTAATTTTCCTCCTTCCAAATTCCCATGGAAATTTCAAGCAAAATATGAATACGTGGAAAATATAAATATAGGAAGTACTAAAAATGTTGAAGATGTTTATCTCTGTATGGTGAGATTATAGTGAGTTTTTATGTTTTCTGTGCATTTACATAAAGATATTTCTTTTAAAATTTATAAATTAAAAAATTTCTACTCTTCTTTAATCTTTTGCCTTCATTTATCAAATTGTTACTTGTGTAATCTCTTTTTATTCTAACACAGTCTTGATAAGTTTTTTTATATTATTAGTTTTATTTTAAGAATGTATTATGTCATTATAAGTATACATTTCAAATATTATATTGCTAAATGCATGAAACATAATAATTATGTTAAAGCAAAACTCACAAATCCAAATAGACTAGAAATAATAATTCTTAACTTCTTTTTTTTAATTTGTTTTTCTAAGAAAATATAAATAATTTTTGTTCCCAAATGCATAAGAACTGTGTAATATCTTAAGAATTTAATTTTAAAATTAAGTTTGTAAATTCTCAATGTTCAGTTTGTGGAGTTTTTACTCATGTATATCCCATATATCATGGCCTGTAAATTTCAGCATCTTTGTCTCCCTGTACTTGATCTCTGTCTCCTCAATTCAGTGAGGAGATATCCTCTGCTTGAGTTACCTCTCCCTATATTGAGGTCTGAAATTGCTTCCAAGCATAAAATCGGAGTTATTATACTGTTTGCTTCCCTTCTCTTAAATGGGAAACTCTGGTGTTGCATGCTGTCCAAAGCTTGAAAAAGGTTTTCATATAATTTGTCCACTTTTCTAGCTGTTTATGATGGGAGAACAAATCTAATACCAAATCTAATACCATAGTCATGTGCAAAATTTCAAAGGTCATTATTTTTAATTAACAGAAAATTAAACAGTAAGTATTAAAACACTGGTAAGTTACTTCTTATCTCTGTCATGTAAAATTTTATACCAGATTATTTTTTTCATGGCAAGAGAAATAGACACACCTTTCAGCATTAGAATCTTGAAAAGTTGGAAGAAACTCAATGAAGCCTAATTGGAAAGTCCTGAATTTGACATACAATTTTATTTTTATTTCTAACATGAATATACAGATCAGAGCTGTATATTCTGATGTATCAGTCTGGATTAATTCAGGAAAGAAAAACCCCACAGTAGGTTAAACAGGGTAAGTTTAACATCAATAATTATTTAAGTATGGTAAAAGAGTAACCTTAAGATGTAAGAAAACTCAATATAGTATCTTGGGAATGAGGAAGAGTATCCAAGGAAGGACAAACTTGGAAGGTGTTCAGAGCTTGTGGGAGAAGGTGTGCTTCCACTCACTGGAGAGGGAAGAAGTTTGCTGGTTTGGCTAGGCTAGAGCTGATATGCAGTTACTGGGTCATCAGAAGGTGACCTGGAGCACAGGCACAGAGCAGGGTGGTCAGAACCTTTCCAGGCCACAGGGAAAGTGTACAGGGCTTACAGAGGGTACAGAGTTTCAATGGGAACCCAGGGAAGTTAAGGAAGGCAGGCTGTGAGTGGGCTTGCATCGGGAATATGGGTGCCAGAACTCTTTAGATGACTTCAAGTCTTAATGTGTAGGGTGGAGTGGGTTTGGGCAACATTTTGGATAAGAACTCTTTGGGGTGCTGGTTTCTGGAATGAAAGGTCTGCTGTTCGGTTATTGCCAGACCAAACTGCAAGTTTACCAAAGGACCATGATCAAGGGCAGAGCTCCACCAGATGTTCTCATATACACATGATGGACGCACCAGGCACCAGAATCATCAGTGGACTCGCTTCTTCTTTCATATCCTGACATTCTAACATTGTGCTCACTATACAGGAGAGATGCTTAAAAGAGTGTCATTATCACAGGGCATACACTGAAGGGTAATTTTGGGTCTGAGAGGCCATACATTTATAACTGTCAAACCTGGATACTTGTAGAAATTTCAGATCAAAAATAACACTCTTTTCATAACGAAAAATGTGAGATGTATGAACTTGACTGATATGTTTAGGCTACATTTAAAAAATGTGATCTACATTTATTTACCAACGCTTATATTTATCAAATTTCTGTTGTAAATTAAATTATAGCATCTGATCTTTTTTACTCTTTAAACAGCAACTATAAATATACAGCATAGGTTTTTCTCAGTTGAATTCTTTAGAAAGTAGATTTTAAGAGTTTTGCTTTATTTCAGGGGTTCTTTTCCTTTACATATTGAAATTTTCTCACACTATAAGAGCCAAATTACCCAAAATCTTTAGATAGTTTAATTTTCATAACTTTATCTGTAGACACCAAAATTAATTTGCTTGTTCTAAACCAAAAATATGGGACTGAGGAGAAGGGAATTTCTTTTTGATATTGGTATTTTGAGTTGAGTCTTCACCTGAGAGACATTAAAGTTGGACTCATCAAAGGAACAGAATGGTGTGGTCAAGGTTTGAAACATGTAATATAAAGAATCATCTAGAACTTCTCTAAATAGAAAACAATGCTTCATGCACCGACCAGATGAAATAACTTTATTTTTTGAAAACCAAGCATTGTTCAGTACATCGAAACCATGCAGAACCATTTTCTTTTAAGTTTCAATATCTTCTGTATTAAAGCAAATCTAATTTGACCTTTTGTGTAAAATTACCTGAAACACGTATCTCTTTCATTTCTCATTGTTTAAAGCTACATTCTTGGTGTACTGTTTCTACCAAAGATTTTATTCAATATGCTGAAGCTCACCTTTCATATCTACTATAACCGCTAGTCAGATGGTGTAATTTTAGCCAACCTAAGAAAAAAAAAATCACACTTCAGCACAAAAACTGTCATTTCAGACAGGGTTTCTCTTGCCTTCTGTTTTGGTAGTCACATTCCTCACTTCGTAAAATAAATCTCAATTCCTTTAGACAGGTCATTAGCTTCAACACGGATAGCGTCATTAGGATAATTTATCAACCATCCAAGCCAAACACAAGTGAAAATCTGTAAGAACTGAAGCAGAGTTAGGAATGAAAGGCATCTCTAATGAAAATTAATTTGGAGGGTGGGAAACTACCAGATTTTAATTTTTCAAATTACAGTTAGATTTGAAAGCCTTGCTTAAATCAAAAGAAAATGAAAACTGACATTACCGGGAATAACTGGAATCACTCATTATAGTCACAGAATGGAAGTTTCTTAATATTAACAGACAATCTAACTCAAATTTCTTTAAATGGAAATGTTCACTGGGGAGAATAAAATTCTTCATTAGAATATTTCTAATCTAAATCCAGTAATTCTTCAGGAAACTAAGAGCTAACAAGCAATTACTCTCCTCTCATGGCAAATAGTTTTTATTTGTTTATTTATGTGTGTGTGTGTGTGTGAGAGAGAGAGAGAGAGAAACATTAGGTCTTATTTGTGATATCCCACTGCTGTATGCTGTATGACTTGTGTGAACTTGGGCTATGAAACCTTATCAGGACCATCCTTGCCCATCCTCTGTGTGTACACCATTTAGACGTTCAATGAATATTGGGCACTGCAATCACATTGGAGCACAATAAAAATTTAACCATGTGTGGATAATGAAAACGCTTCTTCAGGCCGTTACTTGTGTTTCATATGCTTACATCACTTCGGACCTGACTATTCAGAGGTACTTTATTATATAATATGGAATCAATTCACTTTTACCCAAGGAAACAAAAATACTGAGGGATACATGGGGACCACTCATTAGGTCCTCCATACTGGAAATATATGTTTAAAATAAAGATATAAGTTGGGTCTTTTTTGCTCATTTTGTCCCACAGTTGCCAAACTTGCAGCCCATCAGCTCTACTGGGAAAGGACTGGTCTTCATATAAATCCTAGATGGCGATTAGTAAAAATGTGTGAGTTACAAATGAATAAAGGAATCAATGAATGTATATCTAATATGACTATTTGAGTTCTTTCTCCATAGCAGTAGGAATAATTTTGTACTGATTCATTTACAATGTCCTACAGTTCTTATAGCCAATTGTTTATACTAAAATGCACAGCAGGGTCTGAGGTTTATTCTGTTAACTGGATTGCAGTGAATTTAGCACCTTGGGGTTGTTTAACCTCAGTTGCACTCTAATACTAAAACAATTTTTTAAAGACACATTTTAAACACTCAGGATATCTAAGCATTTCATCAGGCTAAATTTCATTAATCCTTACCAAAAAAAAAAAAACCAAAAAAAACCATGATGTAAGTAATATTATCATTACATATATGGAAACTGATGTAGAAAATATAAAAGCTTCCCATAAGCACGCAGCTGCTATTGTGGCGAATCCTGTACATGAATCCAAGCAACCTGGTTCCTGCGTCTGTGCACTAAACACGCCACTGGCAATTGTTTCAGAGAAAAGGCCATGGAAACTCATCTGAAAAGAGTTGCCTCATAAAGTGCCACAAGTCGACTTTCATGGGTTTTCATTGTAATTGGATAGGCCAGCTCTTAGTCTTACCTCTGTCCTCTCTAGTCTTTAAAACTGTGGCTTCCAGAAATCGCAGAAATCTACAACATTCTTCTGGACCTTTAGAAACTTACGATGTTGTGTGAAGCAGGGATTAAAATCTGTCCATTTATCCATGTGGGTGGTCTCTGGGTAGAATTGTTGTGACTGGGTTAGAAGAATAAACAGTTTTAGGCAGTGTCCTGTCTCGGTAATTCAGTGATATTTGAAAGGAATGTAGAGAATCTTTTTACACCTAAACACAGGAAAGAATAACAGGATTGGAGAACAGGTCAATAACCTACACCAACATAGATAATAGAAAGATATATAGATGGATGTAAAGAAAGAGGGAAGGAAGAGGACGTAAGTTTGATAGAAGCTTAGACAAAAGGAAGAGAATGGAGAGGAGAGGGAGAGAGAGAGAGAGAGAGAGAGTGTGTTAGTTTACAGCAGCCAAAAAAATTTACAAAAAAGAATATAGCTTCTAAAATGATTTTTATCTCCAGATTGTAGAATATATTTATTTTTGGTCTTTATACATTTTAATTCAGGCTGCCCAGATCCCTGGAGTCTTTAAAGATCTTAACGTCTATTCCTCAACAAGAGAAGAGATGTAGGTTCTATTTCTGGTGGTGAACCTGAGTATAGTTCCCTGTGCTATACAGTAGGTCCTTGTTGGTTATCTCTATTATATATAGTAGTGTGTATCTTAATTCAAAATTCCTAATTTATCCTCCCCCCTTCCCCTTTGGTGATCATAAGTTTGTTTTCTATGTTTGTGAGTCATTTCTGTTTTGTAAATAAGTACATTTGTACCCTTTTTTTTTTGTTTAGATTCCAAATAAAAGTGATATCATATGATGTTTGTCTTTCTCTGTCTAACTTCCTTCACTTAGTATGACAATCTCTACGTCCATCCATGTTGCTGCAAATGTCATTATTTCATTCTTTTTTATGGCTGAGTAATATTCCATTGTATATATGTACCACATCTTTATCCATTCCTCTGTTGATGGACATTTAGGTTGCTTCCATGTCTTGGCTATTGTAAATTTTTTTCATTATTTTTTTGGCTGTGAAAATAACATCTCTGGGCCAGATTTGGCTGGGCCTGCTATCAGTAGTGGCCCTTGATCTATAATTTTCGTAAAGCAGAGGTCTCAGAACCCGGCATAATATTTCTACTGCAGTACAACGATACAGACTAAAGCTAGCTTCTTCACACCAGTCTATGTTTCTATTAATCTATCCCATTATTAAATTAACATTATACTTTGATATTCTATCATACCTTTTACATTTTTGTTGCAAAACCATATCTTTCCATGCTATACTAGAATAGTTTATTTTCTCAGGCATAATTTAATCTACAAGAGTAATGGGAAAAACATCAATTTGTTGTAGGAAGACATTGCCTCCAGTATTGATTCTACTCTTCATTAGCTTTTTGATCTTAAGGAAAGGGGGTTTGCTTTCTAAGATGCCTCCTTTTTAGAAAACGTGGACTGACGCTTTCCCCGAGTCATTACATGTGATTTTTGTATGAGTCAAATGATATGTTACGTAAGTAGTTTATAAATCATGAAATGGGTCACAAATATTACTTGTTATCCTCAGATTCAGTTATCACTCCAGGTGGTTTTCTTTCTTTAATTTTTTTTTAAAACCCTGCCTCTTCAAACTTTCTTTTAGACAAGTAAAATCGGTTGAATTTGCTGACTCTGTGAAATGAATTTTTGGCTGTGGCTATTTGAAATCATTACACCTATCATCACACATAATTCTGGGCTTTCTGGATCCTCTGGCTATAGAAAGTGATTTATTTCTCTTTAAACAATAAGTGGTCCCATTTGTTTATTTTTAGTTTTGTTTACAAAGAAAATCAGAACAATTTCTTAGTATGAAAATGTCTCAAAAGAAGATTACAGATTCACTTTTGTATTTTAAGTAGTTTTTAATACTCTTTTCAATGTAAATCTATATATTTTGGTTTAACGGGTTTGCTTTTATTTTTGTTTTTCACAACAAAAATAGGAAACAAAAGTCCTTTTGGAATGCAGATATATGGAGTTAAATATAATTGTGGAATTTTCTAATAGAAGTGACTATGTTAACTTTATTATGGAATATTCAGCTATTGCTTTAGGGTTTTAACATAAATTCATTTCCAGTATCTTTAAGATGAGCTTCTTATTCTCATCAAACCATAAAGAGAATGTCATTAAAGGAATCCAGAGTAAATATGATATTTCTTGACAGCATTATTTTATTTTGTTGATTTTTCTTTTCTTAAAGTTTTGTTTCATGATTGAATATAATGGGAATCTATCAAGTGAGATTATCATAAAGGTTTATTTGACCTCCAAAATGATACAACTCAGTGAAGGGGAAAATACGTATTTGATTACTGGTGCTAGTGTTTTGGTGTGTTCCCTTGTTTATACACACAGCAGTTATCTTTTATATTTATCTTTATGTTATAATGCCCTACAGGGGCTATTACAAAGCTGAAATATAAATAATTAGATACATTAAGCATGCAATGGCTTAATTCAAATAAATTTCAGGTGTTAAAAGCTTAAATCATGCAAATTGTTTAAAATAAGTGTTCTTCACTTTAAACGCTTGAAACCGTAAGTAATGCAGCTCCCTGGGGCCTGAACAGAGGAAGGAATTCCTAGCTGCCTTCCTGACAGTGTTGCATCTGCCTGCCTCATTAGAAGGAAGAATTGGTTACACACCACTGATCATCTACAGGACTATTAATTCCCACATTTGCTACACTTTTAAAGTAAAAAGTGAAAAAGAGGTTACCATGCAATTCCCCCTTTTCAGTATGTCTGTATAACGCCTTTCAATTATTCATTTAAGAATCCACCCAACAAGAAATTAGCAAAGGACTATTTTATGTCAGGCACCATGGTAGGCACTGGAGATCTTTCCATGAACAAGATATATCCTGTTCCTTTCCTCAGGAGCCTGTTTTCTAGCTATCAGGGAGACTGACATCAAAAACTCATCCCTAGGTTAGTGATAACACCATAAAGGAGAAGCACAGAGTGTTACATAAATATAAATTAGGCAGGCTTGACCTTGTCTGAACATTAGAATGGCTTCTTAAGGAAGAGATCTCTGAGCTGGAATGATTGAACGTAGAAGGTGAAGAAGGAATAGGTTTGGCAAATGTCTTGATGTGGGAGTGAGAAAAACAAACAGGAACAACCAAAAGAAGCCAGTGTAGCTGAGGTCAGAGTCGGTACGGAACGAATGTCATGAAATGCATTTGTTCTGTTCATCCAAGTCTTATTTAGCTCCACCCAGGGGCAGCTCTGTGCAAGGTCCTGGAAAGAGATAGATTATTAACATCGTCCAAATGGGGAAATCTATCAGAATATGAACCTTTTCAAGGGAGTAGTAACTTTTATGTTTGGCAGTTTGGTGGAACGGTTATCCCGAATCACCCTCTTGTTTGAAACAATTAAAATGCTGAGCTGAGCTGGCACAAAAAATAGGGAAAGTTCAAAATTGGAAAAAAAAAAAAATGTGAGAGTCAGACTCCTGGGAGATAAATTAGACTCTTTTGATAGCTGCACGGGGTAGAGAAAATGGAAGATAAAGGCTAGGTTGCTGGCATGATGGGGAATCTGAAGCCAGACTCCTGCACGGGTGCTAGAAGCTGTTACTCTAGTATAAGACGAACTAAACCCTACGAAGTGGAGAGATACAGCATGCTGTGGCTTTGAGCTGTGTTGAAGAGATCTATATTGAGAATTCATAACATTGAGTGTCTTTCATCAGTTGTGGTCCAAATTCACACAACCAGAGCAGACTAAACAACCTCCAGCTAATGATTTAATTGTAAGTGG
Source organism: Eschrichtius robustus (assembly GCF_028021215.1). Classification (NCBI taxonomy): domain Eukaryota; kingdom Metazoa; phylum Chordata; class Mammalia; order Artiodactyla; family Eschrichtiidae; genus Eschrichtius; species Eschrichtius robustus. The sequence goes on from NC_090832.1 coordinate 120,331,194, forward strand.
CTCTAGATCAGAAGTGCCCCCCTAGATTGGCTGATGAAAGCACACTCTCTGAGGAACTCAATTTCAACTCACATCTTCGCATATTCCCACAAATGAAGTTGAAAGGCAAATGCTTCACTTAGAGTCAGAAATCACAAAACAAATCTCTATGAATGAGAACAAGTAGAACAACACAGAGCTGAGACAGACCCATAAAGACTTTAGATATTAGAATTATCAGAGTCTAAAACAATGATGTTTAAAATGCTTAGAGAAGTAGGTTCATCTGTATCATTTTTCTAGATTCCACATATATGTGTCAATATACAATATTTGTTTTTCTCTTTCTGCTTACTTCACCCTGTATGACAGTCTCTAGGTCCATCCACGTCTCTGCAAATGGCACAGTTTCGTTCCTTCTTATGGCTGAGTACTATTCCATTGTATATATGTAACACGTCTTCTTTATCCATTCCTCTGTTGATGGACGCTTAGGTTGCTTCCATGTCCTGGCTATTGTAAATAGTGCTGCAATGACCATTGGGGTGCATGAATCTTTTGGAATTATGGTTTTCTCCTGGTAAATAAAAAAGAATGAAAATGTGACCAGAGAAGTGACTACCAAAAAAACACAATCAATCAGACAAGTACTTGTAGAAGCTATATGTATAGTAATTGAAATTAGAAACCCCACGGGCAGATTAAACCACTAAACAGAAGCAGCTGAAGGAGGAAAAGGAGGCAGACATATAGTGTTAACTACAGCATTATACGCGCGAGTATCTTTATCTCTCCATCTTTACATGGCTTTTTCTCTTACCCTTGAATCTGTCCCTGTGGGGTTCTATTCTTCTTTGGACTCAGCTTTTCCTTGGGTTCAGGAAGCTGCCTTTGCTCTCAAGCATGAGGCTGAGTTGCTGAACCAGGCTTGGTTCTGCTGCATTTCTGCTCTGTTCTGAGGTGCACGGGTGAGTGACACAAGCTTTCTCTGGTTGCCATCAGGAACTGAGCTGGTGATGTCCCTGGATGACCAGTAAGTAGAAGTACCAAAACAGTCCTGTGGAGAGCTGCCTTCCTCCTGCTTAAGTGAGAAGAGAATTTTTCACCCTGTATGACCTGACAGGAATTTTTCCTCTTAGAGTTTTGAGCAGACTGATCTCTGACCCATGGGACAGAAGACTGTGACCGACTGCTAACTCACTGTGGATCTCCTATGTACTCAGTGACCCAAATGCACTGCATGCTCCATCCTATGCTGAGCTATTTTGAAAGTCCAATTAAATAGGGGCTCTGCGGGCAGTTTTAGGATCCTAGAAAATAGCATTTTGAACGATTACGTACTGATATATTGTACATGAGTCAATATTTCCCAAAGGATCTAGTATTTTTCACTGCATATTTTCTGCTAAATTGGAATCTGTTCTTGCATCGCTATATTTTTCTTGGCCAAAAAGATTCTGGGGACAATTTGAAACCAATGTTTACATCAGAGTCCAAACTAAGATCACCCAGTAATTAAAAAAGCCTAACTTTAGCTAGTAGATGCCCACTGGACCCCTCGCAGATATTATGGGGAATTTTCTTCAGTTATTTTCTAAGCTGATTTACTAATAATGCTATAAGAAAGCCCATAACCACAGAGAATAGAATAAACTGTGAATGTATTCACTCATGTATGGTGTATATTTCAACTGACCAGGGTAACTATGGACTGTTTGTTTTTCAGTGTGGATATTTGTCAATCTTCTCATGTGGTTTCAAAAAAAAACCTTTGTGCATGTGATTCTAATTGTGAGGGTCCATGTATACATGACTAAGGACATGTATGTTTGAATAACATAACGTGTTAAGCACAGGCAATATCACTGATATTGTACTACATGCAAAGTGAATCCGGTACTATGAATGACTCAAGTAGCTGACTATCTAACAGTGGAAATATTTAAAATACATGGAATCAGTTGTGGATTTCAAAAAGAATCATTTTTTCTTTTTCTCCAGGTACTGTCTTTAACTCCGCTATGTCCAATGCCGCTTTCCTCTCTTATTCTCACAGTGAAAGTAAAAAGAAAAAATGACTCTTTTTTTTGAAATCCACAACTGACTCAAAAAACATTTTGGGGACTTCCCTGCTGGTCCAGTGGTTAAGAAGGACTTCACCTTCCAGTGCAGGGGGTGCGGGTTTGATTCCTGATGGAGGAGCTAAGATCCCACATGCCCCGTGGCCAAAAAACCAAAACAGAAAACAGAAGCAATATTGTAACAAATTCAATAAAGACTTTAAAAAAGATGGCCCACGTGGGAAAAAAAATAAAATCTTAAAAAAAAAAACATTTGGACACATATGGATACAAAAAAAGTTCTTATAGGCAGAAGGTGAGTTAGCATTCCATGTTCTTAGACTAGGATGGGCGCACATGTTTTTACCTCCCCTCATTTACGGTGCTTTCCACCCCACCTCTATCCCCCAGCCTGGTGAAGGAACCCCTAAAAGTGCCTGTAGAAAATGGGTTGTTTGCAAGAGGGGCCACCTGGCGCCTTGTCTATGATAGGCGGTCGGCTCAAGCAGCATTCTCTACTGCTCGGTCTCCCTGCTCCCCCATCCCCTCTTCTTATCTTGGGCCGAGGGATTGCAGAGACATGGGAAAGAAAGGACTTGATTACCAGTGTTGAAGTTTCGGGAGGCCTGCTTTTTAAAATAAAGAATAAACCTGTTCAACTCACGCACTACTCACGGAGGACAAGAAGAGCCAAAGAGTAGTAACAAGTAGGGAGGGTGGAATTGGACAGAAAAAGAAAAAGGCATTTTTCATGCTTGAAACTTTCCATTCATCCTGCCTAGAAACGAAGTGAGCTATACTTGCTCAGAGGCACCCGGCTAGCAGCTGAGTTATCATATGGTGAGAATACTGCACAGGTCATTCTAATACTAGGTAGAAGATGGGTCTGGATCAACTTTTCATTTCTCTTTGAAGTTAAATTCTCCAATATCAGTTTTTAAAAATGGCATTTGTACTTCTCTTCATCAGTCAAAAACAAAGCTCAAAGACGTCAGTAAAAATCTGCTCAAAAATCTCACCTCAAAGATATCACTGTTGGGGACTTCCCTGGTGGCAGAGTGGATAAGACTCTGTGCTCCCAGCGCAGGGGGCCTGGGTTTGATTCCTGGTCAGGGAACTAGGTTGCACATGCGTGCTGCAACTAAGCATTCACATGCCACAACTAAGGAGCCCACCTGCTGCAACTAAGATCCAATGCAACCAAATAAATAAATATTTTAAAAAAAGAAAAAACAAAGATATCACTGTTACAGTTGTATATAATTCTGTATGTTTTTCCCTGTGTATTTCACGAATGCATAAATCCCATATACACGAACTATCAACTGAAAGAAAATGCTCAACAAAAAAGTTTTATTTGGGGATCTTATTGATGACTGTAGCCTGGGAGACAACCTCTTAGAGGAACTGCTCCAAAGAGGTGAGGGGGGAGCCAGGATATATATGAATTTTTTTGCTAGAAAAATCTTGTAATGGAACATCAAAAGGTTACTGCTAATCACAGAGAACAGACCTCTCAAGCTAATGATTTTAGTACTTTTTTATATGGGAAGATGCATAGAAAAAATTTTCTCCATCCTGAGTTGCCCTCAGTTTCATGCAGTGTGACTCCAGGGCTAATGGCTTGATCCCTGTAGAACCGGAATGGCGGGCAACATTTTCTTTTTCTTCACAAATCAAACTCTCTTTCTTTAATAGGACTTTATTGACATAAATCTTATTTTTTTCCACTTAAGATACAGTGCACATCTTTCTTGACCAATAAATGAGCTCTAAATTAATGTTTTAAATAATTCCGAATATTTCACAGGGTGAGATAATTAAATTTTATTTAGCTAGTTGCTATTTTTCGTACTTTGGTTTTTATCTGCATTTTCCTGCCATTTACAAATAACCATAGGACTAACACTTGTTTTTCCATAAGGTCAACATTTTTTAAGAATTATGCATATCCTTTTTTAATTAAACTTTTATTGAGCTATAGTTGCTTTACAATGTTGTGCTAGTTTCTGCTGTACAGCAAACTGAATCAGCTCTACGTATACATATATCCCCTCTTTTTTGGATTTCCTTCCCATTTAGGTCACCACAGAGCATTGAATAGAGTTCCCTGTGCTATACAGTCGGTTCTCACTAGTTATCTATTTTATACATGGTAGTGTACATATGTCCATTCCAATCTCCCAATTCATCCCACCCCCCGCTTCCCCCCTGGTATCCATATGTCCATTCTCTATGTCTGTCTCTATTTCTGCTTTGCAAATATGTTCATCTGTATCATTTTTCTAGATTCCACATATAAGTGATATTATACGATGTTTTTCTCTTTCTGACTTTGTATGACAGTCTCTAGGTCCATTCACATCTCTGCAAATTGCACAGTTTCCTTCCTTTTTATAGCTGAGTCATATTCCATTGTATATATGTACCACATCTTCTTTATCCATTCTTCTGTTGATGGACATTTAGATTGCGTCCATGTCCTGGCTATTGTAAATAGTGCTCCAATGAACATTGGGAAGTGCATGTATCTTTTTGTATTATGGTTTTCCCCAGGTATATGCCCAGGTACATAACCTTTAAAAACTGCAATGGATTTAATTAATTTTCCCCAAATCATAAAATATAGTTTTATAATTTAGCAATTATTATATAAAATACAGATGAAGGCATCTAGTACTAGCCTATAGACTATTTCAGGTTGGCTGAGGCTATGAAAGGGAGCACTGTTTTCTTTACATTCCAATTAATTGGCAATGAGTTACAGGCTGTTTAGGTTCCTACTCTACCTTTTATTTAATACCCCTTAGACTCCTTTAAGTGAAATGTACTGAAAGGAGAAAAAAATGTGGTGCCTAGCAATATAGTATTGTTCTCAAGTGGCATTGTGTCTAGAATTCCAATTTAAAGCTTTTATGAATAGGTATATTACATTGTTGTCACTTTCACTCAATTTCTGACCATTCTGGAGAGCTCTTAACAGGAAGGTTATATGTCAAACAAAGAAAAATCAATAATAAGCTGAGGACTTGGAATTGATTTTACCTTGTACATTTCTCGGGAAAAGCAAAATCATTGGCAATATTCCTGAAAGAAGGAGTTTACATTACAATATAGATCCTATTAGGGGTTGTATTATACTTGTGAGATTCTTAATTCTTATAAAAGAACTCAGTCAAACTCAGTCAAGCTAGTGTCTGGAAGCAATTTACAAAATCTTTAAGTATTCAGTGTTTGCTTTGTAAGGATAGACTGAAGAGATGTTTGTACGGTTTCTTTCTTATGCTGCTAATTTTTTTCTAATATTCTCTCTAGTATGGAGCATACTATCTTAAGGATCTTTCCTAGTTTTCCTGGTTTTTTTTTTGAAATTGTATCTTTTTATCTATATCTTTACTTTCACAAACTCCACCATCTCATATTTTCCTCAAAAAAAAAAAAAAGCTTCTGTCTTTCTATGTTCAGTAAATTCAGTTTTACTTCATAGGTTAATATATTTCCTGTGGTCATTTTTAATAACCAGCTGAAATATTAACTTTTTATAATTAGAATATAAACAGTTTATTTCTTTAAAACTTCTGAACAAGAATAGACCTACAGGTACCCAGAGGACTAAACAAAAAGTTGCTAATCAAGACCCATGAGTGCTCATTTTTGGTGACCTTAGGCAAGTTTTACAGTCTTAAAATGCCAAAAGTGTTAATTAATTTTACTCTTTCCAAGTTAGTTAGAAAATAATGCTTACTGCTTGAAGGTTTGTTGCTTGATGCAATCAATGCGGCATGCAAATTAATACCAGGAAGAAATGAATACACATAAGGGAAAGGAAAGCTTGATTAGCTACCCAGCTGGATGTACAGAGCATAGAGATGAAACGAGGATTTAAGAATTACCACTGCCAACGGATTTGCCCTTTCCCCTTATGTTGAAATCTTCATCAGAGGCAAAGCCTTCTGTGAACTTCCTTTACCTCAGCGAATTGCCACTTTCACTCTGTATGCAAAACTCACTCATTATTTTCTGTGTGTGCTGCTTATCCCTGCGTCCCAGTCTGATTCTCTCCCATAGGATGGGTATCCAGGTTCCTCTCATTCAGTCAAACCATGGCCCCAGTGTAAGCGTGTAACCAACACATTAAACATCCTTCATGTCAAGGTATGAAAAATTCTTAATCCAAACCTTGCTTTTCACCCATGCTAGCTGTAACACTGAAGAAGCAACGCCTTCATCTGCAAATAAGAAAACACCGTTTGACAGTACCCTAAACAAATGAGTTTGCAGTTGAAACTTGAACAGCTCAGGTTCACTTTTACCCAGGTTTTTTTCAATAGTAAATACAGGGTCCAAGTTGGTTGAATCCGCAGTTTCAGAACCTCAGATACAGAGGAATCGCTTCTACCTAGGGCCAACCATAAGTTACCTGGATTTTCAACTGCACTGAAAGGTTGGTGCTCCTAACCCACGCAATGTTCAAGGGTTAACTATTTATTACCACCATTTTCACCATGTTTGCTCTTTTTCATCAGGATTGTTGCTTCATGGTCAAAAACGGCTGCTACAGTCCAGGCATCACATCTGCATTTAAATCACTAGCCCTTGTACAATTACCCTCTATATTTCTAACACCCATTTCATGTGTTTACTTTTAGTTGTGAACAGGTTATTGTCATTATGCCAGACCTTACCCTTTTTATCAGATTAAAATCACGGCTACACGTACCAATATAAAAAATATCTGAAAATGTTACGATGGCAACATTTTGCCGCATATACTTCCTACATGTAGACATTATAAATCTAAAGGCAGAAAAGATAGTGTTTTAGGTTATTAGGTGATATTTATCTTTATATAGAAAGACACACAGCTTATTCAAAGCACCAAAATAGTAAAACAGAAAGGATTCTAATATAATTCTGCCCTCCAGCATGGAAATACCCTTATGCATCCTAACTCATCTAAGTGTATGTACCTCAAAAATTTTTAGACAACACTGTCATTATAATGCTACTTTCCAGAAGGATGAGTTCTCTCTCTTATTTTCCATTTTATTTTCGGCATCTGAAATCTACTGGCAAACTTTGTTGAAAGAATGAGTAAATACATCATTTTCCATTAATGCTTTAAATCATCCCTCTTCCCCAAAATTCACTTTGTCTGGTTTATTTGCAAGTTTATGTATTACAAATAGTGTGTGGAGCCATTTACTCCTGCTTCTGCAGTCCTGATATTCTTTTTTTCTTCAAATGCCAATGTAAATTTATTTTGCTAAAGATAAACAGTTGAACTAGAAGAAAAATAACTGCAGTATAGATTTTGTGCATATGTGGAGAAAAAACCCTGAGATTAAGAATTGTGTATTTCTCAGAGGTATGTCTAACTGCTGTCAAAAAAATAAAAGTTCAAGGATTTCCTGACTTTGAAACATTATACCTGTACATTTGAAATATAAAGACGAATATATACACTCTTCTCTGGTGGCAACAGCTCATGGAAATGGAACTTATCGTCATATATTGAAAATTATTTGAATTGAAACATGGAAGGTAAGTATTCAATCTAATTTTTATTGCAAACAAAGGCAGGTTGAATATGTCACATGCAAAGAAAGGAAATGCATTTTCATCTACAGCATGGCATGCTAATTTTCAGATTGAAAAGACCATGTATTTAAATATCTTCTTTGAAATCTTCCTAAAGAGTACAGGAAATCATTGACTTAGGGTCGATATAATTTAAAATATACTGACTGAGCATGTTGAGACTTTATTCTCCATACCATTTTCTAACATGCCTTTCTTACGTTCAGCTTGGCCCAGTTGACTATAAAATTCCACTTGAAACCATTTCCTTTCAAAGTGGTGCACTGGGACCATCAAGAGATCTTTTGCTGAGGGACCCCTCTGAAAGAATATGACAGTGAGTTAGGCTGAGAAAAAGCTGTAAAGAACTGGCAATTTCACTTACTTGTATAAAAACATATAAAACATTGACTGGCAATAGTATCTTCTCTTGAAACTATCAAAAGCAAGGCAAAACAGATAAACAACTTTTATTTTTTGAATTTTCTTTTATCTATTTGAACTTTATACAGCAGGTTCTTATTAGTTATCTATTTTATACATATTAGTGTATACATGTCAATCCCAATCTCCCAATTCATCCCACCACCACCACCCACCCTCACGTGTCTTTTTGAATTATGGTTTTCTCTGCCCAGTAGTGGGATTGCTGGGTCGTATGATAGTTCTATTTTTAGTTTTTTAACGAACCTCCATACGGTTCTCCATAGTGGCTGTATCAACTTAAATTCCCACCAACAGTGCAAGAGGGTTCCCTTTTCTCCACACCCTCTCCAGCATTCATTGTTTGTAGATTTTTTTGATGATGGCCATTCTGACCGGTGTGAGGTGATACCTCACTGTAGTTTTGATTTGCATTTCTCTAATAATTAGTGATGTTGAGCAGCTTTTCATGTGCCTCTTGGCTATCTGTATGTCTTCTTTGGAGAGAGGTCTGTTTAGGTCTTCTGCCCATTTTTGGATTGGGTTGTTTGTTTTTTTAATATTGAGCTGCATGAGCTATTTATATATTTTGGAGATTAATCCTTTGTCTGTTGATTCGTTTGCAAATATTTTCTCCCATTCTGAGGGTTTTCTTTTCATCTTGTTTATAGTTTCTTTTGCTGTGCAAAAGCTTTTAAGTTTCATTAGGTCCCATTTGTTTATTTTTGTTTTTATTTCCATTACTCTAGGAAGTGGGTCAAAAAAGATCTTGCTGCGATTTACGTCAAAGAGTGTTCTTCCTATGTTTTCCTCTAAGAGTTTTATAGTGTCTGGTCTTACGTTTAGGTCTCTAATCCATTTTGAGTTTATTTTTGTGTATGGTGTTAGAGAATGTTCTAATTTCATTCTTTTACATGTAGCTGTCCAGTTTTCCCAGCACCACTTATTGAAGAGACTGTCTTTTCTCCATTGTATATCCTTGACTCCTTTGTCATAGATTAGTTGACCATAGGTGCGTGGGTTTGTCTCTGGGCTTTCTATCCTGTTCCATTGATCCATATTTCTGTTTTTGTGCCAGTACCATATTGTCTTGATTACTGTGGCTTTGTAGTGTAGTCTGAAGTCAGGGAGTCTCATTCCTACAGCTCTGTTTTTGTTTCTCAAGATTGTTTTGGCTATTCGGGGTCTTCTGTGTCTCCATACAAATTTTAAGAGTTTTTTGTTCCAGTTCTGTAAAAAATGCCATTGGTAATTTGGTAGGGATTGCATTGAATCTGTAGATTGCTTTGGGTAGTAGAGTCATTTTCACAGTTTTGATACTTCCAGTCCAAGAACGTGGTACCTCTCTCCATCTGTTTGTGTCATCTTTGATTTCTTTCACCAGTGTCTTATAGTTTTCTGAGTAAAAGTCATTTACCTCTATAGGAAGGTTTATTCCTAGGTATTTTGTTCTTTTTGTTGCAATGGTAAATAGGATTGTTTGCTTAATTTCTCTTTTTGATCTTTCATTGTTAGTGTATAGGAATGCAAGAGATTTCCGTGCATTCATTTTGTATCCTGCAACTTTACCAAATTCACTGATTAGCTCTAGTGGTTTTCTGGTAGCGTTTTTAGGATTTTCTATGTATAGTATCATGTCTTCTGCAAACTGTGACAGTTTTACTTCTTCTTTTCCATTTTGTATTCCTTTAATTCTTTTCTTTCTCTGATTGCCATGGCTAGGACTTCCAAAACTATGTTGAATAATAGTGGTGAGAGTGGACATCCTTGTCTTGTTCCTGATCTTAGAGGAAATGTTTTCAGTTTTTCACCGTTGAGAATGATGTTTGCTGTGGGTTTGTTGTATATGGCCTTTATTATGTTGAGGTAGGTTCCCTCTCTGCCCACTTTCTGGAGAGTTTTTATCATACATCGGTGTTGAAGTTTGTCAAAAGCTTTTTCTGCATCTATTGAGATGATCATATGGTTTTTATTCTTCAATTTGTTAATATGGTGTATCACATTGATTGATTTGCATATATTGAAGAATCCTTGCATCCCTGGGATAAATCTCACTTAATCGTGGTGTATGATCCGTTTAATGTGTTGTTGGATTCTGTCTGTTCGTATTTTGTTCAGGATTTTTGCATCTATGTTCATCAGTGATATTGGTCTGTAACTTTTTTGGTGGTATCTTTGTCTGGTTTTATTATCAGGGTGATGGTGGCCTCGTAGAATGAGTTTGGGAGTGTTCTTTCCTCTGAAATTTTTTGGAAGAGTTTGAGAACGATTGGTGTTAGCTCTTCTCTAAATGTTTGATAGAATTCACCTGTGAAGCCATCTGGTCCTGGACTTTTGTTTGTTGGAAGATTTTTAATCACAGTTTCAATTTCATTACCCGTGATTGGTCTGTTCATGTTTTCTATTTCTTTCTGGTTCAGTCTTGGAAGGTTATATCTTTCTAAGAATTTGACCATTTCTTCCAGGTTGTCCATTTTATTGGCATAGAGTTGCTTGTAGTAGTCTCTTATGATGCTTTGTATTTCTGCAGTGTCTGTTGTAACTTATCATTTCTCATTTCTAATTTTATTGATTTGAATCCTCTCCTTGTTTTACTTGATGAGTCTGTCTAAAGGTTTATCAATTTTGTTTATCTTCTCAAAGAACCAACTTTTAGTTTTATTGATCTTTGCTATTGTTTTCTTTGTTTCTATTTCATTTATTTCTGCTCTGATCTTTATGATTTCTTTCCTTCTACTAACTTTGGGTTTTGTTTGTTCTTCTTTCTCTAGTTCCTTTAGGTGTAAGGATAGTCTGTTTATTTGAGATTTTTCTTGTTTCTTGAGGTAGGCCTGTATTGCTATAAACTTCCCTCTTAGAACTGCTTTATCTGCATTCCATATGTTTTGGATCATCATGTTTTTTTGTCATTTGTCTCTAGGTGTTTTTTGATTTCTTCTTTGATTTTTCAGTGATCTCTTGGTTATTTAGTAATGTATTGTTTAGCCTCCATGTGCTTCTTTTTTTTAATGTTTTTTTCCCTGTAACTGATTCCTAATCTCACAGCATTGTGGTCAGAAAAGACGCTTGATATGATTTCAACTTTCTTAAATTTACTTAGGCTTAATTTGTGACCCAAGATGTGACTTATCCTGGAGAATGTTCCATGTGCACTTGAGAAGAAGGTGTATTCTGTTGTTTTTGGATGGAATGTCCTATAAATATCAATTAAATCTACTATCTGGTCTATTTTGTCATTTTAAGCCGTGTTTCCTTATTAATTTTCTGTCTGGATTATCTGTCTACTGGTCTAAGTGATGTGTTAAAGTCCCCCGCTATTACTGCATTACTGTCGAGTTCCTCTTTTATAGCTGTTGGCATTTGCCTAATGTATTGAGGTGCTCCTATGTTGGGTGCATATACATACATAATTGTTATGTCTTCTTCGTGGATTGATCCCTTGATCATTATGTAGTATCCTTCCTTGTCTCTTGTAACATTCTTTATTTTAAAGTCTATTTTGTCTGATATGAGTATTGCTACTCTAGCTTTCTTTTGATTTCCACTTTCATGGAATATCTTTTTCCATCCCCTCACTTTCAGTCTGTGTGTGTCCCTAAGTCTGAAGTGGATCTCTTGTATACAGCATATATATGGGTGTTGTTTTTCTATCCATTCAGTGAGCCTGTGTCTTTTGGTTGGAGCATTTAATCCATTCACATTTAAGGTAATTATCTATATGTATGTTCCTATTACCATTTTCTTAATTGTTTTGGGGTTGCTTTTGTAGGTCCTTTTCTTCTCTTGTGTTTCCCACTTAAAGAAGTTCCTTTAACATTTGTTGTAGAGCTGGTTTGGTGGTGCTGAATTCTCCTAACTTTTGCTTGTCTGTAAAGCTTCTGATTCCTCTGTCAAATATGAATGAGATCCTTGATAGATAGAGTAATCTTGGTTGTAGGTTCTTCCCTTTCATCACTTTAAATATATCATGCCACTCCCTTCTGGCTTGTAGAATTTCTGCTGAGAAATCAGCTGGTAGCCTTATGGGAGTTCCTTTGTATATTATTTGTCATTTTTCTCTTGTTGCTTTTAATAATTTGTTATCTTTAATTTTTGTCAATTTAATTACTATGTGTCTCAGCATGTTTCTCCTTGGGTTTATCCTGCCTGGGGCTCCTCTGTGCTTCCTGGACTTGGTGGCTTTTTCATTTCCCATGTTAGGGAAGTTTTCAACTATAATGTCTTCAAATATTTCTTTGAGTCCTTTCTCTCTCTCTCTTCTCCTTCTGGGACCCCTATAATGTGAATGTTGGTGCATTTAATGTTGTCCCAGAGGTCTCTTAGGCTGTCTTCATTTCTTTTCATTCTTTTTTCTTTATTCTGTTCTGCAGCTGTGAATTCCACCATTCTGTCTTCCAGGTCACTTATCTGTTCTTCTGTCTCAGTTATGTTGCTATTGATTCCTCTCAGTGTATTTTTCATTTCAGTTATTGTTTTGTTCATCTGTTTGTTTGTTTTTTAATTCTTCTAGGTGTTTGTTCTTTAATTCTTCTAGATTTTTAAAATATTTCTTGCATCTTCTCAATCTTTTCCTGCATTCTTCTTCTGAAGTCCTGGATCATCTTCACTATCATTTTCTCCAGAAAAAGAATTCAGCCTATTGCCACTTCATTTAATTATTTTTCTGGGGTTTTATCTTGTTCCTTCATCTGGTACATAGTCCTCTGCCTTTTCATCTTGTCTATCTTTCTGTGCATGTGGTTTTCATTCCACAGGCTGCAGGATTGTAGTTCTTCTGGTTTCTGCTGTCTTCGCTCTGGTGGATGAGGCTAAGAGGCTTGTGCAAGTTTCCTGATGGGAGGGACTGGTGGTGGGTAGAGCTGGGTGTTGCTCTGTTGGGCAGAGCTCCATAAAACTTTAATCTGCTTGTCTGCTGATGGGTGGGGCTGAGTTCCCTCCCCGTTGGTTGTTTGGTCTGTGGCAACCCAGCACTGGAGGCTACAGGCTCTTTGGTGGGGCTAATGGCAGACTCCGGGAGAGTTCATGCCAAGGAGTACTTCCCAGAACTTCTGCTGCCAGTGTCCTTGTCCCATGGTGAGCCACAGCCACAACCTGCCTCTGCAGGAGGCCCTCCAACACTAGCAGGCAGGTCTGGTTCAGTCTCCTATGGGGTTACTGCTCCTTCCCCTGGGTCCTGATGTGAACATTGCTTTGTGTGTGCCCTCCAGGTGTGGAGTCTCTGTTTCCCCCAGTCCTGTTGAAGTCCTGCAATCAAATCCTGCTAGCCTTCAAAGTCTGATTATCTGGGAATTCCTCCTCCCAGCTGGACCCCCAGGTTGGGAAGCCTGAATGGGGCTCAAAACCATCACCCCAGTGGGTGGACTTCTGTTGTATAATTGTTCTCCAGTTTGTGAGTCAACCACCTAGCGGTTATGGGATTTGATTTTATCGTGATTGCGCCCCTCCTACCATCTCATTGTGGCTTCTCCTTTGTCTTTGGATGTGGGATATCTTTTTTGGCGAGTTCCAGTGTCTTCCTGTCAGTTATTGTTCAGCAGTTAGTTATGATTCCGGTGGTCTCACAAGAGGGAGTGAGCTCACATCCTTCTACTCTGCCCCAAAACAACTTTTAATATAAATGTAAATGAAATAAATATTCAGGTTTGAGATTTCTTCAGCTTAGAAATTAACATGATAGTCTCACAGCATGTTTTCTGTGTGGACATTTGTTTTGGATTATGAATTATCTGTAGTAGTATGTGGTTGAACATTTTAAATATGAAGTATTTCAGAAGAGGCATCACTCTCATAACATAGTCAACATGACTAGGGACTGACCAATGGACAGTTAGGTCTTTTCTTTCTGTTTTCCACTGCAAAAAAAAAATATATATATATATATATATATATATATATTCTTTATGAGTAGAAATTATAATAAATGTTTAAAGAACAATTGCTAAAATTTTGTGATGGCTTACTCTGATCCAGCAACTGCCTCTGCAAAGGGTTTTACATATACTGATTCTCGCCAAACTCCTAGTGTGAGTATTGCTTTGTCTCCATTGTGCGTATGAGAAAACTGAGGTGCAAATTGATAAAGTTAACTTGCCTAACGTCTCAGAGCCGGTAATTGGAAGAACACAGATTTGAACCCAGCTCTGGGCTCTTATTTTCTGCTCTGCAGGAATGAAGAAGCACCAAATAACTCTACCAAATACTTTCAGGAAATTTGAAGTTAAAGATCAATAGAAATTTCTCAGTAATTATGGTACTGCTACCCAAGGGTTTAAGCAAAAGAGAAAAAAAATAAAACAAACAGTGGTCTCTTTGCAGTACAGATGAAATCTTCATACTTTCGTGTATTGTCTTTTCCATCATGGAGATTATAACAGAGCTAAGGTTCAGGGACACTGGAGGAGGCAAACATGTGAAATGATAGAAATAACTTGATGGTTGATAATAATACCAGGAGGCACCAAGGGGTTCAGGATAGCAGCTCTGTGCAAAAACAGATGAGGCTTGTAAAGAGGAATGGGTTATGATGCAGAAAACATGTGAACCTCTGTTAAGTACAGTTTTTGCAAGTTTTCAACGTCCCTAATACTAATAAAAATATATATACTTTGGGCTCTGTGGTTATTATGCTTTATGGTACAAGGCTGGAAAACGCTCACTTTCAATTCATACCATTTTAGAGAAAGATTTCTCCTATTTACAAATTGAGGGAAATTGTTGTGGCTAAAAGTCAGGTTCTTTTTTATAGCAGTCTGCTTATTTTAACATTTACTGATTTCTTACAGGTATGCTGGGAGAAGCTATATTTCTCAGAATCTAGTCATGTAGTAAAATAATATTATAGAATACATGTTACTTTAGTTGTCACCTTAGGAAAGACTGATTCCCAGAGCAACTTAGCTGTGATTGGAGTTGAAGTTATTTCAGTTGATTTAAAGGCAGAGCGTACAGAATATATTTAAAATTTCAATTTCTCCTTCTTCGGTTATGTCAGTCAAGGAAAACACAGTATAACCTTTTCCTTTTTTAAATACTTATACCTCACTTCTAAAGTATTCTAAGGAAG
Source organism: Eschrichtius robustus (assembly GCF_028021215.1). Classification (NCBI taxonomy): domain Eukaryota; kingdom Metazoa; phylum Chordata; class Mammalia; order Artiodactyla; family Eschrichtiidae; genus Eschrichtius; species Eschrichtius robustus. The sequence continues at coordinate 120,346,299 of NC_090832.1, forward strand.
GGAGCAACTTATGTGCAAAGTTCAGCATCAGCAGTCTGAAAATACCCGGAAGTGCCTCGTTGTCTGCAAAGCATGGAGCCTTCCTTATTCTGGGTGAATCAACAAAAATTAAAACAGCTAATTTTTCAGAGCCAACTATGTACTAGATTTTGCTAGGAAATTGGGTAATTAAAAATATTCTTTCACCAAAAAAAAAAAAAAATATTCTTTAAGCTAGAGTCTTTAGCTTAAACTTTCAAAGAACCTACGATCCAAATATTACCAAGTTTATTGAAGTGTTTACAGGCACACATAACACCGCTTTTGTTGTTGTTACATGCTGTTACGTGATACTGAGTTCTGGTTCTCCTGTTGAAAATGGTATCTCTGGCTTCCCTTCTTCCTGCTGCCTCTTCATGGTGTTGCTCTTCATGGACCAGAGCTGGATCCACTTCCTGTTTCTTGAGTCTCCTGCCGGTAACATGTAGTGTTAAACATTAAGCTTGAATCCAGACTTTTATGTGAACTTCATTCTCAAATGTCTCTTATCCTCATAGACGTCACTTCCTGGAGACCTCATTGGCTTCCCAATACCAGTTTATCCAAAATAACCTCGAGTCTGCCTTACCAAATAAAATTCCACTCAATTCTGACAATATTTCCAACCTACTTTCAACGCTTTTAGCTCCTTTCTTCATCTTGTCTTTGATTTCTCCCTTGGCTGCTCCCTCAGTTAAAATCTGGGCTATTCTTTGTAGTTGCTTTCTTCTCTACCATCCACCAGACCACTTGGCAATCAAGTTGTCTTTCTCTCAAAGTATCATTCCAGTCTCCTATCTGGTTTCTCTGGAGATAGGGAAGTATTTCCTTCTCACTTGAATCTGGAGGCAGGCAGTCCAGAGGGAGTGCAGTGGCTCTATGATATTGTCAATGCCTCAACCTCCCCCCATCTTCCTTCTCCACCACCCTTAGAGCATGGGTTTCATCTTTCAGGTAGCAAGATGGTGGCTCCAGCTCCAACATCCAAGATGGTGGTTTCCAGAGAGAAAGAAGAAGGAAAGGGTTGGGGGTAAATGGCAGTATAGGTTAGCAGGGTCAGCCTCTTCAAAGACCTATCTTGGAGACCTCACTCTACAACTTTCCTTTCCTTAACATTGGTCACCCTAGTCTTCAAGGGAAAGGACAAAGGAGTTTTTATTTAGGTAAATTGTCACTCTCACAATTCAGGTTTCTGTCAGCGTGGAGAAAGGGGGACTAGATACTGAGCAGGTGTCTGGCCTTACTTAATTTTAGCAAAGATAAGTTGTTCATTCATTCACTTCAAAACTTTCATCCCCGAATTCCTAATTTGTAAAAAATTGAGAGTTTGGGATTAAAATATACACATTACTATATATAAAATAGATAACCAACAAGGACCTACTGTATAGCACAGGGAACTATACTCAATATCTTGTAATAACCTGTAATGGAAAAGAATCTAAAAAAGAATATATATATATGTAACTGAATCACTTTGTTGTACATCTGAAACTAATACAACATTGTAATTCAAGTACATTTCAATAAATTGTTTTAAAAAACACAAAAATTTTTATTTATTTATTTTAAATGTTTAAGATACTTGGAAAGCAGAGGTTAAAAAAGACACAATCCTTGTCCTAGAGGATATCACAGATAACTATCAGTACTAGACAAAATAAACAGATAATCATAATGCAATATATATAATATGGAAAACAGGAAAGTATTTTCAAACAGGAGGTGCACAAAGGAGATGTCATTAATCTTCACTTGGGTGGGGACAAGTACATATTTGTGAAGGACAATGTACGTAAGCTCCATGAGGAGAGGAACTACAGGCATCTTGTTTGCAGTTGTGCCTCTACATCTAGACTTATACCTGGCACATAGTTAGCATTCAGTAAATATTTGCTTTAAAAGAGAATGAAAGTTGGGACAGCAAAATAAAGGAGAGGGAATGGAGAGCAGGCCAGGCTATGGGAGCAATATGTGTTAAGATATAGGACAGTGAGTTTAGGATGTTCAGGCAAATTCAAGAGCTTGGCATGATACGTAAGGTCCCAGTTGGAAATATGCAGGAGTTGAGACTAGACTGGAGGCAGCAGGGAAATCCTGAGGAAGTTTCTATGATAAGCAAAGGTGTGCCACTTTTAACCTAAAGGGAAAATCGACTCTTTGAAGGATCTTAAGCAAAACATCAGTTAGTGTGATTTTTGCATTTGGGACATAATTCACATGGTGGAGTAGAAAATGAAGAGTGTTGGATATGGGGAATGGAGGCAATATGGAGATACAGCAACCACTAAACCAGACAAGACATAATAAGATCCTCAACTAAGGCAACGATGGCTGTGGGAATGGAGTAGGAGGGAAAAGATGAGAGGTATTCACTCTCTCCTCTTCTTCACCTCCCTTCTACCATGGTCTGTCTTGCCCTGCAGAGTCCCCTTCACTATTTCTTCTTTCCTTACCTTCTCTCCCCACCTGCCTAAATTCCATGCATCTTTTAAGATCTCTGCAAACACTTGTTCTCAGACTTTTCTCTTCCCTACATTAAATTTGGACTATCCTCTCTTCTAAACCTCTCAAACATTTTTTTTTTCTTTCAAGATATTACCTGCACTATTATAAATACATGGTATGTTTTATTGATTCCACTGTATTTTAAGACACCCAAGCACAGGAATTGCATCTTACTCATTTCTTTGTATTCGCAGATCCATGAACAATTTTGAGGACACCGTGGACAGCCAATAAATGTTTGAAAATGAATGAAGACAGTATGATTACATAATGCACTATATCAGGGAGGTCTGTTCTAGGATTTAACTAGTGTTGTCTCACTTGTTAGCTTGATGACCTTGCAAATAATTTACTTTTCTGGTCAACAGCCTGAGCATGTAAGGAGACCATGATATTCTTCCTTCCTCAATTCATTTGTGTAACAAATATTTATTGAATACTTGCCCATCAGTCACTATGTTCAGTATCTGGAAAACAAACATGAATAAAACATGGCCTCCACCTTAAAGGAATATCAATCTAGGGAGACACGTCAACTGATCAGAGGAAGTAACAGTTATAGAGTCTAGGATATCATTAAGGGGAAAGTTTGTGTGTATGCATGGGTATGTGTAGGTTAGAGTTCAAAGAAGTGACAGAAGAGAGAGCGGGAGGTAGGAAAGTTCTAATTAGTCCTTGAGTCTGAAAAAATGAGTAAGATTATGCTATGTAAGAAAAGGAGAAGAGCATTTTCACTGGAGAAAGTAGTATGAAAAAAGCAACAGAAACGTGAATGAGCATAGCTGCCTACAAGAATCATTGTACTTTGGACTGGCCCGCTGTGTGGAATAAAAGATTGGCAGGGGCAGAGGACAGACGCTAGATCTTGAAAGATTCATGGAAAATGCTAAGGGACTTACAGTTCATGCTTGAGACCCCCAGGAGATTTTTACTATCTGTTCATATGTTTTCTAGCTGAATTTCAGGTGCAAAGTGTTAGGATAATCATGCTCGTTGGTTCAAGGCAACTCATTCAATTTTCCCCTTCATCTTCCTGTGCCAATTCTAACTTCTTCCCATAGCATTATACCATCTAAAGATAGGAACATTAATGCAATATTATTAACTAATAGCCACATTTTAATGTTCCCAATTATACCATAATGACTTTTATAGCTGGTGTTTCTGATCCAGAAAATCTTCAAAGGTCATACACTGCAGTTGAAAGCTCATGCAGTCTTTCTCCAGTTGCCTATAATCTCAAACTATGCTCAGACTTTTTTGTTTTATTTTTTATAATATTGAATTTTTGATGAGAACAGGCCAGCTTTCTTTTAGAAGTCACACGTATTTAATTTTTCTGATTGTTTCTTCATGGTTAGATTCAAGTCAAACATTTTTCAAGGATGTTATATAGATAATATCTTTGCGTATGTGACTTATGTATACATATATGACATTTTTCTGTCTGTCTTATTCTGTTTTTTACTCTTCTCCTTCAACACAGTTTTGAAAATCTACCGTGATGGCTACATATACCTAGTTACTCTGCCTTTTACCACAGGAAACTCTTTGTCCCTGGGCTGTATTTCTCAGTGTATCTCTTACCCATGTCTCCAGTGATGGAGAGTAAGGCTGCATCCAGCTTGTGGTGATCAAAGACAACACCGCGTGAATATCTGTGCTCATATCCCCAAAACACAGTTTTTAAGCAGAAGAGTAACATGATCAGATATATGTTTTTGGAAGATCACACTTGCACCAGTATGGAAGATTTATTAGTGGGGAAGAGAGTGGAGCCAAGAAAGCAGTTGGGAGACAAATAACATAATTAAGGAGAGAGATGTGGGAGGTTGACTTAGGACAGCCCTAGTAGTTGCCATGGTGAGAAGGGGAACAGAGGGACATTACAGAGACAGAATCCACAGAACTATACTCAAAGGTTCTCACCATTTGAGAAAGACCTTCCCCTTCTCCTTATCACCCAGACTCCTTTGTGATGTTGAAAGGGGAATGAATACTGGACCCGAAATTTTTAGGTAAAATGAGGAAATAAAGTCAATGTCCTTAATCATTTGCATAGTGAGACGTATTTTAACTCTAGGAGGAAGGGATGCCTGGAAGACAGTAGTGCCTCAGGAACAGGTTCTAGGAAACTACAGTGCCTCCCAGACTAACAGAGAAGCTTGAGCTTGGGGTGCAGTCCATAGTTTAATTCATTTTGGAATGTCCAGACAATTATTCCTTTATCCCATGTATCCTTTGTATAAGGAAGCCAGTTAGCAAATTTTGGTAGGAAGGGGAAAAAAGAAAGCTACAGGAAGGTCATAGTTAAGAATGTATTCTCTAGAGAGTTAAAATGCCTGAGCAGGGGCTTCCCTGGTGGCCCAGTGGTTAAGAATCTGCCTGCCAATGCAGGGTACATGGGTTCGAGCCCTGGTCCGGGAAGATCCCACATGCTGCGGAGCAACTAAGCCCGTGAGCCACAACTACTGAGCCCACGTGCCACAACTATTGAAGCCCACGTGCCTAGAGCCTGTGCTCCGCAACAAGAGAATCCACTGCAATGAGAAGCCCCCGCACTGCAAGGAAGAGCAACCCCCGCTCGCCGCAACTAGAGAAAGCCTGCACGCAGCAACGAAGACGCAACGCGGCCAAAAATAAATTAAAAAAAAAAAAAAAAAAAAAAAAAAACCTGAGCAGGAAGGACGGGGAATCTGGTTTTCCACGTAGACAACAATTACAATGTCAGCATCTGTCTGATGTAACTACTTTGGAACTGTGGACTCTGTTAAAAGCTTGCAACATCTAGGGGAAGTCCTGGATGATTAATAACCCTTTATTTTGGTCAACTTCAGATCTTGGGGCAGCAGGGCAGTTACAGCTACCTATCCCCTATCCCACAGCCACATGGCAGGCAGCCATACACATGTTCCTTGGGCAGTTTTCATGCAGCTTGTGGGAGTCAGGGTGGGCAATAAGGATGTTGTTCTCCAAGTATTGGGGATCCATTTTCTGATTGCCGATTGCTGCTTCTGATTGTGGAGTTCAGACACAGAGATGGGCAGAAATTGTTGCAAACCTTTCCCCTTCCTGCTGAAGTGACTTTCAGGGGATTTAAAGATCCGGTGCCTGTTTTTTTTCCCCTTTCATTTTTCTCTTTTTTCCTCCTTTGGGAGCCAGACAATTAAGGGTTAGGACATTCAAAAGCAATTACATATAAAAGGGAATTTAGAAAGTCATTACACATGCCCAGGGAAAGGTGCAGACTCAGAAAAGACCTAAGACCTTAAGTTTACACCTCAGGCTTATTGTTGGCCAGAAAAACCCTACAGCAAGAAAACAAGTAAACAAACCAAACAAAAAAAAGAGAATGAGAAACCCCCAGCACCCTGGGGAAGGGAAATTCTCTAAATTCCAGTTACCACATTAAATGATTCAAATGTCCATTTTTTAACAACAACAACAGAAACAAAAACACAACACATAAGATGAAACTTAAGTATGGCCTATTCAAAGAAAAAATAAATCAACAGAAACCATCTCTGAGAAATACCAGATGGAGACAAAAACTTCACACTCAATAGGAGGGCTAGTATTAAACACAAACAAAAACCCAAACACCTATCAGAAGGTAACAAGTGTTGGTGAAGATGAGGAGAATTTGGCACTCTCGTACACCGCCAGTGGAAATATAAAATGGTCCAATGGCTGTGGAAAACAGAATAGCAGTCCCGCCAAAAATTTAAAACATGAATTACTATATGATCCAGCAATTTCACTTCTTGGTATATACCCAAAAGAATTGAAAGCAGGAACTTGAAAAGATATTTGTACTCCCATGTTCATAGCAGGTCTATTGATATAGCCAAAAGATGGAAGGAACCAGGTGCCCATCAGTAAATGAATGGATGCACAAATTGTGGTGTATACATACAATGGAATATTATTCAGCCTTAAAAAGGAAAAAAAGTCTGATACATGCTGCTACATGGATGAACCTTGAAAACACGCTAAGTAAAATAAGCCAGTAACAAAAGGTCAAATATTGTATCATGTCACTCGTATGAAGTACCTAGAATAATTGAATTAATAGAAACAGAAAGTAGGATGGTAGTTGCCATGGGGAATATGTGGAGTTATTGTTTAATGAGTACACAGTTTCCGATTTACAAGATGAAAACAGCTCTGGATGTGGATGGTGTGAAGATTGCACAACAATGTAAATGCACTTAATGCTACTGAACTGCACATATAAACATGGTTAAAATGGTAAATTTTATGTTATTTTATGTTTTCATAATTAGAAAAATAGGACCTATTTTCTAGAGCCTGAGAGCCTGGGTGTGACCCAGACTCTCTCACTCACCAACTGGATGACCGTAAGCACCTTACTTAACTTCTGTTCTCATATTTGTCAAATGGAGGTAACAATATTCCTTGCCTTATAAGTTGTTGTGTGGATTAATTGAGGTAAATTATGTAAAGCACTTAGGACAAAACTTCACCCATCAAAAGTGCTCAAAAAGATCTAGAAAGTGCTGTTATTCAAAGGCATTTGTCAAGAAAATTATGAAAGGAAAAAGACAATTGCTAGTAATTTGAATTTTTTAAGTAAGTATTCCTTTACATTCATTCTTATGATGGTTGTTTAAAAACAGATATCTCACATATAAATCTATTGTAATTTAGACAGGTTCTTTGTTTTTTTTCTGAAATAGGTTTAACTAACACTTGTGTGTAGAGTTGAATGCAGTGTTAGTTTCTCCATTCCAGGTATCTCATGGCTCTGTAATTAAATTAGTTTCATAATGTAATATTATTTTCTTAGAATTAGTCATTATGGAAAACAAAGACATTTTTCCACATTCTGAACCTCTTTGAACATCCATAGAACTGTGTTTTTCAAACTGCAGAGCTGAATCTTTTACAGTGGTTGGACAATAGTTATTTTTAAATGATAGAATAGGAATATTATTAATGTTTGTGTTTTCCTTACTATAATTGCTAGGTTTGGGGAGATCTTGTAAAAGAAATCTCAGTCTACTGGGATGTGATTTAAAAAATGTACAGGTTATGAGAATGGGTTTATATATCACAGATACGCTCTGAATCCAGGCTGTGTCATTTAATAGTTCTATGGTCCATGAGCCTCATTTTGTCATCATTTAAATAGGGTGAATAATACCTATTATAAACATGGCTTTAAGATTTATAAGAAATCATGAATGTATGTAAAGCTCAAAAGTAGGAAACACTATTTTTCACAAATATCTGCTAAGTATCTCTGAAGGAGGATTATGTCTCCCCAACCTGAAGACATCAGACTTAGCCACGTGTCTTGACTTGCTTTGTCCAGTGTAAGTGAGTGGAATGTGTTTCATTTGTAGGCAGAAGCCTTAAGGACCAGCATATGGTTTCTCCATGTACCACAAGAAAGGACAATGCTCTGCTTAGAATCTGCTTCATCATCTTAGGTCCTGGGTGAAGACAATGTGTAGCAGAACCACAGCTGACTTAGAATGAGAATGTACACTTGGTGTGAGCAAAAATTAAAGTGCTGATGATTTTACAAAACAAAAAAAGTGGAATAAAATTGTGAATAATAGAAAACATTCAACTGCATAGTGCTAAGGGTATTATTCTGTGATGCTTTTGTTTGCATTTCAGGTGTGTGTGTGTATGTGTTTGTACCAAGATGTAATTTAAAAAATGTATTTCTTTACTGTGTCAATTAAAAACATCTTTGAAAAACAAGGTGGGGCTTTAGAAGTCAAGAGGAATTGTTTCTATTTATAATGCTGCTTTAGAAAACAAAGTGTGATTAATTCAAATAATACAAGGTATAAAAGAGTCCATGTATTTCAGGCAAAGCTGTATTTTTTTTTTAAGCTGTATTCTTTAAATCAATTAGGTCATTGCCTCAATAATTATGTTTGAACTCAGTTTATTACAAATGGATTTTTCCACCCCTTGAAATGCAATAAACTATGTGCGGTTGATCCCTTGGTCTCAATTATCGCATACAGTTCTGTGGGGTCATGTTCCAGGGGGCAGAGACGCTGCACCTACATGTTCTTCCTTCAGTGGAAATGTTCCAGGATGTCCTGGATGATCTTCTGCTCAGGCCATGCAGAAGGGGTGTCTGTATGGAAACTGGAAGGTTCTAACTGACTTGTGGAGTCCTTTCTATCTCTCGGGTCCTAGGATTCTGTAGGTGTGTAAGCTTCTGACCTTCAGCCGCAGGCACGGGAAGGCTCATGCCCTCATTGACCTGTTCCTGCTACTTCACATTATTGACATTGACTCGTAGTTGGGTTTCACATCTTGATGGCACGCTATTTTCAGCTGCTTGGCCGAAAACACCAATCCCTGTGCATCCATTTTCCACTTCTTAGTTATTTAGGACATTGCTAAATTGTATGAAGCTCAGGGGACAGAATTTAAGGAAAGCATTCTGTATGAGGCTGACACTGCAGAAATACTAAGGGACTGAGAATCATGAGAGAGTGGCCACTGATCTGGACCAAACAATGACCAAACTCCACTCCCTTTGCACAACATGCCGTGCATGGTGCTGGAGGGCATCTCACCGAAGGGCGACATTTTACGGGGCTAAGTTGTAGGTCTTCATGTGGATCACCTAAGTCATCCCTGTGACCCAGTTTCCTCTCTACCAAGCAGGTCTGACCACCTGCATCTGGAAATATAAGCAAAACATTATGCTATTCTTAGAGAAAAACACTGGGGCAGACCTAGCTGGGAAGTATGCAATTATTTACATAAGCATTTCCATTGCAAATCTAGTATTATTACAGCGTCTATCACACAAGGAAAGGTGTAGTTCTGAAACCTTGTACAAGCCCCTGTGTCCTTGTCTTCTGAAGTAAAATGCTGACTCAATAGTTAATGACTGGGGAATGTGAAGATGTAGAAACATCTGCCACATAGCAGAATCACCAAACTCACAGTTCCCTGAAAGATATAGATAAAGACCTGATGCAGATTCCTAAGTTGTTTTTACAGGAAACAGATCCCCTCCAGATGAATACTACTGACCACAAGAACATAGACCCTAGACTGGTTGAAACCAGAAGGTTGATGATGCTTGAAACTTCACCTTGATGCCAACCAATCTGAGAATTGTCAATGAGCTGCCCAAGCCCTGCTCCTTGAACACTATAAAACTCCTCACTACCCCCTCCAGGGTGGCTCACACAGTCTTGAGGGCATTAGCCCACCGTGGCCTCCTTTGCCTAGCAAAGAAATAAAGGCTGCTCATTTCTACTTCACCCAAACTCTGTCTCTGTGTTTCTGTTAGGCACCAGTGAACACAGTCTTGAGTTTCTGCAACAGAATTTTGGGGGCTTGGCCAGGATCGACTCATGGGCAGGCATCCCCGCCTCGCCCCTCAGCTTGATCAGACACTCTGAGGTTTCTCTCTACGCCAGCCTCCTTTGGGAGAGTGGGGGGTTGGAGGACTCCTCTGGAGGCCAGATTGCCAGGGATCCCCTGCCGTAGGGCTGTGCCCTGATCATACCCAGACTGCCTTCTCGGTAGTTGGAGCTCTGGGGTGGGGATGAAAGAGAGGATAGAGGCTGCCCTAACAGCTGCCAAGCCACCCTTTTCCTTGAGGGCATTCTCCTCTCCTGCCTGCAATGGTCTGGACTTCCTGCTCTGAGAAAATATTTTGGGGAAGGAGAGAGGTAGCATTTGGGACATCATGACACCTCTGCCAGCACTTCAGTAAGTCTCCCGGTGTGCATTCTGAGGCCCCTCAACCTTGTCTATTTGGGGAAACTTTTGTTTCCCTGCTGGGGATTTTTTAGATCCCATTTGTAAGGTGCCACTTGGACTAAGACCATGGGCTTAGTGGGACTTGGAAGTCCATTGAGCATTGGGCTGTTTGGGTTTTTTGTTTCTTTGTTTTGGTTTGGTTTTTTGTTTGTTTTTGTTTTTTGTTTGTGGCTTCCATTTGGCTGGCAAGGATTTGGTTTGCCTTGGGTTTTGCCTGAGAGTGGTCAATCTGACTCAACATGGGAAGTCCTTCTTCTTTGATTCCATCTGACAGCCCCCTAGGGAAAATTTTGGCAGACTGGTCAACCTATAATTATAAACCTATAAATAAGAAAAAATAATTTAACACCGTGTGGTCACAGTATTCTTTAGACTCTGGAGAAAATTTGTTGAGATGAAACTCTTTTGAAATTCCAAAACTGGTCCTTTTTGCATGTGCAGTCAGAGAAAGCTGGCTTAATAAAATACTTTTTTTCATAACACTGACCCTGAGAGAACAAGATATTTTTAGGAGAAAACTTGAAATTAACTCTTATCATGACCTTGAAGTACAAACACAGCCCATTTTGGCTGGGACTTCAGCCTTGGGTTAATTAGTAGAACTTCAAGCCAAGAGGAAAAAAAAGGAGGGAAGAAAAAGAAGCCTTTTAAAATCAAATGTGTAAATTTGACTATTCTGACTGTTATTCGTACACTGATAAGTTTAATTGCAATGCCTGATTCATGAAATATAAAAAGATGAAACAATGATATCTCTGTCTGGATATATGTATGTCTCCGTATGTGTCTTTGTCTTTGGACAATATTGCTGAGGTTAATTTGTAAATGAGCTCTATTTGATTGGCTTAAAGAAAAGTAAGTGCTTACAAATGAAACAAATCTAAATTTACCTACTTTTGCTTCTTGCAAGAGGGAAACTAAAGATGTTTGTGTTTATTAGACACATGTCTCGTACCACTTTGAAAAAAGAAATTGTGCTTTGGGAAAATGCATGTTTATAGAATATGTTCTTAAGTTTGCTAATCAGAGAATGCCAATATGACAAACAGTTCACAACTGCTTTCTTCCTGGTTCTCATTAGAGATTAATGGTTTTTTTAAAGGTTAAAAATTATAATACATAATTAAAGCTAGTAAAATGATAAGGGAAACATTTCAGTGTGTAAAGCATGTAGGAAATGTATTGCCAGCGAGAGAAGATATAAAGACTGGAGATATTTTTATTGAGGAAAAAAATGATGACAATAATTTTGTCCTACAGTAGGCTGTTTCTGGGTGCAAAAAATATGAGACATATTAATATGAATCCAGAAAGTGATAAAAGAGTTGTGATAAAGGTATTTTGAAAAAAGAATTTTATATGTTGTTAGGACTTCCCCTCATTGTCAGACTTCTGCCATCCTGATGCCATTGTAGCATGGAAACGGTCTACTCCGAAGTCAGGGAATTTAAAATGAATAAACAATAGCTGTAAATTAAATAGTCAGGGCTATGGGAAATCTAAAATGGTTGCTTGGCTTTTCCTGGCTCCTTGATAAACCTCATTTTTGTATTTGATGGGTTAAAGCCTTCCCTGGCTGCAGGGCTGATGCCTTCACAATGAAAAGGAAAAGGTTAGAAAATGTGTTTCTCACTTGGAGTATAGTTTCTACAGTCTCCAGTGATAAAGGCGCCCAGTTCACTGGACAAATCATACTAGCATTAACAAAACTTTCACAAACGTCTTGAAATTATCACTATCATCCTCAACCATCAGGCAAGGACAACAAAACTAATGGAAAAACTGGACTCAAACAGAACAAAGATTAATTATATGGGATTAAATGCACTGCTAAATAAGATTATAATTTTATGACTTGTCTGACATACTACTGGCTTCTAATCTTTGTTTTTCAGATATAGAAAAGCCCTTTTCCTCAAGCTACTTATGATTTACGACAATTTGCTAATTTATACCTGTGGGTAAAATTATAATATTTTTCTTTTCTCTCCATCTGGTTCCTCCAAAAATTGGAGACTCTTGGGTTCTGAGCAACCTTATCAGGTTAATGGAAAAGAATATCTCTTGGCATGTGCAGAAAACTAGATATTTTGGGGACCTGGAAAAGAGATAAATTTACCCACTCTGTAGATATCACAGGCAGAATCTGAAGGCAAGCCATTGGCATGACTTTCCTGGCCTTGAAAGACCTTTTAAAAGTTCTATCTGAGATTCCTAATGAAAAGTTCCAGTGCAGCCAATTTGAAAAATCCTATACGAGCGATAACACTTATATGAATAATCAGGCCATGCTTATTGAAACCAAACTTATTTTGAAGAAATTAGTCTTAATTTAGCTAGATTTAGTAGAAATGAAGGTAATCTAAAGAGAAAAATTATGTTTCAATACTATACCTTTGTGGATATTGAAGGTTTGTATTTACTGAGGTTTTGTATTCATTATCTATGTCCAAGATGGCTCCCTGTTGCTATGTTATATTATTATAAAGTTTAATTGAATTAGTAAAAGTATATTCTAAGCTTGTTTCTAAAGCCAATCACACTAATCTATCTTTGGATGAAGATCAGATGCCCTGTGACCTGCAACTAGGAGATTATGTACGCTGGAAAAGACATCATTTAATGGACTGTCTCAAAAGTAAATAAAAGGACCCGTATTAGGTACTCGTAACTAGCACACGTGCAACAAAACTGAAGGGAATTGACTCTTAAATTCGTATTTCCCATTTAAGAAGGGCCTTTGCATTGGACTGTCTATAGAAAAGACTGTTGACCCCAAATGACACCCATACCAGGATGAGAAGACAACAAGAGTGGAAGACAGCTGACATAAAAATCTGGACCAGGCCTGTAAGAACCATCCAACTAATTCAATTGCACTGTTTACCAAATGTTTGTCTTCCTGTCAAAATGGAAAGTTATTGTTTTACTTCTAACCATATTTTTGACCCAATGTTCAGGATGAAAAGAAAATTCTCTAGTGAAGTTGTCACAGAATATAACTGTTCATGACATGTATCAGTGTTTGTTTTAAGTGAATTGCTAAAAGCACATGTACCATGCTCGTGTGACAATTGGGTATAAGTGATAAAATGTATGGCCTACAAAGCATTTCCCCATTAACATACCTCTGAGCCTGTTCAGGAGATCTGATTAGTTTTCCTGCAAAATGGAGAACTAGGTAAAAAAAAGAGGCCTATCATTGAGGGACATAAATGGACCCAGAGCAGGCAACTGGGCCACTCTGGCAACGTTGGAAAAATGTATTGATTATCAATGCCGTTTATGGAAAGATTTGTAATGGAAAGGGGAAAATAATGGAAGAAATTGTCACATATTGAGGTATGGGGAAATCATTCTGGCTATACATGATTGAATTTGAATTTTAGGCTAACAAAAACAGCCTGTTTGTGGCCTATTACACATGCATTGTACATCTGCTTTAGCCACTAAAAAGATTACATTAAAAATCAAAATGAAATAACTGTCATTCACACATCCAAAATGGAACTAGGTGGCCATTATGGATGTGGGTTCAGACACGTTCTTATATTACTGAAAACTTGAGTTCTCTAAACTTTATCAGACTTAAGGGCACCATCAGCCATTTTCAAAACAGTATCTACTAGCAACTGCCAACTGCAACCTTATGGTCTCAAGGTCTTCTTGTAACTATGAAACGTTTCTCCTACTTTAAAAAATAATAGTAATAGCAAATGAGACAGCTCAAGCTATAGCCTCCCAGCAAAAGGCTACTTGGTTAATAAATATATGTAAAAAGGAAACACTACAAAACTTATTTTCCTGGTTGCCATCTAAAATAGGAGGACTCTTGAAAAATACTACAAAGTTGTATTTTAACCATTATCTTCATAGTAATATCATATGCTATTGCTTATATGTGGAATCTAAAGAAAGGGTACAAATGAACTTATCTACAAAACAGAAATAAGGTTACAGACGTAGAAAACAAACTTATGGTTACCAGGGGGTAAGGAGAGGAGGGATAAATTGGGAGATTGAGGTTGACATATACACACTACTATATATAAAATAGATAACTAATAAGGACCTACTGTATAGCACAGGGAACTCTACTCAATACTCTGTAATGGCCTATATGGGGAAAAAATCTAAAAAGGAGTGGATATACATATATGTATAACTGATTCACTTTGCTGTACACCTGAAACACTATAAATCAACTATATTCCAATAAAAATTTAAAGAAAATAAGGTCATTATTTATTTCCACTTCTTTTTGAAAGCAAAAAAAGTTACTAAATAAAATGTCTAAGAATATTTGGGTTACTTCGGTAAGCTAGCATCAACAAAAGTGCTTCTAATAAATCTAAATCATTATTTGTAAAATACAATGTTTTACTTTTGATATATTTTATTATATATGCAACTGACATTATTATTATTCATCTCAAATATAGCATTTAATGAGTGAAATAATTGATCGTATGTAGTTCTCTATAACTAAAAGATGTTTCGGAAATATAAGCAAATTTTGTTAAAATTCTGTGCCTATCTCAGACTCAGAAGAACAGAATGCTCAAAGATTATGTAGAGAAAGGCTCCAAAGCACACATACTTTTAACTAGTGTAAATGTAAGCTCCCAGAAGGCAAGGATTGCTGTCCACCTCCTTTTTCGATGAACCTTAGCCCACGGGGTATTTTGCTGCTCAATAAATTGTGTGTAGATAAGCAGCCTGTAATTACAAGTCAGTTTTTTGTGTCATTTTAAAGAAATTCATATGTACCGTTTTACTTCATCCCTGGACACTTAAAAATTTATTGCCTGGAATGATGATATTGAGTGGTATAAATTTCAGGTACCAAATTTAGGTGTGCATCAGGTGCAGCATTTAACATTGTTTTAACTGCAGTTTATGTTATATTATTATAGGTTCCCTTATGCACATTCTTATTCCCATTACTCTTCTTTCTCCCCATCCTACTGGCACCACCTAATGTATACCATACTTAATGTCCTTCAAGTAAAAAAGCCAAATGGGAGTGGGGAGGAAGAACTTAGGAAATATTGTTCATATACTTCTCATATGAAATATTGTTCATATGAGGAAAGTGGAGAACATTTAGCCAAACAGATATTTTCAAGAAGCTATAGCAAAAAGATAGGGACAGAACCTTGAATATTTAAGCTGAAATCTAAGGAAAAGTAAAAGTAGAATAAGAGTGATAAAAGTAAAAAAGTAGAAGTAGAATAATAAGTGACAGAATGAAATATACATGCCATATAAAGAAGAGGAAATGACACAAATGTCAAAAATGAGAAACAAAGGGAAAGAGGTTATGTTAGGTCAAGTGATATAGTTAATTTCCAAATCTTTAACAATTGAGAATCAAACATCAATTAAAGTTGGTAAATACAACACAATATGACAGAGATAAGGTCAAGGAAATGTGGTTTCAATAAGTGTAATTAGAGCATATATCTTCTTTTTACCTGCCCTTAGAAAATATACAAAGATGGACCAAATATAAAGTCTATAAAGCAAATAATTTAATAAATTCCAAGTAAATAAACATAAATATGAATATAATATTCTACTAAATAAAAATAGAAATTAAATTTCTAAAAATCAGGGGGAAAAGTCCTCCTGGTTAGAGATCTTAAAACTTTATCTTAAGAAACTGTTGATGCAGGAGAAAGTTCAAATAAATGTCATAAGATTCATAGACAAGAATGACAAAGAAAACAGTATATATCAGAATCTCTGGGATACACATAAAACAGTACTCCTGGGAGCATTCATAATATTAAATTGCACTATTATTACGTATTAAAATGTATGTATACAGATATAAATTAAGCATATAATTGTAAAAACTTTAAAATAACACCAAAATAAACTGAAAGAATGAATTAATAAAGAAGAAATAAAATTAGTAAGTTAGAATTAGAAAAACAGTAAAACAAATTTTAAAAATCTGCTTTTTTAAAAGTCAGTAAAATAGTTGAACCACTAAGTACTAGGTTACCTGATAAAGGAAAAAATAAGATAAATTACAGGTACATAACATAAGAAGTAAAAAATGAAAAAGATAACAGAAATGGAGAAAAATTTTAAAACTCATAAAAAACTACTTTGCACAATTCTGTGAAAAATATCTTGAATGAAATGAAAAATTTCTAAGGAAAATGTAATTTATTAAAGCAGTCTACAATTTATTAATGCAGATTAAATGGTGTGTTTTCCATAGAAGGACAGGGAAAGTTGTAAACGAGCTAAACCCCTCCTTTCCAAAGCGCTGGGTTCCAGTGCTTCCAAGGGCCACTTCTACCAAATGTTTAAAGATAAGATTCCAATGATATTTAAATTCTCCCAGAACACAAAAGTAATACAGACTTCCTTTTTTTATAAAACAATACAATATTGATGCCCAAAATCTCTGAAATTGCAACTTGTTTGCTAACAGCAATATTCTCTAAGGAAAGAAATTATAAAAGGTGTTAGAATATGGGAGTGGGAGAAATACATAACACACAAAATTATTATTTTAATATATTACCCTGCTACAGATGTTTGTCTAAATCTTGAAGAAATGCATGAAAATCATGCGGAGATGATTTTTTTGAGCATGTATTTCCTTCCAGACTCTGCGTTTTGTACTTTTAGATGTTCTTTGATTTATAATTTCTTATTAGAAGTCTCTTTTCTTCCCATTCCTGTAATTATTTAGGCCTCTTCCTGACAACACTTTGGTTTCAAGCAAGAAATTTGAGATAAGGCCTTAAGATGGAATCATGCAAAACACATTATTATGATCATATTGGCCAAATTTAAACTCAGAGTTTTATTTTTAGACATAGATAATTGAATATAAACATAAAATATGACATTAGTCTTGCTGCTTCAAAAGTTAGGGGTAGGTTGCTGTACTGATTTTAGTAGAACTTAGCTGTTTGTTAGAATATGTCGTCATATTCAAGGAGACGTCATTGTGGAGTCTGTAAATGTAAATTTAAATGATGTAGCATTTTCTAGTTCCCTTATATATCATTTTTCTTCATTTAGCTTTATTATCCCAAATATTGTATTACTGAGGGTTTTTTTTTTATTATACTTTGACAGAATTTAGCAATTAAGATTTTATGAGAGTCAGTGAAAATTTTCTGACTTGTAAAAAACAATTTCATTTGGTCATGTTAACAGAATACAACTCTGAAATCTAGGAAAACTTACTTTTGCACAGAAATCTGTATTTTTATAGCTTCTTACTTGACCCAGACTCTAATTGGGAGGTTTGGGAAATCATGAACTCAGGTAGGAACTGTGAAAAGTAACTTAGAGGCCTGGAGAAGCAAAATTAAGTTAATGAAAGTGTAAGTCTAATGCACGAAAACTGAAGCCAAACTTTCTGTATTGGGACTCAAATTATCCAATTTAGCTGTCAACAGTAGTCAATTAATATGACTGCCAAATCCATACTTTTTGTATTCATATGCCAACTGGTCTTCAGTGAATTAATAAATAGAGCAATGTCACATCATATCTGCATGTAACGTCATATCATAGCTATTCATAAAAATGATCCTTTTAAAACTCAGGTTGGATCATGTCATTCCTCTGCATGAAACCATTGAATGGGTTTACATCACAGAGTCCAAGTCCAAGTACAATAATCTCTAAGCATTATCATTACCTTCCTCACCCCATTGTCCTCTGATCTCATCTCCTGCTTGCTCTGGATTACCAGCTGGGCCTCAAATACTCCAGGTTTATTTATTCTCAAAAAGATGCATCATAATTTACAAGTATTTAGTATTTTGCATCAGTCTGTTGGTCGACTGAGCAGTCCTGCTAATGTCCACCGGGCTCACTTCTGTGGCTACATTTGGCCAAAAATGGATAGAGGATGGGCTCAGCTGAGATAGCTGGGGTGTCTGGGCCTCTCTTGCCATGGTCTTACACCTTGGACTTTTTTTTGCTGTGGCAGTCCCAGAGCAGTGTTCCAAGAACAGGAAAGCAGAAGTCATGAGGCCTCTAGAGGCCTAGCTCCAGAAACTTGCACACCTTCACTCCATCTGTGTTCTATTGATCAAAGCAAGTCCGAAGGCCAGCTCTGACTCAGAGTAAAGAGGAGCTGCAAAGCAGGTGTGGCCAGATTGAATTTACCACACGTGCCACACCATGGCATCACCTGGGAAATGTGACTCACCTCATTCAAAGATCCTACTTTCTAATCCAGATCACCCACCTTTCTGCATTGGTATCCACCTCTTCAAGACTTCCAGTCCCTGACTTCTCCATCTTTCCAGCCCCTTCCTAACTAATTTTTCACTCTAAATGCAAGTGGTTGATCTCCTGAGCAATCTTTTCACCTGACCTCACCATTCCTAGCCAGGGAGTCAGGTGGGTTTTCTTGGCAGGGCTGAAATCTCACAATCAAGAAGAAATCCCATAATAAAAAGCAAGTGGCAGGTTGGTCCCCACCTAGTCCCAAACTCTCAGGTCCACCTGTCAGTGTTTTCACCTGTTCCTGGTCAGTTTCTTGCCCATTCCCCTCTAAAGCTGTGGCCCAAAACGCCACCGCTCTATTAGCCCCTTACTCAGACCTTGTCACTCTCAGCGGACAGCGCTCTCTCTCACTCCATTAAGGAGACAAAAGTCATTCGACATAATCTCTCTCAATTTCTGTTCCAACCTACAGAAATGTCTCTCTCACCTTTTCCCCTTCAGTCTTTAAAAATAAGGCTTCCTCTCATCCAATTCAAATCTCAATCTTTTTTCCATGCCCTTGACCCTAGACCTGAATGTGGATTCTGGGAATCTGAATTCAAGACATACAGAGTGAGGGGTGGATGGCTGGGGGGCAGAAACCAAAATTCATACAGGCAGAAAGAAGGCAATATGCAGAAGACATGAGGAAGTAAGAGTAATTCATACGCAGGAAATGAGAAGTGGAGACTGCGAGTAAACTGAAGCAACGAGGCAAAGAAAAGGAGGATAGAGAAAAGTTGTTTGTCAGAGATGGGAGCGACAGAAGCAGAGGCGAGGAACACCAAAGTCAAGGTAATAGCCAAACACAAAAACAGAGAGCTACAGACTCACTGCCAGCTTGGAAACTCAATAGCCAGGTCACTTCCCAAACTCCATTCCTGTCTTTATGAGCCCAATTGTGTGGTGTTCATAGGTCCTTGTGAGACCCAGATACTCAGGCAAGATTCCTGTTTTTATTATTGCTATACATATTCTTTAACAAATATATTTTCAACAACTCATTACTGATGAAAATTTGAGCACTATTTACTTCTTTATGCAACACACTCATATTTCTACAAGTAGAGGATGTTTTATTATCTTTGTATTGTTACTGTGGCTCATTGGTTTTAACTAGGAAGCTTCTGTCTTTCTTTGGATACCTCTTGGAATTATATCTTCTCCTTCTTGAACAATATTTTCAATTCCCAATCTCTCTTAAACAACAACTATTTTTATGAAGAAATTGGAAGCTAACATACAGTGACTACAAAAGCAAATCCTTAGTATGTCCTCTAGAGAGCATATATTTATTCACAAACATCTTCAAAGAGGGGAGAAGTGAAAATCTGATTCATTTGGGTCCTGTTGTCAAGACTGGGTATCAAAAAAATATCTGGTATGGGGCTGCTTTTCATAAAATGCTTTCCAGAAAATGCCAATCATTTGGATAAATATAGAAAAGTTGTAATGTAGCTGTCTTACAGTTTGTTAGTGAAAGGGAAAATTCAAGAAGAAAGATTAGCTGACAGAAAAATAGCTATGTTGCCTAAATTTAAACTTTAGTTACAAGTGTATTTCAACAAATTCCAAGTTTATATTACCAGTAGTCTCCATGCATGATTCACCTTGTTTCATTTATGTTTTATCACTAATACATTCAAGATATTACTTGTTTATACTTTGCAATAAAAATTTGAGTGAAACTTTAGACTCTACCTTTTCTATTATTCAGAAGTTAAATCATTTAACAGTATTTGATAAAGATAGAGAAATCTTCCCAAAAGGATTTTTTTTTTCAGTAGTAGAGTCACTTAGTGTCTTTTTAGCAGAATCAAAGTCCTTTTTGATGACGTCTGACCATACATCTATAGTTGATGTTTCTTTTTTTTTTTTTAATTTTTATTATTTATTTATTTATTTTATTTTGGCTATGTTGGGTCTTCGTTTCTGTGCGAGGGCTTTCTCTAGTTGCGGCGAGCGGTGGCCACTCTTCATCGTGGTGCACGTGCCTCTCACTGTCGCGGCCTCTCTGGTTGCGGAGCACAGGCTCCAGACACGCAGGCTCAGTAGTTGTGGCTCACGGGCCTAGTTGCTCCGTGGCATGTGGGATCTTCCCAGACCAGGGCTCGAACCCATGTCCCCTGCATTGGCAGGCAGATTCTTAACCACTGCGCCACCAGGGAAGCCCCAAGCTGATGTTTCTTGATTCACATTCTTTTCCTGATGCTTCGTATATCCAAAGTTCTGTCAACATAATTGCATTTTCCTCCTTTATGCATATTTGCAATAAAAAAAATAAAGCAGCTATTCTATTTCAGACTATAGAGTATGATTGTTCTTTGTTAGGAATCCATAAGGCTGATTATAGTCAGTGTGACTTAGATACACACATACAAGAGTTATCACAAACATAAATATTTGACATTAGAAAATAATTTGGTTAAAAATTACTTCAGTGTCAATGTCTTGTTCAATATACCCTGAAAATATATAAAACATGTTAAAATATGTGGAAATTACCAATAAGTGTAATTTTCAACCTAAACATTATAAAATAGTGTCTTGTTCAGATTAGTAATTTAATACATTCTCATTACATACAAGGGACATTATTAGGAAATACTAGGGAAAAGTAAAAATTTGAAATAATCCTTTATCTAAAAGGATTATCTGTTCAATTATTAGCTGACTACTAAAGTAGCCAAGCAAGACTTCAGTGTCCACATATGTGAAAAAATACAAACTTTACAGAATTAATTGAGAAAGTCACTGCACAAACAAACAGCAACAACAACAAATCCTGGTTTGGGGGAGGAGTTTGAGTTCCAGTGTTGTCACATATTATTTGAAAGTCTAGTTTCCAACAAAAGATCATGAGGAATGCAAAGAAATAGAAAATCAGTATGCTTATACACAGAAAAAAAAAAAAGGAGTCAAGAGAATTGTACCTCAGGAAGCCCAGTTGCTGGACTTATTCAAAATGAACTTCAAATCAACCATTAACAAATATGTTGAGAACTGTAAAGGAAACCATGTCTATATCATCAAATAAATGTAGAAGAACAGTGTGTCACCAAATATCAATGAGATAGAAATTATTTTTAAAATAACCAAATAGAAATCCAGGAATTGAAGAACACAACAAGTGAAATGAAAAAAAATCCCTAGAGGGACTCAACAACATATTTGAACTAAAAAAAAGAAAAACAGTGCACTAGAATATAGGTCAATTGAGATTATCTAGTCTGAGAATCAGAAAGAAAAAGATTAAAATGTATAAACAGAGACTCAGGTTAAATACCATGACTTGGTCGGATTTATCAGAGGAATGAAAAGTTGGCTTACTATATGAAGGGAAATCAATGCAATATAGTTTATTAATGCAATAAAAGACAAAAGCAGATGATCATCTGAATAGATTTAGAAAAAAATCATTTGATGAACTCCATCACTCTTTCATGATAAAAATACTCAGCAGACTAAAAGCAGAAGGAAATGTCCTCATCCTGTCAAGTGTATCTATGAAAAACTCACAGATAACATCATTCTTAGTGGTAAGGACTGAATTGTTTTCCCCGTAGATAAAGAACAAGACATATGTGTATACTCTCACTACTTCTATTCAGCATTGCACTGGGAGTTCTAGCTAGTAAAGAAAAAAATAGGCATTCAGATTGGAAAATAAGAAGTAACATTTTTCTCTATCTACAGATGACATGTAGAAAATACGAAGGAATCCATAAAAAAATTATTAGAACTAATAAATAATTCAGCAAGATTACAGGTCAAAGATCAATATAAAAGTCAATTTTATTTCTACACACTAGCAGTGAACAGTTGGAAAATTAAATTAAGAAAACAATTCCATTTACAAACCACCGAAAAATAATATACTAAGGGATACATCTGACAAAAGAAGTACAAGACTTGTACATTAAAAACCACAAAACATCACTGAAAGAAATTAAAGAATATCTAAATAAATTGAGAGACATCCATGCCCATGAATCAGAAGACTTAATATTGTTCAGATTGGAACACTCTCCAAGTTGATCTATAGTTTCAATGCAAACTCTATCAAAATTCCAGCTTTTTTTTTTCTTTCAGAAATTGACAAGCTGTTCTCAAAATTCATATGGAAATGCAAGGGACCCAGATAGCCAAAAAAATCTTGATAAATAAGAGAAAAGTTAGATGTCGACATTTCCTGACTTCAAAACTTACTGAAAATCTACAGCAATCAAGAGAATGTGTACTGCACTACCATATATAGAATAGATAACTAATAAGGACCTACTGTATAGCACAGTTAACTCTATTCAATACCCTCTAATGGCCTTTATGGGAAAAGAAGCTAAAAAAAAGAGTAGATATATGTATATGTATAACCGATTCTCTTTGCTGTATGCCAGAAACTAACACAACATTGTAAATCAATTATACCTGAATAAAAATTAAATAAAAAAAGAGAATGTGTACTGGCATAATACAAGGCATAAAGATTTATGGAATAGCAATGAGAATTCAGAAGTAAACCCTTACACTTACAGTCAACTGATTTTTTGACAAAGTTGCCAAGACAACATAATTGGAGAAAGAAGAGTTCTTTCAAAAAAATTATCATGGGATATCAAAGGGATATCCACATAGAAAAGAATAAAGTTGGACTCCTATCTCATATCATAGTCAAAAATTAACTCAAAATGGATCAGAGACACAAACGTAAACATTAAACCCATAAAACTCTTAGAAGAAAACATGGAGTAAATCTTGGAACCTTAGATTAGGTAGTGGTTTCTGAGGTATGACACCAAAAATAAAAGCAACAAAAGAAAAAGTAGATGATTGTCCTTCCTTAAAATCAGAAACAAGGCAATGATCTATACTTTTATTCAATATTTTATAGAAGTTCTAGCCAGTGTAATCAAATTTTTAAAAAGAAAGAAAAGCATATAAAGATTGAACAGAAAACAAAGCAAAACAAGAAGCAGTCAAAAGGTCAAGAAGCAATAAATTCTTTCTATTTTTAGATGATATATTTGCCTATTTAGACAAGCATAGATTTTGTAGATTGCAAGAAATCTACAAAAAATCCCCCAAACACCTAGAACTAATAAATGAATTCATCAAAATTATAAGACATTGTAGAATAAGTGCCTGGCATTAAGCTTTTTGACTGTAATGTAAATGGCTGACAGTAAGCTTTTGATTACTAAGGCATCATTTCAAAGACATACTTCTTGAATAAATATATCGCTATCTGTACAACATAGCAGCCAGCAAAACAAGTAAATCAGACACAAGGCTGCCTCCACCCATGAAGTTCCCCTTTTAGAAAGCCCTGGGTAACCTAGATAACCGAAAGCTTGAGCAGCCCTGTTTTTCCCTTCCTGTACCCTAATTCTGACTGTTATACTTTAAATTTGCCAATAAAGAGTGAACCTATGAAACCTTAGTCACCCCACTCTGGACCCTAATAAGGGCAGAGCTCCAGCTACACACTTCTTCCTTCTCTGCATGCAAGCTTGTTGTGTGGCCATCACATGTATGCTATGTATCCTCCAGGACCTGTGAGTAATAAAATAAACCTCGTTCCTCAAAGTCCTCTAATTTGTTTTTTCCTGAGGTGCATATTGCAATCATAGTAAGAAGCACAAGGTCTGGTCCAGCCATATTGGCTCCTGTCAAGGAAATGTCTGTGGGAGCTTACCACAAGTAGAATGGACCCAGGGAAGTGTCTCAGATATTTCTAACCCATAACATTTCTATCAATAAGCTAAGACCTTGAATAACAGATAAACAGAACGTAAGATAGACATTTAAAGTCACTCTAAATTAATGTAATATTTAGAAATAATCCTAACAAAATCTATACAGTTCTTGCATACCGAAAATTACAATATACTGATGAAAGAGATCAAAGAAGATGTAAATAATGGGAAGACATAACATGCTCATGGATTGGAAAACTTGACATAGTAAAGATCTCAATTCTCCTCAAATTGATAAACAGGTTTAACATAATTCCTATGAAAACCCCAGCAAGAGTTTTTGATCAGACTATTCTAAAATTTTTATAGAAGAACAAGGGAATTCAAATAGCTATAAAACAATTTTGAAAAAGAAAATTTAAGTGGAACAGTTTAGCCAATTTTGAGGTTTATTATATCCTTACAGTAAACAAGACTGTGATATTGGTAGAGGGGCAGACATAGATCAGTTGAACAGAATAGAGAGCCCAGAAATTGCTCTAAACAAGTATGGTCTACAGATTTTTGACAAAAGCATGAAAACCTTTTCAACAATGGTGGTAGAGCAACTGATTTGTACTAGAAAAAAAAGAACCTCAACTTACACCTCATACTTTATGGAAAAATTCATTCAAAATGATAACAGACTTAAATGTAGAATATAAAACTATAAAGCTTTTTAAAAGAAACATGGGAGAAAATTCTTCAGAATCTGTGGCTAGACAAAGAGTCCTTGACACCAAAAGCACAATCCATATATCTGGACTTCATCAAAACTGGACATCATCAAAATACTTTTGCTGAACTTCGTCAAAATATTTTGCTCTGTAAAAGATCCTGTTAAGAGGATAAAAAGACCAGCTATAAACTGAGAAAAAAATATTTACAAACCAGATAGGTTTGTAAACAAAAAGTTTCAGTATCTGGAATATATACAAAACTATTAAAACTTAACAGTAAAAAACAAACAAAATTTTAAAAAAACAATCCAATTAGAAAATAAACAAAACCATGGAAAGATATTTCACTGAAGAGGACACAGATGGCAAAAACGTATATGTAAAGGTATTCAACATCCTTAACTATTAGGGAAATACAAATTAACATCTTAGTGGGATATCACCACACACTTACCAGAATGACTACAGTAAAACGTAGTGACAGCACTAAATGTTGGTGAGGATGTGAAACTGGAAGGTTGTGTAAAAATGGATAATCTGGAAAACAGTTTGACAGTTTCTTAACAAACTAAACATGCAATGAAGAAATGGAAATTTATATTGACACAAAAGCCTATAAATGAACGTTGAGAGCATCTTGATTCAAAGTAGTCTCAAACTGGAAACAGTCTAAATATCCGTAGTTGGTGAATGATTAGACAGACTGTGAAACACCACACCATGGACTACTAATCAGCAAAAAAAAAAGGAGCAAATTATTGTTACAACTACTTGGATGAATCTCCAAATAATTATGCTGAATAAAAAAAACCAGTCTTCTAATATTATATACTATGTGATTCTGTTTATATAACATTCTTGAAGTGAAAAATTATAAAATGGGAAACATTATTGATTCCTAGGGTTTAAACAAATAGGGTGAGACGGAGAAGGGAGAGACATCTGTATGGCTACAAAAAAAAAAAAAGGCAAAATGAATAACCATATGGTGATGGCATATTGATTGTACCGAAGTCAATATCCTGCTTGTGAAATTATACCATTGTTTTCTAAGTTGTTATCATTGTGGGAACTGGGTTAAGTGTACATGGGATCTTTTTGTACTATTTTTTACAACATTATGAAAATCTACAATTATCTCAAAATAAAAATTTTAATTTAGAAAGAATCTTGAGTGTTAAAAAACAAGAAAGGAAATAGAAGAAACACATCACAACATAGAACAGGTGGAATTTGGTTGCAGGAAAGAAATAGAGAAAAGATGCCTGACATTTATTTTTGCTAAGATAATTTGAACACTAACATTCAAAATGCAATAATTATTGAGTGTCTACTTTTTTCAATGCACTGAGTCCTACCCTATGACTACTGTGTCTTACGGTATATTTTTTTAAAACAGCAAAAAGAAATTCTTGTGTAGCTTGAAAGGTCAACATTGATTTAGCCCAATCTCAACATATTCTAAACTTATAGGACTAAATATTTTACAACAAAAATTGGTATTCGTTGCAGTGACTGGGAAATCCATAAGAATCTGATCAATAAATAGAGGATAAATAAGTTCTGATAAAGTTTGATTAATGAATATATTGTATTTTATTAAAATTACTTTGAAAACTTTGGGTTGAATCATCATTATTTGAGTCAATAGTACCCATTTGAACTGTCGCAAGTAATTGGACACTTACTGTTATAATACATAAAATCAACAAGACTTTGGGTGGTTTAATTGACATGGATAGCGCATGAGAATTGTATTTCAGTAAATGTAATTCTCAACTCTTTTATCCAAACTAGGAAATTGTCTCTAAATGAAACAATCATTATACACTCTGACCATGACAATGATTGGGTTGTTACTATGGAAAAAAGCAATTGAAGCAATTAACCAAGGCTACCAGCCACATAATTAATTATCAGAATTGAGGCTCTGTTGCTGGGGAAAAGGTCAGAATGTGAATGTGAAAGCAAACACAAGAGTGCAAGTAAAATCACAGAGTTGAATGAGGACTGACGTCAAGGTGGAATAAGGCTTGTGATTAAACATTTAAAGGATGCCCAATAGAATATAAGTCTGAAGATTGATCTCAAATTAGGAGATATATTCTCAGCAGGAAAAGACTTAACTAAAACTTCAAGTGAGTCCCAAGAACCAAAGTGCCCGGCCAGGCCCTTCATGAGAGGAGCATACATCCAAGAAAAATTTGGCAGAATGAGGGAGTAATAGTGAAGCGGCCACAGTTAGCTAGAATATCCATTCCCGACTTCCTGGCCTTGAGAGACATCTTGTGTGATAGAATAAAACAGCCTGCCTTCCTTGAGAAGGCTGCAAAGAAAGTCATGTCCATAAGAGAAAATAATTAAAGGCAAGGACTTTTCCTTTTTGATGAATACATAATTTGAGTTTCATAGAACATGGCAGATGTTCAGAATTAGAAGGCATATGAATCAGTATGTAAAAAAAAATAAAAATACAGTCTGAGTGATGATAAGTTACCAGGGAAGTATGAACTTCTGGTGATGACTGAGGTCAACAGTGGCATCAGGTGTGGTGAATGTAAGTCACCTTTGTACTGTTGCCTGTTAGCTACACTAAGGTTGTGACAGCTTATGAAAAGGTAGCTTCTTGAGGGTTACTCATCTAATGATGTTTACAGCTGGGAGAAGTCTGTCAAAAACGTGACACTGTACACAGAGAAAATAGAAATGCTTCTGCATTAGTTCATTTGTTCAGCTTCATGTTAAGACATTGCACTGGGCACTGAGGACTCAGTAGTGAGCAAAACAGACAAAATCCTCAAGCTTTTTAGCTTGCATTTTAGTAGGAAGGACAGAATGGGTACAGATTGGTATCAAGATCTTCTTGGTGTCTCAAGTCAGGTTTGTGTGTATGCTTATATCATGAATATACATGTACATGTATAGCAGTGAGGGGATATAGATAGGATAGCAATAGTGCATCAAATAAAATAATATAAATATATAGCAGCTACAGGAGTCCAGAAGAATTCTGTCTGGGCCTAGTGGGAATTTCTTTAATTTAGTGTAATATAATATAACTTAATTTACTTTAATCTATCTTTACCTATCTATCTATCTGCTACCTATCTATCTATCTACAACTTCATATAACCTGGTCTAATTTCTGAGCCCCATATTGTTTCTGTGTTAATTAACTCACGGTTCAACTCAAACTGTATTCGTGGCCAAAAATTTTATATTTCTCATGCTTCCACAATCTTTCTTTTTCCACTTCAGCCTGCCTGGATTTCTACATCCTTATTTATGCCCTTGCCTGGATTTTATTCCTAATCTTCAGCTCAATTCCAGGTTCCAGGGGTCTGGCTCCTAGACCCAATTTTGTCCTAATTAAGAACTGGCTCACATCTGTTGAGGACTAATCCTAAGAATCATAGAGAGGACAGATATTTATAGTAAATAATCTACTAAATCATATAGCATTAACACTTTCAAATCTACAATCTTCCTCATATCTACCAAAGTTTCTCACTTTGGAATGACTCTAAATAGACATTAATTTACATAGAAATTTACCTCATGACTTTGATTTGAATCCAGTTCATTAATTTAATGCTTCAGAATACCACTGCTATTTCCAGAACTCTTTCCTGAAGTCTCTCAAGGGAACCAATGCAAATGATAAATAAATTTAAGGAAACTTGCTTCCTAAAAGCATAAAGGATAACTTACTTGTGGTAAAAACCTTAGCAAATCAGAGTGAACCAAGACCCTTCAACATCCAGGTGACATCAGAGAGCTATCCTATTGCCCCTTTGATTACTCTCATTGTGACAGTGATAGAAAAGGGAAGGAATTTTGGAGAAGTGGTGACATTCTAATATTCTTGCTTATAAATCTGAGAGAATAATTTGGATATTCATGTATCCAATAAAATCTCTTAAAATACTTCCAGCCAGTAAGAGTTTGAATTCGTACAAATTATTTCAGGACTCAATAATGTCCACAGCTACTAAAATGGGGGGGGGGCGGTGTTTGCGGCAGGGGTAGGACCCATGTCCACATCCAGACATCTACTTTCAAAGTGAAAAGCCATCAAATTCTTGCATGTTATTCATCTTGCTAGGCCCGTTATCGAGTTTGTCACAAACCTAAGAGACAGGACGACGGAAGTATAAGTGGTGTCCAAAAATATCAGCAGCTGTCAGGACCATGTGAAGAAAATGTGACAATGGAATGTAGAAAAAGGGTACATGGGCTAGGCTTCAAACTGAGAGACAGTAGGTAGAGTCTGGTGAAAGAAATATTAAACACTGCATCTCAGTTTATGACCATTGTTGCCAAGGCAGACAGGGAGAATCTAGTTTCTGCCCTGATGCTAGCATCATTCTCTTCTGAATCTTGATGGAGTCTGGCAGGTGTGTTCTGATTTTCAGAATAAAGAAGGGTTTCACACATACAAGTTATATAGATACTGAGGTGCCATCAATGTACTAATATTTTTATATAACTCATATAATCAATTTCCTTCATTGGATTCTGTTATCTTACTGAATTAAATAAGAAAGTGTTAGTGTGGACAAATCTATCAACAAATATACCTGAAGACTTTTGATGAATAAAAGATGAGAATAACATCTAGATCCATATTATGTGGTAGATGTACAATATCAACAGTGAGAGTCCTTGTGAGCAATCAACTCTAAGGCATCCCAGACACCACTTGCGGAAAGCACACACATATCAGGTTCTTAAAGCATTGGAAGTTTCGTGCTGCTTTCATGGCTGATAGGGATTATGGTGGTCATAAGAATAGAGAAGAATAAATATTAATCACGGAGAGTTAGAGTTTTACACCATAGACTCAACATGTTTTCTCTGTCAAAGTTCAGTTTGATTCTCTGGGTACAGAGAGAGAATATGAATTTTATTATTGGACTCTAAGAAGAATTTGTTTTATTTAGGATTATGCTCATCATGATTTCATTGGAAATACAGTTTTGTTTTGTTTTTTTTAATTGAAGGGTACTTGGCTTAAAATACTATGTTAGCATCAGTGTACAATATAGTTATCTGATATTTTTATATATTACAAAAGGATCACCACCTTGAGTCTAGTTACCATCTGTCCATGTACAAAATTATTATTTTATTAATGGCTATATTCCCTATACAGTATATTACATTCCTGTGAATTTTTTATTTTTTAACTGCAAGTCTATACCTCTTAATCCCAATCACCTGTTTAGCCCATCCCCACCTGCCTTCCCTCTGGCAACCACGAGTTTGTTCTCTGTATCTGTGAGTCTGTTTCTCTTTTGTTTTGCTTGGTCCTTTATTTTGTCTTTATAAATTCCACATGTAAGTGAACTCAACAGTATTCTTTCTCTGACTTATTTCACTTAACATAATACCTTCCAGGACCACCCATTTCTCAGAAGTGGCAAGATTCCATTCTTTTTTTACGGCAAGATTGTATATATAATATATTATATTAAATTATATTATACACACACACACACACACACACACACATATATATATGATGTTATGGAAAAACCTGAATGAACACTTTGGTCAACCACATATATGACATCTTTATCCATTCATCTGCTAAGGAAGACTTAAGTTGCTTTCATATCTTGACTATTGTAAATAATGCTTCAGTGAGTATTGGTGTGCACATATCTTTTTAAATTAGTGTTTTTGTTTTCCTTGGCACGTACCTAAGAGTGGAATTGCTGGATCATATATGACAGTTTTATTTTTAATTTTTGAGGAAACTCCTATTGTTTTCCATAGTGGCTACACCAATTTACAATCCCACCAACAGCGTACAGCGTTCCAATTTCTTCACATCCTTGCCAACACTTACTTCTTGTCTTTTTGATAATATCTATTCTGACAGGTATGAGGGAATGTCTCATTGTGGTTTTAATTTGCATTTCCCTGATGGTTAATGATTTTGAGCATATTTTCATGTGCCTGTTGGCCATCCATATGTTTTCTTTAGAAAAATGTGTGTTCAGATCTTCTGTCCAGTTTTCAACTGTGTTGTTTATTTGTTTTTTTATTTATATTGAGTTGTATGAGTTCTTTATGTATTTTGCATACTAACCCATACCAGACATATTGTTTGCAAAAATCTTCTCCCATTCAGTAGGTTGCAGTTTCATTTTGTTTGTTTTCTTATTTTTTGAGTAGGACTTCCCTATGATCTTCCCTTTTAAAACTGCTTTTGCTCTGCTCCATAGATTTTGGAAAGTTATGTTTCCATTTTCATTTGTCTCAAGGTTGTTTTTTTTTTTTTTTAAATTTCCTCTTGATTTCTTCATTGACCCATTCGTTCCATGTATTTGTGGGGTTTTTCTTCAGTTTTTTTCATGTGATATATTTCTAGTTTCATACTGTTTTAGTCAGAAAAGATGCTTGATATGATTTCAATCTTAAATTTATCAAGATTTATTTTGTTGCCTAGCATGTGATCTATCCTGGAGAATGCTCCTTGTGCACATGAAAAGATACTGTGTTAGGTTCTGAGGGATATAGTGGTGCTACATAGAGGAATGGTAGCATATTCTGAAGGTATATGAACATGGAACATGAAAAAAAAGAAGAAGACTGGTGTGGATAAGTAATTTTGGCATGAAAGATAATTCCAAATATTGGAATGCCTCCAACATAGAGAATAAACTTGTTCACACTTACTCTGGAATCAAAAAGTGGAAATAACAGGAAAAGAATTTGGGCTTAATAAAAATGCAAATGCTTATAGCTGATCAACAGTATCACTGAAGGTGTTCATGTTGGAGAATCACCTGATTTTGGGGGGAGGCGATAGTGGTGCAGAGGGTATCATTGCAGGGGTGAGAGGTCAATGTTGGTCACTTTAATTTCTTCCAAACTTAAGATTTTATGGTTTTTTAGGAAAGAACATGCATAGGACTTGGAATCTTAAAATAGGATATAAATCCCTGAGAACCACCTTTGCCAGATCCATCTTTCCCAGTGCTCACTGCATGATGTATGTGGCTTGCACTTTCATTTCAGTCTTTGAGACTTCCTGAAACATCTTTCACTTCCAAGGATTGGAAAACTACATTAAAGGTCAAGGTCTAAACTGTACTAGAGTCCTATAGTACAGTTTCTCAGTTTTGGAAGTAATGACATTTAGGGCTGGATAATTCTTTGTTTGGGGGCCATCGTAGGATATTTAGCAGTATCCCTGGCCTCTACCTATTAAATGCCAATAACCTCTTCCCCCCACACCTCAAGTAGGGACAACCAAAAATGTCTCTACATATTGCCAATGTCCCCCGGGGGACAAAATCTCCTTGATTAAGAACCACTGCCCTAGTATTATTAATTAGGTAAAGTAAATGTTAAAAATCAGTGAAAAATATTAAACATAACCAAGTAGGGAAAAATGTGTAAGAAGCTAAAATATATGTGGAATTCTGACTTTAGTATTTTAAGGCTGTATTTTGCTAAAAGCAACACTATTAAATGTAATTTCACCATATATTTCATGGGGAACATTTTATGAAGAAAAAAAATTTTTTTTCACTCAGATTTAAAATTTTAAAAAACTGAGATTGATTTTTTAAATTCAGCATTCAGATATGCCTTCAATGTTGGTTAAATAAGTTAATGCATGTAAACTCCTTAAATCATGTCTGGTACATGATAATACTTTTTAAAAATATTCAAGTTTCCAGTGACAATGTTTTTGCACACCCTTTTTAATGATATATGTGATAGTGAAGAATCTTATTTCTTGCTGTTCACTATATGTTTGTATTTCAGAGGCACATGTAATATTAGATAAGTACCTAATACATATTTGTGCATAAATTATTGAATAAAGATGTAAATACATAAATGGATATCTTTTATTTTTATCAGTATATCAATAGGTATACACATCTTTATTATATGCCAGGGATAATAATAGGCTTATGTTTGCAAAATATTTGATAAGATGCTCACCTGGGATAACTTGAAAGAGTAATGAGTCTGAGACTTCAGGTGAAATGCTATTAACAGCATTTGAAAAGAAATGTGTCCAGAAAAAATAACAAACTTTCTAGCAGGACACAGAGAGTTCAGAAATCTAGCACTTGTCAATTTGAAAAAGAAACTTCTCAACACTGCTGATTAAAAATCGCTCTCTACAGAATGTGCCAAATAAGGGTATGGACTTCACTGTGTTACATTCTCTAAGTTTAGTGCATTGATGTTCAGTAATGGCTCAGTGGGAAGAGATTAAGGTTTGAGTCATGCCATGGACACCTGAGAGGTCCAAGACACCCATAATTAAATCTAGACAGAAAGGCATGTATCTAAAAGAATTATGAGTTTGTTTATAGCACATGGAGTTGACCATAACTAAATAGATAAGAATACAAATAGGTTTTTAAAAGAGTTAAAGACTAGTGTACTGACTAAGGTATCAACAGTTTGAACTAAAAGAATATGACTATTAAGTACTTATAATAGACCTTGGGACCTCAGTCCTCTAGAGGCAGCAAGCCAACTGAGAAAGCTGCCTAGTCCTAAGGATATAGCCATGAAGTCATGGAAGAAGGGTGTCCAGTGACCTGATGCATTTACCCACACGGATTAGACTAGGAGCCTAATGAAGGACCACTTCCCTTCTACCCTCTACACAAGGTAGGGGTTCCTCACAGTACCTGCTCAGTAAGATCTAAAAATCTAGGATGGGCATGTTTTACCACCATTTTCATTTCTCTGATTCATTACTTACATAGTATTTATTAGGGGCCGATAAATTTTTTTCTAATTTTCAAACCAAGAAAAATCATGTTGGACTTGATACAAATTATTTCATAGCACTGGACTTTGAGGCTGACTAAAAATCAGATGGGACTTTTGGGTTTTTTTCCTTCTGGGGAAGTCAGTGTATATTGCATGTGGAAAAGATAGGGCCCTGAATATTTATAACTCAATGGGTAGGCTCTGTTCATCATTATGGCTATTCACAGATGTTGAGTGCTCTCGTTCCAGACATGTGGTAGGACTGACTTGCTTGCCACTTGAATTCAGATGTTGCCTTGTGGCTTGCATGGCCCATAAAACATGAATGTAAACACTATGTGTCACTTCTAGGCAGAGTTATTGAGTACCAGAACATGGCATTCCATACTCTCTTGCATCTAATTCTGTCGTCATGGAAGCTTGTGTCAAGGTGATGCCTTCATCAACCTTGCCAACCCACAGAGGGCATGTAACCTGGGCAATAAATAAAATTTGCTATTTCAAACCACTGAGAGTTTTCTAGTTGTTGGTTTTCACAGCATAACCAGTTCTGTCCTGACTGATACATTTATGAATCCTTTTTAAGGTTTGTGAAGTCCTTGAATGCCCCTACAAAATTATAAAAAACACCCACAAACCAATATTTGTAACGTAATAACCATTAATTAGGATACAAATTAAAAATACATTTTTCAGGACTTCCTTGGTGACGCAGTGGTTAAGAATCTGCCTGCCAATGCAGGGGACAGGGGTTCGATCCCTGGTCCAGGAAGATCCCACATGCCGCAGAACAGCTAAGCCCGCGTGCTGCAACTACTGAGCCTGTGTGCTCCAACTACTGAAGCCCTTGCACCTAGAGCCCGTGCTCTGCAACAAGAGAAGCTACCACAATGAGAAGCCCACACACCACAGCAAAGAGTAGCCCCTGCTTGCTGCAACTAGAGAAAGCCTGTGCGCAACAACGAAGACCCAACGCAGCCAAAAAAAAATGCATTTTTCTTTCAAATTTTAAGTTACTTCCATTTTAATTTTTTTCAGGATTATTTCTAATGATTACTGAATTACAAACATTTTTGTCAACATTTTTAAGGACTGCAGAAACTTGCAGCAATAGAGAGTTTGGCTTTCCTCCAAATCCCACAAAATGTAAATCCGTAATGCATTAATAATCGTTATTGAAAATAATTTAGAATATTAAGGCAATTTTTCACTGGTTATCTTTCACCTCATTAGGCATACTGAGTATTTATTCTACTGTGTAATTGGAGAAGCAACCCAATTCTATTCTCCATTTCCAAACATGCACCCACTCAGTAAAAGCCTGTCAGTTTCCTCCCTCCTCCTTTTATACCAAAAGTACAGAAATAACTATGTCAGAACCAAGTGGACAAATTGCATTGCCCAAAAATCCTAGCTCGCAGGGTATTATAGCACAAAGTTAATTAGGACTTTCAAAACCTGAATTTCCTAATGGTTTTATTATTCCATTGTCTTCAGTAAAATGGGAGGAAAAGCTACTTTATCAAATATGGTTCACCATGCAATTGACATTTGATTCCTTTTTAAAAAATTTGTCAAGAATTCAAAAATGTTCTCCCCCTACTAATTATATCTACAAAAACCGTTTCAGCAAAAGTGGGTGAAGAGGATAAGTGAATTCAATCAGAAAGCTGGTTAGAAATAGAAATAATCAGCTTATCAAAGTGGATTAATTTGGGTATGCTTCTTCCTCATATTATTTTAGAGCTTTTAACATTTCAATAAAATATATAAAATTGTCTGTTTCAAGATCAGTATTTATTTTCTCTAATATGTCTGACCACGAAGAATTCTTTCCTCTCAATATGTCTATAAAATGTTATTTTCTTTAAGTTATCTGATTACAAAGAAAATGATTTAGTAACTGCATCCTGGAAAGAAGTATAGAAATAAAGCACCCTAGTGATACCATTCCAAAAACTGCAATATATAAAATTGTTATTAAAGTAAAAGGCCATAATGTCCTTAAATTTACAGAAGAGATTAAGCCTTAAGCAAAGGCTTGCTTTAGAGCTGTGCCGTATTATATCAGAAAATGTCTTGTGAAAGAATGTTAATGGAGTGATAGTAACAGAACGGTAAGTGGAATGTAAGCCATAGTAGCAACATCTAGAAAGGCTTCAAGAGACAATACCTTGGTGATTCTCACACCATCCACATTTAGAATGTAGACAGTCACATTTTATAGCTAAAATTTTTAATGTTTTAAATTAACTTCATAAATAAATACATGATTTATACATTTTATGTTAAGCAATTGCTTTTATAAATTTAAGATACATTTTTTTCCTTCAAGCTACATTTTCCTCCACAATTCTGAGGGCTGGGTTTCTAAGTCTGCAGTTCCTTGGGATTCATCTTAAGTTCAACCAATCTCAGACATGCTGTGAATGTCAAGGGACTTACTCTGCTTATAATGTCTTTCTTTTCCTGTCTGGTAAATGTCTAGTTATTCAAGACTCTACTTACATTCCAACTCAATAAAACCTTTCCTAACTCCCTCAGGCAGTTATTTGATTTTTTCTTCTGTGATCCCATGATATTTTGTTCACGGTCCTTTTTAAACTTCACATGTTATTACATTCCATCTATTTAGATGTCTCTTACACTGTGAGAACTTTGAGAACTGGGTCTTTCTTGTTTATGATCTGAGTACCTAAAATAGTATCAGCTACGTGATAGGATTTGATTCATGTTTGTTAGATGAATGGATGATTCTATAAATAGCCATTTTTGATGTAGCAGAAACTGGTAGTCATTCCCCAGCCTCATTCTTCTCCTCTGCCTTTAGACATCAGTCCCATGAGCTGAGCACACAGCTACTCAGTTAGACGCAAATGTATCCGTATCCCTGGGTGGATTATGTGAATAAGTTTTTATCAATGGTATGTGACCACAGGTGATGTGTGTAAGTTCTGTGTCTTTTCCATAAAAGAAGTTATGTATCTTCTGCTTATTCCCATTACCTTATCTACAGACTAGATATCAGATGCCCTGCTAACGAGGCAGCTTTGGTGTGCAGACAAGAACAACACCCTGAGGGCTGGAGGAGGAACACATTAGGAATAAACAGGGTATCTAGAAGACCTCAGGAAACAAAACCACCTGCCCACACTGTGTACTGTCTACTGCCTCATGGATTGTGATGAGAGAGAGAAATAAACTTCTACACCATGTGAGACATCACTTTGGAATCACTTTGTTACAGAAGCTTAGCCTATATCCGATACAATGTCTTATGCAATATACCTGCCCTGTTTGCAGGCAGGTGGTCCCACGGCAACTCTCAGACCCGATGGATATTGTCACAGTGCAGTGGCTCCCACTAGCACACGGTGAGCTGCAGTACCAGCTTTCCAAGCCACTATATGTTGGCAGTACAGCTTCAAACAGCAGTAGCAGCTCTAAATCCCTCAACAGCCAGAAGCAGCAGCTCCAGTTGTTCCCCACGGTTGCTTCTGTCAGCAGCCCTGACGGAGTCTTTCAAGTCTGTTCCCTCATCACCAAGAAGCTGTTATCCTCTCAGCATCTACATGACTGTATCTAGTTACGTGTTTAAAAGTACTTAACTAGCTCTCTGTCTTTAAAAAAAAAGTTCCAGTTTGTTTGCTGATTTCTACATGTAAATATGTAAACACAGATAGCATGGCCCACTTCATGCGAGCAATCTGACATCACTAAATGTGAAGTATGTGGAGCTGAGTCGAGCTGCATACACTTGGCTTGTGTGATGTGGTAAGAGCAGTCTGCAACACACCACTGACTTGACAGTACCAGTTATCTGTTGTGGCGTAACCCAACCATTCAAGCTTACCAGCTTAAAACAAAAACTCATTCGCTTAAAATTCTGGACAGTAATTTTGTCTGGGATCTCGAGGTGTTCCCCAGCTGTTTTCTCCTGGGACCACTCCTGAGAAACTACAACTATTGGCTGCAGTCAATTGGCATCTCAATAGGGATTGGTGGACTAAGACAGTCTCACTTACATGTCTGGCAGTTGGTACTCACCATGCACTCTCATACCATAGTAAGCTAATGTGGGTCTTTACTCGGTGGTTCCAGGGCAGATTTCCAAAAGGACGGTAGAAGCAACTTCAATGCCTTCTGAGACTTCTCTGAAGTCCTATAATGTTCCTCTCCTTGCATTCTGTTAGTCTACCATGGTAAGTCACAAGGCCAGCTTAAACTCAATGCAATAAACTATTTTGATTAGAAAAATAAGCAGTTTAATTGGTAACATTTTTTCCTTGCTCAATTAGTATTTTAAAATATAGTCACACCATTTCACACCCATTAGACTGGCTACTATAAATTAAGAACAGACAAACAAAACAGAAAATATCAAGTATTGGCAAGGATGTGAAGAAATCGGACACCTTGTACACTGTTGTTGGGAATGTAAAATAGTACAGCCATTATGGAAAATATTATGGCAGTTCCTCAAAAAATTAAACACAGAATTACCATATGACCCAGCAATTCTGTTTTTGAGTATATACCCCTCAAAATTGAAAGTAGGAACTCAAAGGGATATTTCTTCATCCATGTTCATAGCAACGTTATTCACAGTAGCCAAAAGGTGGAAGCAACCCAAGTGTTGATGGGAAGCAACCCATCAACAGATGAATAGATAAACAAAACATGCAGTATACATACAATGGAATATTATTCTGCCCTAAAAAAGAAGGAAATTCTGATACACACTATAACATGGAAGATCCTTGAGGACATTATACTAAGTGAAATGTCAGTCACAAAAGGAAAATACTGTTTGATCCCTTCCACTTATATGAGGTACATAGAGTAGACAAGTTCATGGAGACAGAAAATAGAACGGTGTTTACCAGGGACTAGAATGGGAAGTTGTTGTTTAATATGTATAGAGAGGTTTTTAGTTTTGTAAGATGAAAAAAGTTCTGGAGATTGGCTGCACAACATTGTGAATATACTTAACATTACTGACTTCTGAACTTAAAAAATGGTTAAGATGGCAAATTTTATGTCATATATATTTTGTCATAAAACGCACACACACACATTGCCACAAATTCTTTGACTCTCATTGAGAGACATGCTCTCTGTCTCCCTTTGATTCTAGGTGGGTTTCTGACTCACTTGGAATCAATAAAATGTGGCAGAATGATGCAAGAATTATGCTGCTATGTTAAAGAAGGCAATATAGTGCCTGACTTATTTGCTGGAACACTTGCCTGTGGAGCCCTGAGTTGCCATTATAAGAAGTCTGAGTACCTTATGGCCACCATGCATGGTAAGAGAGCCAGGGCACATGGAGGAACAATGAGTAAGTGCCATTGACAGCCTCAGCCTAAGTCTCAGAACACAATCAGCGTCCACTGACCAACATGTAAGTGAAGATGCTTCCAGATGGGTCTAGTCCCCAGCCATAGTCACATTCAGGCAGCTGAGTCCACCCAGGGGAAGTCCCAGACATCACATAACAAAGGCAAGTCATTCTCACAAAATCTGGCCCAAAGTCCTGACCCACAGATTCAGGGAGCTTGGTAAAATATTTGTTTTAAGCCCCTAAGTTTTATATATATGTATATATTTAAGCTTTATTGAGATATAATTCACATACTATAAAATTCATCCTTTAACATGCATAATTCAGGGATTTTATTATATTCACAGAGTTGTGCAACCATCACCTCTCTTTAATTATAGAATATTTTATTTCCCAAAAAGAAACCCCATACCCATTAGAGGTCATTCCTCATTCCCTAATCCAGCCCTACTCTATGGATTTGCCTATTCTGCAAATTTCATATAAATGGATCATTCTATGTGTGGCCTTTGTGTCTGGCTTCTTTCACTTAGTATGAGGTTCTCAAGGGTAATCTATGTTGTAGCATGTGTCAGTATTTCATTACTTTATATGACTGAATAATATCCCATTGTATGAATGGATTCTATCCAATCATCAGTTGATGGACTATTGGTTGTTTTCACTTTTGGGCTATTATAAATAATGATCTTATGAACATTCATGTACAAGTTTTTTCATGGACACATGTTTTCAATTCTCTTGGATAAACACCCATGAGTAAAATTGCAGGGTCATATGGTAACCCTATGTTTAGCATTTTGAGGAACTGCCAAAATATTTTCCAAAGTGGCTTCCCCATTTTGCAAACCCAAGAGTAATGTATATGAATTTCAGTTTATTATCATCCTTGCTAACACTTGTTTTTATTGGTCTTATTTTAGCTATCTGAGTGAGTGTAAAGTAGCATGTCATCGTTGTTTTGATTTTCATTTCCCTAATGACTGATGAAGTTGAGCAACTTTTCATGTGCTTATTGGCAATTTGCATATCTTCTTTGGAGAAATGTCTGCTCAGATACTTTGCCGATTTTTTAATTGGACTATTCGTCTTTTTATTACTGAGTTGTAAGAATTTTTTAGATAATCTAGATAAAAATTCTGTATCAAATATATGACTTGCAAATATTTTCTCCAGTTGTGTGGGATGTCTTTTCACTTTCTCTATAGTGTCCTTTGAAGCATGCAGTGCAAGGCTGATTCTCTTGATATTCCTCTTAACATGTGTTGATGTTCGCACTCCTAGTATGCCAGATGGTCAGAGAAATAATTAGATATACAAAAGTAATTTTGATTCTGAACAACTTCTTCAGGAGCAGATAATTTCCTTTATCTTTTGTCCCAAATGGTAAAATTACATCCTCATTATTACTACATCTAAACTGTTGGCTTTAATAAATTAAAGAGGAATATAAAATAATAAAGGCTTTTCTTAAATTGAAGTATAGTTGATTTACAATGTTGTATTAGTTTCAGGCCTACAGCAAAGGGACTCAGTTATATATATACACGTATAAAATGGAATTACACACACATATACATATATATATACATATTCTTTTTTCTTTTTCAGATTTTTTCCATTATAAGTTATTATAAAATGTTGAATATAGTTCCCTGTGCTATACAGTAGGTCCTTGTTGTTTATCTATTTTATATACAGTAGTTTGTATCTGTTAACCCCAAGGTCTTAATTTATCCCACCACCTTTTCCCCTTTGGCAACCACAAGTCTGTTCTCTATGTCTGTGAGTCTATTTCTGTTTTATAAATAAGTTCATTTGTATCATTTTTAAAAACTTCCACATATAAGTGATATCATATGATATTTGTCTTACTCTGTCTAACTTATTTAACTTAGTATGATAATCTCTAGGTCCATCCATGTTGCTGCAAATGATTTCAGTCTTTTATATGGCTGAGTAGAATTCCATTTTATATGTGTGTGTGTGTATATATATATATATATATATATATATACATATATATCTCACATCTTCTTTATCTATTCATCTATCAATGGATCCTTAGTTTGCTTCCATGTCTTGGCTATTGTAAATAGTGCTGCTGTGAGCATTGGGGTACGTGCATCTTTTCAAATTAGAGTGTTCATCTTTTCCAGATATATGCCCAGAATGGCAACTCTACTTTTAGTTTTATAAGGAACCTTAGGGGCTGCACCAATTTACATTCCCACCAACAGTGTAGGAGGGTTCCCTTTTCTCCACACCTTCTCCAGCATTTATTATTTGTGGACTTTTTGCTTTTCTATCTTCTGAAAAACCACAGCAGTGAGGATTTGTGATAAATATTACTTCCCCTAAAGGATGATAAATTTGTATGTGAATCTATAACAAAGCAATGTAAAACATTACTTTACAAAACAAGAATTTAGAAAATATTTTAGATTAAAAGGTTCTAGACTGGGGAAAAAAAGGAGATGGATTAGTGACTCTCCTCAATCTTCTTTTTATTATAAGTGACATGTGCTGAGCAGATCTGTCCATTTAATGAGTTTCTCATATCAGGACAGAAAAAATCCAAATGAAGAAATTGGACATTCCATAAAAAATAAATTTGTAATTATATATTGCTTCATAATAAACAGTAATTGAATGAACGTAATTTTCATTACTATAAATTAATTTGAACATTCACAAAATTTGGAATGTTGCATCTTTGTCAGGGATTAAATTTCCACCTATGAGAAGCCAGCTACTGTCTGTCAAATAATTGTCTACTTTATCCAAGAGCCTGCATAATTTGGCTTTATTCTGGCATTAAAATTTAACAACTTTCACTTTTACTGGTAATTCAGTCTTGCTCAAACAAAATGAGATAAACGTCGTATGTCATAATCTTGATGAAATTTCAGATCTATTTGTTAGCATTTTATAATCTAATGATAATACTAATTCAAGTAGAGAAGTGAAATTTAAAGTGTTCTACTTGCTGCAGGAATCTAGGACATTAAAAAAAATCTAATGAGGTTAATTGCTTAGACTAAGGAGAATCAGTAATAAAGGAGGAACTTTTCATTTTATCCATATGCAATACATAGCTGCCATTGACAAGGTGAATTACCAACTTACCTAATGTGTAACCAAGAACAAGCACCTTCAGGTATCTCCCTGATGCTCACTGATGGATCATGAGACTGTTTAGTAGCATTTTGTGAGCAACAGTTCCTTAATACTTCCCATAAGGTGGAATATAAGAGCAGTAGTTGTGATCAATAATTCTGGTATTTGTTTTTCTCTTTCTGACTTACTTCAGTCTGTATGACAGACTCTAACTCCATCCACCTCATTACAAATACCTCCATTTCATTTCTTTTTATGGCTAAGTAATATTCCATTGTATATATGTGCCACATCTTCTTTATCCATTCATCCGATGATGGACACTAACACATATATATGGAATCTAAGGAAGAAAAAAAAAAAAAGGTCATGAAGAACCTAGTGGCAAGACGGGAATAAAGACACAGACCTACTAAAGAATGGACTTGAGGATATGGGGAGGGGGAGGGGTGAGATGTGACAGGGTGAGAGAGTGTCATGGACATATATACACTACCAAATGTAAAATAGATAGCTAGTGGGAAGCAGCCGCATAGCACAGGGAGATCAGCTCGGTGCTTTGTGACCACCTAGAGGGGTGGGATAGGGAGGGTGGGAGGGAGGGAGATGCAAGAGGGAAGAGATATGGGAACATATGTATATGTATAACTGATTCACTTTGTTTTAAAGCAGAAACTAACACACCATTGTAAAGCAATTATACTTCAATAAAGATGTTAAAAAAAAAAATAATTCTGGTAACCTAACAGAAACTTCTGTTTCTTAAGAATTCTGTAGAGAATGTCTTTTTCTTTATACAGATAATGAGTCTGACATTAGACTGAAGTTTTATTTCACTTGATTTGGATAAACAGGATCAGGTCAATCAAAGGTGTCTTCAAAATCAAATTTTAAGATAATATTTTTACTAATTAAATAAAAGAGCTATGTCATTAAATTAAACAGACAATTCTAAAGCTTGTGTAATATAAGAAAAATTTCCTCTAGTACCAAGAACAGTCTACATACTAAATAGTCTCATAAACTATAAGCAAAACAATCAAAATAAAGAATAAAGTCAGGACCACAGGTTTTCTGAGTGTTAGCCTGGTGTCGGGTATCCAAAACAGTGCTTTATTCACTAGGCTTTTCATTTTTTGCTCTAGTGTGTAACACTGTCTATGTGAATTTGTGCTGCTGAGAATTTGGAAGAAGACAGTAGGTGCCATAATCATTTTAATACAAATATGTCTTTGGAATTTGTTTTAGCAAAAAGCTATGGTCTCTGAATTAAATATGTAGGGTAATTTAAAATGAAATGCAAAGAATGCACTTTTCATTGGATGACATTCCTACATGCCAAACAAAATTACAGTTCATTAAAGATGGGTAACCTCTATGGATCCATTGAAGTGGTCAAGGAAAATTCTCTATTTTTTACTTAGACACGTTTTCATTTTTTAAATTTAAAACCTCCTTCTCTCTTCATCCCTCCTTCTTCCATTCCCTCTCACTCCTGGCAAATAGTCAAATAGTCAAGTGTGCTTGCTTTTCTCGTAATTATTTCCATAAGGAAAACTCCCCTGAGTTTGCTTAGGGTTGTTGTATTTTCACCCCTTCCTCAGTTGCTGCCCAAACTCTTACAATTGCACAGTGCAAATATACACAAATGAGTAGTTCAGTAATAATAAAATAAATACATAAATAAATAAAACATTGTAAAAATAACAGTCCAGCATGCATAGGATTAAGTAGCAAATGGTAATGGATAGCCAGAGAACATTTTGAACTGAAGAGGCTGTTCTCAATCGATTGCTTTAACCTTTGAGAAGTTAAACTTGTAACATAGTTCAGTGATTAGATAGAGCTTTAGGGGGAAATGGGACTTATATAAGATTTCGCTAGAAAGGGAGAACCCAGGTGGATGAGATGAAATAGCATGCACAACAGAGCAGAGGTAGGAACTCCAGGTACATATAGGGGATGGTAATAAATGGATTCCTTTAGTATATTTAAGATGAACCTCTATTGCATTAATATGCTTTCTATCTTCACATTATCTGGCATACAATATTTTTCACATTAACAGCTAAAATGATGTAATAATAATTAGATCCATCATAATACTTTTCAATAATGGAAGGAAATGATAAACATAAAGGCACCCTAAGGTTATTTAAACATTTCAAAGTTGAGGATTATATTTGAGAGACAGTTAGTCCTCTGTCACCATTACACTCTAAACACTTCAGAGTTTTCATTGGAAGTTAATTTAATAATAATTTTAAAATACTAATATAATTTGAGATCCTGGTGAGAGGAAATATGGGAATATTATAAGACTAGTTAACAACAGATATTATATACTAATTTGAAGGTTCATATAGTTTCTTTTTTATTATTAATTACCCTGACAGATACATATGCATGCACCTCTGTTCATTTATACACAGATTCCTGCCCACTCCTAATATTTAATACACCTGTGGGTCACCTTCCCTTTCTTCCCAGGTTTGACATCACCAGAAGTTGCAAGTAGCCTTCTGAACATGCATCCGGATACAGAGTTACATCTCCAAACTCTTTCTACTCACCTTCCCCCAAACGA
This sequence comes from Eschrichtius robustus, assembly GCF_028021215.1. NCBI lineage: Eukaryota > Metazoa > Chordata > Mammalia > Artiodactyla > Eschrichtiidae > Eschrichtius > Eschrichtius robustus. The sequence goes on from NC_090832.1 coordinate 120,391,077, forward strand.
CTGACAGCTCAGGCAAACCTCAGTAATATTTTTAGTTGAAATATTGTTAATTTACAATATTTTTATTGGTTATATTCAATTTAAAGTAATTACAGAGTCTTGACTATACTCCCCTGTGCTGCACAATATATCCTTGTTTCTTATTTATTTTATACATAGTAGTTTGTACCTCTTAATCCCCTACCCCATCTTGCTCCTTCCCACTTCCCTCTCCCCACTGGTAACCACTAGTTTGTTGTCTATATCTGAGTCTGCTTCTGCTTTGTTATATACAGTCATTTGTGTTATTTTTCAGATTCCACATAAAATTGATAACATAGAGTATTTGCATTTCTCTGACTTATTTCATCAAGTATAATGCTCTCTAGGTCCATCCACATTGTTGCAAATGGAAATTTCATTATGTTTTATGGCAGAGTGGTATTCCATTGCATATATAAAACCACAGATTCTTAATCCATTCACCTGTTGGTGGACACTTGGGTTGCTTCCATATCATGGCTATTTTAAATAATGCTGCTATGAAAATTGGGGTGTATGTGTCTTTTCGAGTTACTGTTTTTAGTTTTTTGAATATATACCCAGGAGTGGAACTGCTGGGTCATATAACAGTTCTATTTTCAGTTTTTGAGGAACCTCCTTACTGTTTTCCATGATGGCTGCATCAATTTGCACTCCCACCAGCAGTGTACAAGGGTTCCCTTTTCTCCACACCCTCGCCAACATTTGTTACTTGTAGACATTTTGGTGATAACCATTCTGACAGGTGTGAGTTGATATCTCACTGTGGTTTTGATTTGCATTTCTCTAATAATTAGTGAAGTTGGGCATCTTTTCATGTGTCTTTTATCCATCTGTATCTCTTCTTTGGAAGAATGTCTATTCAGGTCTTCTGCACAATTTTAATCTGGTTGTTTAGTTTTGTTGCTATTGAGTTGTATGTGAGCTGTTTATATATTTTGGATATTAACCCCCATGATGGTTATACCATTTGCAAACATTTTCTCCCATTCAGTAGGCTGTCTTTTTGTTTTGTGGATAGTTTCCTTTGCTGTGCAAAAGCTTTTAAGTTTAATTAAGTCCCATACTTTTATTTGCTTTGTTTTATGAGACAGATCCCAAAAATATTGCTACAGTTGTCAAAGAATGTTCTGCTTATGTTTTCTTCTAGGAGTTTTATAGTTTCAGGTTTTACATTTAGGCCTTTAATCCATTTTGAGTTTAGTTTTGTATGTCATGCGAGGAGATGTTCTAGCATTTCTGACAGCTTTACTTCTTCCCTTCCAATTTGGATGCCTTTTATTTCTTTTCCATGTCTGACTGTTGTCTCTAAGACTTCCAATACTATAAAAATAGAAGTGGCAACACTGGGTATTCTTATCCTGTTCCTGATTTTAGGAGAATAGCTTTCAGCTTTTCACTGTTGAGTGTGATTTTGGCTGTGGTTTTGTCAAAAATGATCTTTATTATGTCGAGATATGTTCCCTCTGTAACAATTTTGATGAGAGTTTTTATCATGAATGGATGTTGAATTTTGTCAATACTTTTTCTGTGTCTGTTGAGGTAATGATATGATTTTTATCCTTCCTGTTATTAATGTGGTACATCACATTACTTGACTGATTTGAAAATATTGAACCATCCTTGCACCCTTGGAATAAATCCAGTTGCTCATGGTGTATGATCTTTTTTATATATTTTTGGACCAATATATAAGTATCGCAAATATATTACCAATCCTGAACACTCAAAAGCATGTTACTCTCAGGGCATTGTCCCCTTAAGAAATGACTGACATCAGAATCAAATTTTAACATTCAACTCTAAGTTTTTTTACTAAGTCATACCAGAGTTCCTCTCCCTCTTTTGTATCACATGCTTCTGACCAATTCCCTCACATATCTCTTTTGTTTAAGCAGGGCCAGAGCCAAGGCAAGGGTGAGTCTTCCTGAGAACCAGTGCCAGGGCTAGTAAAGACACAATATATCTATAGGTTTCACTGTGAGGAGCTGTGGGGAAGATGCTGAGTTATTGTTCTATGGCACAGTTAAATAAAATTCCAAATAGACTCTATCACCATGTTCTCAACTCACTAGAAGTAGGCAGTGAGACAGGATCCATATGTCAAGAGTCTATGCCTTAAAACTAGGGACAGTAGAAAGTAGAAACCCCCCACCCCCCAAAAAAAACTCATGAAATAATCAGATGATGAGTTTTCCTCATTGCTTTTACTTTCATCTCTGGTCCTTTCTTTTGTGCCAAGCCTTAGGAAGTTCAAGGCTTTTCTCTTTACTATCACCTCCATGAAATCCTTCTAAGACACTAGAGCATGATCATAATAAATACAACCCATGATTAATATTCCCTAATTTTCAATGTTCTAATTTTAATGTGTGCCTTAATATCTATATATGAATTGTTTACTCATTTATTCATTAAATTATCCCCAAAATGTTTAGTGGCATAGTGCTGAGCAAAAAAGATTTGGCCCCAACCCTTATGGAGGAAGAAACCCAATAAATAAATTAGCAAAAAATAAATAACAAAATATCAAACACCCATGGATTGGTGTGATAGAAGGACTTTGAAAACATTCATTTTAATTTGGGTATCAGAGAAAGCCTCTCTGAAGAATTGATTTGAGCTGATACCTGAATGAAGGGAAGGACCCAGCCAAGCAAAGGTATCCAAGTGCAAAAGTCTTAAGATACTATTGAGTGTAGTGTATTGTGTATCCCAGAAAGGGAATAAAAGTCAGTGTGTCTGAAGCATGATGCACATGTAGAAGATCAGGTCAAGGAAAAAAAAAAAATCAGGGAACAGATAAAGGAGTTGCTTATAGATCTTGGTTAGGGTTTGGATTATATTTTAGGAGTAATGTGAAATTATTAAAAGTTGTATATTAGAAGAGTAGCATAAATTAATTTATGTTAAGGGAAGTTTTTGGAATGAGTTGCAAGAATGAAATTAGAACAGTTTAAGACTATTGAAGTAATCCTGGAAATATGATGTTGCCTGGACTAAGATGAGAGAAGCAGAGATGAACAGGAGGAAACGGATTCATAGAATTTCTTGGTGTGAGGATGAGAAAAAGTGAAAATCCAAGCATAAGTGTACACTTTGGCTTAAGCAACCAGATTGATAGTAATACCATTTTTTTGAGATAACTGAGACTGGGAAAATAGAAGATTTGATGAGGGTGTAGAGATATCAGGAGTTCTCTTTTGAGTGAGATTAAGACACCTATTAGGCCCTACAGTTAAATTATGAATATATTTTATTTTTCTTGTTTAATATGTCATGGGGCAGTTTATCTGCTGATTCCTTAAATTTGTTTGCAGTGCAGTAGATCACATGATATTATGATCTGTATGGGGTGAATCACGACACTTTTGAAGTACTCAAGGTAGTTTGGTCTTATTGAATTACAATAAAACAATTGGTCAAATGAATTAAAGTTAACTAATGGTTGTTGATGACTAGTTTTGTTTCATAACATGCTCCAAGAGGATTGGCCTCCAAATTGATTATTCCTTACAAGAATTAATACTATCTTTTGTAATAATGTAATAATCAAGTAGAACGTACTTATGGAAAGAAGCATCATGCTTTGGAAGTTTAGATAAACAGCAAATACTTTGCCAAAACATACTTTATAGAAAGAGATTAAATAAAGAATTAAAAAATAAGGGATTAAAAAGTGGGTGAAGGTCTCAAACTTATTTTTAAAGTACAAGGTAATGTAGAAATTTGGGGGTCACTGTGGATACTATAAAATGCCTACAAATATTAAAAGACTGGTTCATGGTCTAGGAAAAAGTATATGTGAGTCAAACACTAATCCATGTCAAGATGCAGGAATTAAAGCTCAGATTCTAAAATAAGACATTTGAAAGCTAAGGTCAGAATTGGTGTAACTTAAGAACTGAAGCACTAAATGAACCCCTGCTCAGCAAAAGTGATGTCATGGCCCTTCTTTAAGACAGTTAATCAAGCCAGATATAAGACATGTGTAGCATCACTAGTTTATGTGTGGAACAATCATTAGGGTGGTTTTGTGTTTCTTTGATACGTGAATGGGTGGGTGTGAGAGTTAAGGCTACTGTGATTTTTCCTATGGCAATGTAGCATAAGGTTAGGAGAAAGAGCCAGACCAATCTGAATTTGAAGTATAGTTCTTCCATGGTTCCAAATTGCCTCGGGCAAATTACTCCCTTTGCACAGTAGGTTTTACAGAGCTTACTTTCCAGAATTTATGTGAGTTTTAAATGAGTTTCTGTATATTGAGTGCTTAGGGAAATGCCTGGTGTACAGAAAGCATTAAAAAAACCACATGATTTCCTAATCATTATAATTGCTCTTTCTCTTCTGATTGTGTCAAGGGTAACGTTGGGGGCCTTACATACATACTTTGCATAGAGCCATTGGGAAATTAGAGAAAGTTGTTTGGAGTTCTATTTGCCTAAGGACTCCAGGATATTGAAGGAAGAGTGTTTTTATGGGAAAGAGAACTGACAGATATGCAGGTCACAAATTTCCAAGATTAACATTTCAAAACAAAACAAAACTGTAAACAAATTTTCTAAGAATATTGTGCCAGTTGAAGCAGGAAAATCACTCTGAAGTAAGAGACATTTCAGTCTGGAACAACGTGAGCAGCAAGGAATCACAATGGGTATGACTATGTAGTTACAGGAATGAAACTAAATTTAGGTAGTTGTGCTCTAAATAAACATTAATACCTATAATTCCAGGACACTTGAGGTAAGGTAAAGGGATTGCATTTTCCATTTTTGGAAGATCAAATCAGAATCAGTGACAGCTGAGGTGTCAAATGACAGGTTAGGGCAAGCCAGTGGCAGTGAAAATACGAACAACTACAGAGACTGAATTGAATAAAGGAAGCACCCACAGCTAGAGTGGTAGGAAGAAAGCAAGAACACGGACAACAGGGACAAAGTCAATCTAGAACTTGGGAGAAATGCTGGCATCTGGAACTTCAGATCTCAATAGTTAACAGAGACTTTGGAGCTAATGATATTGGCTTTCTTGTCTGTGAAGTTGAGATTTTCTGTAAGATGGATCTGCTTTATTTAGGTTTTCTTCATAGGAAATATATAATGGCGAAGTGTGATTCATCCCAAAATGCAAGATCAATTCAATATTTGAAAATCAATTAAGTTATTAAATCATGTTAGTCTAATTAGGGATAAAAATTATATGATCAACTCAATAAATATAGAAAGTCATCTGACAATATTTAAAATGTTTAAAGGAAAAGGTAAAGCTGTCTTTATTTGTACATGACATATTATCTAGATAAAAAACTCAAGAAATCTATAAAAATCCATTAATCTTATACATAATAAGGTCTTCAAAAAGTGCCATTAAGAAAATAAAAAAGTAAGCCACAAACTGAAAGAAAATATGTACAATGCATATACCTCAGAAAGGAATAGTATCCAGACCATATAAAAAATTAAATAAGAAAAGACAAGTTGATTTTTAAGTGGGCACATAAGAAGATATATAAACAGACACATAAGAAGATATATAAATGGACAATAAGAATGCAAAAATATGCTCAACATCTTTATGCATCAAGTAAATGCAAATTAAAACTACAACAAGATTCAATTTCACACTCACCCAAAAGGCTAAAAGTAAAAATACAGGCAATACAAAGTTCTTATAAGGTTGTGGAGCAACCGTTAACTCTCATATACCTTTATGGCCATTGTTAAATGGTATAGCCACTTTCACAGTGTCTTATTGAATTAAATATATGCCTAGTCTACTACCTAGTAATTTTATTCCTAGAGAAATGAAAACATGTCTTCAAGAAGTTATAAACACTGTTCAGAGCAGCTGTATTTATAACAGATAAAAACTGGAAACATTCCACATGTCCACCAACAGATGTACTAGAAAACAAATTGTGGTATAGTCATACAATGGAATGATAATCAGAATAAAAATGAGCAAACTGCCAATATTCACAAAAAATGAATAACTCTGAAAGAAAAAATACTACATACTGCGTGTCTATATAAAATTGTAGAACAGTTAAAACTAATATAGATCAATTTGTCTAGGAAGGACAGACGTTATTAACTAGAAAGGGGCATGAGGAAGTTTTCTAGCCTAATGAAATAATCTATATCTTGATTGATGTAGTAGCTGCACAGGGGAGTTTATTTGTCAAACCCATCTCACTGTACATTTAAACTTTTTATATTTTATGATATGTTCATTATACATTAATTCAGTTGATTTTTAAATATTTTAAATATTTATGTAAAATAATTTAATTTGTTTCTCCAGTGCATTAGAAACTAGAGATGAAGCAAGAAGAGATTATCAACATTCATTTTAAAATGAAAAATAGTATGTGCCATATTAAGACATAACAGTAGCTAAAAGCAGAACCTGACCTTAGTAGAAAGATAAAATTTATTTCTCTTAGACACTCTGTTCAATAAAGTGTCATATTTTAAGAGAGGAAATGACTTTAAAGAGCAAGAATTTTGTATTTTGATATTTGCTATAATTATAATTCATTAGAGGTATTCCAAGAGAATACCACTAATAAAAATTATCACTCCCCAAACTACAAAGAAATAATAAAATGAAACAAAAATTTAACACATTCTATAATCCATCACTATCATTAGTGCCAGAATGTCTCGTAACTCTGAGTAGAATACCACACAAAGCTGACTGAAATGGCAAAGTTCTAGGAGAGAGTCTTGTGGAGGTTAGCAGAGGTATCAAGATGTCGATCCCAACTTTTTTTCATAGTGAAATTTGTAAATATTTCACAGCAATATTTTTAACTTTCAATATATGACTTACTTAAAATTACCATTTGTCAACAACTGTCTGGAGTACAAAACTCAGCAAGTAAGTTTTTTTATTTGTGATTATCTCAAATGATTTGCTAAATTTGGATACTGCAAAATCATAGGGCTTCTGAATTTTATTCTGTTCTAGAACAAAATATAATTTTATCCAACTAAATGTTGGAGCTTCGTTAAAATATTCCCACAAGTCAAAATATTCAAAGCAGGTACTGTATAATATTTCAAAATTAAATAATGTACACCGTTTGAGCTCCCTCTGTTTAATTTGTTCAATTTCTATTTGCTTCTTATGGATACATTTAAATGTCTTCCTATTTACAAGCTTTCTTACAGTAATTGCAACTTACCAAACACATGAAGAGCTGGAATTACTTGGACATTTTAATTGTTGATTAAAGATTTTCAAATAATATTTGAGAAATAAGCAGACAAAATTTTTTAAATATCCAAAACACACAAGATGGAAGTATAGAATTTTGTAACATTTTCAAAGCAATTCTTCAAAGGCTCAGTCATTTTCAAGCATCAGATTTGTGGCAGGTAGAAAAAGAGAGTGAAAATAAAGAAAAAAGATGCAAAATACAGAAAAGAGCATAAGAGGTTTATTGGGCACAATTAAAAGGCCTAGAATACATGTAACTGGAATCAAAGGTAAAGAGAAAAAGAAAACAAGGCAGAAGCAATATCAAAGGGATGACAGCTAAGGGTTTTTGCAATTGACCAAAAGTATCAAGCTACAAATTCAAGAAGTTCTACAAAACCCCAGCAGAATAAACATAAAGAAAACTAAGCCTAGGCACATAGTAGCAAATATGCTGAAATAAAAATAAATCTTAAAACATAAAATGTTAAAAGTAGCAAAAAAAATAAGAAGAGACACATTTCCTCCAAAGAAGTGAATATAAGAGACACAACTGAATATTTACCTAAACAATGAAAGCCAGAAGGCAGTAGGATGACATTTTCAAAATAATGAAAACAAATTACTACCATTCTAGAATATCATTATCAGTAAAAATATCCTTCAAAGATAAAGGACAATTAAAGACATTTTTAGGTAAACTAAAAATATCACTTTGTCAACAGCAGATCTGCACTAGATAACTAAAAATAAGATGTCTTCAAGCAGAAGGAAAATTATGATAAATTAGGTAGAGAGATTAAGCAATGATGCTTAATGGAAATAAAAAAGTGGGAATACTATATAACTTTAATGTTTTTGATGTTTATAAAATATATAAGATTAAAACACATTACAGCAGTAGCACAAATGTGAGAAGCATAACCAGATTTCCAGTGTCTTAAAGTTCTTGAATTGCCCAGAAATTGGTAAAAGTAATCATTCATGTTAGAACTCAAAAATGCACCCTTATGGATGCATATGTTGCAATCTTTAGAGAATGCACTAGGAGAGCAGTTAAAGAATCTATAGCTAATAAATCACAAAAGGGGAAAATGAAATAAAAGTGTATATACTTGGTTTACCTGAAACACAAGTGCATTGGTTTCCTATTGACTCTAACAAATTATCCCAAGTTTAGTAGCTTAACATAATACAAGTTTTGTATCCCACAGTTTTGGAGGTCAGAAGTCTCCAATGCATCTCACCAATCTAAAATCAAGGTGTTAGTAGAACTGAGTTTATTTTGGGGGATCTAGAGACAAATTCATTTCTTACTTTTTCCATCTTCTAGAGGCTGCCTGCATTATTTGTCTCATATCCTTCTTCTATCTTCAAAGCCAGCAGTAGCTTGTCTAGTCTTTTTCTACCATAATGCTCTGACTCTGCTTCTCTCATCACATCTCTTCTGATTCTCCTGCCTCCTTCTTTCACTTGTAAGGATCCCTGAAGTTATAGTGGGGCCACCTGAATAATCTCTCTGTCTCAAGGTCCTTAACTTAATCCTATCTGCATGTATAAGGTAACATATTCACAGGTTCCAGGGATTAGGTGGATATGGGGGCAGGGGTAGCATTATTCTGCTTTTTATAACAAAAAAGGGGAAATAAGAGAAGCAGAATCCCTAATGATGTACAAATAAAAAATAGTGAGGTATAAGTTTAAACCCAAATACTCTAAAATTACATTAAATGTAAGTAAACTTAACATTTAAACACAAAGACAAAGATTTTTAACACTTTAGAAAGTGCAAGCTGCTTAAAAACATACTCATTAAATATATATATATAATTTTATATGCATATACTTATACTGTATATATGTACATATATGAACATATACATACATATACATATAAAAATTTGAAAGTATAAAAGGCAAAATTCACTTAAGCAAGATGCATGAGTACACTGAATGAGGGACATTTTGTAATATCCAAAGGGTCAGTCCACCAGCAAGTTATAATAATTCTAAAAATTTACCCTTAAAATAAATTAAGCCACTTCTTTTTCTGATTATAATGAAATAGATGCATTAGAATAGCCCTCTCACTGACAGATACTATGGAAGCCAGGAAACATTAAAAAGAATAGATAAAAATCACTGGAAGTAATCAAAGCAAGATTTTAGGGTCTATGAAATTGAGTTAAAAGCACACTAGTGTAAGCCCCAAACTCACCCATGCCTTTTTTTTAAAAAAAGGGTCAGTTTTTCAATTCACAAAATGAAAAGTAAAAGGACAGTTTTACTGGGATTAGTAGAGAGAATCTGAGGTTGAAATCTACAAAAGCAGCTAAGACTTGAAAAGAAAGAGTTCAGGGGAAGGAGCTTAAAAGCCATTTGCAACTCCCCTCTCAAGGCAGTGACTTACTTCTAAGTTAATAGGGTACAGAGTAAGATTTCAATAACTCCAGGTAGAAACAGTGACTGGAAGATTAAAGAACCAAGGAGATAGTTTAGCAGTTACAAAATGTTCCAGAAGCAGACTTTGGAGTACAAACCCTGCTAATATGGGGCAGGGTGGGCTTGGTGAAACCCCTGGGCTTTTGTTGAGGCTCCAAAAAGACCACACAGTGGAAATGAGAAATTACACTAGGAATAAAAGAAAAGCATATATGCTATCTCTGAAAAATCTGAAATCCAGCCTTTAAGATGATCAGAAATATATCTGACATTATAAAAGCTTTTGAAAAAAGAAATTATCCCTTTTGGAAGAAGATAGTATCATCTAGGGCTTTTTTTTTTTCTTATTTAATGTCTAGAATTAAACTTAAAAAATATAGAAGGCTGTCTCAAATATAGTACCAAGTGAATGAAAATCAAAGGAAAAAATGACAAAAGAAGAGATCCATGGGTGATTGTTACTGAAGTTACCAAAAAAAAAAGGAATTGAAGTTAAAATTTTGCTTTTGAAAAATAAAATTCCTTTTTTGTTGGAAAATGAAAAATACAGGACAAATGCTAAAATGGAAGGGATACTGGGATAAACAGGCTCAAACCAGGATATATAATCTTCCCGTCTCCAAAAGAAGAATAGCTGCCATAAATGAAGCCTGAATTGGTGTCAAGTAAGAACAATGAGAAGCAGAGCCTGTAGCTATTTTTCTCAGCAAAAGTGCTCCGTGGGGATGAAGAGAAGACATACAGTCCCTGAATAGATCTGACAAAAGGGAAGTAGGAGCTGGTGATCCTGAAGCTGCAAGAGCCCAGTAAAATGATGAAGACGCTGAATAGGTGTGTGACTGACGGACAGAGTAGAAGACGAGTGATGTAGGAAATAAAAATAGGAAGTAGAGTTTTATCGCAAGTCCATTTAGTGGAAATGAAATGCAAGCAAGTTTTGACAATTCACGAAAGCAAGTTTAGGAAGCACCATCTCTCACTCCAGTTGAAAGTTGAATAATGGAAGAGAAGGAGACAGAGAGATAGAGATAAAGGATGGAGAGAGAGAGAGTGAAAGAGAGTACTAAATGCTTGACAATACATTATTTAATTTATATTTTCAAAGCTTCTGAAAAAATTCTTTACATCCTTTTTTCATGTTTCATATGGGGTGGAAGAAGCAAGAAAAACAGAGAAGCTATTCACTTAATGAGATTCTAAAGTGTAAAAGATAGTTTTCATTATTAAAGACATCATGTGAAAACATTTACAACTGACATTTTATTTCAAATTTTCCTTAATATAACTGAAAAATGATCCACCATTTTTAATTTTTATGTGACAAGAAAATTTCTTTTTCTTATATTTAGGAAAATGTATACTATCTTCTGTACTCTAATTATCATGTTTGGCCTGTATCATCTCATTGAGTTGGGTGGATGGCTACTGATACAAGGGAGAGAATTACTCTTTGATGTAGTAATTATTGGGTGGTACAATTTTTAGTTACATTTTATTTTACTTTTTCTTAAATTGTATAAAATTCCTATAATTTTCATGTATTGTTTTTATGATGAGAAAAAAATAAAAGCATAATGAAACAGAGTGTACTTTTGCTTCATTCTTGCTTTCTAATTTTTATTTCGTTCAGCTTTGATTTATTTGAAAAGTTAAGGACTCTTGTTAATAAGATATGTCAGTGGTGGTAGATTTATAAACATACAATACTCAGGCTTTCCACATGACTTACTTCTTCATGATAACTATTAAATAAGGCAAATATATCACAATTTTAAAGTCATATAAAATTATGTGGGGGATTAGAAATAAAGATTTTTAATCCATCCATATGGATTTCAATTTAGCGTATCCAGAGATATGCCCAGAAAATATATCTCTCTTTGGGAAGATCACATTCGTCAACGCACTGAGCAGCTTTAAGTGGCATGAGGCTGAGGACGTAGGGGATATCTGCCAGCCAGTCAGATTATCTGAATCAACTCCAGTTGTTAGAAGCAGCTATTCCGGATATTCTAAAGAGGGCATTCAGTAGGTTCTTACTGAATTAAATCACATTTCAAGAAGTGTTAGTATGTCAATTAAAAAAGACAATAGAGTATTAACCTGAAAAAGCAGTTTTGCTGTCAGTTTTCTAAAAGGAGAAAAGTGCACAAACTGTAACCATACAGTCCGATAAACTGTTATAATGATACGTATGTATTGTTAACTTTCATGACAAAAATCAGTAAAATGTTATTTGAAAGAGACTTTTAAGATTTTTATTTGTCCTGATATGTAGTTACTTTTGGGCATCCTGAGTCCATTGGGAGCGCCCCATGGGGGGCAGGGGCCTAAAGTTCAAGTGATTGTGGGGAGCTGAGGAGCTGGGTGGGAAAGGGATGCTCTCCCAGGTGGATGCAGAGGGAGGAGGTAAGGGTTTGGAAGGCGGCACATTAAAGGATTCAAGGGAACTAAAGGGAAGACTGAAGATGGTAAAAAGAGGTAAGATGGAGGTGATGGGGAGGGAGAGGTCTTCGATGAGCCAGTTTGGGGAGATCTTAAGCTTCTCAAAGAAGCCCATGAAGTTCCAAATTATCCTTAGTAAAATCATGCCAACAACAACAAAAAAGTGAACAGAGATGGCATTACATTGGTAGAGGTTTGAGAAGGGAAGCTTCAGTTCACTGAGAGCTCCTGTGATTTTAATTAATCGTGCCTCACTGACACAGAAGCCTGGGACAAGAAAATTTCTTCTTCCCATATTTAGGAAAATGTAGAGTATCTTCTGTATTCTTATTATTATGTTTGGCCTGTATCATCTTATTGAGTTGTGTGGGTGTCTACTGGCACATGGGAATTACTCTTTGATGAAGCAATTATTGGTGAGACTCTAACCTGGCCTCAGAGAGTACCCTTAGAATCTTAAGAACCATACTCTGTCCTTGGTCTGCTTCAATGGACCGGCATCTGGAGCACAAGACTGAATCAGAAGCTGAACTCACCAATGGACCCCCGATCAGTCAGTCAAGAGTGAAGACAAAGGCTTCAAAGGTGAGCATTTGGGGTCCTGGGTGAGAGGCCCAGGAGTCCAGTGATGAATCTGACTCTGTCAAAGTTATGGGACTATATTTTTAAAGAAATAGTTATTCTGATGCTGGTTAAAATGGGAAGGAAAACTTTATTCAAGACTACTGCAATAGGGGAGAAAAATCCGGCTCACCTCCAAATACAAGGGCAAGTGGGATTTTATGGCCAAGTAATAGGATGATGGGGTCAGTAGGTGGAAAATTACTATGGGTAGGGAGATTCTCTCTGAACTGACCTAAAAGGATTCTTGCTAAAGGCAGGCCAAGGACTCAGACATCAAATGTGGGGGATGAAGAACTTGATCAAATATCAAGGATGATCAGACACCAAGGATGCTAAAACCAGGCTAGGCAGGCTGATGATAGGAGAGGGGTCAAGATCAAGGCCTACTCAAGACAAAGTCTCAGAAGAACGTGACTAAAATTCATTTAAGAAGAGTCTTTGTCCAACTCAAAAAATAGTGGGTGGATAGATGTGTGTGGTATGTGTGTTTTGGATTACTGGATGAATGAAAGAAAAAGTTCTAGAAAACTTGGTAAACAACTTCTTTAGCCTGTTGGTGAGAAAAAAAAAGAAAATGGAAAACTTATTATTCAAAACTGATTTGTTGGCATAAAGTGTTCATATTTCATTTATCAAAAATAATTATTAAACCAGACAAATATGAAATGTCACCCACACATTTTCTGTCAAGAAAAAAATTCCTGTCAGAATCCTATGAAACACTACAATTAGAAAAGATACATCTCTGAGCACAGTGAAATTCAAGTTTGCAGCCCTGGGAACATAAAAGGTGTATTTCTCGAATCTCATTATCACAGCAAAATTCAAAAATAATTAATAACAACTACTCATTAGTTATTGTGTGTCATTCAGGATTCTGTAGTTTAACTACATTCTAATGTGAGGTGTTATCTCATGCCCTGCAGAATAGCTTTTACTCATTTCCCTGGTTTGAATTTGTTGCATCTCCACAGCCTCTTTTTGCCCCCAATTTTGAAGAAAAAATGAAAGAAAGGAGGAAAGAAAGAAAGAAAGAAAAATATTCTTTCAAAATTAAAAGACATCCAAACTTTCAAAAAGGAAGAAATTAAGAAAGGGAGTGTAGGGGAGGAAGAAAAGGAGGAAGGTAGATTGGAAGGACAGTAGGAAGGAAAAAAGAAAGAAAAAAGCCATCTGGACTTTTTTCAAAAGTCAGTAAACTTCATTTTTCATCTACAGTATGCGGCTTTTCTCTGGCAGTCATACTATCGTAATATAATTATCTTAATGACCTGTTGAAAGCAGCTGATTAGTGTGGCCATTCTAATTCTTTGTTTCCATAGTCACCTGTTTTAGCTCATTCATGAAAATGGATTTTTCTCTACAGCGCTTACTATGTGTTTAAACCTACCAAGTTTTACCCAGTCAGTCTGTTCTTTTGCAGCTTCCAGTTTCTGTTCCAACCTATGACATCCAGAGCATTCTGGAAGAACTCAGGCTGGTGCGGGGGCAGGATACACCAGCTGAAATCCTCATGCCATTTGCTTGCAGGTTCCCCTTTCTCAGATGTCTGAAGTTGAGTTTGAAAAGGAAACTTCCTTATCCAGGAGCCAGGTGTTCAAAGAGCTTTTACTAATGACACATGTTCCTACTTTCAGTGTCCTTAGCACTGTGTGTGTAATGTAAGAGAAAGATAACCTGCCACCTAATAGCTCAAGAAGCACTTAAGGGAAGCCTTTCATGTAGAAAAGATGGCTTATTTACAGCTGTACTCTCGACAAAGAAAATAATAACAGTAATGATAATAATAATAATGAAAGCTAGGGACATATCCTATTAAATATTAGAATTAAGAAAAAAATAAGATTCTGTCTATAAAGTTATCAGGAAGACTGTAAACAAAATAAAGAAAACAGGAGAAAAAATTTGACCTGATAAAGACGCAGCATATTTGCTGCATGAAGATGCATGTAAGAATGGTGGCTTGGTTGAGGGAATCTAAAACCTGATAAGGATCCTGAAGACCCTGTGTCACTTCCTAAACTAGGTGACAGGAAGTCAGTGACTAATTTGGTTATGGAATTATTTACCAATCCTTAATCTTGGCATTTGTTTCACGCATCCTCCCATAGAAATTGAAGATATACAGACATAATCTGGTACTAGGTATTAAGTAACAAGGTTCTGAGACATTGTAAACATTTACTTAGAGAAGTCCTATATTAACTCCAAGATCTATTAATGATTATTTTTGCAAATATGACAAGGTTATTTAGAAAAATCAATAACTAAATTGCAGCACTTATTCACAAATACTCGGTGAATCCGTCTACCCACTCAATAATTCAACAAATAGACTGAGCTCCTCTCTGTTTCTAGGAACAGGGACAGCGTGCCACAGGGTGTCAAAGTCATGACACTTGTACTCCTGTTATTCCAAGGAGAATGATAAATCCATGAGCAATTAAATTCAATAAGAACAGTACTGCAATAATGGAAAAATGATGTGCTGTAGAAGCACAGAAAATGAACTCAAAACATATTAATTGTGATGTTTATTTGCAAAAGAGTGTGCATTTTGGTAGCTTCATTGCAATTTTATTGCATTGCTTCAAGAACTATTTATTGAACACCTAGAAATTATCAGAGAACCTGAGAAGGTAGACACAGTTTCTGCCTTAATGAAGCTTCCATTCTGATGGGGATGAACCGGCAATGAGTATGAAAACAAATAAGATAATTCAGTTTGCATAAAGAGCTCATTAAAAAAAATAAATAGGGCAGTGGAACAGAGACTACAATGGATGGGCGGTACCCTAGGATGGATAGGGAAGGCTTGGTGGAGGGATTAAGCATTGAGCTGAGAGCTGGAAGATGAGAAATGACCTGTCTCTAATATGTTGACATAGAAAAAAGGCAAGCAGAGTAAACAACAAGAACAGAGGCCATAAAGCTGGAGTGAATTTGGCTTGTGTAATAGTAAGGTTTAGTGTCTAATCTGACTGGAACCATTATTAGAAAAATGTTCATAACAACATAATAAAAACTAGACAAGGAACTGTCAGGGGTGTTTCCACCCCCAGGCTGCCCCTGCCCAGAAACTTCTTTGGTAGGAAGATGGGAGATGCAGCTCTTTAATGGGAACTGCCAGCTATGCCACGAGTCTCATTACCTTCAATTCATTTTGTGTATTTTATGGCAAATAAACTGCATTTAAAGAGATCTCTATAATTCCATTAATGTCCTAAGACAGCTTGTTTGAGGAACAGCAAAAAAATCCAGTGGGCTGAAATAGCTTTGTCAGTCTTTAAGCTTATAGACTGGGACACATGTGCAGATGAGGGGAAAAAATGCAACCTCAAGAGAAAGACAGGAAATATTAATAGAATATGGCAATGGCCTGAGGGTGGAATCTCTAATTTAAAGTTCTGAATCTTGGTCAACATTTGAATGAGGGGATAGGTATTGTCAATCACATGAACTCCTGCTGGGGAGCCCAGCTTCAAGAAGTCTGACAAAGGTCCATTATATGACCTGGTTGACAAAGATTTCCTGAAAGCTGCAGTAAGTGTGGCTATTTTCCTTCATAGCTATTAGAAGGGACCTGCAAAGTTTTCATTAAAACTTTAGTGATGGGGAGAGGGCAACAGAGAGCCCTGGAGAATCACAGCATCCCAGGGGCTGAGGAAACAAGTGCCTATGTCATGGCAGAGATTAGGAATTCAACTTTTCCTAACGAATTTTCATATTGGAATTTATTCAGGAATAGGTAGTGGATACTATTTAAATAAATGGAGTATAAGAATATATAAGGAAACTACTGTAGATGGAAATATTATAGGTACAATTGACTAGCTTATGGTCATGTAACTGCCAATCTCCCACCCCCAGTAAAATGAGACAATAGAAATATAAATCTGATTTATTTAAACAGACATGCATCGATGTTGTGCCTAGAAAAGAGAGGAGAGGTATTAAATGCTATTCTGGTACAAGATGGCTTTGAACAGAACAAAACACAACAAAATGTTGCATATCAGTTAATCTCCCTGATGTACACTATTCACACTTCAAGGTAAGAGTTATATAAGTAAAATGTTAATGTTTCAACCTAAAGATAAGTTCTGAAAACTGATAATTATGCACATTAATAACCAAATGCAATGTGTCATTTAATACCCTTAGGTAATATGCCATTCATTCACTGAAAGAGATTCTGTGCCAGAAATGTCTAAATTTGATTTAATTAACATTTTGCTTAGTGCCTCTTAGGTTTTGCCTGTACAAGTAAATAAATTCATGCAAAATATCAAAGTATTCTTTTACTTGGGAAAAGTAGTTTGCAAATGTTCTACAAATTTTCCTGTTTGTTAAGGGAAATTTATTAGTCAATGATTGAGCCATTTTTAGAAAAATATAAACTTGTAATGTTTGGCTATTAAAAGCTTAAAAACTTGTTTAGCGCTAGGAAATTTCAAAATATTCTTGAAAGAAGAAACATTTTAGTTAATTGTTCATATTTCATAATATGATTATGAGGGAGAAAAATAAAATTTGTATTTTACATAAGACTACCAAGAAACATTTTTGAAATGTAAGACAAGAAAATCAAAGATGAAAAGATGAGAGAATATAAACACCATCCAAAACCTAGATATTAGACATAGTTCATGTTTCTGAAGAGTGTAATTATAAAAGAATCTAAATCCTTTTGAGAAGCAAATAGAAGTAAGACCAAATCTTTGGAATAATAGAAACAAAGAAAACTATCATAAATAAATGACAAAACCTGAAATGTCTGATGTTAAAAGGAAACTATTTGAAATGATATAGCCAAAGAAAATTTCACATCAAAGATCTGGTCTTGTTGCTCAGGGCTGAGAACAATTCCTGACACACAATAGACACTTGATACACTTGATAAATTTCTAGGTATGAATGGAAAGTTGAAGTCTCTAACATGTATTCAAACTTTATGACAGCCCAGGAGGTTTTAAATGTTGCTACTTCATTTTTCAGAGTAATTTTTAAATAAGTTATAATATACTGGTCTAACGATGATCATTATGTCATTCAATCTTCAAATTTCTTGTTGTGGAAAATAATTTTCTTCTAAAAAGTGATTCAGTATTTTTGTTTACATAATTTGTTATGCTTGTGGTCACATCGTTAAAGTATAAAGTGCACTGAAAATATATGTTTAAAATTTTATTGACTAAATCTGCTACTCCTTGGACTCCTACCTTATAAAATGCTTTTGAAGCGTACGTATTTCCAAAATGGAAACATGAAATTTCAAATGCTTAATCAATTAGTTATATTCATTTACTGTCACAAACATATGACATCATCACTTATTACAAATGCTTTACCCTTGGTCAGTGCTTTACCCAACTTAACCATGAGACATTTATTATTGAAATGTTCATCCTGGTTACAGAACTGCCAAAAAATATTTTGACACTATCGACAGTTTTCTTCTGTAGAAATCATTAGGTAATTTTTTTCCATTTGGAAGATAATTGACTGCTAGTCAGAAAAAAATAAAATGTGTACAGAATTTATGACAACATGACCTTGTTTTTACTGCAATGTTTCAAACCCAGATGGTATAAAGTTCATACTAACCTAAAACTCAACGTCATTGGAATCTGAAGACCATGATTACAACGAAATATGTATATTGTCAGAAACCAGTTAACAATCTCCACTTTCTTCTGTCATCATCGTTGTTAAAACGAAACATTTTAGTGAGGAATTGCTACCTATTTACCCATTTTTCAGCCAGTTATTTTACTTTTAAGTCATTGCCCTAGAACCAAAATAGAAAAATTACACAAGGGATGCTGTGACACTGCTTTGGTAGCAGATTTTTTACCATTCTGCTCCTGACCAGAAAGATTAGGAGTTAAAATGAAGGCCAAAGTATCACCATAAGTATAAAGGCTGAGAGAAAAAAATCAAGAAGTGTGTTTGTATTACGACACATGAAGTTCAAGATGACATCAATTATTGTCCTATATTTATGACACGGGTAAGATATATTCCTAGGTCATGTTACACTGGAAAGAGTTTGATCTTTCCTCTCACCAGCACATTAATAAAAAATCTAATAAAATTGGCCTTAAAAGTAACCTCATCTATAAGTACTCTAGAGTCGAAGAGGGATTTATATCTAAGAAAAATAACTGTGGTTTTACTTTTCCGTTACATATAAAAATTGTATAATTTTTAAGTGGACATGATAAAGGATTTGAGTACTACAATCTGGGACAAATTAAATAAACTTTTTTTTGATATTTAGAATCACTTCCTGCCTTTCATAATTTAAAAACCGTAAGAGCCTTTTGCAAACTCTGTCTCCAGCATTTCTTATTCAAGTTCATCTGTCCACTGGTTATGACCTCACAAACAGCAATGAATAATTCGGAGTTAATGAACAGAACCACAGGCCTGAGGGGCATTTCCTATGTGAACTCCAAGGAGCTTGCAGGGCACTGGAAACATGCTTTGTAGTCCAAATTTATCTTCAAACCTGCCCTTTGACATAGTCAATAGGAATTGTTTTACAAAAATTTATTTATAATATTAAATTAAGTACAGTGTGTGCAATATATCAAAAGATTTAGATCATGCTAAGGTGAACAGAAAATGTGCAAATAAGATATCCTATAATACATAAAATATTTATGTATAACCTAAAGTCAATATTCATATTATCAATGAAGTGATTCTTTATTGAAGCCATTGTGCTTACCTTACTGGCTTGATGGAGAATCTATAAGTAATGAAAAACATATTTCTTATATTCCTTTCAATTTAAAAAGTACTAAAATTACACCTGTGAGAGATATGGGGATATATGTATATGTATAGCTGATTCACTTTGTTATAAAGCAGAAACTAACACACCATTGTAAAGCAATTATACTCCAATAAAGATGTTAAATTTAAAAAATAATGATAATTCATTATCAAAATTAATTTAGAAATGATTATATGTTCAACGCAGTATTTGGAGGCTTGGAGAATAACATGATGCGAATTCATGAAACGAATATGTGACATCTCATTTTACAAGAAATTTCTTCTTCAGTGCTTCACCAAGAATACAGCTGAGAACCAGAATACGAACAAAAAAAAATCTTTCTTTAAGACTATTAACTGGATGTTAATATCTGCACTGAATTTCATATACTGTAGTCACCAAGAATCTGAGCATCTCTATCATTAGACATAACTAGAATATGATTTGTTTTACAGATTCTCAGCCCACTCCAGACTGGAAGCAACTAACAAGATGCTTAGATAAGGATTGTTGTCTTAGGTGCTGTTCATTCAACAGTTATTTATTTTATTTAGAATTTATGCATGAACAAGGAAATTTTCTAGGGTGACAGAAGTATAAAGCAGATTGCAGTGATGGTTGAACAATTGTATAAATGTTCTAAAATTTCTCAAATTCCACCTACAGTGTAAGAATTTTATGCTATGTAAATTATAAGTCAATAAAGCTAAATAAATATATGTGGAGTTAAAAAATAAATAAATGTGAAGGGTTTGGGGGTAGGTAGTGTTACTGGATAAATTCATATGCAATGAAACAAAAATACCAAAATACTGATGGTAACATCTAGATGATGGGTTTATGGGTGTCACAGCAAATTTTTTTTTCAATTTTTTGTATGTTTGAAAATTTTATAACAACATTTTGGGAAAAATAGAGCACAATTAGTAGTAATTATTAGGGAAAATAATACCATCTCATGGTTTAAACCAAGAAGTTGAAACTCTGCAATAAATCAGTTGCATTAAAAAAAAAATCAGTGTCCTCTCTTTTTGATTTCTCGAAACACCATTTCCTATTAAATATTATTAAATGTCAGGGAATTTTGGATAACTGGCTGACCCAGGTTTGTAGCAGAAATTGTAAAATATGAGCATGGAAGATCTATACCAGATGGCAAAATAGCCATTAAAAACAACTAGAGTCTCAAGTCAATTTGAAGAGGTCCCAGTGGCCAAAGATAGACAAATTTGAGATTTTCACATATATATGAAATTGTAATGGGTTGCAAGTTACTAAATATTAATGAGTTTTTAATAAAAGAAAAAAAAAACCCTTCTGAGGATGGCAAGGAAGCAATCCATTCTCTTGAAAACTGAGTAAATAAAAAGAAAGTGTCTTTCCCATATGAAGTGTATCAAGTAGTAAGCAAATAATATATGGATAAAACATATTATTTTTAAATTATCTAAGTTAATTAGTAAAAGCACAATGATTTTAGAATAATGTCACCTATCAGTGATGTCTCTGAGCCCAAACTTCAAATATTCCATATGATTTTTCTGTAATGTTCTAATTGCTTAGATTTGTCCCAATTTGACTTAATTTAAGATCAATTCCACCTTTAAATTTGATTATGAATTGATTACTTTGTGACCCAAAGGGCAATTTGGAGCTAAAAAGCACTAGTGTATCTTCCCAAATGGCTGACAATCTTTCATTTGGAAAAAAACAAGCAAAAACTTCTACATTTTTTATATGTGAAAACTGTATTATTTTCTCTTATGAGAGTATGTTTATAATAGGTGGTATATAGACTGAATGTATAAATGGTTAAGAAAATTAAATCAACACATAATTTAGATATTAGGATATTTGGGGCATATGTTTTACCTTTTTATCCAACTCTTTTTGTATATGTTCAAAATAGCATTAATTGTTATGCAGACACATGCAATAAAATTTTTTGAATGTTTAAAAGTCATACCTTTTATTTTGATTCTTCTAGTGGTTACCTTGAACTTATATATTTTATATTAAAGTTTAGAGTGATAGTATCTATTTCCACTGTCTCCCATTACTTACTTCCAAATATCATACTCTACCTTCACCCTCATTTATTTAAACAAAATGTTATTTATGTTTAATAATACATGTTTATTATTTCCTATCATTGCTTTTTGTATCACTTGAATACATTTTTTTTTCTTGCTGAAGTACATTTGCTAGTCATTCTCTTTTCAAAGGAGTTGGTCTGAGTGATGGTGAACAATTCTGAGTCTTTTCATTTCCAATTTTAAGAATATGGTGGTGGTGGTGGTGCTGGGGCTACGTGTCATAGAAATTGCAATTAACAGTGGCTTAAACAAGATTCAGGGAGTTATTTATCTTTCAAATAGCATGAAGTACAATATTTTCAGCTTTGTGAGGCCTACAATTCTATTGCATCTACTCAACTCTGCTGTTGCAGTATAAAAGTACCCACAAACCATTCATAAACAAATGAATGTAGCTATTCCAATAAAAGTTTATTTACAAAAGCAGAGACAGGGCGAAATTTGGCCTGAAGGTTGTATTTTTATGACTACTGGCTTAAAAATATGATTAACTCCTAATCTGGGGGATATTCCATAAAGAAAGTGTTAGCAATGAAGGGACATATAATAGGGAAGAATAAATATGATTCCGTATTAGATCTGTTTCTTCAACCTTTGTATCCTATTGCTTTTGCCACAAGTTAAGAATGTTGCCTATAATCTGAGATATATAGGATAGCTCATTCTGAAGGCTCTGAACTTTAAGGTTATAACACTTTTTCACTCATATGGAGATAAGAAGTTGCAGAACAGAGAAGAACATTCGTCTTGTTGGAGGTTCACAGGAACATGGTGGCCTGACCTAGGTGGACCTGCCAGAACAGAGGATTCCAGCACCAAGAAGCTTGCAGCAACCAACCACGTCTCCCCCCCCTTTTAGTATAAAAGAAGCTTGAATTCTAACTTGGATAAGATGGTTCTTTGACCACTAGCCCACCATCTTCTCGGTCTGCTGGCTTTCCAAATAAAGTTGTTGCTATTCCTTGACCCAACAATTCATCTCTCAATATATTGGCCTGTCGTGCAGCAAGCAGTAGGAGCTTGGATTTGGTAATGACACACAGTTGCTTTTGGTATTCACGGCATATTGGTTTCCTAGTGCCTTAGAAACAAAGAACCAAAAATTTCCTGGCTTTAAAACCACAGAAATTAATTTTCTTTCAGTTCTGGAGGCTGCAAGTCTAATATCAAGTTGTTGAAAGGGTCATGCTCTCTTTGATGGCTCTAGGGGAGAATCCTTCTTTGTGCCTTCTCAGCTTCTGGTGCAATCCTTGGAATTTCATCCTTTGTAGATACATCACTGTAATCTCGACCTCCTTCATCATTTGACTGTCTTCTCTGTGCCCCAAATGTCCTCTTCTTATAAGGACATCAGTCATATTGAATCAAAGGCCCACCCTATTGCAAGTATGACCTTATCTTAATTAATTGCATCTGCAAGGACCCTATTTCTAAATACAATTACATTCCAGGGCAGTCCTAACCTGGGGTTAGGACTTTAATGCATCTTTTGTTTTTTTTGAGGGGACACAATTCAGCCCATAACAAATAGTATTATCATTTGGAACCAAGGAATTACCAAATTCTGTATTGTCAATCACTATCTCTTACAGTGGGGTGTCTCCCTCAAATGAGACATACAGAAATAAAATTAGCCAGTGAGGAAACGTGAAACATTTTATTTTAAAGTGGGCCAGCTTCATGTCCACATGCAGTCTCTTCTGCAGTAATCTGAATTGGAAAGCGGAGTTAGGTCAGTCTCTGGCAAGGCCTCTACTTCCCACACACTCCCAATTCCTATCTGGTATAAATACTAATCCCTAGCTAGTTATGTTATGGAAAGAAGTTAGAGAGAGGAAGGAGGTTTATTTGTCAACTCTAAATTAGGGCAGTGCAATGTAAGTTGAGCCTCATAGTTTTTGCTATTTTTCTTCTTGACTCGGATTGCTCCTATTCTTACCTCTCTCTGATGACTGCTCTCTAGCTACTACCACACTTCCAAATGGTTTGAGCTTTTCCTGTAAAAAGGGAGATCAAGATGTGTTAAAGGCTATTAACAACTTTCTCCTTGGTTAATCACAAAAATAAGGAAATAGCATTGGAAAAGCCAGAGCTCTACAGACAAAGTGAAGAGTCATTCAAACCATGTTATATCCTAAAGAATTGCTGGAATGGGAATCTAATCTTTGTGTCAGACTAAGAGAATTAATCAATTCTATGGAGTTGCTTGTCTATGCCAAACGGCCTCAGACTGGTACTTTCATTCTTATTTTATTTTTTCTTATTGTTTTTTTGTGTCTTTTCTCCATTGCCAATCTTCACATGTAAGTAAAACCAAATAAACATTTGGTGGCCTATGGATATAAAAGCATCACACTTAAACAAACATCCCAAGTAGTTTTGCTTGGAATCCTAGCCCTCTGCCTAGTAAGAAGCCCATACCTTCCCAAGGAAATACCCTTTCCCTGTTATTCCCATAAGACTGTGGGCTTGCTTACCTTTGTTATGAGATTTTTTTCTAGCTCTTCTCCTTTCAGCAGTTTGTGAGTCTTTAGCTCCTTCCTTTAAGAACCCCTAGGAGTGAAGGGGTTTCTTTGCAAGTTATCAGAGATACTCTGTGCCATTCTACAGTCCTGTTCACTGGTTATTATTAACCTGCTGCTTATAGGTTACTGAATATTCTTTCAATTGATATTCACATCACCCTCAGTCTTTTGCCTATAATGTTTCCTGCTTTCTGTCCACCTGGTTAACAAAATTCATCTCTCATGACTATCTCTTTCAGAGGGTGTTCCTTGGTCTTTGGGAGCCTTTGTGACACAAAGTTCTCTCCTTTTTACCTTAGCCACTTGCTTCCAAAAGGTTTCAGATATTCGCTGGCAGGGTGGGGTGTAGATTTGGGTTGAGGGACGGTCAAGAGGGGCCTCACTTGGACTTGATGGTTTTGTTCAGAATCGAGGCTCAATTTATCAGTCCCGTCTACTCTCCCGGAATGATCTTCTGATGCTTTTCTTTCTCATGTTCTTCTTTCACCATTGCTCCTGGATTTCTCTTTGCATTGAAGATAGGATTTTTCATTTCTCATAATGCTCATCTTGTTTTCCTCAGTGGAAGCGTTCAAATTTTCTTTCTTTAGAACTTCTTTCACAAATTTTCTATGCCTCAGCTTTCCTACTACAAATGAACAAGCTTAACGACATGTTGTCTGAATGAAGCAACTTGCTGGAGGAGAATGAATACACTTTAGGAGCAGATCAAGCGTCTGGTTCTCAGTTTTCTCAGAGCTAACTCCCCAGCCTGGGGAGCCTGTAATGGCCTGAACCTCTCCTCTGCTAATTGAGAGAGTGAGACTAAGGGATATCTCAGGTCCTTAAATAAATGTAAATTTAGTTTATACTATGGAACTGTTTCATTTTACCTGTTAGTCTTAAATTCTTTCTTGCAGCCTATTCTGTTGTGTCCTCTCTTACATGGGCTAGGCTGCTCGGACTTCCTTGGTCATTTTGCAACAGAGTTTTCAGCTTACTTGGTCAACTTCATTGTTGAGTTACATTAATTAGGGAAGTTCCAACACTCAGTGATGTTTAACCATAAATTAAAATATATATAAAGATCAATGAAACAGCCAAATTTTAGTTTATTAATTAATTAAAGAAAATACAACTAACATTAAATATGATCATAAATATGATACATTGTCAGAAGGACAGTACTTTCTAAGAACAAACATTTTGCACTAACTTTTTTTTTGTCCCCTCTTTCAACCTGGACTGGGGACAAGCACCATATAGCTTACACCTTTCTTATTCTATTGGGTGAATTATTCTTCTGGGATATTCACCTCATCTAAGGTCTCTGGTGGAGAAACAAATCAAATCTTCAATCTGCAGAGGGATATGTGAGTTTCAGGGTAGTGTGTAGAGAGAAAAAGTAGTCATAGCTGTGTCAACTCCTCATTGCTTTGAATTTGAATGCCTTTCCCTGTAGGTTCTCCTTTAGAGTCTTTTAAGTGTGCCAGTACGAAGTGGGCAGATTAGAGAATAACCCCAAGCTTAGCTTGGGAAAGGCTGGTGTGGCCTTTGTCTTAAAAGTAGAGGCATTTTAATAATCACCATGCAGAACTTCTCAACATATGTTCTTCTGAGAGAGCACACAGACTGGGTCAATGGAGTCATTTGGCACCTCGTATGTGACGAAATCTCAGAGGTTCAGTTTACGTCACTATACCAGATGTCATGTCTCATCCCATTACTTATTTGAGGATTTTCTCTACCATCTTTACTTCAAAACTTTCAACATATGTCCCTGAATATTGTTCAGAATTATCTGATCCTTAGATGGTAATATCTGTTTAATTGTTTTGTTTATTATATTTTGAAGTCCTCCTAATATCAGAAGTAGCTTAACTTTTGTTTTGTTTTTAAACCACTAGAATAGTTTATACAACTTTTGTCCTTCTCAATTAGTGAGTATGGGTCTGTCACCATTGTCCGAGCAGTATCCTATTGTAACTACCTCTGAACTTCCTGAACTCTGGCCAGCCAGTTATACTTTCTGATTACTGAAGATAATTTCCTTTTGTTTGTGACAATGCTTCTATAATTGTAGTTATAAATGAAAGGGCAGAACAAATCCCTTCTCAACTGGAAACTCACAGATGTCATGATCTTCTGCTCAATCAAATTCAATTTTACTTCCAATGCTTTTCACACCCTAGGTCACACAAATGAGGCTGCATCGTTATGTCTTATTTTTACTCTCTCTGTTTTGATCTCTCTCACCTAACACAGCTGTTGTTTTCAGGGAAATTCCTCCCTCTTTGGAAGCAAGAAGCAAAGCTCGTGATAGACATGGTCATATGTCTAAAGGCAGACCAAATGATTGTTGGAATGCCAAACCTAAATGGTTCAATAGCTTGCAAAGAAATGTTGCTTTCTGCCCAGGCTAAGAGAACAATTTTTGATCAAGCCATACTCCCCTAAGTCCTATCCTCTAACGTGATTACCTCAGAGAGAAGTGCCCTGGATTAGAATGTTAATTACTGAATGAAATTCCAAGAAATAGTTGTGGAGGAAGAAGTTAGAAAATATTATGGTTTCTTTAGCTGTTTTATTAAATGTCTCTATGACAAATTTTCTCATGCTATGAAAAAAAAGTCATTGACATACTCTAAAGAGAACAGTGTAACAAACCAAAGATTATAAAAAGGTTTCACAATGTTAAACTAGCTATCTTTATGGAAAGAAATCATACCAACCCTCAAAATTTAAACCATCCTCCATTATAATTCAAAAACTGCAGATTCCATATTTCTGATGGTAATGTGGGATGTTTAGGTTGACAAATCTCTCCACTGAGTTTCCCATGAACAGTTTGTTGTCTTCAAGCAGACAAAAACATATTTCAGGGTCTTCATATTCTGGATTCCAGAAGTCCTTCTAGTGGTCCAAATGTTTGAAGCCAGAAATAACAATGAGCTCATCTAAGGGAAAAAGAAAACATCCTAAAAATATCCTCTAATCTCCATGATTTAACTACTTTTGTCAACAATGAATTTCTTCATACACTTCTAATTATAGCTTCCAAAAGACTTTCTTACTTAAACTCTTTATAAATGTAAACAGTTATAAATATCAAAAGAGAAAAAAGATAGCCAAAATAGCCAACAAACACTTATTGAGGGCTTATTATATTATCAGTTTTCCAGTAGGTACACACAGGAGTATTTATATGAAATATTTATCTGAAATTGGGGTATAGTAAGTAAATGGAAAATTAAGTCATAAATGGTTTTCTAAAAACAATTTCCCCTCTGAACCACTGTAATATTTTATGAGTATCTCCCTTTAGAGTCCAAGCAAATATTTCAGCCTCCTAATGACAAAGAATTACTTCTTCATCAATTTAGTAGATTTTTAAAGATGTTATTGAGCACCACTTACCTATATATTAGGACTGTTGCTGAAACTTGGCTTCTGTTCACCAGTGCCAAATTGAAACGCAGAGACAGAGTTTTGGGTGGAGTAGAAAAGAGTAGCTTTATTTCTTTGCAAGGCAAAGGGGCCCAAAATGAGCTAATGCCCTCAAAACTGTGTCCTGCCCTGGAGGGGGTAGTGAGGAGTCTTTACAGTGTTCAAGGAGCAGGGCGTGATCAGCTTGTGGACATTCTTCTGATTGGTTGGTGGTGAGGTAATTGGGAGTCATTATCACCAACCTTCTGGTTCCAACAAGTCTGGGGTCTCTGTGCTTGTGGGCAGCATGCAGTTAACTTCTTCCACCCGGTGAGGGTTTCAGTATCTGCAAAACAGCTCAAAGAACATGACTCAGAATATTACCTAGAGTCCTTGAGGAAGAACTAAATGTCCTTGACTTTGTTTAATGGCTAAAGTATTATTATTTTGTCTTGCTTGACTGTTTTCCTTTCTTTCTGCTTTTTCTCACTTCTCTGATTAAATTTATTCTTTGGCTAAATCTTTTCTACAGACAAAAGGCATGTGGACATGGGTGGAGGTCTATTCTGAGAAGGCCTCATGGGGTTCTGCTCAGTTACAGGAACATATGAAAAAGCAAAGGGGGCCAGATAAGAATGTGACATGCTCTATGTCTGGAATCTTACTGGGAATTCAAACACTTGCTTAAAATCCATGAGTAAGAAAAAGATACATCATTTAACATAGTTATAAAGACATCACGCTGAGGGCAGAGCTGAGGGATTAATTAGCGCTATTAATTAGTTAGTAAAGAGTCCTGGCAAGCCTCCTTGTTGAGCTCTTGAGAGCTTTCATGGGTAGGACTTGTGGCAAAGGACGGTAGCATATCAGCCCCCCGTGTGGTAATTGTAGGTTTTCAATCAGAAAAGGGACTTGATACATACAATCTACTATGAACAGAAATGCGCTCTGGGGCTAAAAGTTAAACCAGTTATGTTGAACAGTACTGAATCTCATACTACGGGAGAATCAGAAAGCAAAATATTTAGAGATATGGATATTTCTCACTTAGTGAATATCTAAGAGAAATACAGTAGTAAAGCAACAAGGTGCTGATACTGATAACATTTTCCATTCATTCATGTGTCTCTGATTATTAGCCTTAGAACTAAGAAATTGATTTGGGTGTGAATTTTTTTTAATGGGAAGAAAACATGCAGTGAGTTGACTTACAGCCCATTTTTCCTCCTTTTTAACACCCTTTATAACATTTTTACTTTTTGTATAAAATTATTAATCTATGTACCTATAACTCCTTAAACTTTACTTAAAAACAATCTTTTTCAAGAGTATTTGTAAGGAAGTTTTTATTCCCTTACAAACATATGCTGTTGAATACCTGCTTCAAATCTCTTATTTCTCCAGGATTAGCTTTTAACAGTTTTTTCTGGGCCCTGAGTCCGCTGGTCTCTGCACACACTAATGGGCCT
This sequence comes from Eschrichtius robustus, assembly GCF_028021215.1. Lineage (NCBI taxonomy): Eukaryota > Metazoa > Chordata > Mammalia > Artiodactyla > Eschrichtiidae > Eschrichtius > Eschrichtius robustus. Next base: position 120,420,094 of record NC_090832.1, read on the forward strand.
CTGTTTCCATCTCTGTATTCTTCAGAGACTATTGTAGGAGGAAAGTCTACTCTTTTAAGTGGCAAGATTTCTTCTTTATTTTTTTTCCTGGGGAAAACATTTTAATTCCACAAATACAAAGACTTTTTGACTACAGTGCAAACTACAACATACAACCAAATCCATAGGATTAGGTGGACTTGGTGGGTATAAATGGTTTAAAACCTCAATAATAGCCTGGTCATTACCATAGTTCTTCAGGTGATATTTCATTACCTTTAAGGCAACAGGTAGTGATACCAATAAAAGTGACTGATGGTTTTGTGAGTGAAAAGTGAAGAATGAGCGAAGAATTTTGGAAAGTTGCTGTTGACAGAGATCAAGTGATCCTAAAACTCTCTCTCTCTCTCTCTATGTATATATATGTATAATAATGTATATATGTATATATATGTATAATAATATATATGTATAATAAGCTACTGCCAGTGTCTTTTGTGCTGCTGTCTCTAGCTCTCACAAATTAATAAAAGTATTTAAAACTAATGTTCATATTTCACAGTGCGTTTCTGTTTGTATAACAGAAGCCAACAAATATTAGAGAAATATTTCACTAGAATGTGCAGACAAAGGAGACAAAGGTGAACTGAAGTTTTCAGAACAAGCTTCTCAGGGATCTCTTCTGATTGTAAACAAAGGATTTCTTCTTATTAGGACCCCAGATGAACATAGATTTTCCTAATGAGTAAAAACTTGCCATAATTTCAATATGAACAACATCACCAGGATGTAAGTTCTGAACATCAGGAAACACATCTGGTTTGCTCACCACTGTACCGCCAGTGCCTAGAACAGGGTCCAAGTTATACTCAGTGCTCAATTAATATTTGTTGACTGTTTAACAAGTAAGTCAAATGTCTCCATGACTGAATAAACCTAGGAGTGATATTGTCTAAGTCTTCCCCACCCAGAATCAGATAAATCGCACCCAATATGGGTTTGGTTCTCACATATATTTGATGTTCATGAACAAATATATATGAGTGATAGAAAGGAGGATACAGTGAGACAATATGAAATAACCCTTGTTTCATGTTGCCAAAATTTTAATGTAGAAGAAAGCCAATGAAGACAAAGATAAAAAACAGGGCAGATCAAGAAAATGATGGGAGACGTTTTGAATAGAGTGTTTAAGAAAAGATTCTAGGAGACATTGAACCTAAAAAAAAAAACAAAAAACTTCTATTAAGTGAAAAAGCAAATAGGTGAAAACCTGGGGAGATTACAGATAGACAGAGGGATTAGTAGAGGCAAAGCACCTGAGAAGTAAGCTTGGTAAGTCCAAAGAACAACAAATATACTATATGGTTGGAATGAACTGAACCAAAAGGGAAGCGATAGCAGATGACTTCAGAAAGCAAGCCAGAGTGAGATCATATAGCACCTTTTGATTTTTTGAACATAGAAATGATGCACTATCATTTATTTTTTCTTACATGGGAGAACATGGTAGCTGATGGAGACAAAAAGAGTGGTAAGGGATGGATGAGATACGGGCAAGATATTTGAAGTCCAATTATAAGCAAGAAGGTGAGCCCTGTATCTGGATTCGAGGAGAAGACAAAGTGAGACTCCATGAACTCAGCATTAGAATGGAGTGTGGTTTGGAATTTAGCAGGTTTGGAATTTAATCCACTTCAAGCACTTATAGGTCTACTGGTAGTAAAAAAGAAACAGATATCTGTAGCTCTGTGTTTTAAATCCTTTGAACTTAAATTATTTGATGTGTATTACAACAATTTCTCTACTATAGCCAGCGTCCACACTCAATGTTGAATCGTCTAGGACTGCAGTAGTTGGAAATGAAAAGGAAAATTGCTCTCCCAATACTGAAAATGGGTACTGCTGTCAGGAGATAGGCATATAAATGGTTCATCTGGTAACTTTGTTGCTGCTCCAAACTTTCAGTTAGGTTTTGTACAGTTTATGATTGACATCACCACTGTAACACGAGCTACCTAGGTGGATTAATGAGCTGCCTGGAGAGTTGAACCTCAGGGATCTCCTTAATCTTATTTTTCTCACTCAATCTATACAGACCTCTCCTACAATGCAATTAAAATCATCAAATAACACATAGCAGGAAAAATAAAGGGGCACACACTGCATATGAAGATTTTCAACAAAAAGCAGCATTGGTATCAAGTGTTTGGCTTCTTTCCCAGCTCAGTAATGATTAGTGAAGTCGTGTGTAGAGAATATTTGCAGTGTGCAAAATTTCTGAAGCTGTTGCTAGATCAAAAGTGAATGCAAACAATGTATGGTTTACAAAGCTTTAGTTAGTTCAACCAGAAGGATGACTATTTGCATTGATATGGCAGGACCTCTGGATGGATACTTTTAAATTGTGATAGGCCCATCCTGTTACATCGTTAACTAAATTTTCTTAGTCTATAAAAGTTAGAAAAATGGGAGCTTAAAGTTAGAGTTGCTGCATTCAATCATTCAATTATGCAATCATTGAGCACCTTCTTTATACAAAACCCCTTTCCTAGTTAATGTGTGGACCATTTACAAGTTGATTTTGGATAAAGTGGTATTTCCTATTAATACATCACAGTTGATCTTAGGGGTGACGTAGCCCCGGGTCAATGCTGCTAGCATTCAAAGATATTCTTATGCAATATATTTAAGTTGACACATTACCTTCAAATAATCCCCCATTCTAATCAACCCCTGCCATCATAAAAGGGATTGAAGACCACTTAGATCATTTCTAAGGCAGACACTTATGAAGCACATATATGTGACACAGAATAAGATTTTGATTAGTGAAAATACATATTAAAATATAGAATTAATATGTAACTTCACAAATTAATTTGAAGTTTAATACAATTATGAACAAAATTCTAATGGGAATTTTAAATTAAAATTTACAGGTTATTTCAGTTGCTTGTATAAAAGAATAAGTGAACAAGAAGAGCCTCCCAAAATGTTTAGGAACAAAAATAATCAGTGAGGTCATGCCTTCCCAAGGTCTAAGTGTAATTAATATGTTATGCTTATAAGATGCAGTCAACAGGTCATTGCAACAGAATAGATAGGAGGAAAAAATAATCCTTGTACTGCAATAAATTAAAATTGAATAAATTTATATCACAAATCAGTAAAGAAGCAACTAGACAAATAGTAATTAACTTATTACAAAAATGTGATTAAATATTTACTCCCATAACTTACCAAAATAAATTTCAAATTGTTTGATATAAATGTGTAAAAATAGACTCATTAAGAATTATAAAAATATATGTGAAAATACATCTGCTATCAGGATAGGAAAAGATAACATAAGCACAACTGCTATGGAGTAAATTCTGTGCTAATTAATCTAAAAATTCAGTGCAATTCGATTCAATTGATTAGAAGAAGCGTTGTTTTTTTTCTTTTTTTCCTGAAAACTGGACAAAATGATCCAAAATGTGTATGGGAAAATAAAGACCTCTGAAGATCTACAACAATTTTGAAAATGAGGAGCTAAGGGCTGGAAAAAGATGCTTGCCCTTCTAGACATTATAAAGCAAAAATGATTAAAACTGTGTTGTATTAACAAACGTGCTGACAAATCGACCTGCATAACAAAATAGAAAAAATCAGAAAAGTATAGAATGGCATCACAAATCAGTACAGAAAAAAATTGACTGTGTAACTGATGGTGTAAAGAAAATTAGCTCTGATCCAAAGAAAGATAAAATTGAATTTCTATGTCACACAATATATGTAAAAATAAACTTTAAATGTATTAAAGTTCTAAATATGAAAGTAATAGTATTAGAAAAACAAAATGTACTAAAATATCTTTGTGACCTTTGGGTAGGGGAGGATTTCTTAAGAACCCCAAAACGTAAGATATAATGGTACCTATCTTACATTTGGTGGATTTTACTGAATCAATTTCAAGTTGTCTCTTCCATGAATAACACTACACACAACACGAACCAAGGTGTGACACGAGAAAAAGATATTTGCAATGTCAAAAAAATAAGAAAGCATCTGCATCTAGATTTTATAGGAGTTTCTGTACACCAGCAAGAAAATTAAGAAGCTCAGTGGAAAAATCAGCCTAAGGATAAAAATAGAGAATTCATAGAATAGACGCCCTCCCTTCAGCTAAGAAGAATAGGAAAGAAAAATGCTTCACTTCACTAATAAGTAGAGATATACAAATCAAATAATGAAACACTGCTTGATACCAAGCAGTGTGAAAAAAAACTGGAAAGTCACATGATATAAAATGCCGGTGAAGATGTGGGAGACACAGAGAAGATGTACTGTAGTGGTGGGACGGTCTCTGGGCAGCAAATTCTCAAAGCAGCTGAAAGTAGAGGGTGAAATTACATATTTACTTACTCCATGGCCCTGGGTAATATACCTGATGTTTGGATAATCCACTCCTGGGTAATATAGCCTAAAGAAATCCTACATAGATTCATGAGGAGATGTAAAATTTTGCTCACACAATGTTTTGTGTGTGTGTGTTTGTGGTAGCAAGATCTTGGAAACAATCTATCCACTAGGAACGTAGATTAAAAAAAGATTGGCTGCCCTACTAGGGTTCTCTCCAGAAGCAGACCTTGCGACAAGAACTGAGGAAACCAGAAGGGAAGTGGAGAGGTAAAATAAGGAAAAGGAAGTGAGCTAGGAGATAGATTGGCCCCTGGGCTGGACAGCTGGTGTTCGTCAAGTGGAGTAAAACTGAAGCTTTGTTCTCACCCAGACACTCCAAGGACAAAGCTGGTGGCAGAAGCTGAGCTCTGCTGAAGTAAAGAGATAAGATGACCACTCCTGAGGTCAAGGGACACTTCCCTGTCTGCACATGCGCGGGAAGGTTCCTTGGGGGTCAAGATGGGAGGGGACACCACCCCATAATAAGTGTGGACATGCACCCACAGGCTTCTGCGGTGGAATTCATCTTAGCAAAATGATGCACATGCATGTTGGGGAGGGCCCTAAGACAGGTCAGATGTGGAAAAAGAAGTGAGATCATTGGCCAAATGTAAAGAAAGACCTAGAAGGACTGTTCTATGTAAGTGATTTAAATCACCTCTTCACTGTTCCCCTCATTCAGGACTCCCGCACACCTCTCCCGGTATGTACTTCTGCCTTGCTTCTGTTTTAAATAAACAAACTGCTTCTCTGTGTGCTCTCCCACTTACTATGCTGTGTCTCTGATAATAAACTTTGTACCTGTTTTTACAGTTTTTGCCTCCTTGAAACATTCTTGCTTTCAAATGGAGGTAAAAGCCAGGGGAATTTTGCTTCTAGTTTCTAGCCCCTGGTGGTCTAGTGGCTAGGATTCCTGGTTTTCATCCAGGCTACCCGGGTTCAATTCCTGGGCAGGAAACTAAGATCTCGCTTCAAGACTGCTCACCGCTGCCTTTCTGAGATCAGAAGCAGCCAATAAGAGATTGTTTCAAAGCCAGTTACTACAGTGGGCAACTGAAACTTAATCCCACAGATAGGTTAGGGAAAACTGTGCAGAATACACACCTCAGAATAATCTCAGCCAACAGTCAGGGAGATTATGTATTTATCCACCCTGTGCTGCCCAGTGGGTGTTAATTTCCAGGCACTCTGGCCTGAAATGAACTTCAGCAGAGTGAATTCCTGTAGCCCAAGGGCAAACCACTGGTGAAGCTGCAAGTGCTGGCCAGCTGAAATCTGTCTGGTAAACACAAAAAAGGTAACACCTTGTGAGGGCATAGGCAGAACAGCATCTGCTACAGTGATCATTGCATGTGATTTATACTACACTGCAATTATCTATACTTGCACAGGATGCTGTGGGTAGATTTCAAAATCATCTGAATGAAAATTAAGAAAAATAATGAATTTTAAAATAAAAACAGACACATAAAATAAAATACTGTATGTTTTCTAACTACACATATATCAAACATATCTTAATGAAGAAAAAAAGCTGTCTGATACAGGTTGATGATGACATCATGTCATAAGCTGAGGGGTATAATCAACATATTTCTGAAGTCCTGAAAAAGCAAAATTCTCTGTGAGAGGGAAGGGATATGGGGATATATGCATACATATAACTGATTCACTTTGTTATACAGCAGAAACTAACACAACATTGTAAAGCAATTATACTCCAATAAAGATGTTTAAAAAAAAATACTAGTGACAAAATGGGAAAATACCAAAAATGTAACAGAGATTTTATATATTTGATCTATTGAAAAAGCGATGAATATTAAAACTGGAAGAACTCAATAGAAAATTGAGTCAAAGACATGAATAATTTGTAACATATGAAATTATGCATAGACTAACCAAAGATAGCCAGCATGAAAATTGTGCAGCTCCTTAGCAATTAAATGAAAACAAATTCTTCCCAAAGCAATGAGATTCTCTTCCTTTGATTCCTCAAACTAACAATTATTTTATTTTAACATCTTTATTGGAGTATAACTGCTTTACAATGTTGTGTTAGTTTCTGCTGTATAACAAAGTGAATCAGCTGTATGTACACATATATCCCCATATCTTCTCCCTCTTGTGCCTCCCTCCCACCCTTCCTATCCCACCCCTCTAGGTGGTCACAAAGCACTGAGCTGATCTCCCTGTGCTATGCGGCTGCTTCCCACTAGCTATCTGTTTTACATTTGGTAGCGTATATATGTCAATGCAACTCTCTCACTTCGTCCCAGTTTACCCTTCCCCCTCCCCATGTCCTCAAGTCCATTCTCTACGTCTGTGTCTTTCTTCCTTCCTGCCCCTAGGTTCTTCAGAACCATTTTTCTTTTTCCTTTTTTTTTTTTAATAGATTTTTTTAAATTAATTAATTAATTTATTTATATTTTTGGCTGTGTTGGGTCTTCGTTAATGTGCGAGGGCTTTCTCTAGTTGCGGCGAGCGGGGGCCACTCTTCATCGCGGTGCGCGGGCCTCTCACTATCGTGGCCTCTCTTGTTGCGGAGCACAGGCTCCAGACGTGCAGGCTCAGTAATTGTGGCTCACGGGCCTAGTTGCTCCGCGGCATGTGGGATCCTCCCAGACCAGGGCTCGAACCCGTGTCCCCTGCATTGGCAGGCAGACTCTCAACCACTGCGCCACCAGGGAAGCCCCATTTTTCTTTTTAGATTCCATATATATGCATTAGCATACGATATTTGTTTTTCTCTTTCCGACTTACTTCACTCTGTATGACAGACTCTAGGTCCATCCGCCTCACTACAAATAACTCAATTTCATTTCTTTTTTGTTGAGTAATATTCCATTGTATATATGTGCCACATCTTCTTTATCCATTCATCTGTCGATGGACACTTTAGTTGCTTCCATGTCCTGGCTATTGTAAATAGAGCTGCAATGAACATTGTGGTACATGACTCTTTTCGAATTACGGTCTTCTCAGGGTATATGCCCAGTAGTGGGATTGCTAGGTTGTATTGGAGGATGGTTGCTTTACGCTGTTGTGTTAGCCTCCACCGAACAACAAAATGAATCAGCCATACACATAAAGACATCCCCTCCCTTTTGGACTTCCCTCCCATTCCATTTAGGTTACCCCGGTGCACTAGGTGAGTTCCCTGTGCTATATAGCATGTTCCCATCAGTTGTCCATTTTATACATAGTATCCATAATGTATATGTGTCAATCCCAGTCTCCCAGTTCCTCCCACCGCACCCCTTTCCCCCTTCTTTTCCATACATTTGTTCTCTTCCTCTGTGTCTCTATTTCTGCTTTGCAACTAAGATCATCTATACCATTTTTCTAGATTCCACATATAGGCATTATTATACAATATTTGCTTTTCTCTTTCTGACTTACTTCAATCTGTATGACACCTTCTACGTCCATCCACATCTCTACAGATGACCCAATTTCATTCCTTTTTATGGCTGAGTAAAATTCCATTGTATATATGTACCACATCTTCTTTATTCATTCCTCTGTCGATGGACATTTAAGTTGCTTCCATGTCCTGGCTATTGTAAATAGTGCTGCTATGGACATTGGGGTGCATTTTTTTTTTTTTTTGACTTATGGTTTTTTCTGGGTATATGCCCAGGAGTGGGATTGCTGGGTCATATGGTAATTCTATTTTTAGTTTCTTAAGGAACCTCCATACTGTTCTCCATCGTGGCTGTACCAATTTACATTCCCACCAACAGTGTAGAAAGGTTCCCTTTTCTCCACACCCTCTCCAGCATTTGTTGTTTGTAGATTTTCTGATGATGCCCATTCTAACTGGTGTGAGGGGATACCTCATTGTAGTTTTGATTGCATTTCTCTAATAATTAGTGATGTTGAGCAGCTTTTCATGTGCCTCTTGGCCATCTGTATGTCTTCTTTGGAGAAATGTCTATTTAGGTCCTCTGCCCATTTTTTGATTGGGTTGTTTGTTTTTTGATATTGAGCTGTATATGCTGCTTGTATATTTTGGAGATTAATCCTTTGTCAGTTGCTTCATTTGTAAATATTTTCTTCCTTTCTGAGGGTTGTCTTTTCATCTTGTTTATGGTCTCCTTTACTGTGCAAAAGCTTTTAAGTTTCATTAGGTCCCATTTGTTTATTTTCATTTTTATTTCCATTACTCTAGGAGGTGGGTCAAAAAAGATCTTGCTGCGATTTATGTCAAAGAGTGTTCTTCCTATGTTTTCCTCTAAGAGTTTAATAGTGTCTGGTCTTGCATTTAGGTCTTAACCCATTTTGAGTTTATTTTTGTGTATGGTGTTAGCGAGTGTTCTAATTTCATTCTTTTACATGTAGCTGTCCAGTTTTCCCAGCACCACTTATTGAAGAGGCTGTCATTTCTCCATTGTATATTTTTGCCTCCTTTGTCATAGATTAGGTGACTATAGGTGCGTGGGTTTATCTCTGGGCTATCTATACTGTTCCATTGATCTATATTTCTGTTTTTGTGCCAGTACCATATTGTCTTGATTACTGTAGCTTTGTAGTATAGTCTGAATTCATGGAGCCTGATTCCTCCAACTCCGTTTTTCTTTCTCAAGATTGCTTTGGCTATTCAGGGTATTCTGTGTTTCCATACAAATTGTAAAAATTTTTGTTCTAGTTCTGTGAAAAATGCCATTGCTAATTTGTTAGGGATTGCATTGAATCTGTAGATTGCTTTGGTAGTGTAGTCATTTTCACAATACTGATTATTCCAATCCAAGAAAATGGTATGTCTCTCCATCTGCGTTTGTCATCTTTGATTTCTTTCATCAGTGTCTTATAGTTTTCTGAGTGCACGTCTTTTGCCCCCTTAGGTAGGTTTATTCCTAGGTACTTTATTCTTTTTGTTGCAGTGGGAAATGGGAGTGTTTCCTTAATTTCTCTTTCTGATTTTTCGTTGTTAGTGTATAGGAATGCAAGAGATTTCTGTGCATTAATTCTGTATCCTGCAACCTTACCAAATTCATTGATTAGCTCTAGTAGTTTTCTGGTGGCATCTTTAGGATTTTCTATGTATAGTATCATGTCATCTGCAAACAATGACAGTTTTACTTCTTTTCCAATTTGGATTCCTTTTATTTCTTTTTCTTCTCTGATTGCCATGGTTAGGGCTTCCAAAACTATGTTGAATAATAGTGGTGAGAGTGGACATCCTTGTCTTCTTCCTGATCTTAGAGGAAATGTTTTCAGTTTTTCACTATTGAGAATAATGCTTGTTGTGGGTTTGTCATATATAGTCTTTATTATGTTGAGGTAGGTTCCCTCTATGCCCATTTTCTGGAGAGTTTTTATCATAAATTGGTGTTAAATTTTGTCAAAAGCTTTTTCCACATCTTTTGAGATGATCATATGCTTTTTATTCTTTAATTTATTAATATGGTGTTTCACATTGATTGATTTGTGTATATTGACAAATCCTTGCATCTCTGTAATAAATCCCACTTGTTCATGATGTATGATCATTTTAATGTGTTGTTGGATTTTGTTTGCAAGCATTTTCTTGAGGATTTTTGCATCTATCTTCATCAGTGTTATTGGTCTGTAATTTTCTTTTTCTGTGATATCTTTTTCTGGTTTTGGTATCGGGGTATGGTAGCCTCATGGAATGAATTTGGGAGTGTTCCAACCTTTGCAATTTTTGTAAGAGTTTGAGAAAGATAGGTGTTAGCTTGTCTCTAAATGTTTGATCAAATTCGCCTGTGAAGCCATCTGGTCCTGGACGTTTGTATGTTGGAAGATTTTTAATCACAGTTTTAATTTCATTACTTGTGACTTGTCTGTTCATATTTTCTATTTCTTCTTGGTTCAGTCTTGGAAAGTTGTACTTTTCTAAGAATTTGTGCATTTCATCCAGGTGGTCCATTTTATTGGCATGTAGTTGCTTGTAGCTCTCTTATGATCATTTGTATTTCTATGGTGTCAGTTGTAACTTCTCCTTTTTCATTTCTAATTTTAATGATTTGAATCCCCTCCCTTTTTTTCTTGATGAGTCTGCCTAAAGCTTTATCAATTTTGTTTATCTTCTCAAAGAACCAGCTTTGAATTTTATTGATCTTTGTTATTCTTTTCTTCTTTTCTACTTCATTTATTTCTACTCTGATCTTTATGATTTATTTCCTTCTACTAACTTTGGGTTCTGTTTGTTCTTCTTTCTCTAGCTGCTTTAGGTGTAAGGTTAGGTTGTTTATTTGAGACTTTTCTTGTTTCTTGAGGTAGGATTGTCTTGCTGTAAACTTCCCTCTTCGAACTGCTTTTGCTGTGGCCCATAGGTTTTGGATCGTCATATTTTCATTGTCATTTGTTTCTAGGTATTTTTTGATTTCCTCTTTGATTTCTTCAGTGATCTCTTGGTTATTTAGTAGTGTATAGTTTAGCCACCATGTGATTGTATTTTTTACATTTTTCTTCCCTGTAATTGATTTCTAATCTCATAGCATTGTGCTTGGAAAAGATGCTTGATACTATTTCAATTTTCTTAAATTTACTGATGCTTGATTTGTGATCCAAGATGTGATCTATCCTGGAGAATGTTCTGTGAGCACTTGAGAAGAAAGTGTATTCTACCACTTTGGGGTGGAATGTCCTATAAATATCAACTAAGAATATTTGGTCTATTGTTTCATTTAAAGCTTATGTTTCCTTATTAATTTTTGCTCAGATGATCTGTCCATTGGTGTAAGTGGGGTGTTAAAGTCCCCCACTATTATTGTGTTGCTGTCGATTTCTCCTTTTATGGCTGTTAGCATTTGCCTTATGTATTGAGGTGCTCCTATGTTGGGTGCATAGTTATTTACAATTGTTATATCTTCTTCTTGGATTGATCCCTTGATCATTATGTAGTGTCCTTCCTTGTCTCTTGTAATAGTCTTTATTTTAATGTCTATCTTTTCTGATATGAATATTGCTACTCCAGCTTTCTTTTTATTCCCATTTGCATTGAATATCTTTTTCCTTCTCCTCACTTTCAGTCTGTATGTGTCCCTAGGTCTGAAGTGGGTCTCTGGTATACAGCATATATACAGGTCTTGTTTTTGCATCCATTCAGATAGTCTGTGTCTGTTGGTTGGAGCACTTAGTCCATTTACTTTTAAGGTAATTATAGATATGTATGTTCTTGTTACCATTTTATTAATTGTGTTGGGTTTATTCTTGTAGGTCTTTTTCTTTTCCTGTGTTTCCCACCTAGAGAAGTTCCTTTACCCTTTGTTTTAATGCTGGTTTGGTGGTGCTGAATTCTCTTAGCTTTTGCTTGCCTGTGAAGCTTTTGATTTCTCTTTTGATTCTGAATGAGATCCTCACTGGGTAGAGTAATCTTGGCAGTAGGTTTTTTTCCTTTCATCACTTTAAATATGTCCTGCCATTCCTTCCTGGCCTGCAAAGTTTCTTCTGAAAAATCAGCTGATAACCTTATGGGGATTCTCTTGTAGATTATTTGTTGCTTTTCCCTTGCTGCTTTTGATATTTTTCTTTGTATTTAATTTTTGTTAGTTTGCTTAATATGTGTCTCAGCATGTTTCTTCTTGGGTTTATCCTGTATGGAACTCTCTGTGCTTCCTGGACTTGACTGACCATTTCTTTTCCCATGTTAGGTAAGTTTTTGACTATAATCTCTTCAAATATTTTCTCAGACCCTTTTCATTCCTCTTCTTCTTCTGGGACCCCTATAATTTGAATGTTGGTGCATTTGATGCTGTCCCAGAGATCTCTGAGACTGTCCTCAATTCTTTTCATTCTTTTTTCTTTATTCTGTTCCTCAGCAGTTATTTCCACCATTCTATCTTCCAGCTCACTTATTCATTCTTCTGCCTCAGTTATTCTGCTGTTGACTCCTTCTCATGTATTTTTCATTTCAGTTATCGTGTTGTTCATCACTGATTGTTCTTCAGTCCTTGTTAAACGTTTCATGTATTTTCTCCATTCTGTTTCCTAGATCTTGGATCATCTTTATTATCATTACTCTGAATTCTTTTTCAGATAGCTTGCTTATTTCCTCTTCATTTATTTTGTCTCATGGGATTTTACCTCGTTCCTTTGTATTTCCAGTGTATTTCTCTGCTGTTTCATTTTGTCTAACCTACTGCGTTTACAGTCTTCTTTCCACAGGCTGCAGAGTCTATTTCCTCTTGTTTCTTTTGACTGTCTCCTGCTGAGTGAGGTTGGTCCAGGGGCTAGTGAAGGCTTCCTGGTGGGAGGGCCTGGTGCCTGCACTCTGCTGGGTGGAGTTGAGTCTTCTCCCTCTGATGGGCAGGGTGGTGTGTTTTGGGGTGTCTGTGAGCTTAGTACGACTTTAGGCAGCCTGTCTACTGATGGGTGAGGCTGTGTTCCTGTCTTGCTGGTTGTTTGGTGTGAGATGTTTAGCACTGGAGCCTGCCAGCAGGTGTGTGGGGCCAGGTCTTGGCATTGATAAGAAAACCCTCAGGAATGTGCATGCTGATTAATATTCTCTGGGCCCAGGAATTCTCTAGTGTTCCAGCATGCTGGACTCTATGTTCCAACCCTGGAGGCCCAGGCCCTACCCATGGCAGAGGAGCCAAGAACTCGCAAGCTGCACAGTGCAGCCCAATAAAAAATAGAGAAAAGAAAAGAAGAAAGAAAAAGAAAACAAAAATTTTTAAAAACCAACAACAACAAAAAACAAACAAAAAAAACAGACAAACAAACTCAGGGCAAATAGCAAAAACAGCAGCAAACAAACAGCAGCAACTGCAACACAACATACACACACACACACACACACACAGAAAAGAAATAAATAAATAAATAAAACAAGGGAACAGACAACCAAACAAGAGAATTCTAATGTGAGAACAGTCAATAAGGATTATACTAACAAAAACAAAGAATGTAAAATAAAACAGATACAGGAGCAAGCAAACAACATCAACAACAACAACAACAAAGCAAATAAAACATAGAATATACAGTAGGTCTCTGGACCTGCTGTGGACACTGTGGGGCCAGCTGAGACTCTGATCTGGCCCAATTCCCTTGTGTATTTACACACAAAGTCCAGTGCTGCAAAGGCTAGACTGGTCTCAGATGTTGAAACACTCATTGTTTATTCAGGTATTCCACAAACACAGGGTTTACCCAGCCAATCTTGGGGATTTAATTCACAGCTTGTGCTGCTGCATAGAAAGATTTATGTCTCTCTTCCTTAGTTGCACAACCCTTTGGGCTCAGTTTTGGTTTTAACCCCACCTCTGCATGTGTGCCGCCCTCAGGCATCTGATCCTTGCCCAGGTGAGTGGGAGCGAAAGCAGTGGCTGCTTGGAGCACACTTGGGTACTCCCAGTACCTGCAGTGGCGGGAGCTGGCATATGGAAACATTGCTGGCTCTGTCCCCCATGAGTCTCTCAACAATGGCGCCTCACTTTCCAGGCAGACCCCACTTCTTCTAGGGGCATTCCAGGCCACGCGTCCCCTCACTCCCATCCTTTCTATTGTATCTGTGCAGCCAACTGCGTTTCTCTTCCCAGGTGTGTTCTTCCAACGTTATGCTTTAGCCCTCTGACCCTGCTAGCTTTGGCAGACTCTCGTCCCAGGCAGGGGTGCCCAGGGCTGATCCCCAGGGAGGTTTTGGGGTGGGTGGCGCTCAGGGCCCCAGAGCCAACACAGGAGGAGACGACCCCAGCCCAAGAGGCAGGTGGGCCCACTCAGGTGGGAGCCCCTCCCAATATCCGCAGAGGCAGAAGAAGCTGGGGTGTGGGGAAGGGGTTTATAAGGGCAGCTCTGCCCCTTGCTCGATGCTTGACTATGACGTCTTGCTTTGGTGCCTCAGGCTTTTTCCACAGACTTTCCCGGTTGTGGTGCCCATTGCTTCTGCCCCTTCAGGCTGTCTTTTCATAGCCAAGAGCTGTCCTCTCCCTGGGTCTGCACTCCAAACCCCTCTTTCCGGCACCCAGCTCCTCTTCGCAATGGGGGACTCACTATTCAGGGTAGAATGCGCAGAGCTGTGGTGTAGATCATGCATGCAGTTCTTACTTTGTCCTGCCTTCCACAGACCATCGGCTGCATTCTCCTGTGATCCCCCGAAGTTCCTTGTCTTTCCCCTCCATGAGGGAGTCTTTCTTAATGAGGGGACTTCTCATCACCTTCAGCTTCCTGCCGCATTTTTTGGTCTCTTTTTTTATTCTTCTTTTCTTTTTTCTTCTTCTTCTTCCATTCCTTTAGGTGTCTACCACTACTGTTCGGCAGGAGCTCTGTGGGAATTATTCCATTTGTCAACGTGTTTTGGATGAACTTGTGAGGAGCAACAAATTCCGCATCCTCCTATTCCACCATCTTGACGCCTCCTCTGAAAGTATTTTAAAAGTCAATACTCATTTTTTCCAAGAATATGATCGTGCTTTGAGAAAAATCGTAGCAATATGTTTTTGGATTTGTCTCCTAAGACAAAACAAACAAAAGTAAAAATAAACAAATGGGACCTAATTAAACTTAAAAGCTTTTGCACAGCAAAGGAAACCATTAACAAAATGAAAAGACAACTTAATAAATGGGGGAAAATATTTGCAAATGACATGACCAATAAGGAGTTAATATTCAAAATATTATATCAATTCATACAACCCAATATCAAAAAAACAAACAGCCCGATGAAAACATGGGCAGAAGACCTGAATAAACATTTTTCCAAAGAAGACATATGGATGGCCAGCAGGCAAATGAAAAGATGCTCAACATCACTAATTATTAGAGAAATACAAGCGAAAACCACAATATTACCTAATGCCTGGCAGAATGGCTATAATCAAAAACAATATAAACAACAAATGTTGGCAAAGATGTGGAGAAAAGAGAAGCATGGTATACTTTGGCAGGAATGTAAATTAATGCAGCCAAGATGAAAAACAATATGGAGTCTTCCTCAGAAAACTAAAAATAGAACTACTATATGATCCAGTAATTCCACTCCTGGGTACACAGTCAAAGAAAAAATATCATTAACTCAAAAATATACATGCACCCCCAACTAAATGTTCATAGCAGCACTATTTACAACAGCCATGATAGGGAAGTAACCCAAGTGTCCATGAACAGATGGATGAATTAAGAAGATGTGGTTTTATATATACAATGGAATACCACTCAGTCATAAAATAGAATGAAATTCTGCCATTTTCAACAATGTGGATTGGCCTAGAGAGTATTATACTTATTGAAATAAGTCAGAGAAATACAAATACTCTACGTTATCACTTTTATGTGGAATCTAAAAATAATACAAATGACTGTAAATAACAAAACAGAAACAGACTCGTAAATATAGAGAACAAACTAGTGGTTAACAGTGGAGAGAGGGAGGAGGAGGGGGCAATATAGGGGTGTGGGATTAAGAGATACAAACTACTATCTATAAAATAGATAAGCCACAAGAATGTATTGCACAGCACAAGGAAATATAGCCATTATTTTGTAAAAACTTTAAATGGAGTATAAATTCAATAAATATATTGAATCACTATACTGTACACCTGAAACTAATATAATATTGAAAATCAACTATACTTCAATAAAAAAATAAATACATAAAAGTAGAAAAAATGCTCACTGTTTCCAATAATATGATCACAGACATCATTCCACACATGCTGGTAAGAATATAATTTGATACAACCTTTCTAGTAAAAAGTTAGACAATACTTATCAAGAATCTTAAAAATGCACTGAACATTTAACTCTGTAATTTTAATTCTAGGAATTTAATACAAGGATAAAATCAAAGTAAAGGAAAACAATTTTGTAAAATGTTATTCATCACTATTATTTTTAATAGAAAGAAGGAACATAAGAAATCATTTGCACATCAAACCATAAGGAGATGGTGAAAAACATGTTTTGCATATAGATGTTGCCAGTTCTGCAGAATCCATGACGTAAGAGCAGAGTTGGTCAAAGAGCCGGTCTTACCGCACCTCGGTATGCTCACTTCCGTGGAAATATTGTGCTGGCCGAAAGGTTCGTTCAGTTTTTTCCATAAGATGGCTCTAGTAGCACTTAGTTGTCTTCAACTTCATTTGAAACAATTTTGTTAGATTGCACGTGACCGCTGGTATATCAGCATGCATTAAAAAAAAGACATCAAAATTGATGAATTTTTGTGTAAAAGTTTCAATATTGAAGATGGAAGAAAAAAAAGGAACATTTTTGGCATATTATGCTTTATTATTTCAAGAAGGTAAAAACGCAACCAAAAAGTGGTTTGCGAAGTTTCATGCTGGAGATTTCTTGCTGTATGATGCTCCACAGTCAGGTAGATCAGTTGAAGTTGATAGCGATCAAATCGAGACATTAACTGAGAACAATCAATGTTATACCACGTGGGAGATCGCCGACATACTCAAAATATCCAAATCAAGTGCTGAAAATCATTTGCACCATCTTGATTATGTGAATCGCTTTGATGTTTGGGTTCCACATAAGTTACGTGGAAAAAAACCTTCTTGACCGTATTTCCGCATGCAGTTTTCTACTTAAGTGTAATGAAAACGTTCCGTTTTTAAAACAAATTGTGACGGGCTATGAAAAGTGGATACCGTACAATAATGTGGAACGGAAGAGATCGTGGGGCAAGCGAAATGAACCACCACCAACCACACCAAAGGCAGGTCTTCATCCAAAGAAGGTGATGTTGTGTATATGGTGGGACTGGAAGGGAGTCCTCTATTATGAGCTCCTGGAAAACCAAATGATTAGTTCCAGCAACTACTTCTCCCAGTTAGACCAACTGAAAGCAGCACTCGATGAAAAGCATCCAGAATTCATCAACAGAAAACGCATAATCTTCATCAGGCTAACGCAAGAGCGCATGTTTCTTTGATGACCAGGCAAAAACTGTTACAGCTTGGCTGGGAAGTTCTGATTCATCCATCATATTCACCAGATATTGCGCCTTCGGATTTCCATTATCGCGGTCTTCACACAATTCTCTTAATGGAAAAAATTTCAGTCCCCTGGAAGACTGTAAAAGGCACTAGAATAGTTCTTTGCTCAAAATGATAAAAAGTTTTGGGAAGAAGGAATGATGAAGTTTCCTGAAAACATGGCAGAAGGTAGTGGAACAAAAGGGTGAATACATTGTTCAATAAAGATCTTGGTGAAAATGAAAAATGTGTCTTTTACTTTTACTTAAAAGCCAAAGGCAGTTTTTGGTCAACCCAATAATTTTGGCAATGGTTCACTGAACAGCTGTTTATTGATTTTCTACTAAATACCAGGTTCTACCTTAGTTGTGGTGATAAAGAAATGATCAAGAAGGATATGGAAACTTACATTCCTTTGTGAGAGGAGAGAGGTGCGTAACAACTGAATAAAAATGTAAGCATCATCATTTCATATGACTGGTCCCATGAGGAAAATAACAGGTGACATGATAAAGGAAGAGCATGAGGGTGAGGGAAGGACACTGTTTAGACTCAACGAGGGACCCCCCCCCACCCCCGCCCCGAGATATCTTTGAGAACCTGATGACAAAAAAGTGATTGTTCTTCACTCTACATTTTTCAAAGCAGTTGTGGTCAAATTAATATTTATGCATCCAGCATAAAACAATTTTCCCGCTGTACCTTCAGAACATTCTATTTCATATTTACATGCAGTGTAAATACTGAAAATAAAGTCTTCTTTAGAAAGCCATTTGGGAGCAACTGTTTTGTTTTCTAAATAATCCACTGAGTTTGGGGTCTGAATAAATGAGTAAAACCCTTAATTCTGTCCATTATTAGTCTGACCTTTTGCAAATGTTAAAACTCTCTGTCCCCTTGGGTTTTTTTTAATTTATGAAATGTGGATATAATATAATATGTATTTGTGGTAAGCAGGGTCGTGCCCTTCTAAAGATGTGCATGTCCTAATCGTAGGAATCTGAGAAAGTATTATGTTACATGGCAAAGGGGAATTAAGGGTACAGATGGAATTAAGGTTGTTAAAAACAGACCTTAAGAAGGGGAGATCAGGGCTTCCCTGGTGGCGCAGAGGTTGGGAGTCCGCCTGCCATTGCGGGGGATACGGGTGCGGGCCTTGGTCTGGGAGGATCCCACGTGCTGCGGAGCAACTGGGCCCGTGTGCCACAACTACTGAGCCTGCACTCTAGACCCCGCGAGCCACAACTGCTGAAGCCCGCACGCCACAACTGCTGAAGCCTGCGCACCTGGAGCCCGTGTTCCGCAGCAGGAGGGGCCGCCGCAGTGAGAGGCCCGCGCATGGCGACGGGGAGTGGCCCCCGCTCACCGCAACTGGAGAAAGCCAGCGCACAGCAACGAAAACCCAAAGCAGCCAAAAATAAATAAATAAAAATAAATTTATTAAAAAAAAAAAAAGAAGGGGAGATCATCCAGATGTGCACAAGGTCCACAAGGGTCCCTACAAGTGGAAAAGGGAGGTGGAAGAGAGAAGGAGATGCGACAGTGGAAGCAAGGTTGGAGTTATGCAGCGTGAAGACTCAACCTGCTGTTGCTGGCTTTGAATATGGCAGCATGCATGACCCAGGGAACTATGGCAACCTCTAGAACCTGAAAAAGGTAAGGAGACATAGTCCACCTTAGAGCTTCCAGAAAGGCACCAGCCTTTCCAACACCTTGATTTTAGCCCATTGAAACCTTCCTCAGAATTCTGACCTTCTGAAATGTAATATAATATATTTATGTTATTTTGAGCCATTATATTTATGGTAATTTGTTAAGGCAGACATAGAAAACGAATACCCTCTCTGACCACATGATTTTTGTGAGGGCAAATGAGATAACTTATTGGAATGTATTGGAAATTACTTTGGAAATGGTTAATGTTAAATATGTAATAATTATACTAGATCAACAATAAGTTAGAAATGTGTATCATATAGAACTCAAGGATAGTGGAAGAATGAAATGTGCCCATACTTTCCATCTATCTATGGAATGTCCTAAGCTGGACTCCATGAATCTTTCAATCTGAAATATTGCTGTAGTCAACACTGTACATAAAACCCACTCCTGACTTCAACAGACATCCTGTCCTAAAAGAGCAATCCTTTCTCCTAATAGGAATTTGGTTTAAGCATAAGAACTGAGGATAAATCAGTGATAAGGTTTTACTAGACAGTTTAGTGACAGAGTAAGAAAATGATTTATTTTATTAGCCTCTGGATATAGTTCCAGTCTGGATACAGTAAGAGGTACTTCTTCAGCCATGTGGCTATAGATGAAGCCAACACTGTTGCTGGCAAAGTAGAGAGACTGGAAGAACCTGAGAACTCAGTTTATTGCTAAGCAAAAGAATCAACCAACCCTGATGTCAACAAACTTCCAGGAATGTCATCTGGCAAATGTCCTTACTGTTAGAGGCAGGTGCTGCTAAAAGCACCCTTCCTGATATTACTCCCAAGGCCAGCTGGCTTTTGTGTCTGTTCACAAAGCTACTTTCCAGAGATTTCTTTTGACTGTAAATCTGATATCCATCCACCATAGCTGGCATCACACTTAGCCAATGTTTACTGGGTTTACTATGCTTGTAGGTAGGAGGCAAGTGCGGCCTATGATTTCAAGACACCGAATGAGATGGTCCTTAATGTCTGCTGGCAGGCTTAATTTTGTTTATTGGACGCTTTCGTTGGTGGATCGGTGGGTTTTAAAGTGCCATATCAACTAAGAAGCTTTTTCAAGACAAATTAGAGAAAGTATGCATATGGACACAACAGTAAAATATTCATTGTAGTTGCAAAGAGCATTCTAGAGGGATGGAAAATATGCCCTCCTTTTTTACAGAACACACGGATTTGCAATCCTGTGCATTTTTAGATCCAATTATATCACTATGCTTTTTATGTCCAAAGCAAATTCAGTACTGCTCTTCCCTGTTTAGATACACACTTTATAACCAACAACCATACAAATGCTAGCCACTTGGGCAGCTAAGTGAAATCATGTCCAAAAGAAAAAGGGGGGAAAAAACCCACCTAGCAAGAAAGAAAATGTATGATGAGAAAAAAGAAATCTGGATTTCACACAAAAATAAAATTCCTTTCGAAAGTAATCTGGTACCTCATTGGACCTTAAAGATACAAATCCAGAGGCAGTAAAATAGGGTCGAAGTAAAAGTTTGGAGTTCTGTCCCTGTTGAGCTATGAGGCTTTGGACAATGTTTTCACCATCTCTGGGTCTTGATTCCTTTATGTAAAAGAGATCTAATATGTCCTTTTTGTGTCTGATATACTGCAAGTCCTCTTAGTCTGCATCTCTCTGCAGTCAAACCCCAAGCGGGATAACTTCTACTGGGCGAGGGTAGTGCATCCGTGTGCAAGTGAACGGCTCTGCTCCAGCCCAGGCAACTCACCACCAGGATGTGTGGCTGGCAGAGCTGTGATCAAGGTTGTGGTTGGCATGAGCACTGATTTGAGCAGAGAGCTCTGATTTGGATACTCACGTTCGGATTTCTCATATTTTGTGTCTGTGATTCACAGTATTCCACTGGATACACTTAGTCTCTAGAATAGGTCGAATTTGATGCACTAGGTAAGAACCATTATTTTCAAATATGTTTCTCCTTAATACTTAGAGCTATAAGGCCAACCAGCACTCAGAGATTGGTTAGATTTTCTTTTATAAAGTTTCTTCCAAGATACGGCTTCCTCACATTACATATTACCTTTAAAAGGAGATTCAGTAATTGTGGAAATAAATAAATATTATTAAGTTATTAATATTATTAAGCCTTAAAAAAGGAGATCCTGCCATTTGCAACAATATGGATACACCTGAAAGATAATATGCTAAGTCAAATAAACCAGACACAGAAAGAAGAAAAAACTGCACAACCTCATGTACATGTAAAACCAAAAAAAGTTGAATACGTAGAAGAAGAGAGTAGAATGGTGGTTACCAGGGGTAGGGGGGTGGGAGAAAAGGGAGATGTTAGTCAAAGGGTACAAAGTTGCAGGGCTGTAGGGTGAGTAAAATGTATGGTATGATGACTATAGTTAATACTATTTTACTGGATACTGGAAACTGGCTAAGAGAGTAGATTTCAGGTTCACTCATCATACAAAAAATGGTAACTAGGTAAGAAGATGTGTTAATTGGCTTGACTGTAGTAATCATTCAGCTATGTATATCAAATCATCATGTTTTATACCTTAAATATATATAATTTTTTATTTAAAAGATAAATGCTTACATGGAAAAAATAACAAATAAAAAGAGTCAGGACTATGGGACGCGCAGGCCCAATCAAGCTTCACACCGCTTCCTGTGTGTCACTTCAAGGTTAGATCCTAACGTGTGCCCTGAAGCTACCCTGATGTAAACGGAAGGGAAGAAGGACTGCATCACAACCTTGTGACTGTGTCCCAAGTTCTGCTTCCTCAGCTGCCTTCAGATGGTTTTATACATTTAAGTTTTGGCTGATTACTTTCCAAGAATGCAAGATGACTGTTCCTGGCCATCTTCCTCGACATAACTTCCTTGAGCTCAGAGTGCCCGAGAATAAATACTGCCCCACCATTTATTAGATGAGCAACTTCAGGTAAATAACTTCACGTCTCAGTTTTCCTATCTGTAAAAATATAATAATAATAGTAGGTGATTTCCAGAATTCTTATGAGGATAAAGATAGCCCACATAGAGTGCTAGGCTTACGGCCTGGCACATGTAATTACTCCTCAATAAATGTTAATTTTTTTTCGGGGTGGGGGGAAGTGCCAGTATGTGGGGTCTTAGTTCCCTGAGAAAGAATTGAACCCACTCCCACTACATTGGAAGTGCAGAGACTTAACCGCTGGAATGCCAGGGAAGCCCCTAAATGATCTATTATGATCATTAGATCTTTTATTATGATCTATTTTGGTGGAATGCGCATGATAACTTTTCAGTATGAGAAAAAATCCTTCTCATGTGTGTGCTTGAGAGACAAAATATGTGACATAGCCATGAGGGAAAGAACCGGAATCATGGAATATCAGCAGCCTAAAGCCTTAGTTTATTAATTAGGGAGTGCTTTAAGGAGGAGAGACTAAAATAGACTTTTATACCAGATTTTGTATAATTTTAGCGCGAAAATATGCGAAGTCAACACATCCAATTTGAAGTCTGCTGTCTAAAGTGCTTTATAAATAATCTGTTTCAAGAAGACAATACTAAGCACAAAAATTATAGCCTTCAGGAGACTCTTACTGACTTAGACAGCCTGGACTTATACCTCAAAAGGGAGGATGCCATAGTTTATTATAATTTGCTTCTTCTAACTTTCTCTGCCTTTATCTTCATCAGCCTTACATACGGGTTCTTAAAGCTAACAGATATATAGATCTTGGCTGACCTACACTGCCATAGTCCGTTTCTAATACTGTCCTCTAAGCTCCATTCCACTTGTGAAATCAGCAGTATTTGATACTTCACATCAGCGACATGTCTATATTAAATCTCTGTTGATAAATACCAGTGTCATAAAGGTCTTATGAGTCCTGGCACCTGACACCTATAGGGCCGTGCGAGAGGCTGGGTACCCAGGAAGAGTGGTGTGGTCCCTGCTCTGCAGAACTCACTCACGTCTAATGAGAAAGAAGCATCAAACAAACAAACAGCATCAATGTCGCAGAGGAAGTGCCGAAGAGAATGAAAGGTACGTAGCCTGAAAGGGAGCAATGAGCTCTTGCTGGGAAGTGGAAGAGGAAGTTGTAAGAAAGTCTCAAAGGCACACATCTCTCCAGAGCCAAGGACACACCAAGGCCCACAAAAAAAGAAACTTTTCAACAGTCACAGAGAAGGGTCTTCCCTCCATCTCTGAAGCTCCAGCCCCTACGCTGCCTTTGCCACGTGGCTCTAGCAAAGTCTCTGGGCTTTCCATGGTGAATGTTTCAATATTTCTATCTAATGATAGCCCTTTCTTCCGACCTAAAATATTCCCAGACATGTCTTAACTGGCCAAATATCTCTTTTGTATAGGTCAGCCTACAGCTGCTAAGATTTCTAGAGCTACTGTATCCTGGAGTGGCATGACATTTTGTGGTTCACTACAGCTAAATAGACTTCTCAGCTGCTGAGACCACAAACTCAGTTATTGACTTGACACAAAAATTAGCAATTTGCACTAAAAAGGCTAATGGTACTACTGAGGATTTAGTGTATCTGAGCTGATTTCCAAGCACTTGAGCAATTTTGTAAAACAATTCAGAAAGAGATATGCTTACTAATATAATAAAAATAACCTTTAGTCATCATTTTCCTTGCAATTATAGAAACATAAAATATGTAACTAAGTTATGTATAATGTATGTGCATATTATTAAAATCAGGCTGATTTAAACAAACCTAGCAGAAATTGTCTTTCAAGGTCAATACTTTCCCTTTCCTTTGCAATTCTACACTTATTCCATTTCGTAAAGTAGTTTTGAAGTTTCTATTTAGTAAATATTTTTATATCTGTTTTCTAGACACATTTATAATGATTTTACATTTATACCTTGGCTAAAATTAAACTTTATTACTCACTTATGTCTTTTCATTTAACCGTTCATTTATTCTATTACTTAACAAGTCTTGATACAGCCTTTTACATGCCAGGCCCAAATTTAGCACTGGAATTAGAGAAATCAAGATCTAGATATATTCTTATAGAGTGCTGGGCTACTAAGAGTACTGAAAGGGTGTATTTCTAAAATAAATCCCACTCAGAAGCAATGTGCAACTACTGAGAATATTCAGACAAATTTGTCTCTGAAACTGAATCTGATTTCATAAATCCAAAATCCAAAATCCAGGGAGCAGTCCTAGTTAGGAATATCCAAACATTATACCTTCTCGGGATGACAGTTTTGAAGTTAGGAAGTAAAGTCTAGAACTTTTGCGCAAAACGACTACTATTTCTTTATAGCTGTACTTCACCTCTACACGTGCATTATACATGCATAACTTTAAAGCCCAAGGATCTTACGCGACCTCTGAGATATAGAGCAAATAATCACATCTTCTCCATTTATTTGGTAGCAAAAGTTAATGTACTTACCCCAAAGGATTAAAAAAGTCAAGGGTGAAACCAAAAGTAGAGCCTAAATATCCACCTGCAAAATATGCCTGGATCTTGCGGCAGAGTCCTATGTACCTGTGCACAAAATTATACTTGAATTCGTCAAGGATTCAGAGACCACAATTAGCAGTTTTTCTTACTCTAAAGATATCAGACTATCTGGATAAATCAACCAGATCTTCATGAATTTGTCATATGATGTCATAGATATGTAATCTTCTATCAGCTTCATTGTTTCAAAAAATGGAAACTTAGACTAATGTTTATTGAACATTAATGTTGCTTAAGATATGTAGTTAAGAACCAACAATGGTAGGTTAGAGTAATTGCTAGTCTTTGGGGAAGAATTCAAATTATCCATTCCAAACAAGAATGTTTACTTAGAACATCCACTGAATGAGAGCTTCTCGTGTTTGAATGCTCTTGTGAATCCCGGGGCACAGAGGATGAGGAGGTGGATCTCATTAAAATACAGATTCTTATTCTGTGGGTGATCCGTTGACTCTGAGTCCTTCACCCACTCTTCAGGATTCTGTGTCTATCAGATTGGCCTATGCTTGGCTCTGCCAACAGGGCACAGAATGTAGACTGCAAGGATGAAGGAAGTTTTTTGTTCTGCGTCCTTTAGGTTTCCTGCCTGCTTCCTGCTACTGTGAATGCCATTTTAACGATACCATTTCGCACCAGCAGCAGCAGCTGAATCCAGTTTGGATTATTGAACGTTCATTGGACCAGCCTCATTGCCTCCCCACACCACCCTACTGGAGCAAAGCTGCACTGGGCCATTCAAGTTCCCCACTCAGGAATCTGATTTTCAGATTCAAGAAGCCCCTTCTCTGAGCTGAGATGCTACCTCCAGTTGCCCACTTGCACTCTCCTTGGGGTCCCAGCCCAGTGGGGCTTCTCCTCCATATTCAGGTCATTAGCATCAGCTGACCAGCACTGCCTCTTCATTGGTCTGGATTTCAGCTCCATGGAGCTTCTCCATGTCCCCAGTATTTAACAATTCCAGCCAGCCCTTGGAGTAAGAAATGCTTCTTACAACTATTCCATCATAATACCTTTGTGTTTCCTTTCGCCTTTTTTACTTATCTATGTAACACCTTTAATTCTAGTTAATTTTTAGTATTAAGTTCTGTTAAAATAACGGGTGTGTCTTTTGTCTACTTACGTGACCTTGACTGCTATAGTAGGTCTGGAATGGACCTTGCTATTCTGCATGTCTAATAAGCTCTCAGGTGATACTAATATTTCTGGCCCATATGTCACCCTTTGGTGAAACAATATGGCTGAGATATTTATGAGAATTATTAGTATATGGTATTTACATAGAAGCCAAATGGTAACTGTGTACACTGAACCTTTATAAGTGCAAAGGTTAACACCACTTGTAAATACTAATGAGTGCCTTAGATGAAGTGCAGACAAGCTGGGATGAGAACAATATGGGCATATGGAAAAGCATCTTCTTATCTTGAGAGAAGAGGAATGCAGACCAACTCAGAACACAAGTCACTCTCTGACATGACTCTTATTTCATAGGAAGTGTGTGTTCAGGTGGGGATATATCTGTGAGAGAGCCAGTGTTTCAAGAAAGGGACTTAATTTGAAAACTGGGAAAAAGAAACCACTGAATGCTTAAGTCTAGAGCTGCTAAACCTGACATGATGATGATTTGAAGCACCATCAGCATTTATATTTATATGCTAGTAATGTGCTTGGTAGAGTCTTTCAGAACCAAATCCATAGAGACCAGAATAATTGAATAAGATTCCAAAATACATGCAATATAACATATTGAGAAATAACTGCTCCGTTGACAGAGATAAGACTTTATACGTGTTTGAAATCTGGTTCCAAGGCATCATCAGAACCCAGAAGTACCTAGTACTGGCTTCTGATTCAACCTGCTAAACTGAAAAAAAATGCAGGCATGAGCCAGCAATAGTTTGTACTAGCAATAAGAACCATAAGTTAATAAGAGGCGTGGGTATGAATGATTCCATGGCAAATGCACTCATAACCCACCCAGTAGGTTTATTGCTTGTACCTTGCTGCACCAGGCCGGCAGGATTGCCAAATCATCTCAAAACACCCAAGAACAGTCACAGAGATATAAAGAAACCCACAACTCCATGATAAAAGGAATTGGTTTAGTTTCCCCAAAGAACTGAACAGGATTATCACCCCAGTGAGGTGGTTATAGAACTTGAGAATCTACTTCTTGTATGGATAATGCTGCCTTTACAGAGTTACATATTTATATCCTTAATATACATTAAAAGAACTAGGATAATATATTTGTGCCTTTTACCATCTTTCCTTCGATCAGTTACACTTGTGACAACTACATTGTACTA
Organism: Eschrichtius robustus; assembly: GCF_028021215.1. Classification (NCBI taxonomy): domain Eukaryota; kingdom Metazoa; phylum Chordata; class Mammalia; order Artiodactyla; family Eschrichtiidae; genus Eschrichtius; species Eschrichtius robustus. The sequence continues at coordinate 120,446,913 of NC_090832.1, forward strand.
TGTTCAAGAATGTAGGTATTCCTAGAATTTAGGCATTCATTCAGTAGAAACCTACAAAATATAATGTCAAGAAAGGCAATTGAAATGTTTGCCTAGAGAACCAGAGAGGTCATTTTGGAGTTTGTATACCTTAGGTGGGATCAGAAGTCACTTAACACACCTTGTCTGTCTGTGAGGATATCGTCCATTCTGCTTACCAAGCCACAGGGCCTGGTACCTGGAAAATAGTAAACTTTCAATATTTAAGCTTTGAAAAGTAGTTGGGAATCATCCTAATTCAGGAATCATCCTAATTCAAGGAATAAGTGTCCTGTATGATAACTATATGTTGGTGATCTTAGGGAGTAAAGTACCTTGGTGTAATGGACCCCAGGGAATTAGTTCTGTTGCACCAAATTTCCACTGTAATCTGTTAGTGATGGTGACCAGGTTGGAAGAATATGACAATGGGAAAAGATTCTCTCTCATAGGAAAGATGGCAAAGAAACTGGAAATGAATAGACATGTAATGGTAGAGGAAGAAGGCATTGTACATTGGACCCTTTGAAGGAATTGCACTTGAAACCCAGACAGTTATCCGGTTTCCCAGAATGTTTTCAAATATGGGATTGCTTATTTCATAAAACGGGCCATTTCATTGTTGATCATTTCTAATTCTTAGAAATATTTCCCATATGGAAGTCAAAATATGTCTCTGGGTACCCTTTGGTACTACTTCTGCTTGTTGGAGTAACTCAGAACCAGCAAGTCTTTTATGTGGCAGCCATCAATATGTGAAGACGGCTAGTTCTCTGAAACTTTCTCTCTTCTCACTGACTCACTGCTGGAACCCTCTACCAAAGAACATGGTGTCTGAAAATTTCTCTCTCTTGGGAATCGTATTTTACTTTGTCAGTCTGTTTTCTAAAGTCTAGTGCCATCCCCAGACTGACTAAAATATTCAAACTCTTAGACATATTAACTGAACATGAGATTGATATATTTCCCCCAAGATGAATTTCTATAATGCTAAAAATCCCTTGTGTCCATCATTCAAAAATGTGTATTTTGAAAGTAAGGATGGAGGAATATTTTGGTTTATGGTTGTTATACAAGTGTGGAAACCTTTAGGTGAACTGGATTTATTTGGTGGAAATTTGGAGTTTATAGGCAGCTCAGATTCTTAATTTACAGATAACATTTTACATGCAATCCAGGTCTTAGCATAATTCTTCAAAATAAGGAAATGGGAGACCTGGATTGAATCCAGACTCCTCTGAAATTTCACTAAATTTTAATAAAAAGCTTTGGGATAAGAATTGCTAAGAAAATTTTCACTAGTTAGTCTTAGGGGTAGAAGATGACAATGATCTTCTTGAATCATAAGTCCCCAAGAATGACAATCATAAGGAAGTAGCATAAAAATGCCCCAAGATATTGACTACAAAGTTAAAATTTGTCTAAAGATTTTATTAAGGTTATAATAACCAAAAGAATAAAGCCTTTCTTGAATTATTAAAAGTAATAGTGAAAGCGACCTATAAGACTTTGCTTATTCACTGCATACTGCAAACATCCCGTGACTGCCTAGTATTAGGCTTTTGATATTGAGCTGCATGAGCTGCTTGTATATTTTGGAGATTAATCCTTTGTCAGTTGCTTCGTTTGCAAATACTTTCTCCCATTCTAAGGGTAGTCTTTTCGTCTTGTTTATGGTTTCCTTTGTTGTGCAAAAGCTTTTAAGTTTCATTAGGTCCCATTTGTTTATTTTTGTTTTTATTTCCATTTTTCTAAGAGATGGGTCAAAAAGGATCTTGCTGTGATTTATGTCATAGAGTGTTCTGCCTATGTTTTCCTCTAAGAGTTTTATAGTGTCTGGCCTTACATTTAGGTCTTTAATCCATTTTGAGTTTATTTTTGTATATGGTGTTAGGGAGTGTTCTAATTTCATTCTTTTACATATAGCTGTCCAGTTTTTCCAGCACCACTTATTGAAGAGGCTGTCTTCTCTCCATTGTATATTCTTGCCTCCTTTATCAAAGATAAGGTGACCATATGTGCATGAGCTTATCTCTGGGCCTTCTATCCTTTTCCATTGATCTATATTTCTGTTTCTGTGCCAGTACCATACTGTCTTGATTACTGTAGTATAGTTGGAAGTCCGGGAGCCTGATTCCTCCAGGTCCGTTTTTCTTTCTCAAGATTGCTTTGGCTATTCGGGGTCTTTTTTGTTTCCATACAAATTGTGAAATTTCTGGTTCTAGTTCTGTGTAAAATGCCATTGGTAGTTTCATAGGGATTGCACTGAATCTGTTGAATTTGGTAAAGTAGCAGGATACAATATTAATGCACATAAATCTCTTGTATTCCTATACGCTAATGATGAAAAGTCTGAAAGAGAAATTAAGGAAACACTCCCATTTACCATTGCAACAAAAAGAATAAAATACCTAGGAATAATTCTACCTAAGGAGACAAAAGACCTGTATGGAGAAAACTATAAGACACTGATGAAAGAAATTAAAGATGATACCAACAGATGGAGAGATATACCATGTTCTTGGATTGGAAGAATCAACATTGTGAAAATGACTATACTACCCAAAGCAATCTGATATTAGGCTTTTATTAAGCAACACTCAGGTCCTTCTTCTTTGACCTACATGAGTGGGAGACCCATAGAAAATCCTTACACCTGCCAATCAATGAATTTCACCAAGGTCTTTTTCATGAGTTATATCAGTGGTTGCTATCATGTCTTAGGTATAACAGTTTGATTTTAAATGTATTTGAATTCAGAAGTCATGACTCTTTCCTTTGTGTAGTGAGGAAACTCAATGAATCTGTGAAACCAGTGAATATGTATTGCTTCCTTTATATTTGTTCTTTTGTCTCTGGGCATCTTTCTCATTACAGAGGTTTGGAATGCCTTAGTGCATTATAATAATCTCATTTGTACTGCTGTCACATCTTCAAGAGCTTAGATAAGGAGTTAGGATTCAGGCACAAACTGAATTATACCAGAAAAGAATAATATTAGTGGTTAAAACCTGGCAACTAGAAATGAATCATTTTTCAAACTCATATAAAGCATTAATGTTGCAAACAGCATTACAAGGATTTTTAGCATAAACTGATGATAAACCTGAAGGGACTAAGGCCATACACCAGCCGAAACAAAAATAATCCTTCCTGTTCTCAAAGCTTTTATAGGAAAATTGGAAATATAGCTGTTATATTCTGATATTTCTACACTGAACATAAAACCCAAACCAAAGTCACGGAGGCTTAAAAATCCTTTGGGGTACTAGAAAACAGATTTTTCCTTTAGGCCAACTCCTACAATAGAGGCCTCAAACTGGTGGTCCCCTGCTCAAACTTGGCTCACATGGGTGTGCGTTTTTGTATGACTTGCAGTGAGATTCAAAAAAATCTTAATTACTTGCAAACAGTAAAACATTACAGTATTTCACTTACAAATATCAGGATTCTTTTCAAAAAGAAGATCTCAAAACATAGAATACTCATTCCACATGCACCTATCTCCTGGAGCAGAGTAGGAATTAAGTACTTTAGAGTGGATGAACAATTCAGTTGGCCATCCATTACTCTTTATGTCTTTATCTTACTTGCCTTTCCCTACTGGGTAGGATAAGAGGGGAAATAGTAGAGTCAGTTATAGACTGCAATGATTATGACTATAACAGGAAGATTTTGGTCCAAAGTTCAGTGAGAACAATTTTGGAACATACAACTTTTTCACACACTTGATTTAAGGCTGTAGATAACTTACGTGTCTGATCTAGAACAATATACTTCCAGTATGATTCATCTTGCTGCAAACGTTGCTCATTTAGCTTCATCTCTTCAGTTCTACCTGGGAGAATAGAGTGAGCCAGATGAGAGCATCTCCTATAGAAGGAGAAAGAAGAAGCCCAGAGACTTTGTGAAGCCAGCAGAGCACTCCAAGTGTGGTTGAAGGCTGTGGCCATTGCACAGGGATATTGAACTATTGTGAAGTGGGAGCTGAGATTGGAAAGGAGAAGGCAACGGGGTAGGAGTAATATGAGACGATGTAGCAGGTGTATTGCAGCAAACTCAATGAAGGAATTATGTGAGTCGAGCTGTTCAAGAATTTGGCTGCAAAAGAAAAAGATGCATTGGTGGCAATTTAAGAGACGCTTGGGTTGGGTTCCAGATGCCTGTTTGTATGCTAAGCGACTCTGCCAGCTGAACAGCTGCACTGACAGACTGAAACTAGACCAGTCTCTTAGGTCAGCAGGAGGAAAGGCAACAGGATAGGAAATAAGCCATCCTTCTCTCAATGTTCACAGTTGCACTTTCAATCCAATAAATCAATACAAAAAAGTCAACATATTTGAAGCCAGTTATAACATTTCTGAAATGGTAAAAATCAATCCTAGTTTGTTTGTTTGTTTGTTTGTTTGTTTCATAAGTGAATAAAAGCACGTCTTTATTTTATTTGGGGAACCATTTTACTTCTGAGATTTACAAACATGATGATTACATTATGGACATTTTTTACATTTAAGAAAAATATTTTGCCTATTTGGTTGAATTATGGTAAAGGAGAAAGTCAAAATGAACCCTGAAAATAACAATTGTTATAACTGATAATATCAGTTATATAAATATTTGTATATCATGAATAAGGCACACAGCACACATTATGTTGTTTCTTCCTTGCAACACATCTACATGGTAAATGTACTACCTCTGTTTCTTGCCCAACTAAAACTAAGCTGCCTAGGACCTCTAGTAAAATTATGGACAGAAGTGGTTGAAGTATGCACCTTTGTTTCATTTCTGATTTCAGACCTATTTTTTGACACTTCATTATTAAGCCTGATGTTTGCCGTAGGCCTTTGTAAGTACCTTTAATTAGGTTAATGCCGTTCACTTTTATTAGTATTTTGCTACCAATCTTTCATAAAATGATGTACTATGTTCCTCAAAGGCTTTAACTGAATCTAATAAAATTATTTTACGGATTACTGTTTTACTCAGGTAATATATTATTAAACTACTTTCATTCCTAAAGTAAACTATGTAAATAATGATAAATTATAATTTTTTAATATTGCTGCATTCAGCAATATAAAATTTTGTTTAGGATATTACATTTATGCCCATAAGTAAGATAGCCTGTGATTTTCCTTTGGAAACTCTGTCGGGTTTTGATATCAAAGCTATGTAACACTGTATTAATCAGTCCCACAGAGAAGCAGAACCAACAGAAGATTTATATATATATATATATATATATATATATATATATATATATATATATATATATGTAGTGAGATTATACATATGTATATATATACATTTATATATATATATATAAGTGAGATTTATTATAAGGAATTGGGTCACATGATTATGGAGGCCAAGAAGTCCCACATTTTGCCTTCCACAAGCTGGAGACCTAAGAAAGCTAGTGATGTTGTTCAAAGCACCAAGAGCTGGAGAGCCTAAAGTAGATTCTTTTCCAAGTCTGAGGGCCTGAGATTCAGGAGCACTGAAGGCAGGAGAAGATCGTGTCCCAGCTCACATTGTCAGGCAGAGAGTGAATTCAACCTTCTTCTACATTTTTATTCTATTCAGGCTCTCAGTGGATTGGCTGGTGCCCATCCACATGGAACATGGCCCTTTGCTTTACCCAGTTTGCCAATTCAAATGTTAATCTCATCCAGAAACATCCTCACAAACACACACAGATATAATATTTAGCCACATATGTGACCATCCTGTGACCCAACCAAGCTGACACATAAAATTAACCATCACAAAGTTGAAAAACAGAAAAATGAGTCAATGAATTTTTCTCCTTTCAGAATAGTTTTGTGAGAGTAGAATTTTGGGGTGAATCATTTGCCAGGATGGAATGTTCTAATATTTGTTGAATATTACCAGTAGCACCTTCGTGCCTGGAGTCCTCTTTGTGGCAACATTTTTACTAATTCAATTTCTTTAATTATTATAAGACTATGTTTTGTCTTTTTATGGCAGTTTTTACTAGTTATATATGTTAGTTATATTTGTTTTATTTGATTATGTAAATATCCAAATATACTGACACAAAGACACACAGTTCCTTATTATATGTTTAATGTTTGCAGCATCTGTATTCATGTCTCATTTTTAATTTATTCTATTTCAAGCCCTCTTTTTTAAAAAGTTTTTCTTAGTCAATATAATAAGAAGACGGACAACTCATTAATATTTTGAGTCAACTATTATCTTTGCAATTTTCACTGTTATACATTTGTTTTATATTTAATTTATCCAATTGAATACCCAATTACTCTTAGAGCAATTTTTTAAAGATTTCTACTTCCTAATGATTGACTTAGAACCTTTGTTGAATCTGTGGTGGAAAGCTAACATCTTAACAATACTGAGGCTTCCAATCCATGAACTCAGTACATGTCTCCTTTTATTATGACTTCTTTGATTTTTTAAATATCAATGTTTTATAATTTTTAGCATAGAGATCTCATATCTTTTGTTAGATTATATTGAAATATTTCACTTTATGGGGTGCTATTGTAAATGGTATCTTTTAAAATGTTTACATTTCAATTGCTTATTGCTAACATGCTTGTATAATTGATTTTTTAATGAGCTGTTATAGTGTACTACCTTGCTAAACTTATTAATTCTAACAGTTTTGGGGGATTTTCTACTTAGACAGCCATCTTATGTCCTCTGCAAAAATAAGCAGTATTGTTTATTCTTTTCCAACCTCCACCCTTTATTTTATCTTTCTTACTTTGTTGTGCTAAAACTCCCAGTGTGATGTTAAATAGGAGTGGTGAGCGAGGACAGCCTTGCCTTATTCCTGATCTTGGAAAAAAAGAATTCATTTTATCAATATTATGTATAATGATAGCTGTAGGATTTTTGCAGACATCTTTTATCGGATTAAAGAAGTACTTCTTGATTCTTTCCCATACGCCACATGTAAAGTCTTTTGTAGGGGAGATAGAAGAAGAGGATATGGGAGGAGTTTCTTGCTTCTCTTGCAGGACTCCCTCAGGTTGGAATCACAATTGCACTTCCTAGGGATTTTTATGATCTCTCTGTGAGTGTTCAGTAGAGGTCATGTAGACAAAGCCTGCAAGAGAGTTCAGACTCCCCAGTACCTGTGCTTCCCCAGGAGTTTTACTTTGTCCCAGCAGCCTTTAGGAACTATTTCAGTTTAGTTCTCCTTATGGTTGTCTGGTTGCATGTACTCCAAGTGAGTGCATGCTTAAATCTTTTCTATCCCTGATGTCACTGTCACCTCTTCTAACATTTTGGCTCAGATGGTTTCTCTGTGACCTCAACTCTCCAGTAGTTTTGAATAAAGTCATGATTTTGAAGTTAATCTGACTCTTTTTAAATTGGAAGCATGGGAACAACACTCCTTCCAACTTTCTACATCCATGGACAGAAGCCAGATCACAACACATATTTTAAATCTAGTATCTTTGACTGTTCTCAGAAGGAGAGACAGTTCAGTTACTTAGCCCAGTATAGCTCATTGACCCTACTGGTTTGTGTATGATCTCTTGGTGTGGTGAAGGATCTTCATGAACAGCAAATCTCTCCTTTTGCTAATTTTGATCACTTCAGCACAAACTTAGCATACCTTTGTGATGGGTCCCCATAGAAAAAGGATGGGAATTAAGATGAGAGTAGTCATCCAGGAAAGAAGAAAATGTCACCCTGAATTTATGGAAATCATTTAATTAAAAAGCAAATTACATGAATTTATTTACAAAACAGAAGTAGAGGTAGGAATGTAGAAAACAAACTCATGGTTACCAGGGGATGGGGGGAGGGATAAACTGGGACATTGTGACTCACATATACACACTACTATATGTAAAATGGATAACTAATAAAAGAATCTGCTGTATAGCACAGGGAGCTCCACTCAATACTCTGTAATGGCTTATATGGGAAAAGAATCCAAAAAAATAAAAAGAGTAGATATATGTATATGTATAACTGATTCACTTTGCTGTACACCTGAAACTAACACAACATTGTAAATCAACTATACGCCAATAAAAATTTTTAAAAAAGCAAATTACAGTAATTTCTAAACCATTGGTTCATTCTTAAAGTATGATTCCTAGAACAGCGGCAGAGGCATTACTGGGAACTTGTTAGAAATTCACTCCAGACCTACTGAATCAGTGACTGTGCATGTGGTATCAGGCATTCTGAAGTTTAACATGTCCTCCAGCTGATTACGATGAACACACAGTAGTTTGAGAACCGCTGGCCTAAACTATACCTTACAACCCATAATATGTTAGAGTATTTAACAAAACAGCACAGCACATGAGGAAAGCATATTTGTCAAATTAAGAGCATGTTCTCACCAGCTCTGCAACCAAGTGGAGAACTTAATCAGCTTGTGCTCATAGGCTCAGGAAAGCCACACACAGGTATCAATCCAATTTTACCATATAGAAAAACATCAATTCCATTTCACTGGGCTCCACTTTACCTCTCTGCGTAGTGTTTAGAACTTTCTTGGATAAACAACAAGGTCCTACTGTATAGCAGAGAGAACTATAGTCAATAGCCTATGATAAACCATAATGGAAAAGAATATAAAAAAAGAATATATATATATATATGTGTAACAGAATCACCTTGCTGTACAGCAGAAATTAACACATCATTGTAAGTCAACTATACTTCAGTTAAAAATTCTTTTAAAAAAGAAATAGTTTGAGCAAAAAACAAAAAAGAACTTTCTCTTGCTCTGACATCTTAAACCTACCTGCCATTTAGCATAGGGTTTCTTATGTAAGTTCCTGATTTCCTTCCTGTTCTGACCTAATATGCACTCCTGTCAACAAGGAGTTCTGCCCTTTGGATTCTGGCAGAACATCAAAACTGTTGATGTTCAATAGCTTAGCAAGGTAGTTTTCATAATTTGCGAAAAGCAGCAGAATTGCTTCTTCAAATGAAACCTTACAAGAATTTAAATATATGAAACTAATATATGCAGAGCCATTTCAAGCATTTCATTCTTTGAAACTGATGCATGCGGAGCCGTTTTTAAAGAATGCAGCAGCAGGGTGGCAACAGGAGCAGTAGAGGGGTACCATGGGGTCTTTTTGCTGTTCTTTTTGTTTATCTCAGATGTACCCTGCAGAGGTTTGGGCTGTATGAAAGCGACTGATCAGCCAATCGCTCTGAACTGGGGGAGCTTAGAAAACAGAAAATCAAAATACGTAGACACTGGTAACATACCAAGCCCAATATTTTCAGCCAATGTGATTTATTTTTCTTTGAAACTAATCAGTTAAATGACCTTTTAAACTTTACACTACAGGGGATGTTAAAAGGAGAAAGGGGTGCTGAATTTACTTGGTCACAATCGATGAATACATTATCCATGTTGAATGTGGGATTCATGTCCTCCAGATCAGCTCATTTCTTCAAGGATGAGGATGAGGCAGCTCTCATTCACCTTGTTTTATGAGAACTCTTGCAAGCATGACATTTGCATACTCACATCACAATGTGCTTCATGCATATAATCTTCATGTACCGAATGCAGGTGAACTTCTTAGTGAATCCCTGGGTTGTATCAACCTAAGGTAAATGACCAACAGTTTTTAATTTGTACTTCTTTATTTTTCCAAAACTAATTTGGGAAAGATAATGATAGTGACACAAGCCCAAAAGCTGAGAGAAAGAAAAAACAATCAATATGGCCAGGAAAATATGATGATATTGATCATAATAAATCTATTGTTCTCTGCTTAAATATTCAGTGGAAAAAGTAGGCACAGTCCTCTTTCAAACATTTTTTTTGGAAGCTATTATTTTCTTTAGGGAAGCTAAAGAGCATTTATTACTGAGAAGCTTTCTTTTGCTTTCAGTCTCTAAAAGGAGCTGTGTAGAAAATATGCATTTAAAAGTCATAACAAAGGACAGAATTACCAAAACAACAGACTGGCTAGCTATGAAATTTAGTTGTACTTTTCAGGTATTTTAAAATAAATTCTTAATCAAGTTACTTTGATTCACAAAAGTCTTCATGTCTATCTATTTCTCCCACATTGTCTGGGGGAAAATAACAGAGAAAACCTTACTAATTTTCTCTCCTCCATTGATGTAAACAAAAGTGCATTTAATGGTTTTGAGAAATATGCCTTCCTAAGTAATTAATCCATAGATCACATTTTGTTTAAAATTAACCCAAAATTTAAATCACTGGATAAAATTTCCCTTAGTATTGCATGAGTCACCACTGTCCAAACATAATGGCTCAGATACATATTCAGGTATATCTATTTGAGGAGAGAGTTTGTATAATGCAAAATATTTATCATCTTACTTGATTCTTGTGTAACAACAAAGGGATATATTTTCTAAAAGCTTAAATAATCATTAAAGAGAGATTCTTATAGCATCTCTGCAAGGCACATGACATCTTTGTCTTAGCAGTAAGGAAACAGAAGTGAAATACAAAGATAGATCAAAGACTTTGTAAGAGACTAAAAGTAATAATTTTCCCAGCCTCCACTCAGAACTGTGTCATCTGCATTCACTGAAAAAATATATATAGAATATGAACACATTTGGTAACAACGCTGAATCAAGAATTCTTGTTCTCCTTTTGAAGCTGATGAATTAACTTTCTCAATCTCAGGATGGCGTTTGTTTTCTCTGGAAAACTCTACATTGACTGCATGTCCCAAATTAACTCATGTCAGAATCTAACTTGATGGGTATACGAGGAAAGGCATCAAACAGTGACTTGTTGAAATCCAGGAAAGCCTTATGTCAATGTGGAGAGTTAAGAAAGCTAAAGATTAGTCCAGCTATGAAAAAGGCATGAAATAAACATTTTTATGAAAAAAGCTTATTTTTTCTCTTTTAAGGAAAAAGAGTCAAAAATGTTATCCATTAGTGCTTTTGAAATTAACAATTAATTTAAAATTTACTTCATGAATTTTACTGTGAACAGGACTGACTTTGTCTATCAAAATACAACAAAATATTTTTGTCAGCAAATTGACACTTTAGAAAGTGGAAAGTCTAAATTGACTTTGCTTTTTTGAGTGCATCTTCCAACCCCCGATTTTACATAGAACCTTGATTCTATTCCCATACTCAATTTCTTCTCCCATTAACTTTACCCATTCCTCATCATTTTTATTTCATTCACCTGAACATCTCTCAGATCCACACCTATGTGGAGCGTATGAAGAGAATACAAAACCTATGAGCAGTAAACCCAAGGCTGGATCAGCTAAATTTGTCCTGAGACAGGCAACAAGGGCATTTCCAATTGAAGACAAGAAACAACAACATCATGGGGAAAGGATGAGTAAGAAAAGAGATATAGATCTTCAGCTCATGCATGAGTAGAGTTACATTTCCCATATAATATCACAAAAATCTATAAACCTCTTTCCCTTAGGAAAATGAAACAGATTTCACACACTTATGGACATCCATCATCTTATTTGTCTACTAATAATATTACTATTATAACAACAGAGAACATTTATTGAGTTCTTGCTGTGTGCCACATACCAGATGGGAGCAACTATACAAATCATAAGCGCAACAGAATTAGACATGAAAAGTTGGGTAGCAGAAGCAGAAAGACTGTTGACTTACTGATTTATTTATTTATTTATTTATTTATTTATTTATTTATTTATTTATTTATTTTTGGCTGTGTTGGGTCTTGGTTTCTGTGTGAGGGCTTTCTCTAGTTGCGGCGAGTGGGGGCCACTCTTCATCGCGGTGTGCGGGCCTCTCACTATCGCGGCCCCTCTTGTTGCGGAGCACAGCCTCCAGACGCGCAGGCTCAGTAGTTGTGGCTCACGGGCCTAGTTGCTCCGCGGCATGTGGGATCTTCCCAGACCAGGGCTCGAACCCGTGTCCCCTGCATCGGCAGGCAGGTTCTCAACCACTGCGCCACCAGGGAAGCCCAGAAAGCCTGTTTTAAGGATTGGGACTGGGACCAAATCTAGGCAGGAAACCTTCCTGTAATTAACAAAAGATACCCAAGAGAGGACAGGTGGAGTATCAAGATGATGCAGGCTTGTATGAGTTTTGTTACAGACACTGATGCTTGGTACAAAGACTGTCAATACTAGCACATGATTAAAAGTAAGGAGAAGGATGAGGAGAGAATAAGAATCAACAATTATAAGAACTCTATATGCATTTCCTTAAATGCTAACTTTAAAAAAATTCAGGAAATAATATTATGTTCCTCATTTTATAGATGAGAGCCTGAAGCTAACTATGTAAAGGCCAGAACTGGAATTCAAACTTAGCTGGGCTTCACTCCAAATCCTATGTTTGGCGTTTAGAATGATCTGCCTCTGGACGCCACCCAGAGCAGAGATGTTGCTTCAGCTGGTCCTGGGTAATGCCCTCAGCCCAGTCCTACTGCAGAAGGATTCTGATAGATATCCAAACCTACACTGTAGTTACATATGTCATATTGCAATGCCAGAAGGTCATTTTTCTAGTTGCTATAGACGGCTTTGGGTCACTGGGTATGATTTACCCAAAAGGTTCTACAACGGCAGGGAGAAAATTCTGGAACCAGGATTTCTTAATTGATACAAAGTTGCATAAAAGCAGTTCATGCTAAGAGTCATCAAAGTGCAACCTCCTTAAGTGGAGATCACATTACTTAGGAATCAAGGTAGAGAGAAGTCTATCATGAATACTATCATTCCAGGTTGCTGAGGCTACAAACCTTGGCATTATCCTTGCCCATTCTTCTTCTCTAACACCCTTTATTCAATCTCTGAGGAAGTCCTTTTGGCTTTATCTTCAAAATATATCCATTCAGTAGGTTGCCTTTTCATTTTATCAATGGTTTCCCTTGCTGTACAAAATGTTTTTAGTTTGATTAGATCCCATTTGTTTATCTTTCCTTTTGTTTCCCTTGTCTGAGGAGACAGATGCAAAAAAAAAATATCGCTGAGACTGATGTCAAAGAGCTTACTGCCTATGTCTTCTTCTAGGACTTTATGGTTTCTGGTCTTACATTTAGGTCTTTAATCCATTTTGAGTTTATTTTTGTATTTGGTGTGAGAAAATGTTCTAGTTTCATTATTTTACATGTAGCATTCCAGTTTTTACAACACCACTTATTGAAGAGACTGTCTTTTCTCCATTATATATTCTTGCTTCTTTGTTGTAGATTAATTGACCATATGTGTGTGAGTTTATTTCTGGGCTCTCTATTCTGTTCCATTGATCTATGTGTTTGTTTCTGTGCCAGTAACTTAAAAAAATGAAAACACTAAGTTGAAAAGATATACACACCCCAATTTTACAGCAGCATTATTTAAAATAGCCAAGATATGGAAGCACCTAAGGGCCCATTGATAGATTAATGGAAAAAGAAGATGTGGATTATATATACACAAAGTGGAATAGTACTCAGCCATAAAAAGAATGAAATCTTGCCATTATTGACAACATGGATGGATCTGGAGGGTATTATGCTTGGTGAAATAAGTCAGACAGAGGAAGACAAATACTGTATATCTTTACTTAGATGAGGAATCTAAAAAACAAAACAAATGAACAAATATAACAAAACAGAAACAGACTCACAGACACAGAGAACAAAGTAGTGGTTGCCAGAAGAGAGGGTGTGTGGAGAGAGACAAAATAGGTGAAGGGGATTAAGAGGTACAAACTACCAGTTATAATATAAATAAATCACAGGGATATAATGTACTGCACAAGGAATATATTCAATACTTTATAATAAATTTGTACAGTATATAATCTGTAATCTGTGTTGTACATCTGAAACTAATATATGTAAGACAATTATACTTCAATTAAATATATATATTATAATACATAATATATACTTATAAATATAGTATATATACATTATATATAATGTACATTATTATATATAATGTTATATATAATATATATTTAAAGTATTTAATGTTATATATAATATATACTTAACACATATAATGTATATATGTTGTTTATTTTGTTTTTTTAACACCTTTATTAGAGTATAATTGCTTTACAATGGTGTGTTAGTTTCTGCTTTATAACAAACTGAATCAGTTATACATATACATATGCCCCCATATCTCTTCCCTCTTGCATCTCCATCCCTCCCACCCTCCCTATCCCACCCCTCTAGGTGGTCACAAAGCACCGAGCTGATCTCCCTGTGCTATGCAGCTGCTTCCCACTAGCTATCTATTTTACATTTGGTAGTGTATATATGTCCATGCCACTCTCTCACTTCGTCCCAGCTTACCCTTCCCCGTCCCCGTATGCTCAAGTCCATTCTCTAGTAGGTCCGCATCTTTATTCGCATCTTGCACCTAGGTTCCTCATGACAATTTTTTTTTTTTGGTTCCATATGTATGTGTTAGCATACGGTATTTGTTTTTGCTTTCTGACTTACTGCACTCTGTATGACAGTCTCTAGGTCCATCCACCTCACTACAAATAACTCAGTTTTGTTCCTTTTTATGACTGAGTAATATTCCATTGTATATATGTGCCACATCTCCTTTAACCATTCATCTGTTGATGGACACTTAGGTTGCTTCCATATCCTGGATACTGTAAATAGAGCTGCAATGAACATTGTGGTACATGACTCTTTTTGAATTATGGTTTTCTCAGGGTATATGCCCAGTAGTGGGATTGCTGGGTTGTATGGTAGTTCTATTTTTAATTTTTTAAGGAACCTCCATACTGTTCTCCATAGTGGCTGTATCAATTTACATTCCCACCAACAGTGTAAGAGGGTTCCCTTTTCTCCACATCCTCTCCAGCATTTATTGTTTGTAGATTTTTTGATGATGGCCATTCTGACGGGTGTGAGATGATATCTCATTGTAGTTTTGATTTGCAATTCTCTAATGATTAATGATGTTGAGCATTCTTTCATGTGTTTGTTGGCAATCTGTATATCTTCTTTGGAGAAATGTCTACTTAAGTCTTCTGCCCATATTTGGACTGGGTTGTTTGCTTTTTTGATATTGAGCTGCATGAGCTGCTTGTAAATTTTGGAGATTAATCCTTTGTCAGTTGCTTCATTTACAAATATTTTATCCCATTCTGAGGGTTGTCTTTCGTCTTGTTTATAGTTTCCTTTGCTGTGCAAAAGCTTTTAAGTTTCATTAGGTCCCATTTGTTTTTTTTGTTGTTGTTGTTGTTTTTATTTCCATTTCTCTAGGAGGTGGGTCAAAAAGGATCTTGCTGTGATTTATGTCATAGAGTGTTCTGCCTATGTTTTCCACTAAGAGTTTGATGGTGTCTGCCCTTACACTTAGGTCTTTAATCCATTTTGAGTTTATTTTTGTGTATGGTGTTAGGGAGTGTTCTAATTTCATTCTTTTACATGTAGCTGTCCAGTTTTCCCAGCACCACTTATTGAAGAAGCTGTCTTTTCTCCACTGTATATTCCTGCCTCCTTTATCAAAGATAAGGTGACCATATGTGCATGGGTTTATCTCTGGGCTTTCTATCCTGTTCCATTGATCTATATTTCTGTTTCTGTGCCAGTACCATACTGTCTTGATTACTGAAGCTTTGTAGTATAGTCTGAAGTCAGGAAGCCTGATTCCTCCAGGTCCGTTTTTCTTTCTCAAGATTGCTTTGGCTATTCGGGGTCTTTTGTGTTTCCATACAAATTGTGAAATTTTTTGTTCTAGTTCTGTGAAAAATGCCAGTGGTACTTTAATAGGGATTGCATTGAATCTGTAGATTTCTTTGGGTAGTAGAGTCATTTTCACAATATTGATTCCTCCAATCCAAGAACATGCTATATCTCTCCATTTGTATCATCTTTAATTTCTTTCATCAGTGTCTTATGATTTTCTGCATACTGGTCTTTTGTCTCCTTAGGTAGGTTTATTCCTAGATATTTTATTCTTTTTGTTGCAATGGTAAACTTTTGTTAACCTTGTGGGTTTTTTGTTCTTCTTTCTCTAATTGCTCTAGGTGTAAGGTTAGGTTGTTTATTTGAGATGTTTCTTGTTTCTTGAGGTAGGATTGTTTGCTATAAACTTCCCTCTTAGAACTGCTTTTGCTGCATCCCATAGGTTTTGGGTCATCGTGTTTTCATTGTCATTTGTTTCTCGGTATGTTTTGATTTCCTCTTTGATTTCTTCAGTGATCTCTTGGTTATTAAGTAGTGTGCTGTTTAGCCTCCATGTGTTTGGATTTCTTACAGATTTTTTCCTGTAATTGAAATCTAGTCTCATACATTGTGGTCGGAAAAGATACTTGATATGATTTCAATTTTCTTAAAATTACCAAGGCTTGATTTGTGACTCCAGATATGATCTATCCTGGAGAATATTCCATGAGCACTTGAGAAGAATGTGTATTCTGTTGTTTTTGGATGGAATGTCCTATAAATATCAATAAAGTCCATCTTGTTTAATGTATCATTTAAAGCTTGTGTTTCCTTCTTTATTTTCATTTTGGATAATCTGTCCATTGGTGAAAGTGGGGTGTTAAAGTCACCTACTATGATTGTGTTACTGTCGATTTCCCCTTTTATGGCTGTTAGTATTTGCCTTGTGTATTGAGGTGCTCCTATGTTGGGTGCATAAATATTTACAATTGTTATATTTTCTTCTTGGATTGATCCCTTGATCATTAAGTAGTGTCCTTCTTTGTCTCTTGTAATAGTCTTTGTTTTAAAGTCTATTTTGTCTGATATGAGAATTGCTACTCCAGCTTTCTTTTGATTTCCATTTGCATGGAATATCTTTTTCCATCCCCTCACTTTCAGTCTGTATGTGTCCCTAGGTCTGAAGTGGGTTTCTTGTAGACAGCATATATACGGGTCTTGTTTTTGTTTCCATTCAGCCAGTCTATGTCTTTTGGTTGGAGCATTTAATCCATTTACATTTATGGTAATTATCGATATGTATGTTCCTATTACCATTTTCTTAATTGTTTTTTGTTTATTATTGTAGGTCTTTTCCTTCTCTTGTGTTTCCTGCCTAGAGAAGTTCCTTTAGCATTTGTTGTAAAGCTGGTTTGGTGGTGCTGAATTCTCTTAGCTTTTCTTGTCTGTAAAGGTTTTAATTTCTCCATCAAATCTGAATGAGATCCTTGCTGGGTAGAGTAATCTTGGTTGTAGGTTTTTCTCCTTCATCACTTTAAATATGTCCTGCCACTCCCTTCTGGCTTGCAGAGTTTCTGCTGAAAGATCAGCTGTTAACCTTATGGGGATTCCCTGTATGTTATTTGTTGTTTTTCCCTTGCTGCTTTTAATATTTGTTCTTTGTATTTAATTGTTGATAGTTTGATTAATATGTGTCTTTGTGTGTTTCTCCTTGGATTTATCCTGTATGGGACTCTCTGTGCTTCCTGGACTTGATTAACTATTTCCTTTCCCATATTAGGGACGTTTTCAACTATAATCTCTTCAAACATTTTCTCAGTCCCTTTCTTTTTCTCTTCTTCTGGGACCCCTATAAT